>NC_057823.1:35580097-36852180 GCF_910594005.1 Cervus elaphus | reverse complement strand
GCTGGTCTTCAGCGAAGCCTCAGGAGGAACACCCAATTTTCCCTTTTTTCAGAAAGTTTGAGAAATATCAGTGACAGCTGTTTTGAAGCAAGATGATTCAAGAGGAAGATTTGGAATGATGGGCTACATAAAAAATGGCCTAGCCCAGAGAAGTCTCCTCAGGAACACAAAGGCAGGTAGCTTCACTTTTAAAGTTCTCATACCTTAATCCCTTTTACCTTCACTCTGAAAAGCAGAGAAAAGAGGAATCATGACAATATCTCAGATGGAAAAGTGAGGCACAGTACAGATCCCAGCCAAACTGATCACCTGTAGTAATTGCCCCCACTGAACTCACCAGCCAAAGGAAGCCAGGCACACACACGCAAACATTCATATAGAAAAAACTCCACCTGGGATAACACATGGACACCATGCCCTGACAGGGTCATGAAAAATGACTTTGCATACCCAGGATACATAAAATTGGACACCTTCCTAGCCCCTGACCTGTGAAAAGTAATCTTCCCATTAAATAACCCTTTACAGGGATCCAGAACTGGGCCTCACTGGCACCTCTGAATTTTCTGTAATTATTATGCAAAATTTTGTGTTTTGTTAAATTCATAAGGAAAACTTTCATAATATTGTCCACCTCTGAAAACTGTGAAGGGTTAAGAATCCTGATTTCTACAGATGAAGGGATTCTACACTTAGTTTGGAAAAGCTAAGGACAACATTGGACCTATCTACCTTGGTGCAGAATTAGGACTAATAAAGAGAGAGTGCCCTGTGTGAGACATCAAGGTGTTTCACCAAAGTTGAAACACCATCAGCTCTTCAAAGCAATGGTTCACTCTCAAGGGGAGGTGATGCTCTGCAAAGAGAGGATCACAGTATTTTGGACTTAGGTAGATGTAGGTTTACCAGTATTAACCATGTGATTTTGGCTGAGGTATTTCACATCTCTGTAGTCCAGTTTATCCCTCCTTTCAATGAAATAATAAAAATAGGGAAAAAATGAAAATAACCAGGCCCATTGCTTAGCATTGTTTCAAAGATTCAGTGATATAATATAGGTTAAATTCCTGGCAAATAGAAGATCCTCAGTAAAAGTTGTTTCACTTACCCCTCTCCTGTCTCAGAATCTTGAGAAAAGATAATAAGAACAAAAAGAAAGGAAAGAAGGGAGAGAGGAAAGGGAGAAGGGGAGAAGGAGGAAGGGGGGGGAGGCAGGAAGAAGGAAAGAGGTTAAGGAAGAAGGAAGGAAAGAAAGGGAGAAGGAAAAAGGGAAAGAAAATTTTTGACTTGTCCTTGGCCTGGAAAAAGTATTAGGAATTGGGAGAAGAGGGGCACCATGAGGCCTGACGAGATATTTGAGAAAAAGCAGAGAGACTTCACAACCAACCAAGCAGTGGACAGAGGTTCAGACACCCTTGGACCAGCCCTAGCAGATAGGAAACTGGGCAGCAACCTGGGGATGCCTGGCCCAGCACTCTTTCCATGACTTCTCACTCATTCCTGCTCACACATACCTTATTGCTTCATGCTTGCACTCTGCCCCTCTCCATTTAATTATAAGGCTAAAAACAATTTGCAATTAAATGAGTAGATCTATTAGCTCTAAACAACAAAAGGTAATGTGCCTGTATAAAATAATATCCGTATCATGAACCAAAATGAATGAGTCAGCAAAGAGGTTTTTAGCACCAGTAAATCATACCATGTGGGATGATCAATGCGCAGTGAGCGAAGCATATGAGGAGAGAACGCCATGCTGGGAGATGGGTCATGTACCCTTCTTCCTCATCACAACTGGGAGGCCAGCAGTAATCTAGTACAGCACTTTCCAACATATCCTACTTCCTGAGACCTGGATTCCTTAGGATGGTTCTGCATTTAAATTACATAGTGTGATAGTTCCCTTGAATCCTTGCCAAAGCAGTGGAAGCAAGAAGATCCTTGACACTGGGCCTCACAACAGTTGAAAGCCAAGAGGCTGAACCTGAGAGGGTCTGATGGTAAGAAAATGTCATCTTGACCAGGGGCAAGAGATGATACAGAACATGACCAAGAGCTCTAGCTCCATGGCTTCTAAAGAGGGTAAGCACTGAGACTCAGGCCAAGAGCATGTCTTCACACACTCTTCGGATATATTTATTTTCCTTTGTCAAGATAACTAACACACAATGAGGTAATTTATAAAGCTTTCTTATTTATTTATTTTTAATCAAAGTATACTTGCTTTACAATATTGCATTGATACCAAATATCAACATGAATCAGCCATAGGTTTACCCATGCCTGTTCCCTCCCACTCAAACATCCATAAAGCTTTTTTAAAAAATAAAATAAAGATACAGTTCTCCATTTCCTTCCTCTTTCCATATTTTGAATATGATTTGTTCTACATATGTACGTGTACTTTTATTTCATCTTCACATCTCGTTAAATATATCTTACTGAAAACAATTAAATGGCCCATCGGTAGGATAATAGATAAGTTGGGTTTTATACATAAAATATATAAATACTCACATACATATGTACATATATACACAATATAAGAATCTATATGTACTTGCTATATACATAAGACATATGAGCTTCCCTGATGGCTCAGATGGTAAAGAATCTGCCTGTAATGCAGGAGACCTGGGTTCAATCCCTGGATCTGGAAGATCCCCTGGAGGAGGAAATGGCAACCCACTCCAGTATTCTTGCCTGGAGAATCCCATGGACAGAGGAGCCTGGTGGGCTACAGTCCACGGGTCATAAAGAGTCGGACATGACTGAGTGACTAACACACACACACCTCTATATACATATATGTATACATTTATGTATATATTTATTCAGAGCAAGAACAACCATCACAAGAAAACTAATAGCTAAGGTGCCTAAACTTATTAGAAACACATAAAAGTTACTCACATTCTTTCCTAAATATATATTGATCATTACCATTCCCAGCTCATACAAATGCGTGGATACACGCCTATCCTAGAATTAAAGTGACCTCAAGGTAGCCAAGAAGAGTGACGCTGTTTATTCCTCTGGTGACTATCAGAGAATGAAGACCATAGAAAAACAGAGCCTGATAAGGTTTGGATGAACTAGAGAAGTAGGAGTCTGAAAGCACTGGATTCACCAAGAACTGGGATAGAGACACAGGGCAGAATGGTGGGCAGGATCTGAACCCCCAGTTTCCTCTTGGCTGGTGTAAAGCCGACAGAAACCACAAACTAATGGGGAAAGGATGGAGAACAGCCCTATTCTCTGTTGTCGTTCCCGACTCTTTGCAACCCCATGGACTACAGCCCACCAGGCTCCTCTGTCCTTCACTATCTCCCTTCACTATCTCTCTTATATGTTCGAATTCATGTCTACTGAGTTGGTGATGCTATCTAACCATCTCTTCCTCTGCTGCCCCCTTCTCTGGCTCCACATAAAATAATGCAGCCTAGGCACCATGTTTTATCCCCCTTTCTCAGGCTGCCCAATCTTGGTACTCTGACATACTTGGATATTTTCCACCAAGTAAAACAGAGATATGCATCATCTTAAATTTTGTTTTGCTTTGTTTTGTTTTCAACACAATACTCAGAAAGTTCCTGCTGAATCTATTCTGGTGCCTGACACAGGGAGAATTTGACCTGTAATGCTTTCTGATTTGTAAATAAATATTCTGAAGGTAAATGAATATTTTCTCCCTTACACATAGAAGGTGCTAAGGAAATATTGACATTCTGGTGTGATGGGAGTTAGCTCTTGTATTAGAACCCTCTGACAGATCAGTTCAATGACCCTCTACATTGAGTCAAAGAGGATCCTTGAGACCCTGTATTAGACTTTTCAACGGAAATTCCACTCTCAGCAAACCCACCACAGATTTGCCTCCAACAAGAAAATGATTGTGACACATTTGTTCAGCCAAGTGGTAACAGAGAACAATGAGGTCTCTGTACACAACTGCGAAACGACCCTTCAGGAAATGCCAGCGCAGCTGGAGAACTTAGACCTCTAATCAACGCTTTGAATCCTTCTTGGTAATAGGGAACAACTTACATACAAAGTAAATAAAGGGAAATTTATCCAATGTGTAGCATTTGGGGAAGAAGCAGAGGTCTTGGGAATGAGCCTATGTCTTCATGTAAGGAATCATAGTCATTCCACTGATACTAAAAATGTTTCTGGGTTAACAAGTCAAGCAGCCACTGACAGACATGAAATTTGGTGTGGCTAGGGTTTGAGATAATGACAATCTCAACACAAGTACTTTTTGAGCATTTGCTCTAAAGTGCGAATACTCAGGACTATCTCCAAAAGGTTAAATATATACCAGATATACTACTTTAGTTACTACTGACTGACTTAGTTCTTACAACAACTTCATGCGGTGGACCTTTCAAGACACAGAGAGGTTAAATAACTTGACCAAGATCATATAGCTAGTAAGTGTCAGGGCCAAGATTCAGAGCTGATCCAGCAGTTTGATTCCAGAGGTTTGCTTTTATCTACTATCCTATTTTGGGGTCATTTAGTAATACCAAACTTGCATTTAGATCCTATTTGGCATGCTGTTTATTCCTCTCAAGTAATTCTTTCAGAGGATAAACTGTGAGTAACTTGAAAGAAACTGCTTTTAAAAAAGCCCTGTTTATTCTTCCCAGGACCACCATCTTCTAGAAGAGGAACATTGGAAATAACCATACTTCAGACACCTGAAGCAATCAGGCCTCAGAATGTAATACTATTAAACAATCTCAAGTTGAGTTAGTACTCAAACATTGAGTGTTTCATTACCAGAAACATTAGCCTCTGTATAACCTTCTTTGGAACAATATGAACATTTTTCTCCTAGAAGTGTAATATATTATGTTTAACATGTATCAAACATAGCCCCATTTTATCCTACATTCCTTTCATCTGCAACAATGATCTTGAAATAGAAAATGCATGTGCTCACTAGGGAACTGCAGAAAATTAATCCCCAGCAAATTTTGTCAATGACTGTCACTCACTTTCTCCCTCAAAGGATGGTTCTGTTGTTGCCCAGACACATCATTAGGCGTTGCTGTGAGAGGAGATGGACAACGCATTCCTATTTTGCAGGACTTGAGTCTAAAGGGAAATCAGTCTTGCTTAGTATTGTCATAGTTGTATAATTGCCCTTAAAATCCAACTGTGAGTCATGTTCCTACATGTAGTTACATGCGACCCACATCTTTTCTGATCTGAACACACGAATACCCTCTCCTCTGGTTTGTTGAGCTGCTCACAGACACTGTCATTCTTCCCACTTCAGTTCATTTGCTTCACAGACAGCACTGTCTTTGATCGGACTCAGCCACTGCTAGATAGATTCCCCTTGAAGGCAGGAACCCTACAGTTTATTTCGTGTATCTCGTGAGGCTGATATGTAATTACTATGTAGTCAATAGCTAATGACTGAGTAAATTATACCAACCGTGGGTCAATAACCTATCACTTCTTTCTAAAAGTCCCTGACAATGTTGCAAATCTGTTATGCTGTAACGCATCCCTATATTTTTCTTATCCAGTGATATCTTGCTAGACATAATATGAGAGGCAAAAGTGCCTCATTTCAGCCTGTTGTGTGACAGTTGCTTAAAAATGTCACCCAGGAGCAAACAAGAGAAGATGGTCATCTAATCTGATTATATAATTTTTTTTTATAATGACTACCCTAACCCAGTTATTCCAGCTTTGGCCTCCAAAATGTGAGTTCAACTTCCATTCAAGTTAAAATCCCCTGAATTGACCAGGCAAGAACACAAAATCACAAGGGACCTAAATCCTCAGCATTGACTGACAGTCTTGGCTACCAACCTGAGAAAATCAACTCTGACGGCAAAGGTTTCGAGGTAACCAGGAGAGAGCCGGGGAGGCAGATGGGACACCATAGGAGGGCGAGGCAATCGAAAAGGAGGGCCACTTGGCACGCAAGGAGCAGATGGACCTGGACGCTCTCCACCTTCCCTATTTGTTCAGGCGAGTGCACAGAATTTTGTTGTCTCATCAGCACACCCAGGGCTCCTGATCATCACAGAGGGTATATTAAACTGTTTAGCTGCTTTACTAAAAATAATGGATTGCACTCAGTAACAGGCACCAGAAAATGGCCGGGGTTTTGATTTAATATAAAAGAACTGTTGCCATGGCTGTCACCCAGTTATTCATTGGTTATCCACAAACAAAGCCCAGAATTACCATCATTCCCCAAACACCTATTATGTCATCACTACAAACCCAAATACAAAGTTGGTCAGTAAAATTTGCCTAAATACAAAATACCCACATTGAGAGCTGATTTTCTAATTTTTTTCTAAAACTCACCATTATGTTCATTTTCTGGGAGATTAGATTTCATACATGCAATAAATTATTGAGAAGCATTCTTTACCATTCTGAGAATTCAGGATTAAATGAAAGCAAAAAATTACTGACTATAAACTTTTGTTTCAAGCCCTATTCCACCCAACGAAAGTACTAGGAAATACAAAGGGACACAGTTTGATATTAGGCCATCACCAGTTTTTGATATCAGGCAAGCCTCAGAAAAATCCATCTGGACATGACCAAAATACTTGCCAACAACATACACACCATTTGGAGGCTCTGATACAAGTGTATTGGCCTTAGTGACTAGGGAAAGCATCATTCAGTCAGAGAGCCTCCTTTTCCTACTCTCATGCCTGTAACAAAATAGGGAAAATCACCTGAGACAAGAACTACATCTGTGTCTGGACTCTTCAGGGTGGATCCATAGAGGAACATTGATCCCACTTTGCGACCAAGAGTGGCGGTAACTCACCTAACAATACTGCCAGCCAGAGGAAAGCTTAACACTTAATTACCAGGCTGGCTTCTGAACCTAAGGGGAATCTTAATAGACAGAACTAATTAAAATCAATACTCATACGGTAATTGTGAGAGGAACAAAAGGCTCAAGATAAATTTTTAAATGGAGGAAAATGAACAATCTCATTTCTTCATGCCAACCTTGCTGTCTGGCTCATTAGGAAATGCAAGGTAACAGGGAGTCTTTCTGGGAAGACCTAATCCAGTGATAGGAAAAAAAGCATACGCAAGAAGCCTACCAAAAGGATTTCCTAAACCTTGGTTAGTGTGATCTGAAGTGGTCAGTAAAACAACATTTGCAAAGATAGGGCCATTCTAACCTTAAGTGTTTTAATGATGGAAGTAGGAAAATTTGACTTTTCTTCTAGTTGTGTGTGACATTGGGAAATTTAATTTAATTTCTCTGGGCCCCAGTTTTTTTTATCTATAAAATAAGAGGTGGGATGGGGGAAACAGTTGATCTCTGAGATCCCTTCAGTTGTGTGATTCTGGAATAGTATATTTCAGAGATGCAGATGGGAGCCTAGAACATATGTTCAATGACACAGATGTAAAAAAAAAAAAAAAACAAATGGCCATCTCTTCTTTTAAAAATAATGTCTCTTCTGATTTTCCTTGAGAACAGTGGAAGAGTAGCACATGGTGGTCTTTATTAATAGCTCCCCCTGCTTCATACTAATGTGTGACCTTCAAGAAAAATGTAGAGTTTGGTTTTGTTTTCAAAACTATCTTTTGTAAAGTTATAAATGGAATCTTGGGGCTTCCCAGGTGACTCAGTGGTAAAGAATCTGCCTACCAATGCAGGAGATGTGGTTTCAATTCCTGAGTCAGGAAGATCTCCTAGAGAAGGAAATGGCAACCCACTCCACTTTTCTTGCCTGGGAAATCCCATGGACTGAGGAGCCTGGTGGGCTACACAGTCCATGGGGTCTGTAAAGAGTCAGATGTGACTTAGTGACAAAACAACAATAGAAATAGAAATTTTAAATTGGGGCCCCAAACTTGATTTTAACAATATATTCTGGTTTCTCTCCAGATTATTATAGCACTGCTCACTGTAGGACAGATTCTGGTAAAAGACACATCTTCCTAATGCAGCAAAATTGTCCTAACACAAGATTCCAGTGTATTTGAAGTAACATTTCAGCTCTTTTCCTTTTCAATTTAATAATATATCCTAATGCCAGACAAGGACAGTTCTACATGACCACATAACAGGATGATAAGAAACGAATTTGGCACATACTAGAGGTGAGTGGCAGAAGAGAAAGAAATATTTTTATTCCACTATGTATCTTTTAATTGTTAATTTTTTATTGGTCTACACATTCAGATAAAACATTTGGTTTGGTTTAGTCGCTAAGTCGTGCCTGACTCTTGTGACCCCATCGACTATAGCCCACCAGGCTCCTCTCTCCACGGGATTTTCCAGGCAAAAATATTGGAGTGGGTTGCCATTTCCTTCTCCAGGGGATATTCCGGACCGAAGAATCAAACCTGGGTCTCCTGCATTGCAGGCGGATTCCTGCAGTGCAGGCTGATTCTTTACCAAACCGACTGATGGGCGAGAGAATCCCTAAAACACTTGGATAACTAAAAGAAACAGTGAAAACTGTGAGTATCTACTGTATAGCACAGGGAACTATACTAAATATTTTGGAATAACCTATAAGGGAAGAGAATATGAAAAAGAATATACATATATATCACTGAATTGCTGTTCTGTATACCTAAAACAAAAATGATATTACAAATCAACTATATTTCAATCAAAAAAAAAAAAAAAAAGAAACACAGTGAAAAGTTAAGTTTCCTTCCCTCTCCTGGCCCCAAATATCCAGGCGCTGGATGTGCCCCCAGGGGCAGTCACTGTCATTAACTTCTTACATGGCCTTCCAGAGATACAAATGATAAGTGTATATATAGGATGCCTTTTTTTAAGCACACTGGCAGGCGGGTTCTTTACCATAGGGTCACCTAGGAAGCCCCTTAAGGACATATATTAGCATATTTTACCATTGCTTTGTATCTTCTTCTTCATTTTTTTTCTGGCTGTGTTGGGTCATCCACCACTGCTGCACAGGCTTTTTTCTAGTTGCAGAGAAAGGGTGCTACTCTCTAGCTGTGGTATGCAGGCTTCTCTTGACAGTAGCTTCTTTATGTGATGGCTTCTCTTGCTGCAGAGCACAGGTTTTAAGCCATGCAGGCTTCATAGTCGTGGCACATGGGCTCAACAGTTGATAGATGCAGCTCCCAGGCTCTAGAACACAGGCTCAGTAGTTGCGGTGCACAGGCTTAGTGCTCCACGGCGTGCGGGATCTTCCTGGATCAGGGAACTTCCTTTCTCCTTATCTAGTATCATTGTTGGAGATATTTAAACAAGTTGGGGAACTTATCCTCAATAAGGACCTAGCAGCATTCTCTGTCCATTTCCACTCAAAAGTCATTTTAGCTCTTCAATAGTCACAGTTGGTTTTGGTTTTGTTTTTTAATGTTCAGACTGTAGTTCTTTTGACAATATAATGCTCCTGAAAACTTAACTCTGTTACTACTCGAGGCCTGCTGGCTCCTTGTACCAATAGCCATGCCCATGGGTCGCTTCAGACACACTTCTTAGACCTGCTTTTTCTTTTGCTTTCTCACCCTCATACCTACACTTCCCCTCTCTCTCTCTGTCTTTGCATCTTTCTCTCCCTCTCTCTGCCCCTCTCTTATCTTAATTACAGGGACCATATAGCTCTATCAGACCACAGAGTCAGAGTGGCACTATTTGTCTATTTACTTGAGCCATTTTGTCCCATTGAAAGCTCTTTTTTGGATACCACCTCATCATTTGGACCATCATTCCCAAACACTTTAATCCATTCAAAGGTTTTAGATGTATATACCAATCATATGCTTGATTTGCTATTTGCCTCGAGGATGAATTTTAATCAACCTTTGTTGCCCAATTTCCTCTTTTACCAGTTGGGTTTGAAACTATTTGTCCCTTCCAAGTCCACAAGTTGCCAAGTTTCTGGACTCCCTCTCTTCCCTTTAACTCCTGCTTGCACTGGCCCATTCTTTTCTGAGCCTGCTAAGCACAATACATACCAACAGTGTGTTCTCCAACCTCTTTTCTTAACGTTACAAATTTATAAAGTAAATGATTTACTTTCAGAGTTACTGCAAGGAACACTTTTACCAAATGTTTGCCCACTACATATCAGGTTGGTGCAAAAGTAATTACAGTTTTGCATTGTTGAACTTCGCCATTTGATATTGGAATACATTCTTAAATAAATGTGGTTGTGTTATACATCATTTTAATGTGCATTTCTCACTTTATGTTTTTTTGATAATGACCTATTGCTTGCTGTTTGTTTTATATTTATTTTAGACGTTATAAATGATACTAAACAAAAAGCAATTTCAAGCGATTTTTTTCTTCGAGTTCAAAATGGGTCCACAAAGCAGCAGGGACAACTCGAAACATCAACAATGCATTTGGCCCAGGAACTGCTAACAAACATACAGTGCAGTGGTGGTTCAAGAAGTTTTGCAAAGGAGACAAGAGCTTCGAAGATGAGGAGTGTAGTAGCCGGGCATCAGAAGTTGACAACGACCTATTGCGAGCAATTATCGAAGCTGATCCTCTTACAACTGATTGAAAAGTTGCCGATGGTTGTATGAGATTTGAAGCAAACTGGAAAGGTTTAAAAGCTTGATAAGTGGGTGCTTCATGAGCTGACCACAAATCAAAAAAAATAATCATTTTGAAGTGTCATCTTCTCTTTTTCTACATAACTACAACTAAACCATTTTTCAACCGGATTGTGACATGTGACAAAAGTGGATTTTATATGACAACCGGTGATGACTAGCTCAGTGGTTGAACTGAGAAGAAGCTCCAAAGCACTTCCCAAAGCCAAACTTACACCAAAAAATTTCATGGTCACTGTTTGGTGGTCTACTACCTGTCTGGTCCACTACAGCTTTCTGAATCCCGGCCAAACCATTACACCTGAAAAGTATGCTCAGCAAATCAAAGAGATGCACTAAAAATTGTGATGCCTGCAGCTGGTATTGGTCAACAGAAAGGACCCAGTGCTTCTCCACAATAACACCCAATCGCGTGTTGCCCAACCAACACTTCAAAAGTTGAACAAATTGGGCTACGAAGTTTTGCCTCATCCACCATATTCATCTGACCTCTCACCAACCAACCACCACTTCTTCAAGCATCTCAACAACTTTCCGCAGGCAAAACACTTCCCAGCCTGGCAGGAGGCAGAAAATGCTTTCCAAGAGTTTGTCAAATCCTAAAGCATGAATTTTTTACATTACAGGAATAAACAAACACTTCTTGTTGGCAAAAATGTGTTGATTGCAATGGTTCCTATTTTGATTAATAAAGATGTGTTTGAGCCTACTTATAATGATTTATTAATAAAATTCATAGTCCAAAACCACAATTACTTTTGTACCAACCCAATAATACAAATCATGGTCTTTTCAGCTTCTGACAAGTTTCTTTACTACTTAGCAGCTGGGTCAGAGCCATCTATTTTATAGTTTTGTTATACCAGCTTCCTCTTTCTAAGTCTTAATCTCCATATTAGATGGGATAAGTTATGTTATGCTATGGGAACAAAATTCTCAGTGCCTTTACAAAGATTTTTATTTCCTGGCTCACACAACATGTCCATTGCAAGTTGGCAGAGGGACTCTGCTCATCACTGCCACTCAGGGATCCAACTGATAGGGCTTCATCTTAACCAGCATGTCTAAGATAATAGCAGAAAGAAGGAAATGCAGAGAACTACATTCTTTCCATTTCTGCCTGAAAATGGCACATATCATGCCCCCTCATATTATATTAGCCAAATAAGCCACAAGGTCATGACTAACATCTGAAAGCGGGGAATGTAACTTGCACAGACAGGAAGAGCTAGAAATACTTAAAGGACAGGACTATAGTTATAACAACATTTTCTCTTTCTACTCATTCTTCTCCCTTCCTCTCCTCTTCTCAATTCCCCCCAAATCCTCTGTCTTATCCTCCTCTATTTCCCTCAGCTAACTCTCTCTCCCAAGGCTTCATTGCCAAAATCCTATAGTTGACTTTAGTAGAAACTGTGCCATTCTTTCCTATGCCATCCCCAAGTTGCCTCTTCTTATAGTAGTCACTAATAAGCACAGCCTTGCAATTCACAGGCACTAAAACCAAAAGGCTTAGAGTTGATTACAAAGTAGCAGAAGTTAATATGAATAGGCTGGAATTTTTCATTTAAAGGAAATCTGCAATTTGGTTTCTTGGTCAGATTCCTAGAATGAAAGGATTCAGAAGTCCACTGTATGAGCCGAGAGTGAGAGTGCTTTCCATTTGCACAGAATCTGTATTCTGGCACCACATGAAAGCTGGGCTTATTCGGGCTATCCTGCCAACCTAAAGCTATGATTTAAGACACATTTACTGACAGATACAGGGGTGTACATAAATGCCCCCGTGTGCTAATGACAAGCTCACAGAAGTGCTCTTAGTTATCACTTTAAGCCAAAGATAGTTAGGGCCCACCGTAAACTAATTAGGTTTGGCAGAAATGCTGTCTCCTTCAATAAGTAATCAGTATTCCAGCATGTTTGACACATTGATAAAATATTTCCTACTTAACTTTGGGAAAAGTGGTTTCAATTAAATTTTTTTTTTTAATTAACCAAAGAAATGCTGTTACTTAAAGTACTGATTTTAGATCCACAGGGACTTGGGAACTTGGTAATCAAATTCATTTGCATTTAAGTGAGAGATCAAAGAGATTTCTTTGGCCTCTGCCGTAGATTTGCTGTCTTACCTGCAGGCAGAGTTACAGGACCACAGTTTTAGACCTTTTAGAACAAGGACAGCACCATGCTAAGATAAATAACTCAGATGCTAGTCTTGGTTGTTCTGCAAAGTCATGGTAAGGTTTTTGGAAGTTAAACTTCTCTAAGATGATTTCCACAATTGCAAAGTACATAAGTTGGACAGAATTGTGAGTAGAGTATATCCCAAGTTAATTTTCTGCAACTCAGATCCACTTGAGTACCTGACATTCCATGATTTAGCATTTCAATCCGTCTTACTCCAAATAGTGTCATAAATAGATCAAAGTTGAAGCATTTTACAATTTTTTTTTGTCAGTCAAAATACTTTAAAAAAATTTATGATACTTTCTGAGTACCACTCTGGGAAACAAAAAAACATCATCATCATGACAGCTCTCCCTCCCACTCCACCCCATTACTTCCACCCGCACCACACTACTGAACCAATCAAACTTCCAAATGAATCTGGCCTTACTTAAGCAGGTTCTGAATTTTATAATCATCTTCCTTGACCCCCCACTTCTGGGCTGCCAGCCAGAATGTGCACAAGAAATGTGAAGGGTCATTTCCTGAGGTGAATGCTGAAAGTTTTTCAAAGTGATCGTGGGTGGCTTGGACTGCCTCCGCCTCAAAACCACTTTTCCTGTTTTCATGCTTGGTTTTGTGTGCCACTGCCCAGCGTGTAGGAGAACCGAAGTTCTTTCAGCTGGGCCAGGTGCAGCTTCTGTTCCTCCCCACCCGTTCCCAGTGCCCTCTCTATGGGTCAAGCTCTGCTTCAAACAATGCCCTTCACTTTCCAAAATTAGCCGCTGTCACATTCAAGTCTAGGTAGCAAAAACTTGGTTCTTCTTAGAGCAACCTTGCACTCTGAGAATTCACTTCCACAGAAATGGATCTCCCAAGTCCTAACAGAACTTACCTCTGTTCTTAAATAAGACTTTTTAAATAAAATATTTACTTGAAGAAATCCCTTAAATTTTCCCTCATTTCTTTAATGAAATCAATTTATTTACCCTAGATATATACAGAAACAGAATATCTGATATTTCAACTTCTATAAACCCATACTTCCACTATATAGATATCTATTTTTTTATATGTTCATTATATATGTTTGAGACAGAAAATTCCACACCCAAGAAGAGATTTCTTTTTCTGAGATATTTTGTCTATTATTTTAATATGTAGCCTTCAGAAAGAGAGAGAGTGTGGTCACTGTATCAGAATTTGTTTACTCAGTACAGCCATAAATATGGTGAACTAAAAAGAAGAGAGAGGAGAGAAGGGATACTTTTGCTACTCAATAATCCTTTTACCTAAAAATAATAATAAAAAAAAGCTTCAATATTAAGCCCACTAAAGTTTATTTTCAACAGTATTCAAAGTCTCTATATATATTTTAAGGACATTCAATTAACACAAGATATAAAGAAATATAAATATCTGGACTACATTTAGTTTTGTTATTAAGTCTTAGCAGCTCATAAACAAATGCTTTTTCTAACCCTGAGTTAGCATAATACCATGCTTTTATTTAGTTTTCCTATCAACACTAGGTTGGACATCCTTTCTATGGGAAACAAAAACACAGAATCCAAATAGTATAACCTGAGAGTCTTTAACATGAAATCTCATGATAATCATTTTCATAAGCACAAGGTAATGATTTTATTTCTTTTCATCTAACTTATTTGTAGCAAAAGCTTGTTCTTTTTCTGACTTAGACTGAGTAGGTCCTTATTCTCTACCATAAACCAAAGAGTAGATACACAACTGTTCTCTAGCAGAGTCTGGAATTGAGAAGGGAAGCTTTCCAAAGCATACCACTTAGAAATGCATTGAGTCATGAACTAGAGGTCCTTAAACAGTGACATGATGATCTCAACACCAAACAGGGACTCTCTGAGCCTTTCTCACTAACTTTACTGGAAATATTTCTTCCTTCCTTCCTTCCTTCTGAAATTTCCCTCCTCTGAAGGGTGTCTACCAGTATAATCCCTGATCCCAAACTCACAGTCTTCCTGAGACAGAGAACTTTGAGGAGCATGCAAGTCGTGCTAGGCTCAGTTCAGCCACATCCCCAGTGTGTTCAAGCACACATTTCTCTCCACTCTCCATGACAAGAATTGTGCAGAGTCCTGCAAGGAGAAGCCTGCCCCACTCTAATGCTAACTTGAACTGAATAGCTCAGTTCAGTTCAGTTCAGTTGCTCAGTCGTGTCTGACTCTTTGAACCCCATGGACCACAGCACGCCAGGCCTCTCTGTCCATCACCAACTCCCAGAGTTTACTCAAACTCATGTCCACTGAGTCAGTGATGCCATCCAACCATCCCATTCTCCGTCGTCCCCCTCTCCTCTTGCCCTTAATCTTTCCTAGCACCAGAGTCTTTTCAAATGAGTCAGCTCTTCACATCAGGTAGCCAAAGTATTGGAGTTTCAGCTTCAACATCAGGCCTTCCAATGAATACCCAGGACTGATCTCCCCTAGGATGGGCTGGTTGAATCTCCTTGCAGTCCAAGGGACTCTCAAGAGTCTTCTCCAACACCACTGTTCAAAAGCATCAATTCTTCAGCACTCAGCTTTCTTTATAGTCCAACTCTCTCATCCATACATGACTACTGGAAAAACCATAGCCTTGACTAGATGGACCTTTGTTGGCAAAGTAATGTCTGTGCTTTTTAATGTTGTCTAGGTTGGTCATAACTTTCCTTCCAAGGAGTGTCTTTTAATTTCATGGCTGCAATCACCATCTGCAGTGATTTTGGAGCCCAAAAAAATAAAGTCAGCCACTGTTTCCCCATCTATTTGCCTTGAAGTGATGGGACCAGATGCCATGATCTTAGTTTTCTGAATGTTGTATTTAAGCCAA
This sequence comes from Cervus elaphus, assembly GCF_910594005.1. Lineage (NCBI taxonomy): Eukaryota > Metazoa > Chordata > Mammalia > Artiodactyla > Cervidae > Cervus > Cervus elaphus. The sequence continues at coordinate 36,836,601 of NC_057823.1, read as the reverse complement.
CTTTTTCACTCTCCCCTTTCACTTTCATCAAGAGGTTCTTTAGTTCTTCTTTGCTTTCTGCCATAAGGGTGGTGTCACCTGCATATCTGAGGTTATTGATGTTTCTCTTGGCAATCTTGATTCCAGCTTGTGTTTCTTCCAGCCCAGCATTTCTCATGATGTACTCTGCATATAAGTTAAATAAGCAGGGTGACAATATACGGCCTTGACGTACTCCTTTTCCTATTTGGAAACAGTCTATTGTTCCATGCCCGGTTCTAACTGTTGCTTCCTGACCTGTATACAGGTTTCTCAAGAGGCAGGTCAGGTGGTCTGGTATTCCTGTCTATTTCATAATTTTCCACAGTTTATTGTGATCCACACAATCAATGGCTTTGGCATAGTCAATAAAGCAGAAATAGATGTTTTTAGCTAAGTCTGCCTAATTTTGATGTTCAATATTAACCTGACCATTGAGTTAACAGACTTTAAACCATCCAACTCATCTAAAACACAGAAAAGGAAGAGTGTTTGTTCTGTTTCTAATAGGGGACCCAAACTTATGTGAGACAACATATAATTAGGACTTTAAGGGAGAAATATGCATGGCCACCTTACATGAACAGTTGACTCATTGGAAAAGACCCTGATGCTGGGAGGGATTGGGGGCAGGAGGAGAAGGAGACAACAGAGGATGAGATGGCTGGATGGCATCACCAACTCGATGGACATGAGTTTGAGTAATCTCCGGGAGTTGGTGATGGACAGGGAGGCCTGGCGTGCTGCAATTCATGGGATCGCAAAGAGTTGGACATGACTGAGCGACTGAACTGAACTGAACGGAACTGATGCATGTTTTAATAGACTTGGAGACCATACAGATGTCTAGAAATAGATATGTCTTGTTATACTACAATAACTAGAAGCATTCACTTGCAAGGAGATTGTCAATAAATTCTGGCTTGTGCTACAAACTTAACTCATCATTAGTATATTGAAAACCCAATAATACTATACAGATGATCCATACTTTAACCATACTGCATTATGGACAAACAGTATGCAAAAAAAAACACAAATCTTAGAACAGATTGCACTCTCCCATAGGTATAATGTTAGAGCTGGAAGTTGTAAGCCTACCTAGAAGACAATATCAGATTGACCAGAGGCCTGATTAACAAATATCTATTCAAATATTAGCTTTTGTAACATTCAGGTGAAATAGATTCTCTGGAGCTATTTTTCCCAAGGGTATCCTATGAAACATGTCTCATGAGATGTTTCTTTAAATATCAAAAGTTTCCTTGCTCAATAAATCTTGGGGAACATATACTACTATTTCTCCTCTTGAAATTTGATAAAATCCACTACCATATTAAAGGCTTGTGAAGTCTTGCTTAATTTGTTTTAATCCAGTATTCATCAAAAACATCCTACTACACAGAGTATACACACACACATACACACACAATGAAACATCAGTCATAAAAAAGAATGAACTAATGCCATCTGCAGCAACATGGATAGGCCTAGAGATTATCATACTAAGTGAAGTAAGTCAGAAAAAGAAAGACAAATACCATATGATATCACTTACATGTAAAATCTAAAATATGATGCAAATGAACTTACCTACAAAACAGAAACAGGCTCCCAGACACAGAGAACAAACTTGTCATTGCTGGTGAGCAGGGAGGGATAGATCAGGAATTCAAGATTAGCAGATGCAAACTATTACATATAGAATAGATAACACTAAGGCCCTACTATATAGCACAGGGAAATCTATTCAATACCCTGTGATAAACCATAATGGAAAAGAATATGAAAAAAAATTTACATATACATATAGCTGAATTATTTTCCTCTACAGTAGAAATTAACACAACATTGTAACTCAAATATATTACAATAAAAGAAATTTTTTAAAAAAAGAAATTTTTTTAAAAATCTATAACCATAGAACATTATTTTGGAGTAGCACGAATTAATTCCTATAGAACACATTTTAGGGAATGCTACTTTTAACAGCAAGTTAATAAATGTTGGAGAAGGAAATGGCAACCCACTCCAGTGTTCTTGCCTGGAGAATCCCAGGGACAGGGGAGCCTGGTGGGCAGCTGTCTATGGGGTTGCACAGAGTTGGACACGACTGAAGCGACTTAGCAGCAGCAGCAGCAGTGATAAATGTAACACCTGAATTCCACCAAGAATACTGACAGCATATTTTCCTTTTGCACACAAGTTTTTATGAAATGCAGGAAAGAGAATCAACCACACAAACTTCAGTGAGTTTATATGACACACATACCAAACATTACATGATGAAGCTCTACAGACACTGAGATTATCAGGGACCTTTATGTGTATGAAACCCGTGCACTTTACCGGCAGCCACTGAGGCTGGACACCTACATGTAAACTTGACTCTGTCTTCCTAGGACCTTCACAATACTCAAGTCAGAATAAGCCAAGATTGCTCTCTTGGTTCTTTCCCAAGACAGCCATCATCCTTCTTCCCTGCTAGTACCACATCTGCATTTCTGCTTGCTCAAATTGTAATTTCTCAACTACCCACCATCTGGATAGTGACAGGCAATCGAGGTTTTAGCTGCTCAAACTTCTACTGCAGTGGATTTTTTTAATTCCACTCTTTATGTTTCATTAACTAACCTTAGAGTCACCGTTGCCAAACTGTGCACCAAGGCACCCTGGGACACCACAGTGATCTCAGTTGTTTTAAATTTTTGAGGAAAAAAATATTTGACAGCTTTTACGCATAGCACAAACTGCGAGCTTGAGATAGTCCGCAGTTTCAACGTCAGATCACACTATATTCCTTCCGTGATGGTCACAGCTCCATAAAACTACATTTTGGGCAGTTGCTATGATATAAAACAAGCATTTCAAACAATCAATATGGAACAGAAAGTGAGGAAGATATAATCTGCTTCCCAAATCTGAGAAACTGGGAAGCACCAAACAGATGCACACGTCCCATTAATAAGCAATTGTGGTTAATTAAGAATACATTTTTAAAATTTCAAATGGCTATTAGGTTGTTGAGTATAAATGCTTAAGTTGTTTGAACCTAACTAATTAGTAAACAGAAGAATCAGGTATTTCTTCAGCCAAGATGTGCTGTAAAAATGCACTGGAATACTAAGGGCATCATGACCTGAAGTTTGAAAACTTCTGCATTAGAAATTTACAGTAAGAAAATATAAAAGATGTTTCAGCCTAGGCAAGAAACATCACCCTACAGATTTTTTCTCTTTCCCTTTCTTTACAAAAAAAAAAAAAATCTGAGACAACGTGAAAAATCTGAAAAGTGAGAATAACATATCTAAAGATCTCTCCACTGATACACTGACATTGCTGCTGCTGCTAAGTCGCTTCAGTCGGGTCTAACTCTGTGTGACCCCACAGACGGCAGTCCACCAGGCTCCACCGCCCCTGGGATTCTCCAGGCAGAAACACTGGAGTGGGCTGCCATTTCCTTCTCCAATGCATGAAAGTGAAAAGTGAAAGTGAAGTCACTCAGTCGTGTCCGACTCTTAGGGACCCCGTGGACCGCAGCCCACCAGGCTCCTCCGTCCATGGGATTTTCCAGGCAAGAGTACCGGAGTGGGGTGCCAGTGCCTTCTCTGACACTGAAACTAACCCCCCCAAAATAACTTTTTTAATTTATTTGAAATTTTACTTCTGTGTAAGAAAAAGTAATTAGATACAGTCTCCATGTTATGAGTCTGAGAAAGAAATACACCAAGGACCGACACATACTCACTTTTGATGCTTTAAAGAGGAGGAACCGATGACAAGCTGGTTTGACTCTGCTGCACAGAAGCTGGGAGAGTCCCAACTGCGATGGCCGATGTGTATCTATCCCCTGAGGCTGACTTCTCTTCTTTGGTTCTCTTCGAGGTCACAGTTATATGTGGCACTCATACGACTATAACCATGATCCACAAGGAGTGATTCATATCTCTTCACTCTATGCCACATTCCTCCTAACAGAAGTAGACCTAGATGCATGAAAGACTGCATCATGCTGCCAAGTACCAAGGACCAAGAAGCTAAAATATGATCACTGCAACTCTTCCTAACTTCTCCTTTTTGTCCAGGTACCTAAGCATAGTTTTCTACTCTTCTGTAAGTTCTCGGGGTTAAGAAGATTAAATAATCTAACGAAATAAGCTGTCAGTTATTGCTTAGTCCACTAAATATATATATACATATTCATATGCATATATATCCTACAAATCTATCCAAAGCACAAATATCTCCAAACCCTTGCCTTGTATCACCAGAGGGTAAGGACCTTAATTATCTTCTCCAGCAGTCACCATCTTGTTTCTGTTTTCCAGCCTATTTTTTCTTCCTTAACAAATTTGTCAGCACTGTCACCAAAGTCGGCTCCAAGAGCTTCTCTCCTTTTATCAGCCCTCATTTATGCCAACCTGCAAATCATATTGCTGTAATCTTGCTTCAAAGATCTTCTATAAGTTTTCTATAAGCATGATCTTCTACAAGCATTAGAAATCATCAAATTGAGTTCAAAGCCATAACTTAGATATTTTTCACATCATCTTATAACCCAACTCCTTGATTCTTCAGATGATGAAAATGGGTAGCATATTAAATGGCTTGCCTAAGCTCACACAGATTCAGGGAAATAGAGGTATGGAATACACCTCTCTGTCTTGCTATAGGACATAGTACACTTTTTTAAAGTCTCTGGAATAAGCCCAAGTATAAACCAAATATTAATGCCACGTGGGGGTTATTAATCGCTCTCACACCTCAGAAGTTCTAAGAGGCTTCAATTCAGCTCCACAGTTAATGTCCTCTCCCCATGAGGGATCAGAACCCTCTACCTCTTCTGGTCTTACAGACAAGCCGGAATGCTGTGAGAGGAGGACGGATGTCCACGTGGAGGAGGTCAGCCTCCGTACCGGGGAGGTAGCTCTCCCCATGGAAGGACTGCTCTAGATTTCTAAGTGAAAATCTTCAGAGATGCCCCTGGACCGGAGGCCTAGCCTAGTCTTTATGTACAAACGTGGGCAGTGCGCCCTCTCGTGGCAGCTGTCTAATCTGCAGGAAAGACTCAAGATGGAAAAGCAACCCTACTTCGAGGGTCCTTTGGTACTTCCTTCCCCGATGGAAATCTTTCCATCAGGAATCTTTTACAAAAGTGTGTGGTCTCATGGGCCCAGAAGCACCAATCAGCTATTTCACTCAGGGCCGGGCTTCTGGAAAGCCACACCCAAGGCCCTTTTACCAGGACTAGAGGTCTCTTGCTACTGCTACTAAGTCACTTCAGTCGTGTCCGACACTGTGCGACCCCATCCCTGGGATTCTCCAGGCAAGAACACTGGAGTGGGTTGCCATTTCCCTCTCCAATGCAGAAAAGTGAAAGTGAAGTCGCTCAGTCATGTCTGACTCTGCGACTCTTACCCCAGCTTAAAAGTTCGGTTCAGTTCAGTTGCTCTGTCGCGTCCGACTCTTTGCGACCCCATGGACTGCAGCATTCCAGGCCTCCCTGTCCATCACCAAGTCCCAGAGTTTACTCAAACTCATGCCCATTGAATCGGTGATGCCATCCAACCATCTCACCTCTGTTCTCCCCTTCTCCTCCCGCCCTCACTTAGGGGACATTTTAGATATAAGGAACGTTCTTTTCCATCATGTTATCAAAGACATTTTCTCTACTGATTAGTTTTTCTTCTTTGTTCTTGACATACTAAAAGTGTATATGCAAGTGCCTGGAAAAGAGCCTAGCGCACTGTTAAGCTCTCAGCAGGCATGAGCTGCTGTTGGTCTCTCTTCAGTCTTTCACACTAGGCCTGCAGAGCACCTTATTCTAAGATCTTGAGTCAAAGACCTTGATATATAATTATTGAGCAAAACTGATTATTAGTCATTTGGCTAAAAATAATATCCAGTGTTAATTGAACATTTACTGTAGGTAGTGCATGGGTGCTAAGTAGCTTCAGTCACATCCAACTCTTTGCAGCCCTATGGACGATAGCCTGCCAGGCTCCTCTGTCCATGGGATTTCCCAGGCAAGAATCCTAGAGTGGGTTGCCATTTCCTCCTTCAGGGGATCTTCCTGACCCAGGGTTAGAACCCGTGTCTCCTGCACTGGCAGGTGGATTCTTTACCACTGAACCACCTAAGTATGCACTGTCCTAATAGCTATATAGTATTAATATATATTAACTCATTTAGTTCCCACATCTAATAGAGGCTGGTGTAATTTTTATCCCCTTTTATAGATTGGGGAACTTTGGAACATAAAAATTAAATAATTTGCCCAAGGCCATTTTGTAGCTAATAAGTGCTAGAGCTAGGATGTGAACTTAAACAAATCTGTCTCTAGAGCTTACACTCTTAATTCTTTTACTAAACTAACTTTTCAGGTTCCTCCTTCCTTGAAGGCTGAGAGAACATATACTTTAGACTTTCTTAGGGAAACAAAGAATATAAAGAACAATAAAATTATTAAGCTTCATATCAAGAGGATGTTCCTATTAATGCTGATATATGACTTATCTGAGAAGCTCCAAAGTACTACAGCATATAAAATATACAACTCTATCATCATTCTGACAATTCTAAGCACAAATTATAATTTATAATAAACATTAATTATTAGCTGAGTAACAGTCATTTTTCTTGCCTTCTTAGAAGTCATGCATTATCGTAGAATTCATACTTTTACAATGCTTTAAGTGTATATTAATTATTAAAAATATATTTCTAAACAAAATAATAAATTGTTATATGTGGTCTTGTCCAAAGCTTTTAGCTCTTCCACTTTTCCTAGAAGTTAGATGTGAGATAATTCCCCAATGCATATTTATCACAGAAAGTTTTATGTTTAAATGATATAATCTAGCATCTAAAGTCATTACTTTGAGAAAAGCATTGATTTTTAACTGTAAGTGCTTAGCATTAGAAGTATTAATAGGGGTTTAAAATTTATTCATATACCTCCATCATGATCTGATTAACCACAGCTTTAAAAAAACAATTATATATACTTTAATTGATGGCGCCTAATTCTCTTAGACTTGGTGATATGTGTATAGTACAAAAATGTCTGTGGACTGGGATAGGCATAGACTACCTCCTATGGACATTTCCTACTGGAATGTTGTCAAAATAAGGTCTATCCAAGGTTCAGAGTCCCGACAAGAACATGTGCATCAAGAAGCAACGTCACATGGCATTAAGATCATGCATCTTGGTTCTTCTGCTACTGAGATGCCCAGTGGGCACTGAAGACGCAATGTACCCTAAACTGTGGGTACCCCTTTCTCCCAAATCTCTTCAGCATCCCTCTGCTCTATCATCACTAGCACGTAAAGCCCTTGATAGAAAACTGCCAGCCAGATACATTTCCCCTTCCTGTTGGTGGTGGTGTGTCCTGTCTTACCACTTACGTTCTATGTTATCAAACGCGCTACCTAACATCTCTGTGCCTTACAGCCTTGTCTTCTATAGAGATGATAACTATAGTATATCTGCTCCATAGAGTTGGTACAATGATTTAATGAGTTAATATTTATAATGTGTTCATAACACTGTCTGGTCTCTGTTAGTATTACTAAAAATATCTGTTAAATAAAATTTAAAATAGTCCATGACACTAATTATTAACCTACAAACACATACCCCAATTTAATGTATTCCCAGCCCAGCTTTGCTTCCAACTGCTCCTTTACATCCTTTCTTTGTAAATATTGGAACTACATACAGAGATCACAGCTCACCAAGTTAATCATTCATTTTATGGGTAAAATTTCCATTTAAATCTTCAGTATTTGGATTTCAAATTAAGTGTATGATCAAGCATTAGTGGTGTGATGATGGTTAACCTTAAAATGGGAAATACTATTACAAAAAAATTTTCATTCTTTTTGAGGCAGTGAAAAATTATTTATTATGTATTAAATTTTTGCTCTGCAAAGCAATAGCAGATTGATGAGCTGTTAGGGCCTGAATTATTTTCCAGGTTGAAAGATGTCTTTTGGTTTTATTAATCATCTAGCCTGGAACTAAACTAGACACAAGGGAGCCTTGCTTCTGCTAGTCCTGACACAGCCCAGCCCAGCCTACACCAGCTTGCACTCTATGAAAGCAGATTTCTTCCCGGCAGCATTGGGTAAGCCAAAGGTTCCCAATCCAGGTTATCTTCATCCATCCTGCAGCATCCATGAAGTCACTCATTTACACTGATTTTATCTTTGCAAAACTTTTTGTATTGGGATACAGCTGATTAACAAATAGCATTGTGATAGTTTCAGGTAAAGAGCGAAAGGACTCAGCCATACATAAACATGTATCCATTCCCCCACCCAAACTCCCCTCCCATCCAGGCTGCCACATAACATTGAGCAGAGTTCCCTGTGCTATACTGTAGGTCCTTATTGGTTATCCATTTTAAATGTACATTGATTTTAAAGGTTTGAGTCAAAAATTATATTGAAGTTTAAAATGTCATTTTAAATCAAATAAAAGCCTATTTTTTCTGAAAAACTGTTGTGTAAAAGAATTTTCCTCTCAGGAGCACAGTTCCACACCACTGGTCCCACTGGGCTTCTGTTCTCTCTTCTTCCTCACCTCCTCCTCCACCTGACTGTCTTATGCGGTCACTTATAAGGAAAAAATACCAGCAGCCTCACACCTTCAGTAAATGAATATTTCAATAAAAGTGTTAAACACTGGCTTGAAAAACTGAAGCATGAGTAGTTTCTGATATGTGATTATTTTTACAGAGAGATGATACTCATATAGCAAGGAGAGATGAGAAAGCCTTCATCAGTGATCAATGCAAAGAAATAGAGGAAAACAATAGATTGGGAGAGACTAGAGACCTCGTCAGGAAAATTAGAGATACCAAGGGAACATTTCATGCAACGACGGGCACAGTAAAGGACAGAAATGGTAGGGACCTAACAGAAGCAGAAGATATTAAGAAGAGGTGGCAAAAATACACAGAAGAACTGTACAAAAAAGATCTTCACAACCCAGATAATCACAATGGTGTGATCACTCACCTAGAGCCAGACATCCTGGAATGTGAAGTCAAGTGGGCCTTAGGAAGCATCACTACGAACAAAGCTAGTGGAGGTGATGGAATTCCAATTGAACTATTTCAAATCCTGAAAGCTGATGCTGTGAAAATACTGCACTCAATATGCCAGCAAATTTGGAAAACTCAGCAGTGACCACAGAACTGGAAAAGGTCAGTTTTCATTCCAATCCCAAAGAAAGGCAATGCCAAAGAATGCTCAAACTACCACACAATTGCACTCACCTCATACACTAGTAAAGTAATGCTCAAAATTCTCCAAGCCAGGCTTCAATAATACATGAACCGTGAACTTCCAGATGTTCAAGCTGGTTTTAGAAAAGGCAGAGGAACCAGAGATCAAATTGCCAACATCTGTTGGATCATCGAAAAAGCAAGAGAGTTCCAGGAAAACATCTATTTCTGCTTTATTATGCCAAAGCCTTTGACTGTATGGATCACAATAAACTGTGGAAAATTCTTAAAAAGATGGGAATACCAGACCACCTGACCTGCCTCTTGAGAAATCTGTATGCAGGTCAGGAAGTAACAGTTAGAACTGGACATGGAACAACAGACTGGTTCCAAATAGGAAAAGGAGTACGTCAAGGCTGTATATTGTCACCCTGCTTATTTAACTTATATGCAGAGTACATCATGAGAAACGCTGGGCTGGATGAAGCACAAGCTGGAATCAAGATTGCCAAGAGAAACATCAATAACCTCAGATATGCAGGTGACACCACCCTTATGGCAGAAAGTGAAGAACTAAAGAGCCTCTTGATGAAAGTGAAAGAGGAGAGTGGAAAAGATGACTTAAAGCTCAACATTCAGAAAACTCAGATCATGGCAACCGGCCTTATCATTTCATGGCAAATAGATGGGGAAACAGTGGCTGATTTTATTTTGGGGGGCTCCAAAATCACTGCAGATGGTGATTGCAGCCATGAAATTAAAAGACGCTTACTCCTTGGAAGGAAAGTTATGACCAACTTAGACAGCATATTAAAAAGCAGAGGCATTACTTGCCAACAAAGGTCAGTCTAGTCAAGGCTATGGTTTTTCCACTGGTCACGTATGGATGTGAGAGTTGGACTATAAAGAAATCTGAGCACCGAAGAATTGATGCTTTTGAACAGTGGTGTTGGAGAAGACTCTTGCGAGTCCCTTGGACTGCAAGGAGATCCAACCAGTCCATCCTAAAGGAGATCAGTCCTGGGTATTCATTGGAAGGACTGATGCTGAAGCTGAAACTCCAGTGCTTTGGCCACCTCATGCGAAGAGTTGACTCACTGGAAAAGACCCTGATGCTGGGAAAGATTGAGGGCAAGAGAACAAGGGGATAGCAGAGGATGGGATGGTTGGATGGCATCACTGACTCAATGGACATGAGTTTGGATAAACTCTGGGAGTTGGTGTTGGACAGGGAGGCCTGGCGTGTTGCAGTCCATGGGGTTGCAAAGAGTTGGACACAACTGACTGACTGAACTGAACTGAACTGAATGATACTCATTCATTTTCCAACTTATCCAACACAGACTCTGGAGCTATCGGGGTAGGATCAACATGGTTTGTGCCTTCACAGAGCTATATTCTGCTACAAAGGATAGACAAATCAGGTATCAGATAATAAATAAGATGCTCACAAATTATGGTTAAAGTAAATGATGACATAAAATGAAAGTCTAGAGACAACAGAAGAGAGGTTGCCTATGAGCAGGTCACCACATTATAACCTCCTGGGGAGTTTTTAACACTTGCAAGTCACCCCCAGATCAATGAAAGTATGTCTGGGAGGTAGGATCAGGCATCAGTTTTTAAAGCTCCCCAAGTGATTCTAAAGCACAGCCAGGAGTGAGAATCACTGCTTTATTCTTCCAGAAAAAAGCTACAGAGCTACAAACAGCTAAGAACAACATGGTTCCCTTTTGCATACATTTAACCTATTATTAATACTAGTTGTGTGACCTTAAGCAAGTGATTTAACCTCTGTATACTTCAATTGCCTCATTTGTAAAATGGATGTGATAATGTCTTTCTGTGACGAATGTATTAAATAAGATTATGCATGTTCAATGCTGACCACAATAACCTACACCTAGAAATTGCTCCATAAATGTCAGCTGTCCATAGGATCACTGTGGCTGCTGCGATCTCTGTCATTTTTATTGTTATTTTTACTTGCTCTATTGCAGAGGATTGGAATTTCCTTAGGGCCTCAAGCTGTCCACCACAGAAACTCAGCACTAGCATTTCCGCAGGATTTTCTTGGGCCTTTAACAACCTGCAAAGATTTACCTTCAGATTTCTCCTTGTTGATTGCACCTCCCTGGCACCATGTTTTTGTTCTACGCATTTCCCTCCAGCCTTGAAGGAAAGGAATTGCCAAGTCTGCACAAAAGAGACAAAAGGGTACATGACTTCCCTGAGGCCATGAGGCATTGTGAAGACAGGCCTCTTCCTGCCCATAACACATCCAGATCTTCTGACAGCGAACTTTCCCAACTCAGCCTAGGATCTCCTTCCCTAATTAAAGCTCAATTGCCATTGAATCTATTTCTTTGCTAATAAGCTGAGCAAGTTTCTACTTTTCGTTCCTGACCCCTGGATGCAGACTCAAGGGGAGAAAAAAAAAAAAAAGCATGTACTTTTTTTCAAATTTGCAAGTTTGATACATGTATATGTGTGTATATATATATATATATATACATAAAATGATGATATGCAGCATTTCCACACAGCTTCTAACTTACTCACCTACAAACTGAGGATGTCAAGAATTACCAGGCCTTTATTGAAAATACATTGTTATCCACGGTAGATGTACAATGTTACACACAAAAAAATCTGTCTCTACGACAGAACTATGATCCAGTCCCAGCTGATGGAATGCTTATTTTGGGTGATATCAGATAGAAGAAATGATACTCCTATAAAAGATGTAGACACATATGTTAAAGCTTGCAGGGGTGTAGGTGCACACTGCTTTTTCTGTGTGATAGAATCAGTCACTCATCTGAAGACTCTCAGCCATGTGTTCACAGTCCTTACTAGCATTACTTACAGTGAATTACATCCAGTGGCCACCTATGTGAAAGATTATTAATACTCATTTTCATTTCAAATCACTTCTCTTGGTTTCACATATAAGCGCTGAGACCCACTGTGGTAAGCAGAATGGAGGAAGCAAGTAAACAATATGTCAAATTGATGTGCTACAAGCATAAGCACACAGCTCTTGTGGCAGCCTGACCTTGGATGCCTACAGACTTTTATGAAGTATCTATTACTAAGCCATGGAAAGGTAAGGTATACCATTGCTTTCAAATTTGGTTGCAAAGGATGAAAAGAAATATCTGATAGAACTACCCTGGTGAATGTCAACTCATATATCTACAACATAATGAACACTCGCAAATAGCTGGTATAGTCACATGGACTACCGGGTTAAGAAGTTCCAGAGACATAGTAATTTTTCCTTCTTCCTCCTGCTCCTTGTCTCTTTGTAACCCACGACGGTGCCCCTGCTGAGAATAACAGATTCAGTGCTCCCTGTCCCAGCAATCAGATTCCAAAGGTATTATTCAATTACCTGATCGAGACTGGGTTGGAAACATCAGAGGAACTGCTGATCGAGACATTTAGTTCAGGTCTTAGATACAACAAGATTAGAAAAAGGAAAACAAACAAATGAAACTCAAACACAATGAGAACAGAAGACATTTTCCAAATCTCAAAATAATGTCAACTGAGGTTTAGAATCAAAATCTGGTTCTTGCTTTAGCCATTTAAGTCATTTGCCCCACATCAAAAACAAAGAATGGCATTTATACTTTATCAATTTTTATTTCTCATCTTCAAAAGATTACAAAATAAAGCTCTATCTTGAAAATCAACATAATAGATACAACAGATGCAGGAGGACAGCCACGAAGTGGTTAGTGCCTGTATTAGTGAAAGGAAAATGCAACATTTCTGAGACATATATTTCAGACTATTCCTCACCACCGTCAATTTCTGTTGTTAGGAGGATGCACTCTGGCAAAGAATAGTTGCCTCTGGGCACATATTACGCAGTGAAATAGAAAGAGACAGTACCTGCCAAAAGAATTTATAATCCTCAGGGAGAAGATAAACATCCCACACTCATACCTTGTTAGTATGCATAAGCGCACAACCTAATTGTATAAAAAGGATTTAATATTCTGGGTGCTGAGGCTCCATCGAGTTAAGCATCAATGAGCAGATGTAAGGGAGCTCAGTTATTCAAGAAACTTTTTCCATAACTTTCTATTCAAATCTATTGTTTGCAAATTATCAGCAGGAAATACACAACATGCCAGGGATTTGAGTAAGTATTCTAGCTCATCCTGACCTCAGGCATCAGAGTAAAACCAAGGACAAGCAATAATCCTTGAGAAATGTGCTGATAGATAGCTGGCGTGTGTTGCTTAAAGATGGAATTCCCTTTCTCCCAATGAAACGCCTCCAGGGAACTACATGTGTATCTCAGGCCCAAACCCTTGGTGCTTCAGAGTCGCCTAAGCCTGTGCTTCTCCCCTTTTGATTTCAGAGAGAAAGGGTGGTGTAGAATTGTGATATATTGTTTGTGAATCCAGGAGGATGCCATCAAAATATCTCAGAAAAATAAGCAAATTTGGAGAAAATAAGCAATTCTAGTAAACTACCCATGGCCCAGAGTGGATGTAGCTCACGAAGACACCAATGAAGACACCTCACATTGCACAACTCTAGGAGTAACTCTTTACATGGAACTGATGGTGCTGTTCACACAGAGCACAATGTAATCGCTGCTTGGGGAACTGAAGCCTGGAAACCCCCGGCCCCTACCCAGGCTCCATATTATCTGTTTTACAGAGAGATTTTAGGTACGATCTTATGACAGTCTGAAAACACTGATCTAGGTTACTTTGAGATAAACCATATTGCCTTAAAACACTGCATTTTTTTTACTTGCAACTTTCCTCCTTGTTCAAGAAAAGTAAAAAAAGAAAGAGGGAAAACCTATGAGCTTAAATGTGTCATACACCATGGCAAGGGCTGAGCACCTCAAACATGCATAATTGCAATTAATCATCATGACAACTCTATGCTTTGGTTGTGAGTATCTTATTTGCAGAATCTCACTGAAATCTGAGATCCAGAGAAGTGAAGGGGCTTCCTGGGCAAGCTAGGAAGTGAAAGCTGCCTAAATATGAAGGCAGGATATGTTTTTATTTTAAATTTATTTTTTAATTGAAGGATAATTGCTTTATACAACTGTGTTGTTTTCTGCCGAACATCAATATGAATCAGCCTAAATGAAAGCAGGGGTTTTTTTTTAATTTTAAATTTATTTACTTTTTAATTGAAGGATAATTGCTTTGCAGAGTTGTGTTGGTTTCTGCCAAACATCAGCGTGAATCAGCCACAGGTATACATAAATCTCCTCCCTTTTGAACCTCCCTCCCACCTCTCCCCCCATCCCACCCCTCTAGGTTGTTACAGAGCCCAGGTTTCTTCCCTGAGTCTTACAGCACGTTGCTCACTGGCTATCTATTTTACATACAGGAATGTAAGCTTTCATGTTACTCTCTCCGTTACGTCCCAAGCTCTCCTTCATCAAGGCGGGATTTTAACTCTAACATTTGTGCTCCTGCAGCTACATCTTGCTTTCCGAGATGGAAGGACTCTGAGAGCACTGAGCTATGGCAATTGCTCAAAATTAAAATTCTGTCATGTGGGGCCAAACTGCAGATCATCTTGTTTCAGGCTGTACTGTAGCAGCAGCAGAAACCAAGTGTTTGACAACTTGAATTCTATCCATTATTTTTCAATAGAAATTAGGGAAACCACAGTTGTTTTACTTTTGAATGAGGAGCCTTCTTATTCAGGAGGATAAGTGGGAGAATTCCAGATGAATCCCAAGGAAGCTGCAGTCTGCCCTGATACAGTTCCTTCCCTACAACCACACTAATGGGAAGCCAGTTCTTCTTTCTACCTGGCCCAACCATCCCTTCTCTCCAAACCTTCCCTTCCATAGCCCGGCTTCACTGTACAGGGACACATAAAAGCCTAGAAAGCTCAAGGATCTGTGTCATTTTCCATTTTAAGTGAGGGCTCCACATAGCATCCTAGAGTTTCGTGTTCAGTGTTTTTCAGGCAGTATTTTGGTGGAATCACTCCATTTTCCTATTTTGTGTTTGAGATAATTCTGAATCTGTTCTGTTCAATTTTTCTGCTCCCCCTTCACCCTGCAATGATGACTGTATTCTCAAGTACCATCAAAAGTAGAACAATGTACAACTACCACTTGATCCACGTTCAAGAGGCGCCCTTCGAACAGGAAAACTCGTCAGCTGTATCGAGTTGAAAGGCCTTTATCCTGCTTCATGCTGCCGCCTTCCGACCTCCTTTCTCAGTACCATGCACTGGGACCAAGCACTCTACTCGGTGACAAGCAGAGGAAAAACGAGAAATAGGAAAGTGAAAATGCACTGGGGCAAAAGGGGAAGAAGAGAACAGAAGGGCGCTGTTATGACTGTGAGAACGTTCCTTTGTGCAGGGCACCTAAAGTGGGGTGGGTGGTGTGTGACAGAGAGGGGCAGAGAGGGAGAGGGTGGGGAAGGGGAGAACCGGTTGGCAGCATGGAGAATCTGGGCTGCAGATACAATCAGTGTGAATAAACACACCCAGAATACACATCCAAAGAGTCCAGGAACCACTAAAGGTGAGGGGAATTGTTGTTTAGTTGCTAAGTTGTATCTGACTCTTTTGTAACCTCATGGACTGTAGCCCTCCATGAGCCTCTGTCCATGGGGTTTCCCAGGCAAGAATACTGGAGTGGGTTACCACTTCACTTATCCAGGAGATCTTCCTGAGCCAGGATCAATCCCACATCTCTTGGATTAGCAGGTAGATTCTTTACCACTGAGCCACCAGGGAAGCCAGTGAGGGGAATTAGAATTTGTCAAACATCTACCTTATGACAGGTCTAAATGCACTTATCAAATCAGTCTAAGGAACTCAGTAAACATTCATAAAACAAGAAATATTTTCTCTCACACCCAAGAACCCCAAGCTCCTGAGAATCTAATGTGTCCATGCTGGTACTCACTTGCCATTTCCCTTGAGCAGGTTGAACACCTTGTCCAAATGAAGTCTGAAATTACAAGTGGATTTTGGTATAATAGCATTCCTTTCGGCTATTTTCATAAATTATCGGGTTGACTATACAGAGCCATTTTAAAAATAAGTTGGCATTCTTAACTACACAGCTGGCAGAGATGTTTACTCACCCTGGGTTACTTTGACTTGTGAAACTGATCTATATGTAAATGTAAAAATCTCCATAAATACAGCAACATTCTTAAATGGTCACAAATGTGGGCTATGAAAGCACATCTAGTAGTTAGGACCATCCTCGGCTAAAAGGTTAATTCTTTTAGCAGCTGAAAAGTCAGGCCTCTTGGGCTTTACTCAAAGCTGAGAACTTACTATGTGAGACACAGTCTCATTGGACATGCAGAGTAAACAACCTTGTTAAGAATGTTGTGTGAAGAACGGCTGTTCAGCGAGGTCAGAGAAGGTAAAGAGTGGAGGCAGTCAAGTGTAAGGCTGCTTTGGGATGTAATTTACAGGGCTTTAATAATTTGGGCATGTCCAGTGTTAAGAGAGCTATTTGCCTGCCACAAGGCAGGTACTAGTGAAAGCACCCAATGAGGAGACCTCAGTGTAACGATGCTCGAAATCCACCCCAGTGAATTAAGGGGATGATGGCAAAAGGGCTCTGCAGGGTCAGCCAGCCTGCTGACCAAAGCTGTCACAAAGGCCAGGCTTGAGGCAGCTAAGAAAGAGCTTAATTATCTAGCCGTTTTCATTCGAGTTGGGGCTAAACAGCAGGAGAAGTGTGCTGGACCACCAATTAGGTTAGTTAGGAGGTTATTCAGCCCAAGATCAGAGACAGAGGTGAAGCAGAGCCTGCGAAGGCAAACATCAAAGGTCCTCTTGGCCGTTAAGGGGTTCCCCTTCCTACTGGGGACCAGGCCATTCCCATGACCTCACACACCAGTAGGCCTTAATTTCTGGCTGTACTGAAATTCTGACCTTCTCGTTCAGAGAGAATGTCATAACCTATGATGCCTACTGAACTTGAGTCAGTAGCATTTTAAAATATTTTACTGCATATTGAGTTTTACCACCAAATCCAAATCTTATTACAATGCTCTTTTTAATAGAACTACACTATAACAAAAGAAAGTTTTTCTAACAGCTGCCATCATCTGAGTTCACTGCATGAACTTCAGGGCAGGGCAACACAAGATATTTCAGGCAGGAAATATTCATCCTGGTTCCCACTTCAATTATGTTCCCAGAGAAACCCTCATCCTTACTCTGAAAATATCCCAAGTCCTTAAGAATAACGGGATAATTAAAAATAGTGTGAGTACTATGTTGTGCTCAAAATTACAATGGAGAATTTGGTGGATGACAGAGTTTAGTAGAATTTTGGCCACTCAACTATTCAGAGGGTCTTACTTTTACTGTCCTGTTGAGTGCAGACACACCTCTGGTAGGCTAAATACCCTAAATTTGAAACAGACAAACTCTCCCTGAAATACACAAACTCTACTTGAAACACATAAACTCCATACCTAAAATATATAAAAAATCCTAGCCAACAACAATCCTAAAACCTTATAATCTCACTTTCACTTTTTGGTTGAAAGATACATTCACACTCAAATACAAGATTTCCTAAGATGTTTTGATCTCCTACTTCTCGCCATGAATAAGTGTAACTTTGAGAATGTATGCTGTAAACGTTTGGATTTAATTAGTAAAGACTGATTTGTACTATAGCAATTGAAAGAGAAAGTGTTTGTCACTCAGTCCTATCCAACTATTTGCAACCCCATGGACTGTAGCCTACCAGGCTCCTCTGCCCATGGAGTTCGCCAGGAAATACAGCAATTAATAATTTTTAAATTTGAGGTAATTTATTAAGATTATGCTTATCTTAATAAATAATATTAATAATTTAAGATTAATAATTGATAAATAACTATACATAATGATTTCATTTTTTATACATTAGCCAGTGAAGTGGGTCTTACTGTTATAATAATATAATATATTCTATTTTAAAATATAGTATATTTTAAAATACAGTATATTTTAAAATATTTTTTTTTCTTTACTTTGAGTTACTTTTTTTCTTCGAGTTTAAAATACATTGTGAGTTCCATGTTGGTTTGAGGGGAAAGAAAAATCCATGCTGTTTCAGTGAATAGGATGTGGATAAGAATAAACTCCCATCATTTTAGCCCTTCATTAAAATTCATCATTTTGGTATTTGTTGGGGTGGAGGGCAGGGGGAAGAATGGCTCTGTACTCTGCATCACAGCAGATTTCCTTCCAAATGGAGATATGAAATGCAGCCTGACCCAGGACAATAGCTCAGTATAATACACGCCACTTGGTGGATTAAAAATTTATAGGATATCTTTCCATCTCTGCTTAGAATACAAATGGACACATTCTTGTTTCATTTAAAGTGATTTGTCGCTCGAGGCTGAAGAGATGTGTAACACCTTAAATTCTATGGGTTTTGCTTTTCTGATTATATTACCCAGGAAATAAGGTAAGTAACTAGAGTACTTGGCAAAAGAGTCATATTCCACATACCAACCACATACAAATAATCTCCCTTTACATAAAAGTACCAGTAGGTTGGGATGATGCAACTTCACTATCACACACACACACACACACCCCTATACCATGTCAATATAACATTTTTCAGTAAAGATTTCATTCCATATTAAGTGTATGTGTGTGGGGATATACTTAACACACACTTTATGTAACATAACAGTGACTTCATGTTTCCAAATGTCGATTCATGATTCCGGTCACCCATGTGACAACACCCAGATAGAATTCTGGTGAGGGGTCAGGGGGCCAGGTCATGCCCACAGGAGCACAACAAAAGTCTGGAGCCTGGTTATTGCCTCATAAATTACCAAGAGAGGAAACATTTTGTACTGAGTAGTCAGTTAACTTTGTTTAAATACATCAATAGAGAAAATTCTCTTTCCCTCTTAAGAGTTGAAGTTAATCTACAAATATGGGGTTACCTTTTGAAAGATTTATATAAGTTCAGTTGGATCTCTGATAGTGTTGATTAACAACACTCCTACTAATGAGGGCATGTCCTTCCCTGAGGCCTTTCTCTTTCCTACCTCGCCTTGTATTGCTGTAGCTACTAGGAGAGAATGCAATAACATCACAATTTCTGCAATAATAAATAACTCTGTACATAAGTAGATTTAGAAATGACTAAAATCACTGTAATACCTGAGTAATTTTGTGCTCAAAGATTTTTGTTAAATATAAATTATTTTTAATGAATAAAAGTATTACTCATGGTACCGGGGGGAGTGGGGGGGAGAAAGTTTTTTAAAGGCATTAGTAAAAGAATATGGGCAGAGAGCAAAAAGAAAAAATGTTTAAGACAAAATAAAAAGTGAATTCTTATAATCATGTAACAAGAATGAAACTTAAGCCCCAGGCTCTCAGAGATGGAAGGAAAAGGCTGAGAGTTTCAAAGTAAAATTGCAATTGAGACGATATTTAGCTTGTTTTTGTAACCATCTGAGGTGATGAATGCAACCTCAAATACCCAGCAAAAGGCAACTATCAGAAGTCAACAATTTTTCTTACAACTAGTCTTACACACAAATGCATATACTGCCGCAAGTACATTTATTAGCTGCTAGCTGAATCATGTGTCATTTTTCCTAATCTTTTCATCAAGTTCTTGGAAACAACAACAACAACAAAAAAGACACATAAAACAACATTCTATCTCTGTGATTTCCAATAATACAAATAAGTTCCAATAAAATTCCATCTGAAATAAACAACAAGACTTTATACCTAAACATTCTCCTTTTTTCAAAGATTTGATTCCTACAGCTAGAATTTTGGAGAGAATTATAGAAGCTCATTTGAAGCTTAATATGATATGGATTTTAATTTGACAGGGAGAATAACTCTAGAGAATCAGCTGAAAACTATTAGAATTAATTTTTTAGAAGCTCAGTAAAAAATGGTTGCAAGGTATATTTTTAAAGGTCACCTTTCATAAACCAACATAAACCAGTTAGAAAATATATTGGAAAAATAACTGACATTTACAATAAAATAAAAACATGATACCTAACAATAATCCAAGTAACAAATGAATACAATTTAAATGAAGAAAAATAAGAAGTTTGTTAAGAAATATTTTTAAAAGAGATAAGAAAATGAAGAGATATCATTTCCTGGGAGAGGAAAAGACTTAGTCTTATAAAGATGACAGTACTTTCAAAATCAATTTATAAATTTTATGTGACTTAAGTCAAAGTCCCAGAGGGATTTAATTTTCTTAGAACTTGGCCCCCCAAAAAAATGTTTAATTTATCTAGAAGAATGAACAGGAAAAACTAAATAAAAATTGAAAAGGATAGAAATGAAAGAAATCAGTTCAATCAGACCCCCATACATACCATGAAGCTACAATTATTAAGTCCATAGACAGCACTGAGGAAAAAAATCAACAGAATAGAAAAAAAAAACAAAACTAAAATATATAGAGCAGATGTCCAACAGAAATGTAATGAGTCATATACACAGTTTACAAATTTTCTAATACCCACAATTTTAAAAGTAAAAAGAAAAAGTCGAATTATTTTAACAATATTTATGTATTATTTATTAATAATTGTGTGTGCTTAGTCACTCAGTTGTGCCCTACTCCTTGTAACCCCGTGGACTGTAGCCTGCCAGGCTCCTCTGTCCATGGAGATTGTCCAGGCAAGAATACTGGAGTGGGTGGCCATGACTTCCTCCAGGGAATCCTCCCAACCCAGGAATCGAAATGGGGTATCCTGCATTGCAGGCAGATACTTTACCAGCTGAGCTACCAGGGAAGTCCTTATATATCATTAATATACTGTATATCTTATTATATTATATATCATATCTTTGTTATACCCAAAATATTATCATTTCTATGTCATAAATATCAAAACATTATCAAGATATTTTTCTTCTTTTGCTGCTGTTGTTCTCAGTATTTGAACTCCAGTATGTATTTTACACTTACAGAATATTTCAGTTTGGCCCAACCATGTATTGAGGTGCCCAATAGTCACATATAGCCACCAGCTACTGTGCAGATATAGAGCAAATTAATATGTGGTCAAAGGCGTACAATGACTTCAATAAATGACATTAAAATAGATTCTCCTTTTATTAAAAATTATTAGCTTATACGCATATGTCAAACAATGAACAGTACACACTTAGAGTGTATAAAAGAGTTAAATGTTTAAAAAATCCAAATTGGCAAATTTTCACACAACATAAGTTACCGTGTACAGAGGAAAATTCTCCAACCCTAAAAGCAACATAAAAAGTCTCAAAATATGTAGTCAATAGGTTTGATTATATAAAACTTCAAAACTTTTCATGTCTGAAATCAAAAGATATCTGGTAAAAAACAAATATTTACAACATATAGCAAATAGGTTTTAATAATTTTGAGGAACTCTTGTAAATCAAGGCACCAATCAGTAAGAACTTCAGCAGATAAATGTACAAAAGACAGAACAGGCAATTTAGAAAAGAAAGTAATCAACTAGTGAACAAACAAATGTATGGAAGGGATCACTTCACTAGTAATCCCAGAAATACAAATTTAAACAATAAGATGATTTAATGCCCCTTCCAACATCTAACATTCATTTCTGCTAACTTTCCTCATCTTTGATTCAATCTATGAGTATATATCAATAACCTCAGATATGCAGATGACACCACCCTTATGGCAGAAAGTGAAGAGGAACTAAAAAGCCTCTTGATGAAAGTGAAAGAGGAGACTGAAAAAGTTGGCTTAAAGCTCAACATTCAGAAAACTAAGATCATGGCATCTGGTCCCATCACTTCATGGGAAAAAGATGGGGAAACAGTGGAAATACTGTCAGACTTTATTTTTTCGGGCTCCAAAATCACTGCAGATGGTGATTGCAGCCATGAAATTAAAAGACGCTTACTCCTTGGAAGGAAAGTTACGACCAACCTAGATAGCATATTAAAAAGCAGAGACATTACTTTGTCAACAAAGGTCTGCCTGGTCAAGGCTATGGTTTTTCCAGTAGTCATGTATGGATGTGAGTGTTGGACAGTGAAGAAAGCTGAGCACTGAAGAATTGATGCTTTTGAACTGTGGTGTTGAAGAAGACTCTTGAGAGTCCCTTGGACTGCAAGGAAATCCAACCAGTCCATCCTAAAGGAGATCAGGCCTGGGTGTTCATTGGAAGGACTGATGCTGAAGCTGAAACTCCAGTACTTTGGCCACCTCATGCGAAGAGTTCATTGGAAAAGACCCTGATGCTGGGAGGGATTGGGGGCAGGAGGAGAAGGGGACGACAGAGGATGAGATGGCTGGATGGCATCACCGACTCGATGGACATGAGTTTGAGTAAACTCTGGGAGTTGGTGATGGACAGGGAGGCCTGGCGTGCGGCGATTCATGGGGTCACAAAGAGTCAGACACGACTGAGCGACTGAAGTGAACTGAACTGATGAGGATATACCTCTGCTTAGCAAATACTGTGACACTGTATCTTCTGCCTTTAAAAAGAATTCTGTTGAAATAGATTTTTAAATGACTAAAATCACTGTAACACCTGAACTATTTAGTGCTCAAAGAACTTTGAGAGAAAGAGAGGCAAAAAAAATATTATGGCACATCTGAGTGGACAAGAAATTAGCCATCTGAAAAACAGTGAAGGAATGAAAATGAACCCATACTTAAAGATAAGGTGTTTTTGTTTTCCAAACTATCATGATTACAGATATCACAAGTAATCTCAAATGTTCAGCTGCTGCAGTGACATATAGTAAAAAGAATAAAAATAATAATGATCAAAGGGATAAATAATAATGAATAAAACAAATCCTCAAATAGTACCCACTACATGCCCAAGCACCATTCTAATCTAACCTTCACAATAAGCCTATACTACAGATATCATTAATATTCCCACTTTACAAATTAGGCATCTTAGGTACAGAAGAGTTAAGTAACATTTTTAGGAACACATTGCTAGTAAGAGTATGGATTACTTACTATCCCGTGCATTTAACCACACTCTAAAAAGCAGGCTAAATTTTAGCTAATTAAATATTTAATGAATGATTATTGTGTTAGCTATTGGCTTTAATGAAGTCCAATTAATGACACAACTGAGTTTAATTTTCTATGCTCAAGCAACACATGATACTGTAGAATTTCTTACATATGCTGAGACACAAAATACATTAAAATGATTTTATAAGATTTAAAATAGCTTTATTATATAAGTTTTTGTAAAGTTTTATGCTAGTCTTACCTTTCCTTTGAGCATTTTGGTGGCTTGTATCAATGGCCTAGTCTTTAATAGGAAACAAAAGCTCCTGACATTTGTATCACTGGAATAATCTATGTATTTTCATTCCCCCCGTAGCTTTAGGAACAGGGAAAGAGAAAGATCATCTCATTAAAGAAGTGAATAGGCCATGGAAAATATCCCACAAAACAAAAGGGGAGATGAAAAGCCTCTTCTATCCAACTCCTTTGGGTCTGGCTTTTCTGACCACCTACTACAGTGACTCAAGTCGCAGAAAAGAAAGTATGATAATTAGATTGAATAGAAAACTCAAAGCACAGCAGAGCTGCAGCCATATCCTTGTTTGTGACTAAGAGAGCATACACACTTACACACCCACCCCAACCTGCTGCTGCAGATGGAAGTGATGGCGCAAGCCATTGAGGAAAGGGAAATCACTGGAGTTAGGGCTCCCCAGCCATCCTGGGCTCCCATGTGAGATGGAAGAGCCTTGATGGTCTCCCAGTCCAGGGAGGTTGCAGAGTGGAAGTCAAGGATGATCTGTTTCAAGAGTTTTTTCAAGGGTTTGTTGTCATGGGGTGAAATGACCCCAGGCTCTGGGCTAGAGAGCAGGGCACCCAGGCTGGAACTGAAAGGAGGCACACTAGACCTCAGATGAGGGGTAATAGCCAGCAAGAACTAAGCTGAGGCTTCATCAGACTGACAGAATACATCATAAATTCACCAGCCATAGACACGAGAGCTAACTGCCAACACAAAGCCAACAAGAATGACCTCAGAAATCAGAGGCCCAGCAGAAAGGCCCCACCGGGTCTTACGCCACCTCTTGCTGCCACTTCAAGAGTAACCATTTCCCACACCTAACACCATTCAACCAGGCACTCTCTTGGAGACAAGGCTAGAAGGAGAAGACCATTGAAAGATATTAACATTTACCTGAAGGAGACTGTCACTACTGTTTTAAGTTCTTGAAGAGGATTAAAATTTTTGTGTTAGACTGTATTTGACTTGTTTAGTATTCAGCAGGAGCTCAAGGCGTGGAAGAAATTTACAGAAAAAAAAAAATAAGCAACATTTCTGTGTGCATATGAATGTGGTATGTACCTGTTATTACATCATCCTAGTAACAATTCCTATTGCAAAATGGGATTTGCTTTACAGAGACCTGCTTTATGAAAAAAGTTTCCACAAAAGATTTTCATTTTGTTGCAGAGACAGAAAAGAAGAGATTAACTCTGCTTTGGAATTAAAGTTTCTTTGCAGAAAATCTGCCATAAATAAAAAGCATCACCTATCCCTTATTATGTGCTGAGCACTGTTCTAAATACTTTCACTGCTCTAAATACTAAAAGTATTTTCTAAATACTTTCCCATTTAATCCTAACAATCATACCATGAGAAAGGTTTTATGATTTCAATTTTACAGATTCAAAAAGCAAGGTCTGGAAAGGTTACATAACTAGCTATTGTTGTTCTGCTGGTAGGTGATAAAACTCACAGTTTACACTTTTATTGTCTATCTCTGCTACCTTCGGGGCAAATGAGTCACTTCCAGGCTTTTCTATTAGTTCTCTGTTAGCTAAAGGTTGCTCACTAAAGGTGAGAAGCCTTTGCCTAGCACTGAAGCCACCCTTCTGACTGAGCTGTCCTCTGAGTTCCAGGACCTGCCTGCTGGGCATCTCCACTTAAATGCACCATCATCACCTCTAGCTCAGTGTTCCAAGAGGAACACAGGCTCTTCCTCCCCAAATCACTGCTCTTTCTGCATTCTCCATTTCTAATTGACACCAATATTTTCTCAAGTTACATCTGGAGTCTATCCTAGAACCATTTTTTGTTTCTCATCCTCCATGTCTAATCTGTCATTAGGTCTCCCTCCTAAGATTAGATTTTAGGATCTAATTAGATTAGATCTCCCTACAATCTCTCAAATTCTCCCTCCTCTCTCTTCTCAACTTATCCTAGAGGTTAAGAACACAGTCTCTAGAACAATAGCTACTAAAAATATGACCTTCAACAGTTTATTAGCTCAGAATGCTACAACAAAAATACCATAGATAGGATGCTTAAATAACAAACATTTATTTCTTTTTTTTTTAATTGTGAAAGTATGATAACACATTTACAGGAGACTTGGAAAATAAACAACAAAGTTACATATAGTTCTACTATATATTACAATTATATTTTAAGTAGATAAATTGAGATTTTTAGTTGGAGTTTCAATAGCAAACCCTCAAAAGTCAACAAAATGAATAGACAGTAAAGTAGGAGGATATAGCAGACCTGAAAAGCAGTATGAACCAATTCAACATAATTAAGATTTATACAATTTCACGCAACAGCAGGATATAAGTTCTATTCAAGAGCTCACAAAACAGGAGACACTGGAACATATCCAGGGACAAGCTGAAAAGTTTCATGGTCTAAAGGTATTGAAATCATACAGAATCTGTTGTCCTATCACTGTGGAATTGTGTTAGAAATCAATGTCAAAAGATATTTGAAAATAACCCACATATTTTCAAGTGCAATGTGATATTTACCAAGAGAGAACTTTGACTTAGCCATTGAAAAGTCTCAATAAAGTTAAAAAACTAAAAAAAACACAGAGGGTGATTGCAGAAAAGAAAGCATTTAAATAGGAAATTAATATCAAAATGAGAAATTAATATACATTTAAAACACCATGTATTTGGAAATTAAATGTCCACTTTTAAAAGATGCATGGTGTTCTAAGAAGCCATTAACAAGGAAAATTAGAAAATATTTGTAATAGAATAAAAATGAAAAGAGAATTTATTCAGAATTTGTTGTATGCTGCTGAAGCTGCTCAACGCAACTAAATACAATGTGGAATGTTGAATAAGGTATGAAAACACATAGTGGACACTAGTACAAAATCTTGTGAAATATGAACAAAATCTGTATTTTAGTTTATAATACTGTGTCACATATTAACTTCCTTTTTTTCCACAACATAGCATTTTTTTATATTCTTAGAATTGGATTAGAAGTTTCAAGCCTCATTCAAACTTTTTTAAAAAAATCACTCAAATAATAAACTTTCTAGACTTTTAGCAGTAATATTAGATGCCAAAATAAATGGAAATATATCAAAGTTTTGAGTGAAAATAAATTAGAAATATAGCATTCTATTTATACTGAGTCAAACAAGTGGAACCAAAATGTCCTAAAATTTTTAGCTAAGCAAAAAAAAGTTTTCTAAAATTAAATATTATAATACACATGAGCATGTGCATGCTAAGTCGCTTCAGTCCTGTCTGACTCTTTGTGATCCTATGGGTCATAGCCCACCAGGTTCCTCTGTCCATGGGATTCTCCAGACAAGGATACTGGAATGTGTTGCTCTGCCCTCCTCTAGGGGATCTCCCCAACCCAGAGATCAAATCTACATCTCTCGCATCTACCTGCATTAGCAGGCAGGTTCTTTACCGCTAGCACTACCTGAGAAGCTTATATATATATCTGAGCTTTTCTCCTACACTTGATAAAGGCTTGAGAAAGAACAACAAAAAAAGCAATGAAGAAATTAGAGAACATAAACTAAATGAAATGGGAGCACTAAATATGAAATAGAAAAAGTGAAACAAACTAGATAAAAGTAAAAGATCATCATATAGTCCAGTTGTTTTTCAAACCTGTAACTACCTCTTAAAACTCAGAATCACTTTAAAATTATCTTGGAATTTTTTGAAAAACATAAATGCCCAGGTATTACTGTTACTTTTCTCCAAAGCTCCATATATGATTCTAATGAGCAGCCACGTTTAAAAACAAACATTTATTTCTGACAGTTTTGGAGTCTGTAAGTCTGCGATCAGGGGGCTGGCATGGTTAGAATTTTGGTGGGAACCCATCTCCTGCTTTACATATGGTTGTCTTCTTGATAATTTCACACATGGTGAAAAGGGATTGCTCTGGTCTCCCCTTCTCTTACAGGGGCAGTAATATGATCATGGGGGATCCTCCCTGTAATCTTCCTACACCTAATTACCTCCCAAAGACCTCACCATCAAATACCATCATATTAACAATTAGGGCTTCAACATGTGAATTTTGAGTGAACACAGACATTCAGTTAATAGTAAGTGTCTTAGTTCACCATTTTTTTTTTGGGCGGGGGGGCCGAGTTTCTCCATCTATAAAATTGGGATAAATAATAGTACCTATTTCTCAGGATTCATATAAGGATTAAATCATATCTGTAAAACCCTTGGGAAAGTACCTCCTACATAATAATCATGTTTCCATAGTGCTATGACTAAGGTTTACCTCCTCTTCACCTTTCACCTGAAGACATTACAATAAACTTAACAGCAACTTCCAAAGTCTTCCTGCCAACCCTACACTTCTCCAATCCAACATGCATGTTGCTCTAACTAAAACAGGTTGGATGGTATTGGTAGATAATTCCCCAACACCAGCAAAAGAAAGGAGAAGAGAGAGCCTTTAATATAAAACAAGCAAGGCCCTCAGTGACACAGGTTCAGCTAGCCTAGGAGCCTCCACGCCTCTTGCACTACGCTGTTGTTGCTAAGTCACTTCAGTCGTGTCCGACTCTGTGCAACCCCATAGACGGCAGCCCACCAGGCTCCGCCATCCCTGGGATTCTCCAGGCAAGAGCACTGGAGTGGGTTGCCATAGCCCTACTCAATTACTCACAGCTCACGGAAAATGCTGTCATATTGAGTCTCTAATTTTTTTTCACACTCCAGCCCCTGTTTGACATATTTTCTCCTCCTAACTCCATCCTTATCTCAGCACACTTGGGAAGTTCCTAATCTTCTCTAAAAACTGAGTTCATATGTCATTTTTCTATAAAGAATGTCCTATTTCTTCCCTCTCCCGCTTCTTATACCTAATTTGGAAATAGAAATAACCACTTTTGTCCCACTAACCACTTTTGTACCACACCATACCGACCGCATGCACAGTACTTCCTTTAGACTTTGTAAACTAGTGCTCCTGTGCTAAGCCCAGCTCTCTATAAAGTCCTACTCTGTCTTTTACCTACCATGGGGCAAAGAAGCCAAGGGAAAAGTACTGGGACTTGAGCATCCAAAGTCTGTGTATGTCCACCTTCTAACCCAGTAGCTGGGATCCTACTATTTCTTGCCTAATGTCTCTGAGCCCTCTTCCAGTGTTAACAAGGACCTTTTCCCTGGCCGACCTCCCAAGTGTAGACCATGACACCAGTATACTCACCCCTTGGCTACAGGTATCACCAAAGGGCAAATATTTGGAGTAAGGGCTCCAAGTATCTGGAGGCAGGTATGAAGAGGGCTTGGACATGGAGTTTGAAGTATTCATACATGCATGCAAGGTTCTTCCTGGTGCAGAATAACAAGACAGAGATGGGAGGAGGAGGGAATTGGGGGAACCACCTGTACTCATCTGAAAATGCTAAGAGCAGGTTTGTATAATTTCTGTCAGAGGATCTACAAAGCTTTAGTGTTAACCATGTAATCTTATGAATATTTCTACAATCTGGGAGAGCTAATATAGTCCTCTCATTTACTCTTCACTGAAATTTTTTTAAAAATCCAAAGTACACTGAACTCTCATTATTCACAGTAGTTATGTTGCCTGGAATTCTGAATTAATGAATACTAAACCATTGCTCCTAGGGGAAACACAGGGTTAGGTTCCTGTAAGCCTCTAGTCACAACATTTTCACAAACGAATCAGTATACAACCTTGTTTTATGTCTGTTTATATTTAAACATTCCTTTTAAAATATATATTAAAGGATTAACCTCAAAAATATACAAGCAACTCCTGCAGCTCAATTCCAGAAAAATAAATGACCCAATCAAAAAATGGGCCAAAGAACTAAACAGACATTTCTCCAAAGAAGACATACAGATGGCTAACAAACACATGAAAAGATGCTCAACATCACTCATTATTAGAGAAATGCAAATCAAAACCACAATGAGGTACCATTACACGCCAGTCAGGATGGCTGCTATCCAAAAGTCTACAAGCAATAAATGCTGGAGAGGGTGTGGAGAAAAGGGAACCCTCTTACACTGTTGGTGGGAATGCAAACTAGTACAGCCGCTATGGAAAACAGTGTGGAGATTTCTTAAAAAAACTGGAAATAGAACTGACATATGACCCAGCAATCCCACTTCTGGGCATACACACTGAGGAAACCAGATCTGAAAGAGACACGTGCACCCCAATGTTCATCGCAGCACTGTTTATAATAGCCAGGACATGGAAGCAACCTACATGCCCATCAGCAGATGAATGGATAAGGAAGCTGTGGTACATATACACCATGGAATATTACTCAGCCATTAAAAAGAATTCATTTGAACCAGTCCTAATGAGATGGATGAAGCTGGAGCCCATTATACAGAGTGAAGTAAGCCAGAAAGATAAAGAACATTACAGCATACTAACACATATATATGGAATTTAGAAAGGTGATAACGATAACCCTATATGCAAAACAGAAAAAGAGACACAGAAATACAGAACAGACTTTTGAACTCTGTGGGAGAAGGTGAGGGTGGGATATTTCAAAAGAACAGCATGTATACTATCTATGGTGAAACAGATCACCAGCCCAGGTGGGATGCATGAGACAAGTGCTCCGGCCTGGTGCACTGGGAAGACCCAGAGGAATCGGGTGGAGAGGGAGGTGGGAGGGGGGATCGGGATTGGGAATACATGTAAATCCATGGCTGATTCATATCAATGTATGACAAACCCACTGGAAAAAAAAAATAATAATAATAAAATAAATAAATAAATAAATAAACCTGACTTAAAGTACTAAAAAAATAAAATAAAATATATATTGGTGGCTCAGTGACATTGAACTCACAGTTGACAGCACTATAATTCATGCCTGAATGAAGCTTATCTAACATTTTTTTCTGTGAGCTCATTACAGCCTTTTTGTACTTAGGAGCAGTAGACAGCACTTCGGCACTATGCTTGGGAGCCATCTAAACAGTGAAGTCACCAACAAAAGCACACGCACAGACACACACGCAAAAAATATATATAGTGAAAGTGAAAGTCGCTGTTGTGTCTGACTCTTTGCGACTCCATGGACTATACAGTCCATGGAATTCTCCAGGCCAGAATACTGGAGTGGGTAGCCTTTCCCTTCTCCAGGGGATCTTCCCAATCCAGGAATCAAACCTAGATCTCCCACATTGCAGGCAGATTCTTTATCAGCTGAGTCACAAAGGAAGCCCAAGAATACTGGAGTGGGTAGCCTATCCCTTCTCCTGCAGATCTTCCTGACCCAGGAATCAAACCAGGGTCTCCTGCATTGCAGGCAGATTATTTACCAACTGAGCTATAAGGGAAGCCCATATATAAAAAACATGGCACTAAATAGACCACTGGAGAAAGAAATGGCAACCCACTCCAGTATTCTTGCCTGGAGAATTCTGTGGATGGAGGAGCCTGTGGGCTGCTGTCCACAGGGTCGCACAGAGTCGGACATGACTGAAGCGACTTAGCTTGCATGCATGCATTGGAGAAGGAAATGGCAACCCACTCCAGTATTCTTGCCTGGGGAATCCCAGGGACAGAGGAGCCTGGCAGGCTGCCGTCTATGGGGTTGCACAGAGTCGGACACGACTGAATCAACTTAGCAGCAGCAGCAGCAAATAGACCACTAAAAAAACACACATTTACAGTATGAGAGCAGAAACAATGAGGCAGGGTGACATCTTGGTCTATCCAGCAGGGAACATGTAGGTTGGGCAAATCACATTTTTGTCACTGTGTGGATTTTTGCAAATGACTTGCAAAAGTGCTGAGAGCATTAATTTGCAAGATATAAATAAATGTTAGCAAGTAGGCAAATTCACAAGTACAGAATCTGCAAATAAAGAGGACTGAATGCAATTGGGAGTCCTGGATTTCCTTTCTGGGGATTCATCCTGCCATGGTCCAAGAGCCTAAGGATAGAGAGAGTCCAGAAAGGGAAGCCAATCCTGCTTCCACACCCAAAAGGAACACAGCCAGGGCTCACTGGCTCATCCAGTCTACATGTATTTACTGAGTGCCTGATAGGAGCCAGACCGTGCTAAGTGCCAGGGACTGAGAGTCACAAGTTTGTTCTGATGAGAGCTGAGATGAATGGAGGAGACAGACTTTAGCAGTAACATTAATAAATATGTAACGACAAACTGAAAGAAATGCTCTGGAGAAAAGAAACATGGTTTAGAGGAGCTTTTACCAAGTACCCTCCCAGACTGGGGATGTCACAGTCAGAGTGGGTGACCTGCTCAACAGCCTCTTCTCTCTCTTCCTGGCTGGCAGAGGTGTCATTCTGTGTGTACCCTTCCACATGAATCAGGAGGAGGATCCTAGAATGAGCCCAAGTGTAAGTCCTTAGTGGTATAAGGATATGTATATATGTGTATATGCATATGCAATACACATATATGCATGTAGGGCATAGGACATGAAGATAAGACTATTGGGGTTACTTCTGTGAAACAGGTGCTTGCTTCTATGTGGAGACATGTAGCAAAACCAGACCCTCTTCTTTCACTGTATGCTTCCTGTGGCAGACAACCTGGAACCATGAATAACCTAAAATTACACAATAAAGATCATAAAAGACAGACAATACCGTCATTGAGGAGAATTAAGCAATCTTCAAGTCTCTCCTCCTACCTCCAGGATACCCTGATACATCCCCTATGTAAGATAGTAATAATAAATTGATCTCATTATTTAAGCCAAAGATAGCTGCCCCACCTAATCCCAAGTGACCCTATTCATATCTGAGTCTACTATGAGAATTTACGGTCCTAGAGACGTACAACTTAATCCCAAATTTAAACTGCACAATAAACAGGGAAGAGTGGGATTCAGAGAAGACTTCTCTGAGGAACTGATGGCTAAATTAACACCTAGGGGTGATAACATATCAAGATGAAGGAAGGTGGTAGGCCATATCCAGTCTTACTGAAACTCGAATGAGCTCAGAAACATAACCGGTACAATCAGCATTCCTTTTATGATTATAATGTAGGCCCCTGAATTGTGATGTTCCCTTCCCTCCCTTGCATCTAACCTAAAAGAAGCATTGAGCCCTGTTCAGTCATCCGACTCACTGAGTTTCTCTCCTGCACAAGAGAACGACTAGATCATTCATATCATCATGTAATGTTGATCTAAATTTGTTAGATCAACAAATAAAAAAATAAAAGATCCATACAATAAAGTGAAAATGACCAAAGCTGAGTTCAAACCCACGTTTTGCCAACTCCCAAATCTGTGCTCTAGACTCCAGTAGGGAAGAGCCTTCTATGCAGAGGGCAAGACACAAACAAAGAACTTGTAGCAGAAGGAAACTGAGTGGGTTTAAGAATCTGAAATAGGGAGAGGGTTGAGATGTGGAGTGACATGAAGCTGAATTGACAGTCTAAATAATTCAGGGTCCTATAAGCCAAGTTAAGTTTTTGAGGCATTATTCTAAACCAATGGAAAGCCATTGAAAGGTTTTAAACAGGGGTAATACCATCAGGTTTGCATTTTTTAAATATTCTGGCCATAGTATTGAGAAAGGAATGGAAGAAGGTAATAGTAGATATTGGTCACCAAGTTAGGAAGCTTTTACATTCATCCAGAAGGATGTTGGTAATTTGGACTAAGGAAAAATAGGAGAAAAAGAAGTTTAGGTAGTAAAATTTAAAAAGACTTCTTGATAAACTGGATATGCAACAAGAAAGGTGTGAAAAGTATCAACTCCTTGGCTTCTGACTCACTTAACTGATGGATGATGGTGCCATGAAGCAAAAAGAGAAAGGCTTGAAATATAGACCATGAGTTCAGTCTTGGACATGTTGAATTTAAGATGCTTTGGAAATGTCGAGTAAGTAAATGGAAATAATAGGGGAGCTCAGAGGAGAGTTCTGGGCTGGAGATAAAAGTTGGAAAATCATCTATATGGGGATGACACTTGAGGCAATGGATATGCATCAGTCACAATTTTTTGGTTGCAAGAGTTAGAAATCCTCCTTGGATTAAATAAAAAGTGATGATAAAAGAATTTAGTACAAGGAAATATGGTATAGGTCTCAGGAAAAGATTTAAGCCTAAGAAGGAAAGTACCAGACTGGCTCTGGGGGCTGAAGCAATAGAAATCAATGAATGCTAACTTCAGAGCATCACACCATAGGAATAATTCAGCCCCAATTTTTTCCATCCTCTGGCATTTGAGGTAAATATTCCCAGAAGTGAAATTCTAATTTTGCTGTTCAGGTAAGAGCAGAGATCTTTGACTGGTGGTCCCATTAAGACCATACACAATGACTACAAGGGAGGTGCTTCCTCTCCATCAGAAAAAAAAAAAAAAATGCTGGTGAAATGGCATTAAAAGAAGGAGTAATGGAGAAGGGCATGGCAATCCACTCCAGTATTCCTGCCTGGAGAATCTCATGGACAGAGGAGCCTGACGGGTTACAGTCCATAGTGTCACAAAGAGTTGGACATGACTGAAGCAACTTAGCACATATAGCTGATTAATAATGTTGTGACAGTTTCAAGTGGACCACAAAGGGACTCAGCCATACACATACATGTATCCATTCTCCCCCAAACTCCCTTCCCATTCAGGCTGCCATAAAAAAAAAAAAAAAAGAAGGAGTAAGAGATACTGGATCAGTAAAACTGTCAACAGAGTTCCACTAAAGATGGGGATTAGAATGGTCAGGGAAAAGAGAGAAGAGATTAAGTCCAAAGCTTAAGGAGTTAGGTCCAAAGCTTGGCCAACATTCAATGGCCAGACAAAGGAAAACACAAAAGACTGTGGTCAGCAAAGTAGAGAAAAACTAGGAGGGTGCTGCTTTATCAGAGCCAAGAGAGAGAATGTTTAAAGATGAGAGCATACTATGAATAAGTTGGACAAAATGAGGACTGAAAACTATCACTGGCTTTAGTGGCAGAGAAGTCACAGTTGACCTTAATGACAGCTGCTTATGTGGCTTGATGGGTGGAAGCCAAAATGAGTGGAAGGTGAGGAAATGAGGACAGTGGTACATAAACAACTTTGAAAAGCTAGGTCCCATTAACAGAGGAATGGATAAAAAAGATGTGGTACACACATACATGGAATGTTACTCAGGCATAAAAAGGGAACAGAACTGTGCCATTTGCAGAGATGTGAATGGACCTAGAGATTGTCATTCAGAGTGAAATAAGTCAAAGAGAGAAAAACAAATACAGTATAATATCACTTATATGTGGAATCTAGAAAAAAGATATAGATGAACTCATTTGCAAAGCAGGAATAGAGACACAGATCATAGAAAGCCAGCATATGGATACTATAGAGAGGAGGGGAAGAGGGGATGGAATGAATTGGGGGATTTGGATTAACATATATACACTATTGATGAAAGTGAAGTGTGAAAGAGTTAGTCACTCAGTTGTGTCCAACTCTCTACAATCCCATGGACTGGAACCTACCAGGCTCCTCTGTCCATGGAATTCTCCAGGCAAGAACACTGGCGTGGGTTGCCATTCCCTTCTCCAGGGGATCTTCCCAACTGAGAGATCAAATCCAAGTCTCCCACATGTACAGAAAGATTCTTTACCATTTGAACCACCAGGGTAGCCTATACACTATTGATACTATAGATAAAATAGATGGACTTTCCTGGCACAGCAGTAAAGAATCTGCCTGTAATACAGGAGCCACAGGAGATGCAGGTTTGATTCAATCCCTGAATCAGGAAGATCCCCTGGAGGACAGCATGACAACGCACTCCAGTATTCTCTCCTGAACAAGCCCATGGGTGGAGAAGGCTGGCAGTCTACAGTCCATAGGATCTCAAACAGTTGGACATCAATGAAGTGACTTAGCATACACACATGCATGCACACACACACATAAACATATGAAATAGATAACTAATGAAAACCTACTGTACAGCAAAAGGAGTTCTACTCAGTACTCTGCAGTGACCTAAACGGGAAGAAAATCCAAAAGAGAGGGGATATATGTATATATACAGCTGATTCACTTTGCTGTACAGTCTAACACAACATAGTAAAGCAACTATACTCCAATAAAAATTAATAAATAAATAAAACAAATTAGGTCTTGAAGTGAAAAGGCTGGCTTAAAACTCAACATTCAAAAAACTAAAATCATGGCATCCAGGTCCATCACTTCATGGCAAATAGATGGGGAAACAATGGTAACAGTGAGACTTTATTTTCTTGGGCTCTAAAATCACTGCAGATGGTGACTGCAGCCATGAAATTAAAAGAAGCTTACCCCTTGGAATAAAAGCTATGGTCAACATAGACAGCATACTAAAAAGCAGAGACATTACTTTTCTGACAAAGGTCCGTCTAGTCAAAGCTGTGATTTTTCCAGTAGTCATGTATGGATGTGAGTTGGGCCATAAAGAAAGCTGAGTGCCATAGAATTGATGCTTTTGAATTGTGGTCTTGGAGAAGACTCTTGAGAGTCCCTTGGACTGCAAGGATATCAAACCAGTTCATCCTAGAGGAAATCAGTCCTGAGTATTCATTGGAAGGAATGATGCTGAAGCTGAAGCTCCAATACTTTGGCCACCTGATGCAAAGAACTGACTCATTGGAAAAGACCCTGATGTTGGGAAAGATTGAAGGCAAGAGGAGAAAGGGACAATAGAGGATGAGATGGTTGGATGGCATTACCGACTCGATGTACATGACTTTAGCAAGCTCCAGGAGTTGGTGATGGACAGGGAAGCCTGGCATGCTGCAGTCCATGGGTTGCAAAGAATCAGACACAACTGAGTGACTGAAATGAATTGAGGTATTGAAGGGAATGAGAAACTAATAGCAAAAGATTTGAGTTGAAGGAGGTTTTATTTTCAAAAAATTTGTTAAGGTTTAAATCTGGATGAGAAGGCTAGAATTGGGGAATCATAACTAAACATACAAGCTAGAGATGGGCTAAGTATGGAATGTTCTGAGGACAGGAAGCCTTAGCCTGTACCTGGAGAAAGAACAACACCCTAAGATAAAAGGGGAAGAGGATGGGAGGAGCTGAGGAGGCGGGATTTGGAAGTATCACAGGGAGGAGCTGAGGAGGTACTTACCTAATGCTTCTAAATGATCTGCAATGTCCTATGCAGAGAGTAAGGGCAGAATGCCAAGTCTTTCCATAGGCCAACCATCGAATTTCAAAAGAGATTGAGACCACTCCTGGAAATTCATCTCAACTGAGATTGTCCCAGGCTTGGATTCTCAAGGCTTTGAGAGCTTCATATTCACCACATCCTGGGCATCAGCCAAGTTAGGACTGCTGTGTCAGAGATGATTCAGCATCTGCCCTTACAGGCTCGGTCTCCAATTTCTTTTAATCGTAGGACACTCTCATCCACTAGATTAAAAAGTTTTCCTTTTTACCCTATGAGAGGCAAAGTGTCTCAGTACATCTCCTCTCACAGATAATCAAGTTACACATCATCCTCCCAGTAGTTGTGCAGGAGAGGCATCTCCAGAGACTTCTGATCACACTCTTCACCCTGAAAAACAGGGCTTTCTGCCATACCACCAAAGTGTATCAACCCTACTTGCTAGCTTAGTAGGGGAAGTTAAATTGGGGCAGGGAGAATGGGACTATGGCCACCTTTGGGAAAAGGGAGCTATCTGAAAAATAATATACTCTCCTAAGGGTAACAAAGTCATATTCTAGCCCTTCACCAACTAGAACAGAGAAAGAAGATCACAAGTTACATTGTCAGCAGAATATCCATTTACACATGTCTTTTGTTTTCCTTTGTCAGGAAGGAACTAAGTCTTCTGGTCTTTCCATCTCCAGAGTCTATCACAATGTCTACCACATAGCAGGTCCAAATAAACTCTTGTTCCATTCAATTCATAGTGCATGGACAGGTATACAAGTCCGTATTCAAGAACTATCCTGCCTACCAACTATAGGAGATCCTTAAGTTAGAAAGATTCTAGAGTCGTTTATTGGGATGGTCTACAGTATAATACAATTTCTGAGCACGGCATTTAAAGGACTCATTAAAATCTAGCCTTTCTGCTCAGCCTTCTAAAGCTATCACATGCTAAATTTCAGTATCAGATCTTGGCATTATCCGAGTACATTTTAGCTTTTTTTGTGCTGCTAAAAGGTAAAGAAATGTCCTCCTTTTTCAGTGGTAATAAACTGCCCCCCACAAGGTCTCTAGAAAATTATACATGTCTATTTCAAGTGTGTAGGAAAGTTCAGCCACCCTTTATGGGACCAGCCACAGCCATGTGGTTTTCCCTATGTTTCAGCACCAGCTGCTCTGCTATCACATTGCACAGGCCAGTTACTGCCAGGAGGAGAGCAACTCCTCTAATAACAGCTTGGCATGTCACCATGCTTGTCCCTAAAAGGCTCAATGTCTTCATGAAAGTTGTTACTCGCTGTTAGCCCAGGTTTCAGACTCTGTTAATAATTCTAAACAATGGAAACCCAAAATAGGGAATGCTGTCCTTAGAGCTAATTCAGTATTCACAGTTGCTAATTATTTATGCTTAGTCCTCCTTCATTCTCCAGCTCAGGCAGGCACAATGATCTTTGTAAAATGTCTTAAGAACCTTTTAGAAAATAAAAATGATAAATCTTGACCTTCATGGTATCATTCCAACCCTAACAAATATACGATTAATTTCCTCTCAAGACTTCACATTTTCAAGGCCCAAAGAGGTTTAAGTAGCAAACCGATGTAAATAGTAGGTAATGGGCCCTGATATATGTTCTGAACGGAAAGAATACCCAAAATGAAGAAAAAAGTAGGAAAATATAATAAAGCTGCAAATATATTTACAGTTGTCATCAGAGATGGTAGGAAGCCTCAAAAACTGACCTTTGAGAGCAACTTATAACTAAGCAGTCTGTTAACACAAGCTGATACCATTCCTTGCCTTCCCCAAACTGTTCTTTCAGAAAGTCAGTGGTTTTAACGTCACTATGCCAAGTGTCAAAATGAGGCACTAGGAAGCCAGCTGCTTCCAGTGTGCTATAATATCAAGACTTGGGTTTGCTAAAGGTGTACAGATTGTTAATAGCCAAAGGGTGATTGTATTCTGGCCAAACGTTCAGTCTGGCATAAGAAATGTATTTTCATCTCTCCCCAGCACAAGGGGAACTTTTACCTAGAAATTGGACAAAACAGAAAAATCAAATCTATTTTTGGCTCCTGGACGCTCTTCCCACAGCTTCCGTCTCTTTCCTCCAGCCGTCTTCCTGGCCAGCCTTCTCCTTAGATATTCTGGGACCGATATTCTGGGACTAGTTCCATAGTTACCATTTTCATTCTACCTTTTTGCATCTGCTGAAAATAAAATTGCCCAAGATGTGGAACAATTCCTCTGAAATCCCCACAGCATCCTTCTGTGCTGCTCTGCCTGCTTCCATTTTCCGGAACCTCTCACACTCAAAATCTGTACCTAACACTCCAGATACGGGGACATAGTTTAATCTTTGCCCTTCAACTTCCTCCATCATCATGGTTTTTATACACTGACTACTTAAAATACTCACTAATGGGAAGAAGCTCTTACAGAATTCCATAAAACTAGTAAAATTATGTACTGTTTACAGTAAGTGTTCACACCCGAAGACTGGTGGGATATAGATGGGAGAATACTCATCCTTTTAGTCCCCTGTCTGGTCAAGAATGAAATCACAGTCTTACTAACCATTGCCTTTGTGTGCTGATCTGTGTTCTTTGTTTAGAATCATCATAATGACATCCAGAACACTGAGTCATTTTTCTTTCATAGTTTTTATTTAAAGAGCTAAAAAAAATAGTCCTTTTCATTTGGCAATGGATAGAAATGACTAACATTATAAATTCTGTGTATTTTTGTTTCCATGGAGCAGACATTTCTCTTGCTAGTTTTTTTTTTTTTAATATAGTACATAAGGACTAATGAGCTTAATGTTTAAACCACTGATATCATCTACATTGGCTTTTTTTTAAAATCACTTTGTATACATCCTTGGGCCAGGAAGAGCATGATTTTCTATCTTCCAGGTTTTAAAGTTGTTTCCCCAAAGTACTAAAGAGTCAATAATTTAGAAGGGAAAAGCTTGCCATAGCATCTTATTGATGAAGAGTATCTCAGCTGTTTCCAGAATGTTCTTTACGATGCAATACATCAGGGTTCATATTCTACTTTCCAATAAGTACATAAAAGGAGCCTAGTCTTATTAATCCTAAAAAACAGCATTCTATATTTCCTTCTTTCTGCTTCCAGCCCTCAGTGTGTAATGACATTGCATATAAATCTGCACTTTTTTCAAGAGGCCAATTTCCTCCCTATTAATTAACCTCAATGATAATTAGGTTATGTAAGACCTGTTTGTAGAGTTTACAGAAAATAACAATGTATCCATTATGTCAGCAATCAAAGGCAAACAACATTGGGAAGATGCCAGGGATCAAAGCTCATCAGTAGATTCAAAGACAAGGAGGAAATGGTACTCTAACTTCAAAAAACTTTGCATGATAGTATTAGTGGCCACTCACTTATTTTTAAGAGCCATTTCAGAAGGATAATAGGAAGAATAAGCTGAAGGAGGATGTTCTAGTTATAAGTCAGTGCCACTCCACTGATCCTTCAATCCATTCACCCTCTACCCTTCCCAAATCACCCGACCCCATGGCAGGTGGAACTGTCTGGCTTACCAGAAATACCTCATTTGCCCAGACTAGGAGAGACAAACACAAACAAACAAACACTGCTCATGTTTACTGAAGATCCAATCAATCATGGTGCATGGTTTTAAAGAAAAGATTTTAAAGAAATTCCTTCCCTTGGTAAGATATAAAGCATGATGTCCAAGCAGGCTTACATGATCAATCAGGTGGTATTACCTAATAGTCCTGGGGTCAGCTTACCTTCTTATTTCCAGCACAGTGTGGGATAATGTAGGGAACTATAGAAACTACCTTTTAAATCCAATCCTCTTTGAGCTCTTTGCCAAAAAAAAATGTTCCCTGAACCACTAAGCCACCCCCAAATACCAATGCTATCAATTCCAAGTGCTTACTTATCACTCTACTAAGATCCATGAGGCAAACAGAAATAATGGGTTGGCCAAAAAGTTCATTAAGGTTTTCCATAAGATGTTACAGAAAAACCCAAATGAACTTTTTGGCCTACCCAATAGTATTGAAGGCAGGTGGAGAAGGCGACAACAGAGAATGAGATGGTTGGATGGCATCACCAACTCGATGGACATGAGTTTGAGCAAGTTCTGGGAGTTGGTGATGGACAGGGAAGCCTGGTGTGCTGCAATTCATGGGGTCACAAAGAGAGGAGGGATTCAATTATAATGATCCCCCACTCTTGAATATCACCTGCCATTCTCTGCTTGCCGATAAACAGTGACTCCCACTCAGAGCAGAATCACATCACTTTAAAACCTCACATGACTGAGCAACTGAACTGAACAGTACAAAATGATCCCTACTGGTCCAGACTTAGCATTATAGGAGTGTGTGTGTGTGTGTGTGTGTGTGTGTGTGTGTGTGTGTTGCATGTGTGCACGCCCTCACACATGGCTGTACAGCCCCACACCCTTGGTTTGGGTCTGCTCCCCAGTTTCTGATATCCCTAGGGCATTCCTTCTAGACTGCCTCCTCTAACATCACCCAGCCACAACCATTGGTTATTCAGAGTAGTTCAGCACATACAAGTCAGAGGGGCAGCCAGAGAGTGAAGGAATTTCATACAAATCATATTCCACTGAAGTACCACAATGCTTACACTTTCACATTGTATGGTCAGCACAGCTCAGATTTAATTAAAGCACTCAGTCGCACCATTACCATTTTTAGTGACAGCTCAGGTATAAATATATTAAGCACAATTCTTTCCAGGCACTGCTTGTCAGCACTCTCCTTAAATGCCCTTTTGTCTTCTCTAGCCTAATTCTAAAAGCCTGAACTTTTAGCTTATAAATGATTAGTATCTACACACTTCCATCTCCAATTCCCAAGTTAAATTACCATCTTTAGCCTTTTTCTGGATTCCTCAAGAGTAATAAGTCTCTTCCATTGGCCCATAATTCCTCCCTTTTAACTTTAATCAAAACTGCATTGACATCCCAACCTCATTCCTCACAGCTGACTTCTCCATATCTCTTCTTTCACTGACCTGGACATAAGTTTTCTCTCTCTCCACAGATGCTGGATGCTGCATCCTATTTTCTCCACCTCAGGCTTTTACTGCACAGTTCCCTAGCTTCTTCCTCCAAACTCTGTGTTTCTCTAGCTTTTCCATTTGCTCTTGGAATCCTTTTCTCCCATTCATTCATTCAACTATTTATTGAGCACAAACTATGTGCCAGAACCTGTTCTGGGGCCTTAGGTACATCAGTGAACAAAACAGATTAAGATGCCTGACTTTGCAGGGCTTACATTCCAGAAGGTAGAAACAAAGAAAAATTTTTAAATGAGCATCCCACTTAAATGTCAATAGGTTGTGGTTAATACCTTAGAAAAAGAAAAAGTAGATTATGGCAAGAAGAACAGGAGTATGATGAGTGTAACCTCTAGGAAGAAGACTTGAACTTGACAAGGAATTAGCTAAGCAGATTTCTTGGGGAAGAGCATCCAAGTGGGAAAAACAGCTCAGTTCAACCAAAGGCTCTCAGGCAGAAGGGTAGGCCTTGTCTGGAACATTCAGCAAACAAGATGGTGCCCAGTGTGGCCAGAGGAGTATGAGTGAGAGGTAGAGGAGGGATTCAATGACAATGATCTCCCCCTCTTGAATATCACCTGCCATTCTCTACTTGCTGATGAAGAGTGTCTCCCACTTCAAAGAAGAATTGTATCCCTTTAAAACTTCACAATATGCATCTGTTATAAGTAATTCCTGATGGCTTAGCTCTAAAAATCCACCTGCCAATGCAGAAGACACAAATTTATCCCTGGGTTGGGAAGATCCCTTGGAGAAGGAAATGGCAACCCAATCCAGTTTTCTTGCCTGGAAGATCCCCTGAAAACAGGTGCCTGCGGGCCACAGTCTAAAGAGTTGGACATGACTGAGTGACTGAGTGAACTACCAATAGCATAGGTAGTTCCCACATGTTTAAAAAGTAGTTGCTCCAAGTAAATTGAAAAAAAAATCTTGACAAAGACTACTTTGCATCACCTCCTCTAGATGTGGGCTGTTTTCTTACTTACAATACTCACATTTCTGGGGAGCAGGAAATACACTTCCT
Organism: Cervus elaphus; assembly: GCF_910594005.1. Taxonomy (NCBI): domain Eukaryota; kingdom Metazoa; phylum Chordata; class Mammalia; order Artiodactyla; family Cervidae; genus Cervus; species Cervus elaphus. Next base: position 36,793,859 of record NC_057823.1, on the reverse strand, counting down.
CTCAATCAAGAGTATTTGTTCCATAGGATGCAGTAGCAGAAGGCAGAGCCTGAGTGGAGGACAAGGCTAGGGGCAATGGGTGAAGAAAATGGGTGAGCCAGCAGGCAAGAGAGAGGAAGGGTAAAGTGATTCTCCTCTGCCACTGCAATGATACAGCCCTTCTCTGCCCCTTCCAGAAACCACTAAACAGTTCACAAATATTAGATTCCAAGCATCTTGTAGTAGAGAGAGTTGAGGCAAAAAGTTGCATAAGTAAGAGTGTTTTTTTTAAGTATGTATTCAGGCACTAAACAAATATTTATCACACATTAGTCTGTGCTGACAAAGATAAGCACAACTTGGCTTATCTGATTCTGACAAACTCACAGCCTCTCTAGGGTGAAAACTCAACAAATAAGGAGCAAATAACTTTATAAATTCTCTTACTTGTATGTGCAGGAGTTCTAAACCAGAGTGCTCTTTAGACTTCCCCTCTGGAGATGTTAAACATACACCGTGGATTCCATCATGGAACTGAAAGGTTGTTGCTGAACAATAAGATAAGACGCGGGATTCTTGGCCTCCGGAGGAGACGAATTCAATCCGGGGCCAGAGACGAGGCTGGATCGCTCAGAGCTTTTGTGTAATAAAGTTTTATTAAAGTATAAAGGAGATAGGGAAAGCTTCTGACATAGGCATCAGAAGGGGGCCAAAGAGTACCCCCCTCCTAGTCTTTAGCTGTATGTTATATAGTCACTCACAGTCTGTTAATGAAATGAAAGGAATGTCATAAAATTTAGAATGGCATCAGATAATTCATCCCAGGCCATAAAACGATTGACTTGAATCTTTTAGAAGGGCAGAATACCAACAAATAGTTCCGTTTACATAGATTAGGAGAACAATACCTGAGGAAGTAAGTTAGGCCGTTTAGCAGAACCAACTTGAAGATTGAGTCTGGGGTTCATTAACATAGCTTAAGACCACATTTCCATACGAAAAAGGCATGTATTGGTTAACTCAAAGTTTGAGAGTGGTTAGCTTTAGGTGAGACCAGGTGTCATGGCAACACAGAATGTTAAGAGAAACCTCCTTTTAAATTTGTATAGAGAAGGAAAAACAGATCGCTGGTTTGTTTCTTCCTGCCGCTTAAGAGAGATAAAAATGTCTGGCACTTACAGCCTCTTTCCTCCATTTGGAGACCCCTGGCCTTCTTGCCTGTTACCCTCTCAGAACCACCAACCATTTTTTTTTTTTTAACCTTCACTGCATGCATATTGGAATGACCTGAAGAGTTTCTAACAGAAGATTGAGAAGATTGTCTGGGTCCAAGTCTAAAAATTCTGATTTAATTGTTTTGGGGTGTAGCCTGGGCATAAGAATTTTTAAGCTCTCTCTATGATTCTAATGTTCAGCCAATTTAAAAGTTATCTTTTTTTTTTCCATTTACTTTTATTAGTTGGAGGCTAATTACTTTACAATATTGTAGTGGTTTTTGCCATACATTGACATGAATCAGCCATGGATTTACATGTGTTCCCCATCCCGATCCCCCCTCCTGCCTCCCTCTCCATCCCATCCCTCTGGGTCTTCTTTTAAATAAAATATTTTATTTTACCTTCATTTATCCCTTTTCCAATATACTTCCTTTCTTTATGTAGATACAAATGCTTTACCTATATCATTTTTCTTTTCCCTGAAGAACAATCTTTTATCATTTTTTGTAAGGCCAATCTGCTGACAAAGAATTCCCTTGGTTTTTGTTTGAGAAAATCTATTCGCTTTTCAATTTTGAAGGCTATTTTGGCTTGATATAGAATTCTAGGTTGGTGGGATTTTTTTCTTTCAAAACTTTAAATATTTCTCTTTGTTCTTTTATTTTCATGGTTTCTTATCCTTGTTTTTCCATAGATAAGGTATGTTTTGGCTTTTTTTGTTGTTTTTTAACTCTTGTTAAAAATCTTCTCTTTATTTTGGGTTTTCTGTAAATCACCTATAATATACCAAGGTCAGGGTTTTGTTGGGTTTTTTGTTGTTGTGTTTTTTGTATTTATTCTGCTTAGTGTTCTCTCAGCTCTTGGATCTATGATTTGGTATGTCATTAATTTGAGAAGGTTGTGACCATGATTGCTTCACTTATTTCTTCTGCTACTCTCTTTTTTTCTTCTTCTGTTACTCCAGTTAGGTATGTCACAACTTCTGAAATTGCTCCACAATTCTTGGATGTTCTGTTCTGACTTTTTTCATTTTTCCCTTGACATTCGATTTTGGGAAGTTTCTATTGCCCTACCTTCAAGGCCACAGATTTTTTTCATTGGCCATGTTGAGTCCACTGATGATCCATCAAAGGTATTTTTCATTTCTATTTTGATGTCTAGCATTTCCGTTTGATACGTTCTTAGAGTTTCCATCTCTCTGTTTATATTACCCATTTGTTTTTGCATGTCATCTACTGTTTCCATTATAGCTCTCAACATATCAATCAGAGTTAATTTTAAATTCCCTGTTTGGCATTCTATCTAAGTCTGGTTTTGATGATTGCTTTCTTTCCTCAGATTGTTTTATCTTAGCTTTTAGTATACCTTGTATTTTTTGGTGAAAGTTTCACATGTATCAGGTAATAGGAATTGAGGTATACAGGCCTTCAGTGTGACTATTTATTTTAATCTGGCTAGAAGTTGGGCTATGCTTAATGTTTGCTGTAGCTTTTGATGCCAGAAGCTTCAAATTCTTCCTTTGTTCTCATTTTTATCTCCTGGCTTTGGCTTTACTAAGTATTGTCCTCCCCACAGAGAATCTGTATCTTGCAGCTCTTTCAACTATGGTTGACTGTTACATACTAGATCCTTTTTGATATGGTGGTAAAGTGTAGGAGAGGGAGAGTGTTCTGTGATCTAATTAAACCTCAAAAATCTTCTGATTGGTCTGCATACTGGGGCTGTGAGTTTCACAGTGTTTCTCCAGTTTCTTTTTTCTTCCTGATCATGTCAATTAAGTCCACTCTAACCTCCACCCCTATACCACCCTTCGGTGAGACAGGGAGCCTAGAAGAACCTGGAGTGAGAGGAATGCCCCTTCCACAGCTGGAATATGGTAAGCTTTTTGCCCTGGAGAGTGTCCCTTGGTTATGGAGAAGGCTGTATGAATATTTCATAGTAATTATTCTTTCCTTGTCAGTCAGAGCCATAAGAGGACCCTTCTCAGGTCCTCACCATGACAACCTGCTGGGGATGTAAAGCTCATAGTGTGGGCCCCAAGGTGTTTCTCACTCTCAAATTAGTACACACTCAGTCTTTAGCAATTAATCAAAGTTACCACTTAAGTGTTCCTTCCAGTCTATGGCTCCAGCAGCTTCTTTTCAAGGTAAACAGATCTTGGCTATAGCTCTCCAGATGTACCTGTCTCTCCAAATTTCATGGTGGTGCTTTGTGCTGAGACCTCAGTTCTCTGATGGGTCAAAAAAAAAAAAAAAACTCATTGATTTTCAGTATGATTAGCTTTTTTCTTGATGTAAGGATGAAAGTGATGACTTTCAAGCTTTTTACACATAAGAGTGATGCTGGAAGTCTATTAGAAGATTTTAAGCACAGGAGTGATGTTATATGCTCTATGTTTTTAAAAGATTGCTCTAGGCATTATCTCTCCCTTGAAGACCTCAAGAGGAAGTAGCCTGGGCCAAGGTAGGTTTTGGATATTTTAGATTTCCTTAACAAACACCATCTTAATTGCAACCCAACACTTACAAAAATAAATGGAAGAAGAGCATGCAATAGACATTTTAATTCCATCTGAGAACATAGGGAATGTTCTATAGAGCAGGTAATCTGGGGGCATGAGGATTCATCCCTCCCTGATGATTTCTTCAAAATACCTTGTCCATGTTGCCATGACCTCAAGTCAAAAACACCTTCGTTGTAGTGTTCTGTAGCAATGTGGTTTGTTTGTGTCAGTAAACCCCCTCTGCTGTTTCCGCTGCTCATGACATGATTGGCACCATCTCCATTCATTTGTTTATGTTAATTTGTTCCATGTTCTTACTGGAATGTCCATATCTTGCCCAACCTTCAGAGTCCAACTCATTTGTCACAAACCCAATAAAGCTTTCTCTATCTAAAACTACTTTCTCTTTTTGTCTTCTCCTTAAATCCCCATTATGCACACAATTAACACCAAAGAATGTAACTTTGGTTTATTCTTAATTGGATTAAGTTTTTAAAATGTATTTAATTGCCCTAAAAGTCCTAGCACAGTGTGAACACATATTGGATGTAAAGTAGTAATGGCTTGTTAATTGAGAAAGGGATTGATAGAAGTTGGCTTCAGTGGCAACTAGTTTTGCAGGCTGGTGAAATTTATAACAGGGTCATAAGTAATTGGGATAATGGAATGAACAGTTCCATTATCAAAGTTCAATTTAATTACTAATAAAAAGATTATTTTAGTGTATTGCATATATGTGTGTTCATCTTTCTCTATATGCAAACATATTTTCCTTTTTTGATACGGAAAACAAAGATAAGTGTAATTTTCTGTCCTTTAGGCTTTACTGTTCTTCATTTTAATTTATGTAATTTAGACTTGACCTGTTCTAAGAATGAAAGTCCTGAGGTAGCAGAATATAAATCATAGATTGATGGAATCTGAGAACTAGAAAGAATGTGAGAGTTCATCCAGTTCAATTTCTTACTTGAAAAAGGGAAACCAGAATTAAAAAGAGATTAAGGATCTCAGCCAAGCTCAAAGTGCCATTGTCTGCAATCCAGGTACTCTAGATATTAATAGTACTCTGGAAACAGTTCACCATCCCAAGTGCTAAGTACACTAGAGGAGAAAGGTGGATATGACAATGTGATCTTGGAGTACAGGTATCTGCCTGGTTCTTTGAGTTCTCACTAAAATGAGATACAGCGATACCATCCCTGCTGTCGGTTCCCAAAGACAACCTATTTCAACATGTATAGAAAATATTCACAGGCTACTTGGCTATTTTACAGGCCTGGTATTAATTCCTTTGTGGAAACACCTACAGCATAAAAGGTGTTACACTAAATTGCCTGTTAATAGCATAAGAGGTCAGCCCAAGTGGGGGACCAAATTACCTATAAATACACATGCCAAAGAATGCCTCATACAAGAAGAGTTTTGGTTTTGTTTTGTTTTTTAACAGAACACTAATTAACATCAATATCGGCATGTATCCACTGATTAGCATGCAGAAAAGTCAGCACCAATTAATAAAACAATATGCCAACAAGCACACAGCACAGATAAGCCATATTAGAAAAGCATATGGCAAAAATCTCTGAGCTCTAGCTCTGAAGGACTTCTGTTTCAGTCTCTCCTAGTTCTTTATATCTTATATTTTTTAATTAAGCTCTTCAAACATACCCTTGAACCAAAAAAGAGGGTGAGTGGAAGGGCAAATTTTCCTATAATCCTAAATCCTTTGATTAAGCCATAGCATAAGTAGAGAGCAGGCTTCTGATTAATGGTACTATTGTTTTAGAATCTTGTTTGTTTTTTGTTTTATTAGACACCTGGATGCTATTTAAATCCAATTCATTGGTAGGAACTTTATATGTCTTTTTCTTCTGAGGTTCCTTTTTCTCCTTCATCAATCACTAAGATAGTGAATGGAAACAGGAAAGCTGATCCAATGAGGAAGACAATGAGGAAGAATGAAAAACAGGTACTGCCCTGAAGTTTGGATTTCAGCTGTGTCTAACTTCTTCGTCTTCCCCCTGTTAGTTTCACTTTCATGTGCCAAACAAAGACTTTTTAAAGAATTTTTAAAACATGTTCCCTTAAGGATTTCCTTTCAAAATAAAGCCCTGCTTTATACATCTCTTTTGTGCATGCTCTGCAGGATGGCTGGACAGTTTCCAATGTTGCCTCAGCCTGTAGATTGTCACACTTTCTTTCTGACAATGTCTATCCCATGCACACTACAGAGGCAGTTGACAGACAAAAACCTTCAGTAAGGTGCAATTTTAAGGAAAGTAGCCATGGGCAGAGCTTTGATTCTTTATCTCCCAACAACAGACAAACAGGCCCACAGAAAGTCACTACCAGCCCTAGAATCAGGTGGAACAAAAACATCAGGTTCAAAGGCTTCTTGCACTTTGGAAATGGGTCTTTTCCTCTGTTGTTTGTTGTTTGTTGTTTTTTGGGTTGTTTTTTTTTTTCCTTTTTAGTTCCAAGTCTGTGCACTTCCTGCTTTGGCCATTACAGGAATTACTTAGAAACTATCGCATTTCCCACAAAATGTGTTCCTTGGTTACAAAGGCATAAAGCATTGAAAGATAATTCCTCTGTGTCATCTCACCCAATTTTGGGATTTAGCTGTGCTTGGTCAAATCAGGAATATGAAGGGTTCACATATAATATTGCATTTTTTCAATATTTACAAGATTTACAATTGACTTTTAAAAATCTCTCTGCTTAACCGTTTGAAGGCCTGACAAACTGTTTGCCAAAGCAGTTGCATCATTTTACATTTTCACCAGAAATATATGAAGATTTTGATTTCTCTACCTCCTCATTACCACTTGTCAGGTATATCACCAAGTAACTCAGTTATACATATATATTCATTTTTAGATTATTTACCATTATAGCTTACTATGAGATATTGAATATAGTTCCCTGTACTATACAGTAGGTCCTTATTGGTTATCTGTATTATATATAAGAGTGTGTATCTATTACTCCCAAGTTCCCAATTTATCACTCTCCACTTTCCACTTTGCTAAACATAAGTTTGTTTCCTGTGTCTGGTAGTTTATTTCTGCCTTGTAAATAAGTTCATTTGTATCATTTTTTAGATCCCACATATAAGCTATATCATATGATAATTATTTCTCTGACTTACTTCACTTACCATGATAAGCTCTAGGTCCATCCATTTTGCTGCAAATGTCATTATTTCATTCTTTTCCGTGGCTGAGTAATAGTCCATAGTGTGTGTGTATGCATATATACACATACCATATCTTCTTTATCTATTCCTCTGTTGATGGACATAGAGCTTGCCTCTGTGTCTTGGCTATTACAAATAGTGCTGCAGTGAACACTGAGGTTCATGGACCTTTTTGAATTATAATTTTCTCCAATTATGTCTTTTTGACTATAGTTATCCTCATGAGTATGAAGTAGTATCTCATTGTAGTCTTGAAATGCATTTCCTTGATGGCTAATAATGTTGAACATCCTTGCAAATCTTACTGGCCATTCGTATACCTTCTTTCGAAAAAAGTCTATTCAGACCTTTTATTTTTTAATTGACTTGTCTTTCTATTATTGAGTTGTAATAATTATTTATATAATCTATATGTAAATATTATATCAGATGCATGATTTTTGAAATGGTTCTCCCATTTTGTGGCTTATCCTTTCACCTTCTTAGTAGTGTCCTTTGAAGCATAAAAAATGTTTTCTCTGATGATATCATGGATGCATTCTTCACTCCAGGCTCTCGCTGAACTTATTACAACATAAAGCCAGAAGTTCATATTTTTGCCACTCCTATGTAGTGTTCTTAGCTAAGAACAGTTTTAATGATTGCAAGAGAATGGTAAGGAAACATCCCATAGTGATTTTAAAGTAAACCTTTATTTCAAGATATTTCACATCTCAGGATCACAACTTTTCTCCCCCTAAAGCCTATGTCTGAAACTTGTTGATTACTGAACTCTATAGAGAAAGAGGACAAATTGAACATTTCAAACCCAGGCCATAGATGGACATTTACCCATAAGGATTGATCCAAATAAGCTCTGGTTGCTCTAACTACTGCCATTCAGAATTATAGGTTTTATTCAGACTGAAAAGGACTTCAAGATAAGAGATACCATTTGAAAAATGCAGCCAAATTTCAATCAAAAAGTTTGTTGCACATTTCTTTCTTTGGTAAGGTTAATGCTTGTGCAATTTTATTTGATTTAACTCAGTTAAATGAGTTGTGCAGATACCAACAAAACAATAGAGGTTTTTAAAAGCCAAGTTACTAATTTGAGTTGTTTCAGCCAGTAGTGCTATTGAGAGCTTTTTCAACAAAGGAGACAGAAGACTGAAATGGATTTAATGAGTCTAGAGTACGTGGTGAGCCAGGAATGGGTCATTATGCTCTGAAGTTGTCTCTCTGTAAACAGATCAATTCTCATAGCACTTGTTTTGTTAGGGGGAAGAGTAGTGAAGCCAGGTAGGGCTATAATCATTTGTTCTGCTGCATGACCACAATTTATCTTTTTTGTTTTCTCCCTGTCACAGCAGGCCTTGATCATGTAAGAGCCATATCTGAAAGTGACCACTCACAGCCTCACTGGATGAATTAAACCTGCCAGGATGAAAGGGATTACTGCACACTCACTATGTAGGTAAAAACAGGCAACTCAGTGCTATTGATAGATTACCTTTAAAAATTCCAGCCATTTCCTCTGCCAGTGGCAATGATTTCTGAGAAATTCTAACAACACCAGGAAAATGCCTTTAATTAGATTGGGGGGGCAGGGGGGCGGTGTTTACCAGACCCTTTTTAAACAAAATTGCCATCTCCCTCCCACAAAGAAAAAATAATGGAAACAGGTAAATCAAAGCTGTGTGCTCAGCTTTATAATTCTACCTTCATCTTCCAAAACATAGTCCACAGGGGAGAAAAGAGAACTTTCTCTGGAATTATAAATGAGGCATTAAAGAGCATATTTTACTCTTCCAACAAAAACTGGAATTTTGGAAAATTGTGTCTCAACTTCCTGACTGTGTTTACAAGAAAATACCAGGGTGGTTGGCAGAGTAAAAATCTCTACACTATAGTAATAACACCTTCAGTTCACACAGCTCTGACAAACTTCAAGCACATTTGAGAATACTATATTTTCCATGGACCCAAGACACACAGAGGAAAGAATGATTCTATCTGCTGTCTCAGAAACTGAAACACAGACTATTTCAACAATGTTAGCAATCAGTGGCTCTTTGATTGCTTTATCTCTTGCTGTTTCTACACTTCCCGTCTTCTATACCTGCTGCTTCTTCCCTCAAGCCCCTCCAATCTGGGAAAACCATGCAAAGAAACAGCTTCTCTGTTCCCCTAAATAAGTTTGTAGCATAAATGTAACAATGTGATAGAGACCAGGTACCACCTGCTCAGGTCACCTTACACAGAGTCCAAACACACTCACCAAGTTGTAAGGTTGCTGTTTATGTCGCTCTAGCTGTCAGCCAGAGGGCCAAGAGACCAGCAACCAGCAACTCTCTGCTCTAACACACACACACACACACACACACACACACACACTATAGCTTTCTATTGTCCTGCCCAGAAATGGCCCCTCTGCCACAATCACGTCTCTCTTCCTTTTGTTCAAGATCATACTTGTACATACCTGGAAGTCACTGTGACCATCTGTCATTATCCCTGGGCTAGGAGGAGAGAGTTTATAGAGTTTGTGGAAGTACTCCACTTGTTGTGGCATCTTCCAGGAAGCAAATCCCTGCGCACACATACCTATTCTTGTTCCTCCAGGGCCAATCCAGTCAAGTTGTTCTACCTATCCATTCCCATCAACACAACCAGTGAGCTGCATAACTAAAGGAGAAGAGCTTCGGCATCAGGCAGATCTTTTATCTGAGTATCAGCTCTAATGAGACTTAAACTTGACAAAAGGATGTAATCTCCATAAGCCTAGTTGGCCACGTCTTAAAAATAGAATACTACTTTCCCAGGGTGTGATGAGAATTAAGACATGTCAAATATAAAGCGCTGAGCACAGGGCCTGGCACTGAGGCCTGGTGTGTGGGGGACAGGCTGTGAGATGATGACTAACGATCAGTGAATGGTCTCCAGGGATGGTGTGAACATGTGAAACTGTGTTTTCCATAGATCTGTCAGTTGCTGTGAGTTGTGGTGGTGGCAGTGGTTTAGTCGCCAAGCCGTGTCTGACTCTTGTGACCTCGTGGACTGTAGCCCACCAGGATTTTTGTTTGTGGGATTTTCCAGCCAAGAATACTGGGCTGGGTTGCCATTTTCTTCACCAGGGAATCTTCCTGACACAGGGATCTAACCCACATCTCCTGTGTTGTAGATAGTGCCTGCATTGCAGGCAGATGCTTTACTGTTGAGCCCCCCAGAAACTGTTCTGTGTCTAGGATTTCATCTATCTTGAAACCACAGAAGTTTAGAATCCAATAATCTACAGGGAATCTACCTGAAAAAGAATTTAGAATAATGATAATAAAAATGATCCAAAATCTTGAAAACAAAATGGAGTTACAGATAAATAGCCTGGAGACAAGGATCGAGAAGATGCAAGAAATGTTTAACAAGGACCTAGAAGAGATAAAAAAGAGTCAACTAAAAATGAATAATGCAATAAATGAGATCAAAAACACTCTGGAGGGAACCAACAGTAGAATAACAGAGATAGAAGATAGGATAAGTGAGGTAGAAGATAAAATGGTGAAAATAAATGAAGCAGAGAGGAAAAAAGAAAAAAGAATCAAAAGAAATGAGGACAACCTCAGGGACCTCTGGGACAATGTGAAATGCCCCAACATTTGAATCATAGGAGTCCCAGAAGAAGAAGACAAAAAGAAAGGCCATGAGAAAATACTCGAGGAGATAATAGCTGAAAACTTCCCTAAAATGGGGAAAGAAACAGTTACACAGGTCAAAGAAACCCAGAGAGTCCCAAACAGGATAAACCCAAGGCGAAACACCCCAAGACACATATTAATCAAATTAACAAAGATCAAACACAAAGAACAAATATTAAAAGCAGCAAGGGAGAAACAACATATAACACTCAAGGGGATTCCCATAAGGATAACAGCTGATCTATCAATAGAAACTCTTCAGGCAAGAAGGGAATGGCAAGACATACTTAAAGTAATGAAAGAGAATAACCTACAACCTAGATTACTGTACCCAGCAAGGATCTCATTCAAATATGAAGGAGAATTCAAAAGCTTTACAGATAAGCAAAAGCTGAGAGAATTCAGCACCACCAAACCAGCTCTTCAACAAATGCTAAAGGAGCTTCTCTAGACAGGAAACAGAAAGGTTGTATAAATGCAAACCCAAGACAACAAAGTAAATGGCAATGGGACCATACTTATCAATAATTACCTTAAATGTAAATGGGTTGAATGCCCCAACCAAAAGACAAAGACTGGCTGAATGGATACAAAAGCAAGACCCCTATATATGCTGTCTACCAAGAGACCCACCTCAAAACAAGGGACACATACAGACTGAAAGTGAAGGGCTGGAAAAAAATATTTCATGCAAATGGAGACCAAAAGAAAGCAGGAGTCACAATACTCACATCAGATAAAATTGACTTTAAAATAAAGGCTGTAAAAAGAGACAAAGAAGGACACTACATGATGATCAAAGGATCAATCCAAGAAGATATAACAATTATAAATATATATGCACCCAACATAGGAGCAAGGCAATATGTAAGACAATTGCTAACAAGTATGAAAAGGGAAGTTAACAATAACACAATAATAGTGGGTGACTTTGATACCCCACTCACACCTATGGATAGATCAACTAAACAGAAAATTAACAAGGAAACACAAACTTTAAATGACACAATGGATCAGGTAGACCTAATTGATATCTATAGGACATTTCACCCCAAAACAATGAATTTCACCTTTTTCTGAAGTGCACACGGAACACTCTCCAGGATAGATCACATCCTGGGCCATAAATCTAGCCTTGGTAAATTCAAAAAAATTAAAATCATTCCAGTCATCTTTTCTGACCACAATGCAGTAAGATTAGACCTCAATTACAGGAAAAAAAAAACTTTTAAAAATTCAAACATATGGAGGCTAAATAACACGCTTCTGAATAACCAACAAATCATAGAAGAAATCAAAATATGCATAAAAATGAATGAAAATGAAAACACAACAACCCAAGACCTATGGGACAGTGTAAAAGCAGTGCTAAGGGGAAGGTTCATAGCAATACAGGCTTACCTCAAGAAACAAGAAAAAAGTCAAATAAATAACCTAACTCTACACCTAAAGCAACTACAGAAGGAAGATGAAGAACCCCAGGGTTAGTAAAAGGAAAGAAATCTTAAAAAGTAGGGCAGAAATAAATGCAAAATAAACAAAAGAGACCATAGCAAAAATCAACAAAGCTAAAAGCTGGTTTTTTGAAAAGATAAGTAAAATTGACAAACCGTTAGCCAGACTCATCAAGAAACAAAGGGAGAAGAACCAAATCAACAAAATTAGAAACAAAACGGAGCGATCACAACAGACAACATTGAAATACAAAGGATCATAAGGGACTACTACCAGCAGCTATATGCCAATAAAATGGACAACTTGGAAGAAATGGAATTTCTTCCATTTCTTGGAAGAAGAAATTCCAAATTCCAAAGAATTATTCTTTGGAATAACTTTCCAAAACTGAAACAGGAAGAAATAGAAAATCTTAACAGACCCATCACAAGCACAGAAGTCAAAACTGTAATCAAAAATCTTCCAGCAAACAAAAGCCCAGGACCAGATGGCTTCATAGATGAATTCTACCAAAAATTTAGAGAGGAGCTAACACCTATCTTACTCAAACTCTTCCAGAAAATTGCAGAAGGTAAACTTCCAAACTCAATCTATGAGGCCACCATCACCCTAAGACCAAAACCAGACAAAGATGCCACAAAAAAGGAAAACCACAGGCCAATATCACTGATGAACATAGATGCAAAAATCCTTAACAAAATTCTAGCAAACAGAATCCAACAACATATTAAAAAAATCATACACCATGACCAAGTGGGCTTTATCCCAGGAATGCAAGGATTCTTTAATATCCACAAATCAATCAATGTAATACACCATATTAACAAATTGAAAGATACAAACCATATGATTATATCAATAGATGCAGAAAAAGCCTTTGACAAAATTCAACATCCATTTATGATAAAAACTCTCCAGAAAGCATGAATAGAAGGAACATACCTCAACATAATAAAAGTTACATATGACAAATCCACAGCAAACATTATCCTCAATGGTGAAAAAGTGAAAGTATTTCCCTTAAAGTCAGGAACAAGACAAGGGTGCCCACTCTCACCACTACTATTCAAGACAGTTTTGGAAGTGTTGGCTATAGCAATCAGAGCAGAAAAATAAATAAAAGGAATCCAGATAGGAAAAGAAGAAGTAAAACTCTCACTGTTTGCAGATGACATGATCCTCTACATAGAAAACCCTAAAGACTCTACCAGAAAATTACTAGAGCTAATCAATGAATATAGTAAAGTTGCAGGATATAAAATTAACACACAGAAATCCCTTGCATTCCTGTTCACTAACAATGAGAAAACAGAAAGAGAAATTAAGGAAACAATACCATTCACCATTGCAACAAAAAGAATAAAATACTTAGGAGTACATCTACCTAAAGAAACAAAAGACCTATACATAGAAAACTATAAAACACTGATGAAAGAAATCAAAGAGGACACAAATAGATGGAGAAATATACCGTGTGCATGGGTTGGAAGAATCAATATTGTGAAAATGAATATACTACCGAAAGCAATGTATAAATTCAATGCAATCCCTATCAAGCTACCAATGGTATTTTTCAGAGAACTAGAACAAATAATTTCACGATTTGTATGGAAATACAGAAAACCTCGAATAGCCAAAGCAATCTTGAGAAAGAAGAATGGAACTGGAGGAATCAACCTGCCTGACTTCAGACTATACTACAAAGCCACAGTCATCAAGACAGTATGGTACTGGCACAAAGACAGAAATATAGATCAATGGAACAGAATAGAAAGCCCAGAGATAAATCCACGAACCTATGGACACCTTATCTTTGACAAAGGAGGCAAGGATATACAATGGAAAAAAGACAACCTCTTTAACAAGTGGTGTTGGGAAAACTGGTCAACCACTTGTAAAAGGATGAAACTAGAACACCTTCTAACACCATACACAAAAATAAACTCAAATGGATTAAAGATCTAAATGTAAGACCAGAAACTATAAAACTTCTAGAGGAGAACATAGGCAAAACACCCTCCGACATAAATCACAGCAGGATCCTCTATGACCCACCTCCCAGAATATTGGAAATAAAAGGAAAAATAAACAAATGGGACATAATTAAACTTAAAAGCTTTTGCACAAAAAAGGAAACTATAAGTAAGGTGAAAAGACAGCCTCCAGAATGGGAGAAAATAATAGCAAATGAAGTAACTGACAAAGAATTAATCTCAAAAATATACAAGCAACTCCTGAAGCTCAATTCCAGAAAAATAAATGTCCCAATCAAAAAATGGGCCAAAGAACTAAACAGACATTTCTCCAAAGAAGACATACAGATGGCTAACAAACACATGAAAAGATGCTCAACATCACTCATTATCAGAGAGATGCAAATCAAAACCACAATGAGGTACTATTACATGCCAGTCAGAATGGCTGCTATCCAAAAGTCTGCAAACAGTAAATGTTGGAGAGGGTGTGGAGAAGAGGAAATCCTCTTATACTGTTGGTGGGAATGCAAACTAGTACAGCCACTATGGAGAACAATGTGGAGATTCCTTAAAAAACTGGAAATAGAACTGCCATATGACCCAGCAATCCCACTGCTGGGCATACACACCAAGGAAACCAGATCTGGAAGATACATGTGCACCCCAATGTTCATCACAGCACTGTTTATAATAGCCAGGACATGGAAGCAACCTAGATGAATGGATAAAAAAGCTGTGGTACATATACACAATGGAATATTACTCAGCCATTAAAAAGAATACATTTGAATAAGTTCTAATGAGATGGATGAAACTGGAGCCCCTTATACAGAGTGAAGTAAGCCAGAAAGATAAACACCAATATAGCATACTAACAAATATATATGGAATTTAGAAAGATGGTAATGATAACTCTATACACAGGACAGAAAAAGAGACATGGATGTATAGAACAGACTTTTGGAATCTGTGGGAGAAGGCGAGGGTGGGATGATCTGAGAGAATAGCATTGAAACATGTATATTATCAAGTGTGAAACAGATCTCCAGCCCAGGTTGGATGCATGAGACAAGTGCCCAGGGCTGGTGCAATGGGAAGACCCAGAGGGATGGGATGGGGAGGGAGGTGGGAGGGGGGATTGGGATGGGGAGAACACATGTAAATCCATGCCTGATTCATGTCAATGTATGGCAAAGACCACTACAATATTGTAAAGTAATTAGCCTCCAACTGATAAAAATAAATGAAAGGAAAAAAAAAAAGAATCCAATAATTTAAATCACAAGACTGATGGCAGCTACCCTGACTACAGGATCTCCCTTACATCTTAAACTCTTAATAGTTGAGTGACCAAACCTAAATACTTGGCTTATCATTCCTTTTATTCCAAGAAGCATTTATTGGGTGTGTAAGGGGTACAAGACACCCATCCTGCTTAGTGTCCAGGAAAAGCAGGATGGATAAGTGCATTTGGTTTTTTCAAGGAATCACAATCCACTGAGGAAGTTAAACATACAGTCATATATGATGGTGACAGACAAAATGCAACCCAAGAAACCACAGTCATAGAAAGCATGGGCCTTCCATGGACCTCACACAGGCTAAAGCATGGACAAAGTGATTAAGCCTGAGGCCCAAAAGTAAAGCACAGCAAAGAAGAGGCACAAGCACTGGTTTTTGTGAGCAGAGAGATTAGCACCCTCATCCCACAACCCCAGCCCATCTCACTGGACTTTCTGCTCCCCACATGCGAATGGGATATGGTATAGCTGCCAAATATTTGCGTTCTCATGTATGTGCACTTATTCTGTTTACCTAGCCCCAAAGGCCCCTGAGCTACACAGCCAGGCCTGTTTTCCTTGGTAGCCCTGCACTGTCTGCATGGGTGTCTGGCAGTCCCTTGTCCAGGGCCCTGCAGCCCTTTGGAAGCATGAACCAAGATGTCTGCTTCCAACACAGAAGGAGTTTGCACACTCTTTGGCAAGTCCAAGTATTGTGTGAGTCAACAAAGTACAAGCTGAGAGTGACAAGGTCATTCAAGGGCATGGACAGAAACTGCAGGGCATATGGATGGCCTTGTTTGGACACCTCAGCCAGGCAATGAGCAAATCCTGACTGATGGTGTCCCGTGGAGCTTCAGTTCCTTCCTATCAGCCTGTGAGGGAGTTGGCTCTCTCTCTCCATTCCTGGTGAGTCTGCAACTGCCAGCCCCAATCTGGACGCAAGATTGTGCCTTACTCAGAAGAAGCGGTGAGCAGCTCTTCTCTGGCCTGCTGAGGCCCTCACAGAGGGAGCCCCACTTTAGACAGCAGCATCTGGTGCCCTCTCATCACTCACTCCTAGCTCAGCAGCGGCAGGATCCACATCCGCCAGCCTGGAAACCTCCTCCAATTACACAGCTGGTGGCCCTGTCAAGAAAGGGAAGCATCTTGACTGGTTTTTCTGTCCAGTCCAGTGTTCCTCAGCCAAACCCCACACAGCAGTCAAAGATCCTTCTAAGGCAAAGTGCTGATGCCTTCACTCTACTGCTTCACAGGCTTCCATTCCCCTGCCAATCTTCGCAATAATATCCAAATTCCCTTCTTTTGAAGAACAACGCACTTCATGACCTGCCCTCATCCCACTTTCCAGCAGTCTCGTGCCATTTCCCCCTTCCTCTCCAGGTTGTACCTATCATGGTCAATTCCCTCTAGTCCCATAAGAACATTTTCATTCTCTTTTCTCCCTTGTTCTATCAATCCTGGTGCAAAGGCTTTTCCTCTGAATATGACCCAATGTGCAGCTCTAAACCCTCATCCTCTTGCTCAGCAGAACTCCTTCAGGACCAAATTTCAATGTCATTACCTCTTAGAAGCCATCTTTATCTATTCTAACCTCAAAGACTAAGTGAGTTATCCAACCTTTGCATTTCCAAGGCACCCAATACTTCATTATTATGCATTACATTGTATACTTGTTATTGGTTCATCTGTATCAGCTATCACCCCTACTCTCCACATACGTAATATATGTTGGGCTGCTTGGAAGCAAGGCTATGCTATTCACCAATATGGGGTATCCCTTAACCTAGCATAGTACTTAAAACTTAGGTACATACTCTAAATATCTATTGAATGAATGAATGACAGGAAAGTGAATCAGTATCAAAGTGAGTAAAGGACTTCTTTATAACTTTGGATCAAAAATAAATAAAGCATCCAATTCAACTTTCTCTTCTTTAAAGATAAGGGAACGGTGCCCACAGAACTTGAGTGATTTCCTGGTTGACAATCAGCATACCAACCTGAATAAAACCTAGTTTCCTAAATTCCCCACAAAAGCTCATGAACACCAAAAAAAAAAAAAAAATCAAGAATTCACTCTAAAGGGTATAATTTCTTCTTTGGAGATTGAGATCCGTAAGACTCTAGCCTCAATTCAAACTAAAATTCAATAGTACAATTGTAGGTTAAAGGAAACCCCATCTTTAACCTATTCTGTACGGTGGCAGAGTGGTAAAGAATCCACCTGCCAATGTAGGAGACTCAGGTTTGATCCCTGGGTCAGGAAGATACCCTGGAGAAGGCAACGGCATCCCACTCCAATATTCTTGCCTGGAAAGTTCCATGGACAGAGGAGCCTGGCAGGCTACAGTCCACAGGGTCGAGAAAAGTCAGACAGGACTGATCACACATGCACATACATGGGGCTTACCATATTATGTAGAGACCCACACACACTGTTCTTTAATTATTCTTATTCTGTGTTGAAAGGATGAGCATGGACAACCAGACTAATTATGCCATTGTAGTACCCCCAAAACCCCTTTATGGTTTAGTATAATAAAGTGCAACAAGACAAATCTAGGGTTTGCCTCTCTAAGTTCTATAGGTGATTTACTGAGTAATTTATGACAAATTGATATATGATGATACTATAATCATCACATTTGCTTCCTATGGAGATTTATTTTAACAGTACATTATAATTCAAATTGCAGCATTTGGTGAAATTAAGTGACTGGATTTTATAAATATTCCATCTGGAAGCTGAATTCAACTTCCAGCTACTTTTCATGCTGCAGACACATGAGGAGAGGGAAGTTAGCTGGCTGCTAGTACTGAACTGAGGGGGAATAATCAGGAGTCCCTGATCATTTAGAACTAGCTGGTTGAGGGTGTGGTCCCTCCAAAAAGGAGGGATGTTACTTTACTCTTTCAGGTCAGTAAGAAGTCCAGAGTGATTGACCTTAATAAAGTTATCCAAAGTCCTACTGAACCCAGCTCCTGGCTTCTGGTATTGACGAAAATGAGAGTTAAAATTTTCATAAATTTTGAAAAAGTATAAGTTCACCTGTTCAAATAATCTCTCTGAGGCTTTTCTAGGTTCTAAAAGTTCCACCCCCTGATAGAAGCTCTCCTGGTTGCTGGGTGAGGGGCAGTCACACAGTTTGTTCCTCTAGGCCTACTTCAAGGCCTGCAAAGGTTCTTGCCTTCCATCATCTAATTGCCCACAGTAACTCAAAAAACAGCTTGCCTCAGGAGACAGTGATGCTGGAAAACTTAGATGTGTCCTGCTTCTTAGCGTAGGAAGAAACAGAGCAACTCTGCCTCCAAAAATAACCCATGAACGCCA
Source organism: Cervus elaphus (assembly GCF_910594005.1). Taxonomy (NCBI): domain Eukaryota; kingdom Metazoa; phylum Chordata; class Mammalia; order Artiodactyla; family Cervidae; genus Cervus; species Cervus elaphus. The sequence goes on along the minus strand of NC_057823.1, from coordinate 36,775,242 downwards.
GATGTTTGAATGGCTAATGTCATATTCAAGGAATACTCTATTTAGAGAAAGAATCTGCAGCCAACTCATCAGTGACATATATGTGTTTTATGGTGAAAACAATAGAATTATTGCTCTCTGAGGGAAAAAATCATAAATAATCAAATAAGTTTTACATAAGTCTAAGAAAAATAATTAGTTGTTCTACTTCCTTCCCCTTTATTTAAAGTTACCATTTCACATTCTTTCATACAAATGATTTTTAAACCTGAGGAATGGCATACTTTTAAAATCTGAAATAGGATTCAGCTGCAGATGATGCAATTTTCAAATAACCAAAGATACCCCTACTAGATCCTACTTAGTACTTTACTTGATCACATCTTTCTGCTGGGGTTTCTCTCAAAAAGACCCTGAGCCCACTCCCTAGCCCTTCCTGGTCTAGTTCTGCATGCGTCAGTTTTTCCACCCTGCCCTCTATCCACAGACCCTAGTTGGGTAGAAGTCACATTAGTTCTGTGAACACAAATTTTTCTAGGGTAACCTTTATTATATCAAACAAACATACCTACCCTCTGAAATGCTCTTTTTTTAAGAAAACAAAATGAGGTGTCTCCAGAGCACTGGTACATTCTCACTTAAAACACTGCATCTCAGCATTCCTTAAGAAAATTTTTTTCCTCACAACAGAAAACAGAAGTTTCTTTCATCCTGCCTTCCAACTCTGTTCTTATTTGTTTGATGTGAAAGAGGACTTTGAGAAATTATCAGCAAGGGCCTTCTAAGAGTAGGTTTTTTTGTTTAGATGCTGGTCTCTTCTATCTATGACAGGGACAGTGACCTGCTCATCTTTGTATACAAAGCCTGTGACACAATTCCAGGGTCATTATAGTTGCTCAATAAACCCTGTCAAACGTGGATTATACTTTTTTTTTTTAATAGAAATTAACCCATTTATTCCTTACAGTAATCTTCTGAGAGTTTATTGTTGTTTTTTGTTTGTTTGTTTGTTTGTTTATTTTTTTTAATTAGTTGGAGGCTAATTACTTCACAACATTTCAGTGGGTTTTGTCATACATTGATATGAATCAGCCATAGATTTACACTTATTCCCCATCCCGATCCCCCCTCCCACCTCCCTCTCCACCCGATTCCTCTGGGTCTTCCCAGTGCACCAGGCCGGAGCACTTGTCTCATGCATCCCACCTGGGCTGGTGATCTGTTTCACCATAGATAGTATACATGCTGTTCTTTTGAAATATCCCACCCTCACATTCTCCCACAGAGTTCAAAAGTCTGTTCTGTATTTCTGTGTCTCTTTTTCTGTTTTGCATATAGGGTTATCATTACCATCTTTCTAAATTCCATATATATGTGTTAGTATGCTGTAATGTTCTTTATCTTTCTGGCTTACTTCACTCTGTATAAGAGGCTCCAGTTTCATCCATCTCATTAGGACTGATTCAAATGAATTCTTTTTAACGGCTGAGTAATATTCCATGGTGTATATGTACCACAGCTTCCTTATCCATTCATCTGCTGATGGGCATGTAGGTTGCTTCCATGTCCTGGCTATTATAAACAGTGCTGCGATGAACATTGGGGTGCACGTGTCTCTTTCAGATCTGGTTTCCTCAGTGTGTATGCCCAGAAGTGGGATTGCTGGGTCATATGGCAGTTTTATTTCCAGTTTTTTAAGAAATCTCCAGTTTTTTAAGAAATCTATTCATTCTCTGTTTTCCATAGCGGCTGTACTAGTTTGCATTCCCACCAACAGTGTAAGAGGGTTCCCTTTTCTCCACACCCTCTCCAGCATTTATTGCTTGTAGACTTTTGGATAGCAGCCATCCTGACTGGCGTGTAATGGTACCTCATTGTGGTTTTGATTTGCATTTCTCTAATAATGAGTGATGTTGAGCATCTTTTCATGTGTTTGTTAGCCATCTGTATGTCTTCTTTGGAGAAATGTCTGTTTAGTTCTTTGGCCCATTTTTTGATTGGGTCATTGATTTTTCTGGAATTGAGCTTCAGGAGTTGCTTGTATATTTTTGAGATTAATCCTTTGTCTGTTTCTTCATTTGCTATTATTTTCTCCCAATCTGAGGGCTGTCTTTTCACCTTACTTATAGTTTCCTTTGTAGTGCAAAAGCTTTTAAGTTTCATTAGGTCCCATTTGTTTAGTTTTGCTTTTATTTCCAATATTCTGGGAGGTGGGTCATAGAGGATCCTGCTGTGATTTATGTCGGAGAGTGTTTTGCCTATGTTCTCCTCTAGGAGTTTTATAGTTTCTGGTCTTACATTTAGATCTTTAATCCATTTTGAGTTTATTTTCATGGATTATACTTAATAAGAAACAAGAGAACACAATGTTTGGATAAGCAAGTTGCCATTGACCCCACACTTCCACCCAAAAGGAGGAATCACTTTTACAATAGCTGGCTTCTATGTGAGTTCCAGTAACAAGAAGTTGCCTGTCCTCTTGCTCTGGAATATCCAACTGCTCTATTGAACTGAAAGCAGCCTCCCTGAAATTTCCATTTGATTTGGTACAAATTAGGTTTGAAATACACACCTTAAAATCAACTTGGAGGCTCTGCTTGGATTTTTATTTTAGCAATGGAACACCAGCTTCTTTTGTGTATTCTAAGAACATAGATATGGCAAAAGCAACTTTGGGAAGGGTAACAGAGTAATACATTGATCTTCACATATCCCTCTGGACCCTGGGAGGAACCAAAGTGAAACTAATGGAAACCTTCCATTGCTAATGCAAGAGAGTCACTTGTGTTGCAAAGGCCATGATGAAAGGACATTTCTCAACACACTGAATATCAATGTGACTACAGTCTTACCAAAGTGTTTAAAAATATTTGGCCATTTATTCATTCTCAAGTATCTCTTACATCTCTACTAAATGCCAGGCACTGTGATAGGTATTAGACACAAAGAAATTGAAGATACAATCAAGGCTCTCAATAAAGTCACATTCTAGTTTTGAAGAAGTAAACCAGTAGACACCACACTCTGCAAGAAATGCTCTGCTATCTATAGACACAGAGTTCTAAAGAAATTTAACCAGAGACATATTTAAGTCAGTCAACCAAGGTCATGGAAGTCTTCCCTAGATTGGAAATGCTTGACTTGATTCACCAGATGACAGAGTAAAATTGGGCCAGCCAAAGAAAAGGAAGGGTGTTTGAAGCACAAAGACTATCTGTCATAGTAGCATGGGGATACTATATAAACAAAAAAAATATTCAGGCTTACAAGTGGCTTAATGTATTTGGAATATGGGTTGAAATAAGAGACTGACAGAGAGATAAAGTTGAATGCATATGCCAGGGCCTGATCATGAAAGAATTCATATGCCATATTAAAAATTTACCTTTAGAATAAAAAGTCACTGAAAACTTTTGAGAAGGGCAGTAGCAATACAATATTTGCCTTTTGGAATGATCACTCTCATGGCATTGGAGAAAGTGAATTAATGGAGACAAGAGCAATACAAGAAGAAAGATTCAGTTGGGATGATCTAGGATAGAATAAAGCGGGCAGCAGTGGGAACGGAGAGAAAGGGGCTGACTTAAAACACATGGAGGAAATGGAATTCATAAGACATAGCAGCCCTTTGTGCTGTGAGTTGAGCAGAAGAGATGAGTCTAGGATGATTCCAAGGTTTCTAGTTCATGTAATGAGGTGAAAAGAGAGGCATTCACTAAGCTGCTTTTCTCAGTGTTGTATGTGGACCATAAACATCAGAACCATTAGAGGTATTTGCAAACAGTGTCAATTCCTCATACCATCCTACATTTAATGAGTCAGAATTTATGCATAATGATGTTTGATACACACTGAACACAAGTAAAAAATACAGAAAGAGGAGCAGAAAAGATAGTGAGGAAGATAGTGAGTTTAGTTTAAAGCCTGTTGCTTTTGAGAAGCCAGTGGAATATCTACATGGATGGGTTCCATGAGCAGTAGGCAATACAGGACCCCAGCTTGGGGAAAGAAAAGGTCTGAAGTTGTTTTCTTTAGGAGTCAACAGCTTTTAAGTGACAGCTAAAAATATAGGTGGTTTTTAAACAAAATCATCCTGGGGCATATAGAAGGAAAGCAACTAGAAAAAGCCTGAAATTAACCTGGGAATATGGAGTCATAGGATATTTTGGGGGAAAGTAGCTCACAAGTAAACACAGCATGTAACAGCACAAAAAACTGCTGGGTTCAGCCCTGATTCTACTGAACCAGCAGACATAAAACCTGTGCAAGCGTAGCTTTCCTGATTATTTGAATCCATTCTATCTCTAGAGAGGGTAGGAGATTATGTCAGATGGCTAGCATTTAAATCTGCAGTGAGAGGTTTCATAATGTCTTTATCATGAAAGGCTCAGGTTATTTTCTACCTGCTTACTCCCCCAAACAAAAAGACTTTGGTCACAACAAGGGAATGCACAGTAGCCAGTTGTGTGGTTGTATGCATACAAGCTTTATGGACACTTCTCAGATCCCAACTTAGCCCAGGAATGTAGGAAGGAATAATAGGAAAAGCAGGCTGACAAAACTGTTTCTCATGTGTTCTCTGGACAGCAGACAGTTAGAGTTCTGGGTTCTGGGCCCCAAAAGACACAGTGCGTGCGTGCTCAGTCATGTCCAACTCTCTGTGACTCCATGAACTATCCTCTGCCAGGTTCCTCTGTTCATGGGGTTTCCCAGGCAAGAATGCTGAAGTGGGTTGCCATTTCCTCCTCCAGAGGACCTTCCCAACCCACATCTCGTACATTGGCAGGCAGATTCTTTACCACTGAGCCACTTGGGAAGTTCCAAAAGACATAGACCAGCCTCCAAGTGCCTTAAGAGCAAATGGCTGCAAGAAATTCTTCAAAGGCAGTCATCAGGAGCTAGACCCTCAAACACATTCCAGGTTAACTTCTCCACTTCAAGCTGGGCAATACAGGGACAGAGAGGACCTAATCACTTTCCTATACCCTAAATGCATTCAATTCAAATACTTCAAACATTTAAACTAACCCAATCTATGCAGACTTCAAACAGCAACTTAGAACAGTGGAATTATTATCATCCAAAACATTTTCTTCTTATGATCAATAAAATTCATTGTATTTGAAAATTCAGACAATTCCCACAATATAACACTTAACCATAAGAGATCCATCCCAAAGCAATCATTTCAAAAAACAATTTATTTAAAGCTATCAGAACTGCTAATGACCTTCTAAGCATCATTTATGGAAGCACTTTCAAGATTTCTATTTGGGCAAACAAACCCTCAAGGGGCTTTTGCAATCTTACCCTTGAAGAACAGGAGAAAGCTAATTGGCATAGCTCTGTAGATGATAGAAAGACAATGGTTATAGCATGTCCAATATTTTAGCTTGTATTCATCAAGGGTTAGAAAGGTAGAAACCTAAGATGCATTGATTCTGACCCCAACATACACAATGGTTTAGCAAGTCATTTACTCAAGTCTCTCAGCAATCTCTCTCTGTGCCTCAGTCTTCTCATCTATAAAACAGGGATAATATTTTAAGTATCTTGTATGAGTGTTGATAGTGTTAAATAAGGTAATCAGTATAAACACATAGCAAGTACTCTTCTGTGTTTGCTCTAATTTTTCATTATAAAAATGAAAAAGTAAAGCACCGTTTTGATCTGCATATCATGTGAGTTAAAAGAAATTAAGGAAAAAATCCTCAGCATGAATAAGGTATTTTCATTTTTTTTAAAACGAGGCTCTTAAACACAAGCTTCTAAAGTCCAAATGCAGCCTATTTGGTAAAGCTAGTATACATTATCTCTTCAGCAATATTTGACTTTTAGCCTAAATAGATGCCACAGAATTCCATTGAGTTGGACAATTTCTTGTAGAGGAGAATAAGTACTTTTGCATAAATATAAGTCCAAGTTCCCTTAATTTCCAGCTTCAAAGCATTGAGAAAGGTTCTTAACTCTGACCCCATATCCTTGTTCATGAAAAAGAGACCATTTCACTAACTCAGAAGCACTTTCATTAAGATTAAAAATGAGATGATGTAATAGTTTTGTTACTGCATTTCTATTTCCCTTTCAGTAGAAACACCAAACTTGTCCCAAAGTTTATCATTTATGAAACATATGTCAAGAGCTAAAGTCAAGAGCTAAGGCCTAGCAATGGTAAACTACAGTCTTCAGATATCAATAAAACCACTTTTTTTGTCCTTAGTATTCATTGCATTTAAATCATGATAGTTCAAGCAATGCCTCATCACATATCATCTCAGTGGGAGAGATAAATGTTATTAGACAGAGTTCATTAAGTATAAAATTGAAACTCAGCACTTATACCAATGATCACCAACACAAGCATAGGGATCACCCATATAATGGAAATAAGAGAAGCAGGTTGGGAAAGAGGCAGACTGACAAACTGAAGAGTCCATGCCCTTTCTAAAGTGAGCAAAGATAAAAAATAAAAAATTAGAAAATAAAGTGAGCAGAGGCAGCAACATGGTTTACTTCAGTTCTCCGTATATAAGAACAAAAGTCCAGTGTTGCCAGAGCTTGGTTTTTTAAAAGCCTGAAATCACATTTGTATGTAAACTATTCTGAATTCTAAATATTAGCATCAAGTGCTATAAAAAACAAATGAACAATAGAGGCCAAACGAAAATCCTTTGTGCCAAATTCAATCCATGGGCCATCAGATTGCAATTTCTGATTTATAAATCATCATTATGATCACCATATGGCCAACCCTGGCAGAATCTCAAGAGTGGCCACTAATGTGAACCCTTTCCTTCTTACTACCTATGACTAGCTTTGTTTTTCCCTCCATATCAACCAAGACTCACCGGATAATGTTAAACAGAACTTGGAAAATGTGTTTCAAAGAAGTAAACTTGCCTGACTAATTGTCTCCAGTCAATCAATTAAATTCTTTTAATTTACCCAAGACACCCTCAGATGCTTTCTTTGGCAAGTCCTGGGCCATTGGTGTTAAAAGTTCTGCCTGATGATGCAGAAGCAGATAGGCAGGTCTATCTCAGTTCCGGAGGTCCCCTCCCCCATCAGGCCAGTTGACCTTGACAGGAAGGGTGGTGAAAAGATGCTGGCTCTCATGCCCACTGACATTTGGAAGCACAGGTGCAGCCCAGAGCCCTGGCAGGATTCAGCCAGGCGCTCCTGTGACAAGCCCAAGCCTGAGGGGTGGACTCCCCTGACAGCCTAAGCAGGAGGCTGAATCTGTCACTGTCTGGCTGGAATGGCTGAAGCGGCTGTCTGGGACAAGTGCTGACACCAGACGCCTGAACAGGGGCTCAGTCAAGCAGGCATTTGTTACAGAAAACTCCCCTAACTCATATTTCACAGTGATCAGAGGCGGTGAGGCAGAGACCCAAAGAGGCTCATCACTGGAGTATTAGCCATGGTGGTTATCACACAGGGACAGCTGGGCTGAAGCCAGAGAAGCCCTCTTTGGAAACAACAAATGTTCAGTGCCCTGGGGTGGTGCATCCTCCCCATCCCCCATCTCCCATCCACCAACGCGTGGCACTCCAACACCCTCTTGAGGCTCCAAAAGGAAAGAACAGGAGGAGGATGTGCTGGGCAGGGGAGGAAGGCACAGACTTGGAGGTAAGGAGAGCCTGGAGACTGGGCCCTGCCTGTGGTCACTCAGACCCAGGCCCTCGCCTGTTCTTTCCATAGCCTCTCCTGATTTGAAGCAACGAGAATCCTTTGGGATTTATCCTTCTATAGAAAAGGGTTTTATTTTTTTCTTTCATCAATGCTGCTCTACAGGGCACTCCACAATGCTCATTTCTGAGCTCAGTTGGTCTGATGGAATTGAAAGACAAATGAAAGAGGCAGAGGAAATGCCATCAAATTTAGTTTTTGTCTCAGGAGTTTCACAAACAATTGCGTGTCCCACCCCCCACCCCATTTTTCTAATTACATTGGACTGGCATGGTAATCAAGAGTGGTGATTATTTCCAAGCATCTTACCCATTAACTAGGATGCCCCACAACCCTGCTCCAAAGGCCGTCCTGTATTGTTAGTGATTTTCCTCCTTTGGAAAACTTGAGAATCAAGTTTAAAATAATAAGAAAAGACAAAATCTTTCTCGATTAACCCTGACTCTTTTGAATTCAAAACCTAAATAGCTTTGACATGACTAGAGATCCTCAGTTACACACTTACAAACTGGATGATAGAAATAGTCACTAGAATACTCACAAATATCTTAGTATCATATTTAATCCTTATGGTGACAGTAATAATACTGAGTAACCACTTACCTTTACTGAACACTTAGCATGTAACAAGCCTTCTTCTAAGCATTTACATGGACAGTAATGAATTCTCACAATAACCAATGAGATAGGAATATTATTATCCCAAAATTACAGGAGAGGATACCAGGGTCCAGTCTTAATTGTTCAAGTCACATAGCTTGAAAGAGGCAAAATCTGAATTACAAGTAAACAGTGCCTTTACACATAGTACTAAAAATGTTTATTGATTAGTGTTGCTAAGGGATGGTGGTGAAAGAACTCAATTTAGAATTAGAACACCTTGATTTAGTCTTAATACATAAGCAACACCTACCAATTAATGAGGAAAAAGATGACTACTCCAACAGAAAAGTGAAGCAAAAAATAGAAAATTTACATAAAATTTTGACAACTGACTGAAAAAAACACATATAAAATCTCACTAGTATTCAGATATTTGAAAATGATATGTTAGCTTTTGCCTATCAAATTGAAAAATATCTGTTAAAATTGTAATATCCAGAGTAGGTAAGAGTGTACTATCAGCCACTAGAGGGAAAAAGTGTTGATTTATACAGCATTTCTGAGGGGCAGCCTGATAGTATGTGTCAAAATTTTGCAAGTGGTTTATATCTTCTCTTGTAGTTTTAAAACACAGCTGTAAATTCTTTGACACTCCCTCCATTGAGAGGTAGGGAATCTACATTCTCTCCTCTCTGAAGTGGGGTGGGGTTGTGACTGCTTCAGCCAGCAAAAATGACACCAAGTAACCTTCCAGGCTAGTTCATAAAGCCCATATATACCTGCCCTGTGCCACTGACATATTCTTGGAGCACTGAGCCATCATAAAAGTACTAGATGAATATCGCCAGCCTGGAGTGCACATGTAGGAACCACATTCAGCAGTCCTAGCGGAGCCCAGCCTCTGAGTCTCCCAGCTGCGATCCCAGATCTCATAGAGCAGAAAACCACCACTCCTGCTGTGTCCTCTCTGAATTTCTGACAGCATTCAAGAGCGTAATAAAATGGTAGTTATTTACAGCAGCTAAGTTTGCAGTTGGTTTGTTACATGGTACCAGATAACTGGAATAACATCTTACACAGGAATTACTCCTCTCAAGTCTACTCTAAGGAAATAGAGACATGCAAAAGAATTACATACAAAGATGTTTGTGGCATCATTGTTTAAAATAAGGTAAAATGGGAAACATATTTAAATAATAAGGGCTTTCTTCATCCACTGATGAAATGTGGCTATTTAAAATCAAGTTTTGGGGACTTCCCTGGTGGTCCAGTAGCTAAGACTCTGCACTCCCAATGCAGGAGCCCTGGGTTTGATCCCTGGTCAGGGAACTAGATCCCACATGCCAAAACTAAGTGTTCATAGGTCACAATGAAAGATCTCATGTGCCACAACTAAAAAGACCCAGTGCAGCCAAATACATTTTTTTTTAAATAAAGCACAGCAATGCAGATAATTTAAATGAGCCCTTTAAGAAAAAGAAATCAAGTTTTATAAAACTATTAATATGGGAAAAACCCTTCATAACATATCTAAGAGAAGATTTTAAATAATATAGAATGCAAAAGTTCACTTTTGTGGGATAAAGTAAACATTATGCAATAAAACTGGATGAAAATATTCCAAAATTTAAATAGTGGTTATTACTGAGTTGTGATATTATGGGTGATTTTTATTTTCTTCATGATGATTTTCTGCGTTTCTAAAATGCATAAAAGTAGTAGACAGTGTGCTAATAATACATGATATGACCTCATTAAATCTGTGTAACTTTTAAGAAATCTTTTATGGAAGACTTAAGTTCAAATTCCAGCAACATCTATCTTATCTATCAAACCAAGATAGTAACATCTACCTCAAATGATTCTTATGAAGTTAAACTATATAATAACTAAGTTCCTACACCATGAACCCAGTAGGCATTCAGTCAATGGTTTTTTAAATTCAATGATAAGCACTTTGGCCAAATCTTCAAACACAATCAGAATGAGCATTTGAAATAAATATCTAGAGCTCCCAAAAGAATAAGGAACGTTAAGGTTTGACCTTGTGTTTCACCACTCATCTAAAATAAGTGGGATCTGGCCAAACTGCAGACCACTGTGGCAGACTACTGTGACTCTCACTGCCACGTTTTGACCTTTCTTTTTTTCCCCCAGAAACATCAGTGGTTTAATGGATGGAGGAGCTTACATGTCTGAAGCAGGGTCCTGGAGTGACACCCCACGGTGTGTAGCAGACAGCGGGCAGGACTTGGTGGCTGTCTTCTCTCCAGGGGAAGGGGAGATTACCAAGAGAATTGATGTCAGGTTTTGCCTCATTAGTTACCAGGGAAACCAGTGAAGGGGCATGCCCTTTATGCCCTTGTTGATTAAAACAATCATCAGCTGGGGCCTGGGGCAAGTACTTAGGAAGGTCAGTCAAATGCAAATGGTATAAGTGAAATAGGCATTTGAAGGGCAGAAGATGTAGAGAAAACGAGAGAACAACCATCTTGAGTGGCATGACCATACACTCTGCCCCAACGTACCCTGCATGACCCTTAAAATGTTGGTCAATCTTGGTCCTCCTCTCTTCTGCAGTTCCCTGGGGTCAGGTGTGTAGAGGGGGACTGCAACCAGATACCATAAATGCAATGCAGACAGCAGCAGCCAAAGAGTATCAAGAGTAAGATACACCTGATCACACCTGCTCACAATGTAATTAATAAAGAAATCTGGTGATAAGAATTATGACTGTTTATAAACTTAACCCTTGAAAATTCTAATATTTGGCAAAAACCAAGAAGCAAGTTATTGTGTTTTCCTGACTGGAAAAATTAATGCTTCAATCTTCAGCCAAAGGAAGGTAAACTGAGACCCACTCAGCAATTAATGTTCCAATATTTTATCCTATTTAAAATGACCCATGAATTCTCTTCTTTCAACTTTAGTTTCAAGTTACCAAAATCCAAAGAGACTATTTTAGATAGACGTTCCCCCAAACAATTATTTCTAAAGAGTTTACCTAAAATCTCTTTTATCTCCTTTATTCTTAGAGATCACAGAAGATTAAAGTTTCAGAGAGGTCAGGTAGATCATTTACATCTCAAAGGCATAATAGAAGTACCAATTCCTTCTAGAAACCTAGCTTAACCAATTATAAAAAGCTCACTTTGATACAATACCAGAGCCATGAGAGGCCATTGTCCTCTAGATCTCTTGACAGCTCCCATTAAACCAGGAGAGCCCCCACAAGGCCCCACATAACAGTAGACAGCCACCTACCCCAGGATTCCCTCCTCCCTCCACAACATCTTTCAGAGTCACCCCTGGAAGTTTTGGGCCCCACATGTCAGCTGTCGGCCAGCCAGGAATTTTACCTGCAACTCTCAAGCACTACATGCTAGTGGAGAGTACCTGCAGCTTTCCATTCCAGTCCTATATTTCCTGACATCTCAGCTCTCACAGGAGTTTCCTTGGTCTCTTGGCTGGTTCTGCCAATTGTTGGGTTGCACCCCACAGGTCTGTGAGGCCTATACTTACCCAGCTTCAAGACCTAAGAAATAGCTAGGAGTCAGCAACAGAGAAAACAGCGGTTTAATGGATAGGGAAGCTTGTACATATGGAGCAAAGTCCTGGAGTGATACCACACCGTGTGCAGCAGAAGGCAGGCAGGACTTGGCTGTCTTCTCTTCAGCGGGGGAGGGGAAATTCTCATCCTGATCTTATTTATTACTACTGGTAATAAATAGTAATAAATTTACTGGTAATAAATAGATGGACAAGCACCAAGTTCTGCTATGCCTGCTGCTAAGTCACTTCAGTTGTTTCCGACTCTGTGCAACCCCATAGACAGCAGCCCACCAGGCTCCCCCATCCCTGGGACTCTCCAGGCAAGAACATTGGAGTGGGTTGCCATTTCCTTCTCCAATGCATGGAAGTGAAAAGTGAAAAGTGAAAGTGAAGTCGTTCAGTCGTGTCCAACCCTCAGCGACCCCATGGACCTCAGCCTACCAGGCTCCTCCATCCATGGGATTTTCCAGGCAAGAGTACTGGAGTGGGGTGCCATTGCCTTCTCTGTAGTAGACGGTAAACAAATAGTTGAGGTAAAGTGGAGAGGCTGGGCAGCAGTTGACTTTCCTCTCTGATGTGGAAGCCCTTTTCATTAACTGTATCTGTTCCCACTGGGAGTGTGAAGAACATCTTAGACTGAAAGCCTTCCAGTGATCTATAAAGAACCACCCCTCTTACCTCCCTGGTTCATATTCTCATCTTCATCCCCAGGCCACATTGCTGTGACTTTGTTAAATTAACATGTATTAAGCAGAGCCCTAGAGTGTCAAATGATGAGCAATAGTTCAACTAAAGATCACAAGGAAACCAGAATAGAGAAGTTTATCACTCAAAGGTTCTGGAGAAGGTACACAGCACAGACCTGGAGGTGCCCATGGGGAAGTCAAGACAGGGTGCAGGCAGAGAGCACATGGCTTTTTTAGGAACCATGGATGGACCGCTTTGGGATTCTCAGACTAAGGCCAGATGGCTCAATTCAAAGCAAAAACAGCAGGGTTTCAGTAAGCTCCTAAGTGCACAGAAGGGGGAGGAAGGCTCTGGGAAGACTACTGCTCAGAGACTGCTGGAGACGTTATATCAGGAGTTTACATTTGTTTGTGATTGTGTGCACTGTTCTCTACAAACTGTCGTCTAGGGCATGCAAATTTGGGATGGGCTAGTGTCAGTTCAAGGTCCTGCAGGCCACTTGCCCCTCTTTATCCTTGCCATGACAATTATCTCAAATTGTTTATAAGAGACAAACACTGCCTATTTACTCTGTTTCTCTTGTTACTTCCATTTCAGAGGGCAAATAGGAGGCTGGAGCCCACCTATCTCCTATCTCAGGAAATGCAAACAGGAGGCCTGTTGTAAATGTCTAACCTGGAACCCATCTATCTCCTGCCTCAGGAGGAGAGAGTTCTCTAGCAGGAAAGGAGAGGGAAAGAAAAGGGACCAGGGAAGCACTGTTGTCCAGTAGGAAGTAAGGCAAATCCAGCCACCTATGGCCAGGGAGGGCTTTCTCATGTTACCACCTGGGAGACCCTGGGCTCATTATTTAATCTCTGCCTGGTACACATCAATAATCAAGTATGCACTCCACGATGAGTACAGTTTTAAGCACTTTACAGGTATCACCTCATTTAATTCTTAAATATTCTTAGGAAAGAGAGGTCCAGAGAAGCTGAGTATCCTGGACAATGATGCCACCCAGGTCACCCCTCCTGAAGGCCTGTTGCCCCAGCTGCTGGCAGAGAGCTGCCCACTCGCAGCCCCTCAAGGATGCCTCAGCAACAGAACTGCCTCTACTCAAGTCTGTCCCCCTCAGGGTGACCCACCTCCAGTGACTGACCCCTGCGAGTGTATCTCTGCCCTGCTTAACGCTCCAGAGCTTCACTTCGTGGCTGCCCAACTTGTCCCTCTGCCCTGTCCTGCTTCTATTGCCTTCTTCTTTCATGTGTTAGGCCAATAACGCACCAGAGTAGAAAACTTGTACGCTAAACTCAGGCTTCACTGATGGCTCAGCAGTAAAGAATCCGCCTGCAATGAACGAGCCACAGGAGATGACGGTTTGATCCCTGGGTTGGGAGGATCCCCTGGAGAAGAGAATGGCAACTCACTCCAGTATTCTTGCCTGGAGAATTCCATGGACAGAGGAGCCTGGGGGGCTACAGCCCATGGGGTCACAAAGAGTTGGACACAACTGAAGCGACTTAGCATGCACACACACACATACTAAACTCATCTCAGAGTCTATGTCTGAGAAAATCCAAACACAGACTAAGTAACTTGCTCAGGGCCCAAGGATCCCCAGTGGGGACCCCAATCCAAGCAGAGTGGTTCCAGAGCCTGAGCTCCTAACTGCCCTGTTCCACTGCCTTACACCCAGAGCTTTCATTACATAAGACTCCTACCACAGTCTACGCAAACTTTGACTTTTCATTAGGTAGATGGTTCAGGTAAAGATTTTGCCTCTCAACTGCCACACAGAATTTTAGTTATATAAGGGAGAGGCATGCAGCCTTCTGTCTCTGGGAATAGATCTTATATTAACAGAATCTACCCTAATTTCATCTCTCCCTCTTTTTTCAAAGTATTCTCAGTGGCATGCCAAGTCAGTAAGAACTTAAGATTTCCTGAACCTCAGAACTGAAGTTTAGAAGGACAGAAAATAAAGTCCACAGAGCAAGCTTCCTCTTTGGATATCCTGGCTTAAAACTGACCATTTTAAAATATGGTGAGAGATTGTCCACCCAGTCTAAGAAGCTAATTTTCTAAAAGATCACTTTCCATGATGGACAGGCTAAGATATTTTTCAAGTTAGTATTTTCTTTCACCCTGGTGATATCCTCAATTTAACTTCCAATTTCCGTAACACAGAAGGCCAAAATAGCCTCATGTTGATTTAAACAACTGTGAGTTCCCCAATATACCTTGTTTTGATTTTGCTTTCTTTCTGCTTTTGCTATGGGGTTCATAGATGCCTCTTCTACAGTCACAGTATTTCATTTACAAACATGTCACACTGTCTAAATTTAACCTAATTAGCAAGTCAGGGCACCTAATCCTCAGGCATTTTCCCACTCCTCCAGACCCCCTCATTCCAATAGTCTCAGTTGTCAATGCAAAGTCATTTCCAAAAACCATGACAGGATAAATGGAAACTGGTCTTCACTACAGAGAAACAGTCCTATCCTCCCCATTTTCCGGGACCTGACTTTCTTTAGGGGTTTTTAAATCTCATTAAAGACTACAACAAGTTTCACAGCTGCTGAGGAGCCTCAGGATAATTCAAGCTGATGCCTTTCATTCCACTTCCTGGAGTGCTGGTGACCAGGATGGGGCAGTCACTACTGTGAACTCCATCTTAGATCTGTGCTGTTCAGCGAAGTCATGGTGTTCAATCATTATGCAGCGCATTTTCACCTAGCCTCCAATTGTTCTGGTCATGTCAGAGATGTAGCTTTGATGCATACATTGCATTGAAGAAAAGAGGGAAAAGTAACAGAAAGAAGGGAGTAGGATTAGCAGCTCAAAAGTTTTTAAAATTTTGATCTCATTGAAATGAAAACACACTTTATCTACCTTCTTTAGATGTTACTGATTGCATTAATTCCAGATATAAGTAAGTCAGTAGGTGCCTTTTTTTTCCCCAAGCTGGTGACGTTTTTCTACAGGGAGCCTGCAAAAGAAAACTGTCTCTCTCCTAGTGCTCCTAGGCAAAGCATTGAAGTACAATCCCAACAAAATCAAAGTGACAGCTAGAAGGCACCCCTAATTGCCAGCTCACTGAGTTCTTTCAGGACCTGAATACAATTGGCAATTATCAAGGTCTCTTTGTAGACTAGACAAGTAACAATGAATGTAAGGTCTAAATCAAACTTGCCAAAGACATTGCTACCTTTTCACATCTGATAGCAGTATCCAACAGCAAACCCAAGATCAAATGTAAAATAAGACATTAGGAAAAGGCATCAAAGCAACTATAAAATAAATTATTAAAATCTGTTAGTAACTGTGTTTAATGCAAAGTCACATGGTCACAGTTAACATATTTTCCACACCAAAAATGAATACATATCTAGTACATGGTCTGACCATAAAAATTACTTCAATAACTCTCTAGTGAGTGACCCCTGCATGCTACACACTCACTTTTCTCAGCACTGCAGGTGAAGTTGTGAACAAAACAGGCAAGGTCCCTGCCCTCATGGAAGTTACATTCTAATAACAGTTAGACACAACATTTAATATTCCTTAATCACATATCTTTCATCCCCTCACATATAAACCATAAGAAAATAATGGAAAAGGGTTGTAAATTGGACCAAGAAATACTTAGGAACTAAGTTGCTGGGGGACGCTGACGGAACTCACTCTTTACTGTCATCTCACTTCACAGATTAAATGACAGAACTTTATGTCCATCCAGTCCAGTCCCCTCCAATACTGAATCACATTCAAATCATTCTAGACTAAAGAGAATCTGTGCCACTTTTAAATGTCTTACATGGCATTTGGAGGAGATTGGTTCTGCTGGACAAGAAAAAGGAGAAATGGAGCGGTCCCTTCCTCCCTAAGCTTTTAGGACCGAAGTTATTTCAATCAGGGGAATGAGAAAAGAATCACATGACTTACAAGCCCCTGGAGGGAGATCTTACTGGATAAAGCATCATTGTTACTATATAATACACAGTCTTCAGACAGCTGAAAGGAAGCAGTAAGCAGGTATCCATGCTCTCGCTCCCTTGACACTTAGTTCTGTTTGTCCAAATCCTTCTTTTAATGTTTCCCGCTTTCCTGCTGGACGTTGTATCATGCACTCAAAGTAGAAGTAGGGTTAATAAGTTGGAAATACTGTCTCACTTACACAGCTTTTTATTGGAGAAAATGGAAAGAAAGAACTGATTTTCTTCTCCCTCCCTGTATATATATTCCCTAAGCATCTTCACTCATTCTTCTGATTCTATCCATCATTAATGTCTAACTCAAAATCTCTGCATCTAAGTAAATTTTGTAGATGCCATACTAGTATTTAAAACTCAACAGAGCCAGCACTGGGATCATGGCTTCCCCCATGCTCTACATACTGAGTCTCTTCATGAATCCTATGTCTCAATTAAGGGCATCACCGTCAAGTCCAAAGTCACCTACCACTCAAGAAAAACTATAACACGAACATGCAACAGTCACCTACAATAACAGTTGAGAACCAGGAAAAGACACTGCTGAAAGAATTTTTAAAGACAGAAACAAATGGGAAAACATCTATATTGATGGATTGGAAGACATAATATGGTTAAGATGTCCAATTTCTATCAATGGTGGTGCCATAAAAAAATTTGAGAAAGAGAATGAATGAGAGGCCACGTTATTAGAAAATAACTTTGAAAAAAAGACTAAGAGATGTGAATGGACAGGGGAAAACAGGCAGGAATGAAAAATGGACGCTGGACTTGACATGTGGGCCTCTCCAGCCCTTCCCTCCTATTGTCTGAGTTTAGTGGGGGTTGAAATATGGGAAGAGATCAAGGGAATTGATCTCTACATCCTCTTCCTTGCCCCATCCCTATTTAAATCCATCCTCTTTAACCATGTCATTTTTCTTTTTCACTTAAAATGTCTTTCACCTGACATAAATCTAGGTTCATGGTGACAAGGGGCACAAAACTTGCAGCCTTCCTGAGAACAAACACCCAACACATCCCCTGCACCTCCATGTGGCTGCTGGGCAGGACCAATGGAATGGGGCTGAATATTGGAAGAAAAGCTACAGTATTTAGCGGGGGAGCTTGCCACCTACAGCCTGTCTGGTCCATGCATGGGTGGACCATGAGAGACCTTATAAAGGCTCTGAATGGAGAAAGAAAAATAGATTCCAAGTATATGCCATTCTGGAAAAAAAGCAAAACTATGGAAACAATGATAAAATCATTGTTATAAAAGCTTTTATAAGCAGTGAATATACTTTGAATGACATTATAATGATGGATATATGTTATTAAACCTTTGTCCAAACCCATAGAATATGCAACACTACTTATTTCATTAAGGTTAACCCTAAGATGAACTGGGGGGAAAAAAGTCTTTGATTTTTGTTATCTTCCCCACTCTGCTCAATAGAAAACACAGTAATCAATTCTCTGTCCCAAATTATTTATAAATATGTTGAAAAACTCTATCCTCAGGTTTGATGTGTTCAGTGTACACTTCCTTTCTCTCCACTTTCTAAGCTGAAAACAATACCCTATCAGTTATCACCCAATGAGCTGTTAAACATTCAAGGTTGCAGTTTCTCCACAAAGTGAAGAGAATGCCATAGAATGTCTTAAAAGAAAATGTACACTTCAGAAAAATGTGGAATGTGGGGAATGATGGGGAACAAGCTTCCCCACCCCAAGGAGGAGAGACTCATAAGACTACACTGTGTTTCTAGTAGACAAATTAGCAGGACCTGTCCAAGTGATTTTTGCA
This sequence comes from Cervus elaphus, assembly GCF_910594005.1. Lineage (NCBI taxonomy): Eukaryota > Metazoa > Chordata > Mammalia > Artiodactyla > Cervidae > Cervus > Cervus elaphus. Next base: position 36,756,966 of record NC_057823.1, on the reverse strand, counting down.
TAAACAACAAAGACCTCTCCAAGTATTTCCTTCAGTCCATTGAGCAGTAAGCCCCAAAGCAGCTCTGACTGGGAGGAAGAAGCCAGAGGCTATCAGCCAAGGGACACTTGAGTCTTTGCTTTTATGTCATTTATTTCTTTTAAGTGACCTCTGCCACTGTGGGTTTATGTGTGGGCACTCGTCCTTTACAAGCAAATACAATTGTGAGGCATTTTCCTCTGTGTATAGTCAGATAATGAATTCTTCCTGTTGAAAAGTGACCTCAAGAGCCCAGGACCTCATTTCATTTCAATTTGTGCCAATGAACCGCTTGACAAATTGCTCTTTTTAGAGTCATGTATAACTTTGGGTTTTAGTCCTAAGCTTTGTTGTGCTTCTGACAAGGACAAATCGGGCTGTACAATGTGTTTCCTATCCTCTGCAGGGCCAGTGATTACAGAATCAGCTGGGTGGGATCAGCATTGAGTATTTCACTGTGATTCATTTGGTTTGAGTACAATTACTTCAAAATCACAAAGTCCTGGATGGGCTAAAATCACCAAATAGAAAGCAAACTTACTTTTAAATATATAAACACACAAAGATACACACATACGTGAAGAGTCCTGATTCAAGAGTGTTCTTGGAATATTAACTATTCCTTAGTGTCTAATATGAATAATCTCACATTTCTAGTCAGTTTTTGTTCTATGAGACCTAGAGTTATGTTCCTCCTGGTACTCTTGGCAAACACTGAAATTCTCCTGTTAGAATTCTGTCAGCTCTTTTTTGAACACAGGTGATAAACCAAATTTGCATGCTGTTGATCTAAAATTCAAGTCTTTAATGTGAGTGTAATAAAATGACATTAGGAATCATGCCTGTCCAAACACCACAGGAACTCTGCCAGGGATGCTTGGAATAACTGCCATTTGCTCATCTCTTCTCAGCCTGAAATTATTTAAACTTCACCTGTTTCCATCTCAAATTATCTTATAACCGCCTTCATATTATAGGGTTATACCCAAAGTAGCTACCATACCAACTGACACCCAGACATCAGGGACATGGAATTGGCTGTCTCTTTTTTCTCACCTGATACAGTCTGATTAGTATTTATAGAATTACCTATGGAAAGAAAAGTTGCCTTCAATCTAGAAACTTACTAAAGGAGTCATCTAATACATTCTTCAGTATGAAGTGCTCCACAAAGCTTTATTTTCAAAAACTGCCAAGTTGTTTGCTGTTTAGAAAATATACCTGGATAACTTGATTCTTCTTTTCTAAGTGAGAATATTGAAATTACATAATGATCGGTGTGCACTATTTTTGAGAATTTTATCTAAATTACTAGAAGTTAAAAACTACTTTCAAAACTTTCCAAAACTGACATGGGAAAAATTCATGCACTATAGACATGAAAACTGACTCTCTGGAAAAGACCCTGATGCTGGAAAGATTGAAGGCAGGAGGAGATGGGGACGACAGAGGATGAGATGTTGGATGGCAACATCGACTCAATGGACCTGAGTTTGAGCAATCTCCAGGAGTTGGTGATGGACAGGGAAGCCTGGCGTGCTGCATGGGGTTGCAAACAGACTCAACTGAGCAACTGAACTGAACTGATACTTAGTTGTGGGGCTTCCCTGGTAGCTCAGACAGTATAAAATCTGCCTGCAATGCAGGAGACCCAGATTTGACCCTTGAGTCAGGAAGATCCCTTATAGAAAGGAATGGCAACTCACTCCAGTATTCTTGCCTGGAGAATTCCATGGATAGAGGAGCCTGGTATGCTGCAGGTCATGAGGTCACAAGGAGTCAGACATGACTGAGCAACTACAAACATACACATCCTTAGGTGCCTGTGAATTTCTGTTGTATCAGTCTCTAAATCAAAAGATATTAATGCCCACTCTGTATCCTTAATAGAAGATTGTTTAACAATCAATTTGTGAGTACCTTTCCAAATAAGAAAAATTCTTCAAAATCTTTTAGAAAATTATCTCTGTAATTGAATGTCTACTATGAGCACTCCTTCTAACTGACCACTGAAATCTTCAGAAGGCCAGGAACTCACCAGAGCAATTGGCATGGCATCTACCATCCTCCACCTGGACACCTGCAAGTCCCATGACCTAGGGAAGACATGTGACTTTTCTAAACTTGAATTTCCTTATCTTTAAACAAAAATAGGACTAACTGGACTTCATTTCCAACAGTATGGTGGAACAATATTGTGAGCAGCCCTCTCACGGACAATAACCAAAAATACTGAATAACGTATTTTTAAAATGTTTAAAATCCATCACTGACAAGGCAAGCAAATGAGGACTCTTCAGAGTAGGAAAAAAAATAAAGTGAACACTGGAATTTAGAAAGGTGAACAGAGCTTCAAGGAATGTTTTCATCCTGAGGTCATCAAATTAACCCAGTGATCTTAAGCCTCAGTTTTGAAGTGGGAAAGAAATTAAGCCTGGAGCTACCCAGAGCTGTCTAATAGGGGATCTGTGCATAAAGTGGACTCTAAAGGCCTGTGCAAGAGTGAAACAGAAATAAATGCTCCTTTCAGCAAGGGATAAAAGAGAAACTTAACATTTCTCAACCTGGCCTCCTCTGATCTGAAATTGGTCTCCTCTGATATTTCATAACCATCACCAGCCACCATATATGCTTCTAACCTGAGTCCTAACACTACCTTTGTGATCCAGAAAAAAAACAACCTAATTACTTAATTTCCTATGTCAGTGAAGTGAAGTGAAGTGAAGTTAAAGTCTCTTAGTTGTGTCTGACTCTTTGCAACACCATGGACTATAGAATCCATGGAATTCTCCAGGCCAGAATACTGGAGTGGGTAGCCTATCCCTTCTCCAGTGGATCTTCCCGACCCAGGAATCAAGCCGAGGTCTCCAGCATTACAGGCAGATTCTTTACTAACTGAGACATGAGGGAAGTAGTATCACCAAACATCTATCAAAAATAAAAATATATCATATACACACATTATTCTCAGCCTATAAAAAGCCCATCAAATAACTTAATGTGGAATATAAGCTCAGAGTACATAGAATAATACTATAAAACACACACATACAAATAAGAACCAAAAGAAATCAGATATATAAAGATTTATCCAACAGACATTTCTCCAAAGAAGAACAGACATTTCTCCAAAGAAGACATACAGATGGCTAACAAACACATGAAAAGGTGCTCAACATCACTCATTATTAGAGAAATGCAAATCAAAACCACAATGAGGTACCATTACACACCAGTCAGGATGGCTGCTATCCAAAAGTCTATAAGCAATAAATGCTGGAGAGGGTGTGGAGAAAAGGGAACCCTCTTACACTGTTGGTGGGAATGCAAACTAGTACAGCCACTATGGAAAACAGTGTGGAGATTCCTTAAAAAACTGGAAATAGAACTGCCATATGACCCAGCAATCCCACTTCTGGGCATACACACTGAGGAAACCAGATCTGAAAGAGACACGTGCACCCCAATGTTCATCGCAGCACTGTTTATAATAGCCAGGACATGGAAGCAACCTACATGCCCATCAGCAGATGAATGGATAAGGAAGCTGTGGTACATATACACCATAGAATTTTACTCAGCCGTCAAAAAGAATTCATTTGAACCAGTCCTAATGAGATGGATGAAACTGGAGCCCCTTATACAGAGTGAAGTAAGCCAGAAAGATAAAGAACATTACAGCATACTAACACATATATATGGAATTTAGAAAGATGGTAACGATAACCCTATATGCAAAACAGAAAAAGAGACACAGAAATACAGAACAGACTTTTGAACTCTGTGGGAGAAGGTGAGGGTGGGATGTTTCAAAAGAACAGCATGTATACTATCTATGGTGAAACAGATCACCAGCCCAGGTGGGATGCATGAGACAAGTGCTTGGGCCTGGTACACTGGGAAGACCCAGAGGAATCGGGTGGAGAGGGAGATGGGAGGGGGGATCGGGATGGGGAATAAGTGTAAATCTATGGCTGATTCATATCAATGTATGACAAAACCCACTGAAATGTTGTGAAGTAATTAGCCTCCAACTAATAAAAAAATTAAAAAAAAAAAAAAGATTTATCCACTGAAATTATCAACTCAGATCATAAAATAAGTATATTTAATATGTTTAAAGATATTAGAAAGAATACTTAAAACATGTGAAGAAAGTAATAGAAAATAAATGAAGAAATTTTGAAAAAAATAATACTTTAAGAAAATATAATATTTGAAATTTAAAAATACCTGCATGACCAAGAAAAGAAAACTACAGGTCAATATCACCGATGAACAAAGATGCAAAAATCCTCAACAAAATTCTAGCAAACAGAATCCAGCAACATATTAAAAAGATCATACATCATGACCAAGTGGGCTTTATCCCAGGGATGCAAGGATTATTCAATATTTGCAAATCAGTCAATGTGATATACCACATTAACAAATTGAAAGATAAAAACCATATGATTATCTCAATAGATGCAGAGAAAGCCTTTGACAAAATTCAACACTCATTTATGATTAAAACTCTCCAAAAAGCAGGAATAGAAGGAACATACCTCAACATAATAAAAGCCATATATGATAAACCCATAGCAAACATACTCAATGGCAAAAAATTGAAAGCATTTCCTCTAAAGTCAGGAACAAGACAAGGGTGCCCACTCTCACCACTACTATTCAACATAGTTTTGGAAGTTTTAACCACAGCAATCAGAGAAGAAAAAGAAATAAAAGGAATCCAGATTGGAAAAGAAGTAAAACTCTCACTGTTTGCAGATGACATGATCCTCTATGTAGAAAACCCTAAAGACACCACCAGAAAATTACTAGAGCTAATCAATGAATATAGTAAAGTTGCAGGATACAAAATTAATACACAGAAATCCCTTACATTCCTACACACTAACAATGAGAAAACAGAAAGAGAAATTAAAGAAACAATCCCATTCACCATTGCAACAAAAAGAATAAAATAGGAATAAATCTACCTAAAGAAACAAAGGACCTATATATAGAAAAGTATGAAACACTGATGAAAGAAATCAAAGATGACACAAATAGATGGAGAAATATACCATGTTCATGGATTGGAAGAATCAATAGAGTGAAAATGAATATACTACCCAAATCAATCTATAGATTCAATGCAATCCCTAACAAGCTACCAATGGTGTTCTTCACAGAACTAGAGCAAATAATTTCACAATTTGTATGGAAACACAAAAAAACCTTGAATAGCCAAAGCAATCTTGAGAAAGAATGGAACTGGAAGACTAAATCTGCCTGATATCAGACTATGTGACAAAGCTATAGTCATCAAGACAGTATGGTACTGGCACAAAGACAGAAATATAGCTCAATGGAACAAAATAGAAAGAGATAAATCCACGTACCTATGGACACCTTATCTTTGACAAAGGAGGCAAGATCTTTAACAAGCGGTGCTAGGAAAACTGATCAATCACCAGTAAAAAAATGAAACTAGAATGCTACACCATACCCAAAAATAAACTCAAAATGGATTAAAGATCTAAATGTAAGACCAGAAACTATAAAACGCCTAGAGGAAAACATAAGCAAAACACTTTCTGACATAAACCACAGCAGGATTCTCTATGACCTACCTCCCAGAGTAATGGAAATAAAAGCAAAAATAAACAAATGGGATCTAATTAAACTTAAAGGTTTTTGTAAAATGAAAAAAACTATAAGCAAGGTGAAAAGATGGCCTTCAGAGTGGGAGAAAATAATAGCAAACGAAGAAACTGACAAAGACTTAGTCTCAAAAATATACAAAGAACTCATGCAGCTCAATACAAGAAAAATAAATGACCCAATCAAAAAATGGGCCAAAGAAATAGACATTTCTCCAAAGACATATAGATGGCTAACAAACACATGAAAAGATGCTCAACATCACTCATTTTCAGAGAAACGCAAATCAAAACCACAATGAGGTACCATCTCAAGCTGGTCAGAATGGCTGCTATCAAAAAGTTTACAAACTAAATGCTGGAGAGGGTGTGGAGTAAAGGGAACCCTCTTACACTGTTGGTGGGAATGCAAACTAGTACAGCCACTATGGAGAACAGTGTAGAGATTCCTTAAAAAGCTGAAAATAGAACTGCCATATCACCCAGCAATCCCACTGCTGGGTATACACACCAAGGAAACCAGAATTGAAAGAGACACGTGCACCCCAATGTTCACTGCAGCACTGTTTACAATAACTAGAACATGGAAGCAACCTAGATGTCCACTGGCAGATGAATGGGTAAGAAAGCTGTGGTACACATACACAATGGAATATTACTCAGCTATTAAAAAGAATGCATTTGAATCAGTTCTAATGAGGTGGATGAAGGTGGAGCCTGTTATACAGAGTGAATTAAGTCAGAAAGAAAAACACCAATACAGTATATTAGTGCATATATATGGCATTTAGAAAGATGGTAATGACAACTCTCTATATGCAAGACAGCAAAAGAGACACAGTTATAAAGAACAGACTTTTGGACTCTGTGGGAGAGGGCGAGGGTGGGATGATTTGAGAGAATAGCACTGAAACATGTATGTTATCATATGTGAAAGAGATGACCAGTCCAAGTTCAATGCATGAAACAGGGCACTCAAAGCTGGTGCACTGGGACAACCCAGAGGGATGGGATGGGGAAGGAGATGGGAGGGGGGTTCAGGATGGGGGACACATGTACACCTATGGCTGATTCATGTCAATTTATGGCAAAAACCACCATAATATTGTAAAGTAATTAGCCTCCAATTAAAATAAATTAATGAATTTTAAAAACATACCTGCATGAAATCAATGATAAATTAGGCACAGCTGAGACAATCTGTAAACTACAATACAAAGACATTCAGAATGCAGCATAAATAGACAAAAACTCCAAAAAAATTAAGTTAAAAATCATGAGGGATAGAGTAAAAAATCTAACAATCTCTGGTAGATGTCCAGCAGGAAAGAAAGGAAGGAAAGAAGGAAGAAGGAGATACAATAAACAAAGAGAATGACTAAGAATCTTCTAAGAATGACTAAGAGTTGAAGATTGTAAATCAAGTTCAAAAATCTCAGTAACTGCCCAGAAGAAAAACATGTTTAAATCCACATTTAGATAAATTAAAAGGAAATTTCAGGATAGTAAGTTCCCATCACTTCATTGCAAATAGATGGGGAAACAGTGACAGACTATTTTCTTGGGCTCCAAAATCACTGCAGATGGTGACTGCCACCATAAAATTAAAAGACACTTGCTCCTTACAAAAAAAGCTATGACAAACCTAGATAGCAGTATGACAAACCTAAAAACTTGAGACATTACTTTGCTGACAAAGGTCCATCTAGTCAAAGCTATGGTTTTTCCAGTAGTCATGTATGGAGTTTGACCATAAAGAAGGCTGAGCACCAAAGAATTTATGCTTTTGAACTGTGGTGTTGGAGAAGACTCTTGAGAGTCCCTGGACTACAAGGAGATCAAGCCAGTCAATTGTTAAAGGAAATCAGGCCTAAACATTCATTGGAAGGACTGATGCTGAAGCTGAAGTTCCAGAACTTTGGCCACCTGATGCAAAGAGCCAACACATTAGAAAAGACCCTGATGCTGGGAAAGATTGCAGGCAAAAGGAGAAAAGAACAACAGAGGGCCAGATGGTTGGATTACATCACTGACTCAATGGACATGAGTTTGAGCAAGCTCAGAAATATGATAAAGGACAGGGAAACCTGGCATGCTACAGTGCATGGGGCTGCAAAGAGTCAGACATGAATGAGAAGCCAAACAACAACAGGAACAAGTCAGAGAGATAATACAAAGAACCCAATATCAAATTGATGGCAGATCCTTCAATATCCATCACAACAGTGGAAGCCAGAAGACAGCAAAATAATATAATCAAAATTCTAGGACAAACTAAAAATGCATACCTAGTGAAAGTCTTTTGAAAAAACTGAGGGTGAAATATAGATATAGTTGACTCTTGAACAACACAGGCTTGAATTACACAGGTCCACCTATAGGTGAATCTTTTTCAGTAAATATATTGGAAAACATTTTGGACATTTGCAACAACATGAAAAAACCCAAACTGGGTAGCCTAAAAATATCCAAAAAATAAGAAAATGTTAAGTATGTCATGAATGCATAAAATAGATGTAAATATTAGTCTATTTTATCATCTACTACCACAAAATATGGGCGTCCATGGTGGTTCAGTGGTAGAGAATCTGCCTACCAATGCAAGAGACACAGATTCGATCCCTAGGTCAGGAAGATCCACTAGAGAAGGAAATGGCAACCCACTCCAGTATTCTCGACTGGGAAATTCCATGGTCAGAGGAACCAGGTGAGCTACAATCCATGGAGTCGCAAAAAAGTTGGATACAATTTAGCAACTAAACAACAACCACAAAATATACACAAATGTATCCAAAAAGTTTAAGTTTATTAAAATTTGGAGCAGTGAGCAGCCGCTGCATGGCGTGGAAATGGCGAGCGGACTAGAGGAGATACCCCACGTCCACAGTCAGGAGCAAAGGCCATGAAGAGATAACCCATGTCCAAGGTAAGAGAAATCCCAGTAAGATAGTAGGCACTGAGAGAGGGCATTAGAGGGCAGACAGACTGAAACCACAATCACAGAAAACTAGCCAATCTGATCACACGGACCACAGCCTTATCTAACTCAATGAAACTAAGCCATGCCATGTAGGACCACCCAAGACGGACGGGTCATGGCAGAGAGTTCTGACAAAATATGGTCCACTGGAGAAGGAAATGGCAAACCACTTCAGTATTCTTGCCTTGAGTACCCCCATGAACAGTATGAACAGGCAAAAAGATAGGACACTGAAAGATGAGCTCCCCAGGTTGGGAGGTGCACAATATGCTACTGGAGATCAGTGGAGAAATAACTCCAGAAAGAATTAAGGGACGGAGCCAAAGCAAAAACAACACCCAGTTGTGGATGTGACTGGTGATAGAAGCAAGGTCTAAAGCTGTAAAGAGCAATATTGTATAGGAACCTGGAATGTTAGGTCCATGAATCAAGGCAAATTGGAAGTTGTCAAACAGGAGACAGCAAGAGTGAACATCGACATTCTAAGAATCAGTGAACTAACATAGACTGGAATGGGTGAATTTAACTCAGATGACCATTATATCCACTACTGTGGGCAGGAATCCCTTAGAAGAAATGGAGTAGCCATTGTAGTCAACAAAAGAGTCTGAAATGCAGTACTTGGATGCAATCTCAAAAACCACAGAATGATCTCTGTTCATTTCCAGGGCAAACCGTACAATATCACAGTAATCCAAGTCTAGGCCCCGACCAGTAACACTGAAGAAGCTGAAGTTGAACGGTTCTATGAAGACCTACAAGACCTTTTAGAACTAACACCCAAAAAGGATGTCCTTTTCATTATAGGGGACTGGAATGCAAAAGTAGGAAGTCAAGAAACACCTGGAGTAACAGGCAAATTTGGCCTTGGAGTACGGAACAAACTGGTCATAGCAAACACCCTCCTCCAACAACACAAGAGAAGACTATACCCTTGGACATCACCAGATGGTCAACACCGAAATCAGACTGATTATATTCTTTGCAGCCAAAGATGGAGAAGCTCTATACAGTCAGCAAAAATAAGACGGGGAGCTGACTGTGACTCAGATCATGAACTCCTAATTGACAAATTCAGACAAATTGACAAATTCAGACAAATTCAGACTGAAGAAAGTAGGGAAAACTACTAGACCATTCAAAGAAAAGAAAGTGAAGTCCATCAGTTGTGTCTGATTCTTTGCAACCTCATGGACTGTGGCCTACCAGGCTCCTCTGTCCATAGGATTTTCCAGGTAAGAACACTGGAGTGGGTTGACATTTCCTTCTCCAGGAGATCTTCCCAAGCCAGGGTTTCCCACATTGTAGGCAGATGCTTTACCATCTGAGCCACCAGGGAAGAGACTAGACCATTTGGGTGTGACCTAAATCAAATCCCTTATGATTATATAGTAGAAGTGAGAAATAGATTTAAGGGACTAGATCTGATAGACAGAGTGCATGAAGAACTATGGATGGAGGTTCATGACACTGTACAGGAGACAGGGATCAAGATCATCCCCAAGAAAAAGAAATGCAAAAAAGCAAAATGGCTGTCTGAGGCCTTACAAATAGCTGTGATAAGAAGAGAAGCAAAAAGCAAAGGAGAAAAGGAAAGAGATACCCACTTGAATTCAGAGTTCCAAACAATAGCAAGGAGAGATAAGAAAGCCTTCCTCAGTGATCAGTGCAAAGAAATAGAGTAAATAATAAAATGGGAAAGACTAGAGATCTCTTCAAGAAAATTAAAAATACCAAGGGAACATTTCATGCAAAGATGGGCTCAATAAAGGACAGAAATGGTATGGACCTAACAGAAGCAGAAGATATTAAGAAGAGGTGACAAGAATACACAGAAGAACTGTACAAAGAAGATCTTCATGACCCAGATAATCACGATGGTGTGATCACTCACCTAGAGCCTGACATCCTGGAATGTGAAGTTAAGTGGGCCTTAGGAAGCATCACTATGAACAAAGCTAGCGGAGATGATGGAATTCCAGTTGAGCTCTTTCAAATCCTAAAAGATGATGCCGTGAAAGTGCTGCACTCAATATGCCAGCAAATTTGGAAAACTCAGCAGTGGCCACAGGACTGGAAAATGTCAGTTTTCATTCCAATCCCAAAGAAAGGCAATCCCAAAGAATGCTCAAACTACCGCCCAATTACACTCATCTCACACACAGTAAAGTAATGCTCAAAATTCTCCAAGCCAGGTTTCAGCAATACGTGAACTGTGAACTTCCAGATGTTCAGGCTGGCTTTAGAAAAGGCAGAGGAACCAGAGATCAAATTGCCAACATCCACTGGATCATCGAAAAAGTGAGAGAATTCCAGAAAAACATCTATTTCTGCTTTATTGACTATGCCAAAGCCTTTGACTGTGTGAATCACAATAAATTGTGGAAAATTTTGAAAGAGACTGGAATACCAGACCACCTGATTTGCCTCTTGAGAAATCTGTATGCAGGTCAGGAAGCAACAGCTAGAACTGGACATGGAACAACAGACTGGTTCCAAATAGGAAAAGGAGTATGTCAAGGCTGTATATTGTCACCCTGCTTATTTAACTTATATGCAGAGTACATCATGAGAAACGCTGGGCTGGAAGAAGCACAAGCTGGAATCAAGATTGCCAGGAGAAATATCAATAACCTCATATATGCAGATGACACCACCCTTATGGCAGAAAGTGAAGAAGAAGTAAAGAGCTTTTTGATGAAAGTGAAAGAGGAGAGTGAAAAAGATGACTTAAAGCTCAACATTCAGAAAACAAAGATCATGGCACCTGGTCCCATCACTTCAAGGCAAATAGATGGGGAAACAGTGGAAACAGTGGCTGACTTTATTTGGGGGGGCTCCAAAATCACTGCAGATGGTGACTGCAGCAATGAAATAAAAAAAAGCTTATTCCTTGGAAGGAAAGTTATGACCAAACTAGACAGCATATTAAAAAGCAGAGACATTACCTTGTCAACAAAAGTCCATCTAGTCAAGGCTATGGTTTTTCCAGTAGTCATGTATGGATGTGAGAGTTGGACTATAAAGAAAGCTGAGCACCAAAAAATTAATGCTTTTGAACTGTGATGTTGGAGAAGACTCTTGAGAGTCCCTTGGACTGCAAGGAGATCCAACCAGTCCATCCTAAAGGAGATCAGTCCTGGGTGTTCATTGGAAGGACTGATGTTGATGCTGAAACTCTAATACTTTGACCACCTGATGCGAAGAACTGACTCATTTGAAAAGACACTGATTCTGGGAAAGATTGAGAGCAGGAGGTGAAGGGGAAGACAGAGGATGAGATGGTTGGATGGCATCACCAACTCAATGGACACAAGTTTGAGTAAACTCTGAGAGTTGGTGATGGACAGGGAGGCCTGGCATGCTGTAGTCCATGGGATCGCAAAGAGTTGGACACGACTAAGCAACTGAACTGAACGTGCACAAAAACTTAAAAGACTGTACATGGCTCTATTCACAACTTAGAAAACATAAATATGCAGTATTATATCATAACTGTATAAATTTAACTATATTATATGCTGTACTACTGCAATATAATAATTTGTAGCCATTCCTGTTGGTACTGCAGTGAATTCTGTTACAAGTATTTGCTTAAAATGCCATTTGATCTTAATCATCTCCACATGAGCAGTTTGTCTCTCTGGTAATTTGCATATCTGCAGTAAAAAGTGATCTCTCACAGTTCTTACAAAATTTTCATCCTATTTAGCGCAATAGTGTAAACCTTGAATAACACCACGGGACCTATATGAAGTGCCACTAATGATGCTGGAAGTGCTCCCAAGAGGTGGAGAAAAGCCATGACATTACAAAAAAAAAAAAAGGTAAATTGCTTCATATGTACTACAGACTGAGGTCTGCAGCTGCAGATGGCCACCATTTCAAAATAATTAAGTCCAGAGTAAGAATCATTGTGAAAAAGAGAAGAAAAAAAGGAAATTTGTGAAGGTGTTGCTGCAGCTATGACAGCAGGTGCGGAAACCTTGCACTTTTTGTGAAGTATCGTTTTATCTTGTACTCAAACGCAGCTTTTATTTGGGTGCAAGATTGCAATAAGAAAGGCATGGCTATAGATTCTAGTGTGATTAGATAAAAAACAGTCATTATATGACAACTTTAAGTAAAAGGAATATGAAGGTTCTAAAGCTGGAGAATTTAATGCCAGCAAAGGATGGTTTGATAATTTTAGAAAGAGGTTTGGTTTTCTAAATGTCAAGATAACAGGAGAAGCAGCTTCAGCCAACCAAGAGGCAGTGAATGATTTCCCAGACACCATTAAAAAAATCATTGAGGATTTTAATCGGCTATGTGCTATGCTTTGTCACTCAGTTGTGTCCGACTCTTTGCAACCCCATGTACTGTAGCCCGCCAGGCTCTTCTGTCCGTGGGATTTCTCCAGGCAAGAATACTGGAGTAGGTTGTAGTACCCTCCTCCAGAGGATCTTCCAAACCCAGGGATCGAACCTAGGTCTCCCGCATTGCAGGCAGATCGTTTACTCTCTGAGCCACCAGGGAAGTTCAAGAATACTAGAGTGGGTAGCCTGTCCCTTCTCCACGGGATCTTCCTGACTCAGGAATTGAACTGGGGTCTCCTACATTGCAGGCAAATTCTTTACCAACTGAGCTACCAGGGAAACCCATTAATTGGCTATACTCCAGTATAAAATAAAAAGTTTGAAAAAAGAAAAAAAAATCATTGAGGTGAAAGAATATCTGCCTGAAAAAGCTGCTAAGTCCCAAGCCTTGAAGGGAAACGGTAAACACCAGCTGCCGTTCTGTTGGTTGTATAGCAAGAATGCCTGGACAATGAGAACCACTTTCCAGATTGATTCCATCTATGCTTTATCCCTGAGCTCAGGAAGTACTGTGCTAGTAAGGGACTGCTTTTAAAAATTCTTTTGAGATTGGACAATGCCTCTGGCCACCCAGAAGCCCAAGAGTTCAACACCAAAAATGTTGAAGTGGTCTACTTGCCTCTAGATCAGGGAGTCATAGAGAGTTTTAAGGCTCATTGGTGGCTCATACGGTAAAGAATTGCCCTGCAATGTGAGAGACCTGGGTTTGATCCCTGGGTTGGGAAGATTCCCTGGAGGAGGGCATGGCAACCCACTTCAGTGTTCTTGCCTGAAGAATCCTCATGGATGGAGGAGCCTGGCAAGCTACAGTCCACGGAGTCATAAAGAGTCAGGCACTACTGAGTGACTGCACAGCATGCACAGTATTCTATGGAAAGGACTGTCAATGCTATAAAAGAAAACTCTAATAGAGAAAAGATCATGAAAGTCTGGAAGGATTATATCATTAAAGATGTCATTGTTGTTATAGAAAAAGCTATGAAATCATGAAATCCAAACAAATAAATACTTGCTGGAGAAAGTTTTGTCCAAATGTTGCACAGGACTCCACAAGATGTACAACAGATCCAGTCAAGGAAATCATGAAAGAAATTATAGATATGGCCGGAAAAAAAAGGTAAGAAGGGTTGGAAGATATGAATCTTAGAGAAATTCAAAAGCTAAAAGACATTGCACCGGAGGAATTAACAGAAGATGACTTGATGGAGATGAGTGCTTCTGAACCAACGTCAGACATTGAGGAATAAGATATAGAAGAAGCAGTCACATAACAAATTGGCATTAAACAATCCTGCAGAAGCCTTCAGATTATTCAAGAGTGATTTTGACTTCTTTTGCCAGATGTACCTTCTATGATATGGGCACTGAAACTAAAGCAAATTGTGAAAGAAAGTTTGGTACCATATAGAAACATTTTTACAAAAATGAAAAAGCTAAAGTCAGACAGAAATTACGATGTATTTCCATGAAGTTACACTGAGTGTGCCTGCCTCTCCTGGCTAACAGTAATTAAGTTTTGGAGGAGGTAAAAGCTGTATGTATATTTTTGAATCCATGAGGGGTTGGTTCTCCTAACCACCACCCCCCATTGTTCAAGGGCCAATTATATTTTCAGACAGAAACTGAGTCTGCCAACATAGACCTACAGGAAATTCTAAAGGATGTACTACCAGCAGAAAGAAAAAGCTATACTAGTGGGAAGATATGAAATGTAACATAGAGTAAAACAAGAACGTGGCGCATATGTGGACAAATATAAAACAACAATAGTATCTAAATTTAAAGCAAAAAACTAAAATACAGTCTAACTGTGGAGTATAAGTCAGATGGTAGATAACCAAAATTAAAGTATCTTCAGGTTTGCATATTATTCTGGAGGAGAGTAAAGATAGTCACTTTAGATGATGCTAAGCATGCATATTTCATCTATTTACTAAAAAAAAAAAAAAGAAATGTATAATTCTGGTTATAGATGAAGACGCCCATGTAAGAACTTCACCGCTTGCCCAAGGTCATTTCCGTATAGCAGAGCCAAGACTAGATCTCAGATTTCCAGAGGCCTAAGCTAGTGCTGAGTTAGTGCATTGTGTATGCTCCTTGACTTCAAACTGGGAGAAACGTGTGCCTTCACCAGTGCTCACAGGGAGATTTTCTGGACCATAACACCAGTAAGATATAGGGTAGAGGAAAAGAATGAATATAGCTACCTGGAGTCCCCAGACAACTACTGTCCATGGTGATCACACAGAAGAACCGCCCATTAACCTTCCCTTAGGGTTTCCCCGGTGGGTTAGCAGTAAAGAATCTGCCTGCAATGTAGGAGCTGCAGGAGACACAGGTTCAATCTCTGGGTCAGAAGATCCTCTGGAGGAGGGCTTGGCAACCCACTTCATACTCTTGCGTGGAGAATCCCATAGACAGAGAAGCTTGGAGGGCTACAGTCCACAGTGTTGCAAAGAGTTGGATATGACTGAAGCGACTTAGTATGCATGCATGCATTTAGTTGATCAGCTAGGGAAATTTTCCTGTAATATTTTCTCTAATTGTGTTCAGATTCTCCCCAGAATCACTGGGGAGATTGTTCCTTGTCGGGGAACTATCACAAGGTTTCATAAAGGACACCATATAATCTGACTAGGAAAAGAAAGAAAATTTTTTTCTAAGGAAACACCAGATAGATAAGTTTTCTGGTGAGTTATTTTTAAAATTATCTTTTCACAAAAACTCTGCCAAAATAGAGGGAAAAAAGGGAAAATTCCCTAACTCATTTAATGAGTCTAGAAAAAGCCTTGATAATAAAAGCAAAAAAGGGTTATACATATAAGAAATGTCAGACCAGTTTCATTCATACTTATAGATGATAGGAATCTAAAATAATAATAATTAACATATTCCATCAAGGTATAAAAAAGATAATGGAAAATGATAAATTTGAGCTTATCACAGAAATGTAGGTTGATTTAATATCAGAAAAACCAATTAATACAATTCATTACATGAGCAGAGTAAAGGAAAAACAATCATGTTTTCACAAGGTGGGTTCCCCCAAAGCAAACCCTGAGACTGAGTTTGGAATATCGAACATTTATTAGGAATCAAGGTCTGTAGAAGGAAGGGAGGACAGCAGGACTGGGCAGAGGGGAAAGTTGAACTATAATACAGGCCCAACAAAAGCTCCGCCAAGCAGCAGGGAGCCCTGTCAGAGTTACCCCACATCCGAGGACACCCTCACCTTGCTCAGTTTCTGGAAGAAGGCTGCTCTGGGAAATCTGTGAGCCTGGGCCAGGAGACCAGAAACAAGCTGCCAGGCAGGAGGCATTCTGCTTCCTGCATGCCCTTAACCAGAGAGCAAGTCCTACTCGAACGTGGCTCTGGCAGCAAGTCTCATCTCTCACACACATCTCAATAGATGAATAAAGAGCCTTTGACATAGTTCAGCATCTCTTTGTCATGAAGAAAATTTAATCAGAGCAAATTGAGGGAAACTTCCTTAATATGATTTTTTTAAAGAATCTACAAAAAGCTCACAGAAAACATCATACATCATGGCAAAATTGAAAGCAATTCCATTAATATCAAGAAAAATAGAAGGATGCTCATATCATCATGATCATTCTCCTTACCATAATGTGCTAGAGGTCCCAGTAAGCACATTTTGGTAAGGGAAAACAGGTAAGGACTGGAAAAGAAAAAACAATCTGTCATTATTTATAGATAATTTCATTTTCCCTGTACAAAACCCAAGAGAATCAGATGAATTATTAGTTTAGCAAAGTAGCTGGACAGAAATCAATGTGTACAATTATATTGTTTTACTTTATACCAAAAAAGATCCATTTAACTAATGCTTCTTAAAACACCATTTATAATAGCAACAAAAATACAAGGTATCTAGAAATAAATGTAATAAAAGGTATGTGAGCATCTTATATGTAAAACAACAAAATTGCATTAAATGAAATTAAAGAAGTTCTAAATCAATTAAAAAATATTACGTTCATAGATATGAAGACTTAAAACCATAAAAAGGTAACTTCTTCTCAAATCAATCTGAGATAAATTAATTCTAATAAAAATCCAGGCTTTTGGGCTTCCCTAGTGGCTGGATGGTAAGGAATCTGACTGCCCAAGTAGGAGACACAGATCAGTCCCTGATCTGGAAAGATCCTACAGGCTGCAGAGCAACTAAACCCATGCACCATGACTCCTGAGCCTGTGCTCCAGAGCCGGGGAACTGCAAAGCTACTGAGATCTGCTCGCCATAGAGCCCATGCTCTGCAACGAGAGAAGCCACTGCAGTGAGAAGCCTGTGCACCATGCTAGAGAGTAGCTCTTACTCTCCACATCTAGAGAAAAGTCCATGCAGCAACAAAGACCCAGCACAGTCAGAAATAAATAAAGTTAGTGTTTTTAATTCAGACTTTCCACAAAGCTTTATAAACTGGTTCTAAAATTTATTTAAAAAAGGAAAAAAATCAAAAAAACAGACTTACAGACATAGAAAAAGAACTTATGGTTACCAAAAGGGACAAGCTGAGGGAGAGATAAACTATGAGTTTGGGATTAACAAATTACTATATATAAACTACTGTATACAAGGTCCTACTGCATAGCACAGGGAACTATATTCAACATCATGTAATAACTTATAATGGAAGAGAATTTGAAAAAGAATATATATATATGATATATATATAACTGAATCACTTTGCTGTACATTTGAAACTAATAAAATATTGTAAATCAACTATAATTTTAAAAGTAGCCAAGATGCTCCTGAAGAAGAAGAATGTAGATATAGAGGGAAACCCCAACAGATATCAATATGTATTACAGAGAGGAAAATATGATCTTGAAAGTAGAGGATTCCTTTAAAAAGACACACACACAATCATAAGTTATAAATGAAAAGATTAATGTAGTCAACTAAATTAAACTGAGCACTTCTGTTGGTGGAAGTATACCACGAAAAAAAAAAAAAAGAATAAAAAGACAAACTAAAAACTGAAAGAAAATTTGTAGCACATAGGAATGACCAAGGATTCATATTCAAAACCTATAAAGAAGTACTAATAAGCTAGAAAAATACAAAAAAAAAGAAAAGCAAAAAACAGTGAAAGGAGCAGTCACTTTACAGAAGAGGAAACACAAGCATCTAAAAAGATGATCAATTTGAATTGCATTATATGAAAATTAGAATCATGAAAAGATACTATTGTACAACCAACAGGTTAGCAAAAAGTAAAAAAATCTAAAAATGACAAAAGTTAGCAAAGATTTAAAGCAACAGAAATGCATACATTGCTGGTGCGGGAGTGTAAATTTGTGCAATTGCTTTGGCAAACAATTTGGCTTTGTTGCATGTATGTGGACTATCTATATGCATATCCTACAGTTCACTCCTAGCCAGCTACAGTGAGAGCATAGTAATTCATAATGACAATTTTTGTAATAGGGAAAAACAGAAACAGTCCTACTATTCATACCAGTAGTTGGAAGATAAATTGTAGAATAGATAATCAATGAAATATTACACAGAAATAGAAAATAATTAAATACACGTAGCCCCATCAACATGGATAAATCTCAAACTACAAAATTCAGCAAAACTGTTAGTCAAGAGAACCACATACAGTACAATTTCTTATATGTAAAATCCAAAACCTGCAACATGAAACAAATTTTTACTTTTTCAAACAAAGCAGAAGAATAACAAACATGAAATTAAGCACATTTGTTTACTCTAAAAGGCCAGGGAAAGGCAGATGTGTTCTTAATGGACATAAAAGGACCTTCAAAAGTACTGAAACATTCCATATATTAAACTGAATAGGACTCACATTTGTGTTTTAGTGTTAATTTAATATCTTCCACATACATTGTAGTCTTTCTTTGCACAAATTCAGTATTTAATAAAATTATTGATATGAACTAATAACACTTTACTATCTACATGCAGAGACACTGTGACATTCTCTGATGATGTTATAACTTTGTAATATGTTAACTTTTAATCATATGTAAAAATTATAAATATATAAAAACACATATCTGATGTTAGATGCATAACAGTAATGTGTTCCATCAACTGTTATGCTTGGACCATGAGCCAGGAGAGTTTTGACTAGGAAGTAGAATTAAATCATTAAAAGCACAGAGACCCAGACATTGGAGAACTGAAGAAATGTGAGCACAAATTACCAGAGAGAAGTGGGTTGAGTTCTGGAACAGAGACTACATTCTGGAGGGAGAGGAGAGCTGACTCGGATGAAAAGCTCTAGCCACACGGGCAGAGTCAAGTTCAGCCAGCAGCCAGGTTTGAGGCTTGAAAACTTTCAGGACTGATCCTGCAGACAGAGGGATCAGGGTAGACCAGGAATGAAATAGGAAAGAGGGGGACAAAAAAGAAGTAAAAGTAGGCTACACACAGAGGCAGGGAGAAGAAAAGCATAAACTGGAAAGGCCAGAATATTGTACAGAGCAACTGTAGATTAGTTATCCGCTGTACTTTTCTCTTTTCTGACTCATAGCTATTTTAATATTAGAGCTTCATTAATTTCTTTTTCCTGCTGCATTTTAAATCAATAATTATTGTGTAGCTACATGAGAAGGGAAAACAGAAAACTATACGAAGGGCATTTCTTGGGCTATAGTCTGAAGAAATGTGAAATCCAGGGGCAGCACACCAGTGACCTTGGCCCCCAGATGTGTTTTTGTTGGCCTGTCCCCAAGTGCTGCTGCTGTTGTTGTTAAGGTGAATTACTTACCAAGATTTAAAACCCAGATTTCTGATTCAAGTTGAAATCAGAAGATTCAGCAACACAGGGCCTGGAGAGGACATCTTCTCGAACAGAGTAGCCC
This sequence comes from Cervus elaphus, assembly GCF_910594005.1. Taxonomy (NCBI): domain Eukaryota; kingdom Metazoa; phylum Chordata; class Mammalia; order Artiodactyla; family Cervidae; genus Cervus; species Cervus elaphus. Next base: position 36,737,104 of record NC_057823.1, on the reverse strand, counting down.
CTGCCTGCTTTGGGGGTGGCAGCATTCTGCAGTTCACAGAGCCCTCCAAGTAAGACCTAATTTATGTGTGTTATCTGCTGTTCCCTGTCAGTATCTGTTTATACCTTTAGGAGGACAACAGAAATAACCACAAGTTTCAAAAATGAATCTTCCAAACCGGGTGCTTGAGGGAGCAGCCTTTCACTCTAAAAATGGAAGAAGTAGGAACAGGCTCTATTGAAATTCCCCAGCTTATCTTATGGTTTTAATTTTATGTGCATACATTTATCATTTCCAGCCCAATGAGAACAATAAAACAAGATTCTGTGATTACATAACAGTTTCATTTTGAGAAGTTCAATGACCCTTTTAAATGTTTCATATTTCTTGTTATTATTTTTATTGACCTTGCTAACATCTGACCTGAACAACTGCTCTTTGGGGAGCTGTCCTGAGTGACCACAAGCTTGTGACCAGACACAGGGAAACATAAGGCTACAGTTCAGTGCAGCTGTGGTCAATTTGGAAACAAAAGGCACTGCCAGTCCAGGCTAACAGGCAGCCACAAGGAACAAGAGGCTCTGGGGTTACCTCGTAGGGTGGATCAGGGATCTGGGGAGGACTCTGATACCAACCACAGCTGCAGATGAAAGCAGAACTGCAGAAAGAATGCACAGTAACATTTGGGTCTTTCAGGATATACAACACACCCAGCACCCACTGTCCCTGGAACAAGAGGTAAGCTAGCCCAAAGAGAGGACCAAATTATATAAACCCACCTGACAAAATATCAGGCTTCCCAGGTGGCTCAGTGGTAAAGAATCTGTCTACAAAACAAGAGATGTGTGTTCTATCCCCGGGTCAGGAAGATCCCCTGGAGGAGAAAATGGCAACCCACTCCAATATTCTTGCCTGGAAAATCCTATGGACAGAGGAGCCTGACAGGTTCCGTGGGGCTGTAAAGAGTCAGATGCAACTTAGTGATTAAACAACAACAAACAAAATACCAGGGCTGAGAAGTTCAGTCCTGTTCAGCCGCTCAGTCGTGTCCGACTCTTTGCGACCCCATGGACTGCAGCACACCAGGCTTCCCTGTCCATCACCAACTCCCAGAGCTTACTGAAACTCATATCCATTGAATCAGTGATGCCATCCAACCATCTCATCTTCTGTCATCCCTTTCTCCTCCCACCTTCAATCTTCAATCAGCATCAGGGTCTTTTCCAACGAGTCAATTCTTCGCATCGTGTGGCCAAAGTATTGGAGCTTCAGCTTCAGCTTTAGTTCTTCCAATGAGTATTCAGGGTTGATTTATTTTAGGATGGACTGGTTGGATCTCCTTGCACTCCAAGGGACTCTCAAGAGTCTTCTCCAAAACCACAGTGCAAAAGCATCAATCCTTCAGCACTCAGCCCTCTTTATGGTCCAATATTACATCCATCCATGAGTACTGGAAAAACCATAGCTTTGACTACACACACTTTGTTGGCAAAATAATGTCTCTGTTTATTATGCTGTCTAGGTTGGTCATAGCTTTTCTTGCAAGGAGCAAGTGTCTTTTAATTTCATGGCTACAGTCACCATCTGCAGTGATTTTGGAGCCCAAGAAAATAAAGTCTGTCACTGTTTCCATTGTTTCCCCATCTATTTTCCATGAAGTGATGGGACTGGATGTGATCAGGCCTTGTTGATGATACCTCTTTGTGGACATGGTATATCAATACAAACCACACTTTTGAGGTGAACCATAAACCCAATAAGGTAGTCTTGATTTACTAGTTTCATTTCAATACAAATCTCCCCCTTGCTAGGAGGTGTCCAATTTTTTCCACTGGGGCCCAAACCCACTTTAAGTGGCACTGCAGAGTAATGAGATAACACAGAAAACAAGCAGACCACCTTCTCCCATAAACTAAATTTTTCATGGTTCTATATTAAGCATTTATAGAAATTCTAAAAATTTGAATTGTCACTTACTATACCAATGCAAGAAAGAATGTGGAACATCTTAGTTTAAAGAAACAACAGGTTCAAAAGTGGAATTCCTTCCTTTCCCTGCTTTCTTTCAGAAATTGAAAGCAGAACACAGAGTTAGTTGAATACACAAATTGGTCAACTCAGCAACAGCATATTTTATGGTTATTTTCAAGAAGAGAAAGCAATATTAAGAAACAGAAGACTTGATCTATTATCTTAATCCATAATCTAGATCCAGTTCTGCCATTTACTAGCCAAGCAATCTTGAGCAAGTCACTTCACCTCTCTAGACCTGTTTAATCACCCATAAAATGAGAATAAGAAAAATTGAGCCATATAACTACCAGGATTGATGGAGGATTCAGTAAAATAAAGGATGAGAATACATTTTGGTAGGATGTAAAAATGCTTTATTCTTATAGAAGTATATTAGTGAACCATTTTATTTGCTGCCTTGCACTCAAGCCAGGTTCACTTTTGTTGCTTCTTGGGAAAGGACATAACAGGTACAGAAAAACCCAATCCTATCAATTATTCCAGGGAATGATGTAGTCATAGCACAAGTGTAATGGTTAATTTTATGTGCTAACCTCACTGGCCATGCAGTGCCCAGATTAAACATTATTTCTGGGTGTGTCTATGAGAATGATTCCAGGTAAGAATGATTCCTTTTGACTTTGTGGACTCGGTAAAGTAGATGGCTCTCTCCAGTGTGATGGGGCATTCATCCAATCCACTGAGGGCCTCAATGGAACAAAAGGTAGAAGAAGGAGGAATTTATTTCCTTTTTTTTTTCCTGTCTCACTGCTTAAACTGGGACATATCATCTTCTCCTGCCCCAGACTGGAATTTACACCATTGGCTCCCCTGGTTCTCAGGCCTTCAAACTCAGACTGTATCATACCACCAGCTTTCATAGGTCTCCCCTTAGCAGAGGGAAGATCATGGGAATTCTCACCCCCATTAATCACATGAACCAACTCTTCATTAAAAAATATCTCTATCTATTTATATGCACATGTGTGTGTGTGTGTATTTATTATTAGCTTTTTCTCTGGAGAACTCTAATATAATAAGCAACACTCAAACCCTGGGTTGTCTGTTCAGAATAGACAGAGAGCAGAACTGTGCATCATTCCTTATGAAGTCACTGGCCTTAGTGGGCATTGCACATCCACAGTCTCAAAAACTCAGAGCAAGAAAGTCCTCCTCCCATTCCCCATTTCCTACCACACTAAAGGCCAGGACTACACATCCAACTGAATGTTATTCACACTGTTTCCAAAATGAACTGCCAATTTTACTCCTCTGATTTAGATCTCCCATGTTTTGAAAATTCCACTTTAAGTTTGGATGTGGAACCAACAGCAGTCATATAGCCAGTCTGAAATCTGCATGGAGCATTTCATATGTCCTAAGAACAATTGTGACTCTTTTAAATAAGCCATATAATGCAGTATCTAGCTAGACTAGACCCTAGTAAGAATATAGTTGAAAACAAAAACAATTAAAAAGATACTTCCTGTTCAGACATTTGCTTTCAAAGTATGATATGCTCTTGGTCAAGATATTTTAAGTGTTTTGTTTAAAAATACTGACATTTGTGAAAACTTTAAATGACCCCTATTCTCAAGTTTCCATTGCATGCAATAACTTAATTTTAAATATTTTATGATGCAAAATTCTATATATACAAAAGAATATATGTGAAACATACATGCTATGAAGCATAATAATACAAAAGACATCCAAACCCATCGTCCAATTTAAGAACTAGAATCTGTTTTTATAACAGGAGTGGAGAGAATAAACTAACGATGCAGGGTCTTGCAATCCCTGAAAATCATTATTCCAAACATTGGAATGTAGGGCCAACTGTCAAGTAGGTGGAAATTATTTCCTCACACCTACTTTTCCATGGGTACATGGATTTTAAAAATGTAGTCGGATGAAGAAAGGCTTAATCAAAGGAATAGCTCCCTGTTAGCATCACGCAAACACTAGTGATGGACCAGTTGATAAACTATCTTATACAAGAAGTCCTCTTATACATAAGCAACAGCTAACTTCCTCTATTAGGACAGCAAACAAAAAGGCAATTGTTTGTAGGCAATTGTAGGCAACACAATTATGAAATTCCATTATCTTCATGTTTATACATGATGATCTGATACCCAAACTAAAAACAGACAACTCATTCATGAATGTCACTGTATTTTAAAATCTTGATTTGTAAACTACTCTTCATAAGAGGTAAATTAGCACAGGGCCACAGCCTTTAGTAAGTTACAGAACGATATAATATTGAGGCACAACCCTAACTCTGATTCTCCTCATTGTCTCTGCTGCTCAAACTTGGGTAGCAAACATACTTAGGTCTTTCAGTGAAATCTTTTAGATCACATGCATTGCTCTCAGTGACTCTTCTACTCCTATCTTCCACTCCAAACTGTTTCAGTAGTTGTGACTTTCATATAAAGGAGACACCACTAAATTCCATTATGGCCTCTTAGCATATAGATCCTAACACAGTAGATGATATAATGGACGAGAAGCAAAATTCAATCTGTATAACCTTAAGGAAAAATTTCTCAATCTTCTGCACTTTTCAGCATCCTCTTCAGAAACATGAGGGAACAAGACAAGATAAATTCTAAAGTCCATTCCAATCCTAAAATTATGAAACTGCCTTTGATTCTAATATTCAAGCTATTTGTTAAAAGAACACTGATACAGTATACTAATGCATATATATGGAATTTAGAAAGATGGTAATGATAACCCTATATGCAAGACAGAAAATGAGACACAGATGTATAGAAAAGACTTTTGGACTCTGTGGGAGAAGGCGAGGGTGGGATGATCTGAGAGAACAGCATCGAAACGTGTATATTATCAAGTGTGAAACAGATCGCCAGTCCACGTTGGATGCATGAGACAAGTGCTCAGGGCTGGTGCACTGGGATGACCCAGAGGGACGGGATAGGGAGGGAGGTGGGAGGGGGGTTCAGGATGGGAACACATGTAAATCCATGGCTGATTCATGTCAATGTATGGCAAAAACCACTACAATATTGTAAAGTAATTAGCCTTCAACTAATAAAAATAAATGAAAAAAAATGAATGATTCTTTAGTTCTATCTCTGAAAAAGGAAAAAAAGCTTTTCACCTCTGCTTTCCAATGTATTCTAATTTAATCTTTCTCTTTGCTTAATTCTAAGGTGTTTTGTGGATTCTCTTTGGGATTAGAAATGAATCTTCCTCCAACCTGAACCAATGCCTAAATCAAAACGGAACACTAGGGCAAAGATTCTACCGTCCTGGGGCTTCCCTGGTGGGCCAGTGGTTAAGAATCCACCTTGCATTGCAAGGATCACCAGTTCAATCCCTGGTCTGGGAATATCCCACATGCTGCAGGGCAACTGAGCCTGTATGCCACGACAACTGAAGCCCACACATCCTGGGGCCCACGCTCCACAACAAGAGAAGCCACCACTACAATGATAAGGCTTTGCACCGCAACTAGAGAGTAGCCCCCACTTGCAGCAACTAGAGAAAGCCTGTGCACAGCAACAAAAACCCAACACAGTCTAAAATTAAAAAATAAATAAAGCTTATTTCTTAAAAAAAAAAAAAAGAATCTAGCATCCTTATTATTTTCCTCAGAAGAGAAATTCCCCAAATTTCTCCTGCTCTACTTAACAAACACACAATGAATCAGTGCCTCTTCTGAAGCTTATCAGGCTGGTTAGACTTGTTTTTCACTAAGATCTGTATTAAAAATAACTAACTCTACTCTCAAAACTCTTCCATTTTAAGTAGTTTTATTATAAAATAAGAAAAGCTGTTTCTTGCTGAGTCTATTAAAATTGTCAAATCTTTTTCACAATGAATACCGTTAAACCTATTTCAAACATAACAGAACAGGCTTTAAACACAATTTACAGAATGGTTTGATTACAAAGAGGTTCTCATCAATTGGGTTGAGGATGCATGCTGTGTGCTCAGTAGCTCAGTAGTGTCTGACTCCTTGTGACCTCAAGAACTGTAGCTGACTAGGCTCCTCTGTCCACAGGATTTTCCAAGCAAGAATACTGGAGTGGGGTTGCCATTTCCTCCTTCAGGGGATCTTCCTGACCCAGGGATCGAGCCCACAGCTCCTGCATCTCCTGCATTGCAGGCAGATTCTTTACTGCTGGAAGCCCCCTAGATTAGAGATAGTTATTCCAATGAAAGTCAAGTGTCCCCTTCCTTCCTTATCATCTTCTTCTCCATCTCAACTAAGAAGTTCAGACATATAGAAGGGTAAGGGGTGTCCCTAGGGAGCCTCTGCCATAGGTGTGAGACAACAGAGATCCCACTAAATACAAATATCTCTCTCCAAGTTCTGCTATTTTCATATCTGATGTCTTCTTACCCAACCATCAAAATTTCAGTTCAGTTCACATAAAAATTGAGCAACTCTTCTTAATAATAATTAGAGAAGGAGGATGAATTCAGAATAAAGGTGGGTTCCTCCTCAATTGGGCTCAGCATAGTGTCACATTCAGAAAAAGGCATTAAATATGAAATTCATAAAAAATTGAGAGGCAATTTAAATCACTAACCCAGTCTCTTGAAAAATGCCCACAGGATCACTCTATATTATATTCAAAAGTATAAAGCTCTCTTCACCCGTCTAGTTGTAATGAGTAGCCCTCAGTTCAGCACAGACTTGTACCACCCTCCTAATCCTACCCTTCAGCCTCCTCAGATATTAATAGTTCCTCAAGATGCAGCCCAAACTGACTCTTCTCTCCCCATAATTCAGAATTTTTCTGAGCTAAATCTTTCTTTCAAGTTGAACTTGTTACCCTTTCCAATATAAATCTGATATAAATTGAGTCTTTCTTGGTTCCTTTAAATTCACAATTTTATCACTATACCTGCAGCCAAACCCCAGGCCCATTGCTGTCACTGATAGCAAAAGATATGGGAGAGAGGAACTATTCATAATCAATGCTTTCAACCAGGTCATGAATTCATAATCAGTGCTTTCAACCAGGTCATGAATTCATAATCAATGCTTTCAACCAGCTCATGAATTCATAATCAATGCTCTCAATCAGGTTATGAGGGAACTAACAGTGGCTGGTTATGGTCATGAGTACTTAGCATTAATTCTCAGCCCTTTCTATATACTTTTCTGTACAGATGGGTCTTGAACATGAAAAACAGTAAGTTCAAGATGTATATTAAATTATTCCAATGAAATACATTTGCAGGAATTCGGGGAGTGAGGAAGAGGCCCTCTTCCTGCTGCTATTGGTACTAATTGCAAGGTTCAAAGGGACGTGAGTTTCTGTAGTCAGCCTTGGGATTCCAGATGGAGACAGACAATGACAGAGGCAGCAGAAGCCACAGTAGAGCAGTTTCCTGATCTTTGGATGCTAGCTACCATCTAAACCCTTGAAATCAATAGATAAGCTGCAGCCCCCTTGCTTCTGCTCCCCTGGTCCTTCCGAATTTCTAAATCCCTATATCAAATCCTTCCTGGAAATATCTGGACTGATTTCCAAGTTCTGCCCTGAACTAACAGATACTAGGGGGTATAAAGAAAGAAGATACAGCAAAAGGCAGGGAAAGAAGAGTAGAGATTCTTCTGCTGGCACCTTTGAGACAGAGAAAATTGTGACAAAGTAAAGTTGGCATCATTTATCAGGAAAATGCAAATCAAAACCATGATAAGATACCACTTCACACTTTCTAGGATGACTGGAATAAAATATTAGATTAAAAGCATTGATAAGGCTGTGCGGAAATCAAAACTCTCATACACTGCTGGTGGGAATGGAAAATAGTGCAGCCACTTTGGAAAATGGTTTGGCAGTCCCTGAACATGTTAAACATAGATTTATTTTGTGATCCAGCAATTCTACCCACAAATATATACTCAGAACTTAAAACATACATCTACACCAAAATGTGTACACAAATATTCAAAATATTATTAATAATAGTTAAGAGGTGGAAATAGTACAGATATACATTAAGTGATAATTGGATAAATAAAATGTGGTATATCTATACAATGGAATATTTTTCAGAAGTAAAATAAATGAAGTGCTCATACATGCTACAAAATGGATGAACTTGAAAATATTATGCAAAGTGAAAGAAGGTAATCATAAGGATCACATATTGTGAGAGTCAATTTATATGAAATGCTGATAGTTGCCAAATTTATTGACACAGAAAGTAGATTAAGTGGTTGCCTAAGGATAGAGATATGGGGACTCAAGGAATAATAGACAAGGGTGTAAAATTTCTTTTGGGAGTAATAAAAATGTTCTAAAATTGTGGTGATGGACACATAAGTACATATATACTAAATACTGAATATATACTATTGTACTGCGTATTCTAGAGTCACTGAATTCTACACTCTACATAGGAAAATCATATGGTAAGCACATTATATCTCAATAAAGTTGTTGCTTGGGGAATACGTGTAAATCTATGGCTGATTCATATCAATGTATGACAAAAATAAATAAATAAATAAATTTTAAAAAAAAGATGCAAGGCAAAATGAGGACTATTAAAAATAAAAAATGAAGTCAGGCCATTTGTAAGAGAGGAAAGCTTTAAGGCACAGGTGGAGGAGGGTAATGGAGATAATTCATAGTGCTCTGACAAATTCTAACATCCTTACAGAAAGATTTCCAGGAAGAGTTAAAACTCAGTAATACTGCATACTAGGTGATACCCACCCATTTGGGATGATAGAAATATTTTCTATATCAGTTATCTAAGTACTTTTACATCTCAAAAACAATGACAACAATCATAGCAAGACTTAGATATTAAATGATGAAGACATTAAACATGGAATGAATGGAATATCTGATATATGAAGGCAAATTTACTATGAAAACTAATAATAAGCTTAAACTTCATTGTCCCTCATTTGCATGGCGCCCTTCAAGGGCCCTGAGAAGAGCCTTGGCAATGAATCACATATTTTTGTAAAATTTTCAAAAGTAAGATACTTTTAAAACCTGATCAAGACTGGTATTCTTTCCATTTAGACTTCCCCTCCATTACCCTCATTATTTAGCATTGGGGTTGCTGCAGGCATTTTGGGGATCTGGATATGGGGGAGTTGAGGAGAGATATGTTCAGGAGATATGTTTGGGATCAATAGGATATATTTACATAGTTCATAATCAAATCCATGTATTTCTTTTCTACCATATACATGCTTCCAGTGCTAGGTGCTGTAGGCCACATCCACTGTCACATCACCTTCAGCCCTCCCAATTGCATGCCCCTTACCCCTCAAACCTCTCCTTAAACAAAGCATGCTAGAGGAAGGACTGATGTATCTTATTCTCTCTAAAGAAAAGTGAAAGTGTTAGTCACTCAGCTGTGTCCAACTCTTTGCAACCCCCTGTGACCCCACCAGGTTCCTCTGTCCATGGAATTCTCCTGGGAAGAATACTGGAGCAGATATCTGTTCCCTTTTCCAGGGGATTTTCCCAACTCAGGGGATCAAACCTGGGTCTCTCACATTGCAGGCAGATTCTTTACCATCTTAGCCACCAAGGAAGAAAGCTAGACTATAAAATTTTTATATAAAATGTAAGGAAAAGTATGCACACTAAATGCATCAACAGTTTATTAATAAAAAGTACTGCTATTTTCTGAATTTTGGGAAGTTTGTAGAACTGGTTAGCTTTCCTTAAATGTGTTATTTGTTTTGATTTCTCTCATTCTAAATCAGTATTCACATCTAACCAGTACCTAACAGTGCATTTTTAAGCTTGTATTCTTTTACTTAAAGAAGGTCCTCCAAATTGTATCATCTTCAGGCTCCACAGAACCTGAATCTATCCCTGGAAGGAAAAATATTCCTATCCTCTTTCAATCCATCTTGTGTAAACAGAGAAAAACAAACATTCAAGAATCTCAGTGAAAAGGCTGAAACCACCAAGCTTGAAGAATTGTGAATGGCAATGATTTGCACTGTGCCCATAATATTTTGAGTAGGAATTTACTTGTCTTAATTTGGTGAATGGAAAAACCATTCCAAAAAGCCTTCACATATTTACTTGGAACCTGGTCCCCTATTTCTATTTTTTCATAACATCTTTTCCTCAACCACAGATTCTTCTGCTGCATAATTTTCAAGAACATAACTCTCACAGTTGGACAGCAGATGCTAAATACATTTGTGATATAATCAATCATGTGTCTGAATAATATACATAAAACTATTCTCAAAATTTCAATCTGAAATCCTGATAGTATCTCCTGAAAAAAATTATTCTGAGGCATGAAAGGATTTAATGAATTTGCCAAACATAGAATAAAAATAGGAAAATGCAATAAAAAGATTGAGATTGATTGATGGATTTGGATCCCTACCTCACTCTATATACAAAAAATGTTCAAGCTGACTTAAAAGAAAACAATGTCAAAACAAAACCTTAGGAAGGTTACCTAAAAATACACATTGGACTTTATAAATGCTCTCAATTTCACTTCAAAACTAGAAATCATAAACAAAACAATCAGTAGTTTGGCTACATAAAACTTCTAAAAATTCTACATAACCAAAATAAAAACCATATAACATATTAAAAGCAAACTATAAACAGGGGGAAATATTTGCAATATATTTATACATAGCAAAAAGTTAATCTTTTTAACTTTAAAAATTACCAAGACTTAAAAAGTAAAAGACTAACGACTCAAAAATATATGAACGGAGGATATGAATAGGAAATTGACAGAATAAAAAAGTCCAGGATATAGGAAAAATTTTAATTCAAATTAAAGAAACCGTGATATACTATTGTTTGCCCACTAAACTGTTAAAAAAATTTTTTCCCTGCATGCTAATAGTACTCAGTTTTGGGTAAGGAGGAAAAAGACAATACCACTTTGATAGAGGGTAATTTCACTATACATGTCAAAAGTTTTTAAAGGTTTGGGCATTTTTACCCAGAAATTTCATTTCTAAGACATTTCAGACAGCGTGAAAATAAATCAGTCAGCAATTAGTTAAATAAACAAACTATGTAGTTAAATAAACTATGGTCCTTATAAGGGAATAGATTGCTTCCATTAGGAAAAAATATTGTGAAAGAATATTTACATCATAGTGGGTAGACACATGCTGCTAAGTAAAAAAAAAAGTATATTATAAAAATAAATGCAGAATAAAATTCTTTTCATTAGAGAACAATCCAAAAAGGTAAAGTAGTGACAGATTGCCTCTTCTTGGGCTCCAAAATCACTGCAGACAGTGACTACAGCCATGAAATCAGAAGATGATTGCTTCTTGGCAGCAAAACAATGACAAACCTGGACAGGGTGTTGAAAAGCAGAGACATTACTCTATCAACAAAGGTCCATATAGTCAAGGCTATGGTCTTCCCAGTGGTCATATACAGTTGTGACAAGAAGGCAGACACCAAAGAATTGATGCCTTCAAACTGTGGTGCTGAAGAAGACTCTTGAAAATCCCTTGGACAGTATGGAGATCAAACCAGGAAATCTTAAGGGAGATCAACCCTGAATATTCACTAGAAGGACCAATGCTGAAGCTGAACCTCCAGTATTTTGTTCATCTGATGTGAACAGATAACTCATTTAAAAAGTCCCTGATGCTGGGAAAGATTGAGGGCAGAGGAGAAGAGGGCATCAGAGGATGAGATGGCTGGATGGTATCACTGATGCACTGAACATGAACTTGGGCAAACTCCAGGGGATGGTGAGGGACAGGGAGGCCTGGGATGCTGCCATCCATGGAGTCACAAAAAGTTGGACACAGCTAGGCAACTGAACAACAACAACAACAACAACATGGTAATGGTAGTAGTAACAGCTGCCATAAATATTCGTTATGTGTTTGGCAGTGTTATAAGCCCATTGCATGTGTTATCTCATTTAAATTTCACAACAATCCTGTGAAGCAGTTGCTATTACTACCTTCAATTTTTAGTGGGGAATATGAGGCACCAAAATATCAAATAACTCCCTGAAGGTGAAACCAGGATTTGGACCCAGGCAAACATATTCCAACTCCTGCAGTCTTAACCGCAATGCTAATTTCTGAGTTGCATGTTTATTAGATTAGAGGAAGAGACTAGATTAACTGTCATGCTTTAGTTAGAAATCCTCCCAAAATATCAATAACATTTACATCTAGGAAATAGGATTATGGCTGACATTTATTTTCTTATTTTTATTAGCTGTATTTTCTAAATTTTCAATAAGAAATGTAAACTTTCACAATGGAAAACAGAAATATTAGTTCTTATAACCTTTCTGCTCCTTTCCTATCAATAGGTAAAAAGATAGTTGTTATAAACGTCACTCCTATTTCTACCTGTATATCAAGAGAAAGGTCACCCAAAGAACCAATTTTTTTTTAAGTATTTGCTACCTAATCTTAAAAGCAAGGAAGTCCACCATTTGGATTTCAGGGTTCTCTTTCATGATGGAAAGGGGTGGGTGAACATGGAGGGAGGGAGAAGTGAATAGGAGGACACAGTTTTGATCTGTCACAAAAGATAGTAAAAACTTTTGTCTCCAAAGGAAGTTATTTTATTTATTCATTGATTCCAAAACTTATATTCAGAAGTTTAGTAATTATATAAAAATTAAAATGGATCAAAGGGCCAGATGTTGCAGGCAGGATGACTAATCAAACAGAGCCTGGGTAATGTGCTCCATGCCTTGCTCAATGGGAAGTAATTACTCTAACATTAGCTTTACAGTGTTTAAACAACCATTTCATTATATTTTTTCTACACTGATTAAATTTTCTCGGCATTTCTAATGCATCATTACATCTGCCTTGCATTTAGATAATGCACAGCATTGCTATCCATTAAAAAGTCCCTATTCTCTTTCATCACCTTAATAAATCTAATTTGGCTTTATTTGCATAAAGTTTGATAAAGAGTGATTAGCTCTCTTATGAATAGCATACCTTGGATGAAAACATCCCTTCCTTCACTTGGCTAAAACAGTTGTTCACAGATTTCTAAGTGAACCCCCCAGCAGTAGCCACTTAAAAGTGTGGGGGATAAAAGAAAATTTGTAACACAAACGCCATTGTAGAATTACTGTCTATGCCGTCCAAGATTGCTGAGAGGTAGATATAACCATGGGACCATCTAAGACACTTTGCTTTTTATTCCTAAGTATATAGCCTAAGGAATTATGATAGAGGACAACAATATCAAGAATAATAAGCTCACATTTGTAGCCCTCTACTTCAATATTCACATTTACCCTCAACACATAGAGACTCAGGACATTTTAGCCCTTACCCAAGTAAATGGACTGTAAAGTAATCTCTGGAAGATAATAGCTAAGATGAAAAGCTCTGTCAGGGTATCAGATATGCCAGGCAATTACTTATAGAAACTCGAACTATGCTAAGTTCTCAGGGGAACTTTCTTAAATATTGCAAATAAATATATTATGTTGGTGAGTATTATGTGATGACATTGATTCTGGCCTTTGAACTTAGGGTTTTGATAACAGAAACTCAAAACCACAATCCAAGTGCCCTTGGAAATATGAAATGGAGAGTATACTGTCCTAAAAGGGAAGAGAATATCCACTGAAATCAATAGGCTGCATTCTGCCTTTGTGCTAGAGATGATGATATTGAAGTGGAAAGGAGAAAGCAATGCCTCAATTACTTTTTGTGACAGAATTGGTGGTGATAGAGGGGGAAGTCATTCAGTCATGTCCGACTCTTTGCAACTCCATGGACTGTAGCCCATCAGGCTCCTCTGTCCACGGAATTCTCCAGGCAAGAATACTGGAGTGGCTTGCCATTCCATTCTCCAAGGAATCTTCTTGACCTAGGGTTCAAACCAGGGTCTCTCACATTGCGGGCAGATACTTCACCATCTGAGCCACCAGGGAAGCCCATGACAGAACAAAGCACTGCAAATACAGATTCCACCAAAGTTTGAACTCTCCTCTATGAGTCAGTGACTCACTGTCCAGTTCTATGTTGCTATTCATTCTTCCCAACATAAGTCATTGGTTTTCACTTACACAATGGAAAAATACTGAGTATTATAGAATTTGCTAGATTCAAGTTCAAAGTCTTATATTTCCAAATCCTAGACTTTCCCTATCCACACACATCTCTCTTCCTTCATTTACCCTCTCTCTCTTATTTCCCCTAATTCTTGAGCATCCTCATGAGTCTACAGCTCACTTCAAAGTCCTACTCTGCCTGCTCCACTTCACCCCTTTTTTACTGAACAATGTATCAATCCTAACATAATGACAGTAATTGCAGTTTTTACTTAGCTTTATGGAACTTAACCACTACTAGACTATGGTCAGTGGTAAGCAAAGGAGCCCAAGATGGAGTACATATAGTAAATAACAGAACCTGTTACATAGAGATGAACTTGACTCTAAAACTAGCCACCTACATTACAAATAATGAAATCTGTAAGGTATGAGAAGCCTAAGAATAATGAGAGTAATATGATAATTGTTCCTTTTCTCCAGGTGAGAAGAGCTAGGAATCCTACCTGATTACTCCTCCAGCAGCAAGACTCCTGTCTCTCTGGACTCTGATTATGGGCTCTGATTTCAGATGAGTTATTTTCTTAGCTCTCTTTTCCCTTGTAGAATGGCCATCTTTTGTTGAGAGAGAGGTAGAGGGAAGGGGGAAGAAAGATGGAGAGAAGAACAAAAAAGGGGTTTTTGCTTCAGTCTAATGGAGTAATCCCAGGGATGGCAGAGCCTGGTGGGCTGCCGTCTATGGGGTTGCACAGAGTCGGACATGACTGAAGTGACTTAGCAGCATCAGTGGGGTAATAACTGCTTTGATTATTCTCACTCAAATTAGCCAGTGGGCAAAACCCTCATTTCAAAATAACTGATCTCATTATCCATGAAAAGGAAAGATATAGAATTGATCAATACACCCAGAGATGGGATTGACTAGTATTTAGATGAATGTTAGCTCCCTTTAAGATAGGTTGGCCCTCCAACAACTTTTGGGCTCTGAAGCCATTCACAGTCTGAACTTCTGGTTGGATATAACTATTCTGCCTGGATATAGCTATTTTCAGCCACATTTCCATATAGGCAAGGATATCAACCATACCTGTTCATTTTGGACCCTATAGTTCCATGTGGACAAAAACAGAGGGAGCTAATTGGTTGGTCAGACAGAGATCACCAGAGGTCAGTGGACCTGGAGGAGGTCAGCAGTGGCACAGGTAGCAGCAAGGTTAGCCACAAAGTGACTTGACAGCAGACCACAGAACAGAAATATTCTTAAATGTGAGAATTACTATTTCCTAAGCACCTATAAAAAAAGAATCTTGGGAGAAGGGTGCAATAAAAGACAGAACTTGTTAGCCAAGATATGAGGAGCTATCCACATGGGTTTCTACCATTTTGCTGCATGTAAGGTGCCATTCTTCTGCCAGCAGTACAGAGTATATGGAGGAGCAGGAAAAAATTCAGTGTTTCCCTTCCACTACTCTCTGACAAAGACCTAAATTACCATCCCTAGTCAGAATGACTTGCAAAGGCATAGAACAGATCACATAGGTGTCCTCACGTCTCTTATGACAGCCTCCTCAAGGCCACCACAGCCATCAAATATGCTTAGGAAACTTTTCCTGTGGTGGGGGCTCTCACCCTCTCCTAAGCCACCATACCACCTGTCCTACAGAATGACCACTCTCCAGAGTGCCCTGAACTCAAATCACCTTCTGGGTCAACCATCCTCACTCCACTTCTAATCCTTGTACTATATGCATTTATTATTTAATATATCCTCGTTATCTCTCTTTTCCCAAATACACAAACCCTCAGTTGTATCCTATAACATTCATGGTGACTTATGCACAAATTCTCTTTATACTTAGCTCAAAGACATTGCTCCCCCTGAGGCTTTCTCAAATGGTGGCTGTTTTTTTCTCCCGCAGCCCATGAATCGCTGATTTGAAGATTTTGGACCCAACCTACTACCACTGCCAAGACATTGCCAATCTTCCTCCACTCCTCTACTCCTCTGAAGATCACAGCACACAGCTGTATCACCAGCCACTTGATAATGTCATCTATTGACCGTGAAGTCATTTCCCTTCATTTGGGAAAGCCTAGGACATCTGGATAGATGTGTTTCTCTCTAACATTCTTGGCTATCTCAGTATCCACATATGCATGGTTTCCTATATCCTAGCCTCTCAATTTCTGAACTATCTTTACTCCAAAATTCTCTTCCAGGTCTTATCCACTCACTCTAGACTTTGCTGTCACACCACATTCAAAATTTGAGTGCCAACTTTCCCTATTACCTTTTATCCTTCCAGATGACATATTTATGTGCCCATTTCCAATAATTCTTCCTCCCTGCAGGGCCCAGAAGTCCATTGAGTTCTCTCAGTGTTCATCACCCTTCCCTGCTCTAACTTTGCTCCAACTGAACTTAGATTTCATGGTCTAGAAACTCTAGTAACTTCCTTGAAAATATTCTTAGCTCCTTTGCCTCCCTTCCTGGCATCATTTGTACCTGGCAATACTAACCGTAGAAAATCCCAACTCTCCCATACAATATGACTATGTCCACCCAGCTAAATATTTTAGGAGAAAATCACCCATAACATATTCCCCTTTAAATGTTATGTCTACAGTGTTCAAATGGACCCTCAGTATTAACCAGCAACCTTGTCACACTTACCAAGTAAGTCTGCCTTTCTACTATCTGAGTTAACCATTTCACAATTTCTCCTCTCTTCTCCAACAGACTTATTCTTCAGAGACACCAAATAAATGCAATCAGATAGAGCAATCTATCTTCGCCAACCAAACCACCTGTACTCACCTAGTTTTCCTCCTATTAAAATGAGCACAGTGACCTTGACCCTAAGATTGTCCCCATCCTTTCTAAAGTTAATCCTCCATGTGTGTATGGATTTCATTCCCTCCTCCTACTCATTGATTTTAATCCCTCTCTTGCCTAAAAAAATAAAAGTATTTTATTACTTTTTCCCTGCATTATTTCCATCATCAGACAAATTTGCTACATTATTTCCCAGCTCAAAAAACAATCCCTTAACCCACATCTCCCTCCAGGTTCTGCCCATTTCTCTCCTCCCTTCACAGAAAAGCTTTCTAGATCTCCCATCTATCTACTATCATCAGGTTTAGCCCACTACTTCTTAGAAAGGGCATCTATCAAAATCATCATGAAGCTCTAAGTTCTGCCTTCATTTTAGTCAATCTAGGGGAAGTTTCTGATGCAACTAAATGCTCCCTGGAAGAGAGGACACTGCAGCATTTAGTCCTGGGGCCTCTACTCTTCTCTGTCCACTCTCTCCCTAGGTGACCCTATCTGAGGATGTCTCCTGCTGCATCCTTTGGTTGTACATACAGATGCAATGAGTCAGGACTGGAAGGACACTAGAAAAATACCATAATATATTCACTTATAAACTTATTATGAATGTCTCCTTCTCTTCAGTCAATATTACACCAGGATATTATCTGAGTTCTATAATAGACTGAGCATCATGTGGCCAACAAAATCTCCAAAAAGACATTCAGCCAGGACATCTTTAATCTTTTCTATACTTTTATGTTATTTCAGAATCCTAATAGACTGGTCATGATAACTTAAAAAGGCACAGTACTATCACTCTCTAGAATCAGTATTCACATCTTTAAATCAGAATACCCTTTATACAAGGTTCAAATAAGTATTCAACAAACACCTCAAATTAAATTCAACAAAAAACCTCAAATTAAAATTGTACATATATAGGTGCTCAATAAATAGTCATTGTTGCCTGTCCAAAATGGGAATTTGAAAGAGAAAAATATTTCTAACTAAGTGAATCAGGAAAAGCTTAAAGAGCTAACATTAAATTGCATTTAGATTGCTGGATAGACTTTTAAAAAGAAATTATAAACAAATACATGAAGAAGAAGAGCAAAGTAAATACTGATAGAGGTAAGTACATCAGACTGGCTGAGGCATAGAGTTGGAGCTTAGCCTCATTTGGGAAGGATATACAATGCCAGAGTTTGCAGTTATCAGCCCTCATAGAATCTGGAGTCCAGCATCAGGAAGAACCTAATGCCTGCTGGAAGGACCCCATGACACCACCCTGCCTGTCTATCCCTAGCCTGCTGCCTGTGATCATGATACCAAGCCTGCTATTCAGCTTATGTGTCCTGACTTCCTCTTCTTGCCTGCTTCCAGGGTCTTTCCAGATTACTCACTCTGTTTTAGTGCTCTCCCATGGTCTAATCCCAGCCCTTGGAGCAGCCCTATCAGCAGCCAAGCTCATTCCACTGGTTGTTTGGATAGTGAATTCCAGAAAGAAAACTATCTTTAATCCAACAGTACAGAAATCAGTAGGGAAACAATCTCAATGGTCTATATTTGAGGGAGAAACTGTTTGATCTATAATGAAAAGGACAAGAGTGATGAAATGCACATATGTAGAAAAAGACTAAAAATTTTAAATTAACTGATCTGACTGGATATAGCTCTACCAATGAGAGAGAGTCTCCAAGAATAGAAAAAGGGCAAGAGAAATAGGGAAATAAGGAGAAGAAGGCAGGAAATCAAAATGAACATAGCTCTGTGACACTTTGCTTGTTTCCCAATATCCAGCAAATTTGCAATGAACATTTGTTGACAGATTAAATAAAACAGCTTTGAGTTCTGACTAGATGAAGCTTGGGATATTTGCATTACAATATGTCATAATCTCCTGAATGAATTGTTTACATTTTAAATTTGAATTTTAAACACACAGCTGTCATTTTAGTAGACCATATCAGAAAAACAACAATTATTTGCTACCTGGCCTCTGTCCTGATTTCAATTCTTTTGGAAATGTACAAGAAGATCCCATTCACTGTAGTGGGCATGCAAATGAATGTAATTGATTTCACCTAGCATACAGAGATGCTTCTGCAAAGCTAGAAATATAAACCACTAAGCCTGTATTGAAGGGATTTCTGAACTACAGTGTTACATGTCTCAGAATAAAAGCATTTGGTTTCTCCAGGCTCAAGGTAAGTTTAAGCTGGAATTCAGAAATGTTACCACAAGGAATCCTTAGGTTTTGCCAATAATGGTTAAAAGTAGGTTTTATGGTGATAGTGATCAGTTGTTTTTCTTTTTTTTTTTTTTTGTATGTTTGTATAACTTTTTAAATTGTAGCTCAAGTAGTGAGCTTTATTTGAAGTGATAAAAAACCCAGAATAATTTTATTAAGGATTAAATTTATTCAAGCCACTTGGATTCTACAAAAAAATGAAAGGAAGGAAGGAAAAGAGGGAAGAAGGAAAGGAACAGGGGGACAGAAGTGTTCATTAGAGTGCTGAGGCTTTAATGTTTTGGTGGCCCATATAAGCAAACTAAGTCTTAACCTATAAATAACTCAAGGTTATGAAATCAAAACAAAAAGGACAACTAACCACAAATAGCCAAGTAGGCTTTGTGCATGCATCCTAAGTCGCTTCAGTCATGTCTGACTCTTTGTGACTCCCCTGGACTGTAACCTGCCAGGGTCCTCTGTCCATAGGATTCTTCAGGCAAGAATACTGAAGTGGGTTGCCATGCCATCCTCCAGAGGATCTTCCTGACCCAGGGATCAAACCTGTGCCTCCTGCGGCTCCTGTATTGCAGGCAAATTCTTTACCACTGAGCCACCAGGGAAGCCTAAGTAGGCTTTGAACTCCAGCTAACCAAATAATTTCCCTTCTTTGCTTCCCACTTTCTCTACATTAAGTCTTTCCCCTCCTAAACACTTCTGGTTTGGTGTTGCCACAGAAGCTTTCTGAACATCAGCCTCCAGTGTGACCTTAATGAGAAGATTTCTTTCCCTTCAGTGGGTAGAATTCAGGATTCCTTAGGCAACCCACTCGCGTGTTCTTGCCTGGAGAATCCCAGGGATGGTGGAGCTTGGTGGGCTGCCGTCTATGGGGTCGCACAGTCGGACAGGACTGAAGCGACTTAGCAGCAACAGCAGCAGTTCAAGTATATGCATCAAACACTAAGCAGCTAGAGCCCACCTGTCAAGGATCACAAGTTCTCCGATTAAAAAAATAAAGTCCTTCCGTGGAACTGGGGGTTGCCTGCCAGCAGGCTCTTTGCCACAGCTATTTTGAAAACCGGCAAAGAAGTGCATTGAAAAATCATTCTTCACTCTAACAGATGAGTCTTCCCTCACAAAACAGATGAATTTAGAACACCTTCTTAGTCAGACTCATAAAGGCAAAGGTACAGGGGGTTTTATGGAAAATGCTGACCTCCTAAGAATTAGTTTTTAAATTGAATTTTCCACTCTTGAGATATTTGATAAACTCCTTGTCTCTCCTACTAAAGGTCACGCCAGAAAGTAACATATATGATTATTCACACTGATCACCTACCTGAGCCATGCTTTAACTCGTGTCAAGTTTATAACCGAAATTCAACCTCACATTAAAGGGTCTATTTAATATGAAATAACTTGCAAATAAGCATCTTCTAATTTCAAAAATGAATTCTAATTTGAACTTTTTTGAAATTTCAAGTAGAATATACCCTAGTAAAACCAAAAAAGTTAAAAATATTAATGTTGGGGGAGAGGTCAGAGGGTTTTAGTAGCCACTCAAGAGGCTTGGGGATAGGAGATAGATTATTTTCCTGCTTCAGCTTCTTTCTTGGTCTTCAAATGTACTCTAAGTGCCTGACATTAAGTTTTTGATTCCGAAGGCATCATTTCAAAGACATCCACCTCAGATAAGCTCACTGCCAGCTATATGACACAGCTACTAGGAAACTGACTAATAAAGAACACAGGATGTCCCTACCCATGAAGATCCCCTTTTAGAGAGCTCTGGGAAACTTAGGTAACTGATCATTAGAGTAACCCCCCTTCTCCCTTCTTGTTCTCTAATTCTCACTCCTATGTCTTAAATCCACCAATAAAGAGTGAACCCTCAAAACCCTAGGCATCCCACTGTCAACTATAATGAATATGGTGCCCAGATCCACAGTCCCACCATCTCTCTCAACCTCCACCATTCTGTGTGGCTCTTGGGACCTGAAAGTAAGAATCCGCCCCCCTTTCCTCCCCCAAAATTCCCTAATGGTTGTTGCTGAGGTGTCCTACAGTCAAAATAAGAACAACAAGGGCCAGTCCAGCCACAGCATCAACTCTGCTCCAGGAAATGTCGGTAGGGCTCACCACAAGTAATAAGGCCCCATGCAGGTCCCTCAGCCATTTGTAGCAGATAGCATCACTATTAACAGGCTGAGATAGACATATCAAGTCACTCTTCAGCTTCTTTGAATGAGAATTTATTCCTCTGAAATGAGAAGAAAAAAAAAATGATTGCTAGTAAGGAATTTAGCCTGGGAGATAGGCAATGAAATTGACATCAAGTTGGTTTCTTTCTACAAAGTGTGTTAATGAGTTTTGATAATACAACACATATCCAAGGTACTTTAAGTATGTTGCATTGTTTTACTCTATTAGTCAGCCCAGTTGGGGTAAGGGATGGGAGAGGGCTGTGTGTAATGAAAAAAGAATTCTTTTTTTTTTTTCTTTTTTTTTTTTTTTTAATTTTTTATTAGTTGGAGGCTAATTACTTCACAACATTTCAGTGGGTTTTGTCATACATTGATATGAATCAGCCATAGATTTACACATATTCCCCATCCCGATCCCCCCTCCCACCTCCCTCTCCACCCGATTCCTCTGGGTCTTCCCAGTGCACCAGGCCCGAGCACTTGTCTCATGCATCCCACCTGGGCTGGTGATCTGTTTCACCATAGATAGTATACATGCTGTTCTTTTGAAATATCCCACCCTCACATTCTCCCACAGAGTTCAAAAGTCTGTTCTGTATTTCTGTGTCTCTTTTTCTGTTTTGTATATAGGGTTATCGTTACCATCTTTCTAAATTCCATATATATGTGTTAGTATGCTGTAATGTTCTTTATCTTTCTGGCTTACTTCACTCTGTATAAGGGGCTCCAGTTTCATCCATCTCATTAGGACTGGTTCAAATGAATTCTTTTTAATGGCTGAGTAATATTCCATGGTGTATATGTACCACAGCTTCCTTATCCATTCATCTGCTGATGGGCATCTAGGTTGCTTCCATGTCCTGGCTATTATAAACAGTGCTGCGATGAACATTGGGGTGCATGTGTCTCTTTCAGATCTGGTTTCCTCAGTGTGTATGCCCAGAAGTGGGATTGCTGGGTCATATGGCAGTTCTATTTCCAGTTTTTTAAGAAATCTCCACACTGTTTTCCATAGCGGCTGTACTAGTTTGCATTCCCACCAACAGTGTAAGAGGGTTCCCTTTTCTCCACACCCTCTCCAGCATTTATTGCTTGTAGACTTTTGGATAGCAGCCATCCTGACTGGCGTGTAATGGTACCTCATTGTGGTTTTGATTTGCATTTCTCTAATAATGAGTGATGTTGAGCATCTTTTCATGTGTTTGTTAGCCATCTGTATGTCTTCTTTGGAGAAATGTCTGTTTAGTTCTTTGGCCCATTTCTGAATTGGGTCATTTATTTTTCTGGAATTGAGCTGCAGGAGTTGCTTGTATATTTTTGAGATTAATCCTTTGTCTGTTTCTTCATTTGCTATTATTTTCTCCCAATCTGAGGGCTGTCTTTTCACCTTGCTTATAGTTTCCTTTGTAGTGCAAAAGCTTTTAAGTTTCATTAGGTCCCATTTGTTTAGTTTTGCTTTTATTTCCAATATTCTGGGAGGTGGGTCATAGAGGATCTTGCTGTGATTTATGTCGGAGAGTGTTTTGCCTATGTTCTCCTCTAGGAGTTTTATAGTTTCTGGTCTTACATTTAGATCTTTAATCCATTTTGAGTTTATTTTTGTGTATGGTGTTAGAAAGTGTTCTAGTTTCATTCTTTTACAAGTGGTTGACCAGTTTTCCCAGCACCACTTGTTAAAGAGGTTGTCTTTTTTCCATTGTATATCCTTGCCTCCTTTGTCAAAGATAAGGTGTCCATAGGTTTGTGGATTTATCTCTGGGCTTTCTATTCTGTTCCATTGATCTATATTTCTGTCTTTGTGCCAGTACCACACTGTCTTGATGACTGTGGCTTTGTAGTAGAGTCTGAAGTCAGGCAGGTTGATTCCTCCAGTTCCATTCTTCTTTCTCAGGATTGCTTTGGCTATTCGAGGTTTTTTGTATTTCCATACAAATTGTGAAATTCTTTGGTCTAGTTCTGTGAAAAATACCGTTGGTAGCTTGATAGGGATTGCATTGAATCTATAGACTGCTTTGGGTAGAATAGCCATTTTGACAATATTGATTCTTCCAATCCATGAACACGGTATGTTTCTCCATCTGTTTGTGTCCTCTTTGATTTCTTTCATCAGTGTTTTATAGTTTTCTATGTATAGGTCTTTTGTTTCTTTAGGTAGATATACTCCTAAGTATTTTATTCTTTTTGTTGCAATGGTGAATGGTATTGTTTCCTTAATTTCTCTTTCTGTTTTTTCATTGTTAGTATATAGGAATGCAAGGGATTTCTGTGTGTTAATTTTATATCCTGCAACTTTACTATATTCATTGATTAGCTCTAGTAATTTTCTGGTAGAGTCTTTAGGGTTTTCTATGTAGAGGATCATGTCATCTGCAAACAGTGAGAGTTTCACTTCTTCTTTTCCTATCTGGATTCCTTTTACTTCTTTTTCTGCTCTGATTGCTGTGGCCAAAACTTCCAACACTATGTTGAATAGTAGTGGTGAGAGTGGGCACCCTTGTCTTGTTCCTGATTTCAGGGGAAATGCTTTCAATTTTTCACCATTGAGGGTGATGCTTGCTGTGGGTTTGTCATATATAGCTTTTATTATGTTGAGGTATGTTCCTTCTATTCCTGCTTTTTGGAGAGTTTTAATCATAAATGAGTGTTGAATTTTGTCAAAGGCTTTCTCTGCATCTATTGAGATAAGCATATGGTTTTTATCTTTCAATTTGTTAATGTGGTGTATTACATTGATTGATTTGTGGATATTAAAGAATCCTTGCATTCCTGGGATAAAGCCCACTTGGTCGTGGTGTATGATTTTTTTAATATGTTGTTGGATTCTGTTTGCTAGAATTTTGTTAAGGATTTTTGCATCTATGTTCATCAGTGATATTGGTCTGTAGTTTTCTTTTTTTTGTGGCATCTTTGTCTGGTTTTGGAATAAGGGTGATGGTGGCCTCATAGAATGAGTTTGGAAGCTTACCTTCATCTGCAATTTTCTGGAAGAGTTTGAGTAAGATAGGTGTTAGCTCTTCTCTAAATTTTTGGTAGAATTCAGCTGTGAAGCCATCTGGTCCTGGGCTTTTGCTTGCTGGAAGATTTTTGATTACAGTTTCGATTTCCTTGCTTGTGATGGGTCTGTTAAGATCTTCTATTTCTTCCTGGTTCAGTTTTGGAAGGTTATACTTTTCTAAGAATTTGTCCATTTCATCCAAGTTGTCCATTTTATTGGCATAGAGCTGCTGGTTGAAAAAAGAATTCTTCTACTGACTTTATTCCATGATTCACATGCTTTTCACAATTTCAAACATATTTGAAATTGACTACGTCATAAAAACACAGTTGTCCAGTTGGGATTCTATGTGTTGACTGTGCATATGTGACTGTAGTTGATATTACTGGAGACCTGTCAAGGGATGCCTATATTTGTTAACAGATTATTACACAGAAATTTATAGTTGTGGTCATATTTGACATTAGGGCAATACAAGTAAATAAGAGGTGTGACAGATAATTGAAATATATTTCTGAGATACAGAAACAATATAAATATGAGTTTAATGTAACAAAAATATGTAAGCACACACAAGAGCTGCAACTTGCCTTAATAAAATGTGTTTTTGGAGCCAATACTATTTCTATACTTTAAAATATAATGGCAAACTACTGACACAAGAGAAAAACAGTGAGATTCTTACCATTGGTTCACATGTATTTTAAGAAGCAACAAGACAATCAGTCATGTATGGCCCTCTCTGGGTCTGTATGTCTCCATTGCCCTGTCTGGCCCTGTATGTCTCCATTGTCCTTTCTACCATCCAAGTAGCCTGGACTTCAAACAGTATAATTTGTAGTTCAAACTTCATATTTCAAACATTTTTACACGTTGGTATTGCTGTTTTCTAATGTGGGTTTATAATCTATTCATACAAAGCAAACATCAGAGAAAATTCTCCAATTTTTAAACTTATTTTAAATACCCTCTATAAAATTTAGCTTAAATCTGTCACAACAATAATACCAGCTAATATCACAATGTACCTGTATTAGTAGCTTTGGTCATTCATTGAATATAAGCTCACATTGTTTAAAATTGTATATTTTCAAATGTATGTTAGCTGATGACTTAGAAAGCAGATATTTGCAAACCAAGATTTTGAAAGAGACTAGAGGAAGGAACATATCAACTAGTACATTTTCAGAATGTGAGCCCCATAAGTATTTTCAGAAACCCCAAACTATGAGGATAACTACAATTCAGATTTCATTTTCAAGAAAGTGAAATATTGGGTGTATTTTTATTAGTTGCCAGTTTGGGTAACTCTTCCAAGTAGAAGAGCTTTAAATTTTTCACCTAACATATTCACAAAGAAGCAAAAACTATAAAATACATACCGAATTTCTATTCCTTGATCCCATCCTGGTCTGTAGCTTTTTGCCTTTTATGAGATGTACCCAACACAGTCTTTCCATCCGACATACCCATTCTTTGTCACTGTGGTTCAACATCTGCAGCACTCTTTTGGTCAGGAAGCCAATTGTGCTTCCTTGGAAATTTGGTTTCTGGAAGGAGCAGCCCTCTGTCCTCACTGTGTCAACATGGGGAGGACCCCTTCAGTAGTTTTAATGTACTTATACAAGAAGATCCTTTCAAAAGAAAAGTGTTGGCCCAGGATCAAAGCAAAGTCATCACTAAAGACTCACAGTCTTGAAGTTTTACAACAAGTTGTACTTAAGAAATCAAAAAGACTACCATGAGAGAGAAGTTTTCATGAGAGAACACAGTATGTTAGAAAGTGTCAGGGGGCAGACAGCTAGAGGAAGTAAAATTAAAATGCATAGAGAGGACCAGAAAGACTCTCTTGGTGACCAAGAGCCAGTTACGCAATTCTGGAGAAAGAGCACCAACTGCCCTCACTGTCCTGGCTAGACTTTTGCACACTCAGCTGAAAATGTCAAAGATAAATGTCCAGCAAGCTGTTCAGAGGAAATGCCCCTGATCTTACCTCACCTCAGCTTCTCTCAAGCAGACCAAAAATACAAGGCAGGCAGATTCTGTCTTGAAGAATAAAGATAAGGAAAAGTACTTACCAGTATGCAAAGCAGTTTGACGTACAAGGTTGTCCAACTGGCAAAGGTATGAAAAAAATGCATTTTTCACACCTGGCATGGGAATTGGGTCATGAAGCTCTACCTATAATCTCAGGAGTTCCACCCAAGAGGAAGTACTTCTCTGCACTGCACTATATGACCATGACCTTCTCAAGCACAGTTAGTTCACATGAGATACTGTAGCCAAAGTCTAAAATTTTTAACTAAAACAATCTGTGGTATTATAAAAATCTTACAAATTGAATCAACAGTGCTAATTACCAGTGAATTTATTAATATTTAATTATTTTATTTTTGGCTGGGTTGGGTCTTAGTTGCAGCACATAGGATCTTCATTGCAGCACGCAGGCTCTCTAGTTGTGGAAGGGGGCTCAACAGTTGCAGAGTGCGGGCTTAGTTGCTCCATGGTATGCTACTTAACTCCCTGACTGGGGATGGAACCTCCATCCTCTGCATTGGAAAGTAGATTCTTAACAACTGGACCGCCAGGGAAGTCCCATCAGTGAATTATATATATTAGCTGTTTGAACAGATACACCTCACTCTTTACTAGCTCCATCTTTCTCTCTTTCTTTCCTATTCCTTTTCCTTTTATTCTTTGTTTGCACTGGGTCTTAGTTGAAATATGCAGGATCTTCATTCTAGCATGCAGGATCTAGTTCTCTGACCAGTAATCAAACTCAGGCCCCCTGCATTGGGAGCACAGAGTTTTAACCACTGTACCACCAGGGATGTCCCACTCCATCCTTCTCTTGCAGAGTCTGCCTTGACAGGCACCAGTCCCTTAGAAGGCACGGAATTTCCTAACTATTGTCTGCTCATTCCACAATTACTGCTACCACTTAGGGTGGCACCCACCCAGTGGATGACATAATTAGACAGAAACTTAGGCTCTCAGGGATACAGCCAGGTAGTTTTCAACTTTTCATGAGGCTGATTGTAACTGTAAGCAGGCCTGGAATAGGACAAGGTGGGAAGACAATCCTATAAGCAAGCTGGAGAGAAAGAACCAAAAGCCTGATCTGTGGCCAGAAGAAGCCTCTGTTAACCCAGAGATCAAAGAAGCCCTTGCTCTAAGAAATCTGTAAAGTGTCAGAGAAACCCTTCCAAAAGGCCAACACCAGAATAAAGTATAAGCTACAACCAGCCAAAAGACTGAAATTTAGGCAAATGGGAAATCAGGAAAATCAGCTTCTCTGGGAAGACAAGCTGAATACCAGAGTTGGGCATGCCAGGAGTCTGTACTGAGGAAAGGACTGCCAGCTTAACCAGAGAGGGAAGTATCCAGAGAAAGTTCAGTCCTTGATACAGAAGAAGCTAAAGGCCTGAAACAGTAGGAAAAGGGTGCCAATCAAGAATGCCAAGAGAGGAGGACAAGCACACCACTCACTGGAAACAGAGGGTAGAACCAAGGGTTTGGGGGTTCTACAGACAGTTATGATGTACACGGGACCACAGCTTGAGGTCAAACACTGAGAAGAAGGATCCATTTCCACACCACCTACTCCATCGCTCCCCTCTTCAGTTAGTTCATTCTCCAGTCTGCTTTTTTAACCTCACTTTAGCACAGAGGGTGTTTCCCAATTCTTCCATTTCTCATTTCTTCTTCCTTTCCTTCTTTTCCTCTCATTTTATGCTTCCTCTCTTTTATTTTCTTCTCTCTCCTTCCACGTTCAGTTTTCACTGTTATAATTTCATAAATGTTGAACTGTGACAAATTATCCTGAAAGATACAGCAGGAGAGACCAAAAGTAATAAATTAAGGGTACTGATGTGAGTATAATTTGTGCTACTCCCATGTGATTTCAAAAAGCTAATAGACTTGAAACACGCTTGTAAGGCTATTTACACAACTTTTCCCCACCTCACATTCTAGGACATGAACATTACCTTTATTTAGTTCATCAGCAATGGCTCTGAGAATCACACCTTCGAAAGTTACAGCAGCCAGCAATACATCTACAATTCAGAAACTAGAGACCATTCTACCACAGTTCCAAAATTAATGTAAAATAAGGCACTTTTTCATGCATTATTCATTTTATCGATTTTCTTTTTGTTTTGATTGAAGTATTGCTTATTTATGGGCTTCCCAGGTGGCTCAGTGTTGAAGAATCTGCTTGCCAATAAAGGAAACACATGAGACGCAGGTTTGATCACTGGGTCAGGAAGAACCTCGAGAAGGAAATGGCAACCCACTCCAGTATTCTTGCCTAGAAAATTTCATGGACAGAGGAGCCTGGCAGGCTACAAACCACAGGGTCGCAAAGAGTCGGACACAAATGAGCAGCTGAGCAGGCCCGCATAGTTTATTTATAATATTACATTAGTTTCAGGTGTACAACATAGTGATTCAAAATTTTTATACATTATACTCCATTCAAAGTCTAATGTAAATATTGTCCTGTGCTGCTCAATATATCTTTGTAGCCTATTTATTATTATACAGAGTAGGCTGGATCTTTTAATTCCCTACTCTTGTCTTGACCCTCTTCCTTCCCTGTCCCTGCTTATAAAAACTAGTTCATTATTACCTGTAAATCTGTTTCTGTTTTGTTATAGTCATTTGTTTTATTTCTTAGATTCCACACAGAGGTGCCAACATCCAGTATTTGTCTTTCCCTGTCTGATGTACATCACTAAGCATAATACATTCCATGTCCATCCATCTTGCTGTAAATAGCAAGATTTTATTCTTTTTATGGCTGAGTAGTTTTCCACTATGTGTGCACACGTGTGTGTGTGTGTGTGTGTGTGTGTGTCTTTGTGTGTGTGTCTATACACATCACATCTTTATCCACTTATCTGTTGATGGATATTTAGGTTGCTTCCGTATCTTGGTATCTTTTCAAATTATTGTTCCTGTTTCCTTTGGATAAATACCCAAGAGTAGAAATACTGGATGATATATTAATTCTGTTTTTGCTTTTTTGAGCATTTTTCATACTGTTTTCCATAGTGGCTGCACCAGTTAGTTCCTTCTCCACATTCTCACTAGCAGACATGTTTTATTTCTATTCTTTTTTATGATAGCCATTCTAACAAGTGTGAGGTGACATATCATTTTGGTTTTGATTTGCATTTCCTTTTCATGTGTCTGTTGCTCATCTATATGTCTTCTTTGTAAAAAAAAATGTCTATTCAGGGCTGCTGCCAATTTTTCAATTGGGTTGTTTGGTTTCCTTTTTCTTTTTTTTGGTTTTTGGGTTTGGAATGGGCTTTTCTTTGCTGTTGAACTGTAAGAGTTGTTTATGTATTTTGGATATTAACCCTTTATCTATCAAATCATTTGCAAACATTTTCTCCCATTCAGTAGGTTGTTTTCATTTTGTCAATCATCTCCTATGCTGTGCAAAAGCTTTTAAGTTTAATTAAGCCCCATTTGTTTACTTTGCTTTTGTTTCCTCTGCTATAGGCTGCTGTTGCTGCTGTTGCTAAGTCGCTTCAGTCGTGTCCGACTCTGTGCGACCCCATAGACAACAGCCCACCAGGCTCCCCCGTCCCTGGGATCCTCCAAGCAAGAACACTGGAGTGGGTTGCCATTTCCTTCTCCAATGCATGCAAGTGAAAAGTGAAAGTGAAGTCACTCAGTCGTGTCCGACTCTTTGCGACCCCATGGACTGTAGCCTACCAGGCTCCTCCGTCCATGGGATTTTCCAGGCAAGAGTATTGGAGTGGGTTGCCATTGCCTTCTCCATCTGCTATAGGAGACAGATCCTAAAAAATAATGCTATAATTTATGTCTAAGATTATTCTGCCATTGTTTTCCTGTGGGAGTTTTATGATCTCTGGTCTTACATTTAAGTCTATAATCCATTTTGAGTTTATTTTTATATTTGTTGTTTTTCAGTCACTCAATTGTGTTCAACACTTTGAGACCCTATGGATTGTAGCACCAGGCTTCCCTGTCTTTCACTATCTCCTGGAGTTTGCTCAAACTCATGTTTACTGAGTCAATAATGCCATCCAACCATCTCATCCCCTGTTCCCCTTTCTCCTCCTGTCCTTAATCTCTCCCAGCATCAGGGTCTTTTCCAATGAGTCAGTTCCTCATATTAGGTGGCCAAAGCATTGGAACTTCAGCTTCAGCATCAATCCTTCCAATGAATGTGTGTGAATGTGTGAAGTCACTCAGTCGTGTCCAATTCTTTTCGACCCCATGGACTGTGGCCTACCAGGCTCCTCCATCCATGGGATTTTCCAGGCAAGAATACTGGAGTGGGTTGCCATTTCCTTCTCTAATATTCAGGGTTAATTTTCTTCAGGATTGACAGGTTTGATCTCCTTGCTGTTCAAGGAACGCTCAAGAGTCTTCTCCAGCACCACAGTTGAAAGCATCAATTCTTTGGTGCTCCACAATCTTTATGGCCTATCTCCCACATCTGTACATGACTACTGGAAAAAATATAGCTTTGATTAGATGGACCTTTGTCAGCAAAGTGATGTCTCTGCCTTTTTATACACTGTCTAGGGTTTCTCATAGCTTTCCTTCCAAGAAGCAAGCGTCTTTTAATTTTGTGACTGAAGTCATCATCCACAGTGATTTTGGAGCCCAAGAAAATAAAGTCTGTCTCCAGTTTTTTAAGAAATCTCCACACTGTTTTCCATAGCGGCTGTACTAGTTTGCATTCCCACCAACAGTGTAAGAGGGTTCCCTTTTCTCCACACCCTCTCCAGCATTTATTGCTTGTAGACTTTTGGATAGCAGCCATCCTGACTGGCGTGTAATGGTACCTCATTGTGGTTTTGATTTGCATTTCTCTAATAATGAGTGATGTTGAGCATCTTTTCATGTGTTTGTTAGCCATCTGTATGTCTTCTTTGGAGAAATGTCTGTTTAGTTCTTTGGCCCATTTCTGAATTGGGTCATTTATTTTTCTGGAATTGAGCTTCAGGAGTTGCTTGTATATTTTTGAGATTAATCCTTTGTCTGTTTCTTCATTTGCTATTATTTTCTCCCAATCTGAGGGCTGTCTTTTCACCTTGCTTATAGTTTCCTTTGTAGTGCAAAAGCTTTTAAGTTTCATTAGGTCCCATTTGTTTAGTTTTGCTTTTATTTCCAATATTCTGGGAGGTGGGTCATAGAGGATCTTGCTGTGATTTATGTCGGAGAGTGTTTTGCCTATGTTCTCCTCTAGGAGTTTTATAGTTTCTGGTCTTACATTTAGATCTTTAATCCATTTTGAGTTTATTTTTGTGTATGGTGTTAGAAAGTGTTCTAGTTTCATTCTTTTACAAGTGGTTGACCAGTTTTCCCAGCACCACTTGTTAAAGAGGTTGTCTTTTTTCCATTGTATATCCTTGCCTCCTTTGTCAAAGATAAGGTGTCCATAGGTTTGTGGATTTATCTCTGGGCTTTCTATTCTGTTCCATTGATCTATATTTCTGTCTTTGTGCCAGTACCACACTGTCTTGATGACTGTGGCTTTGTAGTAGAGTCTGAAGTCAGGCAGGTTGATTCCTCCAGTTCCATTCTTCTTTCTCAGGATTGCTTTGGCTATTCGAGGTTTTTTGTATTTCCATACAAATTGTGAAATTCTTTGGTCTAGTTCTGTGAAAAATACCGTTGGTAGCTTGATAGGGATTGCATTGAATCTATAGACTGCTTTGGGTAGAATAGCCATTTTGACAATATTGATTCTTCCAATCCATGAACACGGTATGTTTCTCCATCTGTTTGTGTCCTCTTTGATTTCTTTCATCAGTGTTTTATAGTTTTCTATGTATAGGTCTTTTGTTTCTTTAGGTAGATATACTCCTAAGTATTTTATTCTTTTTGTTGCAATGGTGAATGGTATTGTTTCCTTAATTTCTCTTTCTGTTTTTTCATTGTTAGTATATAGGAATGCAAGGGATTTCTGTGTGTTAATTTTATATCCTGCAACTTTACTATATTCATTGATTAGCTCTAGTAATTTTCTGGTAGAGTCTTTAGGGTTTTCTATATAGAGGATCATGTCATCTGCAAACAGTGAGAGTTTTACTTCTTCTTTTCCTATCTGGATTCCTTTTACTTCTTTTTCTGCTCTGATTGCTGTGGCCAGAACTTCCAACACTATGTTGAATAGTAGTGGTGAGAGTGGGCACCCTTGTCTTGTTCCTGATTTCAGGGGAAATGCCTTCAATTTTTCACCATTGAGGGTGATGCTTGCTGTGGGTTTGTCATATATAGCTTTTATTATGTTGAGGTATGTTCCTTCTATTCCTGCTTTTTGGAGAGTTTTAATCATAAATGAGTGTTGAATTTTGTCAAAGGCTTTCTCTGCATCTATTGAGATAATCATATGGTTTTTATCTTTCAATTTGTTAATGTGGTGTATTACATTGATTGATTTGCAGATATTAAAGAATCCTTGCATTCCTGGGATAAAGCCCACTTGGTCATGGTGTATGATTTTTTTAATATGTTGTTGGATTCTGTTTGCTAGAATTTTGTTAAGGATTTTTGCAGCAATCCCACTTCTGGGCATACACACTGAGGAAACCAGATCTGAAAGAGACACGTGCACCCCAATGTTCATCGCAGCACTGTTTATAATAGCCAGGACATGGAAGCAACCTACATGCCCATCAGCAGATGAATGGATAAGGAAGCTGTGGTACACATACACCATGGAATATTACTCAGCCATTAAAAAGAATTCATTTGAACCAGTCCTAATGAGATGGATGAAGCTGGAGCCCATTATACAGAGTGAAGTAAGCCAGAAAGATAAAGAACATTACAGCATACTAACACATATATATGGAATTTAGAAAGGTGATAACGATAACCCTATATGCAAAACAGAAAAAGAGACACAGAAATACAGAACAGACTTTTGAACTCTGTGGGAGAAGGTGAGGGTGGGATATTTCAAAAGAACAGCATGTATACTATCTATGGTGAAACAGATCACCAGCCCAGGTGGGATGCATGAGACAAGTGCTCCGGCCTGGTGCACTGGGAAGACCCAGAGGAATCGGGTGGAGAGGGAGGTGGGAGGGGGGATCGGGATGGGGAATATGTGTAAATCTATGGCTGATTCATATCAATGTATGACAAAACCCACTGGAAAAAAAAATAATAATAATAAAAATAAATAAATAAATAAAAGAAAATAAAGTCTGTCAATATTTACATTGTTTCCCCATTTATTTGCCATGAAGTGATGGGACTGGATGCTATGGTCTTAATTTTTTGAATGTTGACTTTTAAGCCAGCTTTTTCACTCTTCTCTTTTGCCCTTATCAAGAGGCTCTTTAGTTTCTCCTCAGTTTCTGCCTGCCATAAGGGTGGTATCATCTGTATATCTGAGATTATTGATTATTTCTCCCCACAATCTTGATCCCAGCTTGTGCTTCATACAGCCCAGCATGTCACATGATATACTCAGAATATAAGTTAAATAAGCAGGGTGTCAATATACAGCCTTTATGCATTCCTTTCCCAATTTGGAACCAGTCAGTTGTTCCATGTCCAGTTCTAACTGTTGCTTCTTAATCTGCATACAGGTTTCTCAGGAGGCAGGTAAGGTAGACTGGTATTCCCATCTTTTGGAGAATTTTCCACAGTTGGCTATGATTCACATAGTCAAAGGCTTTAGCGTAGTCAATGAAGCAGCAATAGATGTTTTTCCGGAATTCTCTTGCTTTTTCTGCAATCCAATGGATGTTGGCAATTTGATCTCTGGTTCCTCTGCCTTTTCTGGAATTTCTCAGTTCACATACTGTTGAAGCCTTGCTTGAAGGATTTTGAACATTACCTTGCTAGCAAGTGAAATGAGTACAATTATTTTTATATATGGTGTGAGAAAATGTTCTAATCTCACTATTTTACATGTAGCTGCCCAGTTTTCCCAGAGCCACTTATTGAAGAGACTGTATTTTCTCCACGTTTATTTTTGTCTCCTTTATCATAGATTTATAAACAATAAGGGCTCAGGTTTATTTCTGGGCTCTCTACTCTATTCCATTGAAACCAAGTAGAATTGTACTTGTTACAGTCTATCCCCTCAGTTCCAAAATATTAATCCTCCCACAGGTGAAAGATATTAATGTAAAATAAAGCAATTTTTACATCATTTGTTCTATTGATTTTCATGCTAAGAAATCTGTCTCTTTAGTTTAATAGTGCAATGAACTGAATGTTCGTGTCCCCTCAAAACTCATGTGTTGAAATTCTAACCAATGTTATGGTATTAGGAGATGGGGCCTCCAGGAAGTGATTAGATCATAATGGTGGAGCACTCATGAACAGGATTAGTGCCCTTATAAAAGAGGCACCCTTTTAGCACCCTTCCTCTGCCTTGTGAAGACACAGTGAGAAGGCAGCTATCTATTAAACAGGAAACAAGCTTTCACCAGATACCAAATCTGCCAATGCCTTGATCTTGTAGTTCTCAGCCTCCAGAGCTGTGAGAAATAAATGTCTGTTGTTCTGTTGTTTAAGTCACCCAGTCTGTGGTATTTTTGTTGTAGCATCTCAAAAGGAATAAGATGAATAGTGACCTGCATTTTCCTCCTTGGGTTTTGCATGTTCGTGTGTGTGTGTGCTCAGTCGCTCAGTCATGTCCAACTCTTTGCGAACCCATGTACTGCAGCCTGCCAGGTTCCTCTACTCATGGAACATTTTAGGCAGAACACTGGAACAGGTTGCCATTACCTACTCCAGAGGATCGTCCCAATCCAGGGATCGACCCTGGGTCTCTTGCATCACCTGCGGGTTCTTTACCACTAATGCCACCTGGGAAGCCTTTACATGTTCATATTTTACATAAAAATTTGTAACCTTTATGGGATTTATTTTGATATATCAGGAGGAAGGGTAGGAGGCTAACTTTAACTGATTTCCCCTATATTGTTTATGTACTAATCTTTAGCTTTTCCATTGGCTTATAATATTCGATTATCATCTTTTAAGTTAACAAAAGTCAAAAAGAATATTACTCCCATGGGAAGTTTTAACTGGTCTCAGACCTATCAGAAGTTCAGGGTTGCCACAACTGGAATATAAAACAAATCTAACCACTATCATTAGTTTCTGTCTCTTATATTCCTATGAAAAACTCAAGCGAATTCCCTGGTTATCCAGTTGTTAGGACTCTGCACTTCCATGGCTTAGGGCCTGAATTCAATCTCTGGTTGAGGAACTAAGGCCCCAGAAGTCATGTGGCATAGCCGAAAACTTTTAAAAATAAACTTAAATTTAAAAAACATTTAAAATTTAAATTTAAATTTTAAATTTTAAATTAAATTTAAAAAACATTTTAAAAACCACTACAATATTGTAATTAGCCTCCAACTAATAAAAATAAATGGAAAAAAAAAATTTTTAATAAATAAAAAACATGAAAGGATGCCAAAACCTTGATAATCAAATAAACAATTAAAAAAGAAAAAGAAAAATCTCAATGTAAGGCAAAACCACTACAATATTGTAAATTAATTAGCCTTCAATTAAAATAAATAAATAAATAAAACACGTGGCTAAGATGATGTAAAGCTCTTCAGAGAGACTCATTCTCACTCTGTATCAATTGTGTTCTTTGCAGGAGACATACAGCTGATATCCTTTGCATTGTTCTGTGTCTCTGTAATCTGCAGGACTTAAAGGAGACAAATGAAGTTGCTCAGCGACAACATGGCACTAATTTCATTTAGATGGACAATAGTCATCTGTCAAGATCTTCCTACTGAGACCCATCGCTGACTGGAACCAGAAAAATGCAGCAGGATGTCTGAGGATGTGGAGTATAATACTATCCCCCCATCCCAGTGTTTTTTTTTTAAACAATCTGAGTGATTATGTTATTACAGACAACAAAATGAATATTAAGTAAAAGAGGGAACTTTAGAATAGCTGGAAATTAAATGAGCTTGCCCATATAATTTTTTTGTTTTTAAAAGAGATATCACTGGACTCTAGCAGAAAGATCAATTATAAAAAAGTAAGCCTTGACTTCCTAATAAATTCCCTTAGATAGATGAAACAAAGGTTACCAAGCACAAAGTGATGGTACCAACTATCTAAGAGAATCTAAAATCATTATTTCATGTGTCATGAAAAATTCCAAACTAGCCCTAACGGAGAGGGAAAACAGTCCACAGAGAAAATTCCCATCAAGATCTGCAAATTGTTTTGTCATTTATTACTTAGACTCTTCAAAATTCCTCAAGTTTCTCAGTCTCTCTCACTACTCAGAATTAATTACACACTCCCTCCTTTCCTTCCACACTTCAATTGCAATGTAATTTATACATATATTTATGTCACAAGTGTGTTTGTGTGTGTATGTTTGTGTGAGAGAGAAAGAGACAGAGATTGAGACTGATTAACTTATTAATGAGTTTTGAGAATTAATTCAGGTTCATACTGTGAACTATTGCATCATAATCTGAAAATAACCCTCATCGTGTAAAAAGAACACATTTCATTTCTATCAAACAGAACATCATCTGTAAATAATAATAATAAAAAAAGAGAGACTGTCCTTAAACTCCAAACTCAAAGAACAATTTGTATTACTTATATTCCAAAAAGAGAGTCTTTCTGAAAGTCTCACTGCTGGGTTCCTTTAAATAAAATTTCCCTTGGAGCACTTAAAACATATTTACATTTCCAAAAATTCAGTTGACAAACAACTTTTCACATAAACAGCTGTTACACAAGGTAAAGCAAACTTTCACATATGTTTACCTTCAAACCATATCACTTAGATTTAAATGAACTAAAATTCTGAGTCATCATTTTCTCAAAAGGATGGTTGATTTTGGAGGGAGTGTAGGTGGGAGGGTCACAGAAATATTTAAGACAGAGGTGGCAAAGAGGAGGAGGGGAAAATGTGTCATGAGGTGGGGTGAAAAGAGAGGGGCAGGTGGAGAGGGCAGCATGAAGACTGTCACTGTTGCTTCAAACAGTTTGTTAAAAGCAAAGCTTTCCTCCCTCACCCACTGAGGTTCACGCTGACAGTCTACGTGCTAACTACATACAGCGAACTGTGGCCAGGGAACCACAGACCAAGTAACAACCCACAGGTCTTGCTCACCTAAGCTACTGGTGACTTGAGACCATAGATCATTACAGCTCGTGGAAGCAAGCACAATGAAATCAACAAACTTCATTTTAGGCAAATGTGTTATCCCTCGATAACACATTGATTTCACAATGTGTTCGGTCTCACAATGTTTGAGGTCTTGGAAGTAGCATAATAACAGAGGGAGTAAGGACTGAATATTTATGTCCCTCTCCCCAATTCATGGGCTTCCCTTGTGGCTCAGCTGGTAAAGAATCTGACAGCAATGCAGGAGACCTGGGTTCGATCCCTGGGTTGGGAAAATCCCCTGGAGAAGGGAAAGGCTACCCACTCCAGTACTCGGGTCTAGAGAATCCCATGGACTGTATAGTCCCTGGGGTCGCAAAGAGTTGGACACAACTGAGTGACTCTAACTTTCACTTTCCCCAATTCGTATGTTGGAAGTCCAATCTTCAACATGATAGTATCAAGAGATGGGGCTTGGGGAAGTGATTAGGTCATGAGGGTGTAGCTAAAGAGACCAGTGAAAGTGAAATGAAGTCGCTCAGTCATGTCCAACTCTTTGCGACCCCATGGACTGTAGCCTACCAGGCTCCTCTGTCCATGGGATTTTCCAGGCAAGAGCACTGGAGTGGGTTGCCATGTTCTTCTCCAGGAGATCTTCCCGACCCAGATATCGAACCCAGGTCTCCCACATTGCAGGCAGATGCTTTACCATCTGAACCACCAGGGAAGTCCAAAAGAGACCAGACTTCCACTTTTTTGCCATGTGAGCACACAGCAACCAGGAAGTGGGTTTTCATCAGACACTGAATCTGCCAGCACATCAATGTTGGCCTCCCCAGCCTCCAGAATTAAATTGTGTGAAATAAATTTCTGTTGTTTGTAAGCTGCCCAATCTATGGTAAATTGTTATAGAAGCCTGAACAGACTAAAATAGGAATACATCTTCAGCGGTGGAACTGTAGACCCTCGTGATCCAGCAGAGAATCTAGTAACATCATTGAGTATGCACTCAGTCACTTCAGTTGTGTCTGACTCTTGGTGATTCCATGGACCGTAGACTGCTAGGTTCCTCTGTCCATGGGATCCTCCAGACAAGAATACTGGAGTGGGTTGCCATTTCCTTCTCCAGGGAATCTTTCCAACCCAGGGATGGAAACTGCATCTCTTACATCTCCTGCATTGGCAAGCTGGTTCTTTACTCCTAGCGCCACCTGGGAAGCATTAGCATTCATCAAATTATTTGAGGTAGATAACCAGAAAATTTGGCCAATGTGTAAGGCCACAACTAAATGAAAGATTCAGGTGGGAGCAGGCATATATCAGAAGAAATATGTCTTCCTAGAATTAGCCTAGAATTTGGGGTGGAGAAAGTATGAGTTGGAGCAGAAGGTCATATTACAATTTCAGTACGTAAACATAAGACTAATTATGAACAAATCACAATACTGAAACATGGCATGTACAGATCTCAGAACAAAGCCTTGAAGACATAATGGCTAAAATGTTCAGTTCACAATAAAAGAAAATTACATCAGCTCTTAAGAAACTGCTGTCTTTGGGGAACGCATAAAAGTGAACTTGAATGCAGTGAAAATCAATGTACCTGGTGTTATGGGTGCCCAGAGGAAGACCTATATTAATACATGTAGCTTTTGGAAGCCCTAAATCTAATCAGCTAGACTTCATTTTTCAGACATAGCACCTAGCTCAGCTGGCAAAGAATCCACCTGCAATGCAGGAGACCCCAGTTTGATTCCTGGATCAGGAAGGTCCTCTGGAAAAGAGATATGCTACCCACTCCAGTATTCTTGGGCTTCCCTGGTGGCTCAGATGGTAAGAATCCACCTGCAATGCAGGAAACCTGGGTTCAATCCCTGGGTTGAGAAGATACCCACTCTAGTGTTCTCACCTGGAGAATTTCATGAACTCTATAATCCATGTAGTAGCAAAGAGTCAGACACAACTGAGCAACTTTCACTATCACTTTCACCTGTTTTTAAAGTTAAATCCATTGTTCATAAAGTATACTGTTAGCACTTTGGATCTTTGGATTTCAAGCCCTTCCCAAGAGGCAGATACTCTCTAGGCATCTAGGTGAGGACCCAGAGTCCTGCACATTTTCCTCAGACTTGGGAGACTGAGGATTCATTGACTTAAAGATTAGGGACATTAAAGAAACAACCTACCAGTTTGTTTTCTGTTATCTATGAGTTTGCTTCTGTTTTGCTTTGTTGGTCTATTTTGTTTTTTAAGATTCCACATGCAGGAATTTTGTAATTTCAATTGTTATAAAGGTTGTAAATGAATATAATGATTAGGGCTAAAGTCAGCTAGCTATGACTTGAGAAAAATCACTACATATATATAAAATCATTATGATAAGAAAGTTGTCAGGAATAGATTTAGTATCACAGAAGTTTAAAGAAATTTAAGATCATAATATCCCATTGTCTCATTTTACATGTGAAATCACGGGGAATCAGAGAAACAACAATTTGCCCAAAATGACACAGCTGCCTCTCAGCAGAGTTGGACAATCATTAAGATCGCCTGACCCCTTGTCCAGCAACCTCACTAGTGCACCATGATTAATCAACCACTTTCAAATATATCAAGAGCAAAATGGCAAGAAGACTTTTGTGGATTGAAGAAGATCTAACTGGGAGGCTATTTATCCTCTCAATATAATCACCCTCTATTACACATTTTCTTCCTATTAGGCTATGCATACAGAAGACAGGAAGCAGATGTTCTGAGAGCAGGAGTGTGAGAAAGGCAAGATAACACCTTCTCTTTGATGAGCTTGGAAGGACTCAAACTGCTCTCTCTAGAGTAGTTAAGACAGCTGCTGAGTTGTAGCAAAGCTTTGATCCAAGAGCTTGAGGTCCCAGAGTTAGGAAATCACTCCAGGAAGAGAAATGGGTGAACTTTAAATCAAATTTGGTAATTCAAGTCTGGGTGTGAAATATATTAAAATTAGAAAAAGTGGTGACAGATAAAAGGTTAGTGAAAAATGTACTAAATTATTTCATTAGAAAATTGCTCCAGACTACCATATTTAACATAGTGTTTCTCATGCTCAATTGGTCTTTTTAAGGTGAATATGTTAGTGTGTATGTAAGAGTGCATTTATACCTCTATGTCTATGCATTTATGTGTACATATTTACATATATATGTATTTATTAACTGAGAGAGAGAGAAGGAAAATTACTTCTGGAGTTTGAACAGAAAACCTCATCTTAAGTGGGAAAAATTAAAATCTTGTGGTTCAAACACTAGTCATCTACCATTTAGTGATAGTATTTCCAAATAATAAGTTTAGCTTGTTTAAAGAGTAAAATGTATCTTTTCAAAATCATATAAAATTATTTAAAGTTATAAAAAACTATATATTTTATATTTATACACACACACACATATATATATATATATACTTATTTATAGTTACATATAACATGTGTGCTAAGTCACTTCAGTTGTGTCCAACTCTTTGTGACCCTGTGGACGATAGCCTGCCAATCTCCCCTGTCCATGGGATTCTCCAGGCAAGAATACTGGAGTGGGTTGCCATGCCCTCCTGCAAGGAATCTTCCTGACCCAGGGATGGAACCCCTCATCTCCCTGTGTCTCTTATGTGTCCTGCATTGGCAGGTGGGTTCTTTATCAGCAGCGCCACCTGGGAAATCCACATATAACATATATAACTATATATATTTCTTTTCACTTTGCATTACATATGTAGTTATAGTAACTATGCATATATATAACAACTAACATATATTAATATAACTATAATCATATATTCATTTACTTCATAGTATAATAGCTATATGCTATATATGACTACACATATACACACAAAGTGACAAGTAAACAACACCTGCAGGCTCTGGTTCAACTTTTCACATATTATGCCAACATAAAACATGACCTGACTTCTCAGTGGAGAACAAAATAACTGAAAACTGAAAGAACCATCGAACTGCAGCTATAATTGAACAGCTACTTTGAATTCAAAATTCCAGAAAGATCTCAACTATCTACTCTTTGCAATAAGCCTATGTTGGATCATTTATATCCTGAGATAACTATACCTAGGGTAAAGACAACATCTCTGTTTAAAGTAGCAGTGCCATAGCCATAGCATGGCATATGTTTTAGCAGCTAATTATTTTTTTACCTTTCAGGCATGGATTAAAATCCCCTTTTATGGAAATCTGAAGAGCCAGACGATAAACCTTAGAATCCCCTAAAGATCCTTTGCTAGTCTTCAGCTAGCAATTCTCAGTTCTAGGTCAAAACTCCTTCCCCTAACTCCAATGGGAAGATCCTCATCTCTAGCCTTCTGGCCCCACAAATCCCTTGAACACTCTCCCTGGCCTGATCCAGCTCAGCTCTGGACATACTAAATAACGGCTTCCCAGCTCTCCCCTTTCCTAGCCCTTTATTCTATCCTCTCTTTTCCTAAATGGCCAGGGATCCTTAAATCTTACATCCTCACACTTTTTAATTCTCTCTTTTCTTATAACACCTGATTGTCTGCTCCTTAGGCCCCTCCCCTCAGAGTCACCTGCTAAAACCAATACTCCAAATCCAGCAGACCCATCTCAACGAAAGCTGTCAAGTCATCCTCACTCTGTATAGACACTGGCCTATATTAAAGCCAACACACAGTATAATCACTCTCAGCCTATCAGACAAAACCGCTCTCCATCTGTACACATTTCAGGAAGTTTACTGTAACGGGAAAAAATTTCAAAGGCTAATTGAAATAGTCTCTATCCTTGGAGACTGTCATTAACACTCCAAGTTCAAAATAGTCATTAGCTTAAGGAAAGCAAGAAATTCATTCTTCTGTTGTATTTTTAATGTCCTTACCTCTTGTCAATGTGCTACTCTGTTTACAAGCTGCAAAATGTTTGGAATCCAATGTCTGTTCTACAAATCTGCTACTTTTGGCATGATTTTCAATGATACCTTAAGACCACTATTGTGGACAATTTTAGGAATTCTCTATGTACACTTACAAAGGGCCATTTTCTTAAAAGTCATGGAATTGCACCCTCTTATTTGATATATTCTCCATAACACAGATATATTTGCCTCCTTCTAGGTTTAATGTAGCCAAGAAATTAAAATGTGCTATATCTATTTACTCTGAGATGCCTACTAATCACTCTCATGTTCCATTTGGTAATGTACTGTTTATTGTCTGTCCACAAGCTAAACAGCAAGCTCCAAGGAGGGCAGGGATTTATCTTTGCCCTTTGATTCATCCCAATGGCCTATAACAGTATCTGGATCAAAATGTATGTGCTGTGCCTAGTCGCTCAGTCACGTCTGACTCTTTGAGACCCCATGGACTGTAACCAGCCAGGCTTCTCCATCCATGGGGATTCGCCAGGCAAGAATACTAGAGTGGGTTGCCATACCCTCCTCCAGGGGATCTTCCCAACCCAGGGATCGAACCCAGGTCTCCTGCATTGCAGGTGGGTTCTTTACCATCTGAGTCATCAGGGAAGCCCAAGAATACTGGAGGGGGGCTCAGTTGGTAAAGATTCCCTGGAGAAGGGATCAAAATGTAAGTTCAATTTATTTGTTGGATTTATTAAGTAAATTAATCTCCTGCTACAAAAACTTAACCTAAATGCTTTGGCACTTGGCGTGTTGAAACAAGATACACATTTTGAATGGAGAAATACTTTATGGGTTTGAGTGAAAAGGAAAAGGAAATCATGAACATTCCATCCTACACTAATGGTACAAATTACTCTGAGACATAAGAAACATAAATTTTATTTCACAATGAAGCAAGTCTGGCTCAAAACCCCCACCGAATAAGTCTTTTGAGAAATCCAACAAAAGTTATCTTCTTGGATTATGTTCCCTTCCATTCTTTCAAACAAGAAATCTAGAGTCACGGGGCCCATAAAAATGGGACAGGGATTGCAATTCTATTTTGTTTGCTGATGGTATCAGTCTATGATGAAGGAAATTACTTCCCCCATAGTTCTTCCTTCATCTCAAGCTGAGTTGACCCTCACTGAAGCACCTAAGACTATAGCATTCAGTACCCAGTCTCCATGAGCTAATCTCCATGTGAGAGTCCTGCATTCACAAAGGCATTGCTTTTCAGTGAGATCAGATCTCCACTACTAACTGAAACTATAAAGCCCAGTGTCTTTCCCAGTCCTCAAGTACCCATCCAATATCCCAGAATTCCTTTCCTTCTCAAGTCCTTTCCGTTCCCATCTCTCAAATAAAAAAAAACTATTCATACTTATTTTGCCATCTCTCAACAGTGTTTGAAGGCTTATCATTATAGATGGATTGACCTCAGTCCCTAGAAACACAAAAATATCTGGGCTTGCCTTTATCAGGAGACAAAATCCAGGCTTTAGGACCTTCCT
Source organism: Cervus elaphus (assembly GCF_910594005.1). Taxonomy (NCBI): domain Eukaryota; kingdom Metazoa; phylum Chordata; class Mammalia; order Artiodactyla; family Cervidae; genus Cervus; species Cervus elaphus. The sequence continues at coordinate 36,693,318 of NC_057823.1, read as the reverse complement.
GATGGTGGTAGAGTAGGGATAGGGATTCAGTTAGGATTGGGTTCAGCTGCTTGTGACACAAACTAGAAAATAACAATGGCCTATAAGAGACCAATTTTCATTTTATCTCACTTAAAAGAAGTTCTGAGATAGCCTGCTTGAGTTCATAGGGAATCTTTTTATTTTAATGCTCCACCAATTCAGGCATTGACTGCATGGAAGAGGGTAAAGGGTGCATACCACATATCTTATAAGATTTCCCAGGGCTACCACAACGTTTCATCACGTCTCATTGGCTAGGACATAGTCACACAGTCAGACTAGTTATGGAGAAAGCTGGAAAGTATAGTCTTTGTCCCATATGGCCAGGTTGGATATTGGGGAAGCCAAGTGAGCAGTTTATACTACAGAGGCTGAATATTCATCCTGTTCTTTCATCAACTGGCAGCAGTGAAAAACAAAGCCCAGAGTTTTCTCAATAGATCATCAAGCTGGGTTCATTTCAGTCACTCAGTCATGTCTGACTCTTTGCAACCCCATGAACTGCAGCATGCCTGGCCTTCCTGTCCAACACCAACTCCCAGAGTTTACCCAAACTCATGTCTGTTGAGTCGGTGATGCCATCCAACCATCTCATCCTCTGTCGTCCCCTTCTCCTCCTGCCCTCAATCTTTCCCAGCACCAGGGTCTTTTCAAATGAGTCAGCTCTTTGCATCAGGTGGCCAAAGTATTGGAGTTTCAGCTTCAACATCCTTCCAATGAATACCCAGGACTGATATTCTTTAGTATGGACTGGTTGGATCTCCTTGCAGTCCAAGGGACTCTCAAGAGTGTTCTCCAACACCACAGTTCAAAAGCAAATATTATAAATAATTCATTCCTTTCTTCAAGTTTAAGATGCATCTCAAGTCTCAATTGTCACTTGCTCCTACTTTGAATCAAGGTTAGGGAAAGAGATAGTCATTTGTCATCAGCAATTTCTTCTCAGAAGTTGTTTTGTCATCTGATTCGGTCTCAGATGAATAGATATTAACAATGTAAGAAAATAAAAAAATAAAGCCTTATTTCAAATTTGTGAAAGTTGGACATGAGGCACTGAAGTAATAGAGTAGTTAATACTATTCTGTCTCCACCCTACCTCTCAACAAATCATAAGCTTGAAGAATTTGCATTTTTGTTTTATATTCCTCTGAATCTTCTATATATTCAGCACTCAATGAATCTTTGCTGCACTGAGTTGAAAATGGATAACAATGTAAATATTTGTAAGAACTTGAGTCATCAAGAAGTAAACACTTTGACTTAAGAGGATATTCCAACCTGTTCAAACACTGGCCACACACATCCTACTTGAGGAATCCATTATATGACTTTTAGAATGTTGCAATGTGGTTGGAATTAAAATTCAGACACCATCACCTAGCTCAATAGAGAGCTATCTTCATATCATTTATGGGGATATTAAACAGTATCTCTGAGCTTTGAGAATATATAACATGGGAAACTGATCAAGTTTGGGGGCCTAGGTAAGGTTCCTGAAAAGAAGGGGCATTTGATCTGAAGGAATAAAATTATCAAGTGAAGAGGAAGAGACACCAGACAGGGGAAATAGTATACACCAAAGTCCTATGGCAGGAGAAAGAAGAACTCACTCAAGGAATGAGGACAGTGTGAGAGCACATGAAGATCAAAGGGGAGAGCACTGCTAGACGAAGTTGGAAAGTTGGAGTATCCATGGGGGTTCTTTGGTTGTGAGCCACAGAAATGAACTCTGCCTTTTTCATCAAAATCAGGAGGAAGTTTTCTGGAATCACTAAAGAATTCACAAAGTTAAAAGATATTCATAAGATTTCGTGCCATCAAGGACACTGGTGACCTTACACCATTTTGGTGGATCCAGCGTGAAATGGCTTAATGGTTATCAGGAAGGAAGCAAGAAGCACAGACTGGGTTTTGGGAAGTTCGGCTATAAATGAGGGGGTCAGAGAGAATGAGTTGGTCCCAGATGTGGATGAAGGGTCAAAGAGGGTGTTTTCTAAGATTAAGGAGTCCAGACCATATTTCAATGACAAAGAGGTTAAGTATGCAAGAGGAAGGGATTATATTTAGCACATATTTTCAAGAAAGAAAAGAATCGATATAATAAGTGAAAGAATTGTTCTTGGCAAGAAGGAACAGCTCCACTATTGCAAGCCAAGAAAGAGGAAGAAGTACAGATGTAGAGAGATTCCTTTGTGGTGGTAAACAGACCCAGTTCCCTGATAGCTTCCATTTCATTTTTGAAGTAGGTCACCTTCTGAGACAGGGAAAGGTGAGATGTGAGTAAAGAGGATTAGAAATTCTGAAGGAAGTAGAGAAGGTTTAGAAAGTCACTGCAGGAGAATAAGGAACAGAGAGATGCCAGCTAGGGTTGAGGGCCCAGCTGAGAGGCATATTCATATTCCTAAATGTTGGATGCAAACGTGACACTGCACCCTAAAATCTTTTTGGCAAAGAACCACTTTTGTATTCTCTGTGAACACAAAGTCTGTTCTTACACATTTTCCACATATTCTCATTTGTCTATTTTCAGGCCTTAGTACCAAGAAAAACTATGCCTCTCTTTTTACTTTGTTCTTGTTACAGGAACTCAATAACATATAAATCAATTGTTAGAAATGAGTTGCTAAATTTTCAGCCCACTTAAGACAAAGTATGGGTACTTTGGTACTTAGGGCATTACCCTGATTTCATCTTCTTAATGTATTTGTGTTTTCTCTTTTCCTCCAGCTTCCTCCTTTATTATTATATATTACTAAGTAAATATATTTTATCCACCTCAAGTTCCCTTTGTGGAATGAGGGAAGATAAAGTAATAATAGTATAACCAAAATTTTAAAATATGATAATTAGTATAAATTTACATGTGGAAGTGCATATATAAAAAAAAATATGTAGATACATAGATAAAGACATAGCAAGGTTTGCTGACAATTCCTATGGAAACAAGAAATATAAAACCTAGCTAAGGGGCTTCCCTGGTGGCTCAGGGGTAAAGAATCTGCCTGCCACTCCAGGAGACACAGGTTTGATCCCACATGGCACAGAACAGCTAAGCCTGTGTGCCACAACTACCAAGTCTGTGCTCTAGAGCCGGGGAGCCACTACTGCTGAAGTCTGTGCACCCTAGAGCCTGTGCTGTGCAGCAAGAGAAGCCATCACAATGGGAAGTCCCTGCACCAAAACTAAGAACCCCCACTCACTGCAAGTAGAGAAAAGCCCGTGCAGGAAGACCCAGCACAGCCTAAACAAATCAAATATAAAAAATAAAACCTAGCTAAGTTTCTACTCAGAGATAGATAGTAAATCTAACATTTTTCAGAAAAGGAAAACATATTTACCTACTTATTGGTTTAACATTTTCCATAAAACTAAAATATCTTTACTAATATCCTTTAAACATTGAGGAAGAAAAACCCTAATCCAAAGTAAATTTATAAAATGATAAATTTAGGTAAGATGAAATGGATCTTTGTCTCTTAAGAATAGTTCATTGTTCCTGTTACCAAAAAGCAAGTCTGTGTGCCCAAGGCACAGTGAGGCCAAACAATATCAAAACGTCGGAGTGTGAAACAGAGACAGGTTTATTGAGAGCCCTGCAAGGAGACGGGTGGCTCATGCCTTAAAAACCCCCAAATTCCCGAAAGCTGTCAACAAAGCCCTTTTCTAAGAAAAGTGAGGGAGGGGCATGGTTGTTGCAAACTTCTTGGTGTTGGATCCTTTGCTCAAGGGGTTGGGGTCAAGGTCAGGTAACGATGTTCCTGTAAATCTCTACCAAACCAACGTTATTGTCTGAGCTGACAAGAAAGGATGAGGCCCCGAGGTACAACTTTCTCCCTCCGAGGTCCTGGTTCTGGCTAGGAGGAGGCAGATCTCAGTTGGAAGCTCCGTCAGGGCCAAGTTCCCAAAATCTTCCCAGCTGTCATCACTGAGGGAGCCAGGCACCCAGGACCCAGCTGGCCCTCAGGCGCCTCAGGCTGCCAGTACAGCAGGGACCAGGTCCCATAGGCTGCAACCCAGGCAGACGGCCACCGCCATTAGATCGCAGAGACAGGGATGAGGGGGGGATTCACCACCAATTCAAGGTCTGAGCCTAGTCAGTGGGAGGCCATGGCGAGAGCTCTGGAGCCCTGCAGGACACAGCCCCCAGCCTGTGAGTCTGAGGAGGAGTGAGCTGGAAGTCCCTGAGGAGAAGGGTGGGATCCGCCTCTTTCACTCTCCGCCTTAAGACTACCGCTCCAGGGACCGTTCGTTGAATGGAACCACTTCAGTTCAGTTCAGTTCAGTCGCTCAGTCGTGTCTGACTCTCTGTGACCCCATGAATCGCAGCACGCCAGGCCTCCCTGTCCATCACAAACTCCCAGAGTTTACTCAAACTCATGCCCATCGAGTCGGTGATGCCATCCAGCCATCTCATCCTCTGTCGTCCCCTTCTCCTCCTGCCCCCAATCCCTCCCAGTATCAGGGTCTTTTCCAAAGAGTCAACTCTTCGCATGAGGTAGCCAAAGTATTGGAGTTTCAGCTTCAACATCAGTCCTTCCAATGAACTCCCAGGACTTATCTCCTTCATGATGGACTGGTTGGATCTCCTTGCAGTCCAAGGGACTCTCAAGAGTCTTCTCCAACACCACAGTTCAAAAGCATCAATTTTTCAGCACTCAGCTTTCTTCACAGTCCAACTCTCACATCCAAACATGACCACTGGAAAAACCATAGCCTTGACCAGACGGACCTTTGTTAGCAAAGTAACGTCTCTGCTTTTTAATATGCTATCTAGGTTGGTCATAACTTTCCTTCCAAGGAGTAAGCATCTTTTAATTTCATGGCTGCAGTCACCATCTGCAGTGATTTGGGAGCCCAAAAAAATTAAGTCTGACACTGTTTCCACCGTCTCCCCATCTATTTCCCATGAGGTGATGGGACCAGATGCCATGATCTTAGTTTTCTGAATGTTAAGCTTTAAGCCAACTTTTTCACTCTCTTCTTTCACTTTCATCAAGAGGCTTTTTAGTTCCTCTTCACTTTCTGCCATAAGGGTGGTGTCATCTGCATATCTGAGGTTATTGATATTTCTCTGGGCAATCTTGATTCCAGCTTGTGCTTCTTCCAGCCCAGCGTTTCTCATGATGTACTCTGCATATAAGTTAAATAAGCAGGGTGACAATATACAGCCTTGACGTACGCCTTTTCCTATTTGGAACCAGTCTGTTGTTCCATGTCCAGTTCTAACTGTTGCTTCCTGACCTGCATACAGGTTTCTCAAGAGGCAGGTCAGGTGGTCTGGTATTCCCATCTCCTTCAGAATTTTCTACAGTTTATTGTGATCCACACAGTTGAAGGCTTTGACATAGTCAATAAAGCAGAAATAGGTGTTTTTCTGGAACTCCCTTGCTTTTTTGATGATCCAGTGGATATTGGCAATTTGATCTCTGGTTCCTCTGCCTTTTCTAAAACCAGCTTGAACATCTCCATGTTCAAGGTCAGAAGGCGCGGCTGTGAGAAGATACCCCTCATCCAAGGTAAGGAGCAGCAGCTGCTCTTTGCTGGAGCAGCCATGAAGAGATACCCCACATCCAAAGTAAGGAAACGCAAGTAAGATGGTAGGTGTTGTGAGAGGGCATCAGAGGGCAGACACACTAAAACCATAATCACAGAAAACTAGCCAATCTGATTACAGGACCACAGTCTTGTCTAACTCAATGAACTCAATGAAACTAAGCCATGCCATGTGGGGCCACCCAAGATGGTTGGGTCATGGTGGAGAGGTCTGACAGAATGTGGTCCACTGGAGAAGGGAATGGCAAACCACTTCAGTATTCTTGCCTTAAGAACCCCATGAACAGTATGAGAAGGCAAAATGATAGGATACTGAAAGAGGAACTCCCCAGGTTGGTAGGTGCCCAATATGCTGCTGGAGATCAATGGAGAAATAACTCCAGAAAGAATGAAGGGATGGAGCCAAAGCTAAAAAAATACCCAGTTGTGGATGTGACTGGTGATAGAAGCAAGGTCCGATGCTGTAAAGAGCAATATTGCATAGGAACCTGGAATGTTAGGTCCATGAATCAAGGCAAATTGGAAGTGGTCAAAACAGGAGATGGCAAGAGTGAATGTCGACATTCTAGGAATGGAACCACTAACGGTCACTTATCAACAGTTTTTTGTGGGCGAAGCTCACTGTAGCATCCTCCAATGGCTGAGCAGGAACAGCCTGACAGTGGCTCGTTGACAGTGGCTGATGATGGCTCGTTGACAGTTGATTGTTTGGGGGAGGGGCCCAGACTGAAGGCTGAGCAGGACCACTAACTGTCTGGGGTGACTGTTGCCTGGTAACAAGGTTGGGAGATAGCACACAGCTTCAGTCAAGTGTTAAGGGCTGCAGGGTTATATTACAATTACATTTAGGGAAATTAAAATGGATCTTTGTCTCTTTGTGTGTGCGTGCTAAGTCTCTTCAGTCATGTCTGACTCTTTGTGACCCCATGGACTGTAGCCCGCCAGGCTCCTCTGTCCATGGGGATTCTCCAGGCAAGAATACTGGTGTGGGTTCCTATGCCCTCCTCCAGGGGATCTTCCCCACCCAGGGATCGAACCCCAGTCTTCTGTGTCTCCTACTGTTGGCAGGCAGGTTCTTTATTACTAGCACCACCTGGGAAGCCCTCTTTGTCTCTTAAAAATAGCTTATTGTTACTATTATAAAAGTTAGGTGAAATATTTAAAATCATAGTCTCAACATACTACAACCACTTTTAGGAAGACAAGTACTTTAAACTTCAGCTTCTTATATGGCAAAAGTTACTTTCAGTGTACTTCACACAGTAAACATCAGTGCTTTCTTTGACTTTGATTTTAAAATATCTAAATGAGAATCAAGATTGCATAACTTAAGACTGTAGACTCAAATCTCCATTTGACCTTTCTCTGCCTGTGTGACCTCATAAAACCCCTAATTACGCTTTACCTCCAGATTGTTAAGAGGGTTAAATGAGTTCATACAAGAAATGCTTAGAATAGTGCCTGACATGTAGTAAGCATTTTACAAACATTAACTGTTGCTATTGTTTTTTGTCATTGTCTCCATCATCTAAACTATGTAAAGACTGTCTTTGCTGGTATTTCTCCCAAGCATCGCCAGCAGTTTAACACACTGCAGGTGTGTTTAAGTGATATTGACCTTGGTGATGAGGGTCATTTGATCTGAAGAACATCGTATTTGAATTATCATAATGAGATAAAGCATAACTTCCTTTTTATTCAAAAGGCAGTACCAGAGAACTAAACATCCCAAGTTTATGTGAAAGCAAGTTAGACTGGCCTACAAGCAGGGTGACCTTAAAAGCATCTGAGCAGGGGTGAGAAAATCCCATTCTCTAACCTGTTTCACACTCTCACTACCAGTGATACAAAAGGAAAAGCTAGGCTAGGCCTTCTGCACCTACAGTTCAGGTCTCTGAATACTTAGGTTGTTTTCAGAAAAATTTAAACCAACTTCTGAGTGCCAAAATGTTCCCCCAACAAAACTCTTTCCAGTCCTTCAGAAATAATCCACCAGGGTCTTTTCTCCTTCCAGGCCTGTTGGCAATTGAATAGCAGACAACAAACAAAAATTGGCATCAAACTGAAGTCCTCTGCTCTTCAGTTCTGCCACTCAATAACCAATGAATTTTGCAAGTTCCTATACTTTCAGAGCCCTAGTTTCCTTAGCTGTAAAGTGGAGGTAAGGGAAGACTTGTTAATATCTGTCCAGTGATAAAGCACCTGGGTGACCTTGTTCTGATGGTCTTCAGTAGAAACCACTCACTTCACACTGTCTTCTAGTACAGGATCCATCCTACAAATCCTGACTCAATCACATGTACCCATAAATGAACTCCCTGTATATCATACAGAATCATACAGAATATAAACATCACAGCAGTACCTATTCCCTGTATTATCTACCAACAGTCAAATGTTTCTGATACTAATTCTTTTGCTATTTCTTGCAGGAGTCTGAATTCCTAAAATCCAGCTAATAGCAGAGGGTTTTATAGGAATGTAAGGATTGAGAGCAGGAGGAGAAGGGGACGACAGAGGATGAGATGGTTGGATGGCATCACCGACTCAATGGACATGGGTTTAGGTGAACTCCAGGAGTTGGTGACAGACGGGGAGGCCTGGTGTGCTGTGGTTCATGGGGTCGCAAAGATTCGGACATGACTGAGCAACTGAACTGAACTGAACTGAAGGAAGAAGGAGAGATATATGTGGGTGACAAGACTAAATGGTTCTGGTCACTTTATTATACTAATTAAAAACAAAAGCATGGAGGAGAATAGAATCTTTTACTGAGGCAAACTACAAAATTAATTGTTAAGGATTTGACCAGTTATTACTCTAGGAACAAGAGCGTATCATAAATAGTGAGGACAATGATAAACTCCAGGGCCTTTTCATTTTTACAATAAAGTACATTATGATTGTTTACAATTTACAAAGCCCGTGAAACCTACAAACACATCAATTTATAGAGAGGTGTCTTTCTAGTCTCTGTTCTTAAACATAAGTACTTTTTCACCTTGAATATACACCAGCATCAAAATGCACACTAACATATTTTACTTACACAGTTGATCCTTGAACAGCATGACATGTAGCTCAAACTACACAGGTCCACTTATGTGCAGATTTCCTTCACTAAATACTTACCATGATATTACACCACCCATGGACATACCACAGATGTATGACCATAGGTACAGAAGCAGAACTGTAAAGTTACATGCAAATTTTCAACTGTGCATAAAGGTCAGCACTACAATCCCTGCTTTGTTCAAAGTTCAACTGTATACATTTAACTTAGGAACTTAAGAAACATAAATTTGTCAGCTTTTTTTCCCAGAAGTTTGGTAAATAAAAAACTATCATAGTAGTTTTGGGTTAATTAAAATTTGGGGAATGCCAGACAAATTTATATTATCCTTTACTTTATAAGAAATGATAAAAAGAAAGATCCCATCTGTGTTATCTAATGGCAATTTAGACAAACAGTCCTGTTCTCCTTAAAGTTTTTCTCCTTCCACTGGGTTCATGCAAAGGACTTTGAGACCCTAGGAAATGGAAGAGCTACAAGATGGTAGGAGTCTGGCTCCCCAAATGACCACAAAGAGGAAAATCACTTGCCCATGGACCAGGAAAACTCAGTGTCATCCATATGAAATGCTATGGCATATTTTTTTGTAGCAGCTGTTACTCCAACCAACACAAAAATTAAATGCCTCTTGTAAATAAATACATAAACATAATCACAAATCTTTTCCTAACAGAGCTACAATTTAAAACAAGATATGAGAGAATAGTGCTCAAGGGCGGATGTTAAGACGTTCCTGAACAAACAGCACCATATACGATTATCACTATCTGATAACTCCAAACAAAGGCATTGTTATAGAAAAATGGTTCTCTGTTTTTCCCCCACACATCTAAGAACTAGAAAATACCCCCAGATATAATTGTGGGTCTCAAAAAACGTGACCAACAGGTAACAATGACTCCTCTTAAGAAGAGAAACACAGCCTGCTCCCGACAACAGTCAAATTGAGACTCCTATCCTAGGCCCAACTGTATTTTTCCTCATCTTTTCTAATATCCCAAAACTTGTCCAGGAAATTACATTAGAGCAATTTTGTTTCAACATACTATAGGCAGCTTTATTTTTACCTATATCTACCTGCTTAAATTTATCAGAAAGGGGTAATTTTTTGGATATACATACATTCAACAATCACAACTTTCCTCCCTTTACCTGCCTGCTTTGCATTTCTTCTCTTTTCATTTCAAACTATTTATCTTAAGTCAAGACTATTTCCCCACCTTGGCCATACCCAGTGGCATGTGTGATCTTAGTTCCCTAACCCCCTTCATCAGAAGCATGGAGTCTTAACCAATGGACCACCAGTAAAGTCCCACTGTAAGAACCCTTTAACTCTCTTCCTCTCAATAGAAAATAACTTCAGCATCTGGTCTTACTAATTTACTGGACTTTCCTCCAGCCTCTGAACTTCAAGGAATCATAAAAATATTTACTGAATTCTTGAAGCGACACTCTAAGTAAAGGACACTGATTAGACCAAGTCTTTCTTCCCTAAACTTGTATTTTAGACACATTTGACCAGTTTTCAAACAGATAAAAAATGGTTTCCTCACATTAAGCCATAAAATCTTTAGGTCAAATGGAATTCTCATTCATTTGAAAAAGGATTAGACCAATGTAAGAATTCAGGATGAGATGCAAATACAGGCTTGCTTGCTAATTATTCCCTGTACTATTTGTTTTTTTTTTTTTTTTTTTTCCTTCATGTAAAGATTTAAGACACAGCTTCATACATTTAGGGACATATTATCCATTTACAGGAAATTCCTGGATGTTCTATAATTAAAAGCTAGCAGGACATCATAAAGGACTTAACAGCTCATATATGAAATAATCTATTCACATTATTTCCTGGGAAGGAAAAGGGTGGCACCGATATGAGAGGCAAACACTGCTAACTGTTCTTAGGCGTCCTTTCATTTCCATGGTACAGTGACAGTAGCTCTCCCATCAGTTTCCCTCTGCCAAATGTCAGTGCAGCTCAGTAATCATATTGAGTATCTACTACGTGAAAGGCCATGGAAATTCAAGCATGAGTAAGTCATGTTTGCAGCCTCCAAGGCGCTTGTGGTCCAGGGTAACAGGTGCAATAAAAGGAATGAGATGTGGGATGATGAAAAAGTTCCGGAAATGGATAGTGGTGGTGTCTTCATGACAGCTTGAATATAATTCTTGCCACTGAGCTGTGCACTTAAAAATAGTTAAGATGCTGAATTTCATGTCGTATATGAGCCACCAGTTCAGTTCAGTTCAGTCACTCAGTCGTGTCCGACCCTTTGCGACCCCATGAATCGCAGCACACCAGGCCTCCCTGTCCATCACAAACTCCCGGAGTTTACTCAAACTCATGCCCATCAAGTCAGTGATGCCACCCATCCATCTCATCCTCTGTCGTCCCCTTCTCCTCCTGCCCCCAATCCCTCCCAGTATCAGGGTCTTTTCCAATGAGTCAACTCTTCGCATGAGGTAGCCAAAGTATTGGAGTTTCAGCTTCAACATCAGTCCTTCCAATGAACTCCCAGGACTTATCTCCTTCATGATGGACTGGCTGGATCTCCTTGCAGTCCAAGGGACTCTCAAGAGTCTTCTCCAACACCACAGTTCAAAAGCATCAATTTTTCAGCACTCAGCTTTCTTCACAGTCCAACTCTCACATCCATACATGACCACTGGAAAAACCATAGCCTTGACCAGACGGACCTTTGTTGGCAAAGTAACGTCTCTGCTTTTTAATATGCTATCTAGGTTGGTCATAACTTTCCTTCCAAGGAGTAAGCATCTTTTAATTCCATGGCTGCAGTCACCATCTGCAGTGATTTGGGAGCCCAAAAAAATAAAGTCTGACACTATTTCCACTGTCTCCCCATCTATTTCCCATGAGGTGATGGGACCAGATGCCATGATCTTAGTTTTCTGAATGTTGAGCTTTAAGCCAACTTTTTCAGTCTCCTCTTTCACTTTCATCAAGAGGCTTTTTAATTCCTCTTCACTTTCTGCCATAAGGGTGGTGTCATCTGCATATCTGAGGTTATTGATATTTCTCTGGGCAATCTTGATTCCAGCTTGTGCTTCTTCCAGCCCAGCGTTTCTCATGATGTACTCTGCATATAAGTTAAATAAGCAAGGTGACAATATACAGCCTTGATGTACGCCTTTTCCTATTTGGAACCAGTCTGTTGTTCCATGTTCAGTTCTAACTGTTGCTTCCTGACCTGCATACAGGTTTCTCAAGAGGCAGGTCAGGTGGTCTGGTATTCCCATCTCCTTCAGAATTTTCCACAGTTTATTGTGGTCCCACAGTCGAAGGCTTTGGTGTAGTCAATAAAGCAGAAATAGATGTTTTTCTGGAACTCTCTTGCTTTTTTGATGATCCAGCAGATATTGGCAATTTGATCTCTGGTTCCTCTGCCTTTTCTTAAACCAGCTTGAACATCTGGAAGTTCTCGGTTCACTATTGCTGAAGCCTGGCTTGGTGAATTTTGAGCATTCCTTTACTAGCGTGTGAGATGAGTGCAATTGTGCGGTAGTTTGAGCATTCTTTGGGCTTGCCTTTCTTAGGGATTGGAATGAAAACTGACCCTTTTCTAGTCCATTAATCTACTACTGTGGGCAGGAATCCCTTAGAAGAAATGGAGTAGCCATTGTAGTCAACAAAAGAGTCTGAAATGCAGTACTTGGATGCAATCTCAAAAACAATAGAAAGATCTCTGTTCGTTTCCAAGGCAAACCATTCAATATCACAGTAATCCAAGCCTATGCCCCAACCAGTAATGCTGAAGAAGCCAAAGTTGAACGGTTCTATGGAGACCTACAAGACCTTTTAGAACTAACACCCAAAAAATATGTCCTTTTCATTATAGGGGACTAGAATGCAAAAGTAGGAAGTCAAGAAACACCTGGAGTAACAGGCAAATTTGGCCTTGGACTACGGAATGAAGCAGGGCAAAGGCTAATAGAGTTTTGCCAAGAGAACGCACTGGTCATAGCAAACACCCTCTTCCAACAACACAAGAGAAGACTCTACATATGGACATCACCAGATGGTCAACACCGAAATCAGATTGATTATATTCTTTGCAGCCAAAGATAGAGAAGCTCTATACAGTCAGCAAAAACAAGGCCGGGAGCTTACTATGGCTCAGATCATGAACTCCTTATTGCCAAATTCAGACTTAAACTGAAGAGAGTAAGGATAACCACTAGACCATTAAGGTATGACCTAAATCAAATCCCTTATGACTATACAGTGGAAGTGAGAAATAGATTTAAGGGACTAGATATGACAGACAGACAGCCTGATGAGCCATCAGGGAAGCCCATATTTCACCACAAAAAAAGAAGGAATAGACACTCCCTCTTTCCCTTTTCTTCAGAGGAAGAATCGATCAGGAGAAACCAACTGGTAACACCACCTTCTTTGACCAAAAGAGGGGCAGGGAAACCAGTGTGTGGGCCCTTCCCTCTGGGTTGTTCTCAGGCCCCAGCAAATGCACTGCAGCACCATCTTGGGTCACATATTTTTCCTGGATGGCAAAGCAGAGGTCAGGACAGCTGGGAAATCTCTTTCCAGGAGGTATACACAACTATGTTGTCCCTGAGGAAAATGAATTCATGGTTTTGAAAGGTGAGCTCCCCTTCAGAGGGTGACCCAGTAAAGGCAGCCGCTGGGCTCCTGCCCTCACAGCGGGCGGGGCCCAGTCCCAGGGGGCCCCGTGCTTGGGAGAGGGCCCCTGTGTTTGGCTTAGTGCTTTGTCATCACCATTTTTAAATTCTTAAAAATTTTTTTCAACCAAAGTTCCCATATTAGCCTTTTACACTAGTCCTACAGAGATGGGAGGACACAGCCCCTTTTCCTTTCCTCAAGAGCCTGTGTGAAGTGCAGAGAAGAGCAAAGCTCAAGAGAAAACAGTGAGACATTTTTCACGTTGTAAGAAGCCAAGAGGAACAAAGAGAAATCCACCTGGGAGAGGAGTAAAGCTGTCCTCAGAGACCAGAAAATGGGGTTGCTTAAGAACATGCATGCATGTTTGTGTTCATCTTTCTGTGTGCACACACATGTGCAGTGGACTATGGAGCCAGTTAGAGGTGCACACAGGTACACAGGTCATAAGTTTGAAATTCCTTCCTTTGGGGAGTACATGGCAACTTCTGAGTTCAGTAGAAATTATACCTCTATAAAGTCTTAGAATATTCAACCCTTCAAAAAAGAGCTCGTATACTGACATTAGAGTGGGCCACATGGGGCTGGTGGAGACTGATGGGACAAGGGCTGAGATAGGCAAGGTGGCTGTGTTCCTTCCCTTCTGAGCACAAATGCACAATGGCATTGGTGCCGACTTCTTGGTCACCTCACACCCCAGGCTTGCAAGAGGCTTTCTGAAATGACAGTGTCTCCCACCATGCAGAAAGCACCCAAGAAATTCCAAACTTCATGACACACATTTGTAGTGAAAAATGCCCTTTCAGAAGAATGAAGGACCTTTAATGTTGTGTTGAAAAATAAATTATGTCATTATTACATAATCATTATCTCTTTCTGTACTGTTTGACATTTTTATCATGGATATATATAGCTTATTGAGGAATGTCAACTCATGAGGATGTAAACCTGATTTTCTTTTTGCCAGTAACTATTCCTGAATGTCTTAAATAAGTAATGCCTTCATTTTTAATATCATTTTGACCCAATTCTGTAAGGTTTCCAACATTCTGACTTACAAAAACGGTGTCCTTTCATTTCCCAAGACTCAGTTTGACTTATTTAAAATTTCAGTGTTACATTGATTCTAATTTTGTCTCTCTTTCCCACCCCAACACCAAGCACAGGTCACAGCTCTGGCTTGACTGACCTGAAGTGGACAGGAGAGCTGGATGGCCTGACTTTCCATCTCTCCTCTCCCCTTCTTCCACCCACTGCTGCTTCTTTCCCTGTGAGAGTAGGGCTGAGATAGGAGGAAGAGAACACGAATACCTCCCTGACTGGGCCAGGTCGCGGTGCTGCCTGATGGTGGTGGTAGCTACTGTTCTGCTCATTGTATATGCTCTCCAGGAGTATGGTGTGGACAGACGGTGGCTCCAACACGTTCCCCCGGTAAAAGCTCACCCCCCACCTCATTGTCCCTAATTCTCTGCCAAAGCAGACATCCAGAAAAGGAATAAGAAGGGCAGTCACTCTTTTCATAGGTTTCGTGCATGCATGCATGCTAAATCGCTTCCGTCTTGTCCAACTCTTTGTGGCCCCATGAACTGTTGTCCACCAGGCTCCTCTTCCACGGGATTCTCCAGGCAAGAATACTGGAGTGGGTTGCCATGCCCTCCTTATTGGCTTTCTTTAAAAGAAAAAGGCAAACAGGAATTCTTTTGGTACTTCCATTTGACCTTTGGAAAAGAAGCATGTCCTCCACAGAAATGTGAGTTGGGAGGTAACCTGTCTTCTCCTTCTTTTGGCTGTGTGAAGGGAGGGTGGGTGCTGCTGAGCTGGTTTCTGAATTTGTTTCTATCTTAACACTGAGGGGAGGTGGCTGAGCCACCTATCAGCTTTGTTCTGAATCAAGAAAGTGAGATTTAGCCATCATTCTGGGAAGACCTGGAGTTTGTTTGTTGCAACTGTATTAGCTTTATTAAAAATGAAATAAAAACACAGTAATATATGATCTGTGCAGTGACATTGCAGGAATACACAAAGAACAATTTCATAACACAGTGGAGGGGCTTTGCTGAGACTCTGAGAGGAAGGATCAAGGACAATTTTCTAGTGGAGAGAATGTCCAATTTATCCTGCTGGAAATGTAGAGGAAAAGCAAGGCTTCTCAACCCTGGCACTACTGACATTGAGGCCAGATAATTCTTCATTGTGGGAGGCTTGTATACATCCCTCATCACTTCCCACTAGATGACAGAAGAATCCCTCCCCAAGTGATGACAACCAAAAATGTCTCCAGATGTTGCCAACTATCTCCCAGCAGAGCAAAACTGCCTCTGACTGAAAACCACTGGGGTAGATTACTACAGGCAGATGGGAAATCATGATCAAAGGCCTGAAGTGTGACACAGCATGACATTTCTGAATCCTACACATAGTTCCAGATTACTAAAGTATTAAAAGCAATGCTGGGAGTGCCTGGAGGTGGGAATGGAGGGGAGGAGCACGGGAGACTGATTATAGAGGGTCTGAGAGCACATGCAAAGGTAAAGGAATGTCATCCTTTTGGGTAAGTTTCAGAAAAGAAAATGACATATAGGCTTTGAGTTTCAGTTCGATGGTAAGAGGACATGGAGAGAATAAGACTTCAGGCAGCTGGATCACTCAGGAGCTGTGTAAAAAGTCAAGACACACAACGAGGCAAAGCACCTGAAAAGGAGGAGTAGGGGGTTGATATGTGTGCAGGAGATGGGTGGATGGCCCTGAAGCTGATGACAAGAGCATAAAGAAGGATAAGTGATTACACTCTATGTCTGAGAAGGAGAAAAAAGTGTGCATGTACTGACTTGTAGGTGCCTTCTTTTTCCTCTTGTTGGTAAATTTAAGATCTTAGCCTACAGAAATGTATTTCATCTTGACTGTTTTCTGGATTTTTCAAGGATGAAGTATTTTGATTTCAACCAACAAAGATGTTATATTTTGATCCCTACCACTTTACATAATTTGTTCCAACACTTGAAGCATCACAAACAACACAGTTGTGTTTTGTCAATAGTTTAGAATCCCATATTTCAAATGCCATTGTGACATTACTCCAACATTGGCCAAACTATCAGCGAAAAGTTATAATTTTTAAATTTTTGTTTATTTTTTTATTTTTAGCTGTGCTGGGTCTTCTTTGCTGCACAAGCTTTCCTCTAGTTACAGCAAGTGGGGGCTACTTATTACTGGCAGTGCACAGGCCTCTCACAGTAGTAGCTTCTCTTGTTGCAGAGCACAGACTCTAGGGAACGTGGGCTTCAAGAGTTGTAGCCCGTGAGCTCTAGAGCACAGGCTCAATTGTTTTGGCACACAGGCCTAGTTGCTCCATGGCATTTGGGATCTTCCTCTATCAGGGACCAAACCAATGTCTCCTGAATTGACAGGCAGATTCTTTATCACTGAGCCACCAGGGAAGACCAAGTTATCATAGTTTTGATTTTTTTTTTTTTTTTTTTTTTTTTTTTTTTTTTTGACGGGGAAAATATCTTTATTGTGTTTGGGGCAGCGGGCAGAGGTCCAGTCTCAGAACTTCTGGAACTGCTTCTTGGTGCCGGCAGCCTTGGTGACCTTGAGGACGTTGAAGCGCACAGTCTTGCTCAGGGGCCGGCACTCGCCCACCGTGACGATGTCACCGATCTGGACGTCCCTGAAGCAGGGAGAGAGGTGCACGGACATGTTCTTGTGGCGCTTCTCGAAGCGGTTGTACTTTCGGATGTAGTGAAGGTAGTCTCGGCGGATGACGATGGTCCTCTGCATCTTCATTTTGGTCACCACGCCAGGCAGGATCCGCCCTCGAATGGAGACGTTACCAGTAAAAGGGCATTTCTTGTCAATGTAGGTGCCCTCGATGGCCTCCTTTGGAGTCTTAAAGCCCAGACCAATGTTCTTGTAGTATCGAGGGAGCTTTTCTTTGCCAGTTTCTCCAAGCAGGACCCTCTTCTTATTTTGAAAGATGGTCGGTTGCTTTTGGTACGCACGTTCTGTCTGAATGTCCGCCATCTTCCCGGCTGCCTGAAAAAAGGAAGTATAGTTTTGATTTTACATCTGGCAAACTTTAGAGAGGTCAAGGTACTGTAAGGAGAAGAGAGAGCCTAACCAAGAATTTGATACAAATGACTTTGTCCCAGGTTGGCACTTTGTTTTAAAAGAGAACATGGATACCACTTAGCTTTAATGCAGTATGAATTAACTCCAATGGTAACATTTCTGAAAAACGATGCAGCAACAGTATATATACAAACACAAAGCAGTGTTTGTCATAGAATTGATAAGCAAACATTATTAGCATTTTTAATGTACTATACAGAGTGACTCTTTCAAAAGGAGATTCAGCTCCTAAATAAACTTTTCATGGTAAGCAACCCAGAAACTAAATTTTATTAACCTCTTTTGCTGTTCTTATCAGTGGTCCAGATCATTTAAACTGATAAGCAGCAGCTGAACTATACAAAAAGTTCTTGATAAACAGCAGCTAAGGGAGGGCAGGAAAAGGGCAAAATTCAACTATGGTGACATAAATCTTGATGCAAATCCAAAGACTGGTATATGTGGTAGCAAAAGTGCCCCCAAATGACACAGAAACGCATTTGTCCAATCTCTTAAGTATATTTTTTGAACATTAATGTTACAAGAATGTGAAAAGGATTCCATTTCCTGCTTGATACATTCTTTCCCAGTTTCTTGCAGGTTCAAATGAAGATTTAGAGACTCTTCATATAACACATAATAATGGGAAGGGAAGAAGGAAACTAAGGAAGCAAGGTAAGGAGGGGGAAAGGAGGTTGAGAGCAATTTGCATTTCTCTTATGTTCTATGCATATGTAACAACTATAATCAATATCACTACTGATCTGGTTTCAAACAAGCCTTTGACTGTGTGTATCACACTATGGAAAATACTGAAAGAGATGGGAATACCAGACCACCCGACCTGTCTCTTAAGAAATGTGTATGCAGGTCAGGAAGCAACAGTTAGAACTGGACATGGAGCAACAGACTGGTTCCAAATAGGAAAAGGAGTACGTCAAGGCTGTATATTGTCACCCCGCTTATTTAACTTCTATGCAGAGAACATCATGAGAAACACTGGGCTAGATGAAGCACAAGCTGGAATCAAGATTGCCAGGAGAAATATTAATAACTGCAGATATGCAGATGACACCACCCTTATGGCAGAAAGTAAAGAACTAAAGACCTCTTGATGAAAGTGAAAGAGGAGAGTGAAAAAGTTGGCTTAAAGCTCAACATTCACAAAACAAAGATCATGGAATCCAGTCCCATCACTTCATGGCAAATAGATGGGGAAACAGTGGAAACAGTGGCTGACTTTATTTCGGGGGGGGGGCTCCAAAATCACTGCAGATGGTGACTGCAGCCAGTCACCATTCATGGACTGCAGCCATGAAATAAAAAAATGCTTACTCCTTGGAAGGAAAGTTATGACCAACCTAAACAGCACACTAAAAAGAAGAGATGTTACCTTGTCAACAAAGGTCTGTCTAGTCAAGGCTATGGTTTTTCCAGTAGTCATATATAGATGTGAGAGTCAGACTATAAAGAAAGCTGAGCACCAAAGAATTGATGCTTTTGAACTGTGGTGTTGGAGAAGACTCTTGAGAGTCCCTTGGACTGCAAGGAGATCCAACCAGTCCATCCTAAAGGAAATCAGTCCTGAATATTCATTGGAAGGAGTGATATTGAAGCTGAAACTCCAATACTTTGGCCACCTGATGCGAACAGCTGACTCATTTGAAAAGACCCTGATGCTGGGAAAGATTGAGGGCAGGAGAAGGGGAAGACAGAGGATGAGATGGTTGGATGGCATCACCGACTCAATGGACATGAGTTTGAGTAAACTCTGAGAGTTGGTGAAAGACAGGGAGGCCTGGTGTGCTGCAGTCCATGGGGTTGCAAAGAGTCGGATACGACTGAGCGACTGAACTGAACTGAAGGCTGGTGTCAGCACTAAGAAGCTGGTTTCAAGGTCAAAATATAAATGGGGTAGGATGAGAGTGTCCACATTTCTTAGGCATCCCTTGGTTAATGGCAACTGCATTTCATTCTTGGAAGTCAATACAAATTGTTTCACTCCTCTACAAAACATAGTCTTTATCAGTCAAACGGAATCAGCACCAATCTGTGAGAAGAGGCTATATTGATGTCTGATTTGACTGCTTTGGAAATACTGCTAGAGCAGAGTCACTAAAAGAATAGCCCATGAACAGCAGCATCAATATCATCCAAAAGTTTGTCAGAAATTCTGAGTAACAAGCTCTACCCTAGATTTACTGAATGAATCAGAATCTGCATTTTAATAAGATATTTAAGTGAAGTTAATGGTTGATGCACTGCCCTTAAAACCAAGCTGCTGATCTCTAAGCTGCCTGTGCCTTGTCCACTACTAGATAAGTACAGAAACTGGGTGTAAGCATTTAAAGCTTTCGTAGTCATTTGACACTAACATGTGTCCACATCCAAGAAGCAGCGGACTTGTGTCCTTCAAAATGAATGAGCCAGTGTGGAGTTTCAGCACTTGTGTGGTGGGTTGCAGGTGGTGCAAGCTGCTACCAGTCATGGACAGCAGATGCCAACATCATCATCATGAATTTTCAAAAATAAAAACTAGCTCTTCATCACAAAATCTGAAAAATGCTACTCCAGAGCAAAGGTCAACAAGCTTTTTCTATAGAGGGCCAGATAGTTAATACCTTAAGCCCTGTAGGTTACAAAGTCTTTGTAGCAACTACTTAACTGTCATTATAAAGCAAAAACAGCAACAGAGGATGAGAAAGGAAATGAGCATGGCTGTGTTCCAATAAAACTTTAGTGGAGGGCAGATTCGGCCAACAGGCTATCCTATGCCAACTCCTGTTCTAAAGGATGACTGTTGGCCAAGTATGATGCTACCAGATGATTATGCTGAATCCACTTGGTGTAATACAACCATCATTTTTAAGAACCAAGACTATGAAACAAATGGCCATAGCCCACTACTTTTAACAGTGGTTTACCCTACTTGCAGTGGCCACAGAAACAACCTGCTCTCTGCCTTTTGTTCTATAGTAGTGGGAAATCCATGAGGACAAAAACAAATACATCTGGATAACCCTCAGTTGCTACCACAGCAAAACAAAAGGATCAAAAAAGAACCATTCAGGGGGCAGTCCCAAGATGGTGGAGGAACAGGACGGGAGACCACTTTCTCCCCCACAAATTCATCAAAAAATCATTTGAATGCTGAGCAACTTCCACAAAACAACTTCCAAATGCTGGCAGAGGACATCAGGCACCCTGAAAGATAGCCTATTCTCTTCAAAAGGAGGTAGGACAAAATATAGAAGACAAAAAGACAGACAAAGGAGTTAGGGATGGGGACCTGTCCTGGGGAGGACGTCAAGAAGGAGAAGTTTCCAAAGAGTAGGAAACCCTCTCACAGGCGGGTCTGTGGGGAGTTTGGGAATCTCATAGGGGAACATAACAAGGAGGAAAAAAAAAGAACACCACCACCACCTAACTGCAACTGCCAGCGGAGACGTAGCCCAGATGCTTGCATCCACCACCAGCAAGGGGGGCTGGGCAGGGAGGCACAGGCGGCATCACTGGCCCTTAGGGTAAGGCCCGGGCCTGAATGCCCTGAGGACAATCTAGCGGGGCTAATGTGAGGTAGCAACCCAAACTGTGGGATCGTTAGAAAGGAAAAAAAAAAAGAAAGAAAGAGAACTTTCCCAAGAAAGGCTCTAACTAGCAGCCTGGCCCACTCACAGACCAAAGGATTGAGCGAACACCAAAGAAGAGCTAGCCGGCTGCGTACCACTCCCTCCCCCAGCTCCCAGAGGCAGAGAGGCAGGCATGCGACAGCCACATCAGGAAGGCAAGGGGCTGCTCCAATCCCGGCCCCAGAGACTGGCATCCTCCAGCAAACTGTCAGCAGGCTCCCAGTTGCTAACCACGTCTTCCTGGCATCCTGTATGGTTGATATCTGCCAGGAGGGTCGCAGTCTGAGATCAGCTCCCCAGAGGAGACACATGATACACCTGAGACGGTGCTCTTGTGGCGCACCCAGGACTGGGGAGGTGGTTAAGATGCACGGCCCACCTGGGGCAGTGTGCTCACCAAGCACCTGGCCGCCTGAGCTGCTCGGACCTGGGAAGGGCACAAAACTCATGCCCAACCGAGTCTGTGCCCTTGCGGAGTACCCAAGAACCTGAACCGGAGAGGCTTAGACCTGGGAAGTGCATGAAACCACAGGGCCCACTTTGAACAGTGCCATGCAGAGCACCCTGGAGCCTGAGCAGTGTAAACCCAGAAAGCACAAGCCATGAGTGGGGGCAAACCCAGGGTGGTTCATGCACTGCGAGCACTCCCCACACACGCCAGTGGTATTTGTTTGCAGTGTCCCTCCCTCACCACAACACAACTGAACAAGAGAGCCTAAATAGGTGACCACCTTCGCCCCTTTGTCAGGGCAGAAATTAGACACCAGAGAGACTTGCAAACAGAGGAAGCCAAAATAAACAAAGAAGAGGGAAGCACTCTGGAAGTGACAGGTGCAAGACATTAAAACCCTTTAATTAACATTGACTAGGCATTGGAGGGGCCTATATATATTGAGAACAAGTACAAGCTGGGACAAGGAACTGTCTGAAACTAAACTGACCCCAAGCTGCCCACAGCAGCTCCAGAGAAATTCCTAGATTTATTTTTACTTAAAAAGTGATATTTTTACTATTATCACTTTTTAATTTTTTTAAGTTATTACTCCTTTAATTTTCACTTTTATAACCTACTATTACCTTGCAAAAAAAGACCCTATTTTTAAAGCAAATTTCATATATGTATTTTTTATAATTTTTGTGATTGATTTTGTTTTGTATTTTTAATATGGTATTTTTGAGAGTTTAATCTCTACTCTAGATTTTTAATCTTTGCTTTTTGGTATTTGTTATCAATTTTGTACCTTTAAGAATCTAATCTTCAGTATCCATTTTCACTTAGGGATATCATTACAGTGGCTTGATTGCTCTCTCCCCTTTTGACTCTCCCTTTTCTCTACCGGGTCACCTCTATCTCCTCCCTCCCCCTTCTCTTCTCTACCCAACTCTGTGAATCTCTCTGGGTGTTCCAGGCTGTGGAGAACACTTAGGGAACTGATTACTGGCTAGATCTGTCTCTCCCCTTTTGACTCCCCCTCTTCTCCTCCTGGTCACCTCTATCTCCTTCCTCCCTCTTCTCTTCTCTATGTAATTCCGTGAACCTCTCTGGGAGTTCCAGGCTGTGGAGAGCACATAGGGAATTGATTACTGGCTAGATTTCTCTCTCCCCTTTTGACTCTCCCTCTTCTCCTCCTGGTCACCTCTATCTCCCTCCTCCTCTTCTCTTCTCCATGTAACTCTCTGAAACTCTTTGGGTGTCCCTCACTGTGGAGAACTGTTTCACCATTAACCTAGATGTTTTATCATTGGTGCTGTATGGATGGAGAAGTCTTGAGGCTACTGTAAGAATAAGACTGAAAACCAGAGGCAGGAGGCTAAAGCCCAAATGCTGAGAACACCAGAGAACTCCTGACTCCAGGGAACATTAATCGATAGGAGCTCATCAAATGCCTCCATACCTACACTGAAACCAAGCACCACCCACGGGCCAACAAGTTCCAGAGCAAGACATACCACGCCAATTCTCCAGCAACACAGGAACATAGCCCTGAGATTCAATATACAGGCTGCCCAAAGTCACACCAAACCCACTGACATCTCAAAACTCACTACTGGACACTTCATTGCACTCCAGAGAGAAGAAACCCAGCTCCACCCACCAGAACACCGAAACAAGCTTCCCTAACCAGGAAACCTTGACAAGCCACCCGTCCAACCCCACCCACAGCAAGGAAACTCCACAATAAAGAGGAACCACAAATTGCCAGAATACAGAAAGGCCACCCCAAACACAGCAATATATAAACAAGATGAAAAGGCAGAGAAATACTCAGCAGGTAAAGGAACATAATAAATGTCC
The DNA here is from genome assembly GCF_910594005.1 of Cervus elaphus. NCBI lineage: Eukaryota > Metazoa > Chordata > Mammalia > Artiodactyla > Cervidae > Cervus > Cervus elaphus. The sequence goes on along the minus strand of NC_057823.1, from coordinate 36,669,973 downwards.
ACCAAACCAAACAAAAGAGGAGGAGATAGGGAGTCTCCCTGATAAAAAATTCCGAATAATGATAGTGAAAACGATCCATAATCCTGAAAACAAATTGAAGTTACAGATAAATAGCCTGGAGAAGAGGATTGAGAAGATGCAAGAAATGTTTAACAAGGACCTAGAAGAAATAAAGAAGAGTCAATCAATAATGAATAATGCAATAACTGAGATCAAAAGCACTCTGGAGGGAAACAACAATAGAATAACTGAGGCAGAAGATAGGATAAGTGAGGTGGAAGATAAAATGGTGGAAATAAATGAAGTAGAGAGGAAAAAAGAATTAAAAGAAATGAGGACAGCATCAGAGACCTCTGGAACAATGTTAAATGCCCCAACATTCAAATCATAGGAGTCCCAGAAGAAGAAGACAAAAAGAAAGGCCATGAGAAAATACTTGAGGAGATAGTAGTTGAAAACTTCCCAAAAATGGAGAAGGAAAAGGTCACCCAAGTCCAAGAAACCCAGAGAGTCACAAACAGGATAAACCCAAGGTGAAACACCCCAAGATACATATTAATCAAACTATCAAAGATCAAACACAAAGAAAAAATATTAAAAGCAGCAAGGAAAAAATCAACAAATAACACACAAGGGGATCCCCATAAGGATAACAGCTGATCTTTCAATAGAAACTTTTCAGGCAAGAAGGGAATGGCAGGACATACTTAAAGTGATGAAAGAGAAAAACCTACAACCCAGATTACTGTAGCCAGCAAGGATCTCATTCAAATATGAAGGAGAAATCAAAAGCTTTACAGACAAGCAAAAGCTGAGAGAATTCAGCACCACCAAACCAGCTCTTCAACAAATGCTAAAGGAGCTTCTCTAGACAGGAAACACAGAAAAGGTTTATAAACTCAAACCCAAAACAACAAAGTAAATGGCAATGGGATCATACTTATCAATAATTACCTTAAATGTAAATGGGTTGTATGCCCCAACCAAAAGACAAAGACTGGCTGAATGGATACAAAAAGAAGACCTCTATATATGCTGTCTACAAGAGACCCACCTCAAACCAAGGGACACATACAGACTGAAAGTGAAGGGCTGGAAAAAGGTATTTCATGCAAATAGAGACCAAAAGAAAGCAGGAATGGCAATACTCATATCAGATAAAATAGACTTTGAAATAAAGGCCGTGAAAAGATCAAAGAAGGACACTACATAATGATCAAAGGACCAATCCAAGAAGAGGATGTAACAATTATAAATATATATGCACCCAACATAGGAGCACCACAATATGTAAGGCAAATGCTAACAAGTATGAAAGGGGAAATTAACAGTAACACAATAATAGTGGGAGACTTTTAATACCCCATTCACACCTATGAATAGATCAACCAAACAGCAAGGAAACACAAACTAAATGATACAATGGACCAGCTAGACCTAATTGATATCTATAGGACATTTCACCCCAAAACAATGAATTTCACCTTTTTCTGAAGTGCACACGGAACACTCTCCAGGATAGATCACATCCTGGGCCATAAATCGAGCCTTAGTAAGTTCAAAAAAACTGAAATCATTTCAAGCATCTTTTCTGATCACAATGTGGTAAGATTAGATGTCAACTACAGGAAAAAAAAAACTATTAAAACTACAAACATATAGAGGCTAAATAACACATTTCTGAATAATCAAAAAGTCATGGAATAAATCAAAAAGGAAATCAAAATATGCATAGAAACAAATGAAAATGAAAACACAACAACCCAAAACCAATGGGATTCAGTAAAAGCAGTACTAAGGGGAAGGTTCATAGCATTACAAGCTTACCTAAAGAAACAAGAGAAAAATCAAATAAATAACCTAAGTTTACACCTAAAGCAACTAGAAAAAGAAGAAACGAAGAACCCCAGGGTTACTAGAAGGAAAGAAATCATAAAAATTAAGGCAGAAATAAATGAAAAAGAAAAGATGATAGCAAAAATCAACAAAACTAAAAGCTAGTTCTTTGAGAAGATAAATAAAATAGACAAACTATTAGCCAGACTCACCAAGAAAAAAAGGGAGAAGAATCAAATCAACAAAATTAGAGATGAAAATAGAGAAATCACAACAGACAAGACAGAAATACAAAGGATCATAACAGACTATTATCAGCAATTAAATGCCAATAAAATGGACAACTTGGAAGAAATGGAAAAATTCTTAGAAAAGTATAACTTTCCAAAACTGAACCAGGAAGAAATAGAAAATCTTAACAGACCCATCACAAGCATGGAAATAGAAACTGTAATAAAAAATCTCCCAACAAACAAAAGCCCAGGACCAGATGACTTCACAGGTGAATTCTACCAAAAATTTAGAGAAGAGCTAACAACTATCCTACTCAAACTCTTCCAGAAAAATGCCAAGGAAGGCAAACTCTCAAACTCATTCTATGGGGCCACCATCACCCTAATAACAAAATCAGACAAAGACACCACAGGGGGAAAAAAAAAATACAGGCCAATATCACTAATGAACATAGACACAAAAATCCTCAACAAAATTCTAGCAAACAGAATCCAGCAACATATTAAAAATATTATACATCATGACCAAGTGACCTTTATCCCAGGGATACAAGGATTATTCAATATTTGCAAAACAATCAATGTGATACACCACATTAATAAACTGAATGATAAAACCATATGATTATTTCAATAGATGCAGAGAAAGCCTTTGACAAAATTCAACATCCATTTATGATTTAAAAAAAAAAAAACCCTCCAGAAAGCAGGCATAGAAGGAACATACCTCAATATAATAAAACCCATATATGATAAACCCACAGCAAACATTTTCCTCAATGGCAAAAAATTGAAGGCATTTCCCTTAAAGTCAGGAACAAGACAAGGGCGTCCAATCTCACCACTACTATTCAACATAGTTTTGGAAGTTTTAGCCACAGCAATCATAGAAGAAAGAAAAATAAAAGGAATCCAGAATGGAAAAGAAGAAGTAAAACTCTCACTGCTTGCAGATGACATGATCCTCTACAGAGAAAACCCTAAAGACTCCACCAGAAAATTACTAGAGCTAGTCAAGGAATATAGTAAAATTGCAGGATATAAAATTAATACACAGAAATCCCTTGCATTCCTACATACTAACCATGAGAAAACAGAAAGAGAAATTAAGGAAACAATCCCATTAGCCATTGCAATGAAAAGAGTAAAATACTTAGGAATGAATCTACCTAAAGAAACAAAGGACCTATATATAGAAAACTACAAAACACTCATGACAGAAATCAAAAATGACAGAAATAGATGGAGAAATATACCATGTTCATGAATCAGAAGAATCAATATAGTGAAAATGAGTATAATAACCAGGGCAATCTATAGATTCAATGCAATCCCTATCAAGCTACCAATGGAATTTTTCACAGAACTAGAACAAATAATTTCACAATTTTTATGGAAACACAAAAAACCCTGAATAGCCAAAGCAATCTTGAGAAAGAAGAATGGAACTGGAGGAATCAACCTGCCTGACTTCAGACTATACGACAAAGCTAAAGTCATCAAGACAGTATGGTACTGGCACAAAGACAGAAATATAGATCAATGGAACAAAATAGAAGCCCAGAAACACCTATGGACACCTCATCTTTGACAAAGGAGGCAAAAATATACAATGAAGAAAAGACAATCTCTTTAACAACTGGTACTGGGAAAACTGATCAATCACCTGTAAAAAATGAAATTAGGACACTGTCTAACACCATACACACACAAAAAAAAAAAAACTCAAAATGGATTAAATATCTAAATGTAAGACCAGAAACTATAAAACTCCTAGAGGAAAACATAGGCAAAACACTGTCTGACATAAACCACAGCAAGATCCTCTATGACCCATCTCCCAGAGTAATGAAAATAAAAGCAAAAATAAACAAATGGGATATAGTTAAAAGATTTTTCACAACAAAGAAAACTATAAGCAAGGTGAAAAGACAGCCTTCTGAATGGGAGAAAATAGAAAACAAAGTATCTGACAAAGAATTAATCTAAAAAATATACAAGTAGCTCATGCAGCTCAATACCAGAAAAATAAGCAACCCAATCAAAAAATGGGCCAAAGAACTAAACAGACATTTCTCCAAAGAAGACATACAGATGGCTAACAAACACATGAAAAAATGCTCAACATCACTCATTATCAGAGAAATGCAAATCAAAACCACAATGAGGTACCATCTCACACAGGTCAGAATGGCTGCTATCAAAAAGTCTACAAACAAATGCTGGAGAGGGTGTGGAGAAAAGAGAACCCTCTTACACAGTTGGTGAGAATGCAAACTAATACAGCCACTATGGAAAACAGTGTGGAGATTCCTTAAAAAACTGAAAATAGAACTGCCATATTGCCCAGCAATCCCACTACTGGGCATACACACCAAGGAAACCAGAAATGAAAGAGACACAGGTACCACAATGTTTATTGCAGCACTGTTTACAATAGCTAGGACATGGAAGAAACCTAGATGTCCATAGGCAGATGAATGGGTAAGAAAGCTGTGGTACATAAATACAATGGAATATTACTCAGCTAATAAAAAGAACACATTTAAACCAGCTCTAATGAGGTAGATGAAACTGGAGCCTATTATACAGAGTGAAGTAAGTCAGAAAGAAAAACACCAATACAGTATATTAATGCATATATATGAAATTTAGAAAGATGGCAACAATGACCCCATATGCAAGACAGCAAAAGAGACACAGATATAAAGAACAGACTTTTGGACTCTGTGGGGGAAGGTGAGAATGGAATGATTTGAGAGAATGGCATTGAAACATGTATATTACCATATGTGAAATAGATCACCAGTCCAAGTTTGATGCATGAAACAGGGCACTCAAAGCCAGTGACCTGGGATGGCCCAGAGGGATGGAATGGGGAGGGAAGAGGATGGAGGGTTCTGGATGGGGGACACATGTACACTCATGACTGATTCATGTCAATGTATGGCAAAAACCACCACAATATTGTAAAGTAATTAGCCTCCAATTAAAATAAATACTTTTAAAAAAAAAAAAAAGGAAACATTCAGAACAGAGAAGGAACAATTAAATTTCCATTTCCCTGTTCAGGGGTCTACAAACTATGGACAGTGATAAATCAGTTCAGTTCAGTTGCTCAGTCATGTCAGATTCTTTGTGACTCCATGGACTATAGCACGCCAGGCTTTCCTGTCCATCACCAACTCCCGAAGCTTGCTCAAACTCATGTCCATTGAGTCGGTGATGCCATCCAACCATCTCATTCTCTGCCATACACTTCTCCTCCTGCCCTCAATATTTCCCAGCATCAGGGTCTTTTCAAATGAGTCAGTTCTTCGCATCAGGTGGCCAAAGTAATGGAGCTTCAGCTTCAACATCGGTCCTTCCAATGAATATTCAGGCCTGATTTCCTCTAGGATTGACTGGTTTGATCTCCTTGCTGTCCAAGGGACTCTCAAGAGTCTTCTCCAACACCACAGTTCAAAAGCATTAATTCTTTTGCACTCAGCTTTCTTATAGTCCAACTCTCACACCCATACATGACCACTGGAAAAACCATAGCCTTGACTAGATGGACTTTGTTGGCAAAGTAATGCCTCTGCTTTTTAATATGCTGTCTAGGTTAGTCATAACTTTTCTTCCAAGGAATTAGAGTCATTTAATTTCATTGCTGCAGTCACCATCTGCAGTAATTTTGGAGCCCCCAAAAATAAAGTCTCTCACTGTTTTCAATGTTTCCCCATTTATTTGCCATAAAGTGACAGAACCAGATTGCATGATCTTAGTTTTCTGAATGTTGAGCTTTAAGCCAAATTTTCACCCTCCTCTTTCATTTTCATCAAGAGGCTCTTTAGTTCTTCTTCACTTTCTGCCATAAGGGTGGTGTTATCTGCATATCTGGGGTTATTGATATTTCTCCAGGCAATCTTGATTCCACCTTGTGTTTCATCCAGACAAGCATTTCTCACGATGTACTCTGCATATAAGTTAAATAAGCAGGGTGATGATATACAGCCTTGACATACTCCTTTCCCAATTGGAACCAGTCTGTTGTTCCAAGCCCAGTTTCTTCTCATTTATCATTTTTTATTGGAGTATAGTTGCTTTACAAGGTTGTATTACTTTCTAGTATATAGCAGTCAATTATACATATAAACACATGCCCTCTTTTTGGATTGCCTTCCCATTTAGACCACGACACAGCATTGGATAGAGTTTCCTGTGCTATACAACAGGTTCTCAATAGTTATCTCTTTATACATCATATCAATAGTATATATATGTCAACCCCAATCTCCCAGTGCCATCTCTTTTTGTAAATAAAGTTTTATTGGGACAAATCCATGCTCACTCCGCTACATACTATCTGTGGCTGCTTTTGAGCTACAGTGGCAAAGCAGAGCAGCAACAACTGATTCCTAATGATCTATAAGTCTAAAATATGCACTATTTGGATCCTTACAGGAAAATCTACAATCTCTGCTGTAGTTCCCCTCATGACCGGCAGCTCCTTGTTTCCCAAATGCTCCAAGCAAATGGATAAGAGGATGGGTTTCTATGTTGCCATAACTAGGATGGCTGCCAACTACTTTCTCTGAAAAACCTTCTTTTGCTAAACAAAGTAGAACAGTCAGGGAGGCTTCTTGCTGAATTTCTCCCAAGTTTCTTGGTGGCTTTCAAGTTCCTTTTAAGTAAGTACTTTTCCTATTAAAAATATATAGACAGAGTTACTTATTCATGAGGCAGTCTATCAGTCATGTTAAAGCAGCATTAACTTGGTGCCTTTTTACATTAAACTCACACAAAGAATATTAAAAGCCTTGACAGCAAAGAGCTTGACAGGACAGACAATAACAACCTTGCATCTAGACCTCTGGAACACTTCCAAAGTGGGCAAACAGTTGCTAAACAAACGAGTTCTCTCATTTCCCAGAGAACTGGGGGCTGTTTTTGTCAAAGCTTCAAAGAATAGAAAGCATCATAAATACATAAAGCAAATTTCAACAAACAAAACCTTCCGGTCTTTGAATTCATTGTAAGTAACACTCCTCACACAGCAGGAAAGTAGGATGCAATGGCTTGGGTAAAAGGAGAAACCCACCAAAAAAGCTCTGTGTAACACTATGTTAACAAAACACAGTTGTGTCACTTTTAGCCAGTTGGAAGGAAGCAAGTGCTGCATCAGTTACCTAATGCGCTGCAGAGGCAAACTTATAAATACCACTAGTGCCACCTTCCGGTCATTTGCTTCTATAGCATGCCCCTTGTCACATGCTGGCCTCATTTTCTGCAAGCCAGGGAGTGAATAATATGTATTGTAGAATTATGGACTCCTAGTAAAAGATCCGGAGAAGGCAATGGCACCCCACTCCAGTACTCTTGCCTGGAAAATCCCATGGATGGAGGAGCCTGGTAGGCTGCAGTCCGTGGGGTCGCTAAGAGTCAGACATGACTGAGCAGCTTCACTTTCACTTTTCACTTTCATGCATTGGAGGAGGAAATGGCAACCCACTCCAGTGTTCTTGCCTGGAGAATCCCAGGGACGGGGGAGCCTGGTGGGCTGCCATCTATGGGGTCACACAGAGTTGGACACAACTGAAGTGACTTAGCAGGAGTAGTAAAAGATCTGCAGAGATCTCTAGAGCTCTTTACAGGTTCTAGAGATTCCAGACCATGTTAACTTTGAGATAACTTTTAAAACTGCAAATGCTTCTTTTGACCATATTTGTTGTTGTTCAGTCACTAAGTCATGTTGGACTCTGCAACTCCATGGATTGCAGCACACCAGGCTTCCTTGTCCTTCACTATCTCCCAGAGTTTGCTCAAACTCATGTCCATTGAGTCTGTGATGTCATCCAACCATCTCATCCTCTGTTTCTCCCTTCTCCTCCTGCCCTCAATTTTCCCAGCATTGGGGTCTTTTCCAATGAGTAGGCTCTTTGCATCAGGTGGCCAAAGTACTGGTGCTTCAGCATTAGTCCTTCCAGTGAATATTCAGGGTTAATTTCCTTTTAGGATTGATTGGTTTTAGCCACCTTGGAAAGACCAGGATCAGTCTAATTCCACTTCTTGGCTTCAAAAGCTTGAGAATTCTCTGTGAGCAAAAAAGATATGACTGTGCTACTAATCCCCCATTCACCTGCAGCTCTCACCACACCCCAGAGACAGGCAGAGGGCAGTCATTGTAGGTTAAGATACACATTACTATTTGGAGCCACTTTCCCTGGATAAAGAGGAAAGGAACTCTTAGTTCTCTGAAAAGACTGCCATGCTCCCTCTGGAACATGTGTGTGTATATGTGTGCGTGAGCGCTCAGTCACTCAGCCATGTCCCACTCTTTGTAACCCTATGGACTGTAGCCCGCCAGGCTCCTCTGTCCATGGAATTTTCCAGGCAAGAACACTGGAGTGGGTTGCCATTTCCTTCTCTGGCGGTCTTCTCAACCCAGGGATCAAACCTGCATCTCCTGCATTGGCAGCTGGATTCTTTACCACTGTGTCACCTGGGAACCCCCTGGCATTAGCGGTCAAATACTGGTTAGAAAACTAGCCATCCTTGTGTTTTGTAACTTTTACTGCAGAAATTAGATTAAGTAAGCAGTCAGACACGACTTAGCGACTAAACCACTACCACCACCAAGTAAGTAGAGGGAATACCCAGAACCTGCTGAAAAAAACCCAACTACACAATCACAAGGATAGAAATGGTCTTGTTCTTCACAGTAGGATCTCTCTGCCTTGCCTGCCTTTCATCCTCAGTTACTCTCTGGATATAGACCAGAGCAGAGCCTGGCCAAGACATCTCAAGAAGAGACGGTTTAAAGCATTGATAGGTAGATGAGGCCCAGTGGGAAATATCTGAGGGACTACAGTGGGGGAAATGAGAATTTCATTGTCTCTTCCTTGACAAACATGGGGGCCTGGCCTACCTGTGTTAAATACCTTTGCTTCTGATTTGAAAAACATTTGACTTCCTGAAAAGTAAAAACTATTAGAGGACTATTCTTAATCCATCTTAAACATCCTTGGGATTGACGTCAAAAAGCCACAAAGGAGCTTCTACCAGGCCTCTCTGGACAGAGTAATGATGGCAATGATTCAGGGCCAGTGTGGCCCAGGATTCCAAGGGGAGAGAGTGGAAGGATGTTCACTGGGATCCTGGGCTTGGGCAGGAAGAAGAAACACATCCCTCTGAGGGGAGAAAAAAAAGGCATTTGTCTCAAAGAAAAATGGTTGCATTAGGGGGAAATGTCATACTTAATGAAGCCAACCGATGGTAAAAGAAGGAAGCTATAATCTCCTCAGAATGTTAGAAAAACAGTGTTTGTGCTGGGAAGACATTGTTATGATTTACAATTATAGCTGTCACTTATTGATGAACGCTGTTTTCATTTAATCATATAGGCATTTATTACCCCTGTTATATGGATGATGAAACTGAGGTTCAGAAACTTTTCTAGGGTCAACAGGGAGTCAGTTGGAATAAACTCAGTTCTGTCTCCAAGCTTGTGCTCTGTCCACTCCGTCCCCTGCTTCCATGACAACAAAGGTTGGTTTGCTCTCACAAATAAACTTGCACATGAGCCCTTACTTTAAAATCCTCCCATTTCTGAAACTGAAGACCTGAAACACAGATTTCCACATCAAGATCACAGGTGTGCAGAAGCACTCCTCTACAACTCGCTCCCCCCCCAAACCCCCAGCCAAAATGGATGAGGGGATCCAAGGCTGGCTTGAGCAGGAACTTTTCCTTTGGCCTGAGCCAAGACAGCTAACCCAACTCTTGCCAAGTCAATAGTCCACGCGGTCATCATTTCACTGTCATCTTTTGTGTCTCTGCACTTTTTACCTGGACCCTTCAGGGTGGGAAAATGGGCTACAACTTATAGCAGAGAGATGCTTCACAGTGAGCCTTGTTGAAGACTCCATCAGAAGATGCCAGAAGGACATCCAATGACTAAGAAATAAGGAACATCTCCACAGTGACCAGGGAAGACCCCGAAGACAGCACAAAGACCCTGACAAGGACGAACTACCTGAGGCCCCCTCACTGATGCCCATATAGCACCCTAGGGATCAGGAAGTAGCGGGCAAATCTTTGAAAGGAGAGAAATACCCTTTCTGGTAAGAAGTCTGCATCTTGGATCTGAATAGATATTTATCCATAAGATACTGAGCTCACCTAACAGAGACTACTTAAAAACAGAAGAGACTCACTTACCAAGACCAAGAATTTATAAGCTTCAGATTTATTTTTCCTGCTTCCAAGTGGAACATGGGATTGAGGGCAAACTGATATCACTTATGGAAAATAAAGAATACTATTTTTTTTTGCACATTTAAGTTATAATGTGTAAATGTTCCATGTGTGATTGTGTGTATTCTTTATATCACATAACCCAATTTCCTTTTTGACATGGTAAATCCATGCAAAGATTTCAGCAAGGCATTTTTATAAAGCCTCCCATGATATCTTCATGGACAAGATGGAGAAATATGGGCTGGATGATAAAACACTTGTGTGACCTCTCGTGCTGCCTATATTTTGTTCCTTTTTGGACACCAAATTTTCAGTGAGACATTGACAAAGTGGATTTCCCTGTAAGAAAATGGTCAGAATGATGAAGAACCTGGTAATCCTATCCTAGGAGGGATGAAATGTTTTACTTTTGAAAAATGAAGACTCTGGGGGAACCGGGGAGAGGATGTGCATCTGTGATAGAGTGGAATGAGTGTACCTCTGTGGGGTAACAGAGGTCCAAATCATGCATTTTCGTTTACTACAAAAGGCTTTGTGTCATCCACCTGCACTTACCATGCTCTGTACTGGAACTCCACTGTTTGCAGCAATATCTACAGGGCTGAGTGGGTAGTGCAAGGCAGTGGGAGACAGAGAGCCAGAACTAGAGAGAAGGGGATAGGAAAATGAGAAAACCTGGGGGGAGAGTCAGCAGCCCCAGGGAGATGTTAATACTCACAAAGTAAGCTCATATGATAGATATGGCATCTCTGGAGAAATTCCAGATGAAAGGCAACAGGACTCTATCACAAAACAGGTGGAATGTGGCTTCAGAATGGTCAACTGAAGATGGTAGGAGGACCAGATCTGGAATAGGACTGTATCCGAGGGAGATCCTTCCAAGAATCGATGGGAAGCATGGCAAACAGGCCAAACCTGGATGTGGACCTGGCAGGAACACAGCTGGAAAGGAATTTCCTGAAAGCCTGGAAATAAGGGCAGGGGAGGGGTTCTCAGAAACCCTACTGAAGGTGTGAGATGTGAAGAAAGTCTAGGAAGAAAGGGATTTGTCGGCCCCAGAGGAGTCAAAGAAAGCTGCCTCCTCTAGGCCAACTGGACCATAGATCTGCCTGAAATTCCACTTTAGGATGATCATTCCTTTGCTGTAAATCTAAATGGTCCTTAAGAGTTTCTTATCAAAATGCCAGCAACCTTGGGAGTAATAATATATTAAGCATTCCAGTGCATTAAAACTTTCATTAGGCTTAGTTCTGGAAGTGGCACTCATCTCTAGTAGTGGCATCTAGTGGGATTCAGATGCAAGATAAGGAATTTGCTCTGTCCAATTAGATTAGGAATCTGCTCTGCCTAGTTTAGATGACTGGTTGGAAGAGCAAACGAGGACATGATAAACTGCCTGAAGCTGGAAGACCTTGGTGGGCAGGGACAAACCCTGACTGCAGAGTGTCCTGAGAGCCCTGCATATCTGGAAGCAAACACAGGTGGAGAATGGGGCCCAGGAAACAGGAAAAGAGCAAAAGAGAGGATGTGAGGGTCCCTGAGGCCCTCATATCATGGTTCAGCAAAAAGCCAGCCCCACTTGTTACCGCTTTATTTCACATCTCTATGCCAGCAGCAAAACCAACATGCATTCACTCAGTGAGTTTCTTCCATAATTTGAAAATATTATTATTAACAGAATGACTGAAAGAAAACCATTTGGTCATTCAGAAAGCATGAAGTTGCTAAAATTAGTTTTAACCTAGGTCCTTCACAGTAAAAATTAAACATCTGCCATTGGCAAGATGCAAAGACCCAATTTCTGCTTGCCATTTTTTTTTCACACCCAGAACCCAGAACATACTAGAAAAGAAGAGAGAGAAGGATGACACTCAGAAAACCAAATTCAATACTCCAAAATAAGTGCATTAAATACGTGCACTTGAATTGTATGAGACATGCAAGCTGATTCAGTTCTCCTTATCTTGGAAAACAAGATGGAAGCCCAGTGGTATCCTAAAATCAGTTACACTGACAGTTCTCTGAAGTGACAGCTATTAGAAATAGAGAAATACCAAAACTAAGAAAGCTCAACAGCCTGAGGTCATCTGCACAAAAAGAGCTTCAGTAGTCTAGAAATCCATGAGGGCATTGGAATGTTAAAGTTTACAATTAAAGAAAAGTTACTAAGAAAATATGGAAGAGGATTAAATTTTAAGGCTACTAGCTTTCAATTAAGCTTTACAATCTTTATAATCTGCATCCACATTGGAATTTCTTCTAATAACTGAAATTATTTCATATCTTAAACACATCTCTAGGCATAGCAGAGTTAATAAAGATTAAATAGCCACTGAATCCTCAAGTTTTGGACTGATGAAAGTGAAAGTTGCTCAGTCGGTCTGACTCTTTGCAACCCCATGGACTATATAGTCCATGGAATTCTCCAGGCCAGAATACTGGAGTGGGTAGCCTTTCCCTTCTCCAGGGTATCTTCCCAACTCAGGGATCAAATCCAGGTCTCCAGCATTGCAGGCAGATTCTTTACCAGCTGAGCTATCAGGGAAGCCTCTTAGACTAATAAGAGGCAGGTAATCACTGACAAGGTATTGTGGTAGGGGAAAAAATGTGGACTGAGTTAACGTTTACATAAATTCAGACATGAATAAGACTCAAGTATCTTTCATCAAACATGAAGAAAGAAAGAGATATGTTGTAGAAGGAACATTATACAAAAAGAGTCTACAGAAAACAAATTAGAGATTCACCAAGCTAACCTACCTGTGATGGTCGCTCACTTCTAAAGTCAAGAGGTGAAGCGTGAGAGTCGGGAGGCTCCTGGCTAACTCAGGTGGCCAGGGCCACTGGATAGGGTCTTCTCATTCCAATTCACCTTCCTAGACCTGATCCTGACTTAGTTACTGTCCCACAGGTATTACTCCTGTAGAGAATAATCCACAGTCTATCTGAGAAGAGCGCATTCCATCCCACCCAGGAAGTGCAATTTGTGAGAGGTTCACTGTATATTTCTATGACTAAGATGGAAGAGACAGGATATAAAAGATACAAATTCCTATTTAGTCCATGCCTTCTCAATAAACATTTTCTAAAAAGCCTATATGAGGAAGATATTAAATATGATTGCCTTCACACAAGTCAGCATAGAAATTTGAAAAACTTATCAATTGCTAAAAACAGTAAATTTTATTTACCTAGGTAGGGCTTTCACAAAATTTTCTTTTTTCATTTTTTAAAATTATTTTTTGTTTTTTTAATTTTTACCATGTTGTGTTGGTTTCTACCATACAACAATGCGAATCAGCCATAACTATTGAAGAAGGTAAGAAAATAACATGTTTTAAAATAAGATTTTGATAGATATGACAGACATTTATCATTGCCTTTCCAGCTTCCATTATACCTTCTTATGCCCTTAATTTTCAGAGCTTACCCCTTGCTCTCTTTCAGTCCACTGGACAGTTCAGGGCTCCCCAGGCCCCAGAGGAAGTCAACTACCCAGACATAAGGCAATCAATGCATAGAATTTCTCTAAATCATATTCATGATTGGGAAGAGGATGGGCATGTGATCTAAACCAGTTCAATCATAGTGAAACTAAAAAGTTTTCAGGATCATGTGGAAAAGAGGCAGTGGGTAGTGAAGCGCTGAGACTGAAATACATGCAGCAATGTTGCTGCCCAATCAGGGAAGACAATCTGAAGGAAGAAGAAACAGAGAGATGGAGAGAAGTAGAGCTCTGGTCATACTATCTGAGTCCCTTCATCAAACAGCCCTTACTACCTTTCACTTTTGACGGCTATTAAATTCTTTTGCTTAAGCCCATTTGTGTTGGTTTCCTATGAACAACCACCAAAGTCACTGGCTATCATGATTTCATATAAATGAGATGCTACCCTATGGAAATGTATGTTTACAAAGCCAACACGACTATGCATCAGTTAATACTTTTCCCTCTAGATTCTATTTTCCTCTTTTGCTAAACCTCAGGAATCACAAATTCTACCTGCTCACAGGACTCTTGACTTTTGCATCTGTAATCTAACAGAATGGAATGTTTCTTCTTGCTTTCTTATAACCCTCAAATCAGGATTATTTATTTCACCAAATTTTCGTTACTTTTTTTCTCACTAAAGCTTTAATTTTTTCTTAAATTTTTCCTTATTTTTTTTTACAAAACATTTCCTCTAGAACAAAAACTTTCCCCGAAAATTGCAAAGGCTGAAAAACAATGGGCTTGAAATGGTAGATAATTCAAAAATTCCTCTTGAGGACTATTCTCAAAGATAATTATTATATAATAAGGCTCTAGGTTCATCCACCTCATTAGAACTGGCTCAAATGTTTTATAGCTCAAACGTTTTTATAGCTGGGTAATATTCCATTGTGTATGTGTACCGCTACTTCCTTATCCCTTCATCTATCAATGGACACCTAGGTTGTCTCCAGGTCCTAGCTACTATAAATAATGCTGCAATGGGAGGCAGGTACAAGAGGGAGGGGACATACATATGTATACCTATGGCTGATTCAAGTTGATGTATGGCAAAAACCATCACAATATTGTAATTATCCAACAATTTTTTAAAAAATATAATTATTATATATGGCCTATATAATGTTGTGCATAAAATACATAGAAACAGTTTAATGGAGATTTAGGGCTCCAACCCAAAACATGAAAAAAAAAATAAAAAACAAACCCTACCTATGAGTAAAACAGTCAAAAGTATTTCAAACATGTCCTGTGTCCCCCAGTCAGCCTGAGAGCCAGTTCTGAGATCCCTCAGCAAGGTTAGCCTGATTCCCTTGGGCTCAACTCAAGCTGGCTCTTTCTCTCTGCACAGCACTGCTCACATGCCCTGAGATGGAGAGAGAGGGAGCCTTCAAAGTGTTTCTTTTTGAATGGGCATAAAGTGCCTATTGAAACCAAGAAAGCAGCTTCATTGTAGGGCTGACCTAGCCACAGTGCCCACATTCCCCAGAGGTACAGACCATAGCTGGAGTGGAGGAAATGTCATAGAGCAGTTTTGTACAAATGAAATTTGAGAAATTTGCACGATACATGTGGAGCCCATTGTTCACATCTAACCTTGTTAGCTATTTTCCTCCCGAGAGCACAAAAGCGTTACTCAGAGTGAAAAAGAAATCCCGTTGGATGAAGGAGAAACCTGAGGGGCCTCCTAAAGGACCCTTCTCTGCAGGCAGGCCTTATTTCATGCCAAGTGAGTTCAACAGAGGCCAACTGAAAGGAGATCACAAGTATTTACCTTTCTCCTCCGTCTGTTTCAATCAGTTTTATTGAAAAAGGGCCGAAAATGCCAACACTCTCCTCATTCTTGAGCCCTCAATGCATTCATTTTACATATTTTTTTATGGAAGAGTACACTTTTAAAACAACAAAAGAAAATGTCATAGGAACAGACTTAAGGCTGATAGACTGATTTCTTACCTTAGCTACATCCACCCAGTCCTGTCATTTCTTACAAATGATACTACAACAGAACAGATATCACCGTAAACATCACCGACCTCTAATAACTCTACAGCAATGCTCACCCAGAGAACAGTACAGGGGATAAGAAGATAGAATAATAGTTTATAAATGCATTTATTTGATTATTAGATTAACATTAAGTATAAATAACCCAAAAGAGTGAATGTTCCGAAATCTATCTATATTTTCCCTTGTACATATGGTTAAATATGTGTGGTAATTAACCTCAATTAATATATTTGGTTTTTTCCAATAAATATTAAATACATACTTTATGCCCAGTAATGTGCTACATGCTAAAAAATAAAAAAGAACTATCTGCTTTCAAAGGTTCTTCCTTCTGGTAAGAAAAACAAGAAAATAGGCAGGGTTCTATAAAGTTTAAGTAAATAATATTGAATAGTAAGGAAAATGAACACACATTCAGGTGCAAGTGTTAACAGAAAAGGTCACATTGCAAACTGCCCAGAAGCTTCTCAGGCTGGACTTACCTTGGTAAATTTCCACATACAAGGCCTGGCCTGCTCCCTGGAAAGTTCAAACATCTGATTTTGTCAGCACACTGAGCATGAATCTGTCTCTGTGACATTAACTTATATTAACTGAGCTTACCAACTTTAATGCATAACCCAGAATTCTAACTAATGAGTTGATAATGAACAGAGAAGACATCCCACTCCAGTTTTCTTGCCTGGAAAATCCCATGGACAGAGGAGCCTGGCAGGCTATACAGTCCACGGGGTTGCAAAGAGTCAGACATGACTGAAACGACTCAGCATGCACCTAGTTTATAATGAAACATGCATTGTCATGAGGATTAGGGACAGAGGGCTTGTGATGACACAATGTGCTCACCTGCTTCTGAAACCAGATCTTCCTACACGTTCTCAACCTTGCTTATACTCAAAAAATATATATAGATAACTATAGAGTCAAAACTAGGGCAATGACTTAAATGCAACACACATTTGATGACTTCAGGCTATGACACCATGAAGAATCCATCTCCACACTAGTGAGACCTGCTGAGAATATCTGAGTCATTAAGGTGACAGTCACCCTACTCCTGATCAAGACAAGGGCATGCTTTCCCTGCTGACCAACCTACTCCCTCATTAACTCATTTTTTTAAGTATATCTAATTTTAATGTTCGTACATAATTTTTATAACTGCAAAAAAAATTAAGAACATTTAAATTATCTGTAATCACCTCCTAGATACTGGAATGCATTTCCCCCCAACATTTATTACATTTGCATGTGTGCATGCTAAATCGCTTTAGTCATGTCCAACTCTCTGTGATCCTATGGACTGTAGCCCGCCAGGATCCTCTGTCCATAGGATTCTCCAAGCAAGAATACTAGAGTGGGTTGCCATGCCCTCTGCCAGGGGTCCTCTCCAAGGAGTAAACACACATCTCTTTACATCTCCTGTGTTGGCAACTGGGTTCTCTACCACTAGCACCACCCAGGAAGCCCATATGTATATGTATCCCATGGTAAGCAGGGGGCTCTGGAATGTTCCTTGTCAGTGTGGTGTCATTATCTAAAGATATTTCAGTTCAGCATCTAAAATAACTGAAAAGTAACTTAAATGTTTGCAAAAGTCCTTATTTTAAAAAAAAGGAAAAGAAAAAGCAGGAATATATTTAGTAGAAATTCTTTAAAATCTTTTTACCTCATCTGATTTATTCTCTCCTAATATTTCACACCTACAATTCTCTCCCACCCCCAAAATACACTTAACCCCTTCAAAACTCAGTCTTTTCAAACCAACAAGCCCTCTGGCTTGCTCCTTTTTCTTCTCAAGTCTTTCCATTTTCCAGTGTAAATATAGCTATTACCCCATCAGCATCAAAGCCATTCAGCATCTATTTTTCCCACAAATCTGTAAGCAGAGTGAGGGAAGTGACTGTCTTTCCTCTTTACAAAAAAGCCCTAGTGCCAAACAAAGTGTGTTAATACATTTGTGATCACTAAACATACACACATACTCAGGGTTTTACAGAACTGAATTAATCCTCTATATACCTTTGAATCACTTACATTTTACATTGTGAGTAATTTCCAAAGTCATAGCAATTTCTTCCTATAGAGTGCTTCTTATTGATGGCATAATATTCCATTACATAACTGTTCCATGGAACAATCATCATTCATTGTTGAAAAAAATCATCATTTCCCAATTTGGATTTTTTTCCCTTTTCTCTGCATAAATAATGCATCAATAAACATCTTTGAACAAAACTGTCTCAATTATTCCCTTAGAATCATTGGGTCTGACACAAAATGAGATTTTTAAGGTTTCAATACAGACTACCAAATGGCTTTAGAGAACAATTCCAATTCCAATCCCACAAGCACCCAGGAGTGCCCTTCTCCCTGAGTCCTTATCAACACAGAGTATCAGGGGTTTTGCTTTTATCTTTTCAAAATTGAAATTTGAAAAACAACATATTTCTTTTGGATCTATTGATACCTTTGGTAAAGACTGACTTGAATTTTGAATCAATGCGTACTAAATCTTATAGTACATATAGTACTAAATCTTATATGCTATACAATTAAAGTTTCCAAGGTGACCCTACACCCTCTATTTCCAAATTGCTGCCTTAAATTTTTCTGGCGTAAGCTGAAGTAAAAATGAATATATTCTCCAAGTTCTGGATGAACACCTCACTGCTGCTTCCAGGTGAGATAATTGAGGACTATGAGCAATAGAAACACATTAAAAAATCTTTAGGGGGAACATGGAAGGCTTTTTAGAGGAGAAAAAGGGAGTTTTGAACAAAGTTCTTTAAAAGCTAGACCATGGAGATAAGTAAACATTCTGAATTATTACATTAGTGGCCCCCAATGAACCATGTGTTCTGGCATCCAGTACAGTCCTTTCCCACACTGACTCTGAGCTTGACCACATGACCTGATCTGGTCAAGGGAATACCAGCAAATATGACATCATGGAGGCTTTAGAAGCACCCATTCATTAGGACTAGCCCACCATCATGTGAAGGAGCGCAGATGAAAGATCTCAAAGAGAGAGAGGATTGGTCACTCCAACTGTTCCAACTGAGGCACCAGACACATGAAAAAGGCTATATAAGACCCTCTGATCCCCAGTCAAAATGCCAGCAGACCACAGTCACATGAGTGAGATCAAGTGAAGCCAACAAAAAATCTGTGCAGACAAATCAGAGTTGCTTTCACCCATAAATCTAGGGATTTATACAGCAATTGACAACTGATGCAACACATTCTAGACATAATAAATAGCATTCATTCAACATTTATTGAGCACTTGGAGTGCAGAGTCTTAAGAGAGACTTGCATGTTAATAAAATAACTACACAGTGTAACAAAGGTTGTAGTACTTGATAGGGAGTGGCATAAAGGAAGGAGTTATCTACCCTATTTTGGCTCATCAGAAGTTTCAAAGCAAACAAATATATCAAAGTACATCAACTTTGTCTTGAAAAATTGCCATGTCAACTAAAAAGATAATAATGGATAGAGGAAATAGTGATGGTGAAGAAATGAGAAATAAAACAGGATGTTCAGGAACCTTAATATGACTTCATTCAATAAGACTACAGCTATGTGTCAGAGAGAAGCAAAGGATAAAGTTCTTCAGGCTCAGATGAGAACTAAATTCTTAGTAGTTCCATTTTCCACATATTATGTGGGACAGTCAAAATAGAATCAAATTTGTACTCTTAAGCCTACACTGCCCGGCTTTCTAGAATGTCCAACTTCTTTGGATCTAAATGCATCACAGTTTATAAATGTCACATTTCAGTTTGACTTAAGGTGAAAAGGGAAGAAGTTTTTCATTATTTTCATTTTTCAGCAGTAATGAATCGTATGCCACTCTGGAGAGATAGCTTGGTCAGAAAGAAGTCTGTCCCAGTGAATTCCTCATTCTGTGTCTAAGAGCTAACATATAATTCAGGTAGACTTCAGAAATTTTGTGTTAAAATTACAGAAATCTGATATGACTCAACCCAACAAACAAATTTTAGACAAAATTTTAGGGAACAGATATAGAGGTTCAAATAATATCCAACAAATAACACGAAAACAGCAGCACTAGACTGTGAGTGTTCTAATTATTTATTCTAATTAAATAATTAGGTCAAGTTTGTTGTTTTAAACAAGCCACTACATTTTTCTGATACAAAGGAACAGAGTAAAATGAAATAGCACCAGCTAATCTTTAGCTAGGAAGAAATAATTTATTGAGTCTCTAAACTCCATTTCCATATAAAGGCAGGATTTTACATTAGTAAGAATATAACCAATTAATTAACTAATATATTAATAATACATTAGTTATTAATGTAACTAATAATATAAAAATAAAAGAATGAAGTAACAACAAAGTCAAATCCTAGTTTGTAAATATCTATACTAATGATGGTTGTCCAACAACTGCTTTATGTATAAAAGAGGGAGCAGGAACTTAAAACTTGGTATTCGAAAAGTGTTAGGTAGAAGCTCAAGAACAGCCCTCCACACAGCCACACACTATGAAGATCCATCCCAGAATAGACGGTGCCTCCCTTAACCTCAACAGTTGTTGATATTTACAGAGGAGCCTCCCTCTCACTCCAGATAAGGAATGACAGACCAGGCAACAAAATTAGTGAAGGTCAATAGAACAAGAGTCAGCAGTTAATCGATTGCAGAAGGAAAGCTTCACTGAAAGGAGCCAGACCCCTGTTTTCTCAGGATAATCAAACACCTGACTCATGTAGATAGACTCATAAAATTGACTTTTTTTTTCCCTCTCAGTCTAATTGACTGATGCCTGGGTATCACATAAACCTTGGGTGTCCTCAAGATAAGACTTAATACTCTACTACTAAAGCCAGACATCTAATTACTTTCATTCCACATGAAAGATAGCCCAGAGGAATGGATGGATGTCTTTCCCATCAAGACAAGCCATTTCTTTCAAACTGTCAAGGAGCTGTGCAGAAGCCCTGTTGAGGAACACCTTCTGTAAGTCATACCAATCAGATAAATCTTCAGCCACAAGTATTAATAGCAAAGATGAAGTTATAACTACAAAACACACTATACACGTAAGTAGTACTCTGCATTCTGTTTTGCTTATTTAAACTGACCCTAATATAGTGTTTTACAACTTTACATCTGATTTTTATAAATAATATATCAGACTTAGGAGGAACTTTAAAATTTTTCTAGCCTAGTAAATCACCAAAAAGCAAAACCTCTTGTACAATAGCTCTGGAAACTTCACATAAATGTGCATGATGAAAGAAAAGAGGGGGGAAACACAGATTATTAAGGTAAAAATAAAATCTTAAAGTAGCAAATTTCATTTTTGAATAGTTCTAATTATAAGAAAATTCTCTTATAAACTGAGGCTAAATGTTTCTTAAAATTTCTACCCAATGATACCTTCTAAAAAGCTGTGTAATTAATCTAGTATACTTGCTTTTATGTGCATACAAAGCAATACAACCAAACTTTATTGTTTTTCTCTTGCAATTTTTTTAGTATTTCTGACTTAAGAAATCCTCAGTTCAACTTCCATCTTAATATTCAAATATTTTTCAAAAATTTAACTATATATCTTTAAAATTAGTAGTTTCTAATGTGTTTCTTATCCAACACCTTCCATCAGTTAACATTTTGAGCACACCTTTGAATATGTGTGTATAAATTACATGCATGTGTTTCTTTACTACTAAATTATTAAAATACATACATCAATATGAATTTTTAATTAGATAATTTAGAAAAATAAAGAATTCTACATGACTCATTAAACACAGTATATTACATACACACATTTATCACTACTTTGTCCCAACCCACAAAAGTGACAGTATTATTAGAGATAACAGAAAATTGCAATTTTGCAAGTAATGGGGTCAGGGGCAGGGGTCTGAGAGAAGCAAAGTGACTAGAAAGCTCAACTCACAATACAGATTTCTCCTAGAAGGACTTAGAAACTAGAGGCACTGTCTAGAAGTTTTGAGGATTGGTTGGAAGATCCCATCTCTGTTCTATGCAGCTGAATGAATCCTCTTACCCCTCACCCCAACCTACACATTCTGGCAAAAAGCAGTAAGTTTACTTTCTAGAAAGCTTTGCATGGTTGAGTGAGGCATTGTACTGAGAATGATAAAGTTAAATTCTGCATATAGAAAGATGAGACCTCCAGCCCGCCTTGCGTTACTCAGCTACCAGCATGCTAGAAGTCACATTTATTTCATCCATGCATGAAACTAAAGATTCCTCTGAGGAAATGGAACTGCTAAGTGAATAGCTACATTATTTGGCTATACCAAAGTGAAAAAACCTGCTCATTGCCTTTCTATCCTATTATGAAGCTCCCCAATAGATAAGCCTCAATTTTACATACAGAAATTTCATCATTAAGCATTTTATGTCTCATTTGTTAATATGAACAAAGGGCCAAAGATTATCAGAAACTTGAGGAAGGTCTCTGACATGAAAAACAGATCAAAACTAACAGAGGAGAAAAAAAAGGCACTCAGAAGAAATAGAGCACAGATTAAAACAACAGCAAACTATAACTAGAGCTCTACTAGAAGATACTATAACTGTGAAACAAGAATAATGTGTTATTAATATAATCAAAGAATAACACAGAGAAAGAAAGACCTCTTGGAAATAAAAATATTAGCCAAAAAAATAGTTTAATATATGGATTGGGAGATAAGGGTGATAAAATATACCAGAAAGTAGGACTAAAAAGCAGCAATTCTTCAGCACTCAGCCTTCTTTATGGTCCAACCCTCACATCCGTATGTGACTACTGGAGAAACCATAGCTTTGATTACAGGGATTTTTGTCAGCAAAGTGATGTCTCTGCTTTTTAATACACTTTCTAGGTTTGTCATAGCTTTTCTTCCAAGTAGCAAGTGTCTTTTAATTTTGTGGCTGCAGTCACCATCCGCAGTGATTTTGGAGCCCAAAAAAATAAAACCTGTCACTGTTTCTACTTTTTCCCCATCTATTTGTCATAAAGTAATGGAATGGGGTGCCATCATCTTAGTTTTTTGAATGTTGAATTGACACTTTTGAACTGTGGTGTTGCAGAAGACTCTTGAGAGTCCTTTAGACTGCAAGGAAATCAGACCAGTCAATCCTAAAGGAAATTAACCCTGACTATTCATTGTAAGGACTGATGCTTAAGCTGAAGCTCCAATACTTTGGTCACCTGATGCGAAGAGCTGACTCACTGGAAAAGACCCTGATTCTGGGAAAGACTGAGGGCAAGAGAAGAAGGGGACGACAGAGGATGAGATGTTGGATGGCATCACTGACTCAATGGATATGAGTTCGAGCAAACTGTGGGAGATAGTGAAGGACAGGGAAGCCTGGCATGCTGCAGTTCATGAAGTCACAAAGAATCAGACATGACTGAAAAACAGGACTGCAAAATAGATGGAAAACAAGAGAGAAATGAGAAAATTAAAATAAATATGGAAGTTCCCATATCTAATTAATAAGAATTCTAGAAAGAGAGAGTAGAGAAAAAAGAGGGAACTAAAATAAAAATAATACAAGAAAAAGATTTTCAGAACTGAAGGATATGAGTGCCTAGATTGAAAGGAACCAAGTACTCCACACAATAAAAGAACAAAGATCTACAATAAGATATATAATTGTGAAATTTCACATCACTGGATGAAAAAGAGACCTTTATTTATTTATTTTTTCATTTATTTTTATTAGTTGAAGGCTAATTACTTTACAATATTGTAGTGGTTTTTGCCATACATTGACATGAATCAGCCATGGATTTACATGTGTTCCCCATCCTGAACCCCCTCCCACCTCCCTCCCCATCCCATCCCTCTGGGTCTTCCCAGTGCACCAGCCCTGAGCACTTGTCTCATGCATTCAACCTGGACTGGCAATCTGTTTCACACTTGATAATATACATGTTTCAATACTATTCTCTCAGATCATCCCACCCTCACCTTCTCCCATTGAATCCAGAAGTCTGTTCTGTACATCTATGTCTCTTCTTCTGTCTTGCATATAGGGTTATCATTACCATCTTTCTAAATTCCATATATATGCATTAGTATACTGTATTTGTGTTTATCTTTCTGGCTTACTTCACTCTGTATAATACATATACACAATGGAATATTACTCAGCCATTAAAAAGAATACATTTGAAAAAGAAACCTTTAAAAAGCTCCCAGAAAACAATAAAGCATCAGGACTCAACATGACATTGAATTTATTGATGGCAATCTTGGAAACTGGAAGTAGAGGAAATAATGTCTTATGAAAAAAAAATTCTAAACTCCAATACTATCTTCATCAAAATTATCAATCAAGGCATTTCAGACAAGCAAATTCTTGAAAAGTTTATCTCCCACATACCTTCTATCAGGAAGCCACTGGAGAATGGGATCCACCAAAATGAGGAGGAAAAGCAATTAAAAAACATGAGAATAAAGTAAGAAATCGACAAAGAAAAGAGACAAAGGAATTCCAAGACGGTGAAGAAAAGTCAAAGGACAATAGCTATGCAGTAGATCTTGGAAACAATCAATCCATTACCATAATAATGTAACCACTGATTGTTAAACAAAAATTTTACATAAACATACTGAGGCAATGGCAGTAAGGCAGGAGTATGAATAAGCAGAATACAGAACAAAATCCTCATCTTTCATAACAGGAAACAACAGGTAATGTCTACAATAGAAGAATCAAGAAATAGTAATACGGGTATACTGCTTAGAAATATAAACATAAGTGGCAAAGAAAATAGCCTCTGGGGAAAAGGAATGAGGGTAGCAATGAGTGTAACTGGGAAACACCATTTTCTGTCATAAACTTTCAAATGGTTAAGTTTCATACACTATTCCATTCACAAAGAAAATAAGTTACAAAGGAACATTAACAATTTTAGTATTTCATTCCTGGAAGTGAGAGGATCACAGACATTGAGTACACATTCCATTCTGTAGACTATCACTTTATACAGTAAGACAAATAAGACCATATTTCAATAACAAGGCTTCCTAGGAGCTCTGCAAATGAGAAGAGGTCACAGAAAAAAAAGTAGAATTCCAAGAGAATGCTCCAGCCTATCTTAGATAATCTATGAACATGTCATGTAAAACCAGGTAGCCTATATAGCCTGTGTCAGTTCTAGGCAACCAGAAGCTCAGTTCCCTTTACCTATACAATGCAAAGATTCTGGTTCCATACTGGTTGGAAAAACTACCTGAAGAAGCACTAGTTAAAAATGCAAACTCCACAGGCTACTTGGCTCCATGAGTTTCTATTTAATAGAAAGTGTCATTGGAACCCAGGAATCTGCATTTTTACAATTGTCACAGGTGATTTTATGTCACTGATGCCCAAATCTTGAGAAGAACATTATGATGTTCTTCCTGAATTCCATGCTTTAAGTCAGGGATTGGCCAACTTCAGTAAGGGACCAGATAGTTAATATTTTAGGCTTAACCAACCATTCAGTCTCTACAGCAAGTATTCATTCCCACTAATGTGTGATAGCAGCTACAGTTAATATGTAAATAAATGAATGCAGCTATGTGCCAATAAAAATGCAGCTATGGACACTGAAATTTAGACTTTATACAATTTTGACCTGTTACTAAAAATTACTCTTCCTTTGATTTTTTTTTCAACCATTTAAAATATAAAAGCCATTCTCAATTTCAGAGCCTTTCAAAAACAAGTGGGAGACCTGATTTGGGCCCTCAGAGTAGTCACCTGACCCCAGCTCCAGGGCACTCCACTAAATGAGCAGTAACACCAAGATGAGTCCATGGAAAGAAGGAAGCTCCAGAAACCAGAGTTAGAAAAGGTCTGCTATTTCACATAAACCCTCTACAAATCAAACAGTGAAATTGGTGCTTCCTCCCTTCCACACATATCCTACTAGAGAGAATGATTTATGACTTCCTCTCACTCCCTGTAGTCTTACCCCATTCTTCCAGAAGTTTCCTTGAAGACTATATTAATCTGATTTCACACAAATAAAAATACTGGATGGGAAAAATGAGCACACAGAGTGATTTCCCCAAAGTCCTTTTTTCCGTCTATGATTAGGAATCCCTCCAGAAATCAGGCTTTCAGAAAGACTTCACACTGTCTTCTTAGTTTAACCATATGAATTTTTAGGTTATCTAATAAGCAAGTCAAAGTCATGGGTATCCAATAATATGCTTACATTTTAAACTTCTCTGAATTACAAGCTACTGTAACACCAAACCAGAATCTTAGCATCTAAATAAATCATTCATCTTCTTGTCACTAACTTAGTATTTACCATGTGACAACACAGGATGCACTAATAAGATTATATCATTACATTAGAAGGTAGCTTACAGAAACTGGCCCCTAAAATTGATTATTGGTTCATAACCCTAATGAGTTCTGCATCAGCTTATAGGGTTTTAGAAGCATTATTTTTTTTACCAGAATGTTAGATAATTCTTTTCTCAGATTTCAAGCTTCCATTAAGATGATCTGGTACCTATGAGGTTCTCTGTGTCTTTTTTCCTTTCAAGCACCCAAATTTAGATTAACAACCATGTCAATTAAAGACTACCTTTTAAACATTTGAATTAAGGTTCTCCCTTTTACTACTAAAATATACAGACCAGGTGGACATATACTGTATTACACTGTTTGCCATTAACGTGTTGTTATTTTATATTGTTTTTTTAACTAACTGAATAAGCTTACATTATATTTTTATATCTTCAAGTTATAAATTGGAGTGTTTTGCAGAAATATAATTATTTAAATTTTTCATAAATAAAATCTTCACATTAAGATATCAACTGATATATCTTTGATTTCATCATGAAAGGCAACTGATGATTCAAAAGGTAGTACAATTTTTTTGGTTTGTTGTGAGCTGAAAGAAAAAGGAAATGGATACTTCCACACAGTGTTTGCAGACTTGGGTCAATACTGAAATAACTGCATGGCCTTGGAAATGAACCATCTACAATCTGCTAACAGCTCTGCCCCACTGGCCTCTTAGATGTCACTTCACATTCAGATCAACAGTTTTCCAAAAGTCAATGCAATTGTGATTTTGCCTCATCTTTCAAGTAATACTTACAGACCTCATCAGTTACTTCACCTTAAAATTTCTTAAAAGACTCAAAAAGTGCAAATGTCAGTAGCAGCCAAGAGAACAGATGTGTAGAAAAGCAAGCAAAAGGCGGCTTTGGCATTTCAACTCTATAGTCAGTTGCATCTCACAGATGCCCAGAACTGTTCCCAATTCAGTGTTAACTCTTCCCTAAAATCCTTCAATAGTACACACTACACGCACACATGGGCATTCTCTCCGTATCTCTCTTTCCCTCCCTGCGCCCCATTTTTTCTCTGCCTCATTTACTGCTCCACACACACCCTACTCTTGATGCTCTCCAGAAAAGCTAGCCACTTCAACAGTTTTACATTCATTTACCAAATTTAGAACACTTCCTCAGATGCTCATTCTATACCATATGCTTTTAGCACCTTGTCTCAACTTAGGAGGAAAAGAAAGAATGAAATAAAGTGTCAAGATCTCGCATAAAAACTCTTCAGATTTACTGGAAAGCAACAGAAACATAACCACTTTTGTTTTAGTCTCAGGCATGCATCTTCAATATGCCCTACTCCCCCCAGATATAAACATTCTAGGAAGGTATGAAGAACAGTGGAAGCTGAGCAGTCTCTGAATCTGGGATCAAGTTATATGTAGTACTTTAGGAAGTGAGTGAGTAAAATCGCTGTCGTGTCCAACTCTTTGCAACCCCATGGATTGTAACCCACCAGGCTGTTCTGTCCATGGAATTCTCCACACAAGAATATTGGAGTGGGTTACAGTGCTCTTCTCCATGGGATCTTCCCAATCCAGCAGTCGAACCCAGGTTCCCACATTGCAGGCATATTCTTTACCATTGGAGTTACCCAGGAAGCCCAGTGCTTCATAAGGCTCCACTAACCTGCTGTCTTGTGCTATTTTCACTTATGTTCAAGACAAACACCCTTCATTCAAAACAATTTGTGTATTACTCCTATACAATAAAATTTTTACTCAAGTACTCCAGTTGGAATCAAAATTGTGTAAAAGGTTTTAAGCGCAGACAGCAGCAGCAGGAAATGTCCTCCCTAACCTTGCCTCCACCCCCAAGGAACAAAGATTTTGAACGAGCAATTCAGTTTATATAGAAATAGGACTGTTCTTTGCTAAAACCTGTTAGTTGCTAAACACTAACAGTTTCGGGAAATTGCCAAATCCAAAGTAAAAACTGAAAACATCTTAGAAACAATATTTTTATGACTGTTAATCTGGCCCATTTTTGTACCTTAAGATTAGACAGACACGAAAGCAGCAATACATCAGCAGTCACACATTCAGTGAGATTCTAAAACAAAAGGTTCAGACTCAAATGAACACAGGAGCCAGGCAATAATACAAATGACTGTGCTCTGGGCCAGGGAATAATGGACACAGAAGAATGCACGTCCAAAGGGGACAGGCAACACTGACCTCCATCTGTCGCCATGAAGGAATATAGGATCAAGGAGGCAAAATATTTCAATTTTTTAAAAGAAAAGAGAAATCTTAAATTTTAAGTGAGATTCCCAATGTGAAATGCTAGCAACTGGCATTTAATTAAACCATATGCAGGTTGTTTAAAAAAAAAAAAAAAAAGTTAGTGCTCAGGCCACCAATGTCATATCCACATATCTAAAACAAATTGTTTCATCACAGCCTCTCTACCACGAGGGAGCAACTCTCTTGAGTGAGCCTGTGATAAAACTGAGGCGAGAAGTACCCCAGATTGATGTCCCACTCACCACCTTCCCTAGGACTAATGACTGGATGCTTTGGTAAGAGGAACATAGGGTCATGATGAGAAGTGGATTAAGGCAACATTTGCTCTCATCTATCAATGGCCACCTTACTGTGCGGGAGAAAACGGTGAACAAGGTTGAGAATGCAGAGAGGCTCCACAGAAAGGCGGCTAGCCTCTGTAGAGAGATGATTTAGCAAATACCAAGGGGATAGAATGAGTGTAGATTCTACTGTGTTATACAGCTGTAGCCCTAAGGCTTGGATAGCAGCTCCTGATCATGGCAGGGTACATGGATGATACATCCTCCAATAATTAATCTTCAAAACTCTACATCCCAAGGGCCAAGGCCTCCACTCAGCACTGTTAAAAATATTTCTGTGCTCTGCTTCAGCAGGTGAACATCAGTGAGAAACCCAGTTCTCTATTGCTTCTCCCCACTCTATGTTTTCTTCAACAGATGCTATTACAGCCCTCAGTGTACTTACTGACCAATCACTCTTTTGAGGCCTTATTTAAACCAACCTTGATGAGGCTTTGAGATTACTGGGTGGCACAGTGGAAAAGAATCTGCCTGTCAATGTAGGAGATGCAAGAGACATGGGTTCAATCTCAGAGTAGGGAAGATCTCCTGGAGTAGGAAATGGCAACCCACCCCAGTACTCTTGCCTGGAAAACCCCATGGTCAGAGGAGCCTGGTGGGTTATGGTCCATGGGGTTGCCAAGAGTAGGATACAGCTGAGCACACAGGCACACATGGCAAGATGAGGTTTTAGGGGAAAAGGAAGATCAAGGCTTTAAAGTGAGAAAAGATGAAAAGAGAGTCACTGAGGTTTAAATATGATCAAGCTCAACCCCCTGGGGTTGAAAGTAAAATGGGGGTTTAGGCAGGATGGAAATCTAGACACAAATGCATTTACTAGCAACTCCTCTTCATCAGAACTCTCAGTAATCAGTAATAAAACAGGGTCCAGTGAAAGCAAGTAAGCTGCAATTCACAACCAGAAGCTCCTTTTTTGTTATAAAAAAATACTGTAAGTACTGTACTGTGCTCAGTCATTATAAAAGAAGACTGACTAAAACAGAAAATACTGCAACATTACAACTTGCAGTTACCCATTCAAGAACAACCAAAATCAGCTAGTGAAGTCTTGATATCATTCTTGCACATTCTTGTTGCTTCATGTCAGGTGACTGGTTATGATACTGATCAAAAAATTGGTTTTTTGAAAGGTATTCTGACCTGCTAAAAGCTCATACAGTTGAAGTTATATTAAGGTAGAGCAGTTGGGCTCTTTGGAAGTTTTAATAATTCACAATTATACAAGGAATGGTAGTTATCTAATTATCTATAAGATCTATGAAAATTTCAACATGAAAATGTTGAAAAGCTAAGACTTAGTTCATTTAGATTTAATTATTAAGGAGTCAAATATAGAAGAAAGAAAGGATGCTTGTAAAATAAAATTAACATGAACAAACTTTAGCAATTATTTTTTCACAAACTGAGCAAACAAATTAAGATGATTTTGGATGGCCAAAATTTAATATAATAAATATTAATCAGTAATTAAGCACATCAGAAGAAATCCATAATACTTAGAAGCCTTAAATGACTAAATATCTGATGCAAAAGTAATGCAAATATGGACTTTTTCTTTCACATCAACAGACTCCTTCATGAAGAATTTATACTACATGAGAAATCAGGCTTGGTGTACAGAAATGGTGAAGTACTTGGCTCTCCTTTTTAACTCAAAACAAACAATAATTTCTTCACCATATTTTTGCAGTAAAACTAGGTTGATTTCCACTCTCCTATTTTGAGCTAAAGTATTTGAATAATAAATCAACAATCAAGATATAACTTTCTTACCTTGAAGAATATGAAAAAATTGACCTGTATTCTGGATGCAATTCAGGAAGATTCCTAAAATATTGTGGAGAATGTGTCTAACATCTTGACCTGACTATTCTGATGGGGACAGTGCCCCTCAGGATGTATATAGGCAGGTATATTTTTAAGAAATCACTTTAATGATTTTATAAAAAAAAATTATCTGTGGTGAAACAGATCACCAGCCCAGGTTGGATGCATGAGACAAGTGCTCGGGCCTGGTGCACTAGGAAGACCCAGAGGGATCAGGTAGAGAGGGAGGTGGGAGGGGGGATCGGGATGGGGAATACATGTGACTCCATGGCTGATTCATGTCAATGTATGACAAAACCCACTACAATACTGTAAAGTAATTAGCCTCCAACTAATAAAAATAAATGAAAAAAAATAAAAAATAAAAAAAATTCTCTACCATGAGTATTTCATAAAGGAATCTTTGTCATCTGGGGAGGGGCTTAATATTCTCAAGACTGATAGCTGTAGGTACAGCATTTTGGGGGCTTGAACTCCCCGCTTCTCTGAATGACCTTCATGCTCCTCTTCTCTTTCTGCTATCTCTAGTTTGTGAGGGTCTTTGTAGATCAGCAAACATTTACTTTTTCTTAATCACATGTGTCTGGCGCTTTTGAGAGAACACATCTGTTCTTCATCAGGAGCTCGAGATCCAGTAATGAAAACCCCACATCTAGAAAGGCAACCCTGAAAGAGATCACAGGGTGTTAAGGATCCTGAGCAGCAGCGTCTCTACAAACCAGAGCACTCTCTGCACAGCGAGGATCAGCATGCGTCAGCCTAGTCCAGGCTCCACAGGGTTTTCTCTTTTTGGCATAACTGCTAATGGAACTGCCAAAGTGCCCTTAAGGGCTCTTCTTCTGCTTGGCCTGAGAGTTTCACTTTCTTAACAGTTCACCTCAGGTACAGCCGACTCCCTGCACTCTAATGCAGTGACCCATAGCTGGCCCGTCTCCAGCACTCAGCTGGAGATAACCACAATAGGAGGCCAAGGGAGGGTTACTAGGGAGTAGATAGTAAAGCTTTTAGCCAAAAACCTTTAAACAACAATTTAGCTTTTCCTTCAAAAGGTAACATACACATTTTAAAATTTCACATACTGCAGGGACCAATGTTTCTCTTTGCTCTTCCTAACTTTTGAGCAAGTCAGGCAGTTTGAGAGCAGAACAGTTGATATTACAGCACAGATTTTATCATTCATTTTCTACTTAAAAGGAGTGGGGAGATTCAGCCCTGACATTATATTTGAGATGCTGCTACAGAATTTGTCACAAAATTTCTATCAGAATTTTAAAATCTGACAATCAGGAACCTGGCTTACAATAACATCAGGTTAAGTCACTATAAGAATGCAGAGAGGGAGGGAGAAAAAGGGAGAGAATTTTTCTAAACTGTTTTAAATATATGGGCAAATAAGGTGAAAGAGGAGCAAAAAGTTGATGCAAAAACTGTATCTATATCCAATCTAAATGCAAGAATTATATCTATATCTAAATTATGCAATTCTGTATGGCTGATTGCTGGATTCTTAGCAATGCAGAATGAGAATTTAATTTGTGAATTAGGAAACATTTCGGATTTTGATCATTTAAAAATATGTTTTTCAAAAGAAAAGACTAGGAATTGATGAGCTGTTTATTACCTTACTTCACTTACTCTGTGCAGTCCTAAGATAATAAATTAAAAGCAGTTCTGTCAGATGTATGATGTCCTTTATGAATAACTATTTTAGGATTCTCCATATATCACCCTATTTTCTTTTCCATATTATAACAACATATTTGAGGCTCTTTGTTCCATAAGCAAATTTCAGAAATGTTTACCTACAAGTTTCTTCATGAATTTTTTTGGCTATGCCTGCTTTTTCATACATATATCTAAATAATTAAAAGATCTCACCACAGAAATGAAAAATACACTGCTTCCTTTGATGCATGTTATCGGTAGCGCTGTACTTAGAGCCAGAAAGTGTTTTTTAGCCTCACCTTTTGTGGAAATCCTGTATTCACATCAAGTAATATTAGTACAACTTCAGACAACAAGCACTCAATCTCTTTCTGGTTCTATTTTAAAAAGACTGTTTTGACAGCTCTAATTGTGGCATGCAAAAATATCAGTCAGGTAGCTGAACTTGCATTTCAAAGACTATCCTTCAGGGCTGGATTTATTAAATATTAAATAAGAACATTAAGCAAATCATACATTTTACATGAAATATTTTGGTTTCAACATGATTTCCTCACTGAAATCATTGGTCAGTGCAGTCCCTTGCTACTATCATACCTAAATTATGCACTAGGCAAGGAATTTTCCTGTAGAAATCAGCAAGTCAACTGGAACAACCTCTCTGCAGGAAAGCCCTGTCAACATATATTAGAATCCTTTTTCTGATTATATTTTGATAATAAAGTGAAGTAGGTTAAGAAAAGAAAATTAATTTTCTTTATAAGAAACATCTAATGAAGCTTTTATTCATTTCTGACAGGGATTCACCACACATTGAGAATAACATCCTGCACTCAAGAGGAAAAATCAGATTCCATTCCCCCTTCAGAAAGGAAGTAAATGTGACATGGTTTCTAAAGTAATACATTAGAGAATTAATGACCAGATCACAGGGATTGAAACAACTATTTTAATCAAACAAATACATATAAAATACTACTGTTGTTATATCCTTCCTTATAAAGATCCAGACAGGATTAAAGGATTTACTAAAGACTGCTGATGCCTACCACTATGACTAAAAGTATTCTATTTTCTTCTGGTAGACATTTATAACCACAAAAAATAATTAATTGGACAGTCAGGCTGTGCAAATTGGCTTTTTTCCTTTAAGAATAAGACTTTTTTAGGAACAAGCATTTATGTGAAAATCTCCTACCACTTTCAACTTTTCCTAACTTCAAAATAAAGGAAAATCCAAATAACTAGATTTTTTTAAACATACAATATTGTACTTAAGACAGTACCTGATAGCTACTATAGGTGTTAAATATATATATGCTGGATGAAGGATAAAATAACATGGATTAAAAAATTTAAAAGTCAAAATCTGCACGGTGTATCTCTTTCCAACCTTTTACCTTTAACCTTGTCTTGACTTTTAAAGTATCTGGAGCACCTTATGGAATGTATACAATTGGGTCTTATTCCACTAATCATCAGAGAAATGAAAATCAAAACCATAATTAGGCAGCCACTATGGAGAACAGTATGGAAGTTCCTTAAAAAAGTAAAAACAGAGTTAACATATGATCCTGCAATCCCACCCGTGGGCATATATCCAGAGAAAACTATAATTCAAAAAGATACATGCACCCCAATGTTCACTGCATCACTACTTACAATAGACAAGACATGGAGGCAATTTAAATGTCCACTGACAGATGAATGGATATAGAAGAAGTGGGGTGGGTGTGTGGGTGTGTGTGTGTAATGGAATATTGCTCAGCCATTAAAAAAGAACAAAATAACACCATTTGTAGCAACATGGATGGACTTAGAGTTTATCATGCTAAGTGAAGTCAGAGAAAAGTATCGTGATATCACTTACATGTGGAATAAAATCTAAAGAAGAATATATATATACATATACACACACAGATACATATATATACACACAGATACATACATATAATTGAATCACTGTGTGGTACACCTGAAATTAATATGATAGTGTCAGTCGCTCAGTCGTGTCCGGCTCTTTGCAACCCCATGTAGCCTGCCAGGCTCCTCTGACCACAGAATTTTCCAGGCAAGAATGCTGCAGAATATGATAACTGGAAACCAACTATACTTCAATAAAGAAATAAAACAGTTTAAAACTACAATGAGTTATCATCTCATACCTGTTAGAAGAGCTAGCATCAAGAACACAAGAGAGAACAAAAATGTTGAGAAAAGGGAACCCCTAAACACTGCAGGCAGAAATGTAAAAACAGTACAGCCACTAAAATGACAGTTCCTCAAAAAATGAAAAAATAGAGCCACCATATGGTTCAGCAATCCCACTTCTGGGTATATATAAGAAGGAATTAAAATCAGAATCTTTAAGACAAACCTGCATCCTCATGTTACAGCATTTTTCACAATAGCCAAAACATGAATACAATCAAAATGTACTTCAATGGGTCAACAGATTAAGAGAAAATATTACACACACACACACACACAGAGGAACATTATTCAGCCATAAAAAAGAAGTAATCTTGCCATGTGCAACAACATGGATGTACAGTGGAGGGCACTATGCGAACTAAAATAAAGACAGACAAATACTAAATGGTACCACTTATATGCGAAATCTTTAAAAAAATGCTAATTTCATTGGAAAAGAAAATAGAATGGTAGTTATCAGGGACTGGGGTAGGAGGGAAGTGGGTGATACAGGGCAACGGGCACAAATTTTCAGTTACAAGAAGAATAAGTTCTGAGGATCTAATATATAGCATGGGGACTATACTTAATAATATTTGTATATTTGAAAGTTGCTATGAAAGTAAATCTTGAAAGTTCTCATAGCAAGCAAAAAAAATTGCAATTCTGTATGGTTATGGATATTAACTAGACTTACTAAGATGATCATTTTGCAGTACACACAAATATCAAGTTACTTGTGCATTAGATCCTAGGCATTCTCACCAGATACACAAGAGTTGCCAGTGTCAACTCTGTGAGGTGATGGATATGTTAATTATCTTGATCTTGTTAATCATTTTATAATGCATATGTATATCAAATCATCACATTATATAAATATATACAATCATATTTGCCAATTATTCCTTTGTAACAATAAAAAAACATTCTTGGGATTTAAAGATTTACTGAGTGTTCTGACCTCAGGATTAGTCCCATCATACTTTACATGTCCAGTCATTTCAATAAGAAACACAAACTTGCAAGATTATCTGTCATCCTATAGACTCACCACTAGACTTCTCTAAAAATCCATTTCCTACTCTTCCTATCCTTACAAACTGTGACACTGTGATTTTATAACAAGAAATATGTATTTCATCTTCTTTCTCATTTCCGACAGAGCTTCTAAAATCTTTGGAATTTCCGAAGCGATAAAAGCAACAAAGGGGTCCTAATGTTTATAACAAACCCCTTTCTACCAACCCTGAGTTTATGTTAACAAGGTGACTTTTAAGCACTTAATGATGGGGGCCTGCTGCCAGGAGTACCAGCCACAGGATTGGAGGGTTGAAACTTCCAGTACCCCCATGTTACTACAGGATTATCCACAACAGCCAAAATATAAAGTAAACTAAGTGTCCTTCAATGGATAAATAAAACGTGGTATGTGTGTGTGTTTAATGATTTTAAAAAAGGAAATTCTGCCATTTTCAACAACATGGACAATTCTGGAGGTTATAACTCTAGTAAAATAAGCCATAATTAGAAAGACCATGAAGAGGAGAGCAGCTGGAGGTTGAATTAACCTCCAATGGTCGTTGATTTAATCAATCATACTTATATAACGAAGCTTCTGTAAAAATCCAAAAAGGAAAGTGTTCAGAGAGCTTCCAGGTCAGTGAAAATATGGAGATTCAGGGAGAGTGATGAGCCTAGAGAGGGCACGGAAGCTCCAAGCCCCATCCCATATACCTTGTCCTATGTAATTCTTCCATCTGGCTCTTCTTGAGTTACAGCCTCCAATAGTAAACTGCCAATCTCGTAAGTAAAATGTTTCTCAAAGTTCTGTGAGCCACTCCAGCAAACTAATTCAACCCAAGGCAAGGATTGTTTTACCTTTGGTCTACAGCCAGCTGATCAGAAGGCACAGGTGACAACCTGGACCTGAGGCAGGGGCGTGACTTGAGAGGTTG
The DNA here is from genome assembly GCF_910594005.1 of Cervus elaphus. Taxonomy (NCBI): domain Eukaryota; kingdom Metazoa; phylum Chordata; class Mammalia; order Artiodactyla; family Cervidae; genus Cervus; species Cervus elaphus. The sequence goes on along the minus strand of NC_057823.1, from coordinate 36,633,566 downwards.
AGCCCGTAGTCTGTGGGATCCGCCGCTGTCTCTCAGGAGTATCAGAACTGAGTTAAATTTGTGGAACACTAGGTCAGTGTTCTCAGAAACTGGTTTAATTCCTTGGTAGTATGGGAAAAATACACACAATGAACAAATCTTTCCACTGCACCTTTTAGAATTCATGGTCAGTGATCAGTAGGGTGACTGTGTATTACCATTTGAACATTCCTGTATCACTTTACTGTTTGTATGCTGTCACACCCAATAGACAAAATTTCCCTCATTGATATAATAAATTAGATGTTTAACCTAATTACCAGTAAGCTCTCCTATCCTTGAACATTTCCCTCACCATAAGTGCAACTGGCTATTCCCTTAGGACGTTGCTTCTCCCGTGGTCCTCTCAAGTGGAAGCTGCTTTTCCTCTCACATCCCTCGTACCTCAAAGCCTGGAGACAGAGTAGTTCTCCTTAATGGCCCTTGTCACTTTCCATCAAACCGTTCTTTCCTCTTTCTTCATTAAAAACTTATAGCACCTTTGAAAGGCATTACCAGACTATTACCCCTTTCCCGCCTTGTTGACATTACCTATTAACGTCCAGTCACTTCCCCTCACTCATTGATGAATTCAGTACCTACTTTCCACCACTACTCCTGTTATTCTTGGAGAATTTCAGACCCCAAAACTTGGCCATCCAATTCCACAGCCTCTTGATTCTTTACTTGATGGCTTCCCAGGTGGTGCTAGTGGTAAAGAACCCACCTGCCAATGCAGGAGACATAAGAGACATGGGTTCGATCCCTGGGTCAGGAAGATTCCCTGGAGAAGGAAATGGCAACCCATTCCAGTACCCTTGCATGGAGAATCTCATGGATAGAGGAGCCTGGTGGGCTATAGCCCATACGGTCACAGAGTCAGATACGACTGAAAAGGCTTTGCACACACACAGTCTAGATGTCCTTCTCTCCTCATCCATCCTAGATTCTGTGGTCTAGTTTATAACACAGTACCCCCGACTCCCTTATTCTCTTCCCTTCTCTTGTGCTCATCTAACACCACCACAATCCAATCATCTGCTTCCTCTAGGACTAGGCACCACAGCAGAACATAGAACACACACATACACAACTCACATAAGCATGCTAACCAGATCTACTTCAAATGTATACTCATGTATCTGAAAGGGGAACACAACAATGCCAAACAATCCGACTCCTTGCCCCAGTAAACCCACTCTCCAGATAAATACCTCATTCTCTCTCTCCATTAACATATCTCAATATCCTTCTTCATGCTTGTTTAATGACTTTACCACTTTCTTCACTGAAAAAATATAATCAGATTAAAAAATGTCATTTTTTTTCTTCAGCAAGTCTACTGATCTACCCAGACAGCTATCCTTAATATCGCATATCTCTAAAAAAAGACTCCTGTCCTTTGATTCTCTGCATGATTATTTCCCTGAAAAATTCCTGAAGATTACTTATGTGCTGCATCCTTCTCATCATTTAGCAAAAAAACGGAAAAGTCACCTCGTCCAACAAGGCCTTTACCAACTGCTCTGGCTGAACTCTGATACTCTACTACTGGACTCTCTTCTGTAATGGCTATCAGTACCTGAAATCATTTTATTACACCTGTTTCCAACCACCAAACTTCAGCTTCTTGGACACAGGCATTCTGTCTTCAACATCACTATATTCTTCAGTACTTAAAAGAGTGCCTGATACATACTAAGTGCTACATAAAAATACTTAATAAATGGTTTACTGTGCTGATTACTGAGAAACACTAAGTAGACTGAGATCTATCTACTAACAGACATAAAAGACGGACCTTAAGACACTTTTACTATATACTGACCTTGAACTTTTATAAATACTAAAGCCTATTTCACGACTAAAGCATCACGTCCAATTATCCAAAATAATGGTAGATGCATGGAGAGATATATTGCCTAACATTTTCTTCTTTGATACAAAATACTAGGAATGATTCATATACTAATATTTCAAATTAATCATTCAAGATATTTTAATAATAATGCTATTGATAATCACCATAAAAATAAAACATAATAACAATTTTAATTTTAAAAATAATTCAAATAACAACAAAAATTAATAGAAGCATTAAATCATTAGTAACTTAATGATTTCTTTTAAAATGGAAATTAATGTTATCTTAATCTACTGAATATTAGATATTACAAATTACAAGTGTTAAGTTCTAAATAAAAACTATTATTATACCCTGTAAAAATAAACATTAATAAACGTTAAGCTAAAATGAAGACCAATACTCTGAAAAGTAATGAAATCAATTAGCACAAATTAAAAAATCAAAAAGCAACATCATAATCCATTTTTCCCACTTACTGAATGAACCCTTTATAAATTAAAGGAATAGCCAATTTATTAATATATTTTGCCTGAAAGATACTGTTTCCACTCATTTTTATTTTTACTTTATTCACTAAATGATATTTTTCTTTTATAAAAGACTACCCATCATGGGTGAAAGTATCTGTCATTGCCCCATAGAATTTGAATTTGCAAAAGTTCTAAGAGTTAGTAAACAATACTATTAAATGTATGTTAAAATACTAGTTTCATTTCTATAATTGCAGAAAATCCAGAGATGTGAAAAGGCAAGCTTACATTTTAGATTCAAAATCACGGCTTTTCACGTATATTTTTAACTGTTTCTTCATTGACTATATTAAGAAAGATGCAATTTTAGAAATAAAATTATTTAATAAAGCTTAAAAATATGCAATTATATTTATAAAATCTGATATTTTTCACATTGTAAGTTATTTCCTTTTTCACATCAATTATGTTTCCCATAAAATTAAATATATGCAAAAAATGTAACAAGAGATTTTTCACCTTGCAAATAACATATCTGGAGACAGAAATGGATAAATACTTTTAGCATACAAAATTAATGAAGAGTTCATCTGTGATGAAAATAATCCTGAGGCAGATGTACTTTTAAAAATGTGATGAAAATAATCCTGAGGCAGATGTACTTTTAAAAATGTCTGAATTCCTCAGTATATTCCTGCTGCTAAGTTGCTTCAGTCGTGTCCGACTCTGTGCAACGCCACAGACGGCAGCCCACCAGGCTCCTCCGTCCCTGGAATTCTCCAGGCAAGAACACTGGAGTGGGTTGCCATTTCCTTCTCCAACAGTATATTCTTAAGTAACAGTAAATTATAATCTCTCATTCAAAGAATATCTTTTTCAGTGTTTTTAATCCCTTATACTATAAAATTTCTTTAAAAAATAATTCTTATGTTGTTAGTTCAAGTGAACAATTATTAAAGACTAATAAACAATTATTTGTTTCTCTAGTATGCTTTTTTAATAAACTAAGGGAGCCAAGTCATCAGCATAGAGTAAGTCAGGGAGCACTGATTTCCTGCACAAATTTTAATCTATTATAATCTACCAAAACCGCTACAGGAATTAAAAGGCAGTGGCTTATTCTATGCTATAAGCAATCAGATTCAAAGTTTCATTACATCTAAAACACATTATTTAAAAAAAAATGCACAGTATTACTAATTTATAAAAACATCCAATTATCTATAACAATTTATCTATTAAAAACTCATATCTATTTTTAGGGAATAACTCTACATAGTAAAAATCCAGTTATATAAAACTTCTAAGTTTACTAAATCAAAATTAATGTTTTACTTACAGAATCAATAACGTTTACTTCTACACCAATGAAGTTGTATCCATGATCAACAATTTACCTTCCTGAAATTCAATATCATTCAATGGAAAAGATTCTCTATTAATATGATCACATTTTTAAACAGCCAATTTAGGGCACTAAATGGGGATATGTGATGAAGAAGGGGATACATGATGAAGAAAGCCATATGGAAGTGCTCTTCTACATATTTCACTAACAATGGTGGTGGTGAAGAGCTTCCTCCTTCCAAAATCTTAGAGAAAAGACCCTATGATTGTAATGGTTATAGCTAAGAAAAGTTGGTTTGGAGTCTTAAAGTGGGGGAAAATAATTTTTCTTAATAAAACTCTCATGTTTCATATAATAAATTTTATAACCTAAGCTACAGGAAGCTGCTAAGAGCTATGACTTGTTTTGTATACTGCAGTCCTCAACACTTTATGTACATAAAATTCTCAAAATACACAGCGATTTTTTAACCCATCACAAACAGGCTGACGAAACACACAGTCACCTTTATATAAATAAATACTCTCTGAGTTAACTACATGGTTTAAATAACAATTCACAAAATAATCTACCCTACATCAAAGTGTAAAGTCTACATGTAAAGTCTTCTATTAGCTACAAATCCACAAAATCTGGAACTAGTCCAGGCAACTCAACCAAATACAAAGCATCTGAAGTTAAAAGTCAACTAATATAATAAAAAAAGCAATAACTTTTAAAAGTCAGATTGTTAAATCCTCACATAATACTACACATTTTGAAAAATTTTAGTAACTAAAAATATTAATAATGATAGTTTTTAAAATGTATTTAAAACTGCTTAACGAGAATAAGTGACTTAAAAAAGCTCTGTATGCTAGAAAAATTAAGTGTGTGTGTGTGCGTGTGTGCACGTATAAAGCTTACTTTTAAATCTAATGTTTAGTTTTTCTTTACAACTCCAAAGTATATACAGGAAACTCTAGAAGTAGTAAAGAAAAAAACCAGAGCTCCCTCTTCTTGCCTAAATGTGTACATAACTGGAGTAAACGTGAGTTAGAAATACATATATACTATATATACATCTCTTATTCTATACAAAAATCCCCATAAATATTTTCCCAAGCGGACAGGAAAATTTATTTTCCCAAATTGAAACTTTTTGCCCACTAAAAATATTTAAATTTGTTCTCAAAATTATAGTAGTCCTCTATTCTACAGTTATTTCCATGTGAAAAGTTCAATATCAGTAAGGGTATCACAGTCAACAAATCTGTTCAATGAATACTGAGAGAAATCTAAAATTATCCAGATTGCATAAAAATGAAAATGCTTGCTATTTCAAAATGACACGCACCTGGTTAAAAATTAGGGCTCTATCCAAGACAATCTACAGATTTTGTGCTTTATCTATCAAAATTCCAGTGGCATTTTTACAGAAATAGAACAAATAATCCTAAAATGTGTATAAAAACCAAAAAAAAGCTCTAAATAGTCAAAACAATCTTGAGAAAGAAAACAAAGCTAGAGGTATCATGCTCCCTGATTTCAAAATATATTATAAAGCTATAGTAATCAAAAAAGTATGATACAGGCACAAAATAAATGAAACAAAATAGAGAACCCAGAAATAAATCCACACTTATATGGCCAATTAGTCTACCATAAGGATGGAAATTTTCTTCAATAAATGCTGTTGGAAAAACTAAGCAGCCACATACAGTCACATGCAAAAGAAAGGAAACTGAACCACTATTTCACACTATACACAAAGATCAACTCAAAATGTATTATGACTTAAAATGTAAGACCAGAAATCATAAACCTCCTAGAAGGGAACATAAGCAATAAGCTCTATGACATAGGTATTGGCAATGATTTTTTTAAATCTGATACCAAAAGCAAAGGCAGGCAATAAAAGCAAAAAATAAGCAAGTAGGACTACATTAAACTGAATAACTTTTACACAGCAAAGGAAATCATCAACAAAATGAAAAAGCATCCTACTTAAACAAGGAAAAATATCTGCAAGTCACGTATCTAATAATGGATTGATATCTAAAATAAATAAATAATAAAATTAAATATTAAAAAATCCAATTTAAAAATGGGCATATTATCTGAAGAGACATTTTCTTCAAAGAAGACATATAGATGGTCAACAGGTACATGAGATGCTCAACATCACTAACAATTAGGGAAATGCGAATAAAAACCACAAAGAGCTACCACTTCACACCTGTTAGAATGGCCATATCATCAAAAAGACAATAAATAATAAATGCTAGTAAGGATGTAGAGAAAAGGGAACCCTTGTGCTCTGTTGGTGGGAATATAAATTGATGCAGCCACTATGGAAAACAGCATGGAGGCTCCTCAAAAATTGAAGACAGAATTACCATATGATCCAGTGACTCCAGTTCTGGGTTTTTATCTGAAGAAAACACTAACTTGAAAAGATATATGCACCTCCATGTTCATTACAGCATTATTTACAATAGCCAAGTTAAGGAAATGATCTAAGCATCCATCAGTGGATGAAGAAAATGTGATACATACACATGTGCGTGTGTGTTTGTCTATGTGTGTGTGTGTATATATATATATGTATGTCTACATATATATATATATGAATATGTGTAGCTATAAAGGAATAGTATTTAGCCATAAAAAATTATGAAATTTTGCCATCTCCAACAACATGGATGGACTTCTGGGCATTATGCAAAGTGAAGTAAGAAAAAGAAATGATATCACTTATATGTGGAATCTGGGGAGGGGGGAAGCTTATATAAAGACAAGCTCTAAGATAAACAGAACATGATTGGTGTTTTCCAGAGGCAGAAGTGGAAGTGAGGGTGGAATGAAATGAGTGAAGAAGGTCAAAAAGGTCCATTTTTTAAGTCATGGGGATATAATATATAGCATGGTGACTATACTTAGTAATACTACACTATAGTTTAAAGTTGCTAATGGAGTAAATCTTAAAACTTCTCATCACAAGAAAAAAATCTGTTATAATTATGTATGGTGACAGATGTTAACCAGACTTACTGTAGTGATCATTTTGCAATGTATATAAATACCAAATCATTATGTTACACACCTGAAAAATAATATAATGTTATATGTCAAATGTACTTTTTCTAATTATACTCTAATTTTTAAAATTAGGGCAACTAAAATAGCACACTTAAATCACATTAGCTGAATTCAAGTTTCGTTCCTAAATACTTATTTATGAAATAAAAATTCAACCTAAATTACTTGATTATTATTTTCTTTTGCTACTTATTTCAAGCTATAAAGCTCATGTAAAAGACTGTAACTTGATATAGATATCCTCTATTATAGGTCTCATGTAATTATCTATAAACACCCATAGAAACAATACTGAACCAATCAAGCATACCATTTTCTTTTCATTCCACTTTATAAATAAGAACTTCTAACCCAGCTCAACAATTAATCACATTTCAAATTATTGATCTGAAAAAAAAATTAGAGGTACATTTTTAAAACAGTATAGTATGAAATAAATCTTGCTTTTCATTGAGTAAGTGAAACTTGTTTTTATGGCTATTTGGATTACTTCTTCTAGGTAAGTTCAGTATGTAACTCTTATTCTTTAGACAAAAACGCACAGACTTAAAATGTATAAAAAAGTTAACCTGGTATTGTCAGCTGCAGATATCATAACTAGCACCATAAGAACAATTGTACTAAATTTTAACGCTGTTCATTAACAGTTCCATTTTCCTGAGTTTGCGTTTGTTCTTTGGCATTGGCTTAGGATATAACCCATTTTTCAGAAGATGTTCCTTGCTGAGGCGAATTTGAGCACCATGCTGAAGCTGGAAAGAGCATAAAGCCTGAAGAGGGCGAAGCAAAGTCTGTTAAGACAAAAAAAAAAAAAAGAGAAAGAAACATACCCAAGTGTGACAAATCATGAATTTTTTCTCTGGAAACAGAGATTATTATATTTTTATTATCAGCTGTTAACTATGAAAAGCAATAGATACTCTAATAAATATATGATAATTTCTAAATGAATAATTCATATAAATTCATACCTTACATACCACTAAGGAATTCCAGTAAGAAGATACAAATACTAATTTTCTATATAGGTGATAAAGTCTAAACTTAGTTTTATACTTGAATATATTCAAACAGTACAAAAATTGGTGCCATTATAATAACTGATTTGTAACAAGCAGACTAAAAGAGACATTTCAGTACAAATTAGTTAATTCAGTTTCAGTCACAGACTAACACAAGCTTCCTGCTACTTGATAACAATTAGATGATGGCAGCAATGGATAAGTTTACTAATTCTCTCACAATACTCCATGGCCTACGTGCATGCTCAGCTGCTTCAGTCATGTCCAACCCTTTGCAACCCATGGACCCTTCCAGGCTCCTCTGTCCACGGGATTCTGCAGACAAGTATACTGGAATGGGTTGCCATTTCCTCCTCCAGGGGATCTTCCCGACCCAGGGATCAAACCTGCATTTCTGTGTCTCCTGCATTGCAGGCAGATTCTTTACCGCTGAGCCACAGGGGAAGCCCACCCAAGGCCCACATACCAGTTAGATATTCAGGTTTGGGTGCATTTGAAATAACTGGAACTGTATATATAGCTGTCTAAACTCAAATACCTATAGAGCCAGACATAAAACACAAACATGTGACCTAGATGGACCCATAAGATAACACAAGAATAGTGAAGGTTGTAGAACAACTGGAGCATACTGTCCTTGAAGTTATTCAAATTCAAAAATTAGGAAAAAATAAAAAGATTAAGCCAACATTTTAAACATATTTGAGTCAGATTCTTTCCTTGGGCCTAAGATACCTGATCTAACGCTTTTAAATAACAAACCTAATTGTGCAGATTGTTTTGAAAAAATAAAAAGATACATAGGTCTTTTTAGTTAGATAGTTAAATATATAGATTTAACTACAAAGATTTCACAATGTCTAAGTAAAAATGTATTCCCTCACAGGTACAACATAAGTGGTAGCAAAGGGCTTTTAAGTTTTAATTTACAATGAATTCTTACAAATATGTGGCACTCACTGATAGTTGCTCTTCCATATCCATTCTTTTCTTATTTCAAAAAAATCCAAAACTTCATTCAAGGTGGCAATGTGTCCAACTAGCAATACTACACTAACTAGTGACAGTGTTTCCAACAAGATAAGTGGAAGGCCGTGGATTAGGACAGACTTGGCAGGCATCATGGGCTTTTGCCTTTTCTTCATATCTGGAACATGATTATTAGATGTGAGATAACCATTGTGTGACTACAGGGCAATAAAAATGAAGATTAAAGCAAAAACATACAATGATGAACAGAAAGAGAAGAAATCTGGGTCTCTGATGTCCTTTTCAGCTGCATCCCCAGCCTTGGACTACTCACTTCAGCATTTCTGATTCACAGGAAAAAATAAGCCCATATATGGTTCAACCACAGCAGTAAGGCCCCTGTTATATGCAACCAAATGAAACTCCCAACTGACACCAATAAGAAAAAGACAAACATATTGGAAAAAGCTCTGACATTGCTGTAGAAAATCTCTGGTATGTTCTTATAATTTTAGTATCTTCAATTCTTCAAACAAGAGAAGAAATACAGAAATGACTATATATTACTTTAAGGGCCAACGTAGGAAATGACTGGATCCTGAAACATCATGTGTATCAGAGACACACATCCAGGACCATATACAGACTAAGAAAACTGAAGTCTCTATTGCTATGCTATGACATTTACTAGATTCTTCATGATAGAAGAGTAATGCTCCTATAATACTCCTCTAACTCCTATAAGGGCTTCCAACTTTTACTTCCCGAAGATAAGATTCTATCAATTCTCTGAAGTAATTAAGAGAACGAATTTTGGAGATAGACAGATTTGTGATAGTCACTAGAGCTGCTTACATATACACCAGTCCTCTTTCAGGATACATGATCAGACTGCATTTTTCTAGTCCCCTCTGAAGCTAGGTATGGCCATATAACTTGACATGGTTAACAAAATATGAGCATGAATAGTGTGCATCATCTCTGGACAGATGCTTTAAAAGTGGTTAATGATTCCCCACGTCCTCTCACTCCTTCCTTGATAAAAGTAGAATGATGTGTCTAGATGATGCATCCATTAGCCTGCATCCCTAACTATTATTAGTAGAGGTCCCACTGGCAACCCCACTGTACATAGAGTGTATTATGCCATTCTGATTTTGGAGTTTTAAGTACTGATGCAACCATCAGCTATGTGTTTCCAGATAAATTAGGTAATCTCTATTTGCCTCACTTTCTTAATCTGTAAAGTGAGGAATATGTAAGATGTAAAGTCCATCTTACATGGTTATTATTATGGTGGGCTATAATGATACATTTGAAGTGCTTAGCAAACAACTTGATATAAAGGATCATTTTTCTCTATACATTCATAGTATTATATCTGAGGCAATGTGAAGCTATATGAGAGGTTTACTTGTTCAGAAGAACAAAGAAAATCCTCTAGTTACAAAATTAGCTAATTTCTAAAAGTTTATTTGGGGGAAAATCAGGGTTTTGTAAATCCCTTGTCTACAGATGCAAAGTGACAGTTTCAAAAGACCATTATTACCAACATCTGGTGATGGAGTAAAACTAAGGCATTTCAGCTACAGCACAAAGCCTTGTCCCATCTAGTTATAAAACTTCATAAGGATTCCAAGGTATGAAAAATCCTCGTACATATTACAAGAGCAGAATGAAAGTCACCAACTTCCCATTCAATTTTTCTGTCAATCTACAGACAAGAACATGAGAGACAAGAAAAGGCAAAACAATGAAATCTTGAAGAGTCTGTTGTCAGGCATTTAACATAAAGTATTCCTATGTTATGCTTCTGATAAAAATGAGGGAACTACTTCTTGTATATTACACATAAGAAAGCAGCCACAAAGAGATTACATGAATTGCTTTCTGGTAAAAACTGATGACGACAAGTGATGAAGTTCTAATTCAAACTTGCTTCAAAACTCATATCATGCTATTTCCCAGTGTTTGAAAACTGCTCAAGAATAAAGGAAAAGAATGAGTCAACAGACTAAGAAAGCCATTCTATGCCAAGTGCTTTATTTTAAGAAGCCCCACTTCTACAGAATGAAGCCAGCTGAAAAATAGTAATTTTTCTCCCCTCATCATCTTAAGGTTATATTAGGATATATCTAATAAAAGATTACTGGGGGGGAAAGGCATGTTATAGCTTTCCTTCCCAGGAAAGAAAGAAAACACCTATTTCTGAGCAGATGTTAATTGTGTTTCTCAGAAGAATGCACCGATTTTTTTTTTACTGCAGCTAGATCTAAACAGGCTGACTTGGAGTTATCCCACTAAGAAAGCTAATTGTCAGTCACATGCAATAATAAGCAACTTGGGATGTCTCATTATGCTTTTTTTCTGCTCATGCTCCTGCTGTTCATCTTATCAGAACCTCCCAAATAACATACCTGACTATCAAACACCCTTTTTCTACTCCTGGTCACTATCCACTACCCCAAGTGACCAAAGCAAAAAGAATGAGAACTTAATGACTTCACTATTGCTTTGGGACCTTATGTTCAGCTTGATCCATTCTGTAAGGTGGGGCTTCTTAAGGAGATAAGAATACCAGACCACCTTATCTGCCTCCTGCGAAATCTGTATGCAGGTCAAGAAGTAACAGTTACAACTGGACATGGAACAACACACTGGTTCCAAACTGGGAAGGAGTACAGCAAGGCTGTATATTATCACTCTGCTTATTTAAAACTTATATGCAAAAAAATAAATAAATAAATAAAACTTATATGCAGAATATGTCATGTGAAATGGTGGACTGGATGAAGCACAAGCTGGAATCAAGACTGCCAGGAGAAATATCAATAATCTCAGACGTGCAGATGACACCACCCTTATGGCAGAAAGTGAAGAAGAACTAAAGAGCCTCTTGATGAAAGTGAAAGAGAAGAGTGAAAAAATTGGCTTAAAACTCAACATTCAGAAAACTAAGATCATGGCATCTGCTCCCACCACTTCACGGGAAATAGATGGGGAAACAATGGAAACAGTGACAGACTTTATTTTGGGGGGCTCCAAAATCATTGCAGATGGTGACTGCAGCCATGAAATTAAAAGATGCTTACTCTTTGGAAGGAAAGTTATGATGAACCTAGACAGCATATTAAAAAGCAGAGACATTACTTTGCCAACAAAGTTCGTCTAGCCAAAGCTATGGTTTTTCCAGTAGTCATCTATGGATGTGAGAGTTGGATTATAAAGAAAGCTGAGCCTCGAAGAATTGATGCTTTTGAACTGTGGAGTTGGAGAAGACTCTTGAGAATCCCTTGGACTGCAAGGAGATCCAACCAGTCCATGTTAAAGGAGATCAGTCCTGGGTGTTCACTGGAAGGACTGATGTTGAAGCTGAAACTCCAATACTTTGGCCACCTGATACGGACAGCTGACTCATTTGAAAAGACCTTGATGCTGGGGAAGATTGAGGGCGGGAGGAGAAGGAGATGACAGAGGATGAGATGGTTGAACGGCATCACTGACTCAATGGACATGAGTTTGGGTGAACTCCGGGAGTTGGTGATGGACAGGGAGGCCTGGCATGCTGCTGTTTGTGGGGTTGCAAAGAGTCAGACTTGACTGAGTGACTGAAGTGATGTCTGATGTTGGCTGATCCTAGGGTTTTACATCAACAAAAAGGAAAATACAGAGACTGTACAAAAAGCAAGCTTAAACAACAGTCTTGAGTTTCATCTCTCCTTTAAGATACCTAAGTATAGTGTTATTTTCTTAAGAACATACAGAGATTATGGTTAATAAACAAAGATAAGTATAATAATAAACAGATAAGTATAGGGGACTATTAAGTGTGTTTTGCTGATGCAAGGTACATTAGAGCAGGTGATAAAGTTAAGGGAGAGGGAAAAAAGTCTGAGAATACTCCCTGGTCAATTGGAGGAAGGATTTAGGATCCCTCATGAATTTTTCCCTCAAAGGAGAGAAAGAGAAATTGTCAAGACCCCAAAGTAACTCTACTCACACAGATTCACACAAAAACAGTCTATTCACGATAGCCTACTTCTTCCACAAGAAGAAAGTCTCCAATCCTGACACAGGACATGGCTAGGGTGGCGGAGAGGAAAAGGGCAATTCAGTGCTGCTTCTAGCACTCTTTAACTCTCCTCGCCTGCAGGTCTTTCACCCAGTAATTCTGACCTGAGCTTTTGTCCATTATTGGTATTTCCTTCATGGGTAAGGCACACTTTTATAATAGAAATCATGAGGTATGAGAGAGAGAGGAAAAAGGCAGAAAAGAGTATTCTGTATGTATGTGTTTTGTGTGTGTGTGTGTGTGTGTGTGTGAAGAGGGAGTTACAAAACTCCATTTAGTTATGCTCATTATCCTCTGATTTTTCTTCTTGAGTTGAATTTATCAAAAATGTTCACTAATTAAAAAAATCTAACAATTCAGTTTTATTTTGGTTTTTTTTTCTTGTCATAAGTGTAAAGTTTCTTACATGTTCTAAAAGAATCAGACAGTGAGCTTACTAAAATGTTATTATTTACTAAAGATTATGAATTATATATGAAATCATCAGGCTTTCATGGAAATTAAATAAAATGCTGATTGCAGGTTATAACCTTTTCATATTCAGTAGGCTTTTTTCTCAAAAAAAATTGTATCTCTTTATACTTTAAGCAACGTTAATAAGATAAACAGAAAGTTGATATTTCTCCTCAAATAAAAGTACCAATGGAAAAGACGCTGCTGTAAAATGTTCTTTTAATTAAAAAGAAAAAAGTCTAGTACAAGAGAACACAAATACTAAGAAATACAGAATGCTGAAATATCTAGCCAAGAAAAAACTGTATTTAAAGTTATGCTACTTAAAAACAATTTAGCATACTACAAATGCTGTTTGCACAGCCTAGAATGAATATTTAAATAATGCAATCTGGAATGCTAAACTAAGAGAAAAACACCAGAGGAGAAAGGAAGGTTTTAAAAGTACACACATTTCTATCACAGATATAGTCTACTTGTCACTTGAGCTACAAATTTAACAACTTATGCATTTTTTAATTTTCCAGACAAAAATCTAACCGAACACCTACTTTCAAAAACTATGTAACTTTCCAAAGACATACCTCTTGTATGTAGTTATTTTTCTCCAAGATAGAAAGAGCAACAGCTGCACACTCCAGTGTAGAAAGGCACCTATTAGTTGGTTGCGCCCGAATTACATACTGACTAGAAATGCTAGTTTTTAATTGCACCTGAAACCAAAAACAGAATAAAATGCAATTTTCGTTCTAGGTTTAAAACATAAGGTCTGTATTTTAAATACTAATTACTCTAATTTCCTTCAAAAATCACCAGTTTATAAATATTAAATGTATCAATATCTTCTGCATATAAATCTTTTCATTACTTTGTTAAAAAGAAGCAAGAAGATAGTTACGCATCTAACAAAGAAGATACATTCAAAATATACCCAAATTCCTACAAATCAAAAATAATAAGACTAATAACTCCCTCCCAGTGGGCAAAAGAGTAAACAGACACATCACAGGAGAATATATACAAACAGGTACACATAAAGGGCTCAACATGATTTAATATAAATTAAAATCACAATAAGATAACATCTCATACTCATTACTCCAACTCTTTTGCGACCACATGAACTGTAGCCCACCAGCATCCTCTGTCCACGGGATTTCCAAGGCAAGAATACTGGGGTGTGTTGCCATTTCCTCCTCCAGGGGATCTTCCCAACCCAGGGACTGAATCTGTGTCTGCTGCATTAGCAGGCAGATTCTCTTCCACTGAACCACCAGAGAAGCCCCCTTTCACACCCATTAGAACAGTTAAAATAAAAAAGACTAACACCACCAATGCAGCAAATGAAACTCTCATACATTGAATTAGGAATGAAATGGTTTAATCACTTTGGAGAATTAATATTTGGGATTTTTTTATTTTACAGTTTATTCTTCCATTAGTTTTTTAAATGTCTTTGAGGTCTCCTGTTGAATCTTTTTTTTTTTTTTTTTTGAATCTTTTTTAAACAATTTTTTTTTTTGATTGTGCTGGGTCTGTTGTTACATACAGGTTTTCTCTAGCTGCAGAGAGTGGGGCCTATTCACTAATTTCACTGCAAAGGCTTCTCATTGTGCGGGCTTCTCTTGTTGCAGAGCACATGCTCGAGGCGCCCAGGCTTCAGCAGTTGTGGCACGTGGGCTCAGTAGTTGTGGCTCAAGCACGGCTTGGTTGAGCCACAGCATGTGGAATCTTCCCAGACAAGGAGCTGAACCCATGTTCTCTGCATTGGCAGGCAAATTCCCAGCCACTATACCACCAGGGAAGTCCCTTCCATTATTTTTTAAACTGGTAAGTGTGTGTCTGTGTGGATGTGAATGCATATAAACACAGAGACATATATATATCCTCTTTTTAGATAAAAGTAGTAGCATACTACAAATACTTTTCTCCATCAAGATAATATTCTAACTGAGACAGAGTCACACATGAGAAAAGCAATAGAAAAATGAATGTCAGAATTTTGGCTCTTTGATTCCGACTTTAATTACATGAAACTCAAGCATTATCCTATACTCATAAGCTATATTCCAAGTCCATACTCTGACCAAAATCATATTTAAGAAAACGTGATGACAAATATGGTTCTTTCACTCTTCTTTTTGGCAAAATTCACAGTGAATTTTGTTTATTGGAATTAATTTTATCTTTGAAAGAAAATGGTGGGGGAAGAGAGAGTTTTATTTCTTACTATGGCTCACGTGGCTGTATGAAAACAGAATTTGAAATGTCATTTGTTAAAAGATTTCAGAATATCCTTCTCTCTGGGGATTATCCAGTAACTGGATATATTAAAAGAGTATATATAACTACTATCTGTTATATTAGTAGCATATATGTTTATCAAAATGCTAATATGATCTCACAGCTCTTCTTTTTATACTTATGTGCTACATCACCTTCAACACATGCTAAATTCAATGAGTAAATCAGCAAAACCAAAAAGAAAACCTGTTGACCCATCTTCTTGAGAAATCACAAGCATCATAATAATTTTTAGAAACTCCCTCATCCGCATGAATAAGAGGTCAAAAAAACCCATGGCAAAATTAGCTACTGTAAGAAAGAAAAAAATTAACATATAATAAAAGTATGTTATGTAGAAAGAGGAACTACTAAAGGGATCAAGATGACTATATCAAAGTTGACAATAATTAATTAATTTCAGTCAAGTCATTTAGTTTTTCAGATCCCGCTCATCTGATAAAAAAATCAGATAGCCAGACATGATGGTATTAAAACCTATGTTTAGTGATGAATCCCAAGATCATATAATATATATGCAATTATAATTCTATATTAATTATATGTCATTACGATTAATGTGTATATTATATATCATATATTATGTGTAATTATTATATATAATCTTCATTTTCAATATTTGGAAGCTATGTTGATGCAAAGAATGTTTCACTAATTCTGATCTTGGAAGTTGGTTGTCCGAGGGTAGAAGCTATCTAAAGACTCTTAATATGACTTCTTTAGGAACAGGAGTATCACTGGCTGGTTTAGAATTCTACTGGCACAGGTTGTAAGCCTATCACTTCCACTTTAAAAATAGCCAACTTATCCAAACCTTGCTCCTAAGATGTAGCTTCAATCTTTTCCACTGATTTTCTGGATTAGCTACAATTTTAATTCCTTAAAATTTCTTAAAATCCTTTCTTTCTCTTCCATTAAGTATATATTTAATGTATAAGAATACCAAATAACAGTTTGACAGCTATGATCACTGTTCAGATACTTTTTTAAAAGGTCTGTTCAAATATTTCCTTCCTAGATAGACCTTCAGTTACTTTTGTGATTTGTGTCATTAAAAGTGTGGGAGATGTAGGAAGTTTAGTGATTTAGTAATGACCTTTAGGACTCAAACAGACAGTCAAAGGAATAACAAGCCATGGCTTATGTTTGCACAGCACATCTTTAAAATAAGTTGTTATAATATAGTTAATCCATTGGTCAAGAAAAATAAACAAAAAAAGCCCTCAAAATTAAAACAGTAATCATCTCCACACTCTGCCCAACAAACACTATATTTTTATAATTTGATGATGATTATTTGTTATCTGTTCTCAGGCTCTTTTAAGACATTTCATTACTACATAAAACTATTCTGTTTCTCACTCCATTATTAACAGTCACAAGAATTTTTAATCACTTGATCACCTTCCTTAAAGGTTTCTTCAGTTCGGTTGCTCAGATGTGTCAGACTCTTCGCAACGCCATGGACCTCAGCACGCTAGGCTTCCCTGTCCATCATCAACTCCCAGAGTTTACTCAAACTCATCTCCATTGAGTCGGTGATGCCATCCAACCATCTCATCCTCTGTCGTCCCCTTCTCCTCCTGCCCTCAATCTTTCCCAGCATCAGGATCTTTTCAAGTGAGTCAGTTCTTCACATCAGGTGGCCAAAGTATTGGAGTTTCAGCTTCACCTTCAGTCCTTCCAATGAACACTTAGGACTGATATCCTTAAGATGGACTGGTTGGATCTCCTTGCAGACCAAGGGACTCTCAAGAGTCTTCTCCAACACCACAGTTCAAAAGCATCAATTCTTCAGCACTCAGTGTTCTTTACCAACAAAGGTCCGTCTAGTCAAGGCTATGGTTTTTCCAGTAGTCATGTATGGGTGTGAGAGTTGGATTATAAAGAAAGCTGAGCCTCGAAGAATTGATGCTTTTGAACTGTGGAGTTGGAGAAGACTCTTGAGAATCCCTTGGACTGCAAGGAGATCCAACCAGTCCACGTTAAAGGAGATCAGTCCTGGGTGTTCACTGGAAGGACTGATGTTGAAGCTGAAACTCCAATACTTTGGCCACCTGATACGGACAGCTGACTCATTTGAAAAGACCTTGATGCTGGGGAAGATTGAGGGCGGGAGGAGAAGGAGATGACAGAGGATGAGATGGTTGAATGGCATCACTGACTCAATGGACATGAGTTTGGGTGAACTCCGGGAGTTGGTGATGGACAGGGCATCTGGCATGCTGTGGGTCATGGGGTCGCAAAGAGTTGGACACAACTGAGCGACTGAACTGAACTGAACTGAACAGCTTTCTTAAAATCATAGCCTTGACTAGACGGACCTTTGTTGGCAAAGTAATGTCCCTGCTTTTCAATATGCTGGCTAGGTTGGTCATGACTTTCCTTCCAAGGAGTAAGCATCTTTTAATTTCAAGGGTGCAGTCACCATCTGCAGTGATTTTGGAACCCAAAGCAATAAAGTCTGCCACTGTTTCCCCATCTATTTCCATGACATTATGGGATCAGATGCCATGATCTGTTTTCTGGATGTTGAGCTTTAAACCAACTTTTGCACTTTCCTCTTACACTTTCATCAAGAGGTTTTTTAGTTCCTCTTCACTTTCTGCCATAAGGGTGGTGTCATCTGCATATCTGAAGTTATTGATATTTCTCCCAACAATCTTGATTCCAGCTTGCACTTCATCCAGCTCAGCGTTTCTCATGATATACTCTGCATATTTTTAAATAAGTAGGGTGACAATATACAGTGCCTTGACATACTCCTTTTCCTACTTGGAACCAGTCTGTTGTTCCATGTCCAGTTCTAACTGTTGCTTCCTGACCTGCATACAAATTTCTCAAGAAGCATGTCAGGTGGTCTGGTATTCCCATCTCTTTAAGAATTTTCCACAATTTATTGTGATCCACACAGTCAAAGGCTTTGGCATAGTCAATAAGGCAGAAATAGATGTTTTTCTGGAACACTCTTTCTTTTTTGATGATCCAGCGGATGTTGGCAATTTGATCTCTGGTTCCTCTGCCTTTTCTAAAACCAGCTTGAACATCTGGAAGTTCATGGTTCACGTATTGCTGAAGCCTGGCTTGGAGAGTTTTGAGTATTACTTTTCTAGCATGTGAGATGAGTGCAATTGTGTGGTAGCTGAGTGTTCTTTGGCATTGCCTTTCTTTGGGATTGGAATGCAAACTGACCTTTTCCAGTCCTGTGGCCACTGCTGAGTTTTCCAAATTTGCTGGTATACTGAGTGCAGCACTTTCATAGCAGCACTCTAAAGCTGCGCTTCTAAAGGTTTCTAAAAAAATCAATCTATTTTGTAGGCTTTATGAAACAACCCTAGTCTAGAACAAGCTGAAATAAACTTTTTAGTGACATTCTGAATTCCTTACCAGTGGAAGACACACATTAAAAACCCTCCTTTCTGAAGCAACCTTTCTTATATGATCTTTCATAAACAGAATTCATTATCTGAGCTTAGGACCTGCCCTTTGAAGGCAAGGTACTAAATGTTTTCTTCTGCTTCCAATCCTTCAACCCACTTCATTCCTTTCATTTCCTCAATTTAGTTCAACACTATGATCTAATAGTGATAAGGGTCCAGCTTTGACATCAGAGAGTTGCCAGTCTGAACACAGACTTAGCCACGTACATGCACAGTGTCATGCACTTGGACAATAATTGCTTTTCTAGAAAATATACGTATATTGTCTCATTCAATTCTCACAAAGACCTTATGAAGTAAGTACTATTATTATCTCAATTTTACAGATGAGGAAAATAAAGTACACTGAGGTGAAGTAACTTACCTGAGGTTCCAAAATCAATCATGGTAAAACAGATAAATGAATTTATAAAGTCTTATTCAAGACCCTCAGCTCTTTATAACTAGGTTAATAATTAAATGGATGAATTCTTCAGCAAATCCCAATCAACAAAACAAAGCTATTCTGATGGAAAGCAAGACTGAGGCACTCCTGAAGAATTTTAGGGTTCTTATGAACAGTTTAAAAAAACAATAGCACAGGGAGGAGTCTTCTCAACAATGAAAGTTTCTCAATAAATATCAATATCTATTGTCTTGCTCCAACCTCATCACACTATGAAGTCTGTATACTTTTTCTAAAACTTAAGATTCCAAGCATATTAAAAAGACATATATATTAAAAACACATATATAAAAGACAGAATATTAAAAAGCAGAGGCATTACTTTGCAACAAACGTCCATCTAGTCAAAGCTATGATTTTTCCACTACTCATGTATGGATGTGAGAATTGGACTATAAAGAAAGCTGAGCAAAAAAGAATTGATGCTTTTGAACTGTGGTGTTGGAGAAGACTCTTGAGAGTCCCTTGGACTCCAAGGAGATCCCACCAGTCCACCGTAAAGGAGATCAGTCCTGAATATTCATTGGAAGGACTGATGCTGAAGCTGAAACTTCAATACTTTAGCAACCTGATGCACAGAACTGAACCATGTGAAAAGACCCTGATGCTGGGAAAGATCGAGGGCAGGAGGAGAAGGGGACGACAGAGGATGAGATGGTTAGATCGCATCACCGACTCAATGGATATGAGTTTGAGTAAACTCCGGGAGTTGGTGATGGACAGGGAGGCCTGGCGTGCTGCAGTCCATGCGGAAACAAAAAGTAGGACACGACGGAGTGACTGAACTGAACTGAACTGAAAGATTCCAAGGTTAATGTCGAAATTCAGAAAACTTGATAAAAATAAATTTAAAGGGAGCATTAGTTATAGATAAAATGATAATATTAGTGCTACTTCTAAAACACATTATTATTTAATTTTTTTTTCTGAGTTGACCAAAGAAAATTCACTTCTTAAGTGAATGGTAAAGCACAATTCCAAAATTACTAAAAAAACTTGTAGAACACATCGGGTTTAAAATTTAGTGCTTTCTTATATTTTAAAGTGATAATAAAGTTACACCACACTTCTTCAACATACAAAAACTTTGATGTTAAAATGCAAACATACAATTCAGAAGTCTAAAAATTAAGCTCTTACAAATTTCAAATTTAAGCAAATCCAAATAATGATACAAATTTAAAATTTTATTCAGTGACAGCCATATATATATTATTTATATATTTCATTTATATATTTAATTATATTATATTTATATATAAATATACTATATATATTTTATTATATATTTAGTCATTTAGACATATCTTGACTAGTGCTTTTTCCTAATAATACCAATATTTAATCTACCATTGTTTTTCACATAACTCCAAGTAATGCATATCTGAAGTCACTGAGAACTATGGGTATGGAAACATCTAGAGAAAGAAAGTAAAAACACATAGATTCACAAGATCACAGAATAGGAAGTTATCATTATAAGTCAAACAGTCTATCTCCTTATTCTAAGATATAATTATTCTTTTAAAACATTATATTAAAAGAATTAATATAAACTTTAATACTGAAATATAATTTATCTTAAATAAAAAAGTTTTATGAGAGTTTCAAAGCCTCCTCTTTAAAAAAAAAAAAAAAAAGACTTAATAGAGGCACAAAAACACTTTTCTACAACCTTGAATTAAAATTGATGGTTACAGTCTAGGATACGAAAGCAACCTAGATGTCCATCAACAGATGAATGGATAAGAAATCTGTTGTACACATATACAATGTAACATTACTCAGCCACAAAAAGGAACAAATGTGAATCAGCTGAACTGAGGTAGATGAACCTAAAGCCTGTTACACAGAGTGAAATAAGTCAGAAAGAGAAAAACAAATTTTGCATATTAATGCATATATACTGAATCTAGTAAAACAGTACTGATGAACTTATCTGCAGGCAAGAACAGATACGCAGACGTAGAGAATGGACTTGTGGACCCGGTGGGGGAAGGAGAGGGTGGGATGAGCTGAGAAAGCAGCACTGACATGCATACACCACCACGTGTACAACAGACAGCTAGTGGGAAGCCGCTGGACAGCACGGGGGGCCCGCCTGGCGCTCTGCAACCACCTAGGGGGTGGGAGGGGAGGGCGAGGAAGAGCCAAGAGGGAGGGCGTAGACATACAGACATGACTGATTCATGCTGTTGCACAGCAGAAACCAACACAACATTGGAAAGAACCAATTAAAAATAAACTTTTAAAAACTATAAAAAGAAATGAAAATAATAATAATAATAATAATAATTAAAGAAATGATTGGTTACAATAACTCTTTAGAAGACTACAGTAAATTAACAAAATATGATACCATTAAACAGGTCAGAGAGAAGAATGTCACTACAGATTACAAGCTTTAGCATTACTTTCTGCTAGCCAAATACCTATTTTTTCCAGTAATACTTAATGGAGACAAGTCTCTGTTGAGTAATGCTATAGAAACTAACTTTTGGAACATCTCCTAAAAATGAAATTGTCCAACCTAAGCATATCTACATGTATGCATTTATTCATACTGGGCTTACATCAATTTATATCATTTATTAGGAAACAGAACAGAAACTGATTTAGGATATTAGAAATTGATTTCCTAGTCTCACCTAAGCAATAACCAATTTTATAATGTCTTGCGAGTGAAACATTTTTTCATCAAAGATAAATTTCATTTAACAAAGCTGTCATGGCTTCATAAACAGCTACTGGAAAATGAATCATAAATTAGCCTAGGTGTGAAATAAAGCACATATTATGCAATTACCTCATAAGTTCAATCTGTCACATAAAACTTTTATTTTAAAATTTACTGAGTTAAACTGTACACTTTTTCATTTTATTAAAAACACTTTTCTATAACCTTGAATTAAAATAATGTGCATGAATGGAGAGGTAGAAAAACACCACACTAAAAGCATAAGACAGGAAATTAGACTTATATAATTCAACTCTACATAATAGTATGACCTCAAACAAGATTTAAACTCTGAGTCTAAAACTTAACAATCTTAAAGAATAATTGTGCTTTATGGTACTAATGCATGTGAAATGTTCAGCAACGCCTGCCAAATAGTAAGCACTTGATTACAAAGATGTTAGGAGGGTGGTACTAACACTACTGATGTTTACAACGGTAGTGCTAATGATGATTCACAATGCTTCTTCACAGTTTAATGAGTAAGTGTGAAGCAACTCAGCTTTACTGCAATAAAGCCAGATGAGTGGTTTGATCACCAGTGTAGGATAAGATAAAACTTACTAGCAGAATGTCAACTTTTACAAGATGGAAGAAGAAAAGGTATTGAAGAGGCAGAGAAAAAGCAGTCTTAGAAGCAAAGGAAAGAACCAGAAGAGAGCTTCACTGAATAACAGAGAAGAACAAGTTACTGACAAAGAATTATCAAAAGATAACCCAATCAAAAAGTGGGTACAAGCACTGAATAGATGGTTTTCTAAATAAGACGTACAGATGGCTAAAGGTACATGAAAAGATGTTCAACACTGCTAACTATTAGAGAAACGCAAATAAAAACCACAATGAGATTTCACCTCACACTTGTAAGGGTGGCTATCTTTAAAAAGTCTACAAATAACAAATGTTGGCCAGGATGAGAAGAAAACGAAAACTTGTGCATTGTCAGTGAGAATGTAAATTGGTGCAGTCACTGTGCAAAACAGTATGGAAAATCCTCAATAAACTAAAAAAAAGAACTATCATGTGATCCAGCAATTCCATTCCTGAGTATATATATCCAAAGAAAATAAAAACAGTAATTTGAAAAGATACATGCACTGCACCTCAATATTCACAGCAGCATTATTTACAATAGCCAAGATATGTAAACAATCTAAGTAACCAGTATCCAACAACATATGAATGGATAAAGAAGATGCTATAGACAGATAGATGGAGATAGATATATATATATATATATATATATATACACACACACACACATATATACATATATGCACACACACAATAGAATAGTACTCAGCCATAAAAAAGAATTCTGCTACTTACAACAATGTGGACCTACAAAGTATTATTCTTTTAAAAAAAATCTTTTTTAAATTAATTTATTTTAATTAGAGGCTAATTACTTTACAATATTGTGGTGGTTTTCACCATACATTCACATGAATCATCCATGGGTGTACATGTGTCCCCCCCCAACCCTGAAGTCCCTCCCACCTCCCCCCCGTCACATCCCTCTGGGTTATCCCAGTGCACCGGCTTTAAGTGCCCTGTTTCATGCACAGAACTTAGACTGGTCATCTATTTCATATATGGCAATATACATGTTTCAATGCTATTCTCTTAAATCATCCCACCCTTGCCTTCTCCCACAGAGTCCAAAAGTCTGTTCTTTATAACTGTGTCTCTTTTGCTGTATTACATATAGAGTTGTCATAACCATCTTTCTAAATGCCATATATATGCATTAATATACTGTATTGTTTTTTTTCTTTCTGACTTACTTCACTCTGTGTAATAGGCTCCAGTTTCATCTACCTCATTAGAACTTATTCAAACGTGTTCTTTTGAATAGGTGAGTAATATTCCATTGTGTATATGTACCACAGCTTTCCTATCCATTCATCTGCCGATGGACGTCTAGATTGCTTCCATGTCCTGGCTATTATAAACAGTGCTGCGATGAACACTGGGGTACACATGTCTCTTTCAATTCTGGTTTCCTCAGTGCATATGCCCAGAGGTGGGATTGCTGGGTCGTATGGCAGTTCTATTTCTAGTTTTTTAAGGAATCTTCACACTGTTCTCCGTAGTGGCTGTACTAGTTGACATTCCCACCAACAGTGTAAGAGGGTTCCCTTTTCTCCACACTCTCTCCAGCATTTATTGTTCGTAGACATTTTGATGGCAGCCATTCTGACCAGCATGAGATGGTACCTCCTTGTGGTTTTGATTTGCATTTCTCTGAAAATGAGTGATGTTGAGCATTTTTTCATGTGTTAGCCATCTGTATGTCTTCTTTGGAGAAATGTCTGTTTAGTTCTTTGGCCCATTTTTTGACTGGGTTGTTTGTTTTTCTGGTGTTGAGCTGCATGTATATTTTTTAGATTAATTCTTTGTCAGTTGCTTCGTTTGCTATTATTTTCTCCCATTCTGAAGGCTGTCTTTTCACCTTGCTTATGGTTTCCTGCATTGTGCAAAAGCTTTTAAGTTTAATTAGGTTCCATTTGTTTATTTTTGCTTTTATTTCCATTATTCTGGGAGGTGGGTCATAGAGGATCCTGTTGTGATTTATGTCAGAGAGTGTTTGCCTATGTTTTCCTCTAGGAGTTTTATAGTTTCTGGTCTTACATTTAGATCTTTAATCCATTTTGAGTTTATTTTTGTGTATGGTGTTAGAAAGTGTTCTAGTTTCATTCTTTTACAAGTGGTTGACCAGTTTTCCCAGCACCACTTGTTAAAGAGATTGTCTTTTCTCCATTGTATATTCTTGCCAGCTTTGTCAAAGATGAGGTGTCCACAGGTGTGTGGATTTATCTCTGGGCTTTCTATTTTGTTCCATTGATCTATATTTCTGTCTTTGTGCCAGTTCCATACTGTCTTGATGACTGTAGCTTTGTAGGATAGTCTGAAGTCAGGCAGGTTGATTTCTCCAGTTCCATTCTTCTTTCTCAAGATTGCTTTGGCTATTTGAGGTTTTTTTGTATTTCCATACAAACTGTGAATAATAGTAATATAATATATACATTTTTAAAAATACTTTCTGCCTATTCCTTCATTTGGCATATGAATTAAGGAAGGTAATTCATGTAATTAAGGCTCAAAATTTGTGAAATTGGGATTTTGCATTTTGATATCTTGCTATAATTTATATCCTAAGGATTACACTCTACCTAAAAAGTGAGGTCCACCAGTTTTCAAAGACACATAGAAATTTAAAAGAATTAATTCAAAATCTAACAACTTTAGAGTTTATAAAATATGAATTACTGAAGAGTAGATACAAGGCTGTCTTCTTAGAAATTTATAGTACCTTGCTTAATGGAATGGTTGGCACAGGCCTCATTGCATATATCAGCCCAGACTCTTGACATCAGACTGCCTAGCTTTAGACTTGGCTCCACAACTTACTTACCATTTGACATGACAGGTTACCTCTGCTCTTAGAGTCTTCATTTGGAAAATAGAAATAATAATATCATTTACATAATAGATTGTTGTGACATTCAAATGAGATAACACACACAAAGCATTTAGCATAGCTCCTGGCTTATAGTGTGTACCTACTAAGTATTATTTACTGATAATATATATAATGTCGTTGGCTAACTAGGCCTTGCCCAAGTCATTTACTTTTTTCTTAGCTAATAACTTTGCTTCATATTACCAGATAGTAAAAGAATGTAGAATATATTTCTGAAGCTATAGGATCTTGAGTTTCAGTAGACAACTGAGTTAAGTTCTTAATACTTTCTGGAAAAATTGTATTTTTTAAGGGATACATTTTAGTCTTAGCAATGATTTAATCACTTTCTTGCATCACAGTAATTAAATAATTGTTGAAAAGACTATAATTCATGTTTAGGAATTTAATTTTTTCTAAAAGTAATGTATTCACATGGCTGAAAATTTAAAAGATATGAAAGAGTTTAGAGTCAAAAGTCTTCCTCCTGCCTCTATACCCCATATACCCTTTTACCATTCCCAGAGGTAACCAATATGTCAAGTTCTTGTGTATTTTCCCAGATCATTTCATTTATATACAACTAAACCCTCCCTTTCCTCAATATGTGGTAGATACCTGCTGCTCTGATCCTTACTTTTTTCATTTAACAAGTTATTTTAGTACTTACTTGTATCTGTGGGTAAATAGCTTCTGTATTTATTTTAACAGCCTCGCTTCTTAGGTATGGATGTATGTAGTTTATTAACGATGTTAAATTATGCTTCCTTTGTCTTTTGTTTTTCTTATTCAGTTTTTTCCTTAATTTTCTGGCAATAGCTTTGTATGGGTGCTATGCTAGTTTCTGTTCTTTTTTTTTTTTTTTTTGCTTACTCATTTTTATTTGAGGCCTGTTAATGCAGGGAGGTAACTGTGAGAGAAGGGCCATAGCCCTGGGAGGAATTTTCTTTATCATCTTAGGTGTGCTCAGGATTTCACCCAAAGCACTATCTATAAAAGAACAGATGATTGTCTTGTCCTTTCCTCAGAATAAAAGCTTCTGCTTTTCAAAAGTCACTGTTAAGAGAATGAAAAGAAAAACCACAGACTGAGAGAAGGTATTTGCAAAGAATAGGTTGGAAAAAAGACTTATTTTCATAATATGTAAAGAACTTTTACAACTCAGTAATAAGAGAACAAACATCTCAGTTAAAGAATGGATTGGCTAAAGTTTTAAATACTTCTACCAGAAGAAAGTGAAAGTGAAAGTCCCTCAGTCTTGTTCACCTTTTTGTGACCCCATGGACTGTAGCTCCACAGGCTCCTCTGTCTATGGAATTCTCCACGGCAGAAGACTGGAGGGCTAGCCATACTGGGAGCTTTCCTCAGTGATCAATGCTAAGAAATAGAGGAAAACAATAAAATGGGAAAGAGTAGAGATCTCTTCAAGAAAACCAGAGATACCAAGGAAACATTTCATCCAAAGACGGGTACAACAAAGGACAGATGGTATGGACCTAATAGAAGCAGAAGATGTTAAGAAGAGGTGGTAACAAAGACAGAAATATAGATCAATGGAACAAAATAGAAAGCCCAGAGATAAATCCACACACCTGTGGACACCTCATCTTTGACAAAGCTGGCAAGAATATACAATGGAGAAAAGACAATCTCTTTAACAAGTGGTGCTGGGAAAACTGGTCAACCACTTGTAAAAGAATGAAACTAGAACACTTTCTAACACCATACACAAAAATAAACTCAAAATGGATTAAAGATCTAAATGTAAGACCAGAAACTATAAAACTCCTAGAGGAAAACATAGGCAAACACTCTCTGACATAAATCACAACAGGATCCTCTATGACCCACCTCCCAGAATAATGGAAATAAAAGCAAAAATAAACAAATGGAACCTAATTAAACTTAAAAGCTTTTGCACAATGCAGGAAACCATAAGCAAGGTGAAAAGACAGCCTTCAGAATGGGAGAAAATAATAGCAAACGAAGCAACTGACAAAGAATTAATCTAAAAAATATACATGCAGCTCAACACCAGAAAAACAAACAACCCAGTCAAAAAATGGGCCAAAGAACTAAACAGACATTTCTCCAAAGAAGACATACAGATGGCTAACACATGAAAAAATGCTCAACATCACTCATTTTCAGAGAAATGCAAATCAAAACCACAAGGAGGTACCATCTCATGCTGGTCAGAATGGCTGCTATAAAGCCTACAAACAATAAATGCTGGAGAGGGTGCAGAAAAATGGGAACCCTCTTACACTGTTGGTGGGAATGTCAACTAGTACAGCCACTACGGAGAACAGTGTGAAGATTCCTTAAAAAACTAGAAATAGAACTGCCATACGACCTAGCAATCCCACCACTGGGCATACGCACCGAGGAAACCAGAATTGAAAGAGATACATGTACCCCAATGTTCACTGAAGCACTGTTTACAATAGCTAGGACATGGAAGCAACCTAGATGTCCATCGGCAGATGAATGGATAAGAAAGCTGTGGTACATATACACAATGGAATATTACTCAGCTATTAAAAAGAATGTATTTGAATCATTTCTAATAAGGTGGGGAGAAGGCAATGGCAACCCACTACAGTATTCTTGCCTGGGAAATCCATGGAAAGAGGAGCCTGGTAAGCTGCAGTCCATGGGGTCGCTAAGAGTTGGATACGACTGAGTGATTTCACTTTCACTTTTCACTTTCATGCATTGGAGAAGGAAATGGCAACCCACTCCAGTGTTCTTGTCTGGAGAATCCCAGGGATGGGGGAGTCTGGTGGGCTGCCGTCTATGGGGTTGCAGAGTCGGACATCACTGAAGCAACTTAGCAGTAGCAGCAGCATCAGCTAATGAGGTGGATCAAACTGGAGCCTATTATACAGAGTGAAGTAAGTCAGACTTTTGGACTCTGTGGGAGAAGGGGAGGGTGGGATGATTTGAGAGAACAGCATTGAAACATGTATGTTACCATATGTGAAAGAGATCAGCAGTCCAGGTCCTATGCATGAGATAGGGCACTCAGGTTCACTGCACTGGGACAACCCTGAGGGATGGGATGGGGGGGGAGGTGGGAGGGGGGTTCCGGATGGGGGACACATGTACAACCATGGCTGATTCATTGAATGTATGGCAAAAACCACTACAATATTGTAATTAGCCTCCAACTAAAATAAATTCATTTATGAAGGGAAAAAACATATCCAGTATACTATTATTAATCAGGTAAAATAATAGAACAAAAATACATGGAGGGCTAAATGTGAAATTTTGTAGGGTAACATCCTTACATATTTATATAACAATTTTATCGATAATGAGATTTCGTTACTAAGCTCTAGATGCAATAAAAAAATGTCTTCTTTCTTCTAAGTTTGGCTACATTTTTCCATTTGTATTCAAATTGTTTCCCAAATCTATAAAAAATTCTCCTGATTCTTCTTTTTAATTATCTTCATTATTAGTATGGCAAAGTGTTAGAAGGTCAAGTATTTTTTAACCATCTGTTTCAACTACACCATCCACATCACTTTATAAACAGAGGAAGTGTTACCAACCATGCCCTGTAATTGAGGCACATAATCATACCAGCTGCCAAACTATGCCAAGCATGCCTGCTATGGAAACGGCTCTTCTTTCTCTGAATTAATTGTATCCACTGGGCCAATTTAATGCAGTGCTTCTCCAGCATTACCTTTGCCAACCATGACAGCTGTTGCAAGGAAGTCTACAATGCATCCACTGCCACTCACATTCCACCCTCAACTGTGGAACTGGGACTTGCAAAGCATCTCTGAATAATGTACTCGCCTGAAAAAGTGCAGGCAATTAGAGGCTTAAATGTCATCAGTATCATAATATGGCTCACTAGAAGTTAAAGAAATTAATATATATAAACACAAATTCATTTCACATTATTAGATAATTTTACATATCACAACTGAGTAAAATCCACTGGATCATTGCATTATAATATATATAATATATTTATCTTTCCTGATATCTAGGTTGGTAAAGAAGCTGCCTGCAACGCAGGAGACCCTGGTTCGATAGCTGGGTCAGGAAGATTCACTGGAGAAGGGATGGGCTAACCACTCCAGTATTGTTGGTCTTCCCTGGTGGCTCAGCTGGTAAAGAATCTACCTGCAATGCAGGAGACCTGGGTTCGATTCCTAGATTGGGAAGATCCCCTGGAGAAGGGAAAGGCTTCTCACTCCAGTATTCTGGCCTGGAAAATTCCATGGACTGTCTAGCCCATGGGGTCACAAAGAGTCGGACATGACTGAGTGACTTTCATTTTCACGTTCTTTCAGTCACTGAAGTGACCTGCATGACCAAGGAATTACTAGTGATTGAATTAAGACCAAAAAGCCCTTATCTCAAGCTTCTCTTAACTTCAACCATCCAGAAGACACCCACAAACTGTTATGCAAAACAAAACAGTAATAATAATCTAGCTCCATGCTGTCTAATAAAAATGTATTTCAAGTTACATATGTAATGTTAAATTTTCAAATAGCTGCATTTTTAAAGGAAAAGGAAAGAGATGAATTTAATTTTAATGATATATTTTACTCAACCAACAAGATCTGAAATAAACTAATATTTTAACATGTAGTCACTATGAAAGTTGAGATTTTATATTCTTTTCCTAAAAACAAGTCCTTAAAATACATTGTATACATAACACTTAATTAGGAGGCTAAATTTAAATTATACATTGTTAATCTGTATTTCCATTTAATGAAGTAGAGTCTAAAAAGTAGTTCACATATCTAAGTTGTTCCAAACATACTTCAGTTTTCCAATAACACATTCATGTACCATATAAACACATTCCTTTAGTATTCTCATGCATGTTGACAGAATGATATTGTTTAAATGAATTTTTGCTTAATGCAAAAGCATGTAAGTTTAAAAGCTATGACTGCCTAGTGAGTAAGTTCACTAAGCCTTGGGTCAACTCAGTTTTTAAAAGCCAAATTCAAAGAAATTGAATTGAAAACTACAAAGCATTCTTCAATTTTTCCTGTAGTATTCCATTCCTAATACTGGTGAAAAAATTTAAATTTAAATCGCAATGCCATTGTTGTTTGTTTTTGATTGTTGAACCATGACATACATTTTGACTTGGAGTTCACAGTACAGAAAATTCCTTATAAAACTCTTCTGCAACCAATAAGCACTGGCAAATTAAAAGAAGATTAAATCCATTGTCTTGTATTTCTTTCCATAAACCACTGATAATTTATAACATATGCATCAGTTCAGTTTGGTTCAGTCATTCAGATGTGTCTGACTCTTTGTGATCCCATGAATCACAGCACGCCAGGCCTCCCTGTCCATCACCAACTCCTGGAGTTTACCCAAACTCATGTCCATTGAGTCGGTGATGCCAACCAACCATCTCATCCTCTGTCATCCCCTTCTCCTCCTGCCCTCAATCTTTCCCGGGGGTCTTTTCCAATGAGTCAGCTCTTCGCATCAGGTGGCCAAAGTATTGGAGTTTCAGCTTCAACATCAGTCCTTCCAATGAACACCCAGGACTGATCTCCTTTAGGATGGACTGGATGGATCTCCTTCCAGTCCAGGGGACTCTCAAGAGTCTTCTCTAACACCACAGTTCAAAAGCATCAATTCTTCAGCGCTCAGCTTTCTTTATAGTCCAACTCTCACATCCGTATATGACCACTGGAAAAACCATAGCCTTGACTAGAACTTTGTTGACAGACCTTTGTTGGCAAAGTAATGTCTCTGCTTTTTAATATGCTATCTAGGTTGGTCACAAATTTTCTTCCAAGGAGTAAGCATCTTTTAATTTCATTGCTGCAATCACCATCTGCAGTGATTTTGGAGCCCAAAACAATAAAGTCAGCCACTGTTTCCACTGTTTCCCCATCTATTTGCCATGAAGTGATGGGACCAGATGCCATGATCTTAAGTTATCTGAACGTTGAGCTTTAAGCCGACTTTTTCACTCTCCTCTTTCACTTTCATCAAGAAGTTCCTTAGTTCTTCTTCACTTTCTGCCATTCCAGCTGTGCTTCTTCCACCCCAGGGTTTCTCATGATGTACTCTGCATATAAGTTAAATAAGCACGGTGACAATATACAGTCTTGATGTACTCCTTTTCCTATTTGGAACCAGTCTGTTGTTCCATGTCCAGTTCTAACTG
The DNA here is from genome assembly GCF_910594005.1 of Cervus elaphus. Taxonomy (NCBI): domain Eukaryota; kingdom Metazoa; phylum Chordata; class Mammalia; order Artiodactyla; family Cervidae; genus Cervus; species Cervus elaphus. The sequence continues at coordinate 36,601,693 of NC_057823.1, read as the reverse complement.
TTGCTTCCTGACCTGCATATAGGTTTCTCAAGAGGCAGGTCAGGTGGTCTGGTATTCCCACCTCTTTCAGAATTTACCACAGTTTATTGTGATCCACACAGTCAAAGGCTTTGGCATAGTCAATAAAGCAGAAATATATGTTTTTCTGGAACTCTCTTGCTTTTTCAATGATCCAGCGGATGTTGGCAATTTGATCTCTGGGTCCTCTGCCTTTTCTAAAACCAGCTTGAACATCTGGAAGTCCACGGTTCACGCACTGCTGAAGCCTGGCTTGGAGAATTTTGAGTATTACTTTACTAGCATGTGAGATGAGTGCCATTGTGCAGTAGTTTGAGCATTCTTTGGCATTGCCTATCTTTGGGATTGGAATGAAAACTGACCTTTTCCAGTCCTGTGGCTACGGCTGAGTTTTCCAAATTTGCTGACATATTGAGTGCAGAACTTTCACAGCATCATCTTTTAGGCTTTGAAGTAGCTCAACTGGAATTCCATCACCTCCACTAGCTTTGTTCGTAGTGATGCTTCCTAAGGTCCACTTGACTTCACATTCCAGGATGTCTGGCTCTAGGTGAGTGATCACACCCCTGTAATTATCTGGGTCATGAAGATCTTTTTTGTATAGTTCTTCTGTGTATTCTTGCCACCTCTTCTTAATATCTTCTGTTTCTGTTAGGTCCATACCATTTCTGTCCTTTATTAAACCCATCTTTGCATGAAATGTTCCCTTGGTACCTCTAATTTTCTTGAAGAGATCTCTAGTCTTTCCCATTCTGTTGTTTTCCTCTATTTCTTTGCACTGATCATTGAAGAAGGTTTTCTTATCTCTCCTTGCTATTCTTTGGAACTCTGCATTCAGATGTTTATATCTTTCCTTTTCTCTTTGCTTTTCGTTTCTCTTCTTTTCACAGCTATTTGTAAGGCCTCCTCAGACAGCCACTTTGCCTTTTTGCATTTCTTTTTCTTGGGGATCCTCTTGATCTCTGTCTCCTGTACTATGTCATGAACCTCCATCCATAGTTCATCAGGCACTCTGTCTATCAGATCTAGTCCCTTAAATCTATTTCTCACTTCCACTATATAATCATAAGGGATTTGATTTAGGTCATACCTGAATGATCTAGTGGTTTTCCCCACTTTCATTTGCATAAATATATACAATTTGCATAAATGTACACAATTATTTTTTATAATTGTATCCATGTCACTTTTTAGAGAGACTGTTTCAGAAAACCAAGGTACAAATAATTTCAATGCATATAATATGATGAAATGAAGCAATAAAGGAAGCAATACTTTTACTCGAAAAATCCAGTAAGTCTGAATTTTTGACCTACCATAGCTGGTGCACTATCTACATGATGTAAACTAAATTTTTCATATTTAGATGAAATTCTTTGACAGATTTGAAAGATTCAAACAGCATCTAAGCCTTGAGTTCAATTTTTTTAGATTACAAATTGACAACCTTTCTTCCTACATTTGAGCTTACCCAAAGTATTTTTCATCCAAAGTATTAACTGGACTGTGTCTCTTTTATCACATGACTCATCTAAGGCTAAATAAAAGTTCCTTCAAATTTTCAAATTTTAAATCAACTGATCTTTGACACTGCAGGAAAGATCCATCTAGGTGAAAACATACATACTCCTGGGTAAAAGCAAGAGAAAAGAAAGCATACATCCATACAAAGATTAGTAATTAATGCTTATAGCACTTTGTTTATAATTGTCAAGACCTGAAAACAACAAGCAAAGTAATGTCTCTTTTTTAATATGCTGTCTAGGTTGGTCATAGTGTTTCTTCCAAGGAGCAAGCATCTTTTAATTTCATGGCTGCAGTCACCATCTGCAGTATTTTTGGAGCCCCAAAAAATAAAGTCTGTCACTGTTTCCATTGTTTCCCCATCTACTTGCCATGAAGTAATGGAACCAGATGCCATAATCTTAGTTTTCTGAATGTTGAGTTTTAAGCCAACTCTTTCACTTTCATCAAGAGGCTCTTTAATTCTTCTATGATTTCTGCCATAAGGGTGGTATCATCTGCACATCTGAAGTTTATGATATTTCTCCCAGCAATCTTGATTCCAGCTTGTGCTCCATCCAGCCTGGCATTTCACATAATGTACTCTACATATAAGTTAAATAAGTAGGATTCGGGTAACCCCCGGCAATGATGTTTTTGCAAAATGAAATAAAACTATAAACATAATCTTCAATTAAGCATTTTAAATAAAAAGTTTTCTAAACTACATGCACTTTTAAAGGGTATTTGTTTCTTCTAATGCCTTTTTATCCTATATTAAATACCATACCTTATGTGTTAAGATATCCAAACTATGAGGTAAATTATCTTCAATGTAACAGTATTTTATACAGAAAGGGAACAACCCTGCATCCTCTTTCTACCTAATTCCCAAAGCTATAAGCCAAGTTATAAGACAATGCTCCCAGGTAAACTGAGGTTCTGTTATCACCATGTTTGTTTAAAGAATAGGCCCTGATAGGATGCCCATATCCCAAGCAAAGTTAGCTTTAAAAAAAAGTAGCCCAAAACCAATGCAGTAAACCCTACAGCAAAAATTTTTAAAAAAAAGAGGCTGTACAGGTGCAAGGGGCCCCAGAAAGACAACTGCCATTAATTGTTTGTGACTTTCTAATAAATTATCATCACTATCTCTAAACTGTAAGTTCCATAAAGACGGAGATCAGGTCTGCTCTAGTTCACTAGTAAAACAGAGCTCAATCAGAGTAGATGATCAAATACAGCAAGCATCCAATAGATTTTTGTTGTAAGAATGATTTACTGAGAAAATGAATAAGTATACAAATGAACAAACATATAAACAACTGATTAATCAGCACACGAGACAATTTAACCCACAATAGAAAATTTAGACCACAACTAAGCTCTTGTCAAGACTAAACATTAAATTTAGGAAACAATATATAAGAGAAAAGGAAAAACACAAGATAGGAGGAATAATACTAAAAATAAAACATAAGACAGAAGTAAAAATACTAAAACTATTACAGAAAAAGGAACAAATACACCACCATACTCTAAGAAGCGGAACAGATACTAAAGAAAAAAAAAGACTTGAGAAGAATTATTTAAATATAAGAAGACAATGAGACAAAGGTGATTAGGAAAATCAAGAATAGATAGTTCTTCAATAAATGGTGTTGGAAAAACTGGATGTCCACATGCAAAAGAATAAAATTAGATGTTATGTTACAAAATACACAAAAATTAGATCAAAATGTATTAAAGACCTAAACATAAGATCTGAAATTTAAAACCTCTTAGAAGAAAATATGGAGAAATTTAAAACCTCATAGAAGAAAATATGAAGAAAAGCTTAATGACATTAGATTTCTCGGGAATGACACCAAAAGCAAAGAATACAAAAGAGAAATAAATAGGATCACAATGAACTTCTAAATTTCTGTGCATCAAAGGACACAATCAACAAAGTGAACAGGCAACCTACAGTTCCTCTTCCTTTTTCAAGTTCTCAATATAAGGAGCCTGGAAGTTACCACTCCATCATAACAATGAATAAGAAACTGAAATAGCTTTATTGGATGACAATGTAAGATACATTACATTCTCATTTTTTCCTTTCATGTGGGAATTTCTCCAAGTTACTTCACTGACATCTGTCTTGGTCAGTTCAGGCTGCTACAACAAAATGCCACAGGCTGCCTGACTATCATTTCTTCTGGGAATACCCATGTTATAAGCCTTATATATGAAACTTAAAGCTCAGAATTTAAATCTTCAGGATTGGGAGACAATGTCCTGTGAATATATTCATGTTTCTGCACACTCAGGGCTTTTTCAGCACAGAGCCCTGGCACCAAGGTTAAAGGATGTTTGAATAATGCACACGTCATGGAAGTAATGACATGCTGCTGTATTATACACAAGCACAGGAAAAAAAAAAAATGGGAAGCAAATACAACATACTCTCCATTCTAAATACCTGAGGATGTGAGGAGGGAACTGCAGTTACAGAGTGACCTAGAAGGAAGGCAAAGAATATCAACTCTGGCTTTAAACACTGATTTGTTTCAGCAGCTAATAGGCCCCATGCTTACCACACAAATAAGCAACCATCAATTTCCCTCTCCTCCTTCAAATACATAGTTTATGAAATATCTTTTCACAGATTTAAAGAGTTGTCCAAGAGATACAAACAACGTGTAGGCCATAATAAAACTTCTCAATATCTCACTGACATATGACACCATGTTAGCTGATAATTACCACCAAGATATGGGAAACTGTGTAACTCTCATAAGAAGGGTATATAAAATATATGTAAGAAGTATATAGACAAGTCTAATTTAAAGCAACAAAAATGAAGACTATTTACTGAATCCCCAGAGATAAAATACCTCAAAAACACACTAGTATGGTATTAGATGCTTACCCAAATTGCTCCATAATTTTCCAAACCAGCCCTAACCCATTCTAACATGTTCTCACACAATCTTCTCTATCCTTCTCTGTGATTAAGATTAGGAATTAGTCTTTCAACCTCTTAATAACAGCATTTTTTTTATATGAACTTGAAAAATGTTAGAACTCTTTACTAGTTCCACCACTTACTAGCTATGTGACATTACTAAGCATCTCTGTGTCTCAGTTTCTACTTTTACAAAACAGAAATCTTAATAACATCTTCCTTATGAAATCATTATGAAAATCAAATGAGTTAATATTTGTATTTAGAAAAGTGAGACATAATAATCAAGATAAGAATGTCTGGAAAGTAAAATCATATTAGTAAAGAAGAGAGTAACAGCTTTTCGACTTCAGAAAATATTTCTAGCATTTGGTACCCAGGGAAACTTAAGTACTTATTCCAAATTTGAACTTTCCTTTTATTTTATACTCATAACCTCCAATATTTGGTTCTTTACATTTTTCCCTCTGAGTGTTAAAATATTTAGTAGTCAATAAACCTAGATAGATAGCTAGGCAGATAAACTGAACTTCAACAAAATTAAAAGGTTTTTTTTTTTTGCAAAGAACACAATCAAGAAAGTAAAAAGACAATCCAAAAAATGAAAGAAAATATTTGCAAGTCACAAATCTGGTAAGGTGTTATCCTACAGAATATATACAGAACACTTACAAAACAATAATAAAGAGAACTAGATTTAAAAATCAGCACAGGATTTGAGAGTTATTTCTCAAAAAAAAAGATATACAAACAAATGACAGATAAGCACATAAAAAGATGCTCAACATATAAGTCACTAGGGAACACAAACCAAAACCATACTGAGGGACATCCCTGGTGATTCAGCGGTTAAGAATCCACCATGCAATGCAGGGAACACAGGTCCAGTCCCTGTCAGGACACTAAGACCCCACATGCCACAGAACAATTAAGCTGATGAACCACAACTAGAAAGGGCACCACAACAAATGATCCCGCATGTCACAACTAAGGCTTGATGCAATCAAACAAATAAGTAAATATTTCAAAAACAAAGAAACAAAAAACTCCACAGTGAGATACCAACCATGGTGGCCAAAACTTAAAAAGGGAGGGAGGGCATAACTAGTGGCCGCCAGGAGATGGAGAAATTGAATTGGGTAGAGGAAATGTAAAACAGTGTAGCTGTTTGGAAAACAGTATGGCAGTTCCTCAAAAAAATAAAAACAGAGTTACTAAATGACTCAACAATATACTTTTAGGTATATACCCAAAAGAACACAGAACAGGTATTCACACACAAAACTTGCACATAACAGCATTATTCACAACAGCCAAAAAGTAGAAATAAAAGTCCATCAATGGATGAATGATAAACAAAATGTATATGCATACAGTGGTATATTATTTAGCCATAAAAAAGAATGAAGGGCTGATACATGCTACAACATAGATAAACTTTGAAGGATCCATGCCTAAGTCAAAGAAATTAGACACAAAAGACTACATATTACATAACTCCATTTATAGGGTGTGTCCAGAATAAGCAAAACTACAGAGAAAAAGTAGATTACTCTTTACCTGGACTTGGAAATGGAGGAAAGGGTAAAATGACTGCTAATGGGTACAGATGTTTTCAGGGGCATGAAACTCCAGAATGTGGAAAATACTATGGAAAAAGGATAGCTGCACAAGATATATATATATGTATGTGTGTGTATATATATATATATATACACACACACTAAAATCCGCTGATATATATATACACACTAAAATCCACTGAATTGTACACTTTAAAGGGGTAAATATTAAAATTATGAGTTATATCTCAATTTAAAAATATCTAGTGCTGCATTTTCCAAATTTGCTGGCATATTGAGTGCAGCACTTTCACAGCATCATCTTTTAGGAGTTGAAATAGCTCAACTGGAGTTTCATCACATCCACTAGCTTTGTTCATAGTTTTGCTTTCTAAGGCCCACTTGACTTCACATTCCAGGATGTCTGGCTCTAGGTGAGTGATTACACCATCGTGATTATCTGGGTCGTGAAGATCTTTTTTGTACAGTTCTTCTGCGTATTCTTGCCACCTCTTCTTAATACCTTCTGCTTCTGTTAGATCCATACCATTTCTGTCCTTTATCGAGCCCATCTTTGCATGAAATGTTCCCTTGGTATCTCTAATTTTCTTGAAGAGACCTCTAGTCTCTCCCATTCTGTTGTTTTCTTTTATTTCTCTGCATTGATCATGAGGAAGGCTTTCTTATCTCTCCTTGCTCTTCTTTGGAACTCTGCATTCAAGTGGGAATATCTTTCCTTTTCACTTCTTTTCACAGCTATTTGTAAGGCCTCCTCAGAAAGCCATTTTGCTTTTTTGCATTTCTTTTCGCTGGGCTGGAAGAAGCACAAGCTGGAATCAAGATTGCCGGGAGAAATATCAATAACCTCAGATGTGCAGATGACACCACCCTTATGGCAGAAAGTGAAGAGGAACTAAAAAGCCTCTTGATGAAAGTGAAGGAAGGGAGTGAAAAAGTTGGCTTAAAGCTCAACATTCAGAAAACTAAGATCATGGCATCTGGTCCCATCACTTCATGGGAAATAAATGGGGAGACAGTGGAAACAGTGTCAGACTTTATTTTTCTGGGCTCCAAAACCACTGCAGATGGTGATTGCAGCCATGAAATTAAAAGATGCTTACTCCTTGGAAGGAAAGTTATGACCAACCTAGTTCAGTTCAGTTCAGTTGCTCAGTCGTGTCCGACTCTGCAACCCCATGAATCGCAGCACGCCAGACCTCCCTGTCCATCACAAACTCCTGGAGTTTACTCAAACTCATGCCCATCGAGTTGGTGATGCCATCCAGCCATCTCATCCTCTGTCATCTCCTTCGCCTCCTGCCCCCAATCCCTCCCAGCATCAGACAAACCTAGATAGCATATTAAAAAGCAGAGACATTACTTGGCCACCAAAGGTCCATCTAGTCAAGGTTATGGTTTTTCCAGTGGTCATGTATGGATGTGAGAGTTGGACTGTGAAGAAAGCTGAGTGCCGAAGAATTGATGCTTTTGAACTGTGGTGTTGGAGAAGACTCTTGAGAGTCCCCTGGACTGGAAGGAGATCCATCCAGTCCATCCTAAAGGAGGTCAGTCCTGGGTGTTCACTGGAAGGACTGATGCTTGAAGCTGAAACTCCAATACTTTGGCCACCTCATGTGAAGAGTTGACTCATTGGAAAAGACCCTGATGCTGGGAGGGATTGGGGGAAGGAGGAGAAGGGGACGACAGAGGATGAGATGGCTGGATGGCATCACCGACTCTATGGACATGAGTCTGGGTAAACTCTGGGAGTTGGTGATGGACAGGGAGGCCTGGTGTGCTGTGATTCATGGGGTCGCAAAGAGTCGGACACAACTGAGCGACTGAACTGAACTGAACTGAACTTAGTGTTGCATTGCTTCTCAAACTTTAATCTGCAAAACAATTACTTGAGTATCTTAGTAAAATGAAGACTCTAAGTAGTTCTAAGGTGGAACCTGATATTCTGCATTTCTAACAAGCTATGAAGTGATGTCAGTGCTGTTAACTGGTCCATGAACCACACGAGGAAGGAAGGCAGAGCACAGCCAACTCCCAAAGCTGTTGACAGAAGTAAAGAGAAATGATATTGTTCATGAAACTAAAAAGACAATCTCAAGAAAATGAAAACACTAACTTAAAGAACTTTCTGTACTCCCATACTCACTGCTGCAGTATTTATTGCTACCAAGATAAGGAAACAACCTAAACACCCATCAACAGATGAGTGGATGAGAAAATGTGATATATGTGTATACACTGGAATATTATCAGGCCATAAAAAAGGACATCCTACAATTTGTGACAACTTGGCTGGACCTTGAAGGCATTATGCTAAGTGAAATAAGTTAGAGAAAAAGGAGAAACAAATAGTATGATCTCACTTACATGTGAAATTAAAAAAAAAAAGAACTTGTAGATACAGAAAATAGATTGATTGCTGCTGCGGGGGGGGGTAAGGGCACCAAAAATGCAAACTTCAGTTACAAAATAAGTCACAGCAATGTAATGTACAGCATGATGACTAAAGTTAAGAATACTGTATTATATATTTTAAAGTTGCTAAGAGAGTAGATCATAAGAATTCTAATCACAAGAAAAAAATTCTGTACCTATGTACAGGAATGGATATTAACTAGACTTACTGTGGACAGCACTTTTCAATATATACAAATATTGAATCATTATGCTATACACCTGAAACTAATATAACATGTCAGTGAAAGTGAAGTGAAAGTTGCTCAGTCGTGTCCAACTCTTTGCAACCCCATGGACTATACAGCCCATGGAAATCTCCAGGCCAGGATACTGGAGTGGATCGCCTTTTCCTTCTCCAGGGGATCTTCCCAACCCAGGGATCGAACCCAGGTCTCCCGTATTGCAGGCAGAGTCTTTACCAGCTGAGCCACAAGGAAAGCACCCCATATAATTACACCTCAATAAAAAACATTTTAAGGATAACAATGAATTTTAATTAGGCAACAGATTAGATGTAACATAAGCCAGTCCTTAACAGCTCTATACAGACACAAGACAAAGTTTTTACGAAAATGTGTTAGCCAGTGAGTGCTCCCAACAGTGCCCTAACTATCAAGTGAGAAATCAAGCTTTAGTGAAAGTTTTAAAGGCAATAAAGCAAGAATATGCAAACACTCCCTGAAAATAAGTTTATGAAGAAAGCCAGAAGCCTCTACAAACATTTCCATATTCACCTTAGATTTATTCCTAGCAAATGATAAGAGTCTCCTGTGTAAAATTCTTCTGAGGGAACAGATATTCATTCATTGCCAAATGGCCTGGATATATTAGAAATTCAGATTAAAAGGAGGCCAAGTTAATGTTTGCATTGGGCTTCCCAGGTGGCTCAATGGTAAAGAATCTGCCTACAAATACAGGAGATGCAGGAGACACAAGATCAATCTCTGGGTCGGGAAGAGCCCCTGGAGGAGGAAGTAGTGACCCACTACAGTATTCTCGTCTGTAAAATCCCAAGGCAGAGGAACCTGGCACACTACAGTCCATGGGGTCACAAAAGAACCAGACACGACTGAGCACAGCAAGTTAGCGCCTGATTTACAATTCTTTCATTCCTCAATTAGGTAAGTATGAAGTCCACCTGTGTATTTGGGAAAAGACCAATACTTTGGATGTTAATTTTGATTTCTGTTTTCTTTTTGTCATTTTTTTGTTTCTTGTGTTTAAAGCAAAAAATTTATACTACTACAGAAACTAAGCAGATGAACTAAACTAAGAATAACAGCTAAGACAAACTGATGCAAAAAGCAGGTATGTGGGTGTACGTATATTGAAGTGGTGGTAAAAGAAATGACAAATAAATTACATTTAGAAATAAAACCTAATTAACTTAAGCTACATTATTTAGAGATTATTTTAAACTACACCTCTGACTGACAAGAGATGATGTACGTTTTTTTTCCTTTTTCATTTTTACTTTTCACTTGGTGAACTAGACTGTAAGAAAGAATTATTAAACTATTTATATAGAGCAGTAGCTTTGAATGAACCAAGAAATATATAAATAAGCATGCTTTTACAAGTAAACAACCAGTGTATAGTAGACTGTAGTTATCTTAAGGCCTTCTGGTCTGCCCATTCGTGATTTTAAATCATCCTGCTGATAGCAACACCCCATGGTCCCTAAGGAAGTTATTCCTAATTCCTGTGGTACTTCTGTCAATAATGGTACCACCATCCACAACAACTCCAATGAAAGAACAACCCAGGATTCTACTCTGGGGAAGATAAATTATCTTTCTATTATGATAAATAAAACCAGGGGAGACCGCTTTCCACAGACATCTTCCAGTGGCAGGGAGGAAGCTCATTCATAACAAGAGAAAAATCAGAACACAAAGGGAAGCAAACTCTCAAAAGATGCTTGAGAACCAGATTCAGCCAAGTCAGAAGCCATCCCCATCTAATTTGGAGTTTCCCAGTAACATGACTTATATACTTTCTTTTGTTTAGCTTGAGTTGGATTTCTGTCATCCATGAGAAAGACATATTACATACAATTTACTTGTGCCATATATTAAAGCAAGGCCCCTAAGAAAGTCTACTATGTAATAAAATAAATTTTCTTTCAGAAAAGCTGAGGAACAAAGTTAATAATTAAGTAAAAATCATCACATATACAGGAAATGTTTTTAAGAAATAGGAGAAATACTAAAAACAAGCAAATTTTTTAGTGTTATAGAAGACAGTTCAGACCTTACTATATAATCACTGTAATTATCAATATCATTTTATAACTAGATATCTGTCTAAGGATATGTATATAGTAACATTTAAAAATCAATCCACTTCTCAAAAAAATAAAAATCAATCCACTTTTCAATTCATCTCACCTATTTCTGTTTGTATATATTTATGCCTATATACATACATCACTTCATGGCAAATAGATGGGAAAACAGTGGAAACAGCGTCAGACTATTTTTCTGGGCTCCAAAATCACTGCAGATGGTGACTGCAGGCATGAAATTAAAAGACGCTTACTCCTTGGAAGGGAGTTGGTGATGGCCAGGGAGGCCTGGCGTGCTGCAGTTCATGGGGTTGCAAAGAGTCGGACACGACTGAGTGACTGAACTGAACTGAACATATACGAAGTATATACTTATATATTGTATATATACCATATATAATTTATGTACAAAATATATTTATATGCTTTTTTTAGAAAGAGTAAATTATGCAGACTTCATTGGTTTTTTTAGCAACAACTTCTAGAAACGTATCTTTTCTAAGTCATACTCATATATTGGGGCTGAATACTGTATACTCTAAAAAGCAATGCATATTATTGTTTTTACAATGATTCATATTTCCAAAATACATTAAGATGAAACTGTCTCAAGATATATAAAATGAGTTTTTACAAATTGTTTCATGTTTTAAATTACTATTTTTTTATTTCAAGCAAAAATATTTAGGAAAAAATCATCTTTCTGGTCTAGAGCTAGCAAAATTTCAATTCCAAAAAGTAAAACTTGAATATCTATTCCTTACTCTCAAAAGGTTTAGAAAAACATAATTATATAGAGACAGAGTGATATATGGCATAAAGTTAACAGCTGAGGGTATTTGAGAGAACTTTGTACTATTTGTGAAATTTTCCTGTAAGTTTGAAGTTATTGCAACATCAAAGTTCACAACTTTGTATCTTGTCTATCATATGATTATTAGAGTGATGATGTCATTAAAAGTACATTCTATTTTGTGAACTTTGTTTTTATACTGATGACCCATTTTTGAGATTTCTGTCTTTATCTTTTTTTTTTAAGAACTCCAAGAACTCCAAGTTTATGAAGCCTTTTTCTGATTCATACTCTTCTCAAGAACCATTTGCCTTTTCACTTTAGTTTATGGTGATGTTTTCCCCCATGTTAAACCTATCTGATGTTTCTTTTAGGCATTTTCTTCTATGTTCTGGTTGTGAGGTACCCATTTAAAGGTTTAATATATAATCTACCTACATTTGCTTCTAGTTTGGAAAAACAAGAAGAGAAAAAGAAAAGTATGGCATAGTAGGACTAGGAAAATTAATTTACCTGTTTCCTTATCTGCTACTAAATTTAAAAGAGAAAAATAGTTTTGGTAAATTTTCATTTTTAAAATAACTTTTAATTTTTTTAATGTGACTATGTACTTCATTTCTGTGGTAGTCATGTAGTTATCACAAAATGAAAGCTTAGTGTTGCAGACATGACATACCCATGCAAAAAAGAAAAAAAAAAATTTGCACAAATGTTTTACAAATGTAACACTTTCATCAAACTTTTTTCTTTATACTGAGAAATATCTAAATGTAATGCAAACACACAGCTCCCTGGTGGCTGAACAGTAAAGAATCTGCCTGCAATGCCAGAGACCTAGGTTTGATCCCTGAGTTGGGAAGATCCCCTGGAAAAGGGAATGTAAACATAAAATTTTACCTGAAATGTGCCACATTCTAACAGTATCTATGTCTTCAATGAGTTGGTTCTTGTGAACACAGGGACTACTTAAGAAGTTAAATAAACCTACAGAAGCTATTATATATATATAAATATTCCAGATGAAAGTTTTCCTTTTCAGAAGTGGTACAGTACTTTAAGACCATAGGCTGTGGCTCTAAACTAGATGGATTCAAATCACAGTTCTGTTATGAGTAGTTATATGATCTAAAGTGAGGTTAACTAATACAATTAACAATACTTACATCATGGAATCTGGGGAAAGATTAAACAGATTAATATATGTAAAGTACTTGGAAATAGTACTGGCCCATTCAAAGCATTCAACATGTTAGCTGAGTTTCATCTAAAAACCACACCCACATTTTAGTTAAAAGGAATGAAAACTATAAAGAATCTAAGATCAAAAATCTCGGAATCAGGGCTTCACAGCTATTTTTCACTAAGTGCATGGCTTGTATAAACCCAAAAAGAGCGTAGAAAAGTATGTAACATAAGAACTATTGAAAATATAGGAATAATTTCATTACAAATAGAAGTTTTTCATATACCTGTTTCAATATAAAATAGCCTAAGTATGCCAAAAATAGAAGCTTAAAGAAAAAACTGCAAATAACAAACTTTAAAAAGATGTAAACACTTTCATTGGTAAATAGAGAACATAAATTTTTTATACTCATAGAACATGCGTAAAAATTTTTCATGTACTTGCCCTCATAAATATCATAAAAGTATTCAAAATATTGTTGGCAATGTTTCATGTTCTAACAGAATAAGAAATAAAATAGTGACAAAAAATGTTAGAACACTTGAGAATTAAGAACTCCTTGTAGTTCATGAATAGAAAGAAATCAAAACAAATAACAAATCATATCAATGCTATAGATACAAAAAACACATCAATCCAAAGCCACAGGAAACAATGATAATTACACCAAGAAGAAATATTACAGTCTTCCTTTATTATTAAAGAAGAAACTGACTAATCTTGGTAAAGAAACATAGCACTAGTAAGCACAAATCTTACAAAATCAAAAGGAAAAAAAATCTGAATATGTGAAATAAACAGATCCAGGGAAAAGTTCAAATTAATGAAGAAAGAATAAAGTTTAATAGTCATTAAAACAACCTAAAGGCTAATACTTCTGAAAGCTCAATAAATAGGGAAACTCTTTTTGAGTCTGTTCATGAGAAAAAGTGTGAGTGTGTGAGAGAGAGAGATTAGGAAAAAAGTAAACATTCAGAAGAAATTCAAATAAATACTTAAGAATATATAGGTATAGACGATCAATTTGTTAACCCAAGAGGAAGGAACAGTTCCCTTAAAAAGATAAGCTATTAAAAACCAAATCGAATAGAAGTAGAAAGCTTAAATAATTTTGATAAAAGAGTTTGAAAGAAGTATTTTCAAGTTATTTTAAAGTGACCAGGATCAGGTGGTTTTACCAGTGAGTTCCATGTAACTTTTAAGGAGCAAAACTATCATTTAAACTATTCTAAGCCATAGAAAAATAGTAAAATTTTCTATTTGGTGAAGTGAACATTAGTTCCCAAATATTGTAATAAAAGTACAAAAAATACATAAATTATAATTTAATGCCATTAACTAAAACATAAACTTTGGCAATATATCAAAAGAATACTGTAAGTGTTCATTCTAGTAACACAAGAACAGTTCAACAGTTAGGAAATTTATCATCATCAATTACATCAACAAACTAAACTTTGATTTCATTATATGATTATATGATTATAATCATGAATGACCAAAAAAGCCCTTCATAAAAACTTAGCCATTTCCAATAAGAAAAAAGCAATTTAGTATCCCAAAAATATTTAAACATAACATTTCTTAACAAAAATATTAATACACATAAAATAAATAATCTTTAGACTGTCCTGATTAAATGTTTCAGAGACTTTCAATACATCTAAATACCTAAACTATGGTGAAATTTGATGGTAGTAATTAAGAAATAAGGACAAATCTGAAATTTTCTACATATATATAAAACATATATAAGAGCATATTCATACCTATGTACAGACATGCTTATATATAAATACCATCAAATTCATATATAACAACATACGTGTGTCCTCTCAGAAAATACATACTACACATAGAACTATACATTTGTATTTTCTCTAGTTCAAAATACTAGTGTACCTGTTTAGGCAGTCGGAACAAGGAATTCTTGTAGAAAATATCCTTAGCCTGGCTCCACGTGCCATCGATGATGATTATTGTAGAAGGATAAACAGGAGAATCTAATATAAATTCTTCCAAATCAGCAGCTTCAGCCCCTGGATATAATATTAATGTATCAGACTTCTGACAAATAGTTGAAAGTTCAGGATCTCTAAAAGTTTAAAATAAAAAGTCTTTATTAGTCTGTGAGGAGGACAGAAGCTTTATTATTCTTGCTGAACTTCTCTCAAAAATGCATGTTAGTAATATTCCATGGTGTATATGTATCACAGCTTCCTTATCCATTCGTCTGCTGATGGGCGTTTAGGTTGCTTCCATGTCCTGGCTATTATAAACCGGGTGGGATGTTTCGAGAGAACAGCATCGAAACATGTATATTATCTATGGTGAAACAGATCACCAGCCCAGGTGGGATGCATGAGACAAGTGCTCAGGCCTGGTGCACTGGGAAGACCCAGAGGGATCGGGTAGAGAGGGAGGTGGGAGGGGGGATCGAGATGGGGAACACATGTAAATCCATGACTGATTCATGTCAATGTATGACAAAAACCACTACAATATTGTAAAGTAATTAGCCTCCAACTAATAAAAATAAATGAATAAAAAAAAGGTAGTTAAAAAAATGCATGTTAAAGCATTATAGCACAAGAGATATAATAATGAATAAGACAGCCTGTCTGCAAGCAAAGAAACAAACTTCAGGGGGAAGGAGACAAGTTAAAGAATCAATTAAAGATAATATATGGTATCATCTCTGAACTACAGAAATATACAGTTAATATCAGCTTTAACAATGTCCCTTGAGATTAGGATCAGGGTAAAGATGGGCTTTTGTCACTCATAGTACACATTGTACATACTGAAAGTCCCAGTTACTGCAACTTAAGGCAAGATAAAGAAATAAAAAGCATAAGCAACAGTAAGGAAGATATATAATGACATAAAATGCTACTTACATATAAAGTTATAGGGAATCTACAAAACCATTTCTATGACTAACAAACAAACTTAGAAAATCATAGTATACAGGACTAATATACAAAGCCCAACTCTTTTCTTATATACTAGTGGCTAAAAACTGGTAATAAGTACTTTTAAATTCTATTTACAAAGGATACCGAAAGTAATATGCCTCTTATCCCCCCACGGTAATATCACAAACTCTATAACAGAAAACTAAATCAATCATTTAATTACTAGACTAATATTAAAACAATATTTTTAATCAGCTTTAGTTTAAAATCCAAGAGTGAATAATAATTTACTGGATAAGCACTATATTAGGCACCTTCAAAAAAGCTGAACTTAAATAACATGGGCTCAAAATGAGCTCAACTATTTAGAAAAGTATTAAGTTCCTCATCCCCAGGCACAGTTGTGGAAGGGTGAGAGAGCCAAGTGTCAGGGACGACCCAGAGAGTCTCCACTTCTACCACCACAGTTACCATTTCTGCAATTAAAAAAAACAGGGGCCAAGTGGGCAGATTATATATCCACACCTATGCAAGAATTATAGAGAAACTATCATCATAAAGAGCCCCTGTGTGTGAAAGAAGTGTCACAGTGTAAACTATCTGGTTGCTCCCCTGTGAAGAGCTCTGGATCATGCTTCCACTCCCAACAAAACGGGAAAATTCACAGCAACAGCACCAAGCCCAGACCAAAGCTCACTTCTGCAGGGCAAAGCAATGCAAACTGTAAAAATATATAAGGAAAGAATGCCTACACAATAATTTCAGAAAAAGGAAAAAAGTTCTTTTATAAACTTCTAACATGATGTTATTTTCATAATACAATGCTAAAATAATAAAGGAAGAAAAACGTTTGGTCAATCCTTAGCCTTGGCGCTGGCACTAATCTTACTTAGCACTTTCATAAGTGAACTGAAAAAGAAATCTCCATACTTTCAAGAGAAATTAAAATTTTCATCTAAAAATATATTTAGTGTAGATAGGATCAAAGTAATTGTGAAGACTGTGAATAGGTAGAAAAGCAACAAATATGCTTC
This sequence comes from Cervus elaphus, assembly GCF_910594005.1. Lineage (NCBI taxonomy): Eukaryota > Metazoa > Chordata > Mammalia > Artiodactyla > Cervidae > Cervus > Cervus elaphus. Next base: position 36,584,967 of record NC_057823.1, on the reverse strand, counting down.
AAAGGTAAGAAACAACTTGTAGAAAAATTTAAATATATATTTATATTAATGGGTTCTATAATACAAAGCAAAATAAGATCCAAGAGTATTGTAGAATTGTCTGTGAAGATATCAACTAACAAACTCCTACACATACTGGACCAAATATTTTACAACACAAGAGAAGGCATTCTATCATTTTTTGAAAATATGACATGCCTATAACTAGAATACTAAATATAGTTCTCGTCACTGTACCTTAGGAAGGTCTTAATGGACTAGAAATGGAATATGTGTTTTTATATAAATGGATATCATATATAATTAAAAGAAAAAGAAAGAAAAACAGGAACTGCATCTAATACAAGTACTAACATCTTGAAATAAACCATCTTAACAAAAATGAAATAAATAGTAAATATACATGCCTTTTGAGGGAGAAGGCAGAAATTATATTTTTTAATCACTTTCAATGTACTATGTTCTAGGTCTGATAGATAACCTGAAGGAAATCGTTTTTAAAGTAAAAAAAGAATTTGATTAAATTGCCCTAAAAATTAATTTACCTTTCCTCACTGAAGCGACGACCAATCTTAATTTTACACTTATCTTTGGGGAGACATGCTGCTAGAAGAGGAACTGTCCGCAACACCTTGTTTTCCTATAATTAAAAAATTAATTAAAATGCAGATTTTACTTAGATAAACACACTTTTAAGACTTTTTTCTTTTGGCCACACTGCACAGCATGCCAGATCTTAGTTCCCCACCCAGAGATCATTGAACACAGGCCCTCAGCAGTGAAAGTGCCGAGTCCTAACCACTGGACTGCCAGGGATCTCCCCACTTTTAAAATTTTCTGATGAACATTTGATTCACAACATTACATACAACTTTCACAAGTTGTTTACTACAGACCACAATTTAATAAAACAGAGCTACAGTTTCTTCAACTTATCAGTACTAAACATAAGTGTATATTTTTATTCTATTTGGGTGTGTTTACATGTTTACTGATCAAAAAAGATAACATTAATCTAACTATTAGTTAAGATTATAAAAAAATGTAAAAGTGTTTAAATTGAATCAAACTTTTTGATTCAGTTTTAAAAAAAACTTTTTTTTCACTACTACATTTTGTAGTATGTCAACTTGAAGCTAATTATCTACATATTGGTGCCTCAAAAGCAAACATGTGTTCAAAAAACAAAAGAATTGGGCATATCGTTTTGGAACAATAAAGAAACACAGAAGCCAATCTTAAAAGCACCCAATGGAACAACTTGAGCAATAAAATAATAAACATAGTATTTGGATTATAACCCAAAGTACAAAATAGAGTCCAGACTGATATAAATGAATGATTAAATAAACAGGAGAGAAGAGACAAATCTTCCTCATAGAAGAATTTCGAGTAATGAACATAAACTCTCCCCACTCCAGGAGGTGATGTTTAATCTCTCCTTCCTACGTGAGTGTGGGCTGCATTTATGACCTTCCATCCAAAGAATAAAGTATGGAAACAGAAATAAAATATAATTTTCACATGGAAAAAGTTGGTAACAATTTCTGTAAATTGTATTAACTATCATCATAGTTAATGTTCACCATAAATTTTTTCTCCCAATGTCCTAACTTCTAACACAAAAAACCACCTTTCTGGTTGTCACAAGAATTCCATTTTTAAGCCTAGTAGAGTCAGATGATTAGCTATTCTGTCTTAGCCTCATACTTATCTTGGTTATTCTGGCCGACAGTGCTCAGTCACTGCCTGGCCTCTTCTGTTCCACTGGCCCAACTGGGAATGTCATGCTTAATCCAATAAAGGACAGAGGCCTGGAGAATCCCATGGACTGGCAGGCTACAGTCCATGGGATCACAAAAGAGTCAGACACGACTAAAGCAACCGAGCACGCACGCACATAGACTCCAATGATTCTTTACCAATTTACTTAATCCTGTGTGTATATCCTCACAGTGAATAATTTGACTACTTTTCTGTCTGTAAAAAAGCGACAATGTCTTTAAAAAATAAATAAATAAATAAATAAATCTACACTCTAAAACTTTAAAAAAAAAAAAAAATAAATCTACACTCTAAAACTTTAAAAAAAAAAAAATCTACACTCTAAAACTTTAAAAAAAAAAATAAAATAAAATAAATCTACACTCTAAAACTTTAAAAAAAATAAATAAATAAATAAATCTACACTCTAAAACTTTAAAAAAATAAAAAAAATAAAAAAATCTACACTCTAAAACTTTAAAAAAAATAAAAAAATAAATCTACACTCTAAAACTTTAAAAATAAATAAATAAATAAATAAATCTACACTCTAAAACTTTAAAAAAAAAAAAAAAAGCGACAATGTACTAAAGGTGCTAAAGTTACTAAATGTACTAAAAGATCAAATATTACTTACTTTCCTTTAGGAATATCAGTTATTCAGCCAATTAATACATAAAACAATAAAATTATACATGAATTTATTAAAGTAATTAAAACTAAATTTATAATTACATTATTTATTTTTGCACAGAAACAAAAAGTATTGTAGTAATGGTATTCAACAAAAACACACACACACAGTTACTCTCTCAGGAACATTCTGTGTTTACTTCTTTAACCTCTCAATCTAGGAAGTATTAATTAAAATAATATGTAAAAGGTAAATTTAAAGATGCTGAGAGTAGTTAAACTGATCGACCTAATAAAAAATTCAAAAAGAAACAGAAGAGTCAGAATTTGCTGTGATTTTAACTAAAAAGTACATGCAGCAGTCTGAAGCTCTGAAGAAGCCTGAAAACAGCAATTTGGAGCAGCTCCTATGGTGAATGGGACTAGCAGGAGGCAGGTAAGAGGGGAGTTTCAGGACATTCTCCAGTGTCTCACACTGTTTTCTTCCCTCCTTAACATCACTTTTGAAACTCTGATACATAATTAAATCACCTTCCAAATTTTTGTCAAAGTAACACATGTATAAAACTCAAACAGTGCCAAAAGATTTAAAATGTTCCCAGATACAATCCCCAATACTACTTCCTAGAGGCAATTGCTTTAACTCTTCCAGCTATTTCTTCCAGTAGTTACGTCCATATTTCTATACATGCCTTGCTATTTCTTATCAATTTTAGATATTACATACAAACTATCAATTATTACCATCATATTAGGTAACTGTAATGTGTGCAATTCTAAGTGCATTTTATGTATTATTCATTTCCTATTCACCATAAGACTCTTCCACCATACCTTCCCTCTATTCTCATACTTCCCTCATACCCTCAGTTGGTAAAGAATCTGCCTGCAATGCAGGAGACCCTGACTTGATTCCTGAGTCAGGAAGATCCACTGGAGAAGGGATAGGCTACTCTCTCCAGTCTTCTTGGGCTTCCCTGGTGGCTCAGCTGGTAAAGAATCTTATTGCAATGCAGGAGACCTGGGTTCTATCCCTGGGCTGGGAAGATCCCCTGGAGAAGGGAAAGGCTTTCCACTCCAGTATTGTTGCCTGCAGAATCTCCATGGACAATGGAGCCTGGCAGGCTGCAGTCCATGTGGTTGCAAAGAGTCAGACACAACTGAGTGACTAAGCACCACCCCATTCACCATAAACCAGTAACACAGTATATTTTTATTACTTCCATTTCCTTAATGACAAAACTGAGGCACAGAGAGGTTATCTTTCCCAGAGTTACAGAGTTTACAGAGCTGTGAAGAATTTAAACTCCTGAGCCTTACTCATTCTATAATTATAGATTCTCTTAATAAATGAAGATTTAGCTTTCTTACATCACTCCTTACCCTAACATCATCTACTATTTTTAGTGAAATAAATAAACAGTATTTACATCATTAATGGCTATATGTATATATATATTGTTCACAAAAAGCCAAGCTATTTAACATAACATTTCTTTTCTGTAAAGTTTTTTTTTTGTTATTTTTGAGGTAACTCTTTTCTTTCTATCCTCAAGTAATTTTCTATATGCATGTCCATACTCTTTGAAATGCTCCATCATAATAAACACCATTTCATCCATTCCATCAAGTCTTCTTTTCTCAAAGCCCCTTCCTAGAGCCTATACAACTGATTTTCAATCAGTTTTTAGGGGAAGTCATCAAACTGACCTGTTCTGTGACTGAAAACTGTATGCTGAGACTAAGCACAAGGCAGCCCAGTATGACTGAGTTAGATTAAGATTGTAAAGTTCCTTGGGTGATAGAGAAAATCAATACAGGTGGACCTGTACACACGTGAAAGACATTTGCAGCATATACAATTATGGATGGATCATCTAAACTGTGGATTAACCATGAAAGAAGGAAGGAAGTGAAGAATAGAGAGAGGGAAGAAGAAAAGGAAGTGGGGGGAAAGGCAGGAATGAAGAAAATAAGGAATAAGACATGAAAACATTAAAATTGCCACAAATCAATGAAAAACCTCCAGTTTAATAACAGTGAAAATGCCCCATATTATGTATATTATGAAATGAAAACAACACTTGTCATCAAAAGTCAAGCTTTAGTCAAAACTGTTATGGCCAATAAGCTATCATTTTATGCAAATCTGAGCTACACTGGGTTGTAAGTTTAAATGCAGCAATATAATGCTAGTGATAAAAGTGTCACAATCCTGACAAAGCATGCTGTTAACACTGGGGGGGAGAAAAAAAGGTTGCCCAGCAAATGAAACATCTAACAATTCACAATAAAAGTAATTATTTTATCATTTGCAAAAGGAAAGTAACAGATTAATATTCTTTAATGTCTTTGTTAAAGTCTTCAAGTGCTGTATATTAATACTTCAGAAATACAAGAAAAAAATTATTCCTCCTTCAAAGCCTGGAATAATTTTAACTTCAGTGTACACTAAACTCATTTTTGTACCTGCATCACACATCAAAGAGTTTGGTACTGATATCAATTTCTGATTATCTATGATCTCCTTCCCTCCTCTCTTCATTATTGCATTTGAGTTACTAACACACACACACATTACCACATGCATAATCCTCCCCAATATATGAAACCATTAACTAAAAAGTTTTTATATACAACATATATAATATTTTATATATTTTTATTTTCATATATACTTGTAAAATATACACATTTGTTCTATTCACTTAAAGAAGTAAAAAACTTAACATTCATTTCATAACACTAAAATGCTGAGAGTAACTTCTACCTTAACAAGGAAAGACATCAAAGAACAAAAGCTAAGATCAAAATTTAAAAAGCAATAATTTCTTGACTCAACTCACAAAATTTCATTTTTTTCTCCATATAAAATCATTGGAATTCTAAATTTCTCTCTTACCATTCAGTAACACAGTTTTTATGAAATAACACCATTTTATGAAATACATTTTATCTGTCTATAGAGCATATCAATTTATTTTTTAAAATGCTGAAAAGCTGAAAGGGATGAGTATGTTCACCTGCATGCATCTTCTTGTGTACTAATATCCTACCTGACATTGTGTATTTCACAACACCTTACTCACCTCTGCTGGATGCTGAATTATATACAAGTAGGTAGAGATATGTACAGGATGCGCTGGTAGAAATGGACACAAACACACTTTCTGAGGCCGGCTAAAGGACAAAATAAAAAAGAAAAACTATAGTATGTTTAAAATAAAATTATATAACAGTAACATAAAATTTGAACATAATCTCACTTAATTATATAGATTTGCTAAAGCTTCATTCTTTTAAAGTGATATTAAGAAAGAATTTAATCAAACATATTTTCAATATGAGAATTTGAAAAATAAGACTCAGGTAAATTTTTTACCATCCATAGTATATCAAAGTATCTCAAAAAATCTTGCCTTAGTTATCTTCAGTGGAAGAAGAATCATAAGTCACCACCATGGTCTTTTTATTCATGAAGGACTACTTCTACTATCTTGCATTCCAAATCAAAAACAGATCTCATGTCAAATAGAAACCTGGCAACTAATCTGAATCTGAAGTTGGAAGGAACAAAGTGGTAATAAAATACTGGAATATAATCACCACCTAGAAGACAGTGCTAATCAAACTTAGCCATCAGTCAACATGGAGAACTTACCAATTCTGAGAAGAAACCCAAACAGGGGCCACCAAAGAATATTTGGCTAGAATTACATCCTCAGAGCATGTACCATACCCATCCATGTTCCCTTTTGTTATTGTTTACTCTGTTGCTTTCATTTTCCTTAATTTTTAGTGCTTTACTTGTTTCAGTAGCACTTACAAAATCCGGATGGAATAAAAGGGTACACTTCCCATCTCAGTTCTCCAGCCTAGTGCATTCTGTTCTCTAACGGCAAACAGTGATTAGTTTCTTGTGTGTCCTTCCAAAGGTACTGAAGGAATATACATGGGTAGTTTATCATTACATCCTATATTAAATATGTGTGTTTATAACATGAAATTAATCAAGCAGCCAGATACAATATGATGGAAGCAAATGTTCACAACAAATCACTATTACAGGCAGATGTCACATGACATTATAACAATATACAAGTGACTGCTATATTTTAAAGAGAATTCCCAACAGCATACTTGCTACTAGAAAATTGATTGATACCTACAGTTTCCTCAATTTTACTTATGCTGAGTTATAGCCTGAGGTAAAAAATATGTATATTAATAAAACACACAGTGTGAGTAAATTGGTTCGATTGTATCTACCACCTCACTTTGCAAGAAACTGTTAAACCTTTGCTCCTGCTGAAGAAATTATCTAAATAATATCTGAGGCAGAGGTATAAACATATTGTACAATGTGACCCCACTTCCCATCTTCACTACTGAACCAAGAGTGAATGATTAACCCGAGAAAATCAATACACTTGTTTTCCAATGACATCTGAAATGATTCGGTGTGACTACTCCGAATCACTAGTCCTACCAAGGATTCCCTCTTAGGAATGTGAGCAAATTTATAGGAACAGAGAGTCTTTCAGTGGTCACAAGAAGAGTAAACATAAGTAAACACCAGAGGAGTGACTTATGGGACTATACAGTGACAAACAAGGGATTCCCTGGTGGCTCAGACGGTAAAGAGTCTGCCTGCAAAGCGGGAGACCAGAGTTCAATCCCTGAGTCAGAAAGATCCCTTGGAGAAGAAAATGGCAACCCACTCCTGAATTCTTGTCTGGAAAATCCCATGGATGGAAGAGCTTGGCAGGCTACAGTCCATAGAGTCACAAAGAGTTGGACACAACTGAGCAACTTCATTTTCACTTTCAGTGACAAACAAATCAAGGGCTACAATTAGAAAAGATTTCCCATTCAATGGAAGGAGACAGGATGAGATATATTCGAGTTTTAAAAGTTTACGTTTCTGGAGTCTATCCCATCAGGATGTTTGCATAAGTCTCAGCCTCATCCAAAGGGATCAGACAGAAGAAGCAAGAACTACAATCCCATAGTCTCCAGAACAAAAGACACAATCACAGAAAGCTAATCAAAATAAAAATGCATAGGATTATGACCCAGATGAAGGAACAAGATAAATTCCCAGAAAATCAACAAATTATATGGAGACAGGCAATCTTCCAGAAAAAGAATTCAGAATAATGACAGTGAAGTTGATCCAAGATGTTGGAAAAAGAATGGAGAAGATGCAAATAATGTTTACCAAAGACCAAGAACTAAAGAACAAACAAGCAGAGATGAACAATACACTAGAAGAAATCAATAACAGAATACCTGAGGCAGAAGAACAGATAAGTGATCTGGAAGAAAAATGGTGGAAATCACTGCCGCAAAACAGAACATAGGAAAAAGAAGGAAAAGAAGTGAAGACAGGATAAGAGACCTCCGGGACAACATTAAACACACCAATATTCACATTATGGGGTCCCAGAAGGAGAAGAGAGAGAAAGGACCTAAGAAAATACATGAAGAGATAAAAGTTTAAGTTTCTGAATTTTTTTTTTGCATGAAACTGCATATGACTGCAATGCATGACCAAATGTCAATAACATTATTTTATAAAATTTAATTTAAGATCAGATGAAACGACTTCCGCAGTGGTATGGTGGACAGGACTCTGCCTGCCAATGTGGGGGACACGGGTTCAATCTCTAGTTTGTGAATATTCCACATGCTGAGGAGCAACTAAAGCCCACATGCTACACCTACTGAGCCTGCACACTCTAGGGTCCGCCATCTGCAACTACTGAAGCCCGTGCACCCTAGAGCCTGTGCTCTAGGAACAAAAGAAGCCACGAAAATGAAAAGCCCATGCACCACAACAAAGAGTAGCCTTCACTCTCTGTAAAGAAAGAAAGTCCAAGCACAGCAACAAAGACTCAGTACAGCCAAAAATAAGAAAAAGATCAGATGAAGCCATTTTTTAAAAATCAGAATTTCACTGCAAATCAACTGACATATTTATAAACTATATGGTTCTAAGAATATGAAAGAATGCAAAAAAAACTGTCATATATCCTATGTAGGAAAATCCACATATCAGTAGAGCCAAAGAACTGAAAAATCCAATCACGAAAACAAGCTGAGTGAAAGCCATAGACTTCTGTGGGTAGCAGAAAATTGGCAAAATAAACTCTTGTTAATAATATCTTTCCAGCTTGTGATTCATCACAAGCTGGAATCAGGATTGCCAAGAGAAATATCAATAACCTCAGATATGCACATGATACCACCCAAACTGCAGAAAGTGAAGAGAAATTAAAGAGCCTCTTGATGAAGGTGAAAGAGGAAAGTGAAAAGGCTGGCTTAAAACTCAACATTCAAAAAACTAAGATAATGGCATCTGCTCCCATCACTTCATGGCAAATTGATGGGGGCTGGGGGGAGAAGGAAACAGTGACAGACTTTATTTTCTTGGACTCCAAAAACACTGCAGATGGTGACTACACACATTAAATTAAAAGACGCTTGCTCCTTGGAAGAAAAGCTATGACCAACTTAGACAGCATATTAAAAAGGAAAGACATTACCTTGCCCACAAAGGCCCATCTAGTCAAAGCTATGGTTTTTCCAATAGTTATATATGGATGTGAGAACTGGAAAATAAACCTGAGTGTTGAAGAATTGATGCTTTTGAACTGTGGTGTTGGAGAAGACTCTTGAGAGTCCCTTGAACTGCAAGGAGATCCAACCAGTCAATCCTAAAGGAAATCAGTCCTGAATATTCACTGGAAGAGTCGACTGATGCTGAAGCTGAAACTCCAATACTCTGGACACCTGGTGCAAAGAACTGATTCACTGGAAAAGACCCTGATGCTGGGAAAGACTGAAGGCAGAAGGAGAAGGGGACACAGCTTGATTCCAACTTGAGCTTCACCCAGCCCAGCATTTTGCATGATGTACTCTGCATATAAGTTAAATAAGCAGGGTGACAATATATAGCCTTGACGTACTGCTTTCCCAATTTGGAACCAGTCCGTCGTTCCATGTCCAGTTCTAACTTGTTGCTTCTTGACCTGCATACAGATTTCTCAGGAGGCAGGTAAAGTGGTCTGGTATTTCCATCTCTTTAAAAATTTTTCATAGTTTGTTGTGATCCACACAGTCAAAGGCTTTGACATAGTCAATAAAGCAGAAGTAGATGTTTTTCTGGAACTCTCTTGCTTTTTCGATGATCCAACCAATGTTGGCAATTTGATATCTGGTTCCTCTGCCTTTTCTAAGTCCAGCTTGAACATCTGGAAGTTCTTGGTTCATGTACTATTGAAGCCTGGCTTGTAGAATTTTGTGCATAACTTTGCTAGTGTGTGAGGTGAGTGCAATGTATGGCAGTTTGACAAACCTAGACACAGTATTAAAAAGTAGAGACATCACTTTGCCAACAAAGGTCCATATAGTCAAACCTATGGTTTTTTCAGGAGTCATGTACAGATGTTAAAGCTGGACAATAACATAAGACTGACTGAGCACCAAAGAACTGATGCTTTCAAGTTGTGGTGTTGGAGAAGACTCTTGCTAGTCCCTTGGGCTGCAAGGAGATCAAACCAGTCAATCCTAAAAGAAATCAACCCTGAATATTCACTAGAAGGACGGATGCTTAAGCTGAAGCTCCAATACTTTGGCCACCTGATGAGAAGAGTTGGCCCATTAGAAAAGACGCTCATGCTACCAAAGACTGAGGGCAGGAGAAGAAGGGGACGACAGAGGATGTGGTGGTTGGATGGCATCATCGACTCAGTGGACATGAGTTTGAGCAAACCCAGGAAATAGTGAAGGACTGGGAAGCCTGGCGTGCTGCAGAACCCCAGTCCTGGTGTGCTGGGGTCACAAAGAGTCTGATTCGACTAAACAACACCATCTTTAACTCATGATGTACATACATACATATATACATACATGTGTATATATATACATACATGTGTATATATATACATATATACAAACATACATATATACAAACATATATACATATATATATATATATATACACACACAAGTATATATATAGTTATAAAAGTCCTTAGTATGACAGGATAGTGCAAAGAACTGCTCTGGTTATTGATAGCTCTGGATTTCATGTCTGACCAAAACCTCTGTTCATGGGAGTGGCAGCAAACTGGGATAGTAATTTCTTTACTAGGAAGATATGCTTGATCTTTAGGAAGGTTTAGAATTAAGCAGTTTGGAGAGTTACACTCCCAGGATAACAAGGAAAGTTGCATCAGGCACCCACTCTCCAGGAAAACAGGCAAAACTACCTAATACTATTTTTAAAAACAACCACTTCAAGACTCTAGTAATTATCCTAAGGGTATATTTGAATAAAAAAACATTACTCAAGAAAATTTACAGGAAAACTTGGTATTGGGATAGTTTGTGGCATTTGAATTATAACCCATTTACTGCCTTGCCCTGGTTCAGGTTGATAGAAAGTCCTCTCCAGGTAAGTGCGGCCAAGAAAGCAGAGCTTTCTCTCAGCTTTCAGTCAAGACTTACTGTATGTCATCCCCTCCAATTCCAAATTAAAGAAAATAAGTTCCTGGTGAGTGTGGCCAAGAAGAGCAGAGGCTTTACCTGCTCCTGCTCCTGCTCCTGGTGAGTGTGGCCAAGAAGAGCAAAGGCTCCCTTCCTCCACCCAGCCTTCACTTTAAAACACTTTACTTTTACTTTACTTTACTTTTTTGCTTTACTTTTTGCTTCTGCTTCTGCTTTGCTTTGCTTTGCTTTACATTACTACAGTGCAGGAGGCTGAAAATGTTGGGACCCCAACTGCTCTCACCCCAAATCGCTTGTAGGTTAGAAGTACAAGAAGCTGCTACACCAGAAGCAGCAAGTCAATGGCCACTGCCCAGCCCTGTGCCCAGGAACTGCCCTGGAGGAGAGTCAGGCTATATAAGAAAAAAGAGCTCTAAAGCTCTCCCGAAAGTAAATGACTTTATTTTAAATGGAGTATGAGAAATTCAAGCCCAAGAGTCCTCTCAAAACAAAAACTCTTCTTAGTTGAGAGCAACAAGGTAAATAATAGGCCAGCGAGTCATCAGAAAGAACCAGAGAAACAGCTCAGAAGAGCACATCTGCACTCAAAACCTCAAAAACTATCCCTCCTCACACTTAACTGGACTGCTGAGCAATTCTCCACAATGATCAGCTGATAAGTAATGGAGGCTAATGGGGAGGATGCAATACAAAAAGAAGAAGGCAGCTTAAGAGAAAGATGTTGAAGAGACATTCAACAAAAACCTGCTAAAATCACTGTAATACTGGTGATGTCTACACAACTTTGCTAATATAACAACAATAAAAACAAAAACAACTCTAAATTATACACTTTAATATGATAAATTCCATGGTCTGTGAATGTCTAAATAAAGTTGTTATTTTAAAAAATACAAAAATGCAATGAAACAAGAATGTTCGATGTAATTCGTAAGAAAGAGGCTGGGCCATGTGCTTAGTCGCTCAGTCGTGTCTGACTCTTTGCGACCCCCTGGACTGCAGCCCACCAGGCTCCTCTGTCCATGGGGATTCTCCAGGCAAGAATACTGGAGTGGGTTGCCATACCCTCCTCCAAGGGATCTTCCCAACCCAGGGATTGAACCCAGGTCTCCCACACTGCAGGCAGATTCTTTATCGTCTGAGCCACCAGGGAAGCCCAAGAAAGAGGCATTTTACCACTATCTGACATCATGTTTTGTTAAGGTGGGTTTCCTTCTCTACAAAGTAAGCTACCTAAGGGCAAGGACTTGACTTGACCTACTTTTTTCACTTTTATATCCTAGCACCTAGCATAATAAGCTTTCAATAAATACTGTTGCATACATAAGTGAATACCTTTGCATTCCCTCTTACCTCATCCTTGGAATGCCCTTCTCCTCCTACACAATTTCTTATCCTATCCCTTCATTTTCTTACATATCAAATACTAATCTCTCCTTCACTTCCTCCCTAGTACTAAGACAATTAGTTTGCATTATGAATGAAGTTCAGAGTCTCAGATCTTCCTTTGACGTTTTTGTTGTTTTATTTTGGGCACAACGTGCAACTTGTGGGATCTTAGCTCCCCTGGGCGTTGACAGTGAAAGCACCAAGTTCTAGCCACGGGATAGCCAAGAATTTCCTCAGATCTTCTTTTTATCATTTGTGATCTTTCCTGTAAACAATAGCATACAGGAGGCAAAAATATTTACTGAAGAAAATATTTACTAAACAACAGCAACAAAAAAAGATCAGTTAAGCACTTTATATACAAACCCTGTAACTGTGATTTAAGCTAAACCTAATTGTTCCAGCTTATGCTTTAACATGCTCATAAAATATCATTACCTATTTATTGTAAAGCATGCCCCCTTTATTAACCTAATTCTAATTACCTCAAGCTAATAAAACTATAGTTCTTTAAAACATTTTGTATTTCATAAGTTTATATTTAGCAAGTTACTTTACAATAAGAATGTGTGCTTATTTATTATTAACAGCAGTTTTTCTCACACTTTCCTACTCTACAATTGTCTGCATGTACTATGCTGGTAACTAGCTATCCAAATGTTAAACCATTTCTTACCAAACTAGTGGTAAGTGCAGAGTAACTGCTCTCCTAATTTTAAAACCCTTTTCCAAAAGAATAAAATGCCTAGGAATAAACTTAACCAAGCAGGTGAAAGACCTGTATGTTGAAAGCTACAAGACATTAATTAATGAAAGAAAATGAAGAACACAGAAATAAATGGAAAGATATTCCATACTCATGGGTTGGAACAATTAATATATTTTCCACGTCCGTACTACAGATCACTGCCTTGTCATGACGAAGGGACCTGCGTAATTCAATGAAGCTATGAGCCATACACCGAAGAACTGATGTTTTTGAACTGTAGTGTTGGAGAAAACTCTTGAGAGTCCGTTGGACAGCAAGGAGATCAAACCAGTCAATTCTAAAGAAAATCAACCCTGAATATTCATTGGAAGGACTGATGCTGAAACTGAAGCGCCAACACTTCGGCCAGCTTATGAGAAGAGTCAACTCATTAGAAAAGACCCTGGTGCTGAGAAGGACTGAAGGCGGAAGAGGGACAGAGGATAACATGGTTGGATGGCATCACCGACTCAATGGACATGAGCTTTAGTAAGCTCCAGGAGATGGTGAAGGACAGGGAACCCTGGTGTGCTACAGTCCATGGGGCCGCAAAGAGCTGGACACAACAGAGCAACTGAACAATAACGTAGAGCCACCCAAGACAGACGGGTTATAGTAGGGAGTTCTGACAAAACCTGATCCACTGGAGGAAGGAACAGCAAACCACCCCAGTATACTTGCCATGAGAATCTATGAACTATATAAAAAAACAAAAAGATATGACACCGAAAGGTGAGTCCCCCAAGTTAGGAGGTGTCCAACATGCTACTGGGGAAGAGCGGATGACAACAACTAATAGCCCCAGAAAGAATGAAGCGGCTGGGCCAAAGAGGAAGTGAAGCTCAGCTGTGGATGTGTCTGGTGATAAAAGCAAAATCTGATGCTGCAAAGAACAGTATTGCATAGGGACCTGGAATGTTAGGTCCAAGAATCAAGGTAAACTGGACTTGGTCAAGCAGGAGATGCTAAGAGCAAACATCGACATCTTAGGAATCAGTGAACTAAAATGGACAGGAATGGGGGAATTTAATTTAGATGACCATTATATCTACCACTGTAGGCAAGAATTCCATACAAGAAATGGAGTAGCCCTCATAATCAACAAAAGAGTCTGAAATGCAGTACTTGAATACAATCTCAAAAATGACAGAATGATCTCGGTTCACTTCCAAGGCAAGCAATTCAACATTACAGTAATTCAAGTCTATGCCCCTACCACCAATTCCAAAGAAGCTGAAGTTTATCAATTCTATGAAGACCTATAAGATCTCCTAGAACTAACACCGAAAAAAAAAGGTGTTTTACTCATCACTGGGGGTTGGAATGCAAAAGTGGAAAGTCAAGAGATACCTGGAGTAACAGGCAAGTTTGGTCTTGGAGTATAAAATAAAGCAGGGCAAAGGCTAAAGGCTAACTGAATTCTGCTAAAAGAATGCACTAGTCATAGCAAACACCCTTTTTTCAACAACACAAGAGACAACTTTACACATGGACATCACCAAGTGGTCAATACTGAAATCATATTGATTCCATTCTTTGTAGCCAAAGATGGAGAAGCTGTATACAGTCAGCAAAAACAAGACCTGGGGCTGACTGTGGCTCAGATCATCAGCTTCGCATAGCAAAATTCAGACTTAAAACTAAAGAAACTGGGGAAAACCACTAGGCCAGCCAGGTATAACCTAAATCAAATCCCTTATGAATATGCAGTGGAGGTGACAAATAGATTCAAGAGATTAGATACAATAAACAGTATGCCTGAAGAACAATGGACAGAGGTCCATAATATTGCATAAGAGGCAGCAAACAAAATCATCCCAAAGAAAAAGAAAAGCAAGAAGGCAAAGTGGTTATCTGAGGGGTCTTTACAAACAGCTGAAGAACGAAGAGAAGTGAAAAGCAAGGGAGAAAGAGAAAGGTACACCCAACTAAATGCAGAGTTGCAAAGAATAGCAAGGAGAGACAAGAAGGTCTTCTTCGATGAACAATGCATAAAAACAGAGGAAAACAACAGAAGGGGAAATACTAGAGCTTGCTTTAGGAAAATATGAAATATCAAGGGAACATTTCACCCAAAGACGGGCACAATAAAGAACAGAAACGGTAGAGACCTAGTAGAAGGACAAGAGATTAAGAAGAGATGGAAAGAATACATGGAAGAACTGTACAAAAAAAGATCTTAATGAACAGGATAAGAATGAAGGTATGGTCAGCCACCCAGACCCAGACATTCTGGAGTGTGAGGTCAAGTGAACCTTAGGAAGCACTGCTGTCAATAAAGCTAGTAGATGTGATGGAATTCCAGTAGAGCTATTCAAAACTCTAAAGGATGATGCTATCAAAGGGTTGCACTCAAAATGTCAGCAAATCTGAAAGGCCCAGCAGTGGCCACAGGACTGGAAAAGGTCAATCCTCATCCCAATTCCCAAGAAGAGCAGCACTAAAGAATGTTCAAAACATCAGACAACTACACTCCTCTCCCATGCTAGTAAGGTCATGCTTAAAATCTTGCATGCTAGGCTTTAGCATTATGCAAACCAAGAACTTCCAGACATCCAAGCTGGATTTAGGAAATGCAGAGGAACAAGAGGTCAATTGTCAACATTCACTGCATCACAGAGAAAGCAAGGGAATTCCAGAAAAACATCTACTTCTGTTTCATCAACTATGCTAAAGTCTTTGACTGTGTGGATCATAACAAATTGTGGAAAGCTCTTAGAGATAGACCATCTTACCTGTCTCCTAAGAAACCTGTACGTGGGTCAAGAAGCAACAGTTAGAACACTGTATGGAACAAAGGGATTGAGAAAGGCGTACAACAGGGCTGTCTGTTGTCATCCTGTTTATTTAACCTATACGCTCAGCACATCATAAGAAATGCCAGGCTGGGTGAGTTACAAGCTGGAATCAAGATAGACGGGAGAAACATCAACAACCTCAGATATACAGATACCATTCTAATGGCAGAAAGAGAAGAGGAACTAAAGAACCTCTTGATGAGAGTGAAGGAGAAGAGTGAAAAAGCCGGCTTAAACTAAATATTGAAAAAACAAAGATTATGGCATCTCGCCCCATTACCTCATGGCAATCAAAAGAGGAAAAGGTGGAAGTAGTGACAGATTTCCTCTTCTTGAGTTTGAAAATCACAGAAGATGGTGACTGCAGCCATGAAATCAGAAGACAACTGCTTCTCAGCAGGAAAGCTATGACAAACCTAGACAGTGTTGAAAAGCAGAGACATCACTGCCAACAAAGGTCCATATACAAGGTTACCATCTTCCCAGTGGTCACACACAATTGTGAGAGCTGGCCCATAAAGAAGGTAGCATGCCAAAGAATTGATGCCTATGAACTGTGGTGCTGGAGAAGATCCTGAGAGTCCCTTGCACAAAAAGGAGATCAAATCAGTCAATCTTAATGGAAATCAACCCTGAATGGGTTTCCCTGAATGGAAATCAATTCACTGAAAGGACTGATGCTGAAGCTCCAGTATTTTGGTTATCTGATGCAAACAGCTGATTCACTGCAAAAGAAAGATTGAGGGCAGGAGAAGAGGGTGTCAGAGGATGAGATGGCTGGATGGCATCACCAATGCAATGGACATGAACTTGGGCAAACTTCAGGAGATGGTGAGGGGTAGGGAGGCCTGGCGTGCTGCAGTCCATGGGATCACAAACAGTCTGACATGAGTGGGTGACTGAATATCAACAACTACAGATTCAATGTAACCCTATCAAACTTCCAATGACATTTTTTACAAGAATAGAACAAAAATTCCTAAAATTTGTGGAACCATTAAACCAAACAGCCAAACAATCCTGAGAATGATGAATAAAGCTTGAGGCATCGTGATCCCTGAATTCAAACTATACTAACAAAGCACTAGTTTTCAAACAGTACTGTACTGGCATAAAACCACACGTAGATCAACAAAACAGGACAGAGCCTAGAAACAAACCCATGCATATATGGTGAATTAATTTACAACAAAAATGACAAGAATATACACTGGGGAAATGACAGACTGTCTTAAATGGTGTTAGGAAAGTTGGACATAAAAATAAATGTAACTGAACCATACACAGAAATCAACTCAAAATGAACTAAAGATCTGAATGTAAGGCTGGAAACCATAAAACCGCTAGAAGAAAAATATAGACAGTAAGCTCTTTGACTTACATCTTGGTAATGATTTTTTTAACCTGACACCAAAAGCAAAAACAAAAATAAACAAGTGGGACTATATTAAACAAAAAGTTTCTGCCTAGCAACAGAAACTATCAATAAAATGAAATGACAACCAACACACTAGAAGAAAATATTTGCAAACCATATATCTCATAGGGGGCTAATATGCGAAATATATAAAGCACTTATACAACTCAAGAACAGAAACAAACAATCCAATTGAAAAATGGACATAAGATCCGAATAGACATTTTTCTAAAGAAGACATACAGATGGCCAACAGGTACATGAAAAGATGTTTTACATCATTAGTCATCAGTGAAATGCAAGCCACAATGAGATATCACCTCACACCTGTTAGAATGGCTACTGTCAAAAAGGAGAAATAAATGCTGGAGAAGGTGTGGAGAAATAAAAAATGAAGCATACTTCTAGAATTTACATAGATCCCAGGAAGAAAGATTAATATCTGATAAATATACTGTTAGATTGGGTACTGGTTTGGAAAACAGCTATGAAGATATGTCACTGACAATATCATTGTATTGCTACTTGATCTTGTCTGTGTCAGAGGTTTTCAATTTCCTTTTTCATAGAACTGGCAATGAACCACCAAGAAAGTTCTGGTAAAGTTCCACTGAATCACAGGCAAATGTAATAAAATGTAGTCATTTATGACTATTTTAAACTAACTTATAACAGAATGACCAAAGTAATAGCTGAGATTTTTAACTCTTCTACATTTACAATGCATTGCAAATGTATTATAAATACTGTTTTCTGTCACTGGGTGTTATCTACACAACCCAATAGACATTTACTGGTTATCTATACAACTCAATAAGTATTTATTCTTAATACATAAATTCTTAATACATAAATGGGGTTTTCAAATAATTTCCATAAAGAAATTTTATGAAAGATGCTTTTTCTTCTTTTCTCACTAAGGTTGTATGAATAAATACATAGCTTCCTGTCAGACTCAGACTGACTAGCTTCTGAAGTGAATGAGGTAACACAGGGGTAAGATGTCACTCTCGTATGCTATCTTTGACAGCCTGTAGGCAAATAAATATGACTACAGATGCTAAAACCTACAAAAAAGAAAAACTTTCAAAATTAATATTTAAAAGTTTAATTAAATCTCTAACAGTATTTACCAAAAGCTGTTTTTCTCATAGTACTAATTTTAATCAAGAAAATCTCACAGAGGCAAAGTTTAAAGATTAGTGAACAGATTTACAAAAACCATTAATTTAAAAAGAATTTCTTTTACCCACTAAAGTAAAGCAAATGTAGAACCCAGAAAGATACCACACCTCAAACTTCCCAATACTCAACAAAAATTTTATAGTTCCACAGAGTGAAAAAGCAAAGAACAGAGAGTTTTATCACTCTTCAATAGATAGCTGAACAGATACACTGCATCATACATTAAAAATAGCAACAACTTTTTAATTTCAAAACCGACTGTGAAAAAACTAAATGCCACAGTGCCCTCTATTGTCATTTTAAAGAAACAAATAATTTGTAAAATAAACTCTAGGTTTTACATTTCTGAGACTATACTTAATATAACCAATGAAAAGAAGGAATAACTTTTCATTATTAATATCACAATAAAATTTCATCTTATAAAGAGAAGCAATCTCAACCATGCCTAACAGCTTCAAGTGTAGTAAACCATGATATTTTCATAACCCCCCCAAAACCATTTCTATCACTACATTATTTTATTTTATAAATACCTTCTGAAGTAGAGGAACAACAGGCTCAGAAAAATAAACCACTCTTTCAGGAAAGGAAGTAACTCTCCAAAGAGAATAAGTATCTTTAGATGAGACATATTGACCTAAGCATCCCTAGAGCAGTGATTTCCAAAGTGAGTTAAGTGAATTATCCCAATCAGGTGCAAAAAGGTAGTATCACTTCTATTTATAATTAAGCATTACCAATATTCAGTGTATAGAATAACACTCCCTCTGTGGGATGGTATATCACATGGTAATGTGTCAAGATATGCAGTATCCTAATAGAAAAGGAGTTTCATAACATGAAGTGCTAACAATAGCATCCACAAGGAAACTACATATATTACAAAGAGTCTATACTGAAGAAATTCTAACTACATAATCACAAACAAACAATAAGTATATGGCAGAGACGTTTCTTCCTTACTGCTACTTCAAACTCTTCATTAGAGTTAATAAATCTCAGATATGACAATAACTTTAGAAAGTAGAAATTTACTCTCTCTCTCTCCCACACGATGGGGTGCTCTTCTCTTCCCATCTTTGGATTGAAGTGCCCTCACACCTCGAAGATGGATTTTCCTGCTATCATCTAAATAAATAGAGCTGTAACACTGAGCTATAACAGTGATTTATTTATGAGCTATAACACGGTCTGTCCTCCGAGAGCTGTGACCCGCCAAGGGGCTTTAATGTCCGTCACTCCAAATCTTTGTTGTGACGAGACAAAGAACCGAGGAGCATACACTCGCCTGACACTTCCTAAGGCCCACTTGACTTCACATTCCAGGATATCTTGCTCTAGGTGAGTGATCACACCATCGTGATTATCTGGATCATTAAGATTTTTATTGTACAGTTCTTCTGTGTATTCTTGGCACCTCTTCTTAATATCTTCTGCTTCTGTTAGGTCCATACCATTTCTGTCCTTATTGCTATGCCACAGCCTTTGACTGTGTGGATCACAAAGATCACAGTCAAAGATCCACAGACTTGTGGATCACATGGCTGTATATTGTCACCCTGCTTATTTAGTTTGACCCCAGGTAAATAGCAGGGAGGGAACACAGCTCCACCCATCAACAGAAAATTGGATTAAAGATTTACTGAGCAAGCCCCTCTGATCAGAACAAGACCCAGTTTCCCCCTCAGTCAGTCTCTCCCAGCAGGAAGCTTCCATAAGCCTCTTATCCTAAGCTCTGTACTAAGGATTATATAACAACAATGTATCTTGCTCAAGGACATGTTTCTACTTTTTAACAGGAACCTTCTAATTAATCTTGTTATTTTATGTTGTGGGAGTAGGTCTAGTAAGACCTTTCTATTGTTAGTTCTAATCTTGTTATATTAAGATGTATGTTGTGGG
Organism: Cervus elaphus; assembly: GCF_910594005.1. NCBI lineage: Eukaryota > Metazoa > Chordata > Mammalia > Artiodactyla > Cervidae > Cervus > Cervus elaphus. The sequence goes on along the minus strand of NC_057823.1, from coordinate 36,564,614 downwards.
AGTGGGTCTAGTAAAAGCATATAAGGCCTTAATAAGACTAGTGAGTGGGGGCACTCTCTGTTCCCCTTCTGATGTCTATGTCAGAAACTTTCTCTGTCCTTTTTTATACCTTAATAAAACTCTGCTACACAAAAGCTCTTGAGTGATCAAGCCTGGTCCCTGGCCCCAAAGCTAAATCTTCTTTGGAGATCATGAATCCGACATCATTCAGCATAAGCTATCAGTAGTCTGCCGGGCTCCTCTGTCCATGGGAATCTCCAGGCAAGAATACTGGAGTGAGTTGCCATGCCCTTCTCCAGGGGATCTTCCCGACCCAGGGATGGAACCTGTGTCTCATGTCTTCTGCATTGGCAGGCGAGTTTTCTTTGCCACTAGCGCCACCTGGGAAGCAGTTGCTGGTGAATGGTTAAGTGACCAGTTAATATCTGTTGTATACAAAATAAATGGAAAAGGGGAAAACAGTTGGAATTCTTTTAGCATAACTATCAATTCTAGTAACCACCTACACTGCTTCCCTACTGAAAAGTATTTATTTGTCAGAGTCTTTTGTCTGTTTCACCAACTATTATAAGATGCCCTTAAGTGTGTGCAGACCTGGGAGTAGACATCTCTGAAGGGAGATGGAGACCTGAAGGAGACCTGGTTGTTGGAGCCAACTGTGGTGCAGGTCCAGTGCCAGGAAGCTGGTTTTGTCTGCGTGGGAGTTGGTTTTGCCTGAGTGGTTGCGTAGTTTCTTAAACTGAGTCCACTCCAACTTCCCCTCAAGGAATGTAGTGTTTGGAGACTAGGACTTGAGGAACTTCTATGAGAACACCTTTCAGATTTTCTGTTCTTTGGTCAGAGGTTTTGTGACTCACACTGCCTTATTCCTCTTCTCCCTAATGACTAATAAGTTAGCTGAACTATTTGATAATTTGGTTGATAAGCGGAGCCTTTTTTTTAACAGAGCCTGCCTAGTACCTTTTCAGTGTTGAAAAAGGGACAACAGGTCCACACTGAAGTCACTTATGTTAAGTCCCCAGTATTCTTGCCTGGAGAATCCCATGGACAGATGAGCTTGGCAGGCGATAGTCCAAGGGGTCACAAAGCTGGACACGACTGAGCAACTAACACTTTGTTCACTTCATGCTAAGCCCCACAGAAGCAAACTAAAACTTCATACCCAATTGCGGTTTCAGCATCTCTTTGAAATGTAATTTTTTAAAACCAATCAGCCTGGAATTTCCTGACCAGCACCAGTGAGGTGATACCCATCATAAACCTCAACCCTTCTCCCAATGAAAGGTGATTTTGCCTGAAAGAATAATCCCCCCCCCTTTTTTTCATTTTGACTTTCTTGTCCCACTCCTTCCTGCCTTTTTAAAATTTTTGGCTGCACTGTGAGGCATAAAAAAAAAATAAGAAAAAAAAAAAAGAAAGTAGAAATTTAAAAGATACTTGAAATGTGAAATCACATCTTACTATCAGTAGCTTATTATCATGAACCTTACTATAAGTATATATTATGTCTCAAAAATACTAAATAGTAAGAGAGTAGGGCTCTATCACAATCAGCAAGACATTTTTAAACAGTTTATTTCATCATAATTTCTTCCTTTTATCTATGTTTTTCTATGTTTTGTGATGCAAGTCATACATTAGTATATGATTAACGTGTATTACCACAGATAAGTATGTATACCTATTAGAATTACATCCTAAGTGTTTTAATCAACTGTGGTATGTATTCAAAATAATTTAGGGATCACTGGCCTAGAGATAAGTTTGTTCCTACTACAGGATCTATAAGAAAAATGTTAGTGTTATTATAATTAAAGAAGTCTTCAAATGAGCCAGATACTTGGAAAACAAAAGCCTGTGTCCAGAGATATAATTATATTTGCTGCTGCTGCTGCTGCTAAGTCGCTTCAGTCGTGTCCGACCCTATGCGACCCCATAGACGTAGCCTACCAGGCTCCCAAAGCCTGTACTAGAGCTTCAATGACAAAATGACAGATTAACTAACACTAGAATCTTATCATAAAGTAATCATCTATAGTCAGTTATCTTATTATTTACTCTGTCTTCTTATATAGAAATAAAACAAATTAAAAAATCTTAATAAGTAAGTCACTCTTTGCAAATTCTTATTTTATACTTTCATAATTTGTCTTAAATATTAATTACATAGACATGTTTTCTCATACTCAATTCACAATGAATTCTAGAGGAAACAATTTCTTACTCATTTTTCTATGTCCCTTTACTGGATACTGTCTTAATAATAACTGAACGAACAAAGACTACTCCCATGATTAATCAAAGCAAGCCTCCAGGTCCATGAGTAGCATAATTCTATGCTCCTTAGCCACTGGCCAACAAAAAGGAACAGCATGAATGACCATCCTGACAAGCAAGGAGTCAAAGCTGATCTGTGAAGCTATTCAGGAGCCAACTATAAATGAAATAAAAAATTTTAAGAAAAAAGAAAAGATGAATGAAACTAAGACAAGTGAAACGAAGGCTGGTTCTTAGGAAAGATAAAACTGGGGCTGCCTTGGTGGCTCAGTAAAGAATCCACCTGTCAGTGCAGGAGACACAGGTCCAATCCCTGACCCAGGAAGATACCACACACCAGGGAGTAGCAAAGACCATGCACCACAACTATTGAGCCTGTGCTCGAGAGACCGGAAACCACAACTACTGAGTCCACAGGCCCCAGAGCCTGTGCTCTGGGAGAAACCACCACAACTAGAGTAGTCTCCACTCGCTTCAACTAGAGAAAGTCCATGCGAAGCAATGAAGATCCAGCACAGTCATAAGTAAATTAAAAAATCTTTTAAAAGCTCAGCAGAGAAAAAAAAGAAAAAGTGAAAGTGTCAGTCACTCAGTCATGCCCAACTCTTTGCAACCCCATGGACTGTAGCCTACCAGACTCCTCTGTCCGTGGGATTTCCCAGGCAAGAACACTGGAGTAGGTCACCATTCCCTTCTCCAGAGGATCTTCCCAAGCCAGAAATTGAACTCAGGTCTCCTGCACTGCAGACAGATTCTTTACCATCTGAGCTACGAGGGAAGAGAAAAAAATCAATCAATAGTACCTTCAAATTTGCCTTTCTGATTGATGAATAGTCACCAAGAGAGAAGCTGACCACAAGCAGATAAAGGACGCAGGAGGTAAAGGGGGACATTAAAAAAAGACAATAAAACTGCCCCTCTCAAAATAATTAAAAATCACCATGAACAAAGGAAAAGAATATATGGGTTAGAAGAAGGAAAAGGAACACCTCACTGGAAGTATTTATTACATGCAATAGGAAAACAAAGACTGTAATATTGCTCATTTCAGTATAATTCATTATTATGTGATGTGGAAATATAAATATGAATGGTAAGGGAGCTCACTGCAGATGGTGATTGCATCCATGAAATTAAAAGACCCTTACTCCTTGGAAGGAAAGTTATGACCAACCTAGACAGCATATTAAAAAGCAGAGACATTACTTTGCCAACAAAGGTCCATCTGGTCGAGGCTATGGTTTTTCCAGTTGTCATGTATGGATGGGAGAATTGGACTATAAAGAAAGCTGAGTGCTGAAGAATTGATGATTTTGAACTGTGGTGTTGGAGAAGACTTAAGAGTCCCTTGGAGTGCAAGGAGATCCAACCAGTCCATCCTAAAGGAGATCAGTCCTGGGTGTCCATTGGAGGGACTGATGTTGAAGCTGAAACTCCAATCCTTTGGCCACCTGATACAAAGAGCTGACTCATTTGAAAAGACCCTGATGCTGGGAAAGATTGAGGGCAGGAGGAGAAGGGGACGACAGAGGATGAGATGGTTGGATGGCATAACCGACTCAATGGACATGGGTTTGGGTGGACTCTGGCAGTTGGTGATGGACAGGGAGGCCTGGCGTGCTGCGGTTCATGAGATCGCAAAGAGTCGGACATGACTGAGCAACTGAACTGAACTGAACTGAATGGAGCTCTACCCTATTACTTGCCTGACCTTAAAAATACATAAAAGAGAATAAATATTTAAATCACAAAGTTGTTTTATGTGGTAAATAAAAACATATATGAAAAAAGCACTGTGTAACCTGTGAACTCTTTTAAAATAATGCCAAATTTACTCAAAGAGAATAAACAAGTGGTTGCCAGAGGGAAGGAGAGGGGTGGGAAGATAAGCGAAAAAGGTGAAGGAAATAAAGAGGTACAAATTTCCAGTTACAAAATAAATGTGTTACCTGTATGAAATGTACAGTGTGAGGAATATAGTCAATAATTATGTAATATCTTTGTCTAGTGACACCTGATGCGAAGACCCGACTTACTGGAAAAGACCCTGATGCTCGGAAAGATTGAGGACAAGAGGAGAAGGGGGAAACACAGCATGAGATGGTTGGATGGCATCACCAACTCAATGGACATGAGTTTGGGCAAACTCTGGGAGATGGCGAAGGACAGGGAAGCCTGAACTGCTGCAGTCCACACGGTCACAAAGAGTCAGACATGACTTTGCGACTAAACAACAACAATAGTAACTGGTAACACTGGTAACTAGACTTACTGTGGTGATTATTTTCTAATGTATAGAAGTATCAAATCACTATTTGGACACCAGGAACTAACACAGTGTTGAAGGTCGATTATGGTTCAACCAACAAAGAAAACCCTAAGGTTTTTGGTTATCAGAGGTGAGGAGTGGTGAGAGGGGGCACCGGATGAAGGTAGTCAAAAGGCACAAACTTCCAGTTATAAGATAAATCTAACTACCAGGGATGTAATGTACAATATACTGTAATTAGCACTGCTGTATATTACAGATGAAAGTTGTTCACAACGTAAATCCTGGCAGTTTCCTGCTGGCCTGGTAGTTAGTAGGATCCCAAGCTTTCACTGCCACGGCCCATATTCAATTGCTAGTCGGGGAACTGAGACTCCATAAGCCTCAGCACAGCATAAATAAATTAATAAATAAATAGAATAAAATTTAAAAGAGTTCTCATCAAAAGGAAAAAAAAAATTTCTTTTTTTTATCTATATGAGATGACATATGTTCTAAAAATTTATCGGGATAATCATTTGATGGTATACGTAAGTCAAATCATTATGTTGTACTTAAAACTTATACAGTGCTGTATGTCAATTATATCTCAATAAAACTGGAAAAAACTAAAGTACATTACATATTTTAAAAAATAAATGAAGAAAACAAATGTTATACTAGACTATCTCAGAATATATTCTCTCAGTACATAAGCACTAACCGAACTATAAATTTTTAATGTGGGACAAATGTAAACATAGTTAAAAAATTAATGTGCTTTGATGTTCTTTGAAGAAAACATCTATCAGAGGGTAATGATAACATTCTTGTTTTTCTAGTGGAAAATAAATCAAACATTTAGATAGCTCTGATGTGGTTTTTTTTAATTGGTCACTCCTCTTTGGAGACTTAATTAAGATTAAGAAAAAAACTCCCTCTTGAGATATATCATTTTTGCTCAACTTTGAACATATGATTAGCTTGCACAGTAATTTGTAAATCAGTTAGCGTCCCACATATCTTAGGAATGAACTACTTCAAAGAATAAACAGATTTTCTAGATTAACAAGAAAGAACAAATTAACTTAGTGTCTTAAGAATACGATACTTTTGATATGCACAAGGAATTAAATTTGAAGACTATCTAAATTTTTATCCTAAAAATTATCATCAATAATCTAGCTTATTTTAAATTTACCAAAACAGTTTTCTAAGTGTCAATACCAACTCAACAATCTCAATTATTATAAAGTAATAGGAACTAGCATGTTTCACTTTTACCTAAAAAACCTGCAGGCTGATTTACCCTGCTGCTGAGGCAGACCAGACCACAGTGACGTACATGAGACCCAGATTAAAAAGCAAGTATCTATGAGGCGCAGGCAGTTAATCAGAGATGAATGAAGCAGGATGGACTGGGAGCAATGATGACCTGGACAGATCATACCCAATCTAAAGGCACAACCAATACTCAGGATGGTAGCCCCAAAGCTGCTAGATCTCCCCATTCTTACAGAAACCAGAAATTGGATTCTGATATAACACATCTTCATTTTTAACTATTAGCAACTAATTTCAAACTGGTAAAAATACAGTTTTAAACAAAACATCTGTGGGCTGCCAGCTTGTGGCTCCTGTGTTCTTCTTAAATACCTACAGTCCTCTGCTTCACTTTCTCATGTTTTCATTCCCATCACCTTTTTCTCCTGAATATTCAAGCCTAAAGAATACAGAAAAGGTTAAGACATGGAATAAGGAAACAAGATGTTATTAAAGGGTACAAACTTGGAAGCAGAAGATGAATAAATGCTGGAGATCTAATGCACAGCACTGTGATATAGTCAACAATACTATATTACATACTTCAAACTTGCTAACAGACTACATCTTAAAACTTCTCAGCACAAAAAAGGAAATGACAATTAGGTGACAATAGCTAACCACTACCAGGGATAATCTTACTGAATATATAAATGTATCAAATCAACAGGCTGTATACCCTAAACTTATATAATATTGTACACCGACCAAATGTATCTCAATTTATGTTAAAAAGGAGCTGTGTGCATGGTAAGTCACTTCAGTTGTGCATGACTGACTCTTTGAGACCCTATGGACTGTAGCCTACCAGTCTCCTCTGTCCCTGAGATTCTCCAGGCAAGAATATTAGAATGGGTTGCCATGCCCTTCTCCAAAGGATCATCCCAACCCAGAGATCGAACCTGTGTCTCTTATGTCTCCTGCATTGGCAGGTGGGCTCTTTACCACTAGTGCCACCTGGGAATCCCAAAATAGAAGCTAGAGAACACTAATGCTCAGGCATCCTGTTACTAAGCTTGACGTAAACATACTTCTTCATGGTCCAACTCTCATGTCCATACATGACTACTGGAAAAACCATAGCTTTGACTAGACGGACGTTTATCAGCCAAGTAATGTCTCTGCTTTTTAATACGGTGCCTAGGTTGGTCATAGCTTTTCTTCCAAGGGGCAAGCGTCTTTTAATTTCATGGCCGTAGTCACAATCGGCAGTGATTTGGGAGCCCAAGAAAGGAAAGTTTGTCACTGTTTCCCCATCTATTTGCCATGAAGTGATGGCACCAGATGCCATGACCTTAGTTTTTTGAGTGTTCCATTTTAAGCCAGCTTTTTCACTCTCCTCTTTCACTTTCATCAAGTGGCTCTTAAGTTCCTCTTCTCTTTCTGCCATAAGGGTGGTGTCATCTGTATATCTGAGGTTATTGTTATTTGTCCCAGCATTATGATTCCAGCTTGTACTTCATCCAAGCCCAGCATTTCGCAGGATGTACTCTGCATATATAAGTTAAAAAAGCAGGGTGACAATATACAACCTTGACACACTCCTTTCCCAATTTGGAACCCGTCCGTTATTCCATGTCCAGTTCCAATTGCTGCTTCTTGACCTGCATACAGATTTCCCAGGAGGCAGGTCAGGTGGTCTGGTATTCCCATCTCTTTCAGAATTTTCCAGTTTATTGTGATCCACACAGTCAAAGGCTTTGGTATAGTCAATAAAGCAGAAGTAGATGTTTTTCTGGAATTCTCTTGCTTTTTTGATGATCCATCGGGTGTTGGCAATTTGATCTGTGGTTCCTCTGCCTTTTCTAAAATCAGCTTGAACATCTAGAAGTTCTCAGTTCACATACTGTTGAATCCAGATTTGGAGAATTTTGAGCAAAGTTTTGCTAGCCTGTGAGATAAGTGCAATTGTGTAGTAGTCTGAACATTCTTTGGCATTGCCTTTCTTTGGAACTGGAATGAAAACTGACCTTTTCCAGTCCTGTGGCCACTGCTGAGTTTTCCAAATTTGCTGGCATACTGAGTGCAGCACTTTCACAGCATCATCTTTCAGGATTTGAAATAACTCAACTGGAATTCCATCACTTCCACTTGCTTTGTTTGTGATGCTTCCTAAGGCCCACTTGACCACATTGCAGGATGTCTGGCTCTAGGTGAGTGATCATACCATCATGATTATGGATCATGAAGATCTTTTTTGTATAGTTCTTCTGTGCATTCTTGCCACCTCGTCATATCTTCTGCTTCTGTTAGGTCCATACCATTTCTGTCCTTTATTGTGCCCATCTTTGCATGAAATGTTCCCTTGGTATCTCTAATTCACTTGGTGTCTAATTTTCTTTTCTGTGAGAGTTGGACCATAAAGAAAGCTGAGCGCCAAAGAATTGATGCTTTTGAACTGTGGTGTTGAAGAAGACTCTTGAGAGTCCCTTGGACTGCAAGATCAAGCCAGTCAATCCTAAAGGAGATCAGTCCTGAATATTCATTGGAAGGACTGATGCTAAAGCTGAAACTCTAATACTTTGGCCACCTGATGCAAAGAACTGACTCACTGGAAAAGACCCTGATGCTGGGAAAGATTGAAGGCAGGAGGAGAAGGGGATGACAGAGAATGAGAAGGTTGGATGGCATCATTATAGACATGAGTTTGAGCAAGCTTCGGGAACTGGTGATGGACAGGGAAGCCTGGGGTGCTGCAGTCCATGGGGTCACAAAGGGTCAGACATGACTAAGCGACTGAACTGAAGTGAAACATACTTCAGCTTAAAGAGTATGAAAACAGAGCTACTCCTGCAGCTTTAATAGCTCCGCTTCAACTAGTGACTACATCCACTCTGCAATCAAAATAATAAGGCTTCTTCAGCAAGCGTGGAGTGTAGAGCAAAGAGTCAAGCGCTTGCAGGAGCTTGGGAGACAAGCGGACTGGAGCCAGAGACCCAGCTCTGCTACCTGATTGTTACCTCCACCTTTTCATCCTTCAAAAGCTAATGATGTCATCAACTCCAGAAGGCTGTTACGGGACAAAAATAAAATAACAAATATAAAACACCTCATCTCGGTGGATAACCTGCTGATGACCAGTATCTAATAAATGGGTGCTATTTATATTGATGTGGTTTCACATAATCCTTACAACTTTGTACTTCTGAAAGAAGAAAGCACTGGAGATAGAAAAATTATGTCTCAGGGCCTGTCTGTGTCAGTTTATATATATGTTGTCCCTGCTGTCTTCCTCCCTCAGACACATTAAAAAATTCTCTGTACTTATTTTTATAACCAATGATTTGCAAGTGGTTTCCAACTCTTGTCCTCAGGCAGGAATATCCACAGAAGACATAAAAATATAATTAAGATGTTTGGCATCTTTACTATAATGAGGCTCTAACTCTTCCCAGTCAAGCCTTTACCACTGTATCACTATTCAGTTTGCATTTTTCTTAATAAAACAGAGTATAAATTATGATAGCTAAAAGCCACCCACAGAAGTCAAATTGACACCTCCATTCAAAAAAAAAAAAAAAAACACTTCAGTGGCTACTTTGTCGGGCTCTAGTGCTTTAGGATTAAACTTCCTGCTGATGCTTAGTCCCTTGGTCATGTCCAACTCTTTTCAACCCCATAGACTATAGTCCACCAGGTTCCTCTGTCCATGCGATTTTTCAGGCAAGAATACTGAAATGGGCTGCCATTTCCTTCTCCAGCAGATCTTCCCGACCCAGGGATCCAACTCATATCTCCTGCACTGCAGGCAGATTCTTTACCCGCTAAGCCAAAGAGGAAGATTAGAAAAGTCAAAGTGGTTAGTCACTCAATCATGTCCGACTCTCTGCAACCCCATGGACTGTAGTCCGCCAGGCTCCACTGTGCATGGAATTCTAACTTCTAACAGCTTATTTGGCCCTTCCCAAGAGAACCACCATCAACCTCTGCAGCCTCACTTCTCCTTCCTTTCTGCCAAGCTCTCCAAATACACCGTGCTGATACAGTATACTCCTGTACATGCTGCTCCTTTTAACAGGGACATACTTTTCATAAAATCTGTAACCTGCAATACCAAACTAGTATGGATCTTTTATAGGATATTTCATTCATATTTTGTTGTGGAATCCAGAGTCGCAAAACACACCTCAGAAGACATTCAAGACAGTGGAGTACAGCTTATTACGCCAGCGGGTCCAAGAGGAATCACTTCCCACAAGGACCCTGATGTTTCTGAGAGGCCCAGTTTTATATCCCACTCCCACGTGACTGGTTATATGTTAGCAACCTCTTTGTTGTATATGACTGAGTTTTACAGTAAGTAGGTGCTAGAAGAACAAACAATTAAAGTTAAGGGGGAGAGGGGGACAATGGTTATATATCAAGGGGGGATGTCTCCATGGTTAATCTAACAGGGGCAGCCTGACCTCAACTACAATCTCCATTTGCCATCTGTAGGGAGGGAATTCTCCAGGAGACCTGGTTTCCATTAGCAACAGTTTCCTCACTCTTGGGCAGGGTTCAGGCCCAGTTTACATCCTATCTTTAAGACGGGTGACAGGCCTCAAGAGGGAGTCTCTCCTACTTTCCTCACACCGGCCCCAACATTTAAGATATGCTGTATTTCTAACGAGCAAGATTCTGCTGAGAATTTAAATTGAGTTTACACTTCCTGAACAAAACCAATCTCTAGAACTCTTTAGGCAGTGACAATTATAGTAGTGTATTTAGAGAAATGAATAGCGTTTTAAGTATTAAAAAAGGGCCAAATAATTGTGACGTACTGATCACTCAAAACTAAAAATGCATTTCAATTTTAAAAACTATTATAAGCATAACAGTAAAGAAGTTCACTCAGGCAACTAGCTGAGACCCTAACAGCCTAATGAAATAAAATATAAACAGCTATAAATTAGTTTATATTTTATTGGTAACACCTAAATATTCTCCTATTTCTAGAACTGTATCCTAACCAATTAAAACAAATAAAATGCATAACGTGCCAAGGGAAAGAAGAGTCTTTAAAAGGTAGAAAATTTCACCAGAAAATGCAAAACACAGAAATGTCAGAGTGGATTATAATTCTAAAGTATTAACTAAATAAAACTGAAAACAAGCTAAAATACAGTAACAGTAGATCAGGTTAGAGGGTAGAGAGGAATGAAAAGGCAGAGCCAAGAGGATTTTTAAGGCAGTTAAAATATTCTGCATGAAACTATAATAGCAGATAAAGGTTATTACAAATTTGTCCAAACTTAAAATATGCACAACACCAAGAGTGAACCCTAATGTAAACTATGGGCTTTTAAGTGATAATGATGTGTCACTCGAGCCCATCAATTGTAACAAATGTACCACTCTGGTAGGGGATGTTGATACCTGAGAAGCTATGCTTGTGGTGGGGGGATGGAGGGGGCAGAGGCCACATGGGAAATCTTTGTACCTTCCTCTCAATTTTGATACCAATCTAAAAGTGCTCTAAAACACAAAGTCTATAATGGGGCAAGGAGAAACAGATCAGAAACATTATAAATTTTTGCTAACTACAGAAGACTAATTTTTAAACTATTTCAACTAGCAGTTCTGAGTAGACTAAAAGCTATATGATAAAGCTAGCATAATTTATCTCTGGATTTATATTTGAAACATTTTTCTTTCAGCATTCTAGTAGACCTCTTTGCTGCATTTTTAAGTGTTATCATCTAACAACTTTAGACAACTTATTTAAATAAATTGTATTCACATATCCCTCTCTTCTAAAACACAGTCTCTTCTACACACAAACTACTCACCTTTGTCAAAGATCTACTGAATATCTACTAGACATAGTACAGTCAGAAAATATAAAAAGATCCCTACACTCAAGATTCTGACTCTGAGGTCTTTTGATTCAGCCCTGGGAAAAGGTCAAATGGTAAAGAATAGCAACCAGTCTGTCCTGCTCCCCTTCTCGAAATGCTTTTCTCTTGGTTTGAATCATTTTTATCGTTTAAGTATCAAAATAAGTGCTATCTCTTCAGAAATCTTTCCTGACACCATCCTGCTATTTTCTATTACAGCATCCCACTTCTCGCCTTCATTGCTGTTCCTTTGTGTTTTTTTCAATTTGTAACCACATATTTGGTTGCTTTTTTACTGTCTGATCATCTGTAACCAACAACAAACTAAACAATCTATGTGGACAAAGCCTCCAACCGTATTAATAATTAGCAAAGTACTCCATACACAATAATTAAATGAAGACATACATCTCTTGCTCCAGAGAAGAGTCTGATGTAGAGAGACCAATGTAGAGGTGATAACTTAACCATGAAAACTGGTAAGATCATCTGTGGGAAGTGTATGGGATTAGAACAAGAGAATCTAGAACAAAGACCTTGAGGTGGCCCAACACTGACAGTTTGAATGGAACAGGCAAAGAAGACTAGGACAGAAAAGTCAGATAAATCACAGAGAACCCAAAGAAAGAATGTTTCAAGGAATATTTCAATTGCAGAATTCTCCCAAGAGGTCCAGTAAAAATTGAAAGGCTCCATTAGCTTTCATTCCATTAAGGTTAATGGTAGGACTTCCCTGGTGGTCCAGTGGCAAAGATTACATGCTCACAATGCAGGGAGCCCAGGTTGATCCCTGGTCAGAGAACTAGATTCCACATGTCACAACTAGGAGCTTGCATGCCACAACTAAGGATGCCATATGCCACAACAAAGATCAAAGATTCCTCATGCTGCAACTAACACCCGGAAGAGCCAAATATAATAAAAATAAATACAAACTTTTTAAAGCCTATATTAATATTACACCAGAAAAGAAAGTTATTTTTAAAAATAGTACATCTGTATAACATGACATTCTAACAAGCAGGGAGAACAGTCCTCACAATCGTGAAAGTACATTAAGCATAACTCAATCAGGCAGACAATGCTGATTGCTGGTTATTAGTTTAACAAACGGAGAAGGCAATGGCACGCCACTCCAGTACTCTCGCCTGGAAAATCCCATGGACGGAGGAGCCTGGTAGGCTGCAGTCCATGGGGTCGCTAAGAGTCGGACACGATGGAGCGACTTCACTTTCACTTTTCACTTTCATGCATTGGAGAAGGAAATGGCAACCCACTCCAATGTTCTTGCCTGGAGAATCCCAGGGACAGCGGAGTCTGGTGGGCTGCCGTCTATGGGATCGCACAGACTCGGACATGACTGAAGCGACTTAGCAGCAGCAGCAGTTTAACAAAGTCTCCTCATTAGACAATAAGTAGCCCAGTGAGCTCAGAGACATGTTCTATCCATGTCTAGGTTCCCAGAAACCTAGCACGGTGCCTGGCACACAGTAGGTGCTCAATAAATATTTCTAAGTGAATTCATAATTCTGAATCCAATCTCAACTACCTTAATAGCCACCTTGATTGTCTCTCTCCTCTAATCCATTTTATGTTTTTGTTTCGACCGTGAGATGGCTGTGTCACATAAGCAAAAAAGTGTTTTTACAAATATTACTGTTATTACGCCTTTCTTCCTCCACCAGACACTTGCTTCCTGACAGCGAAACTTCTGTCCGCTCATCCCTTGACCCGCTAGTGTCTTGCATGAATTAAGGGTAAGTAATCCTGAACCTGGAGAAGAGCCTTCTTACTAAAAAAGCTGTGGCTACTTCACAGTGATTTGAACGTCAACCAGTGGACCCTGCAGCTCCAAGCGCGGAGATGAGAGACAACGCTCGCCTGTCCGCAGTCGCAGCAGCCGCCTCCCCGGCAGGGGGCGCTGCAGCGCGCCCCCACCCCCCGCCCCCCAAGTCCGCCGCCGGCCTCAGTCCCCGCCCCCGCCCCAGCCCGGCGGTCACCTGCAGTGGCTGCACTCGGGCCTCCGCTCCGCCGGCTCCACTGGCAGGTCCCACAGCCCGTCCGCACTGGCCCCGCACGCCTCCGCGTCCAAAACGGACGCCGCTGGCGCTGACCCGCCCACCCGCGGCTCCTCCTCCTCGGGCGTCTGAGTCCTCAAGGTCCCAGGCAGCCACGCGACGGGGTCCCCGGGTGTTCGCGCCTCTTTGTGCGGCTCCATGGCAGGCGCTCAGGGCCGGCCCTCACATCGCTTCACTGCTGCCGCCGGGGGGCGCCACAAGCTGAAGAAACCGTCCCGCGCCGCACGTCGCCACGCACGCACGCCACGTACGGAGGGCGGGTCTCCGAAGCCCCGGCGGGAGACCCCGCCCCGCTGCGGGGAAGGAATGAGCCCATTGGTTTGTGCCCAGTGGAACAGTTCACCTAGAACCCGGAAGGAAAGTGTGGTTGTCCTGGAGCTACTGAGGTTAGGGAAGTGTCTCTGGGGCAAGTAAAAGAATCTCTTCTGAAAACATCTCAGGTGGCAAAGTTGTACTTTCCTTATTTTTAACCCCTTCAAAAGTGAAAGTAAAGTGGAAGTCTGCATTTTCCGCCTTAGGATGGCAGTTTAAGAATTAATAGCTGGGTGAGTGCGCACAGTCGCAGCCGCTTATGTACTTGATAGTTTCAGGCCAGCATGGGAAAGTTTGCACCGACTGTAAATTGGATTCACTGCTGGTCTGCTTCAGCGGATTTCCTACTCTGGAAGGTCAGGAACCTGTGCCCTGTGACTTGTACTTGGTATTTCCCATAGCAAACATGCATTTTACGCTAAACACTAAATATTTCTTTAAATGAGGTTTTTTGTGTGTTTTGTTTTGTTTTCATTGTCCGAGGACCCTACGCTCAAGAGGCAATAAGAGAGCTGAGATTTCATGGAGAGGAAAGAAAAGCCACAGAAAGATAACTACTTCGCCTAAGGTTTTACAGCTCTGAAAAACAGCAATATAGCCCGCAGTTTTTAAAAAACTAACATTAACTTCACTTAAGAAAGAGACTACTTCTTGCCTTATATGGGTGCTGCTTGTTGTCACTTATTAATACTTTGTTACTTCTTCCAGCATTCAACGTTTTAAACAAAAAAAGTTTTCACCAGTCATATGAATTAAGTTTTGCAATGACAATTATCTTGATTCTTGAGCTACGAAAGAGTAAATATAAAATAGATTTATCACTGATAGTAATAGAACAGTACTGTATTTCTTAAAATGTTGATCTCACTATGACATTTTTAGTCATCTTAAAATCAAGCTTGTGTATAGAATACAGGACAATTGTTTTCAACTTTCCTGCATTCTTTTCCCCTGAAAATGGTACCTGTCATTTATTTTGGAGTACTCAAAGGGAGGATAGAAAAAAGGCTGAAAAACCTGCCTGGTGATGAATGTGGGATGAGAGAAAAAACTGGAACTTAATACCAGTTGGAGTTGGGAGATAATGAAATCCTAGAGACTGTAGAAAAGGAGGTGAATCAGAAAACGAAATATGGATGCAATTTAGATTAGAGAACGAACTCTTTAACTTCTAAAAGTCTCCTGTGACAACCCTTAAACTCTGATCTCCAATCTCAAGATGTGAAATGTTCTGGCAAGTCATTTAAGGTCCCTCCAGACTCCCAACTATGAATTATGTGAAGGAAATTAAGTTCTAACAAGCCTATTTATATTTGGTTTTCTCTTTTAACACCCCACGTGAGATCATTGGTTGTACCCATCAAAGAATTAAAAATCCAACCATTTATTTCTACTACTTCTGCCCTGATTCAAGCCTGTGTCATCTCTTGCCTAGAATATTACCATAAACACATTTAAGTGGGCCCCTGCTCCATCCTTGTTTCTCTACAGTTCATTCTCCCAGAGGTTGACCAGAATCAGAGAAAACTCCCATGCAGGTGGGATAGAGCCAGAGTTTAATAAAAAGAGTCATTTTTCCCCCTGAAAAGCAAGAAATTCACCCAATGTCCAATTTATGAATCCTGACTTTAAGAAGCCTGAAAAAAATGTATCACACACCCAGCCAGCTGCTATTTTATGTGAGTTTACCAGCCTGGGACAGACTTCAATACCAAAATAAAAATCATCAGTCACCAAACCTCTGAGAAATTCCAAGGCACCGGGAAGGTAAGCGAAAGTTCCTTTAAGAGATAAAACCAACTTAACAGTGCATCAATGTTAACAAAATAATCTAAATTTTATATTTTATTTTAATTTATATTTTATTTATCTCCCAACTCCTAGTAACCAGATCATTATGCTCTTTGTTTCAAGGGAGTCTGAGAGGTTAAAACAGATTAGAGACGACCTCAATATCAGGCCTGATGTGTGTGCACATGTGTGCGAGGGATGAGATGGATGTGTCCTTGGGAGACATTGTTAGACTGTTAGAGGGAAGATTTCCCTGAGAAGGGGACAAAAGGTTACCAAAACCCCATTCCTAACCCCAAGTACTCCCAGGTAATGATACCACACCCAGATGGGAGGAATGAGGGCATGACTTCCTGGATGCCTAGAGGAAACGAACCCTAGATTCCAAGTTTTCCAGCCTCGTGAAGATTCTGCTGCTGCCACCAAGTTATATGTGACCAAGAACCAGGGACTATGGTGTTTCATTGATAGCAAATGATTACAGAAGGTCCAAGGGGGCCTCCTTGGTATTTTGGCTCATAGTAAGATCCTTGACACCCTTGGGACCTTGAGTGTCACTGGTATGAGAAAGGGCCTCAATAATGTCTCGCAGTAAACATCCTGGAAGCCCAGAAGAACAAGGATTCAGTATTGGATAAACAGGGCTTCCCTGGTGGCTCAGCAGTAAAGAAAGCACCTGCTAATACAGGAGACATGGGTTTGATCCTTGGGTCGGGAGGAGCCCCTGGAGAAAGAAATGGCAACCCACTCCAGTATTCTTGCCTGGAAAATCCCCTGGAAAGAGGAGCCTGGCAGGCTACAGTCCTTTGGGTCAAAAAGAGTCAGATACACCTTAGCGACTACACAACAGCAGCAACAATTGGATAAACTTTTTTTTTTTTTGGTTGGATAAACTTTTATTTAAATGAAGTAAAGACAATGGAATTTCCCTGGAGGTACAGTGGCTAAGACTGTGCTCCCAGTGCAGACACCCTAGGTTCGATCTTTGGTCAGAGAACTAGACCTCACATGCCACAGCTAAGAGTTCATAGACCACAGCTAAAAGCTCCTGCAAACCAAGACATAAGATAGAAAATCCCACGTGCACCAACTAAGACTTGGCACAGCCTAATAAATAAAAATACATTTTTTAAATGAAGTAAAAAATAAAATATTCCTTATATTCATTTTCTATTGTGCTGTAACAAATTACCAAAGTCGCTCAGTCATGTCTGACTCTTTATGACCCCTTGGATTGTATAATCCATGGAATTCTCCAGGCCACAATACTGGAGTGAGTAGCCTTTCCCTTCTCCAGGGGATCTTCCCAACTTAGGGATCGAACCCAGGTCTCCCACATTTCAGGCAGAGTCTTTACCAGCTGAGCCACAAGGGAAGCCCAAGAATACTGGAGTGGGTAACCTATCTCTTCTCCAGCGGATCTTCCTGATCCAAGAATCAAACGGGGTCTCTTTAATTGCAGGCAGCTTCTTTACCAACTGAGCTATGAGGGAAGCCCGGCTTAGTGGCTCAATACATATTTATTAACTTGTAGTTTTGTATGTCAGAAATCTGACACGGATCTCACAAGTAAAATCTCGGTAGTGGCAGGCAGCATTCCTTTGGAGGCTTTCAGGCAGAATCTGTTACCTTGCTTATCATTCGGCTTATTGGCAAAATTCAGTTCTTAGTGGTTATCATTCTCTGGCTGAATGTCAGCTGAGGGCTGTTCCCATCTTCTAGAGGTCACCCATGTTGACTTGTAGGGGAAACAAACTGTTACATTTATTAAACTTTTTTAAGGTTTGTGGGGGCCCACAGCAGACCACCGGAAAGTGTGCCTCAATGACATATTGATTATTTTGAAGTGAACTTCAGTTACTTAAGGCAAGGCCAGTGCAAGAGGGACACCCTCACCCTTCCTTCTGTTGCCCTGAAAGCAGATTATGTACCTCTCATGTGAAAGGTATACTCCCCACATCGAAAGGTAAAAGGACATACTTCTCACCAAAGACTGAGAATTCAGGCCTAGAACTCTATGTAAACAAGCCTTGTTACTTCCTTAATATAATACCCCAAGCCCAAATTCTGTTTAGATTCCTTGCTAATTGGGCACCTAAAATCTAAGTTTTCTTTCTCCAGTCAATTCCTCACAGATACACTGTTTCTTTGTCAAAAAAAAAAAAAAAATGTTTTTTAAACTGCCTGCTTTGGCCACTTTTTAAAGTCCATTTCTATGGAACCTCCATGCAAATGAATTAAAGTTTGTTCTTTTTTCTCCTGTTAATCATTCTGTGTCAAATTTATCATTAGCCAAGCCACAAGAACTCCACAGGAGTAGAGGAAGAAATTTCCCCCTCCCCAAAAGCTGGTAGTCACCCTAAAAGGAAATTCCTTTGCCAACCTGAATGGTAAGCAAGGAAATGGACTCTGCCTTAGAGGCTATTTTTTTAAATTTTAATAATAAATCTAAATTTTCCAATGAAATCTTTAATTCTTATTTTGGTTAAATGGATAACTGAGCATTGTTTTACAGAGACCTGTTTGCGCAAGCAGTTTAAGACATTTTTGATATTTTGACAAACTTCCCCAGTGACTCAGATGGTAAAGAATCTGCCTGCAATGCAGAAAACACAGGTGCAATCCCTGGGTTGGGAAGATCCCTTGGAGAAACGAATGGTGACCCAGTCCAGTATTCTTGCATGGAGAATTCCATGGACAGAGGAGCTTGGTGGGCTACAGTCCATGGAGTTGCAAAGAGTCAGACACAACCAAGTGAGTTTCACTTTCATTTTTTCACTTTCCCAAAAATCAAATTCCAAATGAAGTCTTTTTGACTTTGGAATATGAAATATTTAAAGGCCCATGAAATATCTCGAAAATGTGTTCTCTCTCCTTATAAAAAGAGAAATTAAGCTAATTAGGTATATTTGGTATGTTAAATTACATGGGAAGGGTTGTCAAATAAAAAGTAACATTAAGCCTTCTTTATATTTTGTGCATATAGATATGAATTATAAGTGTTCCAAAAATTATGTGAAATTCCTGGAAGTTATATATGTTCTGACATGAAGTGTTGTCTGTCATCAAAACTGAGGCTCATACTAAAGGGACTGAACCCCAATATCAGGGAAAGAAAATCGCCAATATCAGGCGACCTGACTGTCACTCAGAGGCATGAACACCAGAATCTGTGTAGATTTTGGCTCATGTGAATGAATTCATTTCTGCTTCTGGAAAAAAAAAAATTGACTGCTTATTGCCAGACTTTTGTTATGTTAATATCCTTGGACCATAGCAATGGTCTGCTCCTGAATCAGAGAAAGTAAGATGGGTAAGCAACAGCTATAAAATAAAAAAGAGTTCAGTTATGGGAAACCCAAGACAGCCAGTTAATTTTTCCCAGCTCCCTGGCAAATCTCATTTTTCTTTTTGTTGCATTCCTCACTCACAATTCACTCAGTATGACTCAAATTGTAAACAGACATTGCTAGGAAGATTTCTATCAAACTGCAAAAACCGGGACTTCCCTGGAGTCCAGTGGTTAAGACTCTGCACTTCCACTGCAGGGGGCACAAGTTCAGTCTCTGGTTGGGGAACTAGGATCCTGCATGCTGTGCAGGGGGCCCCACCACCAAAAAAATTAATAAATAATAATGATAAAGTTTTACACATAGTGTGTGACAACTTACAAAAATCATTTTTTAAAAAAATACGAATAAAACTGCAAAACAGTACCAGCAATGTCTGGCAGTTCAGGTCCATAACTGTGGGAAAAAACTACTCTTGTCCCCAGACACCTCAGACCTCCTTTCCCTGGACCCTTGGAACACCTAAAACTGGACTTCATTCAACTGCTACTTAGCATGGGTTATCAATATGTTCTTGTTATTATCAATATATGTATGTTTTCCCCATAGGTCGAGGCCTTCCCTTAGCACAAGGCTGATGCCCTCATATTGGCAAAAAGACAGTTTTTTAAAATGTGTTTTCCTCTTGGGGTTTTCCAGTGATCAAGGTACCCAGTTCACTGGGCAAATCATACAAGCCTTAACAAAAACCTTGCAAACTTCTTGGAATTATCACTGTTCCTGTCACTCTCAATTATCAGTCAAGGACAACAGAACTAGTGGGAAAACTGAACTCAAAGAAGAACAAGAATTAATTATATGGGATTGAATGAACTAATGAATATGGTTACAGTTTTTATGACGTTTTGTCTAAAATATTCATACTCGTGTTCAGTCGTGGCCAAGTATTTGCGACTCTATGAACTAGAGCCTGCCAGGCTCCTCTGTCCACAGGATTTTTCAAACAAGAATGCTGGAGTGGGTTGCCATTTCCTACACCAGGGGATCTTCCTGACCCAGGGAATTAACCCACATCTCTTATGTCTCCTGCATTAGCAGGTAGAGTCGTCTCCACTGTGCCACTTGGCAAGCTGGTCTGAAATATGACTAATATTTAAACCTTTTGTTTTCCAGATTCAAGGAAATTTTATAAAAATTTGGTGAATTATACCTTTGTAAGCAGAATTGAAACACTTACCTTTTTCTCTCTACCTGATCCCTCCAGAATTCAGAAACTCTCAATGAGTATCCTTATTTTTTGGCAATATAGTTATTTACGTAAGTTCAATAAGAATCTGTTCACCTTAAAACAGAACACAATTGGAAACACTGATTACATTACCAAGGCTTTGACTAGAATGGTCTTTTCTTTTTTGGCTGCACCTTGAGGCTTGCAGGATCTCAGTTCCCCAACTTGGGATCAAACCTGATCCCCCAGAGCCTGGCAGTGAGAGCTTGGAGTCCTAACCATTGGACCACCAGGGAACTGCCAAGAATGGTCATATGTGAGACAGACCCTTGTAGATTCAGACATGACCAGGCAGCTTAAAGGAACTAAGATTGACTTTATGGAACCAATAAAGCTCCCTGTAAAAACAGCCCAATATTAATACCTTGCTTACAGTTATCCCAGCAGCCTTACCAGGTGAGTAAGGAAGGTCACATACTATCAGTACAGGAAATGCAGGATATTGAGGGGACCTCAAGAAAGGAGGAATTCACCCAAATCTATAGTAATTACAGGATAGTCTGATAAGCAAGTCTTTGATGTGGCTTCCTGGCCTCAAAAGACGTTAAAAGTTCAATCTGGAGATTCCTTGTAAAAGTTCAAGCAAAATAGGTTTAAAGGATCCTACATGGTTAGTCACTATTCTTGCTAGACTTATATAAACACTCAGTTCAAGTTTATTAACTCTAGACATAGTTTGTAATCAAATTCGTCTTAATTTGGCTACCTTAGTAGAAATTAGGGTGATTTTAGAGAGAAAATTGTGTCTCAATAATAATTCATACATATAGGTATCAGATTTTATTGCTATTAACTTTCCTTGAGGTTTTATCATTTACCTAAAAACTAGACTGAATTTTTAGAGTTTCCTCCAGTATTTGACTACAACTCTCTAAACTAACTTTTCCAATTTTCTCCCATCCTTTTGACTTGGAATCACTGAAACCTAAAACTATTCCTGGAGCCCCGCAAACCAAAGCTAAACAACTTGACATAAACTTCAGAGAAATTGCCACAACAGCTTATACTTAAATAATGTTTGTGCCTGTTGCTATATGAGTCACTCAGAAAGTTTACCAACACCCAATGACATCATCAGAGATGTTTCAAACTGCAAAAGACGCTGGGACATTGATAATCTAGAAGTCCTCTTGACTGACTGCCCTCTGGGCTCAAAAACTGGTTTATAATCTCCAATTTTTAACCTTTATTTTTCTTTTGTTTCCATAGAAATGCTACTTATTAAATACCTGACTCTCTGCACCATAGACCTAGCATTGGGAGCCCATCTGCCTGACTGTCTCCTGAAATGAGATACATGCATGCATGCATGCTAAGTCACCTCAGTCATGTCCGACTCTGTGCGACCCCATGGACGGCAGCCCACCAGGCTCCCCTGCCACGGCATTCTCCAGGCAAGAATACTGGAGTGGATTGCCATGTCCTTCTCCAGAAATGAGATACAATTATTGAAAAAGATCTGTCCTTTTCACTGAAACTGCTTCAGTGAAATGGAAGACTCTGAGAACCTGCTCTCTCTCTCTCCATGGTCATCAGTTCAGCTTTGAGTATGTGAAACTTCCAGTTAAGTTTCAGATGAGGGAATTGTTGGGGCCCAGATAAAACTGCCCAAATTGTGCCTCAATGGCGAATTATTTAGAATTAAAGTTACTTAAGAAACAGCCAACACAAGAGGACACTCTGACCCTCCTTCATGTCTCCCTGGAAGCAGGAAATCCATCACTCAGTTGAAAGGTATACTCCCTGCATCTGGAGGGGGAAGGACACCTTGTTGCCAAAAATAGTGAATTCCAGACTCTAAGCCTATATAAACAAACATCCTTACTTCTTTAATTCACTACCTCAAGCCGAAACTCCATTTAAATTTTTCACTAACTAGACACCCAAAACTTGAGTTTCATTGTCCTGTGAATTCCTCACAAATTTATTGTTCTTTCATTTAACAGATATAAAAAAACTGCCTGCTTTGACCACTTACCAGATCTCATTTCTATGGGACCTCTATGCACATGAATTTAAATGGTTTCTTTTTCCCTGTTAATCTGTCTTTTGTCAATTTTATTGTTAGTCCAGACACAAAAATTCAAGAAGGGTAAAGGGGGAAATACATACATATATACAATGGAATATTACTCAGCCATTAAAAAGAATGAGATTATGCCATTTGCAGCAACATGGATGGATACTGAGAGTGTCAAACTGAGTAAAATAAGTCAGACAAAGAAGGAGAAATATCCTATGACATCCCTTATATGGGGAATCTAAAAATAAATGATACAAACTTACAAAACAGAGACTCATAGACTTAGAAAATGAACTTATGGTTGCCAGGGGGAAGGGATAGTTAGGGAGTTTGGGAAGGTCATATGCACGTTGCTATGTTCAAAGTGGATAACCAACAGGGATCTACTGTATAGCAAGCACGTGGAACTCTACTCAGTGTTATGTGCCAGTCTGGATGGGAGGGGGATTTGGGGGAGAATAGATACATGTATGTGTATGACTGAGTCCCTTCACTGCTCACCTGAGACTACCACAATGTTATTAACCATCTAAACCCTAATACAAAATAAAAAGTTTAAAAAAAAAATGACAAGGGCCTAAAAGAGTAAAGACTCTGGAAGAAACTTTGACCTTCCCCTTAAATGCCTGAAAGAATGTAGGTGGTAGATGACCTTTTCTAGTTAGAGATCTATGGAATAAACTAGATTCGGTAGACAGAGCAGATCCCACTAACGTCTGTTTGTTAAAATTTCTCTGGGTCCCATTGCTCTGCATGGCCCAGCAAACATTTGTACATCAAATATTTGCTTTGTGGTGGTTGTTGTTGTTGTTTGATCGCTCAGTCCTGTCTGACTCTTTGTGACCCCATGAACTGCACCACCACACCATACCAGGCATCCCTGTCCTGGGATCTCATCTCCTGGACTTTGTTCAGACTCATGTCCATCGAATCAGTGATGCCATCCAACGATCTCCTCCTCTGTCTTCTTCTCCTGCCCTCAATCTGTCCCAGCATCAGGGTCTTTTCCAGTGAATCAGCTCTTTGCATCAGGTGGCCAAAGTATTGGAGCTTCAGCTTCAGCATCAGTCCTTCCAATGATATGCAGGGTTGATTTCCTTCAGGATTGACTTGCTGTTCAGGAAACTCTCAAGTCTTCTCTACCACCACAATTCAAAAGCATCAGTTCTTCAGTGCTCAGCCTTCATTATGGTCCAACTCTCACATACATGACTACTGGAAAAACCATAGCTTTGACTAGATGGACTTCTGCTTTTCTACCTAGAAGTTGATTGCCTTCCTCCCCTTTGAAATCCTAAACCACTATTTCAGCATCCTCCATTGTGTTTAGCTGAATGTTATGTAAGGTTAGGGTTTCAGCCATTTTGGGGAGTTACTCAGTTTTCCTGAGTCTGTCTCATGTGTACATGTTATTAAAGTTGTATTTGATCTTCTCCTGTCAGTGTGCTGATACAAATTCTTATATCAGCCAGAAGAACATAGAAGAAAAGAGGAAACCCTCTTCCTCTCAGGGCTTCCCAGGTGGCTCAGTGGTAAAGAATCTGAAAGTGAAAGAGGAAAATGAAAAAGCTGGCTTAAAACATTCAAAACACTTAGATCATGGCATCTGGTCCCATCATTTCATGACAAATAGATGGGGAAACAATGGAAACAGTGATAGACTTTATTTTCTCGGGCTCCCAAAACACTGCAGATGGTGACTTCAGCCATGAAATTAAAAGATGGTTGTACCTTGGAAGAAAAGCTACGACCAACCTAGACTGCATATTAAAAAGCAGAGACATTACTTTGCCGACAAAGGTCCATCTAGTCAAAGCTATGGTTTTTCCAGTAATCATGTAGGGATGTGAGAGTTGGACCATAACGAAGGCCGGTCACCAAAGAATTGATGCTTTTGAACTGTGGTGTTAGAGAAGACTCTTGAGAGTCCCTTGGACTGCAAGGAGATCAAACCAGTCAATCCTAAAGGATATTAACCCTGAATATTCATTGGAAGGACTGATGCTGAAGTTGAAACTCCAATACTTTGGCCACTGATGCAAAGAGACAATTCATTGAAAAAGACCCTAATGCTGGGAAAGACAGAAGGCAGGAGGAGAAGGGGGTGACAGAGGATGAGATAGTTGGATGACATCACTGACTCAATGGACATGAGTTTGAACAAGCTCCAGGAGATAATGAAGGACAAGGAAGCCTGGTGTGCTGCAGTCCATGGGGTCACAAAGAGTTAAACATGACTGAGCAACTGAACAACAACAGCAATGCAGGAGACACAAGTTCGATCCCTGGGTCAGGGAGATCCACTGCAGGAGGAAATGCCAACCCACTCCAGTATTCTTGCCTGGAAAATCCCATGGACAGAGGAGCCTGGAGGGCTTCAGTCCATGAGATCACAAAGAGTCGGACACAATTTAGCGAATGAACAACAACAGGAATAATTAGAATCCTCTTTGGAGCAATCCTCTTTGTGTGGATCACAACAAACTTTGGAAAATTCTTAAAAAGATGGGAATACCAGACCACCTGACATGCCTCCTGAGAAATCTGTATGAAGGTCACAAAGCAACAGTTAGAACTTGACATGGAACAACAGACTGGTTCCAAACCAGGAATGGAGTATGTCAAGGGTGTATATTGTCACCCTGCTTATTTAACTTACAAGCAGAGGACATCATGCGAAGTGCTGGGCTGGATGAAGCACAAGCTGGAATCAAGATTGCAGGGAGAAATATCAATAACCTCAGAAATACCAATAACCTCATAATATGCAGATGATACCACCTTTATGGCAGAAAGTGAAGAAAAACTAAAGTGCTTCTTGATCAAAGTGAAAGAGGAGAGTGAAACAGTTGCCTTAAAACTCAACATTCAAGAAAATGAATTTCATGCACCCAGTCCCATTACTTTATGGCAAATAGATGGGGAAACAGTGACAGACTTTATTTTTCTGGGCTCCAAAATCACTGCAGATGGTGACTTCAGCCATGACATTAAAAGACGCTTGCTACTTGAAAGAAAAGTTATGACCAACCTAGACAGCATATTAAAAAGTAGAGACATTACTTTACCAACAAAGGTCCATCTAGTCAAAGCTATGGTTTTTCCAGTAGTCATGTATGGATGTGAGAGTTGGACTATAAAGAAAGCTGAGTGCCAAAGAATTGATGCTTTTGAACTGTGGTGTTAAAGAATTGACTCTTGAGAGTCCCTTGGACAGCAAGGAGATCCAACCAGTCCATCATAAAGGAAATTAGTCCTGAATATTCTTTGGAAAGACTGATGCTACAGCTGAAACTCCACTACTTTGGCCACCTGATGTGAAGAAGTGATTCATTGGAAAAGACTCTGATACTGGGAAAGATTGAAGGTGGGAGAAGGGGACAACAGAGGATGAGATGGTTGGATGACATCACTTACTCAATGGACATGAGTTTGAACAAGCTCCAGGAGATAATGAAGGACAAGGAATCCTGGTGTGCTGCAGTCCATGGGGTCACAAAGAGTGGGACATGTCTGAGTGACTGGACTGAACTGAACAGGACTTGGAGCATTCATTGTTTGTTGTTTAGTCACAAATTCATGTCCAATTCTGCGACCCTATGGACTGTAGCCTGCTAGGTTCCTCTGTCCATGGGATTTCCCAGGCAAGAATACTGGAGTGGGTTGCCATTTCCTTCTCCAGGGTATCTTCCTGACCCTGGGATTGAACCTGCATCTCCTGCATTGGCAGGCAGATAATTACTTGATAAAGCCCACAGTTCTACCTCCAACCTAACAAAGCTAGGAGGTAGAACTGTCACTAATCTGTCAGTCTCCAGGTAGTCCAGATGAGCACCAAAGGTGAGAATCATTGCCTTTTACCTTAAATAGTGGTTGATTTTTCTCATAAGAAAAGAATAGAATGTAATCATAATTTATCTCCTCTTTTAAAATTGTCAGTTTTTGCCTTTGTTGGCAGATACAGATTTTTTTGTCTTTAGTGTATTACATTCCTCCTTAAGGGGACATATTCACCACAACAAAAATTTGTCAGGGAAGGGGAAATTTCTTCTACCCTCTTGTGGGTGGACTAATAATAAAGTTGACACAAGACAAGTTGTCAGGAGATAAAGAAGCAGCATTAATTATTGCACTTGGGGGGGTCTCATTGAAATGGGATCTAGGTAGTGACCAAAGCACACAGCTTTTATATCTGTTAGATGAAGAAACGACAGATTTGTGAAGAATTGACAGGACAAAGAAACTTGGGCTTTGGGTGTTTAATTAGTGAAGAATCTAAACAGCTTGGGCAAGGGGTAGTAAATTAAAGATGTAACAATGGCTTCTCTACCCCAAATACCCTGTATCTGGTCATAGTGTGTCCTTCTGCCTCCAGGTACAGGGAATGCACCTTCCTTATGAGAAATTTATTTTCTGTCTTCAGGGAGACATCCTGTACCTTAAACAATCTCTCTGAGGGCATGAACACCGCAAACTTGAGATTCCTTGAGGAAATACCACCCTTCTAATAGCTTTGAGCTGCAGGGCATCTTGATATAACAAGTTATCTGTTGGCAATTCCTCATTTGAGCCAGTAACTAAAAGGCATAGGCCCCAACCCTAGGTATCCTTTTAATTCTCTCTGTGCTTTGAATTGAAGTATAGAGGGAAATATGAACTTTGCTTAAAAGTTAGGCAAAGTTTAAGAATTACAGAAATTTGTTTGTAGTTGTATTTTGCTCTCCATCCTCAGATATCCCTGAGGGAAAATTCTATAAAAGTAATGATTAAGTGATTTTTCGTGTTCAGAGTTGAAGTTCCAAAACCAGCGTACAGAGTCACAATCCTTGAGCAGAGGAAGGGTACAGATTTTACTCATCTTCTTTACCCAAAGCAACAACCCTGTCTGTGAGCTCCTGTAGTAACCTGCTAGGACCTTGAGCTCAAGAAAGAACTGTGCCTTTCATCACCCTATCTTTGATGTAGTGAGGCCATCCATTAACGAGGAGCTTCAAAAGTGCTAGAATTCATCCTGAGGTGAAAACGAGACAGGAAGAGAGCAGGGCACAACCTTTAAAAGAATGACGTAGCCCTAGGGTACAACAATAAACTGGTTAGAACCAGCTAGGTCCAAGATGGTGGACAAGTCAACTTCTACTAGACCTTGAGCCTCAGAATACACTTATTGTAATACATCAACATGCTAAATGACATGCCCACAGGCCTGTGTGAACCACTATGCTATACACCTGAAACATATAATATTGTAAGTAAACTATATTCCCATTTTAAAAAATTGAAACACTTCAAGTCCTTAAAAGCACACATACACACGCACAAATTCCCTTCTGTGTCCATTATCTCTGCATGGCCCAGCAAACATATAGAGGACTATTGATGATCCCCCATATGATTGATAATATGATTATTATTGATAATTGATTGATAATAATGTCATCAATTCAAATAGGAAAGACTGGAGTGATGAACATGTTTGGGGAAAGATGGGTGCCAAAACAGGGTGCCAAGAATTCTATTTTGTCCATGCCATGTTTCAAGTACCAATGTTGAAATTAATATAGAAATATCAAGCATGCAGTTGGATATAAGAATCTGGACTATTAAGGAGAAGACAGGGATAGAAACATTAAATGCACTTGTTTTTCCTTCCAGTTTTATTGAGATATAATTGACATATAGCACTGTGTAAGTTTAAGGTATAATGATTTAACTTATATCATGAAATGATTATGACAATAGGTTTACTGAACATTCATCATCTCATATAGATATAAAATCAAACAAATAGAACAAAAGTATTGTCTTGTGATGAGAACTCTTAAGATATACTCTCTTAACACCTGTCACATAACATACAGCAATGTTAATTATATTTATCATGTTATTAAGTGTGATTTGATTAAAAAAAAATAAAACAGAGATCAACTATATGCTCGAAATACCAGGGGATTGTCTGATTTGAGACAGGGCAGCAAAAAAACAAGCCATCACTGTGCTGTATACTTTTACTACAGTCAGCTCCATAGATCTTTTCCAGTCCCTTTGATTGTATTCTATATTTTCCAGAGGCCTGGAACATGAAGGTGACCACTGATGCTTCTGTATCTGTTTTCAGTTTATTGTTCATGGGAATAGGACTGTGGTGAAAAGAATGGAGAAAACATAAACAGGGGGAAATCCGGTATTTCTTGAAACAAGTGTAAATCATTGAAATAAAATATATATGATTTAACAGAACTAGAATTCTAAAATAAATATCTTTCAAATTTCTTTATAATACCAACCTCCAAATTCCTGCAAAGAGGAACATGATACAGCCCTGCCACTGACATACACTTTTGTACAGTTTCACATAGAACAGCATTATACTGAGTTCCATGCTGAAACAGATTATACTATAGCAAAGCCCTGGTGTTATTTGTGAAATTATAATTTTCATTTTACAGTACTTTACAGTTTATGAAGTCTTTTTACCAACATTATTTCATTTTGTTTTTCCTTACAGTCTTACAGAGTAAATAAGATATTTATTTTTTGACAGATAAGGAAAAATGGCAGCCTCTGAAAATGAAATGGTTTGTCTAAATTAAAATGGCTATTTTAAGTGACAAGATTGTGGTCAAAAGCCAGATCTTCTAACTCTAGGGCTGTTTCTTTCTGTGATATCATAAAACTTCTTTACTTTTTTCCACACTGTTCAGCAGATATTGATTAATAGTTTCCCAAATTTCATAATAAACAAAACTGAAATAGTGAAATGAATGCTTTGATACCACAAAATTATATAAGAAAGAGCTAAGATTAGAATTTATATTAACTAATCCATTACACATTCATTGATGATTCAGCTAGAGATGTTTACCACTGTAAACCATTTCTACTATATAAATATCTTAAGTTAAAATCTATGAACAAGAAAATATCTGGCATAAATTCCCTTAAGAATGCTTATAATTCAATTTCTGACCATTTTTACTACATTTTTTACAAGTTTTCAAAGGGATAATTCATGTTTTTAAAACTTTGCAGAAGGAAGTTTAAAAGTCACAAAATTACTGAAGCAGATGTGACTATTGCAAAAAATAAAAAGAGGAAGTTTAAAGAAAAACTAAATGCACAAGTAATGTTTTAGAATGCTTGAGTGGATTCATTGTGGCAGTCACATATGGTAAATCTAATGCTTTACATACATTTTGAGACATGTTATACACAAAGCCCCTATTCAGTGAAAATACCATTATATGAGCATATGATGGATGACTTTTTGTTCTTTATTTTAGAAGAAATGTGAGTGCAGATTAGACTGGCCCAAAAAATCACGAGTTGAAATTTTCTCCTCTAAGTATTGTTTCTCATCTTTAGATTTTAATCTCTTTTTTTGTACCACATCATTGTCATGCATTCAAATAATAGGTTTTGCTTACAAACTCCAGAATTAGAATTCGATATGGTAATATCAGTTGACAATAATTAATTTTGGCCTGAGACATACAGTTTCAATGACTTGTTACTTGCCCTGGATGTACTCCTATACTAAAAATACATACATTGACTCCCAACTCTTACATAAAACAGGCCAATAGTTGAAGACCAAAAAAAAGTCATACTCTTCTATACATATATTTAGCCACACTGAAATTAGTCAAAGACAAATATAATCTGATGATGTGAGACATCAGTGGTGTACATAATCCAAAATAGTCCATAATCTTCAAAAAGGAATTTAGGACATGCATTTTAGTAAATATGAATATTTGACATCCTAGGAATTCAGAACTCCTAAAAAAGATTGTTATATTATGAATACTGAACATCTTAACTAGACAGGAGTTAGGTTTTATATTCTGATTCTTAACTACAATATTTTCAAACCAAAAATCATGATCAATTATCTGAAATACTGGAGAAGAAGCAGAGAAAAGCAAACCCTCTTGCACTGTTGGTGAGAATGTAAACTGATACAGCCACTGTGGAGAACAGTATGGAGATTTGTTAAAAAACTAGGAATAAAACTACCAGGCTAATGCTAAGTCACTTCAGTCGTGTCCGACTCTGTGCAACCCCATAGACGGCAGCCCACCAGGCTCCGCTGTCCCTGGGATTTTCCAGGCAAGAACACTGGAGTGGGTTGCCTCTTCCTTCTCCAGAATTACCATATGACCCAGCAATTCCACTCCTGGGCATATATCCTGAGAAAACCATAGTTGAAAAAGAAACATGTACCCCACTCTTCATTGCAGCACTATTTACAATAGCCACCACATGGAAGCAACCTGAGGAGGGCAACCCACTCCAATATTCTTGCCTGGAGAACCCCATGGACAGAGAAGCCTTGTGGGCTACAGTCCACAGGGTCACAGAAAGTTAGACACAACTGAAGTGACTTAGCATGCATACACAGAAACAACTTAGAGGTCCATCAACAGATGAATAAATAAAGAAGTTGTGGTGCATATATATATATAGTGGAATATTACTCAGCCATTAAAAGGAACAAATTTGAATCAGTTCTAGTGAGGTGGATAAAGCTAGAGCCTGTTGAAGCAAGTCAGAAAGAGAAAAACAAATATCATATATTAACACATATATAGGGAATCTAGAAAAATGGTACTGATGAACCTATTTTCGGGGTAGGAATACAGACTCAGACATATAGAACAGACTTATGGACACAGAGAGGGAAGGAGAGGGTGGGATGAACTGAGAGTAGCATTGAAATATAAACATACATACATTACAATTACCATGTATAAAATAGCTAGCTAATGGGAAGTTGCTGTATGGTGCAGGGAGCTCGGCATGGTGCTCTGTGACAACCTAGAGGGGTGGGATGGGGCTGGAGGTGGGAGGGAGGTTTAAGAGGGAGGGGACAAGGTATACCTACGGTTGATTCACACTGATGTATGGCAGAAACCAACACAACATTGTAAAGCAATTATCTTCCAATGAAAAATAAATTTTAAAAACAGAGTATATAAAAATTATCCGAGATAGTTTAAAATTGGCCCTGCTCTAGATAACTCATGAATCCTGGTCAACCCATTTCTAGCTCTTCTCCCAGTTTTCTGTCCACATATCCCCAAGTCCTCTTCCCAAAGACAGAAACTCTTGATTCCCTGCATGGCCCCATGCTTTGGAAACAGTGCTGTCTTCCCTTCAGTAATTCAAAAGTCCTTTTTTATTATGCTTTTGTGTATTTTCTAAATCCTATATATAAGCAGCTTAAAAATCATATCTTAGGAAACAATAAAAATATTTTTAAGGGATTTGAAGATTACTAGCTCAACATGCAAGTGATTCAGTGTTAAGTGATACCTGTTCTTTTTTTTTTTTTTTTTTTTTTTTTTTTGATACCTGTTCTTGCCATTTGCTGCATCCTAGTTCTGATTCCCATTAACGATCATCATTCTCGACCCTAGGCCTTGCTGGTCAAGGACTAGGTTTTGTTCCCTCCACTATCACAGAGGGCTTAGAGACTTTCACCGAACCTACATCTTGCTACACTCATTCCTGAAACCTACTAACTGCTGGCTATTTCCCTCATACTGCTTGCCATAATATCACTCTTAGGTTACCCTTTTTACCTCTGGTTAAGCCTCTCTGATGGTCACCACTTTTCTGGCTCACCACTATTGTATGTTGTCACATCTCCTAGAGACTAAGTTCCCTTAAATCTTGGCAAGATAACAAACTGATGGCCCATAGGGCACTATTAGTTGGTTTGGCATTATCAATATTTGAAATTTTAAAAGGTGAATGTCTTTAGGCCAAAGATATGTTCTCCAGTTTGCCAAAGGCTCCAGCACTCTCTAGTGTATTACAGAAAGTGAAACTCACTCAGTCATGCCTGACTCTTTGCGACCACAAGGACTATACAGTCCACGGAATTCTCCAGGGGATCTTCCCAACCCAGCGATTGAACCCAGGTCGCCAGCATTGCAGGCAAATTCTTTACTGTCTAAGCCACCAGGGAAGCTCCTATTGTATTACAACAGCCCCATTATTAATTTTCTTATCTGCCTGAAACTTGAAGCCATTGGAGGTAGACCTCTAGAGAGAGATCCCTTCCAATAGCCTAACAGAGCTCTCATCATCACCCCATCCAGGCTCTGTTTACCCATTGAAGCCATTGGAGGTAGACCTCTAGAGAGAGATCCCTTCCAATAGCCTAACAGAGCTCTCATCATCACCCCATCCAGGCTCTGTTTACCCAGTAGTACATCAACTGAATGTCTAATTCCAAGTCTTAAGATTTCTTAGTCTTTCTGGCTCCACTGATTCAACAAATCCCTTGTGTGAAATGACAACACCATCTCAGATGCCAAGAAAGTAGGAGATGGAAGGGGTGACATTTGAATGTTACTCTGGAATTACTGACTTGTTTACTATATCTCTCCAAATCACAGAGGCACTCTGGGAAAAAAAAATCTAAAAAGAAACTCAGCAGAAGAAGCAGCAAAGAACAGACCTGATATGCATGAAAATGAAAATTCTCACTACTGATGTGAGAATTCAGTATACTTTTTGATGAGCTAAAAATTACTATCACGAAGATGGATGTTAGTTGCTTGCCCACAGACTTATGCCCACATCAGCTAAGGATTCACTCCTGCATTCCATACACAGCATATTAGGAATTTGTAGGATTGGGGAAAACATTTCATCTCCGCCTGGGGAAGATTTAGAGTGGGAAAGAGTTAGGATAAGTGGAACAAAGGAGAAGTCAGAATGGCCTAAGAAACAAGCAAGCATGAGTGGAAGCAAGGAGGAAGGAAGAAAGGGAGAATGGGAGGCAGGGAGCAGGAAGGCAAATTAACAATTTATTGAGCATGTGCTAGGTACCAATTGTGTTCAATCCTTTTATACACATGGTTTCATTTAATATTCACACTCTCTTAAGTTCAGAGAATTAAGGACACATTCAGGGTTACAAGAGCACAAAACAACAAATTTAGACTGTAAAGCCAAGTCTAGCTCAAAAGCCCACACCCTCTTCAAGATGCCACAACTTTCTCCATGGTGACTTATTTTAACCACTGCAGCAAGCATGTACATGAAAGTGTTTAAAAAAAAGAAAAAGCAAAATTCAACTGAGTAGGGATTTCCCAGGTGGTTCAATGGTAAAGAGTCTTTGGTCAGGGAACTCAGATCCCACCTGCCAAAACGCAAATTAAGCACGTACCACAACTAAACAGGCCATGTGCCACAACGACTAAGCTGGCACTACCAGATTAAAAGATCCCACGTGAAGTAATGAGGATCCTGTGTGCCACAACCAAAACATGACATGGCTAAATAAATAAATAAAATTTTAAAAATTCAACTGAGTAAAATTGATTGTAAATAAAAGGGGGGGTTTATATTGAAGGGCAAGGAAACTATTAGCAAAAGAAAGGATTATTTTGGGGCCAGGACATTTTTTAGGGGGGAGAAGGGAAAGGCAAGAGTTTTATCATCAAAATTGCCTCTTTCCCCTGGGAGGTGGGACGGATAAAGTGGGCCACCATGACAGATTATTTTGTTGGTGCTAACCAGAAAATACCAGACTGGCTGATTCATATTACATTTCTGGTGAAGGTAGAAACTGCAATTAGATTAGGTATTTAACTAGGTTTGGTATATGGGCTTTAGTACAAGTGAAGCCACTGGGAGCCTATGGTTTTTCTCTTTAACAAGAACTTAGCAGTGCTTTGGAAATGGGTTGAATAGATCAACTTAACTTGTGAGATAAGTATTGTTTTTTCCTTTTCTCACAGATACTGAAACTAAAGGTCAAAGAAGTCAAATACCATACCAAAAGTCAACCATTTTTGCAAACATCAACAGAATCGCTTGGTGTACACCTTAGGCACAAGAGTCCCCCATTCTCTGTGCATGTTGCAGAGGGGTGAGGTAGGTAGGGCCAGAGTGAAGCTGGATGCATAACGACACTGTGCTTCGTGGGATCCCACGAAGGATCCCACCAGAGGGATCCCAACAGAGGGATCCCACCCCCTGTTGCTCTGTCTTTTACAGAGCAAGATAAGAGTGAACTCAGAAGCAAGGGACATAGAGTCTGGGCTTGGGCACTAAATGGTCTGAGCTTGGTTGCCAGTTGTCTGGGAACGCTAGCTGTAGGAAGTCGGTTTGTGGTGCAGCTCTTTCCATGGGGAGAAAGGAAATCACTGAAAAAGGTGCCACCAGAAGCTGTTTCAGACACAGCCCCTTCCACCGAAGCAGGGGCTGCTGCCCCAGCTAGTTCATCCAGACATCCCAGAGAGAAATCGTAGGGCCATTTATTGGACAACCCAACTTCTCTTTACTCATTCACCAAAAATAGTGACAGAGCAAGGACTTAGCCGTGGTCTTTTGTTTTTAGAATCCAGGTAGAAGTTGGAAAGCTAACCTTGGTTGAGTGAAAACAGTAGCCAGATCCAATGGCTACAGCAAGCTTAAAACTGTTCCACAAGACTTATTTGGGATCTCAGGTGTTCAGATGGAAGATAGTCAAACAGGTAAATGCCAGCATCCTAGTGCCAAGTGATGGAGTCACTCATAACATCCCAGACCAGCTACAGGACTTGAGGAGGGAGATGTCTCCAGTTAGGAGAAAAGGAGCACCACATTGACAAAAGAAGTTATAGGAAACCATTTCCATTAAACTCGTTGGTTGAATTAGAAGACAGCTTCATAAATAACTGTACTCTCTGTTCTTCACCACAAAGTCTCTTTATGATAAAATTTTCTGTACAAACAAATACAGAAGATCAAGTGACATTTCTACTTTAAGAGGATTGGATCTTTTTCACTAATTTATATCACTTTTGATAGTAAAATGAAGTAGATTGTAAGTAAGGAGTCTTACTGTGAAGGTTTTGTGAATAACTACTGCATGATTTTTTTAAATTTTCAATTAATTTTTTAACTGTAATTAATTTTTCAGTACATATTTTCCTATACTGAGTTTACCATTTCCTCTATTATTTTTTTTTACTTTATCTCTACAGTAGATTTAGAGTAAAAGACTTATTTTTCTTTATTTTCTAAAAGGCTGAGAGATGTTTCATTCTATCTTGTGAAGAACCATTCTTATTAAGCAAGGACTGGTCTGAGAATGTAACTGTGCTTACTCCTTTTGTTAACTAAAAAAGATGTACAACTTGAGAGTTGTGAGTTAAGTTTTATTTGGGGCAAAATGAGGACTGCAGCCAGGGAGGCAGCATCTCAGATAGCTCTGAGAGACTGCTCCAAAGCAGCAGTGAGGGAAAGTCAATATATAAGGTTTTGGTGAAGGGGGAGTTCAATACCATGAAGCACTCAATTTACAAAAGGTTTTTGTTAGTCATGAGGATCTGATGTCACCATGAAGGGATTTAGTGCTTCTCTAGATATGACGAGATGCAAGGATTGAGATCATAAAATCTGTTCCTAAAAACATCCAACTATATAAAGACCTGTCCCACCAGATTCCCTGGAGCACAGAGTGCCTCAGTCCACCCTGACCTCCCTCAGGGGTTGTTGAATGTCCACAACTATAGCAGCATGGGGTTCAATCTCTGTAGAGGCAGATGGCAAAAGCCTTGTTGTTCAGTCATTGGCAATGCTCTTTTTTTTTTTTTTTTTTTTGCAATGCTCTTGTAAGTGCCAATTTGTAGCTGACACTTTCTATTCTAAAACTGAACCAAAGAGGACAGGCAAGGAATAAGAGGTTTTTTTAAAAAAAAAATTAGCTAATAGGTGAAGTGATTTTACCTCCTTTTTGTCTGAGATCGAAATCAGGGCTTCAGAGAACAAATTAGCAGTTACCAGTGGGGAGACAGGAGGGGAAGAAAAATCAATACAGGGATAAGGAGCCAATAAATACAAACTTTTCTGTATAAAATAAGCTTCAAGGATATATTGTACTACAGAAGGAATATAGCCAATATTTTATAATAACTATAAATGGAGTATGGGCTTCCCTAGTGGATTGAAGAAGGCAATGGCAACCCACTCCAGTACTCTTGCCTGGAAAATCCCATGGACAGAGGAGAAGAGCCTGGTAGGCTGCAGTCCATGGGGATGCTCAGAGTTGGACAAAACTGAGCGACTTCACTTTCACTTTTCACTTTCATGCATTGGAGAAGGAAATGGCAACCCACTCCAGTGTTCTTGCCTGGAGAATACGAGAGACGGCGGAGCATGGTGGGCTGCCATCTATGTGGTCGCAGAGAGTCAGACACGACTGAAGCGACTTAGCAGCAGCAGCAGCAGTGAGTCAGATGGTAAAGCATCTGCCTGCAATGCAGGAGACCTGTGTTCTATCCCTGGATCAGGAAGATGCCCTGGAGAAGGACATGGTAACCCACTCCAGTATTCTTGCTTGGAGAATCCCATGGACAGAGGAGCCTGCTGGACTACAGTCCATGGGGTCGCAAAGAATCAAAAACAACTGAACGACTAAACACACACAAATGGAGTATAACCTTTGAAAATTGTGAATCACTATATTGTACGCCTGTAACATATAATATTGTACATAACTATACTTCAATAAAAAATGTTTAGATCAGCGCTTCAGTGTCCATTTACTTCTACATTTGCTCCTTGGAAGCATGGATCGGTGGGTCAAATGACATATTGCTAAAGTACTTGATTCACAAAGGTCATTTAAAGATAGAACCTTGTAGATAGACTTATTTTCTCTCTTTTCCTGTCTTTTATTTCCTTCTTTCTTCCTTCTTTGCCCCCCTCTTCTTCTCCCCTTTCCTTTAGTGTATAAGTTAACTCTTAAATAAACCTAATATTAGTAATAAAATTTTATTTTATGATAAAGGGAAGACTGAGTGTTTAAGTATAAACATGAGAAAGTGAAATTTTTCATAATGAATATTTTACATTTTACTTTACACATACAGTTTACTATATTGTTAACATAATGCATGCTTTGAACTTGCAATACGTGAACTGAGAACTTCGAGATCTTAAAGCTGGTTTTAGAAAAGGCAGAGGAACCAGAGATCAAATTGCCAATATCCGCTGGATCATCAAAAAAACAAGAGAGTTCCAGAAAAACATCTATTTCTGCTTTATTGACCATGCCAAAGCCTTCGACTGTGTAGATCACAATAAACTGTGGAAAATTCTGAAGGAGATGGGAATACCAGACCACCTGACTTGCTTCTTGAGAAACCTATATGCAAGTCAGGAAGCAACAGTTAGAACTGGACATGGGGGGGTACTCTTTTGCCCCCTTCTGATGCCTATGTCAGAAGCTTTCCCTATCTCCTTTATACTTTAATAAAACTTTATTACACACACACACAAAAAAATAATAAAGTGTACAGTTAAGTGGTCTTTGGTACATTCACAAGGCTGTACAATATCTCCACTGTCTAATTCTAGAACATTCTCATCACCCAAAAGGAAACATATTAATTACCAGTCACCCACCAGTCCCTCTTCCCCCAGCCCCGGGCAGTCACTCATCTAATTTCCTTCCATATGGATTTGTCTGTTCTGAACATTTCATATAAAAGGAGTCACACAATGCGTGGACTTGTGTGTTTGGCTTCCTGCACTCAGCATATCATGTTCAAGGTTTATCCATATTGTAGCAGGCGTCAGTGTTTCTATAGCCCAGTGATATTCCATTGCATAGATGTAGCACACTTTATCCAGTCAGAAGCTGACACAGTTAAATACTTTTACATGGACTCAAAATAACCCAGCATCTACAGGTGTGAGCATACCGTCAGAAGTGTCTGTCTGTGGAGTGTATCCTTCTGAGAGGTTGAAGGTCCCATAAAAAAAAAAAAAAAAAAAAAAAAAGAACTGGACATGGGACAATAGACTGGTTTCAAATAGGAAAAGGAGTATGTCAAGGCTGTATATTGTCACCCTGCTTATTTAACTTATATACAGAGTACATCATGAGAAACGCTGGGCTGGAAGAAGCACAAGCTGGAATCAAGATTGCCAGGAGAAATATCAATAACCTCAGATATGCAGATGACACCATCCTTATGGCAGAAAGTGAAGAGGAACTAAAAAGCCTCTTGATGAAAGTGAAAGAGGAAAGTGAAAAAATTGGCTTAAAGCTTAACATTCAGAAAACTAAGATCATGGCATCTGGTCCCATCACTTCATGGGAAATAGATGGGCAAACAGTGGAAACAGTGGCAGACTTTACTTTTGGGGGCTCCAAAATCACTGCAGATGGTGACTTCAGCCATGAAATTAAAAGACGCTCACTCCTTGGAAGGAAAGTTATGACCAACCTAGATAGCATATTAAAAAGCAGAGACATTACTTTGCCCACAAAGGTCCGTCTGGTCAAAGCTATGGTTTTTCCAGTGGTCATGTATGGATGTGAGAGTTGGACTGTGAAGAAAGCTGAGTGCCAAAAAATTGATGCTTTTGAACTGTGGTGTTGGAAAAGACTCTTGAAAGTCCCTTGGACTGCAAGGAGATCCAACTGGTCCATCCTGAAGGAGATAAGTCCTGGGAGTTCATTGGAAGGACTGATGCTGCAGCTGAAACTCCAATACTTTGGCCACCTCATGCAAAGAGTCGACTCATTTGAGAAGACCCGGATGCTGGGAGGGATTGGGGGCAGGAGGAGAAGGGGACGACAGAGGATGAGATGGCTGGATGGCATCACCTACTCAATGGGCATGGGTTTGAGTAAACTCCGGGAGTTTGTGATGGACAGGGAGGCCTGGTGTGCTGCGATTCATGGGGTCGCAAGGAGTCAGACATGACTGAGCGACTGAACTGAACTGAACATGTCTGGAAAATTCCATGGACAGAGGAGCCTGGTAGGCTACAGTCCATGGGGTTGCAAAGAGTCAGACACGACTGAGTGACTTTACTACTTACTACATACCACCAAGGGCCAGGGCTCTCCCTGAGGGAGAAAGCAGGTTAAAAACTTGGAATGAGGGAAGATAAGAAAGATCAAGTGATATTTGATTGAAATTGGGCTTCCATTGTGGCTCAGAAGGTGCTGATCTGCTTGCAATTCGGGAGACCCGGGTTGAATCCCTGGGTTGGGAAAATCCCCTGGAGCAGGGAACGGCAACCCATTCCAGGATTCTTGCCTGGAGAATTCCATGGACAGAGGAGCTTGGTGAGCTACAGTCCATGGCGTCGCAAAGAGTAGGACACAGCTGAGCGACTAACGCTTTTTCACTTTTCATCAGTACTAGTAGAAACTCAGTTTTTAGAAAGCATATCACACACACAAAGAGTGATGGCATATCTATTGGGATAATGAGATTTTGCCTGTGGGTTGACTGAACACTTTAAAGGAATGGACCCATACCTGAGGGCGCTAAGACAGGTGGTAGTTACCTGAAGTTTCAGTTCAGTTGCTCAGTCATGTCCAACTCTTTGTGACCCCATGGACTTCAGCATGCCAGGCTTCCCTGTCCATCACCAACTCCCAGAGCCTACTCAAACTCATGTCCATCCTGTTGGTGATGCCAGCCAACCATTTCATCCTCTGTTGTCCCCTTCTCCTCCCTCTTTCAATCTTTCCCAGCATCAGGGTCTTTTCCAGTGAGTCAGTTCTCCTCATCAGGTGGCCAAAGTATTGGAGTTTCAGCTTTAGCATCAGTGCTTCCAAAGAATATTCAGGACTGATTTCCTTTAGGATTGACAGG
The DNA here is from genome assembly GCF_910594005.1 of Cervus elaphus. NCBI lineage: Eukaryota > Metazoa > Chordata > Mammalia > Artiodactyla > Cervidae > Cervus > Cervus elaphus. Next base: position 36,524,541 of record NC_057823.1, on the reverse strand, counting down.
TTGGATGTCCTTACAGTCCAAGGGACTCTCAAGAGTCTTCTCTAACACCACAGTTCAAAAGCATCAATTCTTTGGTGCTCAGCTTTCTTTATAGTCCAACTCTCACATCCACACATGACTACTGGAAAAACCATAGCTTTGACTAGATGGACCTTGGTTGGGAAAGTAATGTCTCTGCTTTTTACTATGTTGTCTAGGTTGGTCATAACTTTTCTTCCAAGAAGCAAGCGTCTTTTAATTTCATGGCTGAAGTCACCATCTGCAGTGATTTTGGAGCCCCAAAAAATAAAGTCTGCCACTGTTTCCACTGTTTCCCCATCTATTTGCCATGAAGTGGTGGGACCATATGCCATGATCTTAGTTTTCTGAATTTTGAGCTTTAAGCCAACTTTTTCACTCTCCTTTTTCACTCTCATCAAGAGGCTCTTTTGTTCTTCTCTTTCTGCCATAAGGGTGGTGCCATCTGCCTATCTGAGGTTATTGATATTTCTCCCTGCAATCTTGATTCCAGCTTGTGCTTCATCCAGCCCAGCATTTCGCATGATGTACTCTGCATATAAGTTAAGTAACCAGGGTTACAATGTACAGCCTTGATGTACTTCTTTTCCAATTTGGAACAAGTCTGTTGTTCCATGTCCAGTTCTATGAAGGGACATCAGAAAATTCCCAAAGGGGAATCCAAAGGGAAAGGCTTTTCCCTTTCTTTTTGGACAATATCCATCTAGATCTCTTCTTTGCTACAAACTGGATGTGTTTTTCATTTTTTAATAAGAATGTTGTCTAAGAAGTCACTTTTCCCTTCATTAGTTCAAGAAAGCAGGATATTTGCAATAAAAATAGCTTTTCTTCATTTTGTTAAAATAAACATAAGGGACTAAAAACACAAACTAAATATTTGATAAATAAGAAGGTTTTAAAAATACAAACAGTCGCATTAAGTAAAAGATATGATGCTTTGTTAGAAAAACAGAGTGAGATTAGCTGATTCATAGTGGCAGATAAGGTAATTCCTTTGGGCCTTTTTGCTGAGAACAACTATATCTCTGTTGTTGTTCAGTCACTCAGTCCTGTCCAATTCCTTGCAACCCTGTGGACTGCAGCATGCCAGGCTTCCCAGTCCTTTACCATCTCCCGGAGTGTGCTCAAACTCATGTCCATTGAGTTGGTGATGCCATCCAACCATCTCATCCTTTGTCATCTCCTTCTCCTCCTGCCTTCAATCTTTTCCAGCATTAGGGTCTTTTCACATCAGGTGGCCAAAGTATTAGAGCTTCAGCTTCAGCATCAGTCCTTCCAATGAATATCCAGGGTTGATTTCCCTTCACACTGACTGGTTTGATCTCCTTGCTGTCCAAGTCACTCTCAAGAGTCTTCTCCAATAGCACAGTTCCAAAGCATCAATTCTTCACTGCTCAACCTTCTTAATGGTCCAACTCTCACATCCGTATGTGACTACTGGAAAAACCATAGCTTTGACTATACGGACCTTTGTCGGAAAAGTAATGTCTCTGCTTTTTAATATGCGGTCTAGGTTGGTCATAGCTTTTCTTCCATGGAAACATCTGCTCATGGACATCAGTGAGCTAACAAGTTAATAAAGAGGTACTGGGTCAAGATGCAGGCTAAGACAGAACAATAGAAAGTGAATCTGAAATTTGGGAACACTTCTATTCTGCAGGTGTTTATCAGTTCCTGGACGAAGTAGCTAAGAGTCTGAATATACTGATATTATATATCAATATATACTTGCTCTCCTTTTTCTCCTTATCTTCTTTAAAAATATAGTAAAATTATATAAATTAATGACTATAACAAGGTATTGTTGGGGTCTTTTTACATTTATAGATGTACAGGTGAAATATGTGTAATAATAATAACACAAAAAGGAGAAAGTCGAGTAAATCTATGAAGGAGTAATGTTTCTACATCTCACTGAAATTAAATTAGTATATGGCTAGAGTTGATTGATGCTGATAAATTGAGATGTATATGGTAAGCCCTAGATTAACCACTAAGGAAATAACCAAAATAGTGGGAAAAAAGACTAATGAAATTAAAATGCTACATTAGAAAATATCCACTTAATGAAAAGAAAGCAGTAAGGGAAAACAGAGGAACAAAGCAACATGATATATAGAAAACAAAAACTCAACTGGCAGATGTAAATCCAACTATCAGTAATGGCATTAAATGTGAATACACTAAGCAATCTAATCAAAGGTAAGGACTGTCAAACTGGATTCTAAAAAAAAAAAAAAAAAAAAAAAACCACCAAGATCCAATTATTTTATGACTACAGGAGAAATGCTTAGATGCAAACACACAAAGATTGAAAGTAAAAGGATATCAAAAGCTAGACCATGAAAACACTTTGTTCAAAGTGATTCTCAAAACCCATTTTAGGTCCCTGGGAAAATTTTTGAACCAATACCTTTTGCATATGGAAATTCTGGTCATTCTGCAAAATTCAGTTCAAGTACAACCTCCTCTTTAAACACTTCCCTGACTATTCCCAGAGCCTTTTTCCACATTTATAAACATCTCCTGTGGATATTGTTTATACCACTTTTAGTAAAGAATATATTCAATGCATAAATTAGGATCTAAAAACAAAGAAAATTAACTTCCTTTATTTTTCCTGATCTCAGATTACTCTTTCCTAGTTCTATACACCAACCCTCTTTCTCCTTCCGTAGTGCTTTCAACCGACCAGAACATGCAGCACCTTTACCTCAATTTATGCTACTGTGCCTTAAGTGACTTCCCCTTTTCATACAGAAATTGAACATTTCTTTCCTTTGTGACATATAACAAGGCCTACTAAGCTTTATGAATATCATACTAGCTTATTCTAAAAGCAACGCACTATGTTAATTTATTTTAAGTACTTAAGGTAAACTTAATAGTTTTATATTTACGATTATGTATTTGTGATTTGAATTTTTAAATTTTTATTTATTTTTGGTTGCATTGGGTCATCATTGCTGTGTTCAGGCTTTCTCTAGCTCTGGCGAGTAGGGACTACACTTCGTTGCCGTGCACGGGCTTCTCATTGCAGTGGCTTCTCTTGTTGCAGCTTCTCTTGTTCTCTAAGCCCATGGGCTTCATTAGCTGCGGCACACTGGGGCTTCCCAGAGGGCTCAGTGGTAGAGAATCTGCCTGCCAATTTAGGAGACATAGGGAACTCAGATTCATTTGGGAAGATCCCCTGGAGGGTGAAATGGAAACCCACTCCAGTATTCTTGCCTGGAAATCCAACCGACAGAGGCGCCTGGCGGGCTACAGTCCATGGGGTCACAAAGAGCCTGAGCACATATGCGCAGGCTCAGTAGCTGTGGCGCACAGGCTTAGTTGCTCCTTGGCATGTGGAATCTTCCCAGACCAGGGATCAACCCTATGTCCCTTGCATTGGCAAGCGGATTCTTATCCACTATGCCACCAGGGAAGTCCAAGTTGTTTTTTTGTTTGTTTGTTTGTTTATTTTTATCTTGGTAAAAAAAAATGATCAGACTATGAAGTACATGCTTTGGTTCATCACCCAGATCTCCACTTCAGCAGTCATTCTCCCACCTACCAGTGTGAGCTACAGGTGGCTCACAGCAGAGCCCCTTCTGGGCCTTGTCCTCACCTGAACAGACCTGCCTTGCTCAAGTTTAGACTCTCTTGACAGGGATGAGAAACTTCCAGTGACCTGTCCATATGGGAATACAAAGGCCCAGGTCCCACACTCAGTTGAACACAACTCAGAAGAAACATCTCAGACCCAGTTTCCCAGGAGTTCCGTAGGAGCCCTACAACTACATGCAATACATGGAACTACATGTTTCCCATGCAACTACATGGAAGTTTGCCTTCTCTCACTACCCAGTCCTGTTCTGGTATTTCTCCCAAGAGTACTCCTGATAGACATCTTGAATGCAAATCTTTGTATCAGAGTTTGGATCCCAAAGAACTGCCCTAAAACAAACAAGGCATGCTTGGCATATGTGTCAGTTTCCTAGGGTCGCCATAACAAAGTCCCAGAAACTAAGTATCAAAAGCAACAAAAATTTACAATCTCATAGTGGTGGAGCTAGCAGTCTGAGATGAAGGCATTGGCAGGGCCATGTTCCTTCTAAAAGCACTAGGGAAAGACCGGTTCATGCCTCTCTCCTAGCTTCCAGTGGTTCTTTGTGGCAGCCTCACTCCTACTTCATCTGGCATTCTCTGCATCTCTGTCACTGTGTCCAAATTTCCCCTTTTTATAAGACCACAATCATAATGGATTGGTGAAGTGAGTGAAAGTCACTCAGTTGTGTCCAACTCTTTGCAACTCCATGGAATAGTCCATGGAATTCTCCAAGCTAGAATACTGGAGTGGGTAGCCGTTCTCGTCTTCAGGGGATCTTCCCAACCCAGGGATTGAACCCAGGTCTCCTTTGCAGGTGAATTTGTTACCAGCTGAGCCACAAGGGAAACCCGCTAATGAGTTCATCTTAGCTTGATCAACTGCAAAGACCCTATTTCCAAACAAAAGCATATTCACAGATGCTAGGGGTTAAGATTTCAACATATCTGGGGAAAACATAATTCAACCCATAGCAGCATATTATAAGAATTAACATGTAAAAAAAAAAAAAAAAAAGAACATGTAAAACATCCTCTGTCATGTGACCCCATGGACCATAGCCCACCAGGCTCCTCTGTCCGTGGGATTCTTCCAGCAAGAATACTGGAATGGGTTGCCATTTTCTTCTCCAGGGGATCTTCCTGACCCAGGGATCGAACCCACATCATTTACATCTCCTGAATTGGCTGGCATATTCTTCACCACTAGTGCCACCTGAGAAGCCCCTTTATATCAAAGGGTCTTTTAAAAACATAAAAACTTACATAGTCTATGCAGTTTCATCCTCATCAGCCTGGGACTAACTGAGAGTTACAATGCAACAACAGTACTTCCCTGACTTGGCTCAAACAACTTTCCAGGAACGACAGCTCTTCAAGGCGTTCCCACACTGTTCTGAGGTCCTCAGTGGGTGACTTTTTTTGCACTCTGTGGACTATTCTGTTGTTCTGTGGGTTTGTTTTTTTTTTTTTTTTTTTTTTGTACTCACAGTAGTATCCATTACTTTTCTGAACTACTGCTTCAGCTGACTGAGACCATGAAATCTGCCCTTGCTGATACTAAAGGCTCCTGCCACTTTTCTTCTCAAAGTGTCACCACTGCTAGTGGATATTAAATCCACCCTTGTTTGCACAAACGACATGATCTCAACAAATGCAGCTTTATAAGTCTTACGTGATAGAGCAAGTGCTTCCACCATACCCTATCTTCTCTTTTTCCACTACTTGCTCAGGAATGCCTTGACTGATCTTGGACCTTTGCTACTCTATATTAGATACAAGCTAAAATCGGCTTGTCTGGACTTCCCTGGTGGCTCAGTGGTAAAGAATCCACCTGCCAATGCAGGAGACATAGTTTGATTCCTTGTCAGGCAAGATCCTACATGCCACCGAGCAATTAAGCCCAGGTGCCACAACTACTGAGCCTGTGCTCTAGGGCCCAGGAACGGCACCTATTGGGCCCTCGCACCGCAGCTACTGGAACCTGAGCACCCTAGAGCCCATTCTCTGCAACAAGAGAAACTGCTGCAATGAGAAGCCCATGCACCGCAACTAGAGAGTAGCCCCCATTCACTGCAACTGGAGAAAGCCTTAGTGCAGCAATGAAGATGAAAAATAAATAAATAAATACAGCCCAGAATAAATAAGTAAATACATTAAAAAAAATTTTTTTTTAACAGCTTGTCAGTTACAAGAAAAATGTTGTATTGAGTTTTGGATTAAAATGTCATTGCATCTATTGACTTTTTCATATATTGAACCTTCCTGTCATGTGGGAAATTACCTTGATGTAGTGGTGGTGTCAACAACAAATTGGCACTTGCCAAGGGCATTTGCCATCTGCCTCTGCCAGGACTGAACCCTGTGCTGTTGCAGGTGTTGACCTTCAACAGCCCTGAAGGGAGTTCAGGACTGATAAGATAAATGAAGCTTTTTTGGGCTCCAGGAAAACTGGCAGAACAGGTCTTTAGATAGTTATTGCCAGGAACTGATTTTTTGAGCCCAATCCTTGTATCTCCTCATACCTAGAAAAGCATTAAGTCCCTTCATGGTGACATCAGCTCCTTGTGACTAGCAGAAAACCTTTTTTTAAGATAAATGCTTGATTGCATGAACTCCCCCTTCACCAAAATCACATATATTGACCTTCCACCCCATTTCTTTGGAGCAGTTTGTCAGAGCTCTCTGATGTGCTGTCTCCCAGGCTGCAGTCCTCATTTTGCGCCAAATAAAGCTTAACTCACAACTCTCATACTGTGCTTCTTTTTTAAGTCGATAGTTATGGTACCCACAAAGGGGCCCAGAGTAGACTTCTCTTCTTTGCCTAAACTCTATGAGGAACTGGAATCTGGGTGCCAGCAGAAGCCCCTTGTGCCCATCTGCCTCCTCAAGAGAGTCCAGACATATTTGAGTAAGGTTCTCCTGGTTCTTGTATCTCCCATGTTGGTTGATAGTCCTGAGTTTTATTTGGTGGTGGAGCAGGTACCTGTACCCTCCCAGTTGAAACATACCAGGGGAGGTGCCCCACTGAAAGATACCAGGGCATTCCCGTTCACTGAGTGGAGCTTGGTTGAAAGATACTGGGGAATATCCACCCAGTTAGAAGACCCTGGGGTGGGGGCGGGCAGGGAACTGTTTGAAGGATACCAGGGGAATACCCACTCAGTGGAGAGATACTGGGTGAGATTCAGTTGAAATATACTAAGGAATACCCAGGGCTTGGTTGAAAGACACCAAAGTTGCCAGTTGTAGGAGACTTGAGTGGTCTGTACTGAGTAGTTAGGTAAGAGGCTAATCTGATGCTTTCCTCAATGCAGATGCCTTAATAGAAAAGTGACGATATTACACTAGAGCTTTGCTTTGAGGAAAAGGGACAAGATTTCTCTCAGCCAGTTGTGGTTTTCTCAGGTGACTGAGAAATTTATGGGAGAGGTGGAGGCCAAGTCCTAACGCTATGTAGTGGTCCCATAGAAAAACCCACTCATTAATTAAAATATTTGCTCACCAGGGATAGTGAATAAAAATTGGCCATTCAGCGACCTGAACACCCACAGTTGTCTAGACTGCGGGAGGGAGAAAGCAAAATACATAAGAAGAGCTGAAACAACTCTGGGGTGATGCCTGGAGGAGTGAAGTTCACAAGCAGCACACAGGTCGACCACACAATTTAACTAATAAGTTTTATCCCTGACAAATTCAACTTAAAATGGGAAATGTGCTGTGCTTAGTCACTCAGTCGTGTCCAACTCTTTGTGACCCCATGGACTTTAGCCCACCAGGCTCCTCTATCTGTGGGGATTCTCCAGGCAAGAGTACTGATTGGGTTGCTGTGCCATCCTCAGGGGATCTGCCCAACCCAGGGATCGAACCCATGTCTGTAGCATTGCAGACTGATTCTTTATCATCTGAGCCACTAGGGAAGCAAAATGGAAAATAGAGCTTCTCACACACAGAAACAAGGAACATCAGAAAGCATTCCCTAACTAACACCCCAGCAAGGGTTGTGTGCATACATAACTTATACTTGCAAGTACCTACTTAATTGGGGAAATTATACTAAAGTAGATCTCAACTTAAAATGGCAAAATTGGGGTTCCTTTTTATATTCCAAAACTCATATTTAACTGATATTTTTGCATGCACAGTTTAAAACAGCTAGCCATAAGATCAAACAGACTGAATGGAATGCTTACTTTGATTGGTATCTAGAAGTTTCAAAAGTAGAAAACAACAGAGTAACCTCTTTGCAGGAAACCAACAAGAAATTGCTTGAAACTATATCAGATCACTAAAAAAGGCTGCTAGCACTCTCTGCCTCTCCTTCTGCTCCACTCAAGTATCCTCTCCTACCTGAACTGCCTAGCCCAAGTGCTTTTTCTCTTCCGACTCTTCTGCCTCCTGCTACTCCCCTCTCCCCAGCAAAGGGGGAAAAAATTAGAAGTGATTATAGCTCTCTTAAGGAGAAACCTATTACAAGGGGAAGTGAACTGTCTTCAGTGCTTACCTATACACCCGGGACCCAAATAGAAGTTAGAGACAGCTAAGGAATTTCCCAATCCAGGATCCATTGAGATTTGCTAAGGAATTTGAATTAACCATCTGAACCTACAAGACCGGGTTTTCAGATCTGTATCAACTAATGCAGCTGTTTGTTTCTGAAAGCAAAACAAGAGAATGAATAGAGAAAGCAGGATAGAAAAGTCCCTTAATGACTTTGAATCACATAGTCCAGAGGTTTGCACTGAATGCAAAGAATTAGCTTGGAAATTACTTGAAACTATCCTAGAGCTTTCTCCCAAAACCATAAATTGGACAAAGATTCAATAATGCAAGCAAGGACTGGATGAATCAGTCTGGACTATTACTGGAAATTGAGGAAAAATCATTTTTAAGGAATATTCTGGTCTTGACACCAGAATAATTCTCTAACCACCAAAATGATCCTTTGCTTATCTCTACTTTTTAGAAGACTTACATGTGGATTTGGCTACTCTAGTCGAAAAGACAATCTAGACTGGTCTGAGTTACACACAACTCCCTTGTTACACTGACTTGACCAACTTTTCAAAACCATTAGAAAAAAAGAAAAGGGAGTATCTATGAAAGTTATAAAACTTCAGTTGTACCAATTAAGTATACAATGCTACTTGAAGGTCAACAGACCCCCAGCCAGTTTAATTCCCAAACAATAAAGAAAACTTGAAGGAAAAAATAACTCTTTAGAATTGGTACTCTGCGGGAATAACTCTAATGAGAAACTGATTTTGCTCCCTTTGTCATGAGACCAGAGCTCTCTGGATCACTTATCTAGACCATCCCTAATTTCTGATACTGAGGAAAAAAATGGGAGATTGTTCTAATTATATTCTAGGTGTTATTTACAATTAGTGAGTTTTATATTCCGACGTATATCTCAGTATATGTCTTTATCTTTGGATAATATTGCTGAGGTCAATTTGTAAATGAACTCTAATCTCATTGGCCTAAGGAAAATTAAGTGCTTACAAATCAAACAATTCTAAATACAAGAGAAATTAAGCTAAATGAATTTCAGTTTCGTGTGAACAACCAGGGGATTACCCATACTGGAAAATACATAATTGAAAGGACTCTCCAATCCAAAGGAAGAATCTTTTAATCAGGAAATTACACCATGCCAAGATGAGAAGAAGACAATATCAGAAGTAGACAGCCTACCCAAGATGCTGGGCCTGATTCATATGATTGTTTATAATGTTTTCTTGACTTCTTGGTCATTTGCATACAAATCAAATGTTTTCTATCATGGACATAATCCTATGCTGGTTGTAAAACTCAATCCAATTGTTGGGTTTGTGTCTAGTACTTCTAAATTACCTTGGTGGATTTCTCTACTCCAAGACTCTAACTGGATGGCCCTTAGGAAATTTATTTAGAAGAAAGAAAGTTCACTTCTGTTTAAGCTACCCTTGATATTTCTAGGTGGGAACTGCTCATCTGGCCAATTAATAATATCTGTTCTGATCCTAGCCATAAATATGAAGTTTCCTCTGAAGTTTCTCAAGCTCAATCAGAGAAATAAGCAACTTCAACCAAGGAATAATATCTCCCACAATTATGGGATAGATTTATGTGGTTGACACCAGGTTGTGGTCACTGAAGTTTTAAATCCCCCCTCCTCTTTATCTTGAGAGCAATTAAATTGTACTAAGGATAATCAGCCTAGTAACACTAGGAAATTGTTGCTGAGAGCCTTATGGACAGTACCAATATATAATTTCTCTTAAAAAAAAAAGATTGGTACAGAATAGACTAAGTCAGATGACCTAAGAATATACTGGGCTATACCTAATTCAAGTTCTTGGCTTAATTCTCACTTATAACTTTAGTAATACTGATAACTATGTTATTTGTATTTGCCTGCTTTACAAGATTGTTTTTTCTTGCAATTACCAAATATGTAACTGAGCCTCCAACAAAAATAATGATGACTAGGTGACTTGAAGCAGTTGATCAAATATGTAGCTCTGTATATGATCAATGATTGTAATAGTGTAACATTAGATATGGGAAGATGCGATAATAGGGAATATTCTCCTGGACCATAACTAGAGGGCAGGTGTCCAGAGATCTTTGACTATTAAGACCTAGTCCAATAATAGCACTTTGAGTGACCTATCAGCAAAATCTTCTCCAGACTTAGGAATGAGCTTTCTTAGCATCATGGGACAAAATGGTGATGAAAAGCCTCCCAAACTATGGTCAGGTTTATGACTATGAGGAGGATCCTCTCAATGACAAATTGGTGCTTACCAAGGGCATTTGAACTTCCAGATGTTCAAGCTGGTTTTAGAAAAGGCAGAGAAACCAGAGACCAAATTGCCAACAACTGCTGGATCATTGAAAAACAAGAGAGTTCCAGAAAAACATCTACTTCTGCTTTATTGACTATGCCAAAGCCTTCGACTGTGTGGATCACAATAAACTGTGGAAAATTCTGAAAGAGATGGGCATACCAGACCACCTGAACTGCCTCTTGAGAAACCTGTATGCAGGTCAGGAAGCAACAGTTAGAACTGGACATAGAACAACAGACTGGTTCCAAATAGGAAAAGGAGTACGTCAAGGCTGTATGTTGTCACCCTGCTTATTTAACTGATATGCAGAGTACATCATGAGAAATGCTGGGCTGGAGGAAGCACAGGCTGAAATCAAGATTGCTGGGAGAAATATCAATAATCTCAGATATGCAGATGACACCACCCTTACGGCAGAAAGTGAAGAAGAACTAAAGAGCCTCTTGATGAAAGTGAAAGAAGAGAGTGAAAAAGTTGGCTTAAATCTCAACATTCAGAAAACTAAGATCATGGCATCTGGTCCCATCACTTCATGGGAAATAGATGGGGAAACAGTGGAAACAGTGTCAGACTATTTTTCTGGGCTCCAAAATCACTGCAGATGGTGATTGCAGCCATGAGATTACTCCTTGGAAGGAAAGTTATGACCAACCTAGATAGCATATTAAAAAGCAGAGACATTACTTTGCCAACAAAGGTCTGTCTAGTCAAGGCTATGGTTTTTCCAGTAGTCATGTATGGATGTGAGAGTTGGACTATAAAGAAAGCTGAATGCAAAAGAATTGATGCTTTTGAGCTGTGGTGTTGGAGAAGACTCTTGAAAGTCCCTTGGACTGCAAGGAGATCCAACCAGTCCATCCTAAAGGAGATCAGTCCTGGGTGTTCATTGGAAGGACTGATGCTGAAGCTGAAACTCCATTACTTTGGCCACCTGATTCGAAGAGCTGATTCATTTGAAAAGACCCTGATACTGGGAAGGATTGAGGGCTGGAGGAGAAGGGGACAACAGAGGATGGGATCGTTGGATGGCATCACCGACACAATGGACACGGGTTTGGGTGGATTCTGGGAGTTGGTGATGGACAGGGAGGTCTGGAGTGCTGCAGTTCATGGGGTAACAGAGAGTCGGACATGATTGAGTGACTGAACTAAATTGAACTGAACTGGGTAGAAGATACATGGGACCAGCATGGGTACACAAAATGGATGGAATTTGAATTAAGACCTCATGAATATCAACTGGTTTCATTTACTTTATATACTTAGTATATCCTAAATATTAACCATATTTAGCATATCATGAGTATTTAGGTATTTTGTGATTCATGAGTATTAAGCAACTCTTGGTCCTTCCATCCTTTTCTATTAACATACACATGCACTACGTATAAATAACTTCTTATCTATACTTACACATCTAAAGAGTTTTTTTAGTTAATTTCTTTACATTTGTAGTAGAATATTCTCAAACAATACAACAATACAATATGCAAGAACACTGTACATTCCATTTGGTTTAATTTATTTATATCTCTTTCAATAGATTTCAATAGTTTTCCCCCCTCTTTAAAGTAGACTTTCACAGCATTTTAAATTATTTATTCCCAAGTACATCATATCCTTTGCAGATATTATAACTGGATTTTTGTTATATCTTTTTTTACATTGAAGTATAGTTGATTTACAAAGTTGTGCCAATCTCTGCCTTAGAGCAAACTGACTCAGTTACACATCTATTACATTCTTTTTTTTTTTTTTTATTACATTCTTTTTTATATCCTTTTCCGAAAGGGTTTATCCCAAGAGATAGGATATAGTTCCCTTGCTATGCAGTAGAACCTTGCTGTTTATCCATTCTAAATGTGACAGTTTGCATCTAGCAACTCCAAACTTATAAATCTTTAATAATACCTTCATGCTCTCACCCTATTCAAGCAAAGCATTACAATTGAAAGAGCATGATCTTTAGAGTCCCATAAAACCAGGTACTCTACGTAGTAGCTATGTGATTTGGGGCTTCTCAAACTATTGGAAAGTCAATTTCTTCATTTGCAAAGTAAGAGTAAAAATACCTAACTCACAGATTTATTGTAAATTTTGAGATATTTTGTAATGTGGAGCTGTTCTGTGCATTGTAGGTTGCTTAGTGGCATCCCTAACCTTTATCCACTGATACCAGTTCAGACAGTGAAGAATTCACCTGCAATGCAGAACACCTGGGTTTTATTCTTAGGTCAGGAAGATCCCCTGGAGAAGGGAATGACTACCCACTCCAGTATTCTTGCATGGAGAATCCCATGGACAGAAGAGTCTGGCAGACTATATAGTCCATGGGGTTACAAAGAGTAGGACACAGCTGAGTGACTAACACTTTCACTAGCAACATATACCACCCCATTTAAAAAATGAGAAAATGTATATAAATGTACATAGAAGTAGTAAGTTCTCAAACATCGGCAGTTAATGAGCCATTTTGGGCATTTGGCCAACTGAGTTTTTATATTATAGAAACTTAGAATCTCTTATTTTAATAAGATTAAACAACATATTTCCGATATATATTAAATATCTGCTTTAAAAGAGAAAATACAGAACAAAATTTAATGTTTTATTGATGATCTGGAATCAACATTATGAATTATTATGATTTAAATAAAGGGGGAAGAAATATACATTTGATTGCCTGCAGTGTTATAGGCAATTAATGTCCATCCTAAGCTTTAATCCTTATAATGGCTTTTAGAAGCAGGTACTCTTATCCCTGTCTTATAAAGGAGGAAGTTAAATTGCAAAGAAATTTATTTCACTCATGTTAAATCACTGCTAAGTGATCAGCCTTGTCTGATTTCAAATTCCATGTCCTATTTGCCACCCCCAGACAGCCATATAATAAATCTCTCAAAATGAATCATGCATGTGGGGCTATTTGTCCTTACGTTAAATAGCACAGATCATTGTGCTTTGTGAGTTTGTGTGCTTATTTTGCTCCACCATAGACTTGTGTAGCAGAACCAATTGATTCCCTAGGCTATCCTTCCCTACATCTCTTCTTCTCTATAGCCCACACTCCAGATTTGTTTCTTGTTAAGAGAACCCCTGATTCCTCAGATCTAGGGTAGCCTTGAGATTTAAGGCAAACTAGACCTCTCCCCAACCCCAGAGGTCTTGATTGGTGCCAATTATTATCATTCCATTCCCCTTGCCAACAAATGGTTTAGGCATGGGTGTGTGAAGCAATTTTGGCCAATGAGACATGACAGGAAATCTACCAGTGGATTTCCAGCTTCTGTCCAGCAGAAGTTTCTCCTGGCTGATAATAATAGACCAATGGAAGAAAATGAGTCCTCTTCTTAAACTTGATGTGATATCATCTTATATCATCTTGTGATTATACAGGAACATGCCTCAGAGCAAGAACCAACATGAAAAAGATAGCAGTGAAAAACAGAAAAAGCCCAAGCTTTTCATGATATCATAGAAATTAATGCATTGTACATTCCAGCAAGGTACAGCCTGGTGATTCAGCTGGTGTTTCTGTTTTGTTTTGAGCATGTAATGTGCTGAACATCAGGTTAATACCTTCTTTCTTACATGCCTTCTAATGAATGAAAAAAAATTGAAAAATAAAAATTAAGAAGATAATAAAATGAGAGAATCCAGCACCCTTTTCTTTGTTTTTGCTCTATAAAGTTGTTTATGAAATAGTCCTAGCTCAAGACTATTCTAGACTTAAAAATGTTAGGGCTGACTGCTTCACCACTATGGGAAAAACAGAGATGAGATAATATGTCAGGTGTTCATTATTATCCCAGTTTTGTAGAACAATGAAAACCCATTCTCCTGTCCTTAAAGGAGTGTGTCACACAGGAAGCAGGTAGCAAAAAATGTTAATCATGACTGTAAATCTCTCCTGCGGTTCTTCCTATGTGGTACATCAGAGGTACCACTATTATCAAATCCGGTGATCAAGCTGTCTGGAACTTTTTAGGTGCAGGATAACTTTATCACTACTGGTCATACTACTTTCAGTTTTCTCTCTTTTCCCCCTTCTCTTGGGGACTCAAAGTGTTTTTCTGTCTAAAAATATATTAATGTGAGACATGGTGAGAGCTTTTGTTCTAGGTGTAACAGTTTGGAGTCTACTCACGGGTAACATTTAGAAGGACCTGTCCATTTTTTACATTCTGTTTATTCTTGCTACCTACATCAGCATAGATATTCACTAAATTATGGTGTGAATGAATTAATGAATGCTAGTATAAAATAAATGTAAATAAATTTTGATTGATGTATTCATCCATTCTCTTTGTTGTTGAAAAGTTTATTACATAGGCATGACAAAGTAAATAATTATAACAAAGAATTATAAGTATTATGCTAGAGGTATACACAGGATACTGTGAGAGAACAGAGAAGTGGCTTTTTTAAGATGTGGATTTCAAGTCAAGGGAACAGCATGTTCAAAGGGACAGAGAATTGTACATTGTGGGCTGTGGCCATAGTGAAGAGCTAATGATGGCCTGTTCACATCTCTCCTTCCAACATTATTCCCAGAACCACTATCTTGCTTATGTCAGTCTTTGTGCTTTTTAAGTTCATGTTAGACAATTCAGCTCCAGGAGCAAAATCAGAAAGATCACAAGGTAAAAAGAGGATAGATGGCCAATAATGAGCTGTGAATGAGCTGAAATACTGACTTAATCCATGGGGTAAAGAAAATAAATGAGAGGGGAAAAGAGTATCTGAAGCAGTAGGTAATTGGGGGAGAAGCAAATAGGCACTCTGAAACAGAGTCAAAGAAAGTAATATAGATATATTAAGAGGGAGCCAATAATAGACCCGGGTTCCACCCCTGGGTTGGGAAGATCCCCTGGAGAAGGAAATGGCAACCCACTCCAGTATTCTTGTCTGAAAAATCCTATGGACAGAGGAGCACGGCGGGCTACAGTTCATGGGGTCACAAAGAGTCAGACATGACTGAATGACTAGCACTTTCACTTTCGATGGTAGTGCTAGACTTGAATTGCTATGGTATCATTATTTTCCTTACTGATGACTACCATCTTAAAAACTTTAGTCGGAAGGGGTTCCTCTGTTCTTTACAACTCAAAGAGCCTAATGAAAATCAACCTCTCAAAAATAAATAAATAAATAAAAATTTAAAAAGGAAAGAAAATCAACGTCTCCAAAATGGATTCTGCTTCTGTAAACTAGGATTTTTCTTTCATCTTCCCACAAATGTGGCACTCTTATTCCTACCTGTCTTCCATCTTTTATGTCATTTACCTTAGATGAAGCTCCTTTTCTTCTCTCTAGCTAGTTGTTCAGCTGACATTCTGAGCCTAAACAAAGTGCCAGACATCTTGATGCTGGAGCTACAGAGATGACTCACACGTGGTCCTTACCTTCAAAGTTGGAAACAACCTAAATGCCCAGAGAGACATGGTTAAATGATTACGGTATGCCTGACAAAACACACCACTTAACAGCCCTTAAAATCATTCTACAAACAACACTTAGTGACTTGGAGAAAGTCACAGTCTTATGGCAAATGACAAAAGCAGGTCAGGGTAATGCTAGAGAATACGGGCTATCGGCCTCATTTTAGGTTTAGTAGTCAGAACAGCCTACATTCTAGAGTTGACTGAAATACTTTCTAAACGTATGACCTTGAACACAATACTAGACCCTTCTGAGTTTCAGTTTGCTTATCTATAAAATGAGGATAAATAATAATACATACTTTCATCATGGCCTGGTAAGATTAAATGACATAATATATGTAAAGTACTTAGCACCTTGTCAGCTCATAAGTGTTCAATAAATGCTACCCACTATTAGTATATCATAGTTTACTAAAAAATAAAAGTACACATTAAATGTATGCATATAAAATGGAAGGAAATATTATAAAATGTAAATATTGATATGATGTCTGAATGATATGACTACAGATGATCTTTGTTTCCTTCTTTATACTTTTATGTGTTTTCTGTATTTTATACAATGGCAATGTTTTACCTTATAATAAGAAGAAAAGTTATTTTATGAGACTAACTCAGGACAAAAGGTTATTTTAAATAATTATTACTGTTCTTTAAAATGTGAAATATTTTCTTTATATTTTTAACTAAGTCAAATATTATGAATTTTTAATTAGTAAAGTTAGAGTTAGATTCTATTATAGCTTAAATTCTGATATTATTCTAAACAATATGCTTTTATGTGTTTTAATTCTATTTTACAACTTAAGAAGTGCCAGAAGTTAATGAAGAACACTGAACTTCCTTAGAAAATAAAATATTGGGCTGGCCAGAAAGTTTGTTCAAAACTGGAACGAACTTTCTGGCCAACCCAATATATCAAACATGTGCTTAGATAGAAAGTCCTGCTTTAACTGAACAGTTTTAGATTTAAATTTGTTGAAATTATAGTGTGTGTGTGTGTGTGTGTGTCTGTGTATCACCATAGCAGCAGAAGCTGCCTTAGCGAACTAAAATAAAATGAAATCAATGTTGTAAACACTGTACATGAAGAGTCAGGAGAAAAACATATTGCTAGCTCTTGGGTGAAGGCTGTAACTATAACAGTGCCTTTATGAGAAATCACATGCTAACTATTCAAAATTGAAGCATGGACTCAAAGATAAAAAGATACAGCTTCAGAAAATGTGGACTATCTAAACTATCCGTGAATTTGAAGACATCACACTTCCTGATTTCTTTTTTTTCTTTTTAATTTTCAGTGTGCTGTTCAGTTTGCAGGATCTTAGTTCCCTGCCTAACAATCAAACCTAGGCCCACAGCAGTTATAGCACCGAGTCTAGACCAGTGATAGCAGTAGACTGCTAGGAAATTCCCACACACCTCCTGATTATATTTTTAAAGTTATAATAATCAAAACAGTATGATATTAGCATAAAAACAGACACATAGGTCAATGGAGCAGAATGAAAATGAATGAAACTGGACCTTTACCTTACAGTATACACAAAAATTAACCCAAGATGGATTAAAGGCTTGAATGTAAATCCAGAAACCATAAGAAAAACCTTAGAAGGGAATATAGGGGTGAGCTCCTTGATATTGGCAAGGATTTATTTTTTATTTGACACCAAAAGCAAAGGAAACAAAAACTAAAACAAACAAGTGGGACTGTATCAAACTAAAAAGTTTCTGCGTGGCAAAGAACACCATCAACAGAATGAAAAGGCAACTTCAGAATAGCTGAAAATACTTCAAATTATAAATCAAAGTATTGGAACTTCAGCTTCAGCATCAGTCCTTCCAATGAATATTCAGGGTGGATTTTCTTCAGGATTAACTAGTTTGATCTCCTTGCAGTCCTCACTCTCAAGAATCTCCTCCAGCACCACAATTCGAAAGCATCAACTGGGAAAAACCCTGATGCTGGGAAAGACTGAAGGCAAAAGAAGAAGTGGAGGCAGAGGATGAGATGGTTAGATAGCATCAACTCAAGTGGCCTACCAGTAAAGAATCTGCCTGCCAGTGCGGGAGACACAAGAGACACGGGTTTGATCCCTGGATTGGGAAGATCCCCTGGAGTAGGAAATGGCAAACCACTCTAGTTTCCTTGCTTGGAATATTTCATGGACAGAGGAGGTTGGCAGGCTATCGTCCATGGGTTCACAGAGCCAGACACGACTGAGTGAGCACATTTCAAATCATACATCTAATAAGGGGTTAATACCCAAAATAAAAAACTCGTGCATTTCATGGATAAAAGCATGAATTAAAAAAATAGGCAGAAGAACTGAACATTTTTCCTAAGAGAGCATACATATAGTCAACATACACATGAAAATGTACTCAACGTCACTAATCATCAGGGAAATGCAAATCAAAACCAATGTGTTTTCACCTCACATCTATTAGAATAACTATCATCAAAAAGACAAGTGATAAGGGCGGTGAGGATGTAGACCAAAGGGAACCCTCATATACTCTTGGTGGGAATGTTAGTATAGCCACCACAAAAAACAGTATGCAAGTTTCACCAAAAATTAAAACTATAACTACTCATATGATTCAGCAATTCCACTTCTGTTTATGTATCCAAAGGAAGTGGAAACAGGAAAGCAAAGCAATATGTGAACTCCCATGTTCACTGCAGCATTATTCACAATAGCCAAGAAAGGGAAACAATCTTAAGTGTCGATCATTGCGTGAGTGGATAAAGAAGATGTGATATGTACATACACAATGGAATATTATTCAGCCATATTAAAGAAGGAAATCCTGCCATATGCAACAACATGGATAAAACCTGAGGTCATGACTCAGCGGTAAAGAACATGCCTGTGATGAAGGAGACCCAGGTTCGATCTCTGGGTCAGGAAGATCCCCTGGAGGAGGGTATGGCAACCCACTCTAGTACCTTGCCTAGAGAAGCCCATGGACAGAGAAGCCTGGCAGGCTGCAGTCCATAGGGTCACACAAATAATCCAGACAAAGAAAGACAAATACTGCTGATACTACTTATATGTAGAAACCAAGGTGGCGGAGGGTAGGGAGGGAAGGTCAAACTCATAGAAATAAAGAAAAGTGCTTTCCAGGGGCTTGGTGGGAGAGGTGGGGAAATAAGAAGAGGTTAGTAAGATAAGTAAGGTCTGAGGATCTAATATAAAATATGGTGACCGCAGCTGATAACATTCTATAATTGAAATTGCTAAGACAGTAGAACTTAAATATTCTACACAAAAAGGGAAAAGATAAATATGTGAGGTGGTGGATGTGTTAATTAGCTAGATGGGGGAACCCTTTTACAGTGTGTATAAATCAGATCACCACAATGTACACTTTAGGTAAAAATAAAGCAACCTAAATATGAAATTTATAATTCACTGACTTTCCCTATTATTAAATGACACAGGAAACTACCTTAAAGATTTATACTTTTAAAAGAAATGACTACTATATGCTATTTTTTTCATAAGGGCAAATGTTCCAGGAAATGATTACAAAAAATAAGAAACAGAAAGTGGTGGTGTTTTGCGATGGCTTTAATTTTTCTGCTTGCTTTCACACAGACAGAAACACCCACAGGGAGCTTCAACTACCATGCTTCTGCAGATGATTCCGAAATTTACTACTCCCGGAACATTCTCTTCTCTTTATTCAGTACCTCCCCTTTGCCAGTTCTTCAGCTCTCAGCCTAAACGTCAATTTTCAAAGTTTCTTTTTCTGACCAAGTCTAGGTTAATTTCCTCCAAGAGAGATTTTAATCCTTATGACTTTGAGTCTCAGTAAGAGATATATTCCATGTAATGATCTGGTGCACATACAGGGAAATATTAATTCTTGAATACATGTGCCAGTCACTATAAAGCATTAGGGATACAAAGTGAATAGGATTGCTAAAAACTATTGCACTTAAAAAAAAACCACACACACACACAAAAACTATCACCTTGACAGGGTTTACATTCTGCTATTCCTGCTTCTGCTTTTGTTGTTGCTGTTGTTTAGTCACTAAGTCATATCCTACTCTTTTGTGACCCCATGGACTGTAGCCCACCAGACTTCTCTGTCCATGGGATTCCCCAGGCAAGAATACTGGAGTGGGTTGCTATTTCCTTCCTCAGGGGATCTTCCTGACCCAGGGATTGAACCCACATCTCCCGCATTGCAGGTGGATCCCTTACCACTGAGCCACCAGGGAAGCTTGGTGCCTTTACCTCCCTTAAAACTATTTTCAGTCTAGCAGCCAGAGTCGTCCTTTTAAAACATGTCAGACCATGTCACTCGGATGTTCAAATCATCTAACGGCTTCACATCTCACACAGAATCAAAACCAAAGGCCCTTCAATGAACTACAAGACCTTACATGCCCCAGACCCCAACTGACCCTTTTTCCTCATAACCTGCTATTGTCTCCCATTCACTTACCTTTACTCACTTTGGCCTTGCTTTTCTTCAAACACAAACAGGCCAGGCACAATCCATGGCTTTGCGATGGCTATTCCTTCTGCCTAGAACGTTCCTTCTCCAAATATCCATGACTTACTCCCTCAGTTCTTTGAGCTCTTTACCCAAAAGACACCTTCCCATGGAAGCCTTCTTTAACTACTGTTCCAAAATTTCAACCCATACTCCTGACATTTAATATATTCTGCCTTGCCTTTTGTTTTCCAGTTTCATCACTTCCTAATACATTCTATGCATGGATGCTAAGTCGCTTCAGTTGTGTCCGCCTCTGTGACCCGATGGACTGTAGCCCTCCAGGCTCTCTGTTCTAAGGGATTCTCTAGGCAAGAACACTGGATTGGGTTGCCATGCTCTCCTCCAGGGGATCTTTCTGACCCAGGGATCGAACCCGCATCTTTTATGTCTCCTGCATTGGCAGGCGGGTTCTTTACCACTAGTGCTATCTGGGAAACCCCAATATATTCTATACCTTACTAAATTATATCTTACTATCTGTCTTTCTCCTAGAAAGCACACCCCCCAAAACCTGGATTTTTGTATTTATTCACTGACAATATAAACTGAAACAAAAAATTCACAAAATAATACTTAGCTTATTATTAATATGTGTGATTTACTCTGATATTTTGTGTTAGTCTTTTTGTTAAAAATACTGGTCTTAAGCCACTTAGATTGGTTTCAGGATCCGCTCATGAATCATGATCTGCAGTTTATATCACAGTGCTTTCGGGTGTGTTCTTTTGTTTGTTTTAAGCTCTCTCTCTCTCTCTCTCTCCTCCTTTCTCTCTGACTACTAGTCCCTGCCATACTGTGAGTCCCATGAGGGTCAGGGCCATCTTACTCACTGTTATATTTCCAGCACCTTGTTCAAGTCATGTGCAAGCAGAAAGGGAGCAGAAACTGTAAGCAGAAGTTAGCCACCAGGCAGATAATGAGTAGAAACAAAGAGGGAAGTAGAAACTATGACCCATGAGAGAGAGAAGAGCTATTATAAGTGCCTACACATCTTTATAGGAAACTTCTTTACACTCTTGCTTAATTAGGGTTTTTGATTTTTTGAAAATAACGCTACATAAAGAGCAGGTGAATGAAACATCTTGATCAAACAGAGCAAACAATCCAAATACTTCAAAAGAATAAATATCTATAGTTTCTAAATTTTACATGTGTTGAAGGATAACCAGAAGAATTACTTTAAAGCCTGGAGATGAGGAAGGCAGGAGAGTACGTTTGCTTCGGTTGGCCCCCATGTCCTTTTACCCAGCTTCCTTCTTCGCTCTGCTATTTGGCTGTGTGTCACAGGAAGGGCTCCTGGCTGACCCCTTGCCCAGAAGAAGGATGAATGCTCTTGATTGTATAAGGAAGATGCTTTCAAAGGTAAAGAGAATCTACATGAGTAATCTTCCTCTGGGTGTCCTCCCTTCTTGGAGGTTCAGGTGAAGCAAGACTGACCCAGGGAGGTGTCTGAGTTAGTAATTCAGGCCTGCTGAACTTTATGTTTTCTATCTTGCTCTTTTGCATTCTAGCACATTTCATTCCTCCACACTTCATTTTCTACAATTTATAAAAGTTGAATTTCAACTTTCGCCATTTATTTGGTCCAATTAAATGCATTATATTCTATGTTGGAGAAAAGAGATAAAATCCCAGATAGAAATAGTGTCCCTATGGTTGTTTTGTTTTGGTTTTATACACAAACACATTTTTTTGGGGTGGTTTCTGCTTGGAGATATATACATACAAATTTCCTTGGCAATGACAGATTTAAATGAAGCTAACAAAACTTCAGCTTCAGTGCTTCTCATTTGCAATGGCCTTATCTATGAAAGGAAACTAATTTTGTCTATTCTTTTTAAGAGGGCCTCCAGAAGTGTATAATTTTCATGTCTTATTAAAATCTGGATCTGCTTGTGCCTTTAGGAATGTTATTGGTGGTATAGGCTGATTAATAGTAGAGTTTTGTGTTTTAGGAACTCTGGTTGACTCAGTAGTCCTGACTTTTATGAGTCCCAACAGCTGTGTTGGAAGTTGAGGCGTTGCTGCTATGACATTAAAAAAAAAAAAGGAAAAAAAAAAAACAAACATGCATCAATTTTTGGTTTCTTCTTAGCCACGGAAGTGGGTAAATCAGGGCACATAGGAAAATATAAACAGAGGTGAGAGACCAGGGCTTAGCAAATAGGTATAGGAAGAGTGTCAGTAGCACAAATAAATTCTGAATAAAAGATATACTTTATAATCTTCGTGTTGTAATTAATACAGATCTTTAGTTAATCTTGATTGGAAATGGCAAAGAATAACTGGAGTTCTGGGTAGAGAGGTATAAAATGAAACTGAATATTCACGTAGTTTTCAAGATCATTGTTGTAAAAGATAACATGAGAAGCATTTTAAAATATTAATAGTAAAGGTGATTATGGAGCCAGCAGAAAAATATCTTTCATACCTTCTTCCCTTTTAACTATGAGGCATAGGAGATATCCCCAAAGGATTCTGCGGCTACACAGGAGAATTGCTGGAGAGAGGGTCCCATTCTAATATGCCCTCAGAAATCAAATTGGATCACCACTCCAAATTCATTTTGTAAAAATTGCTCCATAGGGTGGAAAATTGATTAGGATGAATGTATGACTTAGAACTACAAGGACTCTTAGGAACCTTAATCCTCTTTATTATATAAAGATTTTCTTTAAAAGGTCATTTGCCTAAAGCCACAGAACTAAGACTGAACCCCAGGACTTGCAATTCTCAGCCCAGTGCACCTGTAGGGCATCTTACTGCCTCTTTGTTTCAGAAAATCAAAATCCATATGCATTAATCCTACTTGCCTGGAGTTTTTTACTTTCTAAACTAGAAATCAGTTTCCTTTACTTGAGGAAAACCAATCTCTTACTTCTTTTAGAGCATTAAAGGTGGCTGGTTGATGAATTCATGTGACATTTGATTTAGTTATCATAAACGTATAAAGAGAAATACTAATTACTCCCACAATTAAAATTCCACAAGGGAGATAAAAAAGTTTTAAATCTTAAGCAGCTATATAACATGTTTTACTTTTAAAATGTTTACAGTTAATATGTATCATATACAACTTATCTGGTCAGGCAAATGCAGGCTATCACATAGTTCTTCTGACCATTATAAAATTATAATGCATTTTTAAAAATTATTTATTATTATTATTTATTTCTAGTCTCCTGTTTGATTTCCTTTAGTAATAACCTGATTTCTTTTAGGATCTTGGCTGAATACAGTTTAGTGTTTCTCCAACTTTAGTTATTCATATTTGGGATTTCTTCCACATTCACAAATCATGCATTTCAGTACTCAGTATTTTTATTTACACTGACTCACTTTTATTCAATACCTAATTTACTCTCATCCTAAAATAATATCCAAGATATCATAAACTTGAGGTGTAATTTGTATTCTTATATGTACAAATATTTTTAAAGATATTACTATGCTTACTACCTAAAATCTTCTCATTGTGGGAAACAATGATATACTTCATGCAAAGAGCACTGACTTTTGAACAACAAAAAAAGGGACTCAAAATTCAGTTCTCTATGTGAAATAAGCCAGGCAGAGAAAGACAAATATCATATAACATGGCTTATATATGAAATCTGAAAAAAACATGCAAATGAAATTATTTACAAAACAGAAATAAACCCACCTCCATATAAAGCAAACTTATGATTACCAAAGGGGAAGGGGGAGAGGTATAAACTAGGAGGATGATATTAACAAATATACCCTACTATGTATAAAGTAGATAACCAACAAGGACCTACTGTATAATACTGGGAACTATACTCAATATTTTGTAATAACTTATAAGGAAAAGAATATGAAAAATAATGTACATAACTGAATCACTCTGCTATACACTTGAAACTAATACAACATTGTAAATAAACTATAATTCAATAAATTTTTAAAAATGTTTTAATTAAAAAAGTCAGTTCTGATTTTGTTTCTGTGAAAATTTCTTTACCACTCTAAACCTCTCTCCTTATCTGTAAAATGAAGGAAGATACCCTTTCTGCTTTCCTTTCTGCATTTTTGTGAAGGTTAAATTGCATAATGGCCATAATACTTTGAACTGTGAAAAACATGTAAGAGAAAAGTATTATATAAGACAATATATAATAAATACAAAATAATAATACATAGGACAAGAATAGGTCAGCTAATTTTGGCTTAATGTATTTAAATATAACTACTTTTTAATCTGTAAGACTATTTTTTTATGAAAGCAAAAATTGGGGTGTTAAATAGGGTTGTTATTTATCCTAGAAAAGAAAGTTAGAAAGTGTTAGTCACTTGGGCATGTCCAACTCTTTGTGACCCCATGGACAGTAGCCCGCCAGGCTCCTCTGTCCATGGAATTCTCCAGGCAAGAATATTGGAGTGGGTTGTCATTCCCTTCTCCAGGGGATCTTCCTGACTCAGGGATTGAACCTGGGTCTTCTACATAATAAGCAGATTCTTTACCATCTGAGCCACCAGGGAAGCTATTTATCTTATCAACAAGAGATTTGAGGGAGTGGGAAAATCTTGCCTTTTTCAGGAAGAGAACCATTCTGTTTATTGGTTTGCTTTTAGTCACTGTAATCCTGTAGCCTCCAAAGGCCATCTGCGGCAGCAGCCCAGAAGACATGTGTCATTCTAACAACGCATATAAATTGACATGAATGATCACTGCAAGGCCAACATAAACCATGTCTTTTTGTCAGTAAAGTCTGAACCACCTGTCCTGCCTCCCGAGAAATCTGTATGCAGGTCAAGAAGCAACAGTTAGAACCAGACATGGAACAGACTGGTTCAAAATTAGGAAAGGAGTAAGTCAAGACAGTATATTGTCTCCCTGTTTGTTTAACACTTATATACAGAGTACATCATGTGAATTGCCAGCCTGGAAGAAGCACAAGCTGGAATCAAGATTGCAGGGAGAAATATCAATAACCTCAGATATACAGATGATACTACCCTTATGGCAGAAAGTGAAGAATTATTAAAGAGCCTTTTGATGAAAATCAAAGAAGAGAGTGAAAAAGCTGGCTTAAAACTCAACATTGAAAAAAACTAAGATCATGGCACCCATCCCATCACTTCATGGCAAATAGATGGAGAAACAATGGAAACAGTGACAGACTTTATTTCTTGGGCTCCAAAATCACTGCAGATGATGACTGCAGCCATGAAATTAAAAGATGCTTGCCCCTTGAAAGAAAAGCTTAGACAGCATATTATAAAGCAGAGACATTACTTTGCCAACAAAGGTCCATCTAGTCAAAGCTATGGTTTTTCCAGTAGTCATGTATGGATGTGAGAGTTGGACTATAAAGAAAGCTGAGCACTGAAGAATTGATGCTTTGAACTCTGCTTTTGGAGAAGACTCTTGAGAGTCCCTTGGACTGCAAGGAGATCCAACCAGTCCATCCTAAAGGAAATCAGTCCTGAATATTCATTGGAAGGACTGATGCTGAAGCTGAAGCTCCAATACTTTGGCCACCTGATGTGAAGAACTGACTCACTGGAAAAGACTCTGATGCTGGGAAAGATTGAAGGCAGGAGGAGAAGGGGAAGTAAAGTAAAGCTTAAAAAAAAAAGTGCTGTAGTGTATCAAAGCAACACAGGAGTCAACTGAAAGAACTCCCAATGGCAAAAAGCTGAAACAATCTGAGCCACAAAATAAATAGCATGGGATTATAAACCAACATATAAAGTAAAAATCCATGAGTATATACTAATATAACAAATAAATACATAAGTAGGTGGAGAAGAGATGAATCTCTCCTGCAAAAGAATTAACAATAATTTATGTAGATAACTCTACCCTGGGGAGAGAGAGGGTAACTCTCGACTTACATAGTTAAGGGAACTCCGTACGTGTTCTCTGTGAATAGTGTATTCCTTCCAAAGAGTACAGTATGGGAAGGTGGGAATAAGAGTGGGAAGGTGGGAAAAAGAGAAACACCACATCAGCCAGGTGATCAAAGTCATTATCAACAGTGATAAATCAAGTAGATACGTGTAGCCTTAACATGATATGACGGATATGGCATCTTTGTCGTGTGAGTGCTGTCGCGTGTGACCCTTTGCGACCCCATAGACTGTAACTGGTCAGGCTCCACTGTCCATGGGATTATCCAGGCAAGAATATTGGAGAGGATTGCCATTTCCTACTGCAGGGGATCTTCCTGACCCAGAGATGGAACCCATGTCTTTTATGTCTCCTGCATTGGCACATAGATTCTTTACCTTAGTGCCCCCTGGGAAGCCCTCACCTCTGTGGTCTCTTCCCCAAAAGGTATAGTCTCAGTCTAATAATGGGGTAAAAATCAGACAAATCCCAACAGAGGAACATTTTTCTTTTTTTCCATTTATTTTTATTAGTTGGAGGCTAATTACTTTACATTATTGTAGTGGTTTTTGCCATACATTGACATGAATCAGCCATGGATTTACATGTGTTCCCCATCGCGATACCCCCTCCCACCTCCCTCTCCACCTGATCCCTCTGGGTCTTCCCAGTGCACCAGCCCCGAGCACTTGTCTCATGCATCCAACCTGGGATGGCGATCTGTTTCACCATAGATAATATACATGTTTCAATGCTGTTCTCTCAAAACATTCCACCCTTGCCTTCTCCCACAGAGTCCAAAAGTCTGTCTGTACATCTCTGTCTCTTTTTCTGTTTTGCATATAGGGTTATCATTACCATCTTTTTAAATTCCATATATATGCATTAGTATACTGTATTGGTCTTTATCTTTCTGGCTTACTTCACTCTGTATAATGGGCTCCAGTTTCATCCATCTCATTAGAACTGATTCAAATGAATTCTTTTTAATGGCTGAGTAATATTCCATGGTGTATATGTACCACAGCTTCCTTATCCATTCATCTGCTGATGGACATCTAGGTTGCTTCCATGTCCTGGCTATTATAAACAGTGCTGCGATGAACATTGGGGTGCACATGTCTCTTTCAGATCTGGTTTCCTCGATGTGTATGCCCAGAACAGAGGAACATTTTTTTTTTTTTTTTTTTTTTAGAACAGAGGAACATTTTTCAAACGACTTGACCAGTAGTCCTCAAAATGTTCAAAGTCATCAAAAATTAGGAAATATCTGAGAAAGTGTCATAGCTAAGAGGAATCTAAGGGTTCCTAAATGTAATGTGGTAACTTAATGGAACCCAGGACACAAACAGGGCATTGGGTAAAACTAAGAAATCTGAGTAAACCACGGACTTTATTAACAATGTGTTGATATCAGTTCATTAATTATAGCAACTGTACCACAATAATGTAAGATATTGAAAATAGGGGAAACCAGATAGATATATGGTAACTCTCTAAACCATCTTCTCAATTTTTCTGCAAATCTTAAACTGTCCTAAAAAAATGAAGCTTATTATTTTAAAAAGTTGCCAGTTATTCAAATAAAAGCATATTATTTATAAGTTACATTGTACTTTCTGTTTAATGGGAATAGTATTAGGAGAATGACATTTGTCAATCTTAAAAAAAAATTACACTGTAGACAGGTTTAATTCTACTCAACCAAAGTGGAATAAGCGACTGAGTTTAATTTATTGTAGACTCTGAATACTGTGTAGATTTTTTAACTTAATTAGGAAAAATTTTCAATTAAATCTGGAACTGAATGTTTGTTTCTTTCAATTTATTTTATTTAACCAAATGTTCAGAAGTATAGAGAAGTTAAATACCTTTAATGAGATGTTTTATTTGGAGGGGAGATGAGGGTTTATTTCCCAACATAAATAGGTTTTCTCAAAATTGATCTCCAATGAAACTAAATCATCTGTTTGAAGTTTTATAAAACTATATTTGAATATGAGACTTTTTAATATTGTCATTTGCTACCACCTTTTATTGGAGAAGGAAACGGCAACCCACTCCAGTATTTTTGCCTGTAGAATCCCATAGACAGAGAAACCTAGCAGACTATGGTCCATTTGGTCTCAAAGAATTGGACACAACTGAAGTGACTTAGAATACACGTACCACCTTTTATACGTGCATTCAAGCATTTCACAAGCACCTTATGGTACATTTATAGTAACATTTCCTAAACGAGAGACGCATATGAGTCAAATGACTTAATGTCAGATTCTCCATGAGTCAAAGATGGAGCTGTTTCATTGAGTCATTACCTGTCAGTCATAAATTCTCAGGAGAATTATTTAAACATAAACCATCTGAAATCATAGTAAGGAAACAGAATAAAAAACCATTTTCTTACTAGTTTTCAACAGTAGATTGTTTGAGAACACATTTGGGAGACTCCAACTGAACTGAACTGAACTGAATATGTAAGATACCACTAAACTGAAATGCAAAAAATACTGTTCTTACCTTTAAATTTTCTTTTATACTATTATCTGTTAAATCCTATTCTAAGACCCCTTCTTTCTATTATTGTGCTTATATAAGAAGTACATTAGAGAAGTCAATCAGTTCACTTCAGTTCGGTCGCTCAGTTGTGTCTGACTCTTTGCAACCCCATGAATCGCAGCATGCCAGGCCTCCCTGTCCATCACCAACTCCCAGAGTTTACCCAAACTCATGTCCATTGAGTCAGTGATACCATCCAGCCATCTCATCCTCTGTCATCCCCTTCTCCTCCTGCCCCCAATCCCTCCCAGCATCAGGGTCTTTTCCAATGAGTCAACTCTTCGCATGAGGTGGCCAAAGTATTGGAGTTTCAGCTTCAGCATCAGTCCTTCCAATGAACACCCAGGACTGATCTCCTTTAGGATGGACTGGTTGGAGCTCCTTGCTGTCCAAGGGACTCTCAAGAGTATTCTCCAACACCACAGTTCAAAAGCATTAATTCTTCGGTGCTCAGCTTTCTTCACAGTCCAACTCTCACATCCATACACGACCACTGGAAAAACCATAGCCTTGACTAGATGGACCTTTGTTGGCGAAGTAATGTCTCTGCTTTTTGATATGCTATCTAGGTTGGTCATAACTTTCCTTTCAAGGAGTAAGTGTGTTTTAATTTCATGGTTACAATCACCATCTGCAGTGATTTTGGAGCCCCCCAAAATAAAGTCTGACACTGTTTCCACTGTTTCCCCATCTATTTTCCATGAAATCATGGGACCAGATGCCATGATCTTAGTTTTCTGAATGTTGAGCTTTAAGCCAACTTTTTCACTCTCCTCTTTCACTTTCATCAAGAGGCTTTTTAGTTTCTCTTCACTTTCTGCCATAAGGGTGGTGTCATCTGCATATCTGAGGTTATTGATATTTCTCCCGGCAATCTTGATTCCAGCTTGTGCTTCTTCCAGTCCAGTGTTTCTCATGATGTACTCAGCATATAAGTTAAATAAGCAGGGTGATAGAAAGCATCACTATGAACAAAGCTAGTGGAGGTGATAGAATTCCAGTTGAGCTATTTCAAATCCTGAAAGATGATGCTGTGAAAGTGCTGCACTCAATATGTCAGCAAATTTGGAAAACTCAGTAGTGGCCACAAGACTGGAAAAGGTCAGTTTTCATTCCAATCCCAAAGAAAGGCAATGCCAAAGAATGCTCAAACTACCACACAATTGCATTCATCTCACAAGTTAGTAAAGTAATGTGCAAAATTCTCCAAGCCAGGCTTCAGCAATATGTGAACCGTGAACTTCCAGATGTTCAAGCTGGTTTTAGAAAAGGCAGAGGACCCAGAGATCAAATTGCCAACATCTGCTGGATCATTGAAAAAGCAAGAGAGTTCCAGAAAAACATCTATTTCTGCTTTATTGACTATGCCAAAGCCTTTGACTGTGTGGATCACAATTAACTGTGGAAAATTCTGAAAGAGATGGGCATACCAAACCATGTGACCTGCCTCTTGAGAAACCTGTATGCAGGTCAGGAAGCAACAGTTAGAACTGGACATGGAACAACAGACTGGTTCCAAATAGGAAAAGGAGTATGTCAAGACAAGTCAATAGTGATCTGTTAATTTTGTCATTACTGTCTCAGTATCCTAGGTTCTGAAATAACCACCTTATAAGTAATGCAATAAATAAAACTATTAGAAAACATAATTGTGAAATTTTTGAATGCCTTAAACCTGACCACAGACTTTTCACTGCTCCTTCTTTGAGTGGTAAAGATTCTCATAAGAGTATATGCCAGAAATAAAACATTCGTATTTTGCATATGATTCTGTAGGTAAGTATGTGTTAGTCACTCAGTCGCACCCAACTTTCTGCGACCCCATGGATTGCAGCCCACCAGGCTCCTCTGTCCATGAGATTTTCCAGGCGAGGATGCTGGAGTGGGTTGCCATTTGCTTCTCCAGGGGATCTTCCCAGCCCACAGATTGAACCCGGGTGTCCTGCACTGCAGGCAGATTCTTTACAGACTGAGCGACAAGGGAAGCCCAATGATTCTGAATTCTCATTAAAATTACTTCTCACCTACACTGAAAAGTAGTTTGAGCCCTAGTAAGCTTGTTTTCAATCTATCGTGTGCAAGCCTGCATTAGTAAGAAACTATATTTCAGGTAATCCATTTAAAGCAGTATGGTTTCTTAAATAAATATTAAGTAGAAAAATATTTGATCTGAAGTACACTGGGGAAAACATATACCAACACAGATGTTCCCGTAATTCTTGAACTGCTTGACATTGTCACAGGTGTCTCTAACGTTGTTGAGGAAGCCTTGAGGGCAATGAGATTTGCTATGTCAAATGAGCAGCAGATTCTAATCAAATTCCTGGTTGCCTAGTTATGGTACTTGATAATGAAAAAATAAAAACACTGTTCTTATCAGTTGGTATGTGTACTGTTAGTATAAATTTACAGTGACATAACTAACAAAATGCTGAGACCTTATCCAAAGTGTAAGAACTTGTTGAGTCCTAGGGAAGTAGAAATAACACCAAGAAATAACCACAAACCCTCACTGGAAAGTCATCTTATTGTGGACTCATAACATGTACCCTGAGGAGAATACCTTACCTTATAACCTCCTCATAACACCCTTCTCAGGGCCCCATGAGACCATGCACCTTCCTTCATGATCACCTCATAAATAATTACCTCTAGTGGAGACTAGCACAGACCTGCGTCATCAAGAAAAATTCAATTTCACTAAATACCTGTTTAACTCAAGTTTCTGTTTAATGAACCAATTCCTGTATCCAAGCAAATGACACGTTTAATAAGGCAGGGGATATAGTTCTACAAATTGTAATGAATGGAAAGCCCCATATAGAAATGCTATTTCCAAACATGGGTATATCCAACCCGACTACTTTGGAATTAATTCTTCATGCTGTAACTGTTTTTACATACTGGAATTTTGACAGTCTACAGAAGAGAGGAGAAGGACCAAGAAATGAGGCAAACATGGGGTAAACTTTACAAAGTGTAAAGCTCAAAAAGGTATAAAACTCAAATGTTGGCAGGATAAGCTAAGGACAAGTTTACTGCTAAAAAAAAAAAAAAAAAAAAATGCAGAAACAGGCAGAGATAAAACAGGGGCACTGTGTTACTGAATTTAAAGCCTAACTTCAAATTCTCCCACACAAGATTCACTAATAACAACAACAAAGAATTCCCTGTTACACAAATCATCCACTTAACTGACAGACAAACCCAAGAAAACACACTGCTGGATTATTTTTTTAAGGTCCATCTGGAGCTCAAAACACTTTGTTGCTGTTGTTTAGTCACTAAGTTGCGTCTGACCCTTTGCGACCCCATGGACTGCAGCACACCAGCCTTCGCTGTCCTTCACCATCTCCCAGAGTTTGCTCAAACTCACATCTAAGGATAGAAACCGGGTCTCCCACATTGCAGCTGGATTCTTTACCATCTGAGCCACCAGGGAAGCCCCCCTAGATATTTGGTTTTCTTTAAAACATTCTTTAAATTAACCCCAGAAATGGCAACATACTATCAACTTCATTCAAATGAGAGTTCAGTTAAACTGAATGCTTTCATTTGAGAATTAATTTATAGGAAATGGCCAGCAGGAAGAAGCATCTCCTTTAGGAAGTAACTGAATTTGATGTTTTGAGACTGAGCTGAGTAGGTGCTTGGATTAAATGAGATGTGTCAAAAATCAGTATGAGAACATGTCTGGAAGAGAACCCAGACCAGAGCACAGTGGTTACTTCCAGAAACTGGGTTGCAGGGAGGCAAGTGCAGGAGAGAGATGTTGCACTATATACCCTTTTGTATCTTTTAAGTTTTACATCATATGACTGTGCTATTTAAAGAAGGGAGTACATATTTTTAAAGTTATTATGTTTCTCCTATAGTATGAAGACCAATGACAACATAATCTTTCAGGAAAACCCTATTCTTAAAACAGTAAAATAAATAGCAAATGCCACTCCACCTCTCAGGTTAATGAGCTGTGCTATCTTGAAATCATAAAGAATGCACTAAAAAAGAAATAAAAATAAAGAATGCACTCAATCAAGTGTCTTTTGGTGACAGAGAGCAGTACTCACAAAAGCCAATTAAACAATTGTATTTCATTAAGTGTCATTACACATTATTTAACATACTCTTCAGGGCAAAAAATAAATGTGATTCCAAATGAATACTTTTAGCTCCTATTGATAAAACAGAAAGAATACAGAGGGAAAACAATGTGAGCTTTCTTTTTCTTTTTTTGCCTCAGAAGCTTTTAGTGATCCCAGGGCTGACATAAACATAAACTGAACTTTGAAAAAGGAGGATGGACAAGACCATAAATGAGAGACCTGTGAATTATTCAGTGTAGCTTATTTTAAATCCTCTAATAAAAAAATACTTTTAATTGACTATATTATTACTACTGATTAGTATTAAAGTTATTGAATCCATTCATGACAGTGAAGAAAAGATCTTGGAATTACTTCTCTTTAAGGCTAGAATCATCATGAAATTGGATAGAGACAGAAAAGAGCAGCGGATAGAATGGTATACAGAAAGTGGCAGCACATAAGGACAACAGCTTTTTCCTAGGCCCACTTCTCTGTCTCTAGCTCCATACTTACACCCCTCCCTTGCTTCCATCTCTCCTTCCCTACTTGCTTCTAACGAGACATTATTCCAGACAGCAGGAATTCTAAGAGGTATTTCTTGGATGTGTACACAAACAATAAAAAAAAAAAAAAACATAGACAGGGGTCTGACCATACAAGGAGATGCAGATTCTGATGTATTCTAATCTGGCCACATTCTAGTGCCATGAGTCCCAGTGTTGCCACAACAACTTTGCAAATGAAGATAAAGTTTGGATTGAGAGCTGTGATAAGGGAAAGAGAATTTCATAAACCTATTGAAAGTATATGAATGGGTATGCTCAACTCTGCTTCCTCTTGGCAATTACAGGCAAATTTTTTTTCTGCTAAAATTTTTTGTTAGTTTATTATTACAGTTGTTAAATTTAAAATGTTTATTTAAATGATCAGTGGCAGTGCTTTGAATATTTGAGAGCAACTCATAATGTAAAAAACTACTGTTTTGCTTTGGAATGCACTTTTCTTGTTACATTTCTTGAGCTAATGCTAAAATTAATCTTAGCCTATTGGGACAATAATGAGCTTTAAGCAGAGTAAACTGGACGAGGGAAAATGCTAACTGAAGTTTTGCCAGAGTTAGTCCATAGAAAAGGTAATCCAAATTTCAACATACATGCAAGGCATTTTAAATCCAGGAAACTAATGTCCTATTCTTTTCCTATTACTGTTTAAAAATGCTTCTGAAAACTCTTCATACTTTTCAGCAAATGCCAGCTGGCTGTGGCTTCCTTAGCTGCTTCTAACAGATTCAGATCAGGACTAGATTAGATACTGTAAGGTTTGGTGATGGTGTAAACAATCTCCCTCAGCTGAAATGACCTTAAGTAGTAAGGTAAAACGAAGCAAAAAATCTTAAGAGACTGAAATGCGAGCTTTTCAGAGGAAAAGGAAACATTCATTGTACTCACAGGGGCAGTATTTATGTAAGTACCTGCCATGGTCCAGGCATATGATTGTTCTAGAACACTTTCTAAATATAAATCTTCTCATCTACAATGAGAAGTCCCATTTCTGAACACATTTAAATTTGTGATAGTCATAGTTAAACCTAGGAATATCAGAAGGGGCTTATTTGCATTATTATTATATTTAAAATATCAATAACCACCCTGACATTTAGAAATTACAAATTACATATTTACTGTTTGTCAGAAACTATGCTAATCTCCTTGCTTGCATGATCTCATCTAAAACTCACAACAACTCAGTGAATAGGTACTATTTTAAACCATTTTACAGATGGGGAAACCAAGGTAACTGACACACAGTAAGTGTCATGACTGACTTAAAAGCTCACACTTAACCTCCGTGCTATACTAACTTTTGGAATTTTAGCGATGAGGAGAGAAGAACTGGCCTTATTTATGTCACTATGAAGTGATTCACATTGATACCTTGATGGTAACTGCTCAAATAAACTATTTCAATTTAAGCCAACTTCATCTATAATTTTACCTTTTAGGTGAAGCACATTCCATTTGTACAGTTCCAAATTCCAAAACGTACAGTTTTGACTGTAAAACTAATTAACTACTATTAATAGAGTCTTTAGTAGGGTCCAGGTGCTGCTCTTAGGTAGGTGTTATTTTTGTCATCCCTACTGAAGCCCTGAGGGGTTACGTTTACCCTGCTTGTGAGCACAAGAGCTGGGATTCAAACACAGGCAGTTTGGTTCAAAGGCTCCAAGTCACTGCTCTACAGCCCTTCAACTGAAAGAGTTAATGAGCCATAACAATAATGAATTTTGTACTTTGAGAAGTGAGGGTTGGAGCAGAGTGCCTTAAGCGGCCCAGGAGTTTCATCATTTTACAGCATAACATTTTCTCCCTTGCTGTTCACCCTTTGGGGAAGCTAAATTTTATGTCAGAAGTAGACATCAGAAGGGAGAGGAATGGCCATAGCTATTTAATTGGCCTGGGGACCCCCTGCATCAGCTCCCACTCAGCATCACCCACTTCCTAACAGAGTAAGCTAGCAAGGTTCACTGAGAATAACTATGAAAATCTTCAGAAAACACACATTTCTCTTCTCTTCTAATTGCTCCTCCTGTCTTACTGAGTCCATAACCCTAGGTAGGTTCAATGCTCTATGCTTGCTCCTCTTTGAAATGTCTTATTGATGTCTGAGTGGAAAGTACACTACTAATAATGAATATTAATTGTACTTACCTTCAGGATTAGAAATATAACTATAGATTTTAATGAGGTGGTATAAGTTATTAACATTTATTTAGTGCTTTAAATTTTTACAATCTTATTTAGAATGCACAATTTGCAATGTCAGTTCCATTTCTTAGTTGCAAAAACAGAGTAACAGTTTGGCAAAGTGACTTGCTTAAAGTTATACAGCATACTGATAGTGAATATTCCTAGCCAGGATAACTCTTTAACCAAAAGTTCTTATTGGCATTGATGATCTAACCATAGCAACACTTAACTTGTATGCACTTAACTTGCAGTGCTGAGCACTATAAGTATATAATACAGTTCTCATAACAACCCGATGAGGAGGTTATTTTTACTCCAGTTTTACAGATGAGAAAACAGTCTCAGAGAAGCCAAATCATTTACCTAAGTTTGCACACTCATTGAGTGGAAAAGAATAAGAATCCAAACTCTGGTCTCTCTGACTCCTGGGACTTCCCTCTAAGCCCTGGGGAATAAAAGTACATGTGTAAAACAGTGGCTCCAGATGGTAAAGAATCCACCTACAATGCAGGAGACCTGGCTTTGATCCCTGGATTGGAAAGATCCTCTGGAGAAGGGAAGAGCTAACCACTCCAGTATTCTGGCCTGGAGAATTCCATGAGCTTCCCTGAAAGCTCAGTTGGTAAAGAATCCATCTGCCAGTGCAGGAGACCCCAGTTCAGTTCCTGAGATGGGACGATCTGCTGGAGAAGGGATAGGCTACCGACTCCAGTATTCTTGGGCTCCCTTGGTGGTCCAGCAGATAAAGAATCCACCTGCAGTGCAGATAGACCTGGGTTCAATCCCTGGGTTGGAGAGATACCCTGGAGAAGAGAAAAGCTACCCACTCCAGTATTCTGGCCTGGCGAATTCCATGGACAGTCATGGGGTCACAAAGAGTTGGACATGATTGAGCGACTTTCAATTCAATCAATTCAATGTGTAAAATGTTCTCCTTACCTAAAATTTTTTGAGAAGTAAGAAGATAGGAGGAGGGATTGCACCTCTATGCCAGAACAAGGAAGTATGGTTGTTAGCTTAACCCTCTAAATTTCAGGTCCAAAATAAAAGAAAACATGGACAAAATGTTCCTGTTTCTGTCATTAGGCTCTATGTTGCTTATGTTTTAAATAAAAACGTACTGGGTTAAGGACATTGAATCATGGCTCAGCTGGTTCACTGTAATACTTCTCTCCACCTACACTATTTACTAACAACAATGCTACCTAGGAATAATAAATAGGAATAATATAATAATTAATAATTATAAATATAACAATATAATTAATAAATATAATAAAATTATTACATATGATGTAATAATAAATAGATAATTAAGAATATAACAACATAAAATAATAATTGGGAAATCATTAAGTGACAGCAGGAAACATTGATTATGGGTTGTGAAAAGATACTACAAAAATTGGAAATGATATTAATACTGTGGGTACACATATACAGACATATGCACACACACAGACACACAGATGTGTTATTTGTTATTCAGATATAAGAATATTGACCATGTCTAAAAATGGCTTTGTGCACTCTATTAGAATAGGACTGCTTTTCAAATTGAATAACATCTGGTTAAAAGTAGGTTCATTTGCACAAATTTATGCTTATCCAAAACAAGATTTCAAAAATTTCAGCAACTAGATTGTGGTAGGAGAAGGTATATCAATAAGGCTGAACATGTGGCATAATTCTTTTTTTAAAGCTAAGTCTTAGGACAGTTAAAAAATGAGTATTTATCAGGATCAAGATATATTTATTGGATTGACCAAAAAGTTTGTTCGGATTTTTCTGTAAGATGTAACAGAAACCCCTAAGTGACATTTTTGGCCCATCCAATATACAAGTAAAAATGTAAACTTTTCAGGTAAAACAGCCTATTTATTAATCAAGAATTATGCTTATTTATGAAATTAAAGGATGCTTGCTCCTTGGAAGAAAAGTTATGACCAACCTAGACAGCATATTAAAAAGCAGAGACATTATTTTGCTGAAAAAGGTCCATCTAGTCAAAGCTTTGGTTTTTCCAGTAGTCATGTATGGATGTGAGAGTTGGACTATAAAGAAAGCTGAGCACTGAAGAATTGATGCTTTTGAACTGTGGTGTTGGAGAAGACTCTTGAGAGTCCCTTGGACTGCAAGGAGATCCAACCAGTCCATCCTAAAGGAAATCAGTCCTGAATATTCATTGGAAGGACTGATCCTGAAGCTGAAGCTCCAATACTTTGTCCACCTGATGTGAAGAACTGACTCATTTGAAAAGACCCTGATGCTGGAAGTGATTGAAGGCGGGAGGAGGAGGGGATGACAGAGGATGAGATGGTTGGATGGCATCACTGACTCAATGGACATGAGTTTGAGTAAGCTCTGGGAGTTGGTGATGGACAGGGAAGCCTGGCATGCTGCAGTCCATGGGGTCACAAAGAGTAGGACACAACTGAGTGACTGAACAGAACTGACTGATGCTTTTTCTGGCACAAGCTAGAATAAAGATTGCTGGGAGAAATATCAATGACCTTAGATAAACAGATGACACCACCCTCATGGCAGAAAGCAAAGAGGAACTAAAGAGCCTCTTGATGAAAATGAAAGAAGAGAGTGAAAAAGCTGGCTTAAAACTCAACATTCAAAAAACTAAGATTATGCCATCTAGTCTCATCACTTCATGGCAAAATTGATGGGTAAACAATGGAAGTAGTGAAAGACTTTATTTTCTTCGGCTCCAAAATCATTGTGGATGGTGACTGCAGCCAGGAAATTAAAAGATGCTTGCTCCTTGGAAGAAAAGCTATGACAAACCTAGACAGAATATTAAAAAACTAGAGACATTACTTTGCCAACAAAGGTCCATTTAGTCAAAGCTATGGTTTTTCCGGTAGTCATGTATGGATGTGAGAGTTGAACCATAAAGAAGGCTGAGTGCTGAAGAATTGATGCTTTCGAACTGTGGTGTTGGAGAAGACTCCTTAGAGTCCCTTGGACTGCAAGGAGATCAAGCCAGTCAATCCTAAAGAAATCAGTCCTGAATATTCTTTGGAAGGACTGATGCTGAAGCTGAAGCCTCAATACGTTGGCCATCTAATACAAAGAGCCGACTCATTGGAAAAGACTGATGCGAAAGATTGAAGGCTGGAGGAGAAGGGGTAACAGATGATGAGATGGTTGGATGGCATCACAGATTCAATGGACATGAGTTTACCAAGTTCTGGGAGATGGTGAAGGACAGGGAAGCCTGGTGTGCTGCAGTCTATGGGGTTGCAAAGAGTTGGACATGACTAAGAGACTGAATAATAACAACCTTTAAATTGCTTTTATTTGAGGCAGGGATCAAGGCGACCACATTTCCCATGGTAAACTCATCTCTTCTTTTTATTGCCCAGTTGCTCTAGCCAACCAAAATGCAAGTCCCCGAACTGGCCAAGCTGTTTCACAGCCTTTGCTTGAGCTGTTCACATTGCCTGGAAAGCACTCTCTTTTCCCTGCCCATCCTCACCTGCCAAAGACTTATCTCCAAGATACTTTTCCCTAAGAAACTGCTCCAGATTCATTACTATTCTCCTTCCTTGTTCAAGAAGTGACCATTTCTTCTGCAGGCACTTCCCTACACATTCCCCTTCCGTTACTTCTATCACATTACTCATCTCCTTATCGCATTTACTTACATGCTTCTCTGTCTGACTAGATTATAAACCGTGTTGAAACCTGTCATTCTGTAATAGACTCTGTGAACCCCTCCAAAGACCTTTTTTTTTTTTTTGGATGTATCATGAAGTCTAAGATTTAGATGAGTGCCAGAGCATTTCCTTCAGTCTTTTATATGAGTTCTTACTTTTACGATAGCTGGTAGCGCAGTTGGTAAAGAACCTGCTTATCAATGTAGGACACACAAGAGATGTGGGTTTGATCCTTGGGTCAGGAAGAACCCCAGGCAAAGGAAATGACAATCCACTCCAGTATTCTTAACCAGGAAACCCCATAGACAGAAGAGCCTGGCAGGCTATGGTCCATGGGGTCACAAAGAGTTGGACATGACTGAGCACGCACACAGGCAACAGGGAACAGAACATTAAAAATTCTTTAATTTGTTGGCCATGTTTAATTGACTTCCTTCTGAGGCCAAGAACCCTATTTGTCTCCAGAGCACTTCAACTTCACAGAACACCCCCAGAAGTTATCCATTATCCCTGTAAATGTGAATGCTCTTATTTAGCTGGCAATCTCTAGTGAGCACATTGAGTTCTGCAACCTGAGCAGATTTTCCTCTCTGTAAAGGGTTACATTCTAGGGCTGAAGTAAGTTTTTTTAAACCTATTTTTAAATTTTTACCTAATAATTTTCTATTTTTGTTTTAAAATATGACCCATCAAGAAGAAAAGTTCAGTCTGCATTTTCTAATGAAATTTCTAATAAATCTCTTTCAGGTCTGGATTTTACAAACAGGTTGGAGTGAATTTCTTCAGGCAGTGGAAGAAAAGTTTCAGGATTTAAGTAGTATACCAATGATCACAAATAAGTAATAGCAAAGGTGATAGAATTTCTTAGGAGGTAAGTGTATTTATGAAGATCTGTGGTGTATTTTCAGCAAGAATCAAAGATTTTACAGTATGAAGGAGCATCAGATTTAAAGGTGGCTCCCCAAACAAGTTGTCAATGTATCTACTAGTTTAGTTGCTGTGACTATTGTTAGACAAATCACAGTGGGAAGCTGATTATAGCTCACAAAAGGCCTGTTCATGTTTAAGATTCAAAGAGGTTTCCTTACCAAGGACTTAATTCATAAAGTCTTTGGTAAGGAAGATGTTATACAAAGACATTATTGTTTCAGAACTGGGAATCCACTTCTTGAAAAAGCCAGTACCATCTAGGATTCTGCTTAATTGTGTCTTAGTTACTGGCCTGGCAAAGTTTTGAACAGGCTATAGTCTGTCAGAAGTAAAGAGTTCATCTTCTGGGGATATATCAGGTCCTAGCTAATGAACTTTACTTTGATAAAATTATAAATTCTCTTTTGGGAAACTTATAGCCTTTCTGAACTGAAACAACAAGTAGAGAAAATCAGTCTAAGGACTTAGGTCATTTTCAGAACACAACAAAAGGTCATCCACATTTTGGTTACAGGCAGAATCACAGAAAAATTTACAGTCTTTGAGGTTGGGGTTGTTGAATTGTGAGGAGCAGGAGTGTACGTACCTCTGAGATACTTCCCCGATCGTCTAGTGGTTTAGACTTCACCTTCCAAGGCAGGGGGTATCAGTTCAATTCCTGATTGGGGAGCTAAGATTCCACATGCTTCATGGCCTAAAAACCAAAACATAAAACAGAAGCAATATTGTAACAAATTCAATAAAGTCTTTAAAAAAATGATCCACATTAAAAAAAAATCTTTTAAAAAATGGTGTACCCGCCAGTCAGGATGGCTGCTATCCAAAAGTCTACAAGCAATAAATGCTGGAGAGGGTGTGGAGAAAAGGGAACCCTCTTACACTGTTGGTGGGAATGCAAACTGGTACAGCCGCTATGGAGAACAGTGTGGAGATTTCCTAAAAAACTGGAAATAGAACTGCCATATGACCCAGCAATACTACTTCTGAGCATACACACCGAGGAAACCAGATCTGAAAGAGACACGTGCACCCCAATGTTCATCGCAGCACTGTTTATAATAGCCAGGACATGGAAGCAACCTAGATGCCCATCAGCAGATGAATGGATAAGGAAGCCGTGGTACATATACACCATGGAATATTACTCAGCCATTAGAAAGAATTCATTTGAATCAGTTCTAATGAGATGGATGAAACTGGAGCCCATTATACAGAGTGAAGTAAGCCAGAAAGATAAAGAACATTACAGCATACTAACGCATATATATGGAATTTAGAAAGATGGTAATGATAACCCTATACGCAAAACAGAAAAAGAGACACAGATGTACAGACAGACTTTTGGACTCTGTGGGAGAAGGCAAGGGTGGAATGTTTCGAGAGAACAGCATCGAAACATGTATATTATCAAGGGTGAAACAGATCACCAGACCAGGTTGGATGCATGAGACAAGTGCTCGGGGCTGGTGCACTGGGAAGACCCAGAGGGATGGGATGGAGAGGGAGGCAGGAGGGGGGATCAGGATGGGGAACACATGTAAATCCATGGCTGATTCATATCAATGTATGACAAAACCCACTACAATATTGTAAAGTAATTAGCCT
Source organism: Cervus elaphus (assembly GCF_910594005.1). Taxonomy (NCBI): domain Eukaryota; kingdom Metazoa; phylum Chordata; class Mammalia; order Artiodactyla; family Cervidae; genus Cervus; species Cervus elaphus. The sequence goes on along the minus strand of NC_057823.1, from coordinate 36,482,680 downwards.
CCAACTAATAAAAATAAATGAAAAAAATAAAATAAAATAAAAAAACAAAAAAAAAAATTAAAGATAATTTGGAGGAAAAAAAAAAATCTAAGGATCAATGTAGTCAAAGTTGTTAAAGCTAAGATGTATGAGCAATTTCTTCATTTAATAATAATACTGAAAAGCCAGTGTGGTTCCTTGTCTCAGTTTGTATAATAAAAAGTTACTGTCAACTGAAAAATATTGAACAATCTAAAAGTCTAAAATTATATTTATTTGGCAGACATACTGAGGACTTAAGCTTGGAAGACAAGGTCTCAGATAGATTTGAAGAATTGTTACAAAGAGCTAAGGATGGAGTCAGGATACATAGGAGGCTTTGAAAACAAAACAAAGCTGGTAGTTGGAACATGAAAAGTTTACTGCTAATTAAAGAAAATCAGGCATCTCAAGTTAATGAATTTCACACCTTTCTATAAATGGGAAGATAAAAGAGTCTGGGCTTGTTGAAATTGTTCCCTCTATATGCATCTTGATTAGGGCCAGTATCCTGTTTTTCTCCATCCTGAATCCCCTCGGTGCACAGTCGGGGCAGCTGCACTGGCTGATGGCTTTGTGGTGACAACATCCTTTGTTTACTGATACGGCAGACCCTTATCCACAGTACAAGGAATATTCTTCTGAGTTGAGAAGCTACTAGTTAGTACTACTCTTTCACAACATATGACATGGTCACAGTCTGAATGAAAAACAGTTGTTTTGCTTTTTCTAAGTATTTTACTTTTGTAGGGATCCCAGGTCTTAAAAATGGGTTACATTTTTCCAAATATCAGCACTTTTCTTCATCTTCTAGTACCATACTTAGGATCTGCCGTGATTTACTTAAAACCTCATTGAGAAGTATAGAGATGCTAAATGTGACTAATGCAAAACTGAAAGAAAAGAAAAATAATTATCATAATTAGGAGTAGTTGTCAGAAACACTCTTGGCTCACTTATTTGAGATAGAAACATCCAGGCTTGTGTTCCCTAGGTAAATATCCGTTCCAGGAAAAGTTAGCTGTACTACAAGAAATCTGTGGTCCTCCCAAACTGACTGGAATCCAAAACACAAAGCTATCTTAATCAGTTTTATTTTCATAACATATTTTCATATGCTCATGTTTTGGTTTCTGAAGTTCTGTTCACTTTTCAAGCATGCAAATTTCCTCAAGTTTTCATCCTCAGCTTTTGAGTTTTGTCAGTTTCAATGAAATCTGCTCATACTGGAAGTTGCTCAAGCAAATATTATTTGGTTGTATTATATTTTTCCCCCAGTGAATAATGTAGCAGAGCATTTGGTAGCCTACTTAAAATCCATTTCCACCCCCCTCCTTTGTTGTCCTTCTCTCTCTGAAGCTAGAAAGCCAGTTATTCACTCACTTCTCCAGCCTCCCTAGAAGCTAGGTGTTTGCCAATGTGACCCAATTTGGGTCATGGAGATACAATAGAAAATTTGCTCGTTAACTTCCCAGGAAGATATTCCTCCCTGGTAAAAGGAAAGTTGAAAGTGATGAGAACGTCTCTTTCCTTCCCCATCTTTCCTGCTTTTCTATATGTTTTCTGGTGAGGAAAAATCTGAAACTGTTAGAGTCAATGTGTGTCTATCAGGAGAAATCCCACATTTTTCTGCTGTACCATCCTGGAACCACTTTTTATTGTATGACACACTCAAGTGTCTTCATTATGTAAGCCACCACTGGCTGCATAGTCTGTTGTGTATAGCCTAAAACAGACCATATAAATATTATTTATGTATTAAAATATTTATTATATCTGTCATGTTTACATTTGAAGATTAGAAAACATATGATTATGTTCCATTTGTTTCTTGCCTGGAATGACTATCAGAAAGTTAAAAAGATTCTGTGGAAATCTTTGGCACAATCTAATATTTCAATGAGAAAGGAAGAGAGGAACATAGAGACAATTGCAACTGCTCTGTATATTAAAGAAACATCATTAAAGGGATCCATAACTGGGAATTGCCATGTTAATATGAATATGACTGTTAAAGCTCAATAGTTTTCTAATCCTATCCCATCTCTTATGTGCACTCCTTTTTTGAATAGCTTTATTGAGACACAACTCTCATAAAATAAAATTCATACTTCCTCTTTGAAAAGGATTTTTATCCTATTTTTCAGAAAAATGAAGACACTCAAGTTGAACCTTTCTTGCCCCATCTCTATCTTCTCTAACCAAAGGTCTCTACACTCACCATTGACAAGTCCAACCCCTCTACCCTGGATTCCTATATCCTTGGTTTTTTATTCCATCAAGAATCTTTACAGTCTTTCTATTTTGTAAGAAGCTAGTTCTTAGATGCAAGTTTCCAAAGGAGGTATAAGCAGTAGGGTGTGATCCAAATGGGGTTAGCTAAACAGTGTGGTCAGAGACCAAGAGGACTGGCCAGGGCAAGACTGCTGATTAGACTGAGTCAGCTGGGCTTGGCAAGTTTAGGAGACTCATCAGGCTTTAAGGTCTCTTTTAAAGGTAGCAATCAAGGTCAGAAAAGCAAACTAACTAAACTCTTCAGGACAGTGGACAAGAGCCAGTGCTAGAAAGAACTTGTTCTCTGATTGACGCCTGGGAAACCATTGCCCTCTTATCTACTATAGTCTAAGAATTCTTCAGTCAGCACCTTTCTCTGTCAGAGCCTTCTAGATATTGGGGAAATTTAAAGCAAAAAGATTTTAAAAAGAAGTATGGGAGGAAGGAAAGACAAAAGAAAAAGGAATAAAGGCAAGAAAAAAAAAAGATACTGTCTTCATCTATTCAAGAGCTCTCAGTATTCAAGTCAGATTCGAGGCTTAGCTAGAGGACTGGAGTCCCTTGTGCATGATAAGTCACTTCAGTGGTGTCCAACTCTGTGCGACGCTATGGACTGTAGCCCACCAGGGTCCTCTGTCCATGGGATTCTCCAGGCAAGAAAACTGGAGTGGATCGCCATGCCCTCCTCCAGAGGGTCTTCCCGACAGAGGGATCAAAACCGAATCTCTTATGTCTCCTGCATTGGCAGGCAGGTTCTTTACCACTAGCACCACCTGGGAAGCCCATTTGAGTCTCTCATGGTAGACTAATTCTTTAGAACCTTGTAGTTTTCTTAACAGCTTTCCTTTCAATATCTACCTTGAGAAGAGGACACTGAATAAGTACAAAAGCAAAGACAATTTATGGATATGGCTGTCAGTTAATTCCTCTTTATCTCCTTTTTGTGCATTTAGAATTGTGGCTCAGAGGGTAAAGCATCTGCCTGCAATGCGGGAGACCTGGGTTCGATCCCTGGGTCGGGAAGATCCCCTGGAGAAGGAAATGGCAACCCACTCCAGTACTCTTTTTTTTTTTTTCCCACTCCAGTACTCTTGCCTGGAAAATCCCATGGAAGGAGAAGACTGGTAGGCTACAGTCCGTAGGGTCACAAAGAGTCGGACACGACTGAGTGACTTCACTTTCACTTTCCTAAAATCCTTGGCTTTCCTGGTGACTCAGCAGTAAAGAATCTACCTGCCAATGCAGGAGACTCGGGAGACTCAGGTTTGATCCCTGGGTTGCGAAGAATCTTTGGAGAAGGAAATGGCAACCCTGTCCGGTATTTTTGTCCATGGAAATCCCATGTACAGAGGAGCCTGGCAGGCTACAGTCCACAGGGTGACCAGAGTCGGATATGACTTAGCTACTAAAGCTCCACCACCACCACCTAAAATCCTAAATCCAATGCTCTCTTCTTGGACTTTAATTATTTTTACACTCTGAGAGCATACTTTTTTTTTTAAAGTAACATGCCTTTTGAAGAGCCTGCTATGCTTCCTTGGTGCCCCTCCCGTCCGCCTGACTACATTAGAGGAGTTGACTCTTGTTACTACTATTGGGTGGGCACTAAGCTTTAGTTATTGGTTCTTTAGTGCTTGCTTTCTTCACCTTCTCTCCTTAGAAACCATCTTTCTTCCTGAGGGTCAACTCCAGGTGCTTTAAATGACTATTTCTTGGTTTCGTATCACTAACTGTAATGATTCCTGAGCCCCAACCCCATTTCTCTAAGTATCTTCTACTATGGATGTCCTATGATTACTTCAAATTTAAGCACTGAAGTTAGTCTTAGCCTTACCTACCCAAAATGGCTTGTCCTACCATATTCACCTTATTTTTCACTACATTAGTAAAATGCTAGTTACCTGATACTGTTAATGAGCAGCCTGTCTCCATTCCTAACCTTTTATGAGAAACTTTCAAAATTTTATCTCCGTCTTTTCCAGGATAAAAACTTTCTAGGAAGAACATTAAGCAAACAAATGTACCAGGTTAGACACCATACATCATTATCAACAAGAGAAAGTTAGAAACAGGTAAAAATATCATCCTATAATTTTTTAATTTCATTTTTGAAAAACACAAACTTGAGGATGAGATTATTTTTTCAGAAATAAATACAGTTAAAGTGACTTTTCCATGTATAACAAAAAGGTATTTCTTTTACCTATCTCTACCTCCCAAGGTTTAGAAAGCAAAAAGTCCTGTTTACTAAAAATCCATCATTGGTTCAGACAGATGTACTTTAATTGAAGCACTATTTACAGCCTGGAGCCCTCTCTCTATGGATGCTTTTGATCCAGGAACTATAATTAAAAGCCTCTGAGTAAATGGCAGTGTTCTTATAAAACACAGGGAAATTGTGGCCATTTGAATTTCTAGCAATTTCAGCTACAGAGAAAAGGACTTTTTAAGAAAGCTGCTTACTGAATTTCCCTCTTAAGAGGGTTCTCTTTTTCTTTCTGCTACTATATGGAAAGGAAAAATCAGCAAGTAAAATCAGAATAACATTTATCCATTCCTCAACTCTAGTTTTTTTTTTTTTTTTTTAAACTTTCTCAGAGCTCTAGTATATGTTTTTCTGTAGAACTAGTTTTCTACATGGTGTCTATATTTTCATTTTTAAAAATCATACCAACAGCAATTGAACCAGTTATGTGAAGTTATGTACAAAGCACACTTTAGGAATGGTATTATTGCCTTTCTCCTATATCTGTTGCTCTTCCCTCTGTTACTTGACATGCTAATATTTCACAATGATTCAAGAAAAGTGAAACTCTCATGCTGGACAGAATATAAACCACCACGTTCTTGGGCTCCAAAATCACTGTGGATGGTGACTGCAACCATGAAATTAAAAGACTCTTACTCCTTGGAAGAAAAGCTATGACAAACCTAGACAGCATATTAAAAAGCAGAGACATTACTTTGCCTACAAAGGTCTGTATAGTCAAAGCTATGGTTTTTCCAGTAGTCATGTGTGGATGTGAGAACTGGACAATAAAAATGGCTGAGCACTGAAGAAATGATATTTTTGAACTGCTGTGCTGAAGAAGACTCTTGAGAGTCCCCTGGAGTGAAAGGAGACCAAACCAGTCAATACTAAAGGAAACCCTGAATATTCATTGGAAGGACTGAGGCTGAAGCTGAAGCTCCAATACTTTGGTCTCCTGATGCAAAGAGCCAACTCATTAGAAAAGACCCTGATGCTGGGAAAGATTGAAGTCAGGAGGAGAAGGGGATGACGGAGGACGAGATGGCTGGATGGCATCCCTGGCTCAATGGACACGAGTTTGAGCAAACTCTGGGAGATGGTAAAGGACCAGGAAGCCTGGCATGCTGCAGTCCATGGGGTTGCAAAGAGTTGGACAAGAATGAGTGACTGAACAACAATTAGTTATTGTGGCTTCACATAATTGGGTAGGAAAGGCATCACACAGGACTGTACCAAGGGTTCAAGTAGCATCATGATATCCTCTTACTCTTACTCAAAAATGAACTTTACTTTTCTCTCTTCATTCTCTTCTAAAACACTCAGACATCATCTATGTTCAGGGATGATGGTCCTATCTTTCAAAAATGTAAGCATTCCCTGATAGTTGCAGAGAAGGATTCTGATTGACCCAGGGTCCATCCGTGAGTCAATTACCGTGGCCAGAGAATCTGAAATGAGGCAGTAGAGTTTAGTGGTTAAGAGCAAGTACTTGCAGATTTACGTACTCTCCTTTTAATGTACTCTCTGATTCTTGCCAGGTTCATAATCCCATTTTCATGGGAACTACCACTGCCTTTTTCCCAACTCAGTGTAGGGGCCTGAAGCCTAAGCATTGACCAGTGAGAGACAGCCCAGGTTGTGCTTGTTCATTTCTCTTCTCATCCCTCCCTATATAGCAGCTATTTCTACTTCCCTGGGTAGAAGAGGAGAAAAATAAGGATATACTCAGTTCACTTCTCCCTACATTTGTTATTATCTATGGGAATTCTGATGATTTGTTCTTAGCTTTCAAGCACTGCTTCTGGGAAACACAAGTAGAGCAATACTAAGCTTCAGCAGAACCTTCTACTTGTGTATTGGCTCTAACTGTTCCCGCTTTATCTGTTTCTTTCCTAACATGGTTGTTACTGACAAAATTCTGCTAGTAAAAATATATATATATTTTTATATACCCATAAATATACAAATGTGTGTATTATTTATAGAGTGTTACTTAGTTAGATATTGGTAGACAGAGTGTGTGACTCAACTTCACTAGTCCATCTTTATGCAGAAGTAACCACAATTAAAGGAGCCACTCAAGTGACTCTCACCTAGACATAGTTTGCTTCAAGGGCATTTGTTATGTTGTCCTAGGCAGAAAAGGGGCTGGCAGTTTCTGTTGGAAAATTTTGTGTTCTGCCTCACCAGTTATTCCATTAAATATATATATGAAAGAAAGCACGCACAGTCCCTGATAAGCTTTGTTTATAATCTAATTGGGTAGCCCCTCCCTGCTTCCTGCACACACCTTCTCTTTTCTTTGCTTTCTGAATATAAAAGTCTTTTGTAATTATCCCTTTCCATGGTTGAGAAACAGTCCCAAATTGTCTGTTCATTAATCTAGCTCTCTATCTTATCTCACCGTTTTGGCTAGGGGCAAGTGCTAAGCTTTGATGATTTACCAAGTCATCTTTCCTCTTTTTTTTTTTTAAAGACTTTTTTTTTAAGAGACATTTTAGGTTCACCACAAAATCAAAAGGAAGAAGCAGAGATTTCCCAGAAACTCCTGCCTTTGCACGTGAATAGACTCCTCATTACCAACACTCCTAACCAGAGCAGTACATTTGTTACAACTGATGGACCTACACTGACATATCATAGTCACTGAGTTCATGGTTTGGACAGATGAATGACATGTATTCACTTTGATAGTGTCATATACAGCATTTTCAACACCATTTTAAAAAGCCTCGCTGCTCCACCTATAGTCATCTCCCACCACCAACCTCTGGCAATGACTGATCTCTTTACGGTCTCCATAATTTTGCTTCTTTGAGACTGTCACAAAGTTGGAATCATACAGTATGTAGCCTTTTTAGGTTTACTTCTTTCACTTAATAACATGCATTTAAGGTTCCTCCGTGACTCCTCACGGTTTACCAGCTCATCTCTTAGTACCACTGAATGATACTCCATAGTCTTGATGTACTACCGTTTCTTTACCCATTAACTTACTGACAGACATAGTTTTTACTTGTAATCTTGGAAAGTGTAAATAAAGCTGTTACAAACATTTGTGTGCAAGTTTTTGTGTGGAGATAGTTTTCAATTTCTTTGGATAAATTCTGAGGGGCATGACTGCTGGATCACATGGTACGAGTACAATTAGTTTTGTAAGAAACTGCCTAAGTGTCTTCCAGTGTGACTGTATCATTTTGACTCTCATCAGCAATGAATGAGTGTTCCTGTTGCTCTCCTTCCTCTCGGGCATTTAGTGTTGCCAATGTTCCAGATTTGGGCCATTCTAATAGATACATAGTAGTATCTCATTGTTGTTTTGCATTCTCTCATGATATGGAGCATCTTTTTATACGCTTATCTGACATCTGTATATCTTCTTTGGGGATGTGTCTGTTGAGGTCTTTGGCCCATTTTTCAATCAGGCTGTTTGTTTTACTCTTGTTGAGTTTTAAGAGATCTTTGTGTCATTTGGGATAACAATCCTTTATCAGAAATATCTTTTGCAAATATTTTTTCCCAGTCTGTGATTTGCGGTCTTCTTATTCTCTTGGCAATGTCTTTCACAAACCAGAAGTGTTTTTACTTTACTGAAATTCAGCTTATTCACTATTTCTTTCATGGATCATGACTTTGGTATTATATCTTAGAAGTATGCATCAAACCAAAGGTCATCTAGGTTTCTTCTGTGCTATTTCCTAGGAGTTTTATAGTTTTGTGTTCCAATTTTGGGTCTTGGATCCATTTTGAACTAGATTTTGTTAAGGGTAGAAAGTCTGTGTCTACATCAAATTTTTTGCACATAGTTGTCCATTTTTTCCAGCACCATCTTTGCTCCATTGTATTGCCTTTGCTTCTTTGTCAAAAATCAGTTGAATATAGATCAGAGCCTGTTTCTGCATTCTCTATTCTGTTCCACAGATCTATTTGTCTGTTCTTTCCCCAAAATCACACTGTCTTGATTACTGGAGCTTTATAGTAAGTCTTGAAATCAGATAGCATCAGTCCTTCAACTTTGTTTTTCTCTTTCAATTTTGTTCTGGCTATTCTGAGTATTTTGCCTCCCATAAAAATTTAGAATCAACTTATCAATAACCACAGAATAACTTGCTGGGATTTTGATTAGAATAGTCCCTCTACTTCATTCTGTCCCAGAGTCAAATGCTTTCAAGTTGCTCCTGGCTAAACAAAACTGCTTGCTGCTGTCTTCCTCATGGCTTCTCCTTTCCCTTTCAAAATTACATCTTTTGACTTCTGCTTCCCTTCTAATGAAAACTCCAATAGATGTTAGAAGAGCCATGACCTGATGTACATGACTTACTGCTAGTTCCAAAACCTTCCTAGAAGTATTTTCTTTTCACCAAGTGAATATCTAAAACTGGAAGTGTATCAAGGAGTTTTCTAGTTGGACCTGTATATTTTGCCTTTCAACAAAAGCTGGCCTTTATAGTCTGGGTGTTGGGTCAAGGTAGGGAGGTAAGCTTTCCTTCCATCTTGAGGAAAGGGAGGAGAAAACTATTCAGGGAAGATGGTTCTTTCTACCAAAGGCTCACTGAAGACCCAAACTTAAAAAAGTCCTGTCTCTTCTCACCTTGTCAGCTAAGGAATAGCAGACCCTGACTGAACTCGCTCTGGGCTTCAGGGAGCTTTGGAGAACATTTAGAGGGCCTTTGTAGCCTAAGAGATCTGAGTTCAAATCTTTGGATGGCAGTATGACCTAAATCTAATATTACCCTGGGCAAGTTATTTGAGTTCAGGATTCTTCACTTGTAAAACAGAGATATTAACCCTTACACCCTTATCTATTGGGTGTCGACTATGGGATGGAAGCCCTTCTTGGTGGCTCCCATGGCACGGGTCCGAGGAGGAAAGAGATTTATATCAATGAGTGTAGGATGCTGGGAAAGATTGAAGGCAGGAGGAGAAGGGGATGACAGAGGATAGATGGTTGGATGGCATCACCGACTAGATGGCCATGAGTTTGGGCAAGCTCCGGGAGCTGGTGATGGACAGAGAAGCTGGTGTTCCGCAGTCCATGGGGTCACAGAGAGTCGGACACGACTGAGTGACTGAACTGATCTGAGGATAAGGATGGCAGAGAGGAGGGGAATGATGGGAATTTCAGTAAATAAGCTGGTGAGAAAGAGGCATGATTACTTCTCCATCTGAGCGACTTCCTATATGCTCCTTTCCTTCCCCCACAAGAATCTCAGAGTTGAGCCTGTTTGCTCTTCTTTACACTGTCACCACCACACCTTAAGTCTGATAGAAGTCCTCCTGTTCTTTTAAGACTAGAACTGAAGAGAGCATAGACTTCTCTTTGGCCTGCCAGTCCTTGAAACCACAGTACTTTGGTTTTCTAAGAGATTCTGCTGCTAGCAATAAGGCAAAATATGCAGAATTTTATTTAAAGAAATACTTCCTTTTTCAGAACCATCCTTCCTCTTTTGTTTCTTAGAAATAAAGCTGGAGAAAAAAAAAAAACTAAAGAAATTACAGGGGGGAAAAGGAGTGAAAGGAACTAAAGGGAAAAAATAAATAAATAAAGGTACACAGCCTTTGAGTATTCAAAGGACAGAATGAGAAAATTCAATTACAGTTCAGGAAATAATTCAATTCAAGAATTCCTCTGGACTTCTTGTTAGGAGGTGGATTTGGGGCCTCTGGGCAGAAGGGGAAAGAGAAGGGAGGATGAAAGGCAGACATACATAATTTACCTTCATCTCTTCCATTCTTCCATTTCCTTATCTAACTAATTTTGCAACAAGGTCAGAGTTACGCTCAAGTTGCATAAGAAGTTAGGACTGGATTTTGGATTGAATAGAGCTTTGTTAAGGGAGGTGAGCGACATTACTGGGTGATCTATGAAAGAGCAGCAGTTTGAAAGCAAAGAGCTTGCCTATGGACAATTCTCCAGGGTAGTTCTTTAGGGACTCTTTATAGGTATATACATATGTAAGTCAGATCCTGTCTATATTCATTCTTGTGTTCAACTATTAGTTGTATCTACTCTGTGCTATGATAAATACTGGGGACCCAGGGATACAATGTGTGTGCATGCTGCTCAGTTGTATCCAACTCTTCTGTGACCCCATGGACTGTAGCCCACCAGACTCTTCTGTCCATGGAATTTTCCAGGCAAGAATACTGGAGTGGGTTGCCATTTCCTTCACCAAGGGATTTAAAGATGCTTGTGTAATCATCAACACGAAATGCTTTACTAATTAAGCTGAGTTATCATTCAGTACAACAACCATTCCGCACAGCAAAAACTATTTCAGAGATGATGGAGCAGTAGAGGATCCTTCCTATACATTAGGGGTTGGCAAACTTTCTCTCTAAGAGCCCAAACAGTAAATATTTTGCTTGGCAGGATGTATGATCTCTGTTGAAACTATTCAACTCTGCAGTTGTAGTGTGAAAGCAGTCATAGACCATACCTCAATGCCTATGCATTGCTGTGTTCCAATAAAATTTTACTTATGAACATAGGAATTTCATATAATTTTATGCATCAAGAAATATATTTATTCTATGAATTTTTTCAACCATTAGAAAATGTAAAAAACATTCTCAGTTCAAGGACTGTATAAAACCAGACAGTAGGTCTTAGTTGTAGTGGAATAAATACAGTATAAGGATATACCTGTTTCATTGAAACAGTTCATCTGCTGTACATCAAAGATAGGGTGTTTAATGGGCAGGTTTTCTCTGAATAAGAGGCAAAGGAATACCCTCACTTTTTGTTAGTTGTAGCACTACAGTCCCATAGGTTTGGATACAGGCCAAGATGGCCTCAGAACATTTATGGCATTTCAGACATCACCAAAAAATTTGATTTGGACTGAGGTTTGACACTATATGGAACACTTCAGAAAAAATATGTCAAAAGGTTAGGTTTATTTAATAATAGTAATAATAATAATAGGGACTTCCCTGTGGGGGAAAGACTTAGCCTTCCACTGCAGTGCATGAGTTTGATCCCCTTTTGGGGAACTAAGAATCCTCATGGCCAAAATACCAAAACATCAAACAGTATTGTAACAAAATCAATAAAGGCTTTCAAATAGTCAAAAATCTAAAAAATATTAAGAATAACTAACATCTATTAAATTCTGCCTATGTGCTAAACACTGTGTTCATTTAATCTTCATGATAATCGTAAGAAGGTGTATTAATATCCCCACTTTACAGATAAGGAAAGTAAAGCACAGAGAGATTAAGTTACTCATCTAAATGAGTAACTACGGCAGAAGTCAAATTCCATCTATTTCTAGGATGAAGGAATTTAATAAAAACTAACAGATGTTTATCAGGAATAAAAATGCCAGGCAAAATATTGTTGATAAACAAGTTACTCTTGCTAATTTTACAGATGAGGAAAATGGTCTTAAAGTTAACGAGACATTTTCCATGGTCACACAGCAAATGAGAGATCAAGAGTAGATCTCAGATTTTCTAACTACTAGGTCCCTTACTTTCTTTCATTCTTTTAATTTTTTATTATGTACTTTTTAAAGTATGCCTTTTAAAACCAGATGATAGGCAGAATAGAGCGAGTAAACGTGCTAAACTTTGGGCTAGATACAGAATTTATATGAAACAGAAAAATCTTGATTTAAGATTTAAAATATAAAATTAACTGAAAGGCATTTTAAATAAAATCTGAATTAATAATTATATAACCAAATGTTACACCTCAATAAAATAGTATTTTTTAAGACAATTTAAAGTCCCTCATTTTTATGAGGACACTGGTATAAATAATGGAATTTATTTACATCAAATTTAAAAAAGGGAGATGGCTCTTTTAGACTTTTTAAAAAAATATTTTTTAACTATAGTTTATTTACAATGTTGCATTAGTTTCTGCCCTATGGCAAAGTGTATCAGTTATATAAATACATATATCTGCTTTTTAAAGATTTTTTTTCTTAAACTTACTTTTAAAGTAAACTTTTAAAATTGCAAAACAAAGTATATGTACATTGCAAAAAACTTAGGGAAAGCAAAAAAATAAATAAATAAAATTACCAGTACTCTTCTCATCCAACTACTAGTGTGAAGAGTTTTTTGTTTGTTTTTACCACCAGAAAAGGGTATAAAAATCAAAATTGGTTTCAGTTCAGTTCAGTTCAGTCGCTCAGTCGTGTCCAACTCTTTGCGACCCTCTGGACTGCAGCATGCCAGGCCTCCCTGTCCATCACCAACTCCTGGAGCTTACTCAAACTCATGTCCATGGACTCGGTGATGCCATTCAACCAACTCATCCTCTGTCGTCCCCTTCTCCTCCCGCCTTCAATCTTTCCCAGCATCAGGGTCTTTTCCAATGAGTCAGTTCTTCGCATCAGGAGACCACCTTTTTTACTGGGAAGTTCTTTTACATTCACTCTTTTACCCTTTACTGAACACCTAGATCGTACAGTGCTCTCTGCACTAGACACTGGGATACACGACAGCTTGTCTCTTAAGAGGCTTACGGTACAGGGGCGGAGACAAAAACAGATGTTTATCAAAACAAAACGTGTCAAAACACAATGAGTTGAATCTCACAGTTGGGATTATGACACTAATCACTTTGGAATTCTTAAGATTTTTCCGAAACACCAGCTCAACGCAGGGCGAGTGCAGTATTACTATTACCACAACTTAAAAACGAATGTTAAGTTGAACTTTGGTGAAAACACCTCATTTTAGCACTTGTCAAGTGTTTATTTTCTTTTTTAGCCAACTGGAAACGCGCGTCCGGCCGGAGTTACTACAGCGCGGGTCAGAGAAGCCGCAGAGTTCCCATTCACTAGTATTCGCGGGCCGCCCACAAGAGCGGTGTTTGTTGGGACTTGTAGTCTCTACCAGGACCGAGGACACCGCAAGTGTATTTATAATGCACTTCTCCCTTTTAAGCTTTCTGGTCCAACAGTCAGAATAAACCCTAACCTACAGCATAATTTGACAGCCCTTAACCTTATCCAAGGATCTTTATGTTTTTACTAGGCTCCTGACGTTGAACATTCAAACGCACAGCGTCCCTCGCAAGCCTTTAAGACATTGGTCTATCCTCAGCAGTGGGTGGAGCCTTAGGTGGGCTAGAGCTCGGGATTGGCCAACATCTCCCTCGAAGAGGCGTTTTCCTCTTGCTATTCTGTCAGCGGTGGTAAAAAAGTGAATCCTTTACCGCAGTATTCCTTTTCGCCCCGAGAATCTCGCGATATTTCGGCCAAAGGGACCTAGCGACGCGTAGGGAGTCGCCGAGGCCATTGGGGGTGGCGGGCACCGGAGCCTGCAAGGGCCAGGTCAGGTGGGGAGGGCGATCGTGTGCTGCCTGCGACACTTGGGCTCGGTCCGGGCCAGCCACCCAGACCTCAGGGAAGTGTTGCGGACGGCGTGGCCCTCCTGGCCGGTGAGTCGGCCAGGGGTCGCGGCCGCTGGGTCGACCCAGAGCTTCACCTGGGCCCGCGTGGACTGTGACAGGTGCGCGGCCGAGCGCGGCGCTCCGCCCGCTCGCTGGCCCGCCCCCTCCGGGCCTCACAGGCCGGGGCTCGGGATGAGCTGCGGGCCGCAGCTGAGCGGCTCCGGCGTCTGGCGCCTGTCGCTGCAGAACGGCCGCCGCCCGTGAAGGAAGGAGGGAGGGAAGCGACCGCTGACCCCGGGCATGAGCCGGACACGACGTCAGTTGCTGGACTGAGGCGCAGACATGAACCTGCACCAGGTGCTGACCGGGGCCGTGAATCCCGGCGATCACTGCTTCTCGGTGGGCAGCGTCGGCGACCAGCGCTTCACGGTGAGTTTGGGAAGCTCCCTCGCCGCCCGTGGCGAGTCCGCGCCCCTGAGTCAGCCGGTCTCGGCCCGGAGCAGCGGGCGGAGGCCCTGAAAACCTCGTCGCCCTTGCGGGGGTCGCCCACGTTCCAGGGGGAGGTCCCGACTTTTTAGGGTCGGCAGACCGGGCCTTTGAGGACGGAGGCGGCAACAGCACTTTGATCATTGAGCTACTTGATGTTTATCGAGACTACACTCGGAAGCTAGAATGTTTTGTAGGATTTTTTCAAGTTTTAATCTGACATCTTTTGGTTGGGGTGGTTTAACAATGTCGTTCCTGTGTAATATGTGTGTGGGGGGGGGTGGTTTATTGCCCACGTCCATAGGCTCTTAATTGTCAAGTTTAGGAATAGCTGGGATTAGTTTCATTTCTTCCTCTGAGTTAAGGTCAAGTTTTTGTAGTTAAAAAGAGTGGGTGTCTTAAAAAAAAAAAAGTTAAAACAGTTACTAATTGTTTGCTGTCAACAACTAGCACGTAGTAAAAATATAGTGAAAACAGTGCTTTTCATTTAGTTTTCTTTAAGTTCACTGGGAATAACTTTGGAAAGAGAAAACTATTTTTGTTAATGGTTCACTCCTGCCATCCTTGCACTCCGTATTTAAGAGTGTAGTAGTCCTGGGAGACTTTTATTTATTTTAGATTGTTCATATTAATTACCAAGTTACATTACTGTTTTCCAGTAAAACTCCTCTTTCATTTGTAGTAGTAGTTCCATGTTAAAGTTTAAATGGAAGTGTCGTGTTTTTCATTTGTCTTCCCTAGATAGTGAAAGGAGGGCCCCAAACTTTTGCATCTTAGCAGAATATTGACATTTTCTTCCTTAACTGTAATTTTTAAGAGAATTTTCTGTAGTTATAATGATTTCAAGCTTTAGGTCAGTATTGCACATAATAGTCCATATCTAAATATACTTATCGGGTTCATGATTTTTGCTACAACTTGAATAGTTATTAAGCTATCTCTTAATAGTTGTGGTTAAGTTACTTAATTTTGCATGTATCAGTGAAGCAAACTAAACAGCTTAATAGATACCCCAGGTTTTCTTTTTATCCACTATTGACTATTTTTTGTCATATTTGTCAGTCAATAAATAATAGAAAAGAACCCAGTAATCATTATTTAATATGTAGTCATTTAGTATCTGAATTTTGCTTTTAGTGCCAACCAAGTACTTTGCTTTTGAATAGTTTGTTCCTTCCCTGTAGAGTGACTCATATATGCCTTAAATTGCACTTGACACTAGGAGTTTTAGAGATTCTAATTCTAAATGTTAACCTTGCTTCAGTGTTCAAAGAGGAGAGTGAACTCTGAGGGTGGTAGAGGGCCACCGGAGTCTCCCAGCAGTTGAACATTGCTTTCTGCTGTTGCTGTTCAGAAAATGAAGATCATCCTAAGGAAATTTTTCTAATGGGAGATTTTTGGATGGTAACATTTCATTCTCAGACATCTCCTAAAGTTATATGAATGCTCCTCTAATGTAAATTATAACAACTTTATCTGAGAAGGCATTCAGAATCTATTAGTATGTAAGCAGTGGTGTGAACTTCAAAGTATATACAGTATGCTGACTTATTTATGCACCTAGATGGCCAAAGTGTTTATAAAATTTTGGTGAATGCTTCTGTTATTTTAAAGGAGAGGTGAGTTAATGTGTCCAAGATAAGAACATCCTATGCCATCATTTAGCTTGCTGCTCAGGTTTACTGAATTTTAAAGTGTGTTTCCATAGATCAAGCTTTAATCACCTCCCACCAAGCCTCCTGTAGATTTCTCTCAGATCTCAGGAATCAGTGCAGTAAATAAGGTGAAAATAAACATTTTGTTGTTGTTATTTAGTATGAAGAGATCCCAGGTTTCTCTAATTCTGACGGTAGTTTATTAACAACCATCTTTCTTCCTTTGCAGCTAATCTACCCTGACTCTTCAACATTAAATTAATTCGTTATAAACTAGATTTCTTGCCCTCAGTCTTTTGGTTACTATATTCATCTTAATTTAATCTCTCTTGAAATTATCCTCTTTTCTAAAAAGTAGAACCTCTTGTTTACTCCTTGAATTTTGTTTTTAACCTCTTGATTTTGGCTTTTTTTTTCCCATAGAGAGCAAACATTAATGGTAGATGGTATGTGCAGACTAAAAATCTTTCCCTAAATTCCAGTTTTACTTCACCTAGAGACATGAAATCTTCCTCTTACAGGCCCACTTGAAGAATTATTTTGTTTCTCCTGTTAAATTATACCTTCTCTAAAGACAGATTTAATGTTTGTAATTCCTCTCTTTGCATGTTTGCAGATAACTTATTTGTTCTTATTTTAAAAGATTACAAGAGATGAGATCCTGTTTTCTGAATATAGCCTGACAGGCTTTAAATTAAAATGAGTGCCATTTCTCATGGATTCTAGATTTTAAAATATGACATTTCTAATATAGTTAGTATATATGAGACACTTTTTTTTGCTACTTAAACTGGCATCCAACTATTTTGACTTTTCTGTTAATAGGAAAACTTCTAGTAGGCAGTGACCGTGTCTGTTACACTTCAAAGCACTTTATTTGCACTTTCATTTTATTAGTAACCTATTTTGCCCTGTGTATGTCTTCCAAAGTTTCATTGTGAGTGCCTACAACAGTGATTGGAGTACTGGTGTCACCTAATACTAGCATCATAATCTGAATTTGATTTCCAACCTAGTCCTTACAGTTAGTGATACATCCATGGGGAAATTCTTTTACATTCTTTGAGTTTCTTTTTCTTCTTATCTGTAAAATGAGGCTAAGGAAAGCGTATTCATAGGATTGTTACATGAAAAACTGTTAAGTTCATTGCTTGGTACCTGTAAAACTCTTAAAAATGTCAGTTATTATAAAGGCTAAACTCATAGTGCCTAGATTAAAAACTAATTAAATCAATGAATAATAATAAAGTCTTACTGCTATGTAATTAAAAATTTCAGTTTTAAGAAGTATTTTTAATCATTTAGATTTGAGTTCAAATAAAATACCTCAATTAAAGTTAAAAAGTTTTTTTTCAATATCAGTTATGCATTTTACCCTGAATATCAGAGGAACAAGCAGGAGAAATTTCGGGTATATTAGCAAAAATTCTTTAATTTTTCTTTATTTACATGAATTTTTCCTTCATTCCTTTTTCCTTGTTAATTTCCTACAGTCTTTAGAGTAAAAGTATATGAGCACCTGGCCGTAATCTGTTGACGACTTTTGTTTTTATAAAAAAAAAAATTTGTTTTTCATAGTTAAAAACAGGCATAGTTAGATCTGGTTTTCTAATATTTCTGTGCATGCTAGTGATATGTGCTTTAGCATATAATAGATTTTCTTACTTAGTGTTGAAATTGTGTTTTTACTGAAATGGAAAGGGAGGTAATTTTCAAGAGACAGATTGTGTTAATATTTAGGACTTCTGTCTCTAGTTTGTAAATTAAATACTTGGCTATATGAGGAATAGCAAACAAATAATAGCTCCAAGCTGTCTTTTGTGTTGGACAACTCAGTGTTCCCAACCAAAGGGACCCAGATTAGAAGTCAAAGGACTGCAGCTATCTGGATGTTGGTAGAGAAATGCAGGCTGAATTAGCATTCTCCTTCGACTTTCTGTAATAGTAAGCATCCTTTAGTTTACATTTTTGTTTTGTTCACTGTAGGGAAGCCTTTATAGAAAGTTCTTTTTTTGGAGAAGCACGTGAATGGAGAGAATACAGGAGGGGAAAGTTTGATAATGTATGTATCTGGAGAGAGAATGATTTTTGTGGTGCTCATAGGCCATTATGGGTACAAATTAGACTTTAAATATTTGGTTTATTTTAAAATATTTTATTTTAAATAGTATTAAGGTACCTTTAAAATTATTGAAGATATATGAATTCTTAATGTTGTGTTTTAATAAATGAGAATAATATTAATTACAATATGCCAAAAATAAGTCATTTAACCAGGAAGTATACCCGGAAGAAATTCTTCGGGATATTTACCTGGTATGGTTGGTTAAAATAAAACAGTGAAGACAGGAAATCCAACTGTTAAGAGAAATCACAGGATTTCCATATTAGAATGCTGACTGTTGCAACCTTGGGTAATTTTTAAAATTTAGAATATTCGAGACAGTTGTCTGCCAAATTTAAAGTTAAAAATCATGTTTGTTGTATGCTAAATAGCATGCACATGAACTCAGTTTTTTCTTTGCACCTTGTTTAGCCTCAGTTAGTAATCGTAATATTACATGTGCCTAATAAAAGGATTTTCATTTGTCAATTTAATTTTCATTGCTTAGTAATAGGTTATTCTGATTACGGATCTGTTGACAGAAGCAGCTAGTGTATCAATTGTAATATATGCATATTACTTTTGAAACTTGGGTAGCATGGCAATTTATTTGATAAACTAGTTCTGTTCTTTTAATTAGTGTTTTAATAATAATAGGGCACCTTGAAATGAATTTTTCAGAACCATTTATTTTGTAAAAAATCTATGAAACTCTTTAGAATTTGGTTTTAAATATTATGTATAGTATATTTACAACCAGGTAGGTTAGTAGAGATGGGTTATTTTAAAATCATACATATCCAAGTTTGTTTATTTTTTCTTTATTCTGTTAATGTGTGAATTATTAATACATTAAGTTTTTTAAATTGAAGTATAGTTGATTTACAATGTTGTGTAACTTTCAGGCTTACAGTGAAGTGGTCTGGATTTATATATGTGTATATATATGATCGTTTTTCCAGTATAGGCTATTAGAAGACATTGAATATTGTTCCCTGTATTATCCAGTAAATCCTTGTTGCTTTTCTGTTTTATGTTTAGTCGTTCATGTCTGTTAATCCCATCCTCCTATTTATCATTTGTCCCCTTCCCTTTTCCTTTTGGTGACTCTAAGTTTGTTTTCTTCATCTGTGAGTCTGTTTCTATTTTGTATATAGATTCATTTGTATAGTTTTTTAAATTCCACATATAAATACTATCATACAATATTTGTCTTTTTTTCTCCCTGACTTCAGTTAGTGTGATATTCTCTAGATCCATTCATGTCGCTACAAATGACAATATTTTATTCTTTTTATGATAAATATTCCATTATATATATGTATTATGTCTTCTTTATACATTTATCTGTTGATGGACACTTAGGTTGCTTCCATGTCTTGGCTGTTGTAAATAATGCTGCTATGAACTTATTAAGTTTGTTTTCCCAGTTTGGTTTGGTGTACTGACATGCTTATTAACTTGTCATGTTGTAAAAACTCTAGTGATTGAATTAATTTTAATAATCTATTTAAAATATCCATAAGAAGATGCATCTATTTCAAGTGATTTTTGCATGATACCCAGTTTGGATTATCTGTATAGGTTCACCTCTCTCTCTTTATTTTCCGCTAAGCCTTATTGAGATACAGTTGGCATTAACATTGTATAAAGTATACAATGTTATGATTTGATACACATACATATTATGAAATATTTACCACAGTGAGATTAGTTAACATATCCTTTACCTCACATAATTACCACTTTGTTGTTAGGACAAAAACATTAAAGCTTTATTCTAATAGTAACTTTCAACTGTACAATGTAGTATTGTTAGCCATAGTCACCCTGCTATACATTAGATTCCTGGAACTTACTCATCTTATTACTGAAAGTTTGTATCCTTTGACCAGCATCTCCCATTTTCCCACCCACAGCCGTGGCAACCACCATTCAATTCTATTAGTAAAATATTTCTATTAGTAAAAATGTTTTAGATTCCACATGTAAGTGGAATATATATGTACAGTATTTGTCTTTCTCTGACTTAGCATAATGCCTTCAAGGTTGTCACAAGTGGCAGGGTTTTTTTTGTGTGACTGAATAATATTCTTTTGTTTCTGTGTATGTGTATAAAATATATTTTTTAAAATCCATTCATTCACTGATGGACACTTAGGCTGTTTCCATATCTTGGCTTTTATGAACAATACTGAAATGAATATGGGAGTGCAGATATCTCTTAGAGTGATTTCATCATCTTTGGACATAATCCTAGAAGTTGAGTTGGTGGAACATATGGTAGTTTTGCTTTTAATTTTTTCAGGACCCTTCCCTAGTGTTTTTGTTTGCTGTTTGTTTTTGTTTCTTTTGCCTGTGCTGTGTCTTCATTGCTGTGGGTGGGCTTTATCTACTTGCAGCAAGTGGGGACCACTCTCTAGTTGCAGTGTATGTGCTTCTCATTGCAGTGGCGTCTCTTATGGTGGACGTGGGCTCTAGGGTGCATGGGCTTCAGTAGTTGCAACACGCAGTCTCAATAGTTGTGGCATTTGGACTCTAGAGTGTGGGCTTCAGTAGTTGTGGCCCACGGGCTCAGTAGTTTTGGCCCACAGGCTTAGTTGCCTTGCCACATGTGGAATCGTGTGGACCAGGGAATCGAACCTGTGTTCCTGCATTGGCAGGCAGATTCTTAACCACTGGACCGCCAAGGAAGTCCTCTTCCATATTGTTTTTCACAGTGGCTATGCCAGTTTACATTCTCACCTAGAGTACACAAGGATTCCTTTTCTTCACATTTTTACCAACACTTATCTTTTATCTTTTTGATGATAGCATCCTAATGGGTGTGAAGTGATATCTCATCCAGTTTTAATTGGCATTTCCCTGATGATGAGTGATATTGAACGTCTTTTCATGTACCTATTGGCCAGCAGTACATCTTCTTTGGAAAAATGTGTGTTTGAGTCCCCTGCCCATTTTTAATTGGATTGTTTTTGCTATTGAATTATGAGTTCTTTATATATTTTAGATAGTAACTTTTTATCAGATAAGGTTTGCAAATACTTTCTCCCATTTTGAAGGTTACTTTTCATTTTGTTGATGGTTTCTTTTGCTATGCAGAAGCTTTGCAGTTTAGTGTAGTCTTATTTATTACTGCTTTTGTTGCTTATGCTTTTGGTGTTCAGTTAATCATCACTGATTGTCAAGGGCCTTTCCCCCCTATGTTTTCTTCTAGGAATTTTGTTGTTTCCAGTTTTATTTTTCAGGTTTAACTTTTTGATTCATTTTTGAGTTTATTTTTGTGTGCGATGTAAGACACAGGTTCAATTTCGTTCTTTTGCACAGGGATGTCCAGTTTTCCCAGTGTCAACTTATTGAAAAAACTATCTTTTCTCTATTGTATATTCTTGGCACCTTTGTCAACAATTAGTTGACCATATATGTGTAGATTATGTCTGGGCTTGTGATTTTGTTTCTTAGGTCTCTATGTCTGGTTTTATGCTGATACCATGTTGTTTGGATTATTATAGTTTTGTGATATAGTTTGAAATCAGGAAATATGATTCCAGCTTAGTTATTCCTTAAGATTGCTTTGGCTATTTGGGGTCTTTTGTGGTTCCATGTGAATTTTAGGATTTTTTTTCCCCATGTGAAAAATGCTACTGGAATTTTGATAGAGATTACATTGAATCTATAAATGGTTTTGTGTAATATGGACATTGTAACAATATTAACTCTTCTAGTTTGAGAACAAAAGACGTCTTTTCATTTATTTGTGTCATCTTCAGTTTCTTTAATCTATGTCTTGATAGTTTTCAGTGTGCGAGACTTTTCACCTGGTTAAAATTATTCTGAAGTATTTTATTCTTTTTGATGCTGTTGTCGATTGGATTGTTTCCTTAATTTCTTTTTTGAATAGTCTATTGTTAGTGTACAGAAATGCAGTTTTTTTTTAATGTTGATTTTGTATTCTGCAACTTTGCTGACTTTGTTTATTAGCTCTAAAAGTTTTTTGGTAGAGACTTCAGGGTTTCTATATGTAGTATCTTGTATTCTGAAAACAGACAATATTATATCTTCCTTTCTGATTCAAATGCATTTTCTATCTGTTTCTTGCCTGATTACTCTGGCTGGGACTTCCAATATTATGTTGAATAGAATTGGTAAAAGTGTGAGCATCCTTGTCTTGTTCCTGATCTTAGAGAAAAGCTTTTAGCTTTTTACCATCAACTGTGTTAGCTGTGAGCTTGTCATATATGGCTTTTATGGAACCATCCTGCATCTCAGAGATGAATACCACTTGATTATGGTGTATGATCTTTTTAGTGTGCTATTGAAATCAATCTTTTAGTATTTTGTTGAAGATTTTTGCATCTATATTCGTCAGAGAAATTGGCCTGTAGTTTTCTTGTAGTGTCTTTGTATAGCTTTGGTATATATAAAACTTTGGTGCCAAAGTTTTTTCCTTCTCACTCTCTAAGGCTGAAAATATATTAGTCAAATTCTGTGTTCATAAATTACTTAGCTCTTTCCTGCCTTCTTTCTTTCAGTGTAGATGTAGTATTTGTTTGTAATTTAGTTAGTTCATTTGTTTCCCCCCCATTCTGATTGATTTATTTATGATGTTAATAAGTTTCAGAAATCATAACTAGCATCCATTGGTAGATGAATGAATAAAGAAGATGTGTAGGGGTGTGTGTGTATACATGTATATATATACATCTTCTTTATTCATTCATCTACCAATGGATGCTGGTTATGATTTTTGAAATTATTAAATTTCATGTATACATATGTACATGTATACACACACATACACATAGGCATTCATTTTCATCCATGTATGTGTACACACAATGCATATACACACACAATGGAATATTAATCATAAAAAAGAGTGAAATCTCGCCATTTGTGACAAAATATGTGGATCTAGAGAGTATTATGCTAAGTGAAGTAAGTCAGGCAAAGACAAGTCAGCCCTTTTCTACTTGTTTTTTTGATTTTTCACTTAATACTATCCCCTAGAAATCACTCCAAGTCAGTTCATAGGTTTCTTCCTCATTCTTTTTATATCTGTATGATACTCCATTGTGCCTATGTACTATAGTTTATTCAACCAGTATTCTGTGCACAGCAGAATTTTTAAGGAGATATTTACATACTCTTGAAAATGATTAAGAAACAGAACAAAATGAAAATATAGTTTGAATCTTTAATGCATTTTATGTTTAATTAATTACATTATCAAATAAACTATAAAAATTAAAATTCTATAGTCAAGAAAATCAGGAGGTTTTTTTTTTATTATTATAAAGCCCCAAGGATAATAGTCAACTCATGAAGTGTGGACTGCAATTGGTTATATTCTTTTTTTGTTGTTTTTGTTTTTTCCATTTACCAGTTTATTGCCATCCACTAGTTGTAACCCTGAAAGAAGAAAGGGCAGACTGAATAAGAGAGATATTCTAGAGAAGATCAATGACATTTATTTGACTTAAAAGTTTACCAAAATTGGGCTTCCCTGGTGGCTCAAATGATAAAGCGTCTGCCTGTAATGCAGGAGTCCTGGGTTCGATCCCTGGGTCGGGAAGATCCCCTGGAGAAGGAAATGGCAACTCATTCTAATACTCTTGCCTGGAAAATTCCGTGGATGGAGGAGCCTGGTAGGCTGCATTCCATGGGGTCGCAAAGAGTTGGACATGACTGAGCAACTTCACTGGTTCACTGGTTCCCAAAATTAGGAATAGATAGCTTTGCATCTTCTAGTACTGTCACTAAGGAAAAATTAACTGACAGGCAGTGATAATATAATACAGTAGGAAAAAAGCAAGGGTAATCCAGGACTGGATAAGTCTTTGAATGATCACGGTTTATTTGTATTATGAGTTGGCATCTTTCTGTTGGGTAGGTGTCTATTTCTGAGATAACTTTGCAATTATCAAGTCTGAAGATGTTCAATACTTGTATTAAACATTAATTAAGCAGTAATTTTGTGAGGTACTTCAGGATTAATGTAGACTTGATTCAGGAAAATTTAGTCATGATTGACAAAAATAGGTGCAACACAATATCTAAAAGTAGATAATTGCAGTACATGAAAAGAAGGCAGAGGTTATGAACACATTAAAATTTATATACATATATATATGTGTGTTTGTGTATATATATATATATATGTATGTATATATCCTGTCTAATGGAAATTGAAAAAAATTTGTGTTGTGAGGAGGCAATCTAAATTGTAAACACTCTGCATTTAATATAATACTTTGGTAAACAGTGACAGTATTTTGTCAAAATTTAAAATTCAGGAGAAAATCAGTTGCTAAAATATTAAGGCATTTTAGAGGATCATTAATGAAAAGTTTTCTTAAATTGCTTTTTGGAATTTATTCTTGAGGATAATCTTGTGACAGGCCTTGTGATCCTGTTGTGGGTATTTACACAGAGGTGAGCAGACCATCATGAGATTTTTTGTTTGTTTTCTGAGCCACTTTTTTCCTCTGTGTGACACTAGTAGAACCGCACTTGATTCCTCCTAATTCTTTTTAGGAAAATCCCAGGCAAGCATGCTTAACTAGGAAGTTCCTGTGCTACCACTGAAAGAGCACTAGATCAGAAGTCAAAAATCAAGCCCACTCTGGAAGCTGTCAGTCAATTTAGGCCTGAGTTTTTTGATACTGTGAGCAGATTTATTTGTATGTTCTCTCAAATCCCTTTTCTAAATATTTTTTTATAGCTTTATACAGAACCATTTTGGCCTTGGTAGGATTTATGGTCATAAAGTACATCTATTAAGTATAATATTTTTTGCATTAAGTAAAGTGTATGTGTATGTGCAAAAGAGATGGAAAAGTAGAGAATTACTGAGATTTTCAGAATTTACCAGGATGGAAAAGAGTTTGTGATGGATATTTTATTTTCAGAGTTAGGCTGTATATAAATTCTAGGATGACAGTCATGTACTCTTAGATGGAAGAAACTTCTGTGATCTAAGACCAGAGAACAAGATAAACTTGAACCCTGCCTTTTTGTCATGGACTTTCACTTGTAGTAATGGACATGGATAACAAGCAAGATATTTACAAATTGTGGTATATGCTATGAAGAAAAAGAACAGAAAGTCATTAGAGGAGAGGGAGCAAGAATAGAAGTATATTCAGGAACTGAGACCTGAATGTTGAAAAGACGTTAGACAAAGACCAGGCAGGTAGAAGGAAGGTAAACCACCCTGAGGTGGAAAAAGATTGATATGCC
This sequence comes from Cervus elaphus, assembly GCF_910594005.1. NCBI lineage: Eukaryota > Metazoa > Chordata > Mammalia > Artiodactyla > Cervidae > Cervus > Cervus elaphus. The sequence goes on along the minus strand of NC_057823.1, from coordinate 36,457,298 downwards.
CAAGGAACAGAAAAAAGGGTAATATAGGGGCAGGAGCCATTTGAAGGGATGAAAGACTAGCTTGAGATGGGTTTGGGAAATTAGGATCATCATTTAGGGCATTGACATTGGTAAGAAATTGAGATTTTGTTCCAAGTTCATGAGGAAACTATTGAAGGGACTTAATATCAGGGAAAATTACTTGGTGTAATAAACATTTTTAAAAGATCACTTTTGTCTTTGTGTGGAAAGGAGTTATAGAGGGAAGCAAGAATGGAAGTGATCAGAATATAAGCAATCATGCAGGAGAGAGATTATGGTAGTTTAGGTAAGTTCAGTAGCATTCAATCAAGATGGAAGATGTGAAAGGAATTGGTATTTATTTTGCAGATAGGACTGACTGATGGGTCTGTATATGGGAGGTAAGGGAAATATTCTCAAATAATAAAGATTTTTTAAAAAAGAATATTTAAAATTAGTCTGTTAAAACATAATATATAATACCAGTGTTTTATATGATAAAATATTTTGTTGACAATTTTATCATTTTTGTTTTATTTTGTTCTTTTATGTTTTGTTTTTAGGCTTATGCATCTGGATGTGACATTGTTATACTGGGAAGTGATTTTGAAAGACTGCAAATAATCCCAGGCGCTAAACATGGAAATATTCAAGTAGGATGTGTAGATTGTTCAATGCAACAAGGCAAGGTTTGTAATCTTGTGGTAATATGAGATTTGTTTTGAGTATGGTTTTTGTCAGTATAGTCTCTGAAGTATCATTTCCTTTTGAATTAGAGACTTACTGTGTTTCCAAGATAATGTAGCTACAGATTTCTTTGTCTCTCTAGATGTACCCTAGAGAACAAAATTCCTGACTTAAATGTATCTTGGAGACTGTCAGGAATTCTATTCTTGTATAATCTTGAATAGCATAATTTTCTCCTTGAGTTGCCAGATATAATATTTATTGCCTGTAGAGTAGATGTAAAGCTTACTTATTTCAAAATTTATTGGATTGAAGGAAAGGAATAACAATAAACTTCAGTCTATTTAGCAATAAATTCCTGAAAAGAAATTATTGTTAGAGTCCTACTTTGTCTTTAAAGAGGTAGTTATCTCCTTGTAACTTTGGGATAAACTTTGTAAAAAAATCAACATAAACACTATAATTTTTTAAGTTATTTATTCCAAGTCTATAAAAAAGTGAAAAATTTAATTAACTACTATTTACATATGAAAAGGAAAAAAATTACCTTGAAAGTGAAACAGCAGCAAAAACAAAAGAAATGGGTTTATGATTTTACATCAGGTTAAATAGGGTTTCTATATAGTACCAGAGTTGGGAGAGTTCTAACTTACAAACAGTATAGTATAGAGCTTAATATAGCACCTTATAGGCATAGTTGACCAAGCCTAGATACAGTTGTAGGTAGACTAGGCTGAACTTGGCAAATGTAATTTTTTTTGCTAGGTACTTAAAGTATATTGTTTGACTCTGTGATACTGTTAGAACATTTTGTGTGAGAAATCAAAATGGTCCCAACCTTATTTTTAATCTAATCATTCCTAGTAAACTTGCCATTCTGAAAAGTTATGTCTTCAGACCTAGCTTAAAGATATTCATGGTAAAGTCATTTCAACTCTTGTAGTCTTTGCCTGTTGTTTTGCACTGCTGTTTTTTGTTTTGTTATTCGTATACCCCTTCCTTTCAGTAGAGTTGCAGGTGTCTTATCTTTTTTTTGCTCATGTCTTTCATTCTTGCTATGATACAAAAATGATTTTTATTATGGAATGCCAAAAATCCCTGAAACTTTTTTCCTTTCTCTTCATTTTTGCTTGATCTCCTAGCTCTGTAGTTCTGTAATCTTAATTGTATGAAAGGTGACTTCTACCATCTAGATTCACATGAGGCTTGTTAATGTTGGAAATCTAATTTTAGTAATTTCCAATATGAATTATCTTTTTGGGATAAGCTGTACTATGGGCTTCCCTGGTGGCTAAGATGGTAAAGAATCTGCCTACAATGCAGGAGACCTGGGTTCAATCCCTGGATCAGGAAGATCTGCTGGAGAAGGGGATGGCCACCCACTCCAGTGTTCTTGCCTGGAGAATTCCACGGACAGAGGAGCTTAGTGGGTTACTATATTACATGAAATCCAGGTTAGAATGAAGAGGTCATTTGGTTGTATAATCATTCTGATAAAGGGTACATTTCCTTTGTTTTATAGATAGTATCAGTATAATCAAATGATTCCTTAAGATACCAAGATGAAAATTTATAGGTTTTGGTATTTGGGACTTATGTTTAACTTTTAGAAGGAAGTGCTTTGATACCATAGGCATCAATATTTTATCATTACTGTTTTTTATCTTTGTAGTACCACCAGATTAGTTTTCCTAAGAAAATTTATCTGCATTTGACTTGTTATCATTTGCTTTAAACTGTCCTTAGTTTCCCATTACTCTAGAAAAATTTAAGTTGTTCACCTTGGTTTGAGACTTTCTTTAACCCACTCACAGCTACCTTTTTGGTTTCATGTTCGTTATTCTCTTCTCTGGCTGGGCTGATGGTCAGTCACCTCCCAACATACTTTACTTCTTTCAATATTTACACTTGTATTCATACTGTGCCGTTTCTGAAATTGCACTTGATCTTAGCCAAAAGGCCGAGAAGTGATGTTTCTGAAATTGAACACTCACTGTAGTTTGAAATCCTAGCCACACATAAAGGCACAAACTAAACACTCCTGGATGAACTCAGTGTAGATGATTTCTGTTTTCTCAGAACTCCTCAGAACACTTTAAAATATCCACTCCCACATGTATGTTATATCCTCATTTCTTACTCTTCTTCACTAGGTTATATGTTCTTATTTTTATTCCTGATCATTCATTCTGCCTGTATATCTGATTTCTGATGTTTTAATATTCTTCATTTGTGACTCACTCAGGCTGCAGTTGTAGCTGCTTAATAAAACAGAGCCAGCAAGGTTTATTTTTCATTGATTAAGGGGTAAATTTTAAAGATACTCAAATAAAATAGAATATTGAAAAAGTATACTTCTTGAAGAGTTAACAGAGGAATGGATCTAAGTTTTATCTCCAATAAGTTAAATATGCACTGACAGAATTGTGACCTTTTGAGGACGGATAACCTAAAAACTGATTTTAAGTCATCAAATTCCATAAGGAATACATCAATGCATTTTCTCATGTGAGGAAGGGAATTAACAGTGTTCTTTACCAGATGCTTCACAGATGTTATTTCAACCCTCAATTCTACTAGGAAGATGATATAATGCATATTGTAAATATAGATAGGGAAACGGAGGTTCAAAGAGATTACCTTGCTGGTATACAGTAAGTGAAACAGTAGGTGACAGTGCTGGGGGTTCTGACCCACATATGGTAACCCTCAAAACTGACTTTCTCAAGTATTGGTGAAAGAAATTTTGTGTTCAATATTTTGTAAGTTACACTATTCATTTCCTTTGCTCTTTTGATTCATAAGTAACAACGTATTTATAAGTTTTCTTTCTTTTTTCTTTTTAAAAGATTGCAGCATCCTATGGAAATGTTATTTCTGTTTTTGAACCAGTTAACCTACCGAAGCAAAAGAAAAATTTGGTCAGTAATTTATCTTTTTCTATTAGAAATGGAAATGTGTATTAAAAGATAACATTTTTAAGAGTACAAAATTAGAGTGTCACATAAATCATTATAAATTGTACACTGTAATTAAAGACAAGATGCTAAATGCTACTTCCTTCTTTAAAATGTATAAATGTTTCATTGAAGTAGAATTAAACTAAATTGTGCTTACTAAATTATCTTTAAATGCTTTTTTTCCCCGTCTGTCGTTTTTTTCTTTTATTAAGTATTTGAAGAGGCAACAACTTGAAATTTGTCAGTTACTTTATTAATAGTGGCAGACATCTTTGTCCAGTCATATGTGGCACTTGTTTTTGTTTCTATGATCTTCTTTCGTATAGCTTTTTTCTTTGTATATTTTGTTCTTAAAGTGACAAGTTTTGATTGCAAAATCTTAACATACCCCTTGGACTTAATTTCTTGCCCTTATTAAATCATGTAATAATTGTTAGTGGGTCAGTGAATGTTTTTTCTTTATAAGGAATAGTTCTGAAAGTTGCTTAAAACAATAGTTTATAAATATTGAGGTTATGTTATAGATTTTTTTTGTGTTTCGATACTCTTAAATATAGCAGATCAGGGTATTTTACTCATCTCTACTGAAGGTTAAACTACTGATTTTAACTGTGAAAGAGGATCAGCATAGTGTGGTCCAAAGAACACTGTAGTAGGAGTTATAGAAATGGTTTATTTATCTGCTGCTGTGTAGCTGTTTGATATTAAGCAAGTCAGCCTTAAAAGGCTCTTTGCTCAATTCCAAAATTGTTTAACATCTATTTATTCTTGATTTCAAAGACTGGGAATGTGTTAAATGTGAAATATTAAATAGTGTGTTAATAATAGATTTATCTTATATATTTTTTAATAGTTTTCATTTCATTTTCACTTAGCTTATTAATATCTTACAAATTCCCTCTGACTTAGTTGGGCAGCTGTTATTTCTTTTTTATAAATAAGGCAGCAGAGGTTCAAAAATATGTGCCTTGAGCAATGAAACAGTAGTTGAGCCATAGATCTAAGAGTGAAACTAGTTGTCTTGATCCCTAGGTGTGAGCATTCTTTTTCCTTACCTTGTGTTAATGAAAAATATTTTCTCTAGGTTAATTGATGTCCATTTAAAACTTTCATGGAAAGAGAATCCACACTTCTCTCGTCTCTGTTTGTCTTTATATTATTATCTATGAATCCAGTGTTAGAGGCTCTCATACCCTTAGGAATTAGTAGTTAATAGTACTAAAAACATATTTTATAGGTAGTTGTTCCTTCTAAACCACTGTATTTCAAATGCTAGTCAATAAATATTTGTTGAATGAAATAACTGACTTTAAAAAATCAGTTTGTTATGTTAAAATGCCTTTACTTATAAGAGTAGGATTGAATTTCAGTTATAACCCTTGTACTAGTTATAATCATTTAATATAATAGTCTGAAATATTCAATAAGAAGAGGCTGGTTTATTGGTAGCAGCACTGAGTTTGCAAAGAGGGCAAGGGGAAAAAGCCTGATGAATAAAGGGAAAACTGGATCAAATGGAAAAATTCTTAACTTGGAAGATGCTCAAAATCTTTAATTCCAAGATATAGTATCAGAGAATCTTTAGAGCCTCATAAAAATATTATTTTACTTGTACATTCTGGAATATGGTAGTTCTTCACAAGAGGTGCACTTCAGAATCACTAGTTGATAGTGTGTCCAGGTCCTCCTCTGGGGAACTGTAAGTCTGTACCTGTGGGATTGTGCCTACGTACTTGCACCTCTAGTTGTAGGGGGAATCTTCTGATGATTGAGAGCCATTCCTGCAAAATGTGCTTAGTTGCTCAGTCATGTCTGACTCTTTGCGACCCCGTGGACTGTAGCCCTCCAGGCTTCTCTGTCCATGGTGATTCTCCAGGCAAGAATCCTGGAGTGGGTTGCCATGCCCTCCTCCAGGAAGTCTTCCCACCCCAGGGACTGAATCTAGGTCTCCTGCATCACAGGTGAATTCTTTACTGTCTGAGCTACCAGGGAAGCCCACATAGTGTTTCATAAGAATATTCAGCAGGTCAGCTGTATCAAATCACTTGGAGATGTTGGTTTAAAGTACAGATTCCTGTGCCCAGTCCTGGACCTTTTGAATCTGAACATTTGAGCATGGGTCTTGAGAGTCTGAGTTTTTAGTAAACCATCTCACATTATTTTCATACCAAAGCATGGGAACCACTACACTCAGTATTTATGAGTCTCAATCTAGTAGAGGTTAGAGAAGTCAACTTAGTAGGCCACAACCTGACTTTAAAAGAAAATGAAAGAGAATAGAAATGTTAGAGTTCATCACATGTATTAAGAGTAAACTTAGATTGCATTTGTATGTATGCATATATGTGTTCTGGGTTACAGTGCAGTGTGTATTTCTTACTGGTTTGTGGGTTAAAAAAGTTTGAAAAACACTGCTTTAAGGGATGAAAAGCCTTTATATAATATAAGAGCAGTGTTAACATCTCTTATTCTGAATCTTCACACTTACCATATGCCCTCAGGTGAAGGTGAAACACTAAAAGAGGAGGAATCTTCAAATAGCAGAGACACAGACACATTTAAAATTAAACCTTTGTAGCTATAAAAATAATAATAAAGTAATAATAGTAACTTTAAAAGTTTGAGGTTAATACATATATTGTCCTAGTTGGCAGATACTTATTGATTGTCTAAATATAGTAAAGACAGACTTTTGGACCTTCCAGGAATGGATATGCTCTCATTGCTCTCCATCACATACTCTTTATTTTTCTTGACTAGACTGAACATTTTATCCTCTTCAAATATGACTCAGTGCTCAATTATACCTCAAAAAATGAGTACATATATTATTAAAAATAATTAGTGTCAGTGTATACACTTGACAGAACAGATGCCAGTAATAGACTAAATGACCTTTTTTTCAAATTTTAGGAATTATATAGTCAGTGGCAGAAAAGTGGCCAATTTTTTCTGGACTCCATAGCACACAATATAACTTGGGATCCTGCAGGTAAGAAAAGAAGGATTAACTGAAATAATACTTGCTTTTTTTTTTTTTTTTTACTTTCATGTATTTCAGTTCTGCTTTGTGTGAAATGATAGAGAACACAAAAGTAAGTAAAACAAGTTGTGCAGTTTTAGAGCTTATACTGAAATGAGGAAAATATGCAACATAATAGTGTCCAGCTGTTGTGGGAATATGTGTTGTTTTGGGAAGCAGACACTAATTGTCTCTGGAGAATCAAAGATTCGTTGAAGGGGAGCCTTTTGACATGAGAGTAGATGGACTTTGATAGTAAGGGTGGGGATAGGTTGAAAGTGAAAGTGTTAGTCACTTTTGTGTCCAATTCTTTGTGACCCTGTGGTCTGTAGCCCGCCAAGCTCCTCTGTCCATGGAATTCGCCAGGCAAGAATACCAAAGTGGGTTGCCATTCCCTTCTTCAGGGGATCTTTCCGACCCGGTCAAAACCCTGGTCTCCTGCATATGTATCACTTATCTATTTCTGCATTAAAAAATAGTCCTAAAGCAGTTTTTACCAGTTTACCAGAGTGAGCAAAGGAACAGAGAAAGAAAGCGTAGGATATGTTCTGGTTAATACTTCATTGAGACTGGAGTGAGTCTGGTGAAGAGATAAGAATACAGCAGATGGAAAGCCTTTACAGTCACGTAAATAATTAAATAACTTAATTCTTTTAAATTGTATAAAATGTATAGGTTTTTGAAAGTGGCTAGTGGCAAACTAAGATTTATGATTTTGCCAGATTTTTCTGGTAGCAGTGTCTCAGAATGATCAGAGACAAGAGGAACAGGAAGGTAAATATTGTATTTTAATTACCTTTGAAAAGTGCATTCACAGTCATCTAAATGAGAAATAACTTGGTTTCAGTGCCTTTATCATTGTAGGTGCTCAGTTCATAGCGAGTGACTGATGAATACACAGATGTGAGATGCAGTTATGTATAGTAGATAAAATGGCTGAGAAAAAAGTGTTAGTTTAGAATACAAAGTTCAGAACCTTGTGAAATTATTTTAGAAGATAGAGATTATTTCAGATTTTAAAAATTCACAATGTTTTAAAATATTTTATCTCATGAGGTTAATGCTTGCTAGCTGGCATTTTGTATTTGTATTTTATGCATATAGTGAGAAGAGTAAAAATTTAACCTGGATTCAAATCTGGCATTTAGTAGGGCACTTTGTGTTTAACTCTGCTGTGTATAAGGTTACTCATGTCCAGTTTATGCCTGTTGTCCTCATATAATTATTAATACTGTCATCTTTTATTTTCACAAGTGTTCCTGTTTGGATGATAAATTATATGGTTATTCTGTGATAGCACTACAATTTATTGTAATTATTTATTTTGTTAGACAAGGTCTTATATTCTATTTTATTCACTAATTTGTCTGGGGCCCATCATATATTAAATTGTCAATAAATGTTTATGAGTAGAAGTTTTGTGATCATGAGCAGATTACTTAACATATCAAGAATGGTTAACTATGAATGTACTTGATGCTTTCTATAAAAAGGTATTTTAGTACTTACCTATAAAAAAGATTGTTAGCAAGTGAACTGGATACTGGAAGTCTCTTATGAATAACTATAATAAAAACATTTTTTATTTGAAGTGAGTGTTCTTTAGTAATGACTCAGTAGTTGCTTGGAATTTCTGTACCTGTGGTCTGTAAGTACTAATGCTTCAGAAGGTAGTATTGATATTATTATTGATATTGATAGTATTTTAGTTCCTTTGAAATCATCATTACAGAATTCTATTAGAAGATAACTACTTATTTTCTTAACATATCTGCTAGTGACTTGCCAATAGTTCATGACGGTTATCTTTTAAATCATGATTTAGTTAAAATTCACAGCAAATTTTCTTATTTTTCTTTTTATAATCAAAAGTTTAAAATTTAGAGGTTTGGTTCAGAAATGGGTTATTATTGTAATATATATTTGGGAGCTGTTATTGTTTTTTCAGATGAACTTTGTAACTATTTATAAACAGATTTAGAATATATTGAGTGAAATATTAGTATTTTAGTTTTGATGAATATACCTTATTAGTATATGCCAGGCACTGGATATAAAGAATATTTTTCAAGTGATGCTAGTAAACTGACTGTAGTACCTTTGTATTGCCACCAGACCCACCATTGTATCTTGCTTAAAGCCTAAGATTTACTATTTTAGACTTAATGCTTTTTTTTCTCCTGTGATAGCCATACCTCTGTCCTTTCTGTTCAAATCAATGTATTATACTATATACCCTACCTACTTTTGTTCCATTCTGTAACTAAAGTGAATTATTTTGCATTCTATATTAATTTATTAATTTGGGGGGATACCTTAATTTCACCCTTAGTTTTTATGTTAAAGAAAACTTATCAAAATTGAATTCACAGATACTGAGAAGTCAGAGGTAGTGGGTGGAGAAGGGTGGGGTTGGGGAGAGTAGATGAAATAGGTGAAGGTTATGAGTTATGAAATAAATCCTGGTATGTAATGCATGACATGGTAACTATGCTTAGTTCTGTACTGTGTATTTGAACCGTTGCAGAGAAAGAGTAAATCTTAAAAGTTCTCATCACAAGAAAAAAAAATTGTAACCATATGTGTTGATGAATGTTAACTAGACTTACTGTGGTAGTCATTTCACACTATATACAAATAATGAATCATTGTGTTATAACCTGAAAGTAATATAATGGTACATGTCAATTTTATTGCCGCAAAAAAAGAACAGGTGTGTTTGTTGGTAAGCTCAACAGTGGAGTAATAACCATATTTAAATGGAATGCCTTGTTAGTACTGTCTGGGCTGTTTTTATCCATCTATGAGACTTTCCACCTAATTGCTACTGTTTATTGAGCTTCTGCTAAGTGCCTAGCCTGTGCCAAATACATAATATATATAATAGCTAATTCTTACAACAACTCTACATAAATTTCTAATTTTATAGGTGAGAAAACTGAGGCTCAGAAGTTGCCCAACTTGCCCAAATTCACATAGCTGATTAAGTACCTTACTTGGTATTTAGACCCAGGGATTTCCTATTTAAAGTCAGTGTTTTGCCACAGACTCACTTTTTAAGTAAAGTGATCTTTCCAGAGAGATACAAATCCATAGTCTTCAGTTGCCAAGATGAATGCCTTATTTATTGTCAGCTTTTTGGCCAAAGTTTGTACTTTTTTATTTTCTTTGTTTGACAAAACAATCTTCTAACCAGTTATCCAAGTCATATAGTTGGGATCTATCCTTGAAAGTTCTTGTATCTCTCTATTTTTCATTTGGTGTCAAGCCTTGAAAATTCTGTTTTTTTGAAATGGCTTTCAAATCCATGCTTATTACTTTAATATTTGATTCAGATCCTCATGATTTCCCGTCTATATGTATTGTAGTCATTTAACCAGGTTTCCCAGCATCTTATGTTTTTCCTAATCTTGTCTGTCTCTAGAATTATAGAGAATATTTACCCTTCTTTGTGTACTGGGGTTTTTGAAAGTATGGTGAAAATTATGGGTTATCTCAGGAAAAATGCACATGGTATACCTATAACTTTTGCATGTATGTTATTGGAGGAGGTTTATATGCCTCTTCACGTCTATCTATTGACACCCCTCTCCCAGCTGAGACCCCTTTTTGTAGAATACAGATCCACTCTGCAAACTATCCCTCCATATAAAATCTTTTAACTCCCAGCTGCTTGTAACAAACTAAACTCCTTACAAACCTCAAAAATGCTTCACAATATGATGGCTTTTTTCCCCCCAACCTTACTTCTTTTCTTAGGTCTACTATGCGCTTTATGCCTTAACCATAAGGAGATTATGAAGCATTCTCTGGAATATATTTGAACTCACATGTTTTCATGCTTCTGTTCATAACATTTCTCTCTGGATTGTGAACCCATCCTGAAAAAGGACAGTGTCTCATTTGTCATTGTATTGCCAGTGCCTAGCACAGTGCCTGTTACAAACATTAAATGTTTGTTGAAAGAGAGATTACAAGATCTGTTCCTCTTTCTGTCTAAGCTTCTTCAACAAAGTTAAAATATAGCCTTACTCCCTCATAACCCAAATCTCTTTATTTGACTTTTTTAAAAAGCTGTATTCTTTACAGTATTATATGAAGCTCTTGAGCATGTAACTTAAGTCGCTAATTAAATACCTGAATAATTATTGGTGCATGATACATATTTTTTCAGGTAATCGTCTTTTAACTGGTTCCAGCTGTTTGCAACTCTGGTCCAATGCTAACTTGGAGAAGCCAGCTGAAGATGAAAATCCAGATAAAACAGATCTTAACTTTGGGGATTGGAGATGCATTTGGCAGTGCAAGTAAGCAATTAATTAGGGGGTTAAACCAATAAACCTATTTCATATGGTCTTATTATATTATAAATGAATTTTAGTTTGTATAAAAGCATACTAACATAAAAAGTACTGATTTTTTTATAATTGTGACATACCTTTTCTTATATATATAGAACAGTCACCATTTTCCATGCTCTGGAGATCCTTTTTTTTTTTTTTCAGTTGTTGAATAAAACACATAGGAAGAAACAGAAATGTGTAAGGCCCATATGAGCTTTCTAAAGTATACAAAAGGAAGACAAAGATACCTTTCATACTTTTGACTGAATTTTCCTGTTGTGAAGAAGTAAATTTTTCCCAAATTAATCTATATGTTGAATATCACTCATCAAAATCTCATTGGAATTTCTACTTGTGAGTGGAGTCCAGAATTTTAAAAGGACACATATGGCAAGAAAAGGAAAATTCTGAAAGAAGAAAAGAATGAAGACATACAGTATAGTAAAACTAATTATAATGCTACAACAGATCAAGCCGTTTGTTGTTGATACAGGAATGGATAGATTAGGATCCAGGGTTAGACCCAAGTACACAGAGATTTAGTATGTAAGGTGGCATTTTACATCAGTAAGGCAACTTGCTAGCTCTGTGGAGGAGAAAGCAAAGTTAGAATCTCTTTCATACTTGGCACAAAAACAAATTTAAAAGGAATAAAAAGCAGTATGTATACAACAAAAAAAATTTAGATGAAAATATCGGTAAATTTTCATATTTTAATACTGCCGTGTCTGGTATGATAGCAACTAGCCACATCTCACTTGAGCACTTGAAATATGGCTAGACTGAACTGAGATGGCCTAAAAGTATAAAATACCCACTGGATTTAAAAGTTTTAAAAGAATGTGAAAGTCATACTAAGTTTTAGTTGATTACATACTGAAATGATAATGCTTTTGATATATTGGATTAAGTAAAATATAGTTAATTTCACCTGTTTCTTTTTACTTTTTTTAAATGTCACTATTGGGAAATTAAAAATTGTGTATTGGGCTATTGTCATTTGTGTGCTATCACTGTTGGATGAGAAGTGCTATTTTAGAGTTGTGGAAGTTTTTCTAAGTATAACACCACAGCTAAAAACTAAAAAGAAAGAAAAGGAAAAAATTAATAGTTTTGGGTGTCAGTAAAAATCTTTTGTGAAGCAAAAATACCGTAAGGAAAAAAAACCAAAACCTTGATGGGAAATACATGCAATTTTGGGTTAATGCCATTTTTTAAAAGGAGGCTTTAAAAATTAATTCGAAGGTAGTAGATATTTCAGAAGTAAACAAAAATGGACAATGAGAAAAATGTTTTGAGAAAATTTTTTAAAGTATTATACGCAAATAAAGAGCAGCATATTGAGTTGACTGACCTCATTCAAAAATCATGAGATGCAAAATATCCATAAAGAAAAGAATTAATAATACCTATTACTAGTGAGTGAGTAGAGAAAAGATACTCTAATTAATATATACTGTTAATAAGAGCATAAAATTAGTATCATACTTTATGGAAGTATGTATCAGTTGGCTTAATTTTTCTTATGTTCTTTAGATAGCAAGTCCAAATTACTTTCATTCCAACAAATATTTGTTGAGTGCTTATCATATTCCAGGCAGTGGTAAAAGTGCTTAGAATATAGCCATGAACGGATGGGTGGAGATAGACAATATACCGGTAAATCGGTATGACAGGATGTAAGGAAGGGCATTCTTCCTGAGTCAGTTTTATGTGAAGCAGTTGTTTAGTTGCTAAGTTGTGTCCATCTCTTCTTGAGACCCCATGAACTGTAGCCCACTAGGCTCCTCTGTCTAGGGTATTTCCAAGGCAAGAATATTGGAGTGGGTTGTCATTTACTTCTCCAGGGGATCTTCCCAACCCAGTATCTTCTCCTGCGTTGGCAGAGGGATTCTTCACCACTGAGTCACCTATCAGATACCAAAGTCAGAGTAAGGCACATTTCCTGTATATGGAATTTACAAAGGAGATTTCAAAGGAGCTAGTTCTATGTTTTTTTTGCACCCCATAGTCAGATCATGGGTATTAAAAAGGGTTTAAATATAGAGGAAATAGGATTTCACAAAAAAGATGATTCTCTAGAAAGAGCTGTGGCTTTGCTTATGAGATTGAGGGAGAGAAGAGCAGAGAAGTGCTGCGGTGCAGTCACTGCAGATCTGGTCAGGAGCGTCTTGGGTTGAACTGAGAATCTGAAATGTATTTCATACATTTGGGAGAGGGAGAGAATCTTAAGTTAAAAAACAGTTATACAGAGTCCTAGTAACTTGGACTAGACATACTCATTTATTTGAAGTAGTTTATTATTTAAGTAAACAATTAAGCCTTGGACTGGAAACTATGCAAGTTTTATTCTAGGATCAACTGAAGATTGATCCTTAGAAGAAATGGAATGGTCATGATAGTCAACAAAAGAGTCCGAAATGCAGTACTTGGATGCAATCTCAAACACGACCGAATGATCTCTGTTCGTTTCCAAGGCAAACCATTCAATATCACGGTAATCCAAGTCTATGCCCCGACCAGTAATACCGAAGAAGCTGAAGTTGAACGGTTCTATGAGGACCTACAAGACCTTTTAGAACTAACACCCAAAAAAGATGTCCTTTTCATTATAGGGGACAGGAATGCAAAAGTAGGAAGTCAAGAAACACCTGGAGTAACAGGCAAATTTGGCCTTGGAGTACAGAATGAAGCAGGGCAAAGGCTAATAGTTTTGCCAAGAGAACGCACTGGTCATAGCAAACACCCTCTTCCAAAAACGCAAGAGAAGACTCTACACGTGGACATCTCCAGATGGCTAACACTGAAATCAGATTGATTATATTCTTTGCAGCCAAAGATGGAGAAGCTCTATACAGTCAGTAAAAACAAGACCGGGAGCTGACTGTGGCTTGGATCATGAACACCTTATTGCCAAGTTCAGACTTAAATTGAAGAAAGTGAGGGAAACCACTAGACCACTCAAGTATGATCTAAATCAAATCCCTTATGGCTATACAGTGAAAGTGAGAAATAGATTTAAGGAACTAGATCTGATAGAGAGAGTGCCTGATGAACTATGGATGGAGGTTTGTAACATTGTACAGGAGACAGGGATCAAGACCATCCCCAAGAAAAAGAAATATAAAAAAGCAAAATGGCTGTCTGAGGATGCCTTACAAATAGCTGTGAAAAGAAGAGAAGCAAAAGGCAAAGGAGAAAAGGAAAGATATACCAATTTGAATGCAGGGTTCCAAAGAATAACAAAGAGAGATAAGAAAGCCTTCCTCAGCAATCAATGCAAAGAAATAGAGGAAAGCAATAGAATGGGAAAGACTAGAGATCTCTTCAAGAAAATTAGAGATACCAAGGGAACACTTCATGCAAAGGTGGGCTCAATAAAGGACAGAAATGGTATGGACCTAACAGAAGCAGAAGATACTAAAAAGAGATGGCAAGAATACACAGAAGAACTATACAAAAAATATCTTCACAACCCAGATAATCACAATGGTGTGATCACTCACCTAGAGCCAGACATCCTGGAATGTAAAGTCAAGTGGACCTTAGGAAGCATAACTACGAACAAAGGTAGTAGAGGTGATGGAATTCCAGTTTCCTAAAGGAAATTCCTAAAGGAATTTCAGATCCTAAAGGATGATGCTGTGAAAGTGCTGCACTCAATATGCCAGAAAATCTGGAAAACTCAGCAGTGGCCGCAGGACTGGAAAAGGTCAGTTTTCATTCCAATTCCAAAGAAAGACAATGCCAAAGAATGCTCAGACTTCCTCACAATTGCACTCATCTCACATGCTAGTACAGTAATGCTCAAAATTCTCCAAGCCAGGCTTCAGCAATATGTGAACTGTGAACTTCCAGATGTTCAAGTTGGTTTTAGAAAAGGCAGAGGAACCAGAGATCAAATTGCCAACATCCATTGTATCATTGAAAAGGCAAGAGAGTTCCAGAAAAACATCTACTTCCTCTTTATTGACTATGCCAAAGCCTTTGACTGTGTGGATCACAATAAACTGGAAAATTCTGAAAGAGATGGGCGTACCAAACCACCTGACCTGTCTCTTGAGAAACCTGTATGTATGCAGGTCAGGAAGCAACAGTTAGATCTGGACGTGGAACAACAGACTAGTTCCAAATAGGAAAAGAAGTACGTCAAGGTTGTATTTTGTCACCCTGCTTATTTAACTTATATGCAGAGTACATCATGAGAAACGCTGGGCTGGAAGAAGCACAAGCTGGAATCAAGATTGCCGGGAGAAATATCAATAACCTGATATGCAGATGACACCACCCTTATGGCAGAAAGTGAAGAATTACTAAAGAGGCTCTTGATGAAGTTGAAAGAGGAGAGTGAAAAAGTTGGCTTAAAGCTCAACATTCAGAAAACAAAGATCATGGCACCCGGTCCCATTACTTATGGCAAATAGATGGGGAAACAGTGGCTAACTTTATTTTTGGGGGCTCCAAAATCACTGCAGATGGTGACTGCAGCCATGAAATTAAAAGACGCTTCCTCCTTGGAAGGAAAGTTATGACCAACCTAGATAGCATATTTAAAGCAGAGACATTACTTTATCAACAACGGTTTGTCTAGTCAAGGCTATGGTTTTACCCGTAGTCATATTTGGATGTGAGAGTTGGACTATAAAGAAAGCTGAGCGCTGAAGAATTGATGCTTTTGAACTGTGATGTTGGAGAAGACTCTTGAGAGTCCCTTGGAGTGCAAGGAGGTCCAACCAATCCATCCTAAAGAAGATCAGTCCTGAGTGTTCATTGGAAGGACTGATGTTGAAGCTGAAACTCCAGTAGTTTGGCCACCTCATGCGAAGAGCTGACTCTTTTGTAAAGACCCTGGGAAAGACTTAGGGCAGAAGGAGAAGGGGGCGACAGAGGATGAGATGGTTGGATGGCATCACCGACTCAATGGACATGAGTTTGGGTAAACTCCAGGAATTGGTGATGGACCAGGAGGCCTGGCGTGCTTCAGTTCATGGGGTTTCAAAGAGTCGGACATGACTGAGCAACTGAACTGAACTGAACAACTGAAGTTTACACTAACTGGAATACGTTTAAAAGTTGAGCTTGATTATAGTTCATTTGTGGTGCATTTAAAAAAATCTGCTTATACCTGTTAGATGAAGACTAGTAAGTACGATAGAGAATAAGTAGGATGGGAGAAGAGGAGTAGAGCTGACGTTGAGTATAGATATGAAGGAAGTAAATTATGTGTGTATATCTTTTGGAGGAGGGAACTAGTACAAGACCCTGAGGTAAAACTGTGTGTCACCTTGTGGCTGGAGGAAAGTGAACATAGTGAGGAGTGATGGAGAAGTGATCAAGAGTCAGGAGGCAGCTTACAGGTTATTGTGAGGCTTTTGCATTTTAATTTTGAGTGAGTTTGGAAGCTGTTGAGGGTTTTGAAATCTGATTCCCATTTAAGAGAATTGCTTTAGACATTGCTTTAAGAAAAAACTTTTGGGACAACATAGTCACAATCATGAAGACCAGGAATTTTTTTTAACTTTTTTTTGTATTGGGGTATAGCTGATTAACAAACTATGTTATGATAGTCTCAGGTGAACAGTGAAGGACTCAGCCATACAAATACATGTATCCATTCTCCCCCTAACTCCACTACCGTCCAGGCTGCCACACAACTTTGAGCAGAGTTCCATGTGCCATATAGTAGGTTCTTGTTGGTTAACCATTTTAAATATAGCAGTGTAAGACCAAGCACTTTTAATTATTTGTTTTAAAGATATCTTTAAGATTAACCAGATACATGAAAATGTGTGTTCAAAACTGTTCACTGTACCACTTAATGTTCAGTTCAATTACTCAGTCATGTCCACCTCTTTGCGACCCCATGAACCGCAGCACGCCAGGCCTCCCTGTCCATCACCAACTCCCGGAGTCCACCCAAACGCATGCCCATTGAGTCAGTGATACCATCCAACCATCTCATCCTCTGGCGTCCCCTTCTCCTCCTGCCCTCAATCTTTCCCAGCATCAGGGTCTTTGCATATGATTCAGCTCTTCGTATCAGGTGGCCAAGTATTGGAGTTTCAAAGTATCAGAACTTATGTTCATGACATATTTTAAAATAAATATTACAGAACAAATTGTAAAAAGTTTCCATCTTCTTCCCCACCACCTCCCACAGAAAGTAGAGTGGAAAGAGATCTGGAAGTCAACGTATTAACATGTTACTAGTGATTTTGCATGGAAATGGTTGTTGTGTTTTTGGTGAAGCTATAGATGATTTTATTTTCTTCTTTTCACCCATTTATATCATTATTTTCTGTTATGTATTTATAATAATTAAAGTCAGGCTAAAAAAGTTTTTTTTATTTGAAATTGAACTATGACGGAATTCCTCTTTGGCTTGCTTTACAAGTAAATTTAGTGTGACTCTATCTAAGCATGAACTTGGGTAAAGAAAAGGAAAGTAATGATAGTGAGAAATGTCTTGAGATCAGTATTTCCTGAAAGGCAGAAGGAAAGGTGATGAGGGAAATGAGCTGAAACTCCTTGAGGAAGGAAAGACAAGTATGCACCACGTATGTTGGTGAAATTGGAAGGCCGAATCCATAGTGGTTGGAAGTCTCTCATTAACACACACATAATTTTCAACTGTGCAAATGCTGCCTTAAGGCAGAATTCATTGTAAAATACTGATTTATTGTTCTTGTAAATGTATGTTGGAATGTAAGTACCCATAGCTCCAAAAATTAGATTTCCAGGTTAAAAAATGAAACTCTTCTTTCTCATATTCTAAAGGAATGAGAGCTATGACTCTTCTGTCTTAAGCTTTAAAGAATGACAAGTCATTCCTTATATGATTCTTATGCATAGATATTTTTACATTGAAAATAATTTTTACATTTAATATTAAATTTTCTATTTCTAATTTATATTATGAGATATACTTAAAAGTAAGTGTCAAACTTACGTTATCATATTTTGTATTTGAAGCAGATTACTGAATATAGTTTAGAGAAGTAATGTTGCATTCTCTCATTTAATTTTCCTTGAAAATTATGCCTTGTCTATTTAATTTACAGAACTGCTTCCCAAGTTCATTTAATGAAATTTTCACCAGATGGAGAATTTTTTGCCACTGCTGGGAAGGTAATTTGTGAAAATACTATTATCAAGTTGTGTTTATGGTGTATTTTGAAATATCAAAAAAAATTAACTTGCTTCATTATTTATGTTGCAAATATTTTCTGTTAAATATGTTAAAAAGCCAAAATTGGCTAAATAGTATTATGTCAAAGGGCAATATGATATAATTGAAACAGCTTAGGTCAAAGGTAGATCTGGTATAAGTTTGCCATTTACCAACTTTTTGATCTTGAGCAAGTAGTTAATTACTTTGATCCTTGGTTTCCTCACGTATAGACTAAGGATGATAATACCTACCTCATAGGTCGTGGATCATCAGGTTAGTTTATGGACAGTGTATATAAAGTGGCACAGTATCTTGGATATAGTATACTGTCAGTAATAAACTATAACTGTTGTTTATGTTATCTTCTAGCTGACAGCTATATTAGACTGTATTTATAGTAAAAGAATTTACAGACTTTCTAGAAGGACATTTGTAACTTTTCTTTGTTATTACCTGTTGATTTTAGAACAGTGAATTCCTTTAAATTTTAATTATTTTAAATCATTGGTTCACAGAGCACTTTACATATAACTAATAGTCTGAAGTTACTGTTCCCATGACTCAAATCTGCAGACTAAGAATACGAGATATGTCTTAAATTCTTAGTGAGGTATTTTCTCCTAAAATTCTTTTAGGAGAAAACTAGAACTGTTTAGTCTGATTGACTTCAGTCCGTGTTGGGAATGTAATTAGTAGCTTACGAGCAGAGCCTGGTACATGCTAATCTCTCATTCTTGCTTTCCTTCCCAGATTAGGAGATGCAATTTTGATTGTGCTTAGAATATTTTATATACTGGTAGTTGCTAACTAGTTATCATTTTCTTTGAACATTCATATGACAATCTATAAAAAATGTTTTATAAAATTAGCAGTATTTTGAAGTCTACTAATGGTAATGCTTTCTTATTTAATATTTGGCTAAGTGAGAAAATGAACCCTTCATCTTTAGGTCTTTCCTGAATGACTTTATTTTCCATATCAAATGGTAGCTAGCATTTTCCTTGAACCAACCTTTGCAAAATACACACATTCACATACCATAATTCTCAAAGAACAGTTAAGGAATGCTGGTTAGAAAAGTATCAGAATCAGAGATTTTCTTAATTTTTCCATGCCCAACCCCTCCTCACATCCCTACGTTCCTTTAATTGGGAAGAGAAATCTTACCTTTGGTATTTGATTTAACCTTTAATTCTGATCTGGATGTTTTTCTGTTTCTGTTTTTCCACCCTCTTAGGATGACTGTCTTTTAAAGGTATGGTATAATGTAGAAAACTGGCGGACATCTGTTACCTCTCCAGATAAAAATTCAGAAAAACAATCTGAAGGAGAAACTGACTTTTCTTTTGTATATCTGGCCCATCCTCGAGCTGTAAATGGATTTTCCTGGCGTAAAACAAGCAAATATATGCCTAGGTCAGTGGATTAGTCATTTTTCCCATGTATTAAGAGAACGTCATCTTTGTGACTTTGACCACTTTTCTCATTTTGAGAATCTATTGCTATAGGGTTTTTGTCCATGAAGATTCAAGTAGTACTAGATAGCTCCTGGACTGCAAGTCTCTGGCTGTGAGCTAACTATATTTGATACTTAAGAGGAGAGCCATGTGAAAGGATAATTTACCTCTAGATCAGATATCTTAAAGTGCCAGAGTTGTGCATCTTTTTCTTTCACTTCTTTCATCTTTTAATCATTCTCCAAATTTCTATTTGCATCAACTTTTTCACATTTCACTGTGTTTATCTTGTCCCTTTCTATGTGCATCCACTGTGGTTTTTTTTTTTTTTTTTTTTTGGTAACTAAAAAAAAAACAAGCTTTATTGAGAGTGTATACCATGAGACCTCAAATATTTCTTTAACTGCCTGCAGCATCTTTGAGGAAAAGTACATGGGCTAATAGATTATGATGTCCTAAACTAGGTATTAATTTAACCTACACACGCATGCACAAACAAACCTGTTAGTACTTCATTTGTTTCCTATAGTCTTTGCCAGACTTGATATCCCGTTGACTTTTTGCATATACTTAGTAAGTTACAGAGGTATTGTATTGCTTAATTATAGGTAGAAATCCCTTTTCGTTCCACATGGCCATCTTCAATTTGGCCACACTATGGATCAATACAGTTTTCCCCTTATCTTTTTGTCATCTGAGAATGTCTTAAGCTGATCCATTATAGCATACTTAGATCATTTGTTAACTTTAGTTTTGCTCTTCTGAGCCAGCAGAGTAAACCTAGATTTTTTTAAAAAATTATTTTATATTAAACATTCTTTTTAGAGCAGTTTAAGGTTTATAGCAAAGTTGAGGGGAGGGTACAGAGATTTTCCATATAACCCTTTTTTCCACATATGCACAACCACCTGCTTTATCAACATCCTCCACCAGAGTGGTTCATTTGTTACAGTTGATGCTTACATCAACACATTATTATCACCTAATGTCCATAATTTACATTGTGATTCACTCTTGGTGTTGTACATTCTGTAGATTTGGACACAAATCCACATATGATGTATGTATAACAGCATACACACATCATTGTTATACCTAGATCTTTTGAACAATTTTGTAGTGTGATAGTTACCATTCTTCTTACCTCTCTCCTCCAGTCTAACAGAGCATGAGAGTAGGGCACTCTAGGTACATGGATGGTTCTTCTGTTAGAAGTGTGTTTCACAGTTTTGAGCTAAAGGAGAGTGGTGTGGACAATCTATATTGTTAGCAGAAGCACCCTCAGTCCACCTTTACTTTGAGAACTATTACTTTAGTACTTCTGAGACCATTGCCCACACGTATAAATATGTGTCTAGAATAGAATGAGCCATGATGTGTGTGTGCTCAGTTGTGTCTGACTCTTTGCGACTCCATGAACTGTAGCCCACTAGGCTCCTCTATCTATAAGATTTTCCAGGCAAGAATACTGGAGTGGGCTGCCATTTCTTTCTCCAGGACATCTTTCCAACCCCGGGATTGAACCCGTGTCTCCTGCACTGCAGGTGTATTCTTTACCACTGAGCCAGTGGGGAAGCCCCGAGCTATGACATACGTAAAGTAAAAAGAGCTGTCTTCACAAACCGTTAACCGTTTAGAACTGTCGGAAGTTTACATTATTCTGAAGGTTGAGTTCTTAACGATATTCCAGGTATTTTCACATGTAGCTAATAAGAGCACCAGAATACTAAAAAAGAGAATTATGAAATATTGTATATTTTGAGAGAAAACAGTCACATCTGCTTCTGATACAGTTTACTCACTGTTGGCAAAAGTGATCATGGTGGAGGCAGAGGCAGGTACCTTAAACTGGGGCATTAAGAATACCTGACAGCAAAAAACATATTAATTTTCTCCCCTACTTATTTTATCTCTTTTATCAACTAAATTCTACAGCATAAGGAACTGTGGTGTAGAACAAGACTTTTCTGTTAGTTGTGGTGTCTTGGCAAGGTTTCCAGAATTTCACTTTCGGATCTATTAAAAAACCAACTAATCTCCTTTAGTTCTTTTAGTTTTTTTTTTTTCTTTTAGTTTTCATGTTTGTTTCACCAGCTGCCTGCAGATTTATAGTAGGAAGGCTGACCCTTTCTCATGAGAGTGAAAGAGATGCCATCAAAGACCATTGTCCTTTCTGATCCAGCATCTTAAAATTAAGATGTTCAACCAAATGATGATGCTTCACACAAAGTGTCTGCTAGCTTGAGAGGAAAAATGGGGATGTGTTTTTAATGAGCATATACAGACACTTCCCTGT
This sequence comes from Cervus elaphus, assembly GCF_910594005.1. NCBI lineage: Eukaryota > Metazoa > Chordata > Mammalia > Artiodactyla > Cervidae > Cervus > Cervus elaphus. Next base: position 36,435,362 of record NC_057823.1, on the reverse strand, counting down.
TAATTAAAAATGATGAATGTAGGACAGATTGGGAGGTTTGGTTATTTTCCCCACAAAACCTTCAGAAGTTGGTTTTACATAACTAGTTTTAGAACCATCTTAGCCTGTTGTTGCCTCAAGATAGGACAACTGTTGCAGACACTTACCCACCATACCGTTGCCCTATATAAGGTCATTCATCTATATATATAATTTTTGGGTGGAGGGGGAGGGGTGTACCTGAATATGATGTGCTTATTGAAGAGAGAATAAGATACCTTGATGAAGAAGTGAGAAAGGGAGATATGGCCTGAGCAATGCCTCAGATACATCAGGATATTTCTTCTATGCCATGCTTATATTACTAGCCAGCCGTTTACACTATTTGTAAAGGTTTGGTGTTCTGAAGAGCATCATCTGTGGTCGAATCCGTGTCCATGCTTCTGAGTTGTGCACCTTTCTAGCTTGCTTTGTTGGTCTTGTCTAAGTTTGTATGCCTTTCCTGATTGCTGTTTGTTCAACTCTTTAGTCTCCTATCTTCTGCTCTTTCTTTGTAAGCCTCCCATTCTGCCATTTACTGATGGGTCACTATGAACCTTGCACTTTCCATATTGCCTTTTTGTATTTTCTTCTGTTTCTGTTACATTTGATATTATTGCCACTGCCTGTGTGTATGTAAATGTACTAGAGAGAAATAGAAGGAAGAAGAGCAGGAAAAGGTCAGAGGGAGACAGAGAAAAAAGGGGAAGAAAATTGAAGGAAAAAGAGGAGGGAGAGGCACAAGGGTGAGAAAAGGCAGGAGAAACAGAGGGTTTGGAAAGATAAGAAGAGGCCCTAGGAGGAGGGTACCAATGAGGTAGGAGAGGTGGAAAGGGAGGGTGGTTTGGAGAGGCTAAGAAGCAGAGAATTGTAGGTGCAGGCAGAGGCAGGGAAGCCCAGAGAGTGGATGGAAACGGGAAAGGAGTAGGGGAGTAGACAGAGAAGGGGAGGGGCAGGGAGGGAGGTGTCAGAACAGGGGAGGAGTCTGAAGGAGAGAGCTACCAAGACAGAACGTGCTGTTCTCCCTGGTCTTCCCCTTTGCTTTTTTTAAAAATCATATAGATATGTTTTAAAAAGTGACTACTATAGAATATTTTAATTTAATTTTTTTTTCTTTAACTTACCAAGTTACTTGATAGAAACCTTCTACTGATTTTTCTTTTTTTAATCAGTTAGATATGTTTGAATAAGTGTCTTTTACAGGATATTGTAACTTAAAAAAAAAATTTGCTGAGTTAACAAAGACTGTCAGTCAATAGAAAGATAGTTTTCATTAATAGAATTTCAGCTTTTGAGCTCTCAATGTGTATGGAATTTGTTAACATATATGTAATTGTTTTGTTATTATTTTGTGGGGTGGCAAGACAGTAAATTCACTGAAAGTAAAAAATGACTAAGGAAGGAGATGGCTCATATTTAATGAATTTTTCTGTTCTTGCACTTGACTGCTTTGGGCATATGTTAGGCAAAGACACAGTAAGTGTACTAGTTACTATAGCTTGTTAGTGACAAGTATGCATATACCTTTACAGGAAGTAAAAATGAAGCATTGTGAAATAATTTAAATAAATATCCACTGAATAAATCAGAAAATCTGATAGAAGATGTCAGGTTTTTTCCTTGTTATTAACTGAGGGAGTATGATATGATCTCAGTTTTTGTTCTTTAGATGTAAGAATCTTGGATTACTGAAACAGGAACTACTGAGTTCTAGGCAGAAAAGAAATGGATTAGCAAGTGTTTGCAGTGATGAAATCAAATACCCAACTCAGTTTTAATGGTTTTGACTATGTTGCATAAATGTATATTGACATTTTTTTCATTGATAACCTTAGTTGTCTACATTTAAATAATTATAGAAACATTGTGTAATATGATACTGTGGGAAATTTATATTTTTGCTTCTAAAATCCTTTTATTCCTTAGGGCTTCTGTATGTAATGTACTGTTGACTTGCTGCAAAGATAACATATGTCGTCTTTGGGTAGAGACATTTTTACCAAATGATTGTTTGCTCTATGGAGGTGACTGCAACCATTGGGCTGAACCAATTAATTTAATAAATAACATCAAGAGAAATGTTTCCAGTAAAGAACGAGTTCAAAATGCCTCAGATGTAAGTGTTTTTGTTAGATGTTTTTCCTGTATGTTTTAATATCTTTTGTACAAGGCCTTTTTGTAACATTCATCTTAATATTCAAAGTCACAGATAGTTATGAAAAAATATATGTCTTAGGAGATCAGTTCTCAGAAAATTTTCAGTATTTTTTTTTTTTTTTTTTTTGTCTAGCATGAAACTGCCTATAATTACAAAGTTAACCTTAGGTTGACTGATGATATCAAAAGGATGATCATACTTAACTTAGCTGATATAACATAAAGTAAATTAAGATCTGAGAATGCAAAAATTTGACTATACAAATAATTTATTATTTTTCTTTCTTTAGGACTTGGAGTGTTTGTCCTGTCATGATTACAGGAATGATTAGTTTATCAGATTGTGTTCTACGTTTATTATCATTCAAACCTCCAAGAACTTGAATTAATATCGTATGGCAAGACTAAAGTCAGTTTTTGATGTTGGGTCTGATTAAACATAGACTAGTAACATGGATTCTTGAAAATAAGAAAGTGACCTAAAAATGATTTATCTTTGAATGTTTTATATGTTTGTGGAAATACTGTTTCTCAAATTTAGATCGTATTGCTAGTGGCATAGAATAAAGTATGTATTGTGTAGAGACTCAACCAGTGGTTATATATAATAATAGTTGAAAGAAGTCCTTGACTAGAAGTCACTTTCAGGTGATGTTGTGTTCTGTATAAAGTATTGTGTCATATGAAAGATGAGAGCAACAGTATTTGCTTTGTCTGCCTTATGGATCAAATGAGGTGATTGCAGTGACAGTGATTTGTAAACTATGAAATATCATCCTAATGAATGGTGGTAATATTATTCAGTGCTTTGTGGTCATAGGGAGTTACCTGTGGATACAAAGAGAACCGTATAAATAGGGACATCATTTTCCACAGATGCATGGTAAACTTTTTATAATTAAGAAAATATTAAATCATAATGTAACATATTGTGTGATGGTTTAAAGAAGAGTCAGGCAGTTAAAAGTTCCAAGCTTATTTCAGGTTTCACGTTTGTTGTACAAAAATACTGTAAGGTACTTGTACATATAGGCTTACCTGAAATAGGAGCATCTAACAATCATTATATAACCTATATGCTTATAAGAAAATAGACGTTAGTTTTACTTTGTTTTGCATTGTTTCACATTGTTTTTATTCTTATAGGTAAATCTGAAATTTTTTCGTAGAGGCCGGAGATCGCTTGCACTTGTAGCACATACTGGATACCTGCCACATCAACAAGACCCCCATCACGTTCACAGGAACACGCCACTGCACGCCAATGCACTGTGCCACTTTCACATTGCAGCCAGCATCAACCCAGCCACAGGTGATAAAGTGCTGTTCAGATAATGTTTTCCAGATTAAGTAGATTGATGTTTATGACCAATAAGTTATACTATACTTATTGAGTAAGTAAAAAATTGTAGGTGATTTTCTTAGCTAACTTTTCATTATAGCCAGTTCACTGATGATAGAAAAAGTTTTTGTTTACTTGCTTGCTTCTTAAGGCTGTGATTTGGTCTGTAATTTTAGATCGTGATAAGTCATTGAGATGTTCTGTATTAGTTTATTCAAAAGTTGAGATTTGAACTAATACTTAACAAAGAAGTTAACACCTCAGAATTATAATTACTGTATAGTTATTCATATGAAACCAGTATGTTTTGTACTTAACCTTTTGGAGCTATTTCAGAAATAGGGTGGAAATATTGTAGAAGTTGTAACTGGAAGAATTAAGAAACCTTGTTTTGTGGTCAAATATGTACTTTGAGATAGATTGAAAGATCTAGAATACCTGGATTTATGCATGAATTTGAAGACTGAAGTGCTTATCATTATAGTAAATATTTTATGTTAGTTTAAAAACCAGGTGGTCACAGTTGGGCATTTGAGGTAGAACCTTAAAATATTGCTGGGAAAAAGTTAAAAATAATATTTGCACATAATAAATACCATCTATACAGGAAATATAAAGTTAACCTCCCTTCACATCTATTCCACTCTAGTCTTCCTCCTCAGAAGGTAACCAGTCTGATGAATTTTTGTGTATTTTGAGATATTCTTTTGTTTGCTTGTTTTGCTGCACCAGATCTTCGTTGCAGCATGAAAACACTTAGTTGGCATGCAGGATCTAGTTCCCTGACCAGGGATTGAATTCAGGCCCTCTGTACTGAAAGGGCAGAGTCTTAGCCCCTGGACCACCAGGGAAGTCTGGAGATATTCTTAAACATAAATTAAGCACAACCTGTATCCATATAACACACTGGATTTGCAGTATTGCTTTCTTCAAGAAACATAGAATGAATACAGTCCATTAGTTACTTGAATCGAAGTGAGAAGTACTTTGATAAGTTAAAAGTGCAGAGATACCTGTGGTAGGAATAAAGTGTATTTGCCTGTTTTTTTTTTTTTCAGTTTTATTTGGTTAATAACAGTCCCAGCACTAAAAGAATCCATGAGTCAAGAAAATGTAAATGTGAGAATATTGAATGATTTTTATTGAATATTGTATTATTATCTTATCAAAAAAGATATATTATCAGTGCTTATAGTATCCAGAGGAAGCTCTGAGGTCAGTGGAATAATTTTGAAAGTCTTTGTGAGTAAAGGACAGTATTTTGAGAATAAAGAAAGCTTGAATTCTCACTTTAATAGAAAAGGCTGAGGTATTATGGAAAAAGAAATCCTAAGTTACAACGTAGCATCTTCTTGACTACCTTACAATAAGGAAAACTCAAACCTTTCTTCAGATTGTAGGTCCCCAAGAAAAGTTCATACATTTAGGGCAAATCAAATAAAAATAATAACTTTAGGAGCTATATTAGATTCTGTGGAGAATTTCTTTCCTTAAATTAGGTCTGTCAGAATGACCTTTCTGCAAGGCCCAATTCAGATTTAGCTTCACTTACTTGTTCATCAATAGAAATAGATACAGGAAAGAAGTTCATAATAGTATGTTCTCTTAGTTCTAGCTCTTATACCCTCTCCATGATTATTTCTCATAAGAAATGATTTTACCAAATTTTTTGAGTGAGGTCAGAAGGCAAAGGAAATGTGATTTCTTTTCAACCAGAATGCTTCTGCTAAAAGTCAGCCTAAGCCCCTCCTTTTTGTGTACTTAACATCTAGGTGTATGAGCTACTTCAGGATTACTTATCTCTTCTGGGTTGATTCGTAAGTTGAAAATCAGAAAATCCTACCGTGAAGTTTCTTGGGGGCATTTTAAATCCCTGACACTGTTGTGTGTCCACCTGGCAGCAGTGGGATTGGCAGTTCAGTCCCTCAAGGCTTCTATTGTGTGTGGTGCCATATAGGAACTGGAGATACAGTAATGATCAAAGCATTATTGATCTTTGCTCATATGAAGCATATAGCCAGGTAGGAGATAGATAAATACTAATTAAACAATTATACTAATGAATATATAGTTATAAACAGAGCTCTTGAATTAGATAATATCCATCAACTCTTAGAACCACTTCCAATAGAAGGGGTGGGGAAAGATTCATTTATCTTTTCCTTTATCCCCTATAATACTCTTTCTGTTGGTGTCCAGCAATAGACAGTGTTTGAACAAATAATTCAAATTATTTCCTATTTTTAAAAATCAGCAGATTTGTTCTGGATAAAATTATTAACCTTCACTGAATCTATTCCAGCCTGTATTGTTCAGCAGACACCAGCATGATTTAGATTTGGACTTTAATAATAGACAAATCTTTCTTTACCTCTATTAAGTAAGAATTGTCATTTTTTACAATGTACTCCGAATTTGTACTTCAATATACTTCCCTTAGCAATGATTTCAAAAGTAATACCAAGGGACCAGATTTTGTTTTGTTTTTTAGCTGAGTTGGCTTGTCTTGAATGATTTTCTTGAACATAAGAAGGGAACCTCAGTTTCATACGATCTGATTTCAATCTTGATGCTAATAAATAAACTATCTATCGCAGTATCTGTTTTAGGATTAGATAGGTAAGTCATGAAAAAAGTTAACATGTCAGTCTCTTAAGTAAAAGAAAGTTGTTGCTATTGAGGTAAACGTATCACTGGTTCCTTTGACAACTTGATGACATTTTTAACGGTAGATCAGGTTAGAATATGTTTCTAACGAGTTTCTGTATAAATTAAGAGCACAATTCTACTAACATGTTTAAAATTATAGACATGTTTCTTTATGAGAACATTTTATAATTGTAGAAAAATACATATGTGTGTATATATAAGTAAGTTATGGTATGTGACTTAGAATGTATACTTTTCTGTCCTTTACAATAAGTATATTAAATACACCATTTAAGTCTGTTTTTTCATTAGTAATAATTGTGGGAACCATTATATTGCGAGTCTTAGAGATTAAATAAAATGTGTTTTATGTGCTAGCATGATAGAAATTATAATTTTGATTTTTTCTTGTTCTTTGTAGACATTCCACTTCTTCCTTCTATTACCTCTCTGAGTCTAAGTGAAAATGAAGAGAAGAGTGGACCTTTTGTCGTACACTGGCTAAACAATAAAGAGTTGCATTTTTCTTTGTCCATGGAAGTCTTTTTACAACAACTTAGAAAAAGTTTTGAGCAACCATCTTCTGAGACCAGTGTAGAAGATTCTAATCAGGCAGATGTAAAATCTGATGAAGGTAAAGCTTTAAGAAGGGTAAAAACTATGACGTTTTGTTTAAAATAACGAAGATTTTTATATAGGGTAGCACCAGCTACTGTTAGAAATAACCTTCAGATTTCAGTGGCATAATACACATTTGGACTAGCTCATATAATAATCCAGTATAGATGTTTTTGTTCCAAGTGTCTTACTTCCTGATGATAATGTAGGGATTTAGAATTCTCCATACTTATGCTTCTGTGGGCCACTAGGGTCTTGCTGCTCAGAGGACTATCTGCAGACTAGTAGCATTGGCATTATTAGGAATGCACAATCTCATGCTCCACCTAGGGCTGCTAAACAAGAATCTGCAATTTAGTGAAATTCCCAAATGAGTTGTATGTATATTAAAGTTTGAGAAGCAGTGCACTTAGGGCTTAAGCTCTACATTCAGCTTCTATTTGTTCAGCCTCAGTCAAGTAGAGAGAGAGAAGTCAAAAGTGTTTTTTAAATTACAAATTTACATGTTCCCTTTAAAAAAATTAAACAGTACCATCATGTATAAAGTTTCCATATTGTTAAATTTGATGAGCATTCTTCCAGATTTTATTTTTTTCTATGCTCATGCAAGTATATATAAAGGTAATTTCTTTTTAATTGTACTTTGGGATTTCATTTTTAAATGAACATAGTGTTCTGTTGCTTGCTTAAATTCGGTATTCAGCACTTTTCTTGCTCATTATTTTTCACAGCTCCTGAGTCAGGAGACTCAAGAGAAAACTTAAGCATTTTCTTTGTTGATAGACATTTTAATTGATTTCAATTGTTTCTCACTATATATTCTGATAATGGTACAATCACGCGTCTCTTCATCTTTGTGTGAATTTTTCTATAAGGTGGATCCCTAGATAGGGAATTAGCATATTGTGTAAGCATTTGTAAATTTCAATAACTTTTGCTAAATTGTGCCCCCCCCCAGTAATGTTTTACAAATTTATGCTCCCTTTAAGTAAGTAAGTGTTCGTTGCTCAGTTGTGTCTGACTCTTTGTGCCCCCTTTACCTATTTTCTAGTCAGTATTAGTCCTTCTACTGATAATCCAGTGACTCAGCCCTTTTGACCTTCTGATTACTGAGTTAACTCCAGTGGCTTTATATTCCTGGAGTAAAATTATTTTTAAAGGGAACCTCATTTCCTATTTATATAAAAACTTAAGTTTTTCATTTTGAATGCATTTGTAAAGGTAGATTAAGAATGCATTTCTTAATTTATAGTAGTAGCTTGATTGTATTTATATGGTTCATGAACTCTTTTGCTTATAGAGATCGATGACAGTGTTGATGATCTGAAAATAAATCATGAAAAGAAGGAATTGGGTGGTGATAAATTGGTACCAAATTCAAGTTTTGTACCATTGCCATCATCTGCCATTGAGCATCAGATTGAAGTACTTCTGTCTGAATGGAGTAAAAATGCAGACATGCTATTCAGTATTCATCCCATGGATGGTTCTTTGCTGGTTTGGCATGTGGATTGGCTGGACGAATACCAGCCTGGTATGTTTCGTCAAGTACAGGTATTATTTTTATGATCTCTGGAGAGCTGCTTTTTGTTAAATGTGGGTACTGTTTTGTAAAACCTCTTTATATAGTTTCATGCCTTCTAACGCTCATGTTCTTAATTCCAGGTGTCCTTTGTTTCCAGAATTCCTGTAGCTTTTCCCACAGGTGATGCAAACTCTCTCTGTAAAAGCATAGTGATGTATGCCTGTACCAAGAATGTTGACTTGGCTATTCAGCAAGGGAAACAAAAACCTTCCAGCCTGACACGTTCCACGTCAATGCTTATCTCTTCTGGTCACAGTAAATCAACTAATAGTTTAAAATTAAGTATTTTTACCCCTAATGTTATGATGATCTCAAAGCATGCTGATGGCTCCCTGAATCAGTGGCTTGTCAGTTTTGCCGAAGAATCTGCCTTTTCTACAGTTCTCAGTATTTCACACAAATCCAGATATTGTGGTCATCGCTTTCATCTTAATGATTTAGCTTGTCACTCAGTATTACCATTATTGCTGACAACGTCACACCATAATGCGTTAAGGACACCAGATGTTGATAACCAAAAGCAACCTGATGATGCTGTGAATATTGAAGAATGTCCTTTGGCACAACAGAATAAAAGCACTATTGACATGGCCTTTCAGGATCCCAATGCAGTTTACAGTGAGCTTATTCTTTGGAGAGTTGATCCAGTTGGGCCATTGTCTTTCTCTGGAGGTGTTTCTGAGCTTGCCCGGATTAATTCTCTTCACGTTTCTGCATTTTCCAATGTGGCATGGCTGCCCACTCTTATACCCAGTTATTGTCTAGGTAAGCATTCTGATTTTTACTTAAGAACTTTAGATTTTCTGGCATTGTTGCTAAAGGTTAAATTTTAAATGTTTTTTAAATGCATCTAGGTGCATATTGCAACTCTCCTAGTGCGTGCTTTGTAGCAAGTGATGGACAATATCTGAGATTATATGAAGCAGTTATTGATGCCAAGAAGCTTCTATATGAGCTTTCCAATCCTGAAATTTCTGTAAGTAAATGACTTTTGAAACTAAGAATAAAATATGATGTTTTTTAAATAGTTAATTTATACTTACTGAGCAATTTCTAAGATTGTAATATAAAATTTATAATTAAATGTATTTTTAGATATTTTTTGCACATTTACATTATAGCCTTAGTGATGGTCTTATAGTGATCCCAATACCTTAAAAAGAAACCATGTCTTTCATTCGTTCTAAAAGTAAAATCTAATGTTCAACAATATGTAGTACTTCCTTTTGTTGTTCAGCTGCAAGTCATGTCTGACTCCTTTGTAACCTCATGGGCTGTGGCCCACCAGGCTCCGCAGTGTGTGGGATTTCTAGGCAGGAATACTGGAGTGGGTTGCCATTTCCTTCTCCAGGGGATCTTCCCAACCCAGGGATCAAACCCATATCTCCTGCATTGACAGACAGATTCTTTACCACTGAGCCATCAGGGAAGTCCCGTAGTACTTCCTGGCTCAGATATATATGGGGACTTCTGACAGTGTATTGCTGAATCATGTTGGTTCATCTGTAGGTTATTTCTGAACAGGGGAAGCTGAAATAAGACTGGCATTTTAATCTTAAGAGAAAAAAAAGCCTTCAGTTTGGTTGCACTACAGGCAGGAGTTCTTTCAATATCATTGCAAAGCTTTTGTCTTAAAATAGAAGGCACTTCCTCCTGTTCCTAACTGATAGCAAACCCCCATCTGCATTGCCTCAGCACCTCCAGCAAGCCAGTATTTCCATTCTTTTGGTTTAGGTGTTTTTAAGTATGCCCTGAGGTAACTTTTAGCCATACTGAACTTGTTGTTTATGAGATTCAAGCTGTCTGCTCAACTACCAATTTATGTCTGTTAATGCTCTGGTTACAGAATTGCACAGGTTAACAGTGGTCTGCTCCCATCTTTTTTATTTTTCCTTCCCTAAGTTATTTTACAGAAGACAAAGGTTTTTTAAAAAACATGTAGTGTTATAGTAGCAACATATTTCTTGAGGGCCTTCTATTTTTCAGGAATTGTTTTTAAGTGCTGGGAATATAGATGTGAACAAAACAGACCAAAATCTCAGCTTACATTCAGTGAAAGAATATAGAAAAAAGGTCAAAATATATTAATAAATACTTTGGAGAGAAACAATGTTGCAGAAGTAGTAGGGAGTGCCAAGTAAGGTGCTGGTCAGGGAAAGCCTCACAGAAGTGGTACAATTTGAGCAAAGACCTGAAGGAGATGAGGGAGCTACCTGTGTGGATATTTAGAGGGAAAAGTATTTCAGGAAAGCCAGTGTAAAGATCCTCAGACCAGAGCATGTTTGGTAGGTAAGGATCATCAAGGAGGCTGTTGTGGCTGGTGTAGGATAAATGAGGTGGAAAGTAATCAAAAATAAAGTTAAAAAGTTAGCCTGGCCTTTGTAGTAAAAGACCTCATAAGCCATTGTAGTTACTTTGAATTTTACTCTTAATGACATAGAAACTGGTGTAAAGAATGATAGTGATATGATCTGACTTAGGCTTTAAAATATCGCTCTGTTTGCTATATAGATTAGACATGGGAAGCAGAAGTGTTATCAGAGAGACCAATTCAGGAAGCTATTACAGTAGTTTAGGAAAGAGTGAAAGGGGTTTAGAATGGTAGCAAGTGGTGTGATGATAAAGAGGATAACAGTTGGTCACATCTGGATGTGTTTTGTACATTGACTATAAGGATTGGACTGGATATGGGGTTTGTGTGAGAAAAACAGGATGACTCCCAAGGTCTGCCTTAAGATGTGAAGAATGTGTAAATAGGTTTTGAGGTGCAGGGAGGACTCAAGAGCCTGACTTTGAACGTGTTGATTTTGAAATGCCTGTTTCATATCCAAGAGATCTAGTAGGCTAGTGTCTGGAGTTTAGAGGGAGGCCTCGTCTGAAGATAGAGAATAAGTACCTGTTAGAATATAAAGTTGTGATGCTGAATGAGATCTCTGAGGGAGAGGCTATAGTTGGAAAGTAGAAATGATAGGAAGATTGTACCCTGGGGCATTCCATTGTTAAAAGTGGGGTGAGTGTGGTATATAAAGGAAGCCAAAATGAAGACATTTCCAGGAGGAAGAAATAATCAACAGATTCATATGCTGATAGATCAGGCATGATGAAGATTGAATTTAACCATATGACCTTGACAAGAGCAGTCAGGAGATGATGTGGCTCAAGAAATCATTGTTTGTAAATAGTATGTTAACTTGTTTATTTAGCTTTGTTTGTCAAAGTTAATGCCAAAAAGCTTTGATTCTTGGAATTTCCATGAGATTGAAGTCAGTCTTTCATAGTTAAAAATATAAAATACTTTTTCTCATTAACAATTACCAAACATTGCTTTTGTTTTTCTCTGCACCAACTGAGCTATATAACTCTGTTCATTCCTGTGTAATTGCCTGGTAAAATCCCAGAATGTTTATAATAAAAGGGACTTGTGAACTTATTTAGTCTCACCTGAACTTATTTAGTGTTTGTCTGTTATGCCTCAAATTTTACATCATTTTTTATTGTTTTTTGAATTTAATTGTTTAATAAAGGAGATATCCATTTTTTCAAAAACAGAAATATGTTGGTGAAGTGTTTAACATCGTAAGTCAACAGTCAACAGCCAGGCCAGGATGCATTATCGCATTAGATCCCATTACCAAACTTGTAAGTATTATTTTTCTGGCCACTTAGCTTTAATAAATAATATGTATGTCAACTTATGTTGGTATTTGTTTACATTCAGCAAGGCAGAAAAACCCAACTGCTTCATGTTTTTCAAGAAGACTTCATTTTGAATAATCTTGAGAAGAAAAGACTGGGAAAAGACAGAATATTATCTGATGCAGGTAAAGAAGAATTTTTTATGTAATGAGATATAAAATGTACAGTATGTTAGGCAGTTAATAAAGATAAGTTGATACAGTGTTTCATGTCTGTTTGAGTTTAAATTTTTCATATGTACATTTGTGATAATATTTATCATAAATATCAGTATCTTTTTATTCTTAACAAGGCAATAATAATGAAAAAATTAAAGGAGTTTGTCAGTTATGGTATTTTAAAATACTTGAATTAATTAATCTATATTTAGCCATATTGCCTGGCCTGCAGGATCTTAGTTCCTCAACTAGGGATCAAACCCAGGCCCTTGGCAGTTAGAGTGCAGAGTCCTAACCACAGGATTGCCAGGGAACTCACATAAATTATGTTTTTAAAAAAGTATCATAGACATGTTCTTTGTCATTAATGTGTGAGTGCTCTTTGCATGGGAGGAGTCCTGCCCTAACAATTTGAATGATATTGGCACCTGTCTCTTTAAAAATCTACAATTTAAAGCATTAGCTACAAACTTAAAAGTTATATAGGTGGCTTTAATTAATACTTTTATAATTAAGCAGTTTTTAAAATGATGTTAAATTCATCCTCCTAGTATTAGCTGTTATTTTAAATAAAGAAAAACAGGAAAATAAAGCTAAAATATCTTGGTTATTAGTTTTGATTACAGAGCCAAACCAAACTCAAAAATAACTTTACTTACCGAGGATCTGTACAGTGTGTGCCTGTTGCTCTAAAATTCTATTATCAAGACTCAAGTTATAATAATAACTGCATTCTGTGTTTGTTTCAGGTTATTTTTATTTTCTTGTACATCATTTCTTTACCCTTTTTCCATTTTTTTTCTCCTTTGAGAAGTACCTTTTTGAATTCTACACCTTTATGTTGAATGTCTAATTTCTTACCACTGCTTTCTTAGTCTTCTATCATTTTTCCTGAGAATTTTGAACTTTGCAAAAATGTTTGTAGTGCTTTTGTAACCTTTAGATCCAATGATGGAAAGATGCTGAAAATGAGAAATATAGATGTAAAGGGTTATTTATATCAACAGAATGTTCTTTATTTTTTATTTTTCATATTAAAATGTTAATAGCTATCTATGTTAATAGTGAAATATATCATTAATATCAACAGGCAGCTCACCTAATGGATTTTCTGAAAAATTCTACCTAATTGTAATAGAGTGCACCCAAGACAACCATTCATTGTTACACATGTGGAATTTGCATTTAAAGTCCATTCCTGTCTCGTTGGGTGAGTTTTTTTTCCTATTAGTAGACTTAGATTAACAAAGTATGTATAGCTAGATTGGTGGATATTTTTTTAAGCTGTTTTTATTGACAGGATAATTGTAGTTCATTCTGTTAATTAAGGAAAAAACAGTTTCTCAGTTTTCTTGTCATAAAGATCATAGGAATATGTTTACATTTTTATCTTTTATAAGGCAGTTTTGGATTATAAAATGTAGCAATTTTAATGTTTACAGGAGTTCCCTCCCAGTTTTTTGGTTCTTTTTTTGTTTTATAGATGAAAAAGTAGATACAAAAATATCTGAAGCAGCTTGGCAGCCAGAAGAACATTATTCTTCTTCTCCAGAGAAGATCCTATCCCCCTTTTCACAGAAGTATCAGGCTTGCAGAGCAAATCTCCAGAGTACCAGCAAGTTGACTCTGTCTTCAGAAATGGTTTATAGCCAAGAGTTGCATTTGCCAGAAGGAGTTGAGATAATAAGTGTTAAGCCATCAGCAGGTGTGTAAATTTTGTAAAAAGAGACTGATAAATTTGGCAGTGCATGAAGGTTTACTGTGTATTTAAAAATAGATGTAACTCCCACTTTTTAAATTCACACAGAAGCAGAAATGGAAAGAATACCTTTCAATACCCTAAATTAAAAATTAAAAATTTCCCATTATGTTTTCAGATTACTCTGGCATTTGTCAGCCAGTTATGGTCTTAAATATTGATTTCCTAGACAAATTTTTATTATCCTTTTGTAAAGATGAAGTGAAAGTTTCCAGGGCAGACTTAATGGAGTTGCACCTTATTTGCCAACTGATAATATTGGCAATGGTGGCCAGGAGCTCCGTGCTGCGAAGGACTCTTAAGTGTATAGTTCCTGATAAATATTTATCATCCTCATTCTTAGGGCAGTGGTTCTCAAAATGTGGTCCCCAGGCCAGCAGCATCAGCATTGTTTGAGAAGTTGTTAGAAATAAAAATTCTTGGGTCATACCCTAGACTTAGTGAATCATAAACTCTGGGGTGGGACCCAGCAGTCTTGTTTTGACAAACCTTCAGGTCATTCCAATGTACAGAATTTCAAGGTATCAAGGGTATCATGAAAACCAAGACAAAGATCCATCTTTTTAATCACCTAGTTCTTTGATTTGCATAGTCACAGTGTGGATTTTTGGTCCTCTTTACTTATTTTATCACTTTTGACTAGTTACTTTGAATGCGCTTCAGTTTGCCATGTAATCAAGCACTTAATCTTTTGTAATTGGTGAAGTTAGCAGGAGTATTACAGTGTCATGATAAATTTTTTTAAACATTCTGAGATTTTTTTTTGGGTATATTTTAATAAAAGAGACATCAGTGCAAGGAAAGTTAAAGTTTGAAAAAAATGACTTTGTACTGATGCAATTTTAAGAGCTGATATCCTTAGCCAAAACAGTATACTCTTCACTACTTAATTGTAATAAAAATTTTTTTATAGAAAATGTAAGAGAAACTGAAGATGTTTCTAAAAATAATCTTTGGTGCAAGTTGAGTTTAGAAGAAAAAAGTCCTAGAGCAGGAGGAGAAATTTCTTTTGTTTGACAAAAACAGTAGCATATGATAAAAGCTTTTTTCCTAGTCTTAACAGTTTTTTTGAAAACTGAGACTTTCGGGAAGGGCTGGTTTCCCTGGTAGCTCAGCGGTAAAGAATCCACCTGCCGTGCAGGAAATGCAGGTTAGATCCCTGGGTTAGAAAGATCTCCTGGAGAAGGAAACAGCATTCCAGGATTCTTGCCTAGGAAATCCAATGGACAGAGGAGCCTGGTAGGCTACAGTCCATGGGGTTGCAAGAGTCAGACACACTTAGCAGTGACTAAACCACCACTAAACTCTTTATTATCTGTTTAGCTCAGAGAAACTACTGGACAATGTTGTGTCCTTTTGCAGTACTGCTAAGTCCTTGAGGGCTTTAAAACAACTTACTAACAGTATGTTGAAATATGCTTTTAAAATATAATAAATGTTCCATATAACATCTATATAATGATTTTATATTTAATAGTTAAGGATAGGGCTTGACAAACTATGGGTCACCTACTTGTTTCTACTTGGAACATAACCACACCTGTTTGTCTACTTTTGTGTATGGCTGCTTTTGTTCTACAGCGCAGAGTTGAGTAGTTGCAACGGAGACTCTCTGGCTAGCAGAGCCTAATTATTACTCTTTGGCCCTTTAAGAAAAGTTTGCCAACGCTTGATTCAGGAAATTGTGTATTTAATTACATTAAACCCAAGCAAATGTATGTCCCACCTGGGAATCTTCTCAGTATCATTTCCTTGAAATACAGCTTCAATCATGGAAGGCCCTTTTAGTACTTAAATAATTGTCAGCCATTCACATAATTATATTAAAAAATATTATAGAGAAGTAGCCAGTGAATATTGATGAATTTTTTTAAATGTATTGATATCTTTAAAATTAGATTTATAATAATATATAACACTAGCAAAGAGCTGTGAACAGAATGCTGGATTGAAAACCAGGACTAGAATTTAGGTTTTCTAATTCTGCCTTAGTCTAGCTATTTTGTATAGGCATAAGATACACATTTAGTCAAAGAGTCCTTAGCTGTAAATTATCTGAGTTCTCTTTTGGCTCAAGGTTTTGATAGTAATGTCATTTCTATATACCATTTTGATGTCATTAAAAGCTGCTTACTGATCTTGTTGATCCTTAAGCTAAATATTGGCTGTCTTGTTGTTAAGGCTAGTTCATGCAAAAGACTAACACTTTTAGTACAAGAAGAGAGATGTATTGAACCAAATTCAACATTTTATTAATGGATTATTTTGACATCATTTGACATTTTGTTAATGGGTTATTTTTATTTTAGGACATCTGAGTTCTTCTTCCATATATCCCATATGCAGTGCACCTTATTTATTGGCAACTTCATGCTCAGATGAGAAAGTAAGATTCTGGAGATGTAGAGTAACAGATGGAGAATCTGCCACATCGAAGAATGGAGAAACAGATCTTACATACATTTGGGAAGAATGGCCATTACTAATTGAAGATGGACTACAGAGCAATAGCAGTATAACTGTACCTGGTAGGCCTATAGAAGTCAGCTGTGCACACACAAATCGTTTAGCAGTAGCATATAAGCAGCCTATGTCTAATAGTAGATCTTCTCAGGACTTTGTGATGCATGTAAGTATTTTTGAATGTGAGTCTACAGGAGGTTCATGTTGGGTCCTTGAGCAGACAATTCATTTAGATGAGTTAAATACAGTGTTGGATTCTGGCATTAGTATTGATAGCAATTTAGTGGCCTATAATAAACAAGAGGTCTATTTATCTAGTAAAGAAAGTGTCACATCAAACACAAAGCATTTAGTTCACTTAGATTGGATGTCTAGAGAGGATGGTTCTCATATTCTGACTGTAGGAATTGGATCAAAACTTTTTATGTATGGACCCCTGTCTGGCAAAGTACAAGAACAGACTGGTAAGGAAAGCCTGGCGTTTCCTCTCTGGGAAAGTACTAAAGTTGTGCCCGTTTCTCAGTTTGTGCTGTTACGAAGTGTGGACTTGGTTTCTTCTGTAGAAGGCTCTCCGCCTTTTCCTGTTTCCTTATCTTGGGTCCGAGATGGCATCCTGGTGGTAGGCATGGATTGTGAAATGCATGTGTATTCCCAGTGGCAGCCATCTTCTAAACAAGAACCTGTTACAACAGATTCATATAATGGGAGCACTCCATCTATAACGAGTTTAATAAAACAGAGTAACTCATCAAGTTCTGGATTACATCCTCCAAAGAAAACTCTGACTCGATCCATGACCAGTCTTGCACAGAAGATCTGTGGGAAGAAAACTGCGCTTGATCCTTCTGTGGATATGGAAGATTCGGGTCTATTTGAAGCAGCTCATGTTCTTTCCCCAACTTTACCTCAGTACCATCCTTTGCAACTTCTGGAACTCATGGATCTTGGCAAAGTTCGGAGAGCAAAGGCCATCTTGTCACATCTTGTCAAGTGCATTGCCGGGGAAGTCGTGGCTCTGAATGAAACCGAATCTAATCATGAGCGCCGCCTTAGGTCTCTCACCATCAGTGCTAGTGGAAGTACTACTAGAGACCCCCAGGCATTCAACAAAAGTGAAAATACAGACTACACAGAAATTGATTCCGTCCCTCCACTTCCTTTATATGCCTTACTTGCAGCAGATGATGATAGCTGTTACTCATCCTTAGAGAAACCTAGTAATCAGAGTACCTTAAATAACTCAAACCAGTTGTCAAAAGAAAATTATGATGAGCTTTTTCAGATGCCAGCTTTAGTGACTGATCATCATGTGTTAGAGGCAGATGAAGAAAATACAGAGCCTGTGGTTATTGACCTTTCACAGTACAGTCCAACTTACTTTGGTCCTGAGCATGCTCAGGTGCTTTCTGGCCACTTACTTCATTCTAGTTTACCAGGACTCAGCCGGATGGAGCAGATGTCTTTGATGGCTTTAGCAGATACAATTGCAACTACCAGCACTGATATTGGAGAAAGCAGAGACCGAAGCCAAGGTAAAACTAAATTGGATACAGGATTAGAGGAAAAACTGATGATAGTATTTTTACTTATTTTTTCACAGAAAATAATCTTAAATAATTTTTGTAAAAATGATCACCATAAAGGTTTGTTACATCATCATCATTGCCTTCACAATAGTTTTAACTTGAATATATGTTCTTTATCCCATAAGTTACAGTACTCTGAGAAAGTGCACAGAGATTCATTATGCCAATTCATTTTTAGCTGTCTACTTAATAACAAAAATCCATTGATCCATTGCTTTTGAGTTTAGTGAAAGTTAACATTCTTAATAAATATCTTAGATACCCCAAAATAAAAAGTATTTTCTTTATTTCTCACATCATGGCAATTCACTATTAATTTGGGTTTTTGAATATTGAGGTTTTTAAAAACTAACATTAATGTATACTCCTTCCTAAAATAACAGACAGGCCTACTAAAATTAGGTCTTCCCCTCACTCAGCATTTTTTATTTTTAATTTCCTGAGTTATGAATAAAATTTATAAAATTCCCATCAGATTTCAAGTAAGATCTGAAATTAATAGTCTAGCCTTAAGTACCAGATATAGGTCAGTAGGATGCACCCTTTGAACTTTGCTTGAAAGGAAAATGTGGGGTAATTTTAAGAAAAAAGAATAACAATAATAAAAATTAAAACTTTAAGAAAAATTGTTGTGAATTACAATATTAAATATTACTAGTAGATATTATTTCTTGATCTGACTATTTTACAACTGTTTGTTTTTCTTCATGTAAAGTAAAAATCAGGTCCTGCTACCATGTAGCCATTTCTTCTAGTGTTAACAGTTACTGGATGGGGCATATGACTTGGATCAGTATGGAAAATATTGTACCATGTAGCACAGAGATTAAAGTTTTTTAAAATTCTGTCAGATTTTCATTTAAATATTCATGTCAGAGGAGATTATATTATTAAAAAAATATCACAGATCCTGAGTCAGTTGGTTCTCTTTATTAGTTTTTTAATTATTTAACTATACAGCTTTTCCTGTAATGTATAATTATATAGGAAAAAAGAAAGATAATATTTACATTGATCGCTTTTGTCAGTTTCACAATGTTTTACCCTGTGTTTGGTGCCATGACATGCCCTGCTTGCCAGAATTATTAACACTTACTTGTGTTTTGCTCTTGAGATAGGTTTTTATAGGTAATAATACTTTTTTTTTCTGTTTTATAGGTGGAGAAACTCTTGATGAATGTGGCTTAAAATTTCTTCTGGCTGTTCGACTTCATACTTTTCTTACAACTTCTCTTCCAGCTTATCGAGCTCAACTCCTTCTCCAAGGTGATTTGGTAGTAATCTAATAAAAGGAAGTAAGCCAAGTGGAAGAGAGGTTTAAAAACATTTAAGTTTTCTTTGTCTGGATATGATCATGACAAGTTTGATACATTCTGAATTTCCTTAATTTGTGTTAAAAACATTGACTTTCACCTCATCTTCTTTGCTTTAAAATACTGAAATTTTTTTTGTAGATTTAGTGAAGAAATGGATTTTGGACAATTGAATATTACATCGTATGTTTTCAAATGCATTATACATTATAGGCCATTTAGTATTGTTTCATTCTCTTTAATTTCTTTAAATTTTCTTTATTCTCCTTTTTGATTGACATCCATCTAAATTCATTTTCCCCCCAAATTTGAGATAATTTGAATAGAGAACTAATATATACTCAATTTTAATTGTTTTACAAAGAAAGAATACAGAACATAGAAAATAAAAATCTTTCTACTCCCAAAACTGCTATTAACATTAATATGTATTTCAGATATTAGTTTAATGACATTTCAAATACTTTTATATTATTAGTCAGGACTCCAAAGTAACAGAAATACTTTACTTGAGGTAACTTAAAACAAGGCATTTATTGACTCAGTACCCCCAGGTTTAAGGAATAGAGCCAGCTTCTCAGATTATTGGATCTAGAAGTTTAAGCAGTGTTGTTAGAACTCTACAGCTAACCTTTGCTCATTGGTCTCTGTCTCTTGTCTCTCTCTGCTTCCTCCTCCCTTTCATTTTGCATTTAGTCTTAGAAAAGAGAAGCTAAAATTCTAAGTCAGATATTTATTTATTTATGAGAAATTATTAAACTTGGTTGAGAGATATTAGGGAATCTAAAAATAATTTAGAATAACAGTCCATTCACAGTATAGATGTTTATTTGTTTTTTATTTACAGTTTCTTTATTTCCAAAGACTTGGGTATTGTGGGCAATTCAGATTCCTTGTCACTGTATATTACATTAAAAATTTGAGTTTATATGTTTGTATACGTCAAAGCCAAATCTTATAATTAATCATTTACTTTATTCAGTAATGCTAAACAAAATGTAATTTGAAGAGACAAAATAGAAACTGAATGATTAACACCACATGTGTGAGCCAATAAATAGATCGAGAGACTTGCTGATGTAAATGATACTTTATAAATATTAAAGTATCTTATTAATATAGTGATATGAGGTAATAAAAGTTATTATGTGCTAGGTGCTATCCCAAATGCTTCAACTATATTTTTTCTTCTAATCCTCACAAGAATGTAATGAGGTAGGTGCCATAGTTATTCACATCTTGTAAATAAGGAAGTTGAGGAATCAGGAGACTAAGTAACTTACCCATAGTTATATAGTTAGGATGGAGCTGGAATTTAATTCATGCATTTTTGACTCTAGAGTTTTTGCAGTCTTAAATTCTGTTCACCATCTGTACTGTCTCGATGCATTTTTAATTCCATGAAATTAAATCCACATGACACATATTGACCAAAGGAGATCAAACATACTAGAGAATAGAAAGATTCAGCACAGTGGCATTTGTCCATAAGCATTTTTTATCTTTTTTTAAAAATATATTTTAATTATAGACAATACATGCTCATTGTAGAAAATATTGATGTGATCAAGTTATTTGGAGAAGCAAGATAAAAAACCAACACATATTCCTTCCAACCTCAAACATTTAATAGTTATAACTTATAAGTCTTACATATAAACTTTTAGGCATTTCTGTTGCAAATATGAGCATTTGTTTCTGATTATAATTATATAGTCATATTTCTTATAAACATTATTTTTTATATTTCTTCAGGCCTCTCTACTAGTCATTTTGCCTGGGCATTTCATTCCGTAGCAGAAGAAGAACTACTGAACATGTTGCCAGTGATGCAAAAAGACGATCCCACGTGGTCTGAACTTAGAGCTATGGGTGTGGGGTGGTGGGTCCGGAATACCCGCATCTTACGCAAGTGCATAGAAAAGGTGAGTGTTTTATTTTGGTGTAAAAATGAAATAATATGTATTGCATGTTTATTGAAATGATATTCCATATTTACTCTCCTGTTACTCTTTAAGCAGTAAAATCCTTTTAAGTCTTTATATTTCAGGATAGCATGTTAATGTAATTTTTTAAAATTTATATTCTCATTCTTAAATTGCTAGTTGATATATTTATTTAGTAGTATATATCTGTCTTTTACAAATAGTATAAATGCATATTTAGGAAAATAAAGCCAAAAAAAAAAAAAAAGGAAAATAAAGCCGTACTCAAGAGCTTGTCATGGAAAGCATAGTCCTGTTTCCACCTCTTTGTGACCTTGATTACTTTTGTAATTATGAGATAAATAAATTTACATATAAATATACATGTGTTCATTCACATATTTTTTAAATTTATTGGACATTTAAGTAGAGAATGTATGACAGTTTATATATAAAGGAAAGTATTTGTTTACTTAAAAACTGTTTCTGTGAAATTTTGACCAATACTTTGTAATTACAGGTAGCCAAAGCAGCCTTTTATAAAAAGAATGATCCTTTAGATGCTGCCATTTTTTACCTAGCAATGAAAAAGAAAGCTGTGATTTGGGGATTATATAGGTAGGTGAAAAAACTGCTTCAAAATGGAAAACTTTCCATAAAGAATATGAAGTAAAGATTTATTGTGCTTGTTAGTCTGGTTCATGTAGATTGTTAGTTATTTTTGGGTTTAGCAGACTTCATGTGAAAGAAGCCCAGGTGTCTACCAGAGCAAAAGAATGTTGGTGAGGTTACATTCAGGTTTTTTTCAGTTTATCAGTCCATAAAAACAGCTTTTTGCTTATTTTAATAACATCTTATGATGCTCTGGTAGGACAAAGAACTAAACCAGAAACTTCTATCTAGAATGGGGAAGAAGATGAATTGGTGGAGTTTTGAAAATGCATCTACCCTCTGCCCTGTCAGGAGCTCTTGGCCCAGACTTAACCTTCCAAACCACTCTTTTCCTAAGGGCCCTGACCCCATTCTTGAGCTAGGGTCATTTAGAATTTTTCTCATTAACTTGTCCTCAGCTAGGCTTGGTGAATGTGATGGCCATAAATAGTTCACTCTTTGTTTGGGATTCAGTCTAGGTATATCCATATGAACAGTAACCTTTGGTGAAAATCGTGGTATCAGTCAGTTGTCTCAGAGACTAGATTTTAGCCTCTTAGAAGTTTTACTTCAGGACAGATTCCTTGGTGATGATTTTTATCATCAAAGTCATTCTCAGCTGGGCAGTAGCGGGTACATACAGGCAATTGATTAAATGGTACAGTAGCACAGAATTTAATATAAATTATATATTTTGTATAGATTTCAAAATAATTTCTCAAACTGCTGCTAATGCAGTTTTCTTTGTAATTGAAAAGAATTTTTTTTCAGTAATCTCTGGAATTTATGTGAAAAAGTAAATGTTTACCATAAATGTTCTTTTTGCTCAGAAAAGAAACAGATGTGTAGTAATTTATGAACTGGTAATTGTTTCTTTTGAGTTTTAACTTCTAAGTGGCTAACTTCATAAAGTTGGTTCTGATATAGAAACTTTATGTTCCAAAATTTTCATACTTTATTTTTTTTATAGATCCCAAAAAGACTCCAAGATGACACAGTTTTTTGGACACAATTTTGAGGATGAGAGATGGCGTAAAGCAGCTTTAAAGAATGCTTTTTCTTTGTTAGGAAAACAACGATTTGAACATTCAGCAGCATTTTTTCTATTAGCTGGTTGCCTCAGAGATGCAATTGAGGTATGAGTGATTTTTAAAAAAAAATGTCATTGTCATCCTTTTAAGCTCTTTATGGTTTAAATTTTTTTTTTTTAATTTCAACTTAAGTATAATGGAACTAACAAAGGCTTAATGCATAAAGTAACTAGTAATACTTAATAGTGACTTTAAAATTTTGTCATTTAGCTTGAATGATATTTATACAGAATTAAAATTAACCAGGTTGTGTTGGTTGAGATAGGGAATTGATCTGCCTCCTAAGAATATTTATGAACAGGTTAAAAAAGAAAAAATTTGTCCTATCATTTTTAACATGTGTGTGTGTACTGAGTTGCTTAAGTCATGTGTGAATGTATGGACTGAAACCCACCAAGCTCCTCTGTCCATGGGATTCTCCAGGCAAGAACACTGGAATGGGTTGCCATGCCCTTCTCCAGGAGATCTTCCCCACCCAGAGATCAAACATGAGTCTCCTGCATTGCAGGCGGATTCTTTACTGCTGAAGCTACTGGGGAAGCCTCATCATTTTCAATATATTTGGACCTATATTTGGCTCTGTGTTAGCTGATGAACCTTAGCAAATTTTTAATTGATTACGCCTTAGTAAACCTTATAAAAAGTTATAAATATTTTAAATATAACATTTCTATCTCAAATTGCCCTTTTGCTCAGAGTTTCATACAAATGATTCAAAAAAGCTTTTTGATTTGGAAACATTAGTCTGCTGAGGTGGATGGGAAAGAGTGAAAACTCAAGGATAAAATATGTCATTTAAATTGATGTAATTAAGAATTATTCAGTATTTTTCCATCAGACTCTTTTTGCAAATATATACGTAGTACTACCTAAACCACCACCACCACTTAGTACTACCAGTTAAATTAGCATAAGTGTTGTCGGGTGGATTTGCTAAAGTAAGCGGCATGTTTTACTTATTATCCCTGTTCACTAATTTCAGGTATTATTGAAGCTTTATGTTCATGTAGTTATTAATGAGTCAGTTTGAGTCTTTTACCTTAAAAGATAGCCTTATTTATAAACAGTATTTCTTCTTTTTGAAGGTATGTCTTGAGAAACTGAATGACATTCAGTTGGCTCTTGTAATAGCAAGACTCTATGAGTCTGAATTTGATACATCTGCAACATATAAATCTATTTTACGTAAAAAAATTTTGGGAATTGATTCTCCTGTCAGTGAACTCAATTTGTTGAATATAAATATGCATTATGATCCTTTCCTTCGAAGTATGGCATATTGGATTTTAGAAGATTATGGTAGTGCTCTGGAGACATTAATAAAGCAACCTGTCACAAAGGATGATGGTAAGCTACAGTTCTAACATCTTAATTATTAAGAGTTTCCCAGGTTCAGAACACACTGTTGGATGCTAAGGATAATACAAAGCAAATTGAAGACATAAATGGTCTAAGACTTTATGGTTT
The DNA here is from genome assembly GCF_910594005.1 of Cervus elaphus. Lineage (NCBI taxonomy): Eukaryota > Metazoa > Chordata > Mammalia > Artiodactyla > Cervidae > Cervus > Cervus elaphus. The sequence continues at coordinate 36,410,884 of NC_057823.1, read as the reverse complement.
AGTTGGGGACACAGAGTTACGTATACAGTTTATTACCCACCTCCTGCCCTCCCAGAAAGTTAAATCCTTTGAAAGCCAAGGGCTTTGGATTTTCTGTTTTTATGAAATCAGTGTATTGAACATAGATGTTATCAACATTGAATATAAATGTTTGAAGAAAATAGTGACATACAGTGAAAGAAAAGTGGTTGGATTTGGACTATAATTTTAATGTTGACTAGATAGGACTGAATTGGAGATGGAATTTAAAGGGATTGAGAGTCAAATTTAACTCCTGGATTTTTAGTTTGAGCAGTGGGTAAATGATAGTGGGAAGGCTAGGAGCAGATCTTAGGGAGTGTTGCTTTACATAGAAAAGGCTTCTCAGTTTTTAGGCCAAGGGCACAGTAAATAAAAAGGCCTTGAGGCAAGATTATTTACGTTTAAGTGGCAATATAATATAGGCCTTTGGATATAATGTTCTAGATTCACAGGTTGGAGTTGGGACTAGAAATAGAGATGTGCAGGTTATCACATATAGGTAGTATTTAAAGCCATGGGGCTGTAGGTGTTCAACCAGGGACTGTAGATAGAGAAGAAGTCAAGTACTGAACTCTTGGACACTCAGCATTTCAAAGCAGAGAAGGTGAGGAAGATCTAGCAAAGCAGACTGACTGAGAAGTTGTATCCAGGAAAGGAGGGGGAAAAGAACTATGTTTTAAAATATCTCACATTATTGCTTGAAGAGATGTGAAATCAGCAAACCTTTGTTTTCCTACTGTGTTAGAACACTTTCATTACAAATGTGTTCTTGTCTATTCAATGCTATGTATTAGTGTGGCCTTCTAAATTTTTCTCATAAGACCAGGTAGATACTGGTATCATGATAGAGAAAAAGGGCCACACACACAACTCCTGAAGAATTTTTCTTGGCTCATGAAATGAATTTACTTCCAGATCAAGTCATGATGTCAGCCTGCAATCCTGCAGTTTTTAATTTCTACAATTACCTAAGAACACATCCTCTTTTGCTGAGACGTCATTTTGGATCATCTGATGCATTTTCCACACACATGAGTTTAACAGGAAAAAGTGGACTAGCAGGAACAATTAATTTAAGTGAAAGAAGATTATTTTTTACTACTGCCAGTGCTCATTTAAAAGCTGGCTGCCCTATGCTGGCTTTGGAGGTGTTATCAAAGATGCCAAAAGTCATCAAGAAAACAAAACCTTTTTGTAGAATGTCTAGTTTTTTGGATACTAGTAAAGACTGTTCTCCTTCTTCTCCATTAAAATTGGATGCAAGGGAAGATAAGTCTTCAGCAATTGATTGGTCACAGTCACTAATGAATGGTTTTGGATCTTCTTCAGAGGGTTCCTCAGAAAAGCAATCAAACTCCACTCTTTCTTTTGACTGGAGCCAACCAAGTATTGTATTTCAGGATGACTCTTTAGAATTAAAGTGGGACAGTGATAACGATGAAGAAAATGAGGATGTCCCACTTTCAATGAAAGAACTAAAACCTTCAGAGGGAAAAATTGAGAAAAAACTGGATGAAACAAGTTCTAATTACACAGAATCTCTCAGCGCAGTAGATGAAAATGACGTTTTAAATCCATCAGAAGATGTAATTGCAGTTCAGTTAAAATTTAGAGCCTGTTTAAAGATTCTCACAGTAGAACTTCGTACTTTATCTACTGGCTATGAAATAGATGGTGGAAAACTGCGATATCAGCTATACCACTGGCTTGAAAAAGAGGTGATAGCCCTTCAGAGAACTTGTGACTATTGTTCAGATCCTGAGGAAGTGCAGTCTGCATTTGGTGAAAATGGAGATGCAGCTGAACTAAACGAGGATCCTGAAGATTTGCTTCAGCAAACAAAAGTGAAACAACTGAGAGAAAATTTTCAGGAAAAAAGACAGTGGCTTTTGAAATATCAGTCTCTCTTGAGGATGTTTCTTAGTTACTGCATACTTCATGGATCCCATGGTGGGGGTCTTGCATCTGTGAGAATGGAATTGATTTTGCTTTTACAAGAATCTCAGCAGGTATGTAACTTAAATGATAACCAGTCAAGATAGTACTTTTATGAAAAACAGTTTTTGAGATTGCTTTTTTTAGTTTTTAAATATTCAAATTGTTGATTTTCTTAATTATGGTTACTTTAAGGAATGCTACTTTTCTGTGGCACTTCATATTGTGAATTTCTAGAGTTGTATTGTGGCTTAAGAACAGTTTCATGTCAGACCCTAAGGTCTGCTTAGTTCATATTAAACAGTCTTATATGAAGGCTTTGTGAGGTGATAATAAGAGAGTATTGTCCCATTATTATTCATTATAATCAGTGGAAGGTTGACCACCTCAGGTCCCTTCTAGCTCTGTAAGAGTTTCTGTTTTGCTTTTAATTTTTAATCGTTCTGAAGTTTTTCAAAGAGACCCCTGACTTACTTAAGTAATGGATCATAACTGTAAATAGTTGATCAACCTTTTTTCCGTTTGTTTTTAAGGAAACAGCAGAACCAATATTTCCTAGCCCTCTTTCAGAGCAGACCTCAGTACCTCTCCTCTTTGCTCGTACAGCCAGTGCCAAAACAGTTGTTGCCAATCCACTGTTGCACCTTAGTAATCTAACGCATGATATTCTACATGCCATAATTAACTTTGATTCGCCACCCCATCCTGATATCCAGAGCAATGAAGTAAGTATGTTTGGTTTCAAATGTTTAATTAACCTATATACTATCATAAAGCTAAGAGGTAAGTGTTAAGGCTTTTTATAAATGATTTTAAACATCATCCTATGCTTAGTGATTGTTACGTAGCCGAGTTTGTATTGATTTTGATCAAAGAAAACTTGACTGTAGGTCAGGCTTATTTTACCTGTATTATTTACCCAAAGGGTACTTCATTTTTTAACATTTATTTTATCTTATTTAACCATTTCATTTAGGTAAGAATAATTGTATGTATGTGTGCTTTTATGAGTAACTCTTTAGTGTACAGTTAGCCAAAAAAAAAAAAAAAAAAACACTGATTGTTTTTTAGAGACGGAAACAATATTATATTAAAGAACTAGTATGTAAGTATCTCTTTTTTTTTTTTTCTCATAGTCTGTCATCTGATTCTCTCCTACCTCACAAGCTGTGATATCATTCTGTTTCCATTTTCTTCTTGTTTAATGGTAGCCTCTCTTACAGTTTTACCCTCCTGGATAACCTAACCCTTATAAATTAATTTTGCCACTTTATTTCTTGTACTGCCCAGTAGAATAAATGCCCACATCGCATATTATAGAATTAGGAATTTAATTTTCTTCAGATTATGCTAATTTTAAGCAAATTTCATTCCATCTTTAACTTTAATAATAAACATATCCCTGATGTATCACCTTCTGCTGCTTAAAAACCACCCTGAAACATTAGTATTAATAGCTAAAAATATCTGTGATTTATTTTGCTCATGATTCTATGGGTTGGCTCATCAGTTCTTCTAGTTTGGGCTAGCTGGATTGATAGCTGGATACCTCATTTGTCTTTGGTCAGCAAGCAGGTTGGCTGGATTCTGGATGACCTAAGATGGCCTTATTTACTTTCTGGTGGTTGGTGGGCCATCTGCAAGACTGTCAGGAGATGTTAGGATGACCAGAGACTCTGAGATGTATCTCAGCTGCCAGTAGGCATACTTAGAGTATTAGGCTGTGTTCTCTAAAGAAATAGAATCGAAAGGGGGTGTGAGTGTGTGTTTTATAGAAAGAGGCTTATTTTAAGCAATTTACTCACTTCATTATGGAAGGTGAGAAGTCTCAAGATCTTCTGTGGGCATGCTGGAGACCCAGGAGAACAGATCATGTAGTTCCAGTCTGAGCCAAAGGCCTGAGAGCCAGGGTAACTGACGGGATAAGTTCCAGTCCAAATGCCAGCAAGCCCAAGATGCAAGAAGAGCCGTTGTTTCAGTTCTTGTCTGAAAGTAGGAGAAGACCACCAGTGTCCCAGCTCAGTGCAGCCAAGCAGAAGTTCCCTCATACTCAGCCTTTTTGTTCTATTCCGGTACTTCAATTGATTGGGTAAGGACCATTCATAGCCTACCAATTCAAATGTTAATCTCATCCAAAATCACCCTAACAGACAAACCTAGAATAACATTTGACCTAATGTCTAAGCACCCCTTGGCCCAGTCAGATGGACACATAAAGTTAACCATTTCACCTGGGTTATTTCATATAGTGGTTTCAGGGATTTAAAGAGCCAGAGTAGAATTTGCAAGGCTTTTAGAGAACTAGGTTAAGAAATAACACATCACTTTTGCTGTGTCCTCTTGCATAAACCAAGTCACAAAGTAAGCCCAAACTCATTAAGTGGAGAGATAGACTCTGCCTTTTGGTTAGAGAAGTTAGAAAATATTATCATTTTTGCAGTCTCCCATATTTGGTCTTTGCTGTCTTTGTTTATATGATGCTGTCCTTGACTTTAATTCATGTCACATGTCTATTGATAATTGAAGGAAAAATAGCAGTTAGATTTTAATCTGCAAAAGAGAGTATCATACTTCATAATTAGATCAGGAACCTGGTTTTCTGAATACTCTAGTGTATTTCTTACCTAGATTAAGCTTCTCCTTCATCCTCAGATCTACTTCTGTTACTTCTCATGTCATGCCATGTTTAGAGCGCTGTCTTTCTTTATACAAGCATTTTCCTTCAGTTGCTGTCTTTCATACCTTTTTCTTTCTCAAAAATTTCACTCTCTTCAAATTGTTTTCTGTAGTAACTTGAATAGTTCATAAATGAACTGTCATTATCAGGCAGGGCTTTACGTTTTGGTTGAGGAGGGAACAGGTTGAGTCTTGGAGGGCTTGCTTTTAACGCATGCATGGCCCACTGCTCTGCCGAATAGCTAACATCTGTTCTTGTTTGCCCTTAAAATAGAAATTAGGTAGCAGTTGTGTATTTTATAATTTCTGCCAGAGGCCTCAGGTTTTATTTGTGTCTGTGTGTGTATTTGTAGCGTGATGTCTCCAGACAGAAATGAGTATTAAGGAAAAAAAGGAAATAGTTTATTAGGGCAAAATAGTTTTTCATCTTTTTTTAAAATGCTGATTATATTAGGCCTTGAAAAAGGTTCAGTTTTTAAAAGTTGTAAGTTAATTTTGTGTTTTTTTCCCCCAGGTGTATGTAATGCATACTTTAGCAGCCTCACTTTCTGCTTGTATCTATCAGTGCCTTTGTGGTGGTCACAATTACAGGTAAGCATCTTCTTGTGAAATTTAAGAGTGTTTGTAGTGACTGCTGGGGTTTGAGAACTTGTGTGCTCTTGCTTTAGGAACACGTACACAGCAGTCCACTTTAGCTAAAGCAAAAAGCATATGGGAAATGTTGAGTCATTTTTTATCATCTTTGCAATTTTAGCATTTGTCTTTATGGCAAATGCATCTCAAGTTAAACTCTTCACAATTAGCTTATTTAACTGCCTTTTATTGATCACTGCCTAATGCTAGACATTGTGATATCACTGGAACAAGGACTCCTCCTTTAAGGTCACGCCAGTTAGACACAGACATATAAACTGATAAGTGGTGTGTAATACGACATCATGCTTAAATGATACATCCTCTAAGATGATAGACAGTAAAATGCTCAGGGAGCACAGAGGAGGGAGTGACTGGCTGGGAACTGAGAAAAATTTTACACTGTCCTTGATGTTTATGATTTTCTTCTTTATGTCCTAAGGTTTCACTGTAATTTTTCTAGGCTTTTGAAACATGTTTGACACTGTGGGGTTATATCTTTTTTTCTTTGCAATTCTCTTATTCTATTTCTTCAAGTATTTTATCTTCTCTCTTCTCTTTCCTTTTATGAGACAGATATTGGAACTTGTAGATCCCTTCTTTTTCTTTTAGTTTTCCTTTTAAATGATCTATTTATTTATTTTATTTTTGCTTCATTTCAGAAGAAATCCTAGCTTCAGTTTCCAGACACTAATTCATTCTTCCATGTTTTTCTTTTTTTTTTTTAATTTTATTAATTTATTTTTGGCTGCTCTGCATCTTCATGGCTTCATGTGGGCTTTCTCTACTCATGGCGAGCGGGGGCTATTGTCGTGGGGGGTGGGCTGCTCACTGCAATAGGTTCTCTTGGGGCTCTAGGGCCCTCGGGCTTAGGTGTCCCGTGGCATGTGGGATCATCCCAGGCCAAGGATTGAACCCATGTCCCTGGCACTAGCAGGCAGATAAACCACTGGACCACCAGGGAAGTCCTTCTTCCATGTTTTTCATTAGACTCCTGCTATCTGGTGCATATACCTGATATAGCCTACCCTGACGTTGGGTACACTAGCCATTAAATATCAAATTGAACCTAAACTGACTTTGTTTTCAACTTTGTTATTGATATATATAAATTATATACCTTTGTGATATATAAGCTTCCTATTTGTGGTCAATAATAGTTTTCTCATTTGTATGTATTTTATGACTTTCAGTAAATATATTTAAAAGCTATCATATCTATTTTAATTTAGAAAATTTAAAGGACACTTTGTTTTATTATAGTACTAGAATATACAGTATAGTACTTAAGATATAAAGCAGTATAACTAATACACAAAAGTTTGTATTTAAGTTACTCTAAATGTTAGATCTCAAACATAGAAATAAATGTGAAATTCATTTTAGGTCATTCTTTGTTGTTATTATTGTTTTATTGCAATTGGAGGTCACTATAGATAGTTATTATTTAAATTTTTTTTTCCTCTCAGTTCATTTCAAACAAATCAGTTTACTGGGATGGTGTATCAGACAGTACTGCTTCCCCATCGACATTCCTTGAAAACAGGAAGCTTAGATGAAGCCATAACTCCCAATACATCACCAGCTCAATGGCCAGGTATAAAAAGTTATATGTATACATATATATACACACAAGTTTTTTCTTAGCTTTATTGAACTTAATCAGCTGAGGAAAAAGTAGGTTTGGTTTGGTTTTGCTGTGTGATAATCATTGTTAAGTATTGTTAGAATTGATTCCAATTCATTATTCATCATTTACTATAAATTATCCAGTTATATAACATTAGTTTTTCCTTTATAATAATACTAAAATAACAAATACAAATGTTTTGTCATATCATTTTTTTATACTTTTGCTTTTGTTGTAATAGAAAAACATTGTTATGTTATTTCCAGTGTCTATATAAATTGAACAGATAGCTCAACACTTATGCATTAACTGCAGTAACCTCTAGTGGTCTATGAAACTGTGGAAGAAAATATTTTTATCCTGATGCTATAACATTTTTTCAAAAATTAGGAACTGTAGTTAATTTTTTATTTATTAAATTTATTGTCAGTGGTAGCTAATGGTAACTATATTTGTTCTTTCTCCTAGGAATAACTTCTCTAGTTCAACTTTTGAATTCTTCTGGGGAGGAAGCCCAGTCAGGACTTACGATCTTGCTTTGTGAGATTCTCACAGCAGTGTATCTTAGTCTTTTCATTCATGGCTTGGCAACACATTCTAGTAATGAACTATTTCGGATTGTGGCCCACCCTCTAAATGAAAAAATGTGGTCTGCTGTATTTGGTGGAGGTGCGCGTGTTCCCAGCAAAGAACAAGCACACTCAAAAGCTTTACCTGGTTAGTTTTTAATCTGTTTTATTTTATTTTTGAAGGCTACCACTTTATTCATCTGAATGATAACTTTGTTAAATGTAATTACATGTTAATTTATTCACAGAAAGTTATGTTATAGACCATTTTCTTAGAGCGTGAATAAATAGTTTTATGGAAAACATACAGTATGAAGTTTCTGGTGTAATTATTAAACTTTAAGATACTGGTACACCAGTGATTAGAGCTATCTAATGTAATTTAAAATCTTTTACTATTGAAATTTTCGTCTGTTTTGAAAAATACTGTAACACTGGTTTTTGTTCTATCCCAAATACAGACTCTCTCTTCTTTCTTTGGCAGGAAGGTACTTTGCTATGCCTAGCCCCCACCAGGTAGTGGTATTCTCCATGGAGTGTGTGGGCTTTTCCAAAGCTCTTTCAGCCATCAGTTCTTATAGCCCTCCCAGTCTTGCAGGCAAGATATTAGCTTTAGAAATAGGCTTTTACAGTTCAGCTTGCTTTGTGTTGTTTTGGAAGGGTTGGGATACAGTGGGCTGATTTTATTTTGTTTGGCACTTAGAAAATTGAAAATTTTCCATTAATCAAGTCATATTTTTGATTTAAAACAATGATTAGCATTTTAGAAAACCATCCCTACTTCTTTTAATTCTGCTTTAGTTCTTCACTTTGATGTTTTCTATTCCTTAGACTTTAATGTATTTTTAAATGGGTAGAAATAAAGAAATGTCAGTGCTAATCGTGGTAAATCAGACTATGGCTTGAAGTGACTGGAAAAACATTTCAAATAAGGCTGCTTTATGTTTGCGTATCATGATTCTGGCCATTAGAGATTTTGGATTTCTAAGTGTTCATAATACCATGTAAAGTAAATATTTTAAACAATTCTATTATCTTTTCTAAACTTTCTGGTGTTAAAACTATATATATTTATTTAAAGATTGAAACAAGCTTTTTGACCTGAAAAAAATCTTCATGATGTTTTCTGCCTTTGTTTTCTTTTTGTGATTTATTAGCCCATATATGGTAATCTTGGCTTTCAAATTTTAAATGATATTTTAATTTCTATAACATCTCCTTTGAAATTTTTAAAGAGTAATTTCCAGTGCTTTATAGAAAAGACTAACATGAAATTCACATTGGAATATATACTTGACTTCAGATATTTGAATTCATTTAAAGAACTTTCAGAATCTAAGAGGGAGTACAGTTTATAGGCTTACTGAAAGTGAAAACTGTGATTTTGTTAATGTAAAATGTTATAAAGGGGATAAATTCTTGAAATAGAATGTCCACACACTTTTGAAAAATTAAAAATAACATTCTTACTAGCCAGTCAGCAAGTCTTAATTTTAACATTTCTAGAACATTTCTGGGCACAGATACATAAACAGCTTTACTCGAAGTCCAGGTCGTTCTTCGTTTAACCACTCAGATTTAGCTGTTTATAGTTGCAAATACCATATAATAAACTCTTATCTCACCACTTATCAAATCCTAAGTAATCAAAGTGAAAAAATTATCTGCATCTATATATTTAACCTCTTAGATTGGGACATGGTATCCAAATAATACAGGATACTTAAAACATATGGTTTACTCAGTGGTGAGGCTGGGTATAGCCACATATAAATTTTGTGATACTCATGGTTGATAAAGAACCCAGAAACTATTCTGAATACGATCTGTCATGGATGTAACTGAAAGAGCATTTACAGAAAACATGCATGATGTGATTCATCAGTTTGCTAACCAGAAGAAAAAGAGTACACTCATTTAATGATGAAGCCAAGGCATGCTGTTTCTAAAGCTGATTTAGTTTGTAAAGGAGCTGGTAGAAAAAAATAGAAAAACAGAAAAAAAGGGAAGAAGTGAAGATAGTAAATAGCAAAGGCCATAGTAGTAATTAGAAGTAGCAGTCCTGTGAGGCAGATAAACTGACAGTTGGAGAGACAAAATCTGAGAACAGAAAATTGGCAAAGGGACAAGCAGCGGTGACTTTCAGTGTAAGGCAAAGTTCTGAAATCTCAGTTTTTGAAGGCTTTATTATGTTATTCTGAAAGCATACCAACTAAAGCAGCACAGCAGCTTGATAAATTTTCAGTTGTAAGTAAGTAGCCTTGCGTGTTTGAGTTACTATTAAATGTAATCATGATGTCCCAGGAGTGTAATTGTGTTAGATAATATTCAGTATACATTGTTGACCAAGGGAATAAAAAGATGTGTTAGAAAAGTTGATCTGAATTCAGCGAAAAATAATATATATATTTATTTTTTAGTTTTAAGTATAGCAAAATGAAAACGGATAAGTCTAGAACATTTCATTTTCCTGACAACCTGTTCAACTATTCAGTATCAATGTATTGTATATTGAAGATGAAACACTTTCCTTATAACCCTTGAAAATCTTTTAAGAAGTTTTTTCATACACTTGGTACTGTGAAGTTTTTAAAAGTCACTGTTTTCCTTGTTCTGGTATAAATTCTGATTTTAGAATACTTTACAAAAATGGTCTTATGAACTAAATTATTTTTCTCTCTACAAGTCTATTATATAGTTAATGTACTGTTAATGACATAAAATTTAAATATGACTTAAGCTTTGTAATGTGAGAAAATGATAGATGATTTTTACTAGACTAGCTTGGCAGTTCAGAATCTTAACAAAAATGTTAACGTACATAAATCAGCATTTTTTAATCAAACAATTTACTTTGTGATTTCCACATATGTTAATATGGGATTTACTTTTTTCTAATTAATTAAAACTAGTCTGGGTGTATGTTCATGGAGTTATTTTGTTGTTATGGTAAACTTTTAAAGTAGATAGTTGAGCAGTAGCAGTTTTTGAAAAATTACTTTTTTTTTTTGTTAACAGTTAGAAATCCATACTTTTGCTTTTTATTGCATTTATAAAGCAAAGCAAAATATTTTAAGAATTTTTGTTGTGTTTCATAATACTTGCAGATGAAAGAATTGTCATTAATTCCCATGCATAACTTAGTTTTGTTAACCCACTTTCTAGCTTCTTCATGCCCCTTAGAATTCACAAAGTCTCTCTATATCCAAATTCCTTTTCATTTCTCCCTAATGCTTATTTTTCTTTTATTACTATTAGAGTAGCCATTTACTACCTTAGTAATGGAACAGTGCAGTTTGTATCCACGTAGTGGCATTCATATGGCTTGATATTTTATTATTAGCTTTTTTCAGAAACAATGGTGATGCACCCAGCAGCAGTATATATAGTCTCTATTGTAGTGCCCCTGAGCTTCATGACTACCTGAACCCAACATGATTTAAGCCATAAAATTGTCTTGGGTCTTGCTGCAGTTTGAGGGAAAAGTGGGTGCATCTACTCTGATGACAAGCTTCAAGTCATTTCTTGTTTCCTAGGAGATAATCACTAAGTCTTTTTACTTGTAGCATTTTCCATAATATATCATCCAGTACTGTGAACCTGTTTGCCATTTCCCCCCTGCTCTCCTTGTTCATCAGAAGTGTTTGATAAGAAGTTTTTTCCTTCTGAAATTGAAATCTGTAATTTTAAACATTTCCCCATAATGTGGTTAATTTCATTTTCATGTCATGTGTCTGGGTTCACACACTATACTTTGAAATGTTTTTCTCCCTTTTAAAAAACTGAAAACAAAACAAAACTTTGTTTTGTTTTAAAAACTCTACTTATTTTTATCACATAGCAAACTTGGTAAAACTATGAATTTAGCCTCGTAGTATTTTTCCCTAAACATCTATATTCACATCATATGCCTTCTTATAATCTAAAAACAAAATAAGCAGAATAGTAATATTGGAGTCAAATGACATTTATCTTGGAACACAGCATTAATTTTTGACAGATAAAAAATACCTTTAGATTCTAAATTTTTTGCTCAGTGAGAATTTGGTAAAACCATTGTTTAAGTTTTAGAATGTATATAAATGTATGCAACTGATACATTAGAAACATGATTGTTGATTATCAATTGTTTATAAGATCAGAGAAAAAATTACACATTGATATGATGGTTCTTTTTAAAGTCGTTTGAAAGATTATGTAATAATCATAACACTTTTTAGCAGTCTCTTAGTATACTAATTTTATGCATTTTATTTTATTTTTTTCTGAAATGACTAAGTTATTCTGTTAGAGTCAGCTTGGCTGTAACTTTATATAATGCATGAGCATGCTATTTATGCAAGCTGAGTAGCTTCAAGCAATAAAGCAAAATTGTATTACAGCACAAATACTTGTTTTCCTTGGAAGGTGAGTAACTTCTTGCTGGAAGCATTGAAGAAGAATATTGGTTTGCCTTAACTTGGAGTTGTTTACTTATCTATTAGGCCATGCCTGTGTCCAGGAGATCCTTGATTTTCTACTGGTGATTTGCATCTTGTGACTTAGTCTTGATTAAAGATTTGTATAACTTGTTTTTCTTTGCTTATGCCCTTAATATTCTAAGGTAAAATAATAAGGGAACATTGACTCTAAAGTGTTTAGAAGTTAAAACAATAAAAACTGCATTTTCTTCCTCTTCTTTGTATTCCATTGACTAGAAAATTCTATCTCTAACCATTTCTAAAAGTCTGAATCAGTTTAGTAAGTAGTGGTGTGTTTGACCTTTTTAATATTTTCAATGAAAAATTAGTAGTAGTTTTTTAGGGGATAAAAGGCCAAGTGATTACTGAAGAATCTTAGAATTGTTATCTTTAATTAATATTGACATCTCATGATACTGTTTTCCCTGCCCCCACCCATGAAATTCTTTAAAAAAAAAAAAAAGATGTAGATACTTTTCTGTCATGGTCTTAGCTAAATTATGGATTCATTTATAGGAAGATATTACATCCTATTCCATATACAATTTACATATACAATAAATAAATGAACATTCAAAGAGTAAGGGACAAGATGAGATAAAAACAAAGATGGCTATACAAGATGATTTTTTTCTCACTTCCTCCACTTACCTTACTATCATAGTAATCTTAGTTTTGTGTATGTACTTATTTGTAGTTAACCTTAGGTCTTATGTAAAAATAGATGAAATCAGTGCAATGAAAATTGTGCTTATTTTAGTAATACTTTGTCTTGTTCTTATTAGTTTCTTCACTAGTGGAAGAAGGAGAGAAACAGAACAAACGTTTTAGGCCATCAAAAATGTCTTGCAGAGAATCTGCCTCAGTGACCTCTTCCTCACCACCAGTAAGCCAGGAGACACTGATTGTTAAAGAGAAGTTCATTCCACCTGAGCTCAGTATCTGGGACTATTTCATTGCCAAGGTAATACAAGTGTTATCCAAATGATGATTGGTATAGTTAAACAGAAATGAAAATGTTTAAAATAAGTGTAATTGTTGGTATTTCCAAATATTTTCCCACACAGGTTTAGAAAATGTTCATTTTATCAGGATAAATTATCACAGAATATATCCTAAAATATTTTGGGCGTATTTCAACTATTTTTTAAGGCAATTCTTGTATCAATTAAGATTTTTGCATTTTAAACAATGCAACATTCTTAGGAAGATGGAAAGATAAATTGGCTAGCACGTTAATGCTAATGTGTGTATGTTAGTCGCTCAGTCTTGTCCGACTCTTTTGCAACCCCATGGACTGTAGCCAACTAGGTTCCTCTGTCCATTGGACTCTCCAGGTAAGAATACTGGAGTGGTTTATCTTTCCCTTCTCCAAATGGTAATGTACTTGGTAGTGATTAAGGAATCAAGACTGCCAAAAGTCAAAGTGCCATTCATACTCTTAATTCCTTTTCTATACTATAGTCCTGCATTGTCCTGATGTACTCAGATTTCAGTTTTTAGTTAAATAACATCAGTCCCTCCACAATATTGTTCAGGTTTAAAGTTACCACAATTTATTCAATATGAGTAATTGCATAAAGTACAGACTTTCCTGCTAGCTCTTAGTCCACAAATCACTGTATAAACAACAGATGCAACTCTTGATCAGTGACCAATCACAACAATTCTTTCAAAGTCTGTTGGTGATTGGTCGTTTAGTACCTTTTATTCAGTATTCATTTCATACACAGAAAAGCATGCAGTTAGTTGTCTTGCCTCCCTACCTCCCATAATAAATGCAAGTGACGTTTTACAAAACTGGCTAATCAGAACAGGAAATTTGACAAAGTCAAGTGCAACTGGCAATGAAAAGTGAGTACTGGAAAAAAAATTCAAATCAAATATGAATAAAGTTTTAACAAAAATAGCTAACTTTGGGGTTTAACATTGCTGTCATTTGAGAGACTTTAGATGTGCAATCAAGGGAAATTAGTGAAGACCAGCTTATCACCATAAATGAGGAAAGTTTGACAAAAGGATGGAGATGACAGAGAGATACTGAAATTGGGAAAAAAACAAACCTTCACAGTACAAGAACCCTGGGTAATATTTCACAACATCAAAAGTGCAATAAAAAGTTGGATATTGATACAAAGTTAGAAAGGAATATGGCAATTTGCTAACAATTAGAAAAGATACTTGCTTTGTATTCTGGGTTTTATAAAGTTAGAAGGCCAGCACTATTCAAAGTTTTCTTGATAAATTTTTTACAAAGAAATAAAACACTTTAATTCTCACTGATTCTCATTTTGCAGTTACAGTATACTAAATAAATATTATTTTTAATATTTTCTTTTTCCTATACATTTATAGTTGATGGTAAGAGTTTTTAGTGTTTTGATGAATTAATAGTCACAGAACACTTGTAGTTTTTTCATTGATTATTAAGATTTGCTTTGCATGGTTTCAACTTGCATCTGTAGTTTTACATTCTTATCCTACCGTGCCTAGCAAGAACTTCTTGTATGTATCCTCTTCTGTGGACAGCCAAATTCCCTCACATTCTGAACTTCTAGATTTTTTCCTTACTACCTTGTATTAATTGACTCCTCACTATTTCCTAATGACACCAATCCCTGAGGCCTGTTAGGCAGTAGATTTTGTTTTTCTCATATTCAACATGCTTCAGGGTAAAGAAGGGCATTTATGTCACCTTGTTTCACATTGCCTTTTGCAGTCATTGATTCATTCAACAAATGTTTATTATATGCTTTATTTATATTGGAGTATATTTCATCTTCATTTTTGAAGCATAGTTCCTTTTGCTGGGTATATGATTCTTGATTAGCAAGGCCTTCTTTAGTTGTCTTGTTCCTGGATTTGGTTAATTTTCTGGCTGGTCTGCCTTTGTTCCAGTGTGTAACACAGGCTAGTTGAGATGTGAAAGTGTTAGTCCACTCAGTTCTGTCTAAGTCTTAGTGACCCCATGGACTATAACCCCGCAGGCTCCTCTATCCATGGAATTGTCCAGACAAGAATAACAGATGCAATTGGAGTGGGTTGCCATTCTCTTCTCCAGGGGATCTTCCCCACCCAGGGAGCGAACCCAGGTCTCCTTCATTACAGGCAGATCCTTTCCTGTCTGAGATGTTGCTGCTGCTGCTAAGTTGCTTCAGTGGTGTCTGAGTCTGTGCGACCCCATAGACGGCAGCCCACCAGGCTCTGCCGTCCCTGGGATTCTCCAGGCAAGAACACTGGAGTGGGTTGCCATTTCCTTCTCCAATGCATGAAAGTGAAAAGTGAAAGTGAAGTCGCTCAGTCGTGTCTGACTCTTTGTGACCCCATGGACTGCAGCCTACCAGGCTCCTCCATCCATGGGATTTTCCAGGCTGGCCTTCCCTAATTGTTTGCTGCTGAAGACTCTTGTTTTTGACAATGCTGCTGGGAATGGAATTTTTTTTTTTAATTTATTGAAGTATAGTTGATTTACAAGGTTGTGTTAATTTGTTTTATAGCAAGGTTATCCAGTTATATTACATTCTTTTTCATGTTTTTGGTTATGGTTTATCACAGAATATTAAATATATCAATAGTTCCCTGTGCTATATAGTAGGACCTTGTTGTTTACCCATTCGCTATATAATAGTTTCCATCCACTAATCCTAAAGTCCCATTCCCCACTCCACCTCCATCTTGGCACCCACAGGTCTATTTTCTATGTCTGAGTCTATTTGTGTTTCACGGATAAGTTCATTTATGCCATATTTTAGGTTTCACCTATGAGTAATATCAAATGGTATCTGTCTTTCTCTTTCTGACTTCACTTATGATAATCTCTAGGTCCATCTTCAGCATTATTTCATTCTTTTTTATGACTGAGAATTCCATGCTCTCTCTATATATATACACACACACACCCCCCACATCTTTTTATTCATTCATCTATTGATAGACACTACTTAGATTGTTTCTATGTCCTGGCTATTGTAAATGGTGCTGCAGTGAACATTGAGGTACATGTATCCTTCCAAATTGTAGTTGTGTCTGGTTTTATGGGCATGGAATTCTTATTAAAGACAGCCCTCTCTGGCCAGGCAGCAGAGTTCTTTGTCTTCACAGACTAATAGAACAAATGAGTCACAGAGGGCAGGGCTCGGGCTAGAAATAGCCCCTGGCCAAAATGCTAGATGCTCACTTTTACCAGAGATTGAGTAGTTTTTGTTGTTGTTGTTTCTCCTGGCCACACAGCATGCGGGATCCTAGTTCCCTGAGCCAGGGATCGAACCTGCACCCCTGGTAGTAGAAGTGCAGAATCTTAACCACTGGAACACCATGCAAGTCCCTCAGAAGTTTTTCTTGAATAAATACTTCTCTGTGCGTTTGATCAGTTTCCAGTATCTTTAAATGATTTTTTTGACAACTTTTTTGGGTTTCCCTGGTGGCTCAGATGGTAAAGAATCCACCTGCAGTGCGGGAGACCTGGGATCAATCCCTGGGTGGGCAAGATTCCCTAGAGAATGGAAAGGCAACCCACTCCAGTATTCTTGCCTGGAGAATTCCCATGTACAGAGGAGCCTGGTGGGGTACAGTTCATGGGGTCACAAAAAGTCAGACATGACTGAGCGACTAAGCATCGTGCAGCACATTACTTCTTTTTGGGCAGAGGACTACCAAGCTATTCGCTCAGCTCTTCCAGAAATTCTGCTTCTCCTGCTGTGTTTCTTTATTGAGCTTCCTTGAATCCAAGATTTTGTTTTTTTCTCAAATTTCCCACATCTCTTCTTTCATCCTCACTCAACTGATGACCTCATAAGTCATTAAAAAAAAAGAATCAGACAAAAATTCTTTCATCACTCTGTCATGAATCTCCCATCTTATTCTCTCCTCTTATTTACTATTCAGGAAACATCTTTCCTATCAAAGGCTCCAGTGCTAGTCTGAATCCTGTCCTTCATTTTCTTCTCTAGCCTTCTGTCTTCTCTATTGTCTTTTCCCATCAGAACAGAATTGTGCTCTGCTGTCTCACATCCCAAATTCTGCTTTGACCCCCCAGTTTTTTCCAGCTGTTATCTCATTTTTCTGCTTCTCCTTCTCCTTCAATTTTTCAAAGGTGTATACATATTATCTCTCTTATTACCACAGGTCCCCTTCACTTTTAGTCATTGTATGGCTTCTGACACAACTGCCCCCTGAAACTGCTATTACTAAGATTCAAATGGCACTCATCTGTTATCAAATGTAATGGAAATTTCTTTATCATCATCTTACTTGACCTCTTAGCAGTGTTCAACCACGTGACCATTTCCTCCATTTTGAATTACTTTTATCTCGTTCTCTTGATACCAGTCTCTTCTAGTTTACTTCCTAACTTTGCTCTTTATTCCTTTGAAATGTTCTTTCTTTATCCTTCCTTTTCTACCTGACCTGTGAATCTTGGTCTTTAAGATTTGGGTTTTTTATTTTCTTCAGTACTTCCCCTGTCACAACTAGAATCTTCCCATTTTAGTAATTGGCATCTTCATCCATGTAGTTGCTCAAGCAGAAACCCAGAAATTGTCTTCTCTTTCTCTTTCCCAGGTATACTGTGAATGTGTTATTTATCTCCATCTCTGTGACTGACACCTGTATCCAGACTGCCAGCTCTTGCCAGACTGACACCTGTATCCAGACTGCCAGCTCTTGCCAGCTGATGCCTCTCGTTTCTACTCTTCCCATTTGACTTTTCTCTAAAAAAGGCTGCCATAGTGATACTCCTAAAAGTATAAATATCAATACCTGTACTCTACTTAAAACTCATGGGTGGCATTCCATTACACTCTTTACTGTGTTGTTCAAAAACCCTACCTGATCTGTCACGTGCTATTCTCGTCTATTTTTTTTGCCAACACTATCCTCTTTAGTAGCCTTCAGCCAAATTTCTTTTTTCCCATGCCAAACTTTTTTCCTTTATTAAAGCTTTTCCTTTATTAAAGCCTTTTTGCATACTATTACTACTGCCTAAACTGCTTTTCTTCCCTCTCATTATATGACTTATTCCTTCTTGTCCTTTTAAGTCTCACTTAAATTACACTTTTAAAGAGGCCTTTCATGGTTACCTTATCTCAACTCTTTTTAATATTGTTATTCCCAGTGCTGTTTTTTTCTTTATAACACAGCTAAATTCAATTTATATTTAGTTTTCTATTATTTGCCTATTTTTTCCCCACTAAAATATGTTACGTGACACCAGTGACTGTGTATATGTCTTAAATTTTCTTATATTGAGTATACTTTTGATACATAGTGGATGCTGAATAAATTTTTTGTTGATATGATGACGAAATAAGGGATCCAACTGAAGTGGTATTGAAGGCATAGACTGTCAAAAAACAAACAGCCTATTACTTGCTACTTTACTTTCTTATAATGAAGTACTCAAAAATGGGATAAATTGCTGATACTAAGCTATATAATTGCATGTGTTAAGTCATATAGTTGGATAATAAATTGTATAACTTTTTTCTTTTAGCCATTTCTACCTGCTTCCCAAGGTAGAGCTGAATATGATTCAGAGGAGAGTCTGGAAAGTGATGATGATGATGATGATGATGTTTTAGCTTCAGATTTCCATCTCCAGGAACATTCTAACTCAAATTCATATAGGTATGGAATATTTAATTTTATTTATTTATTTTTTGTTTGTTTTATGTAACTGCATTTATTTTTTTTTCCATTTATTTTTATTAGTTGGAGGCTAATTATTTTACAATATTGTAGTGGCTTTTGCCATACATTGACATGAATCAGCCATGGATTTACATGTATTCCCCATCCTGATCTCCCCTCCCGCCTCCCTCCCCACCCCATCCCTGTGGGTCTTCCCAGTGCACCAGCCCTGAGCACTTGTCTCATGCATCCAACCTGGGCTGGTGATCTGTTTCACCCTTGATAATATACATGTTTCGATGCTGTTCTCTCGAAACATCCCACCCTCGCCTTCACCCACAGAGTCCAAAAGTCTGTCTGTACATCTGTGTCTCTTTTTCTGTTTTGCATATAGGGTTATTGTTACCATCTTTCTAAATTCCTTATATATGCGTTAGTATACTGTATTGGTCTTTTATCTTTCTGGCTTACTTCACTCTGTATAATGGGCTCCAGTTTCATCCATCTCATTAGAACTGATTCAAATGAATTCTTTTTAATGGCTGAGTAATATTCCATGGTGTATATGTACCACAGCTTCCTTATCCATTCATCTGCTGATGGGCATCTAGGTTGCTTCCATGTCCTGGCTATTATAAACAGTGCTGCGATTAACATTGGAGTGCACGTGACTCTTTCAGATCTGGTTTCCTCGGTGTGTATGTCCAGGAGTGGGATTGCTGGGTCATATGGCAGTTCTATTTCCAGTTTTTTAAGGAATCTCCACGCTGTTCTCCATAGCGGCTGTACTAGTTTGCATTCCCACCAACAGTGTAAGAGGGTTCTCTTTTCTCCACACCCTCTCCAGCATTTATTGCTTGTAGACTTTTGGATAGCAGCCATCCTGACTGGTGTGTAATGGTACCTCCTTGTGGTTTTGATTTGCATTTCTCTAATAATGAGTGATGTTGAGCATCTTTTCATGTGTTTGTTAGCCATCTGTATGTCTTCTTTGGAGAAATGTCTGTTTAGTTCTTTGGCCCATTTTTTGATTGGGTCATTTATCTTTCTGAAATTGAACTGCAGGAGTTGCTTGTATATTTTTGAGATTAATCAAAGATGCCACAAAAAAAAAGAAAACTACAGGCCAATATCACTGATGAACATAGATGCAAAAATCCTTAACAAAATTCTGGCAAATGGAATCCAACAACATATTAAAAAAAATCATACATCATGACCAAGTGGGCTTTATCCCAGGAATGCAAGGATTCTTTAATATCCTCAAATCAATCAATGTAATACACCACATTAACAAATTGAAAGATAAAAACCATAAATGATTATCTCAATAGATGCAGAAAAAGCCTTTGACAAAATTCAACATCGATTTATGTTTAAAACTCTCCAGAAAGCAGGAATAGAAGGAACATACCTCAACATAATAAAAGCTATATATGATAAACCCACAGCAAATATTACCCTCAATGGTGAAAAATTGAAAGCATTTCCCCTAAAATCAGGAACAAGACAAGGGTGCCCACTCTCACCACTGCTATTCAACATAGTTTTGGAAGTGTTGGCCACAGCAATCAGAGCAGAAAAGAAAAAATAAAAGGAATCCAGATAGGAAAAGAAGAAGTGAAACTCTCGCTGTTTGCAGATGACATGATCCTCTACATAGAAAACCCTAAAGACTCTACCAGAAAATTACTAGAGCTAATCAATGAATATAGTAAAGTGGCAGGATATAAATTTAACACACAGAAATCCCTTGAATTCCTATACACTAACAATGAGAAAACAGAAAGAGAAGTTAAGGAAACAATACCATTTACCATTGCAACAAAAAGAATAAAATATTTAGGAGTATATATACCTAAAGAAACAAAAGACCTATATATAGAAAACTATAAAACACTGATGAAAGAAATCGAAGAGGACACAAATAGATGGAGAAACATACCGTGTTCATGGATTGGAAGAATCAATATTGTGAAAATGAGTATACTACCCAAGGCAATCTGTAGATTCAATGCAATCCTTATCAAGCTACCAACAGTATTCTTCACAGAACTAGAACAAATAGTTTCACAATTTGTATGGAAATACAAAAAACCTGGAATAGCGAAAGCAATCTTGAGAAAGAAGAATGGAACTGAAGGAATCAACCTGCCTGACTTCAGACTCTACTACAAAGCCAGTCCTCAAGACAGTATGGTACTGGCACAAAGACAGAAATATAGATCAATGGAACAGAATAGAAAGCCCAGAGATAAATCCACGAACTTATGGACACCTTATCTTTGACAAAGGAGGCAAGGATATACAATGGAAAAAAGACAACCTCTTTAACAAGTGGTGCTGGGAAAACTGGTCAACCACTTGTAAAAGAATGAAACTAGAACACTTTCTAACACCATACACAAAAATAAACTCAAAATGGATTAAAGATCTAAATGTCAGACCAGAAACTATAAAACTCCTAGAGGAGAACATAGGCAAAACACTCTCCGACATAAATCACAGCAGGATCCTCTATGACCCACCTCCCAGAATATTGGAAATAAAAGCAAAAATAAACAAATGGGATCTAATGAAACTTAAAAGCTTTTGCACTACAAAGGAAACTATAAGCAAGGTGAAAAGACAGCCTTCAGAATGGGAGAAAATAATAGCAAACGAAGCAACAGACAAAGGAATATTTAATTTTAATCTTTAAAAACTTTGTTTTTTAATTTTGAAAATAATGCATATGAAATTATTGGGTTGGTGAATTATAATGTGTTATAACCTAGATCTGAATTGTTAAGTTCCCTTCCATAACAGTGATTCCATAGTTAATTTTTGATTGTGTACTTTTGACAATTTAGAGTAATAAAAACCAGTACTCTAAGGGGTAAATTTTTCACTCAGAAAAAAAAAAAGCAAAAATGTCTTTGTTTAATTAAAAAAAAAAAGCAAATCTGATGCATATCTCTTCTAGCTGAGTCTTCCTTTATGCCGTTTACAGATACTCATGAGTTTCTGGTTTATCCTTCTGTTTTCAAAAATAAGCTTGTGTGTATGTAAACTCTTATTTCTGCTGCTTTCTTACACAGAGGGTAGTAGGTACCATATTATATGTAATGTTTATAACTTGCTTTTTATTTATTAATACATGCTAAAGTTCTCTTCATATTAACATTTAGAGATCCTTTTTTGTTCTTTTTTATGGCTACCCTAAAATATTCCATGATTCAAAGCTAGTTATTCAGTCATTACTCTCCTGATGGATAATTTGGTTGTTTCTACTCTTTTGCTATTGCAGATAATGCTGACATGAGTAACTGCATGTGTATATTGTTTTGTTTTTGTGGAGGTATATTTTCAAGGTAGATTCCTAATAGTGAGTTATTGGGACAAAGATTAGTGTAGTCTTCTCAATCCCTAAGTAAATTTTTAACAAACTTATTGCTTTATTTATAGTTGGTCATTGATGCGTTTGGCAATGGTGCAGCTGGTGCTCAGCAATTTGAAGACTTTCTATCCTTTCGCAGGTCATGATCTTGCAGGTAATACATAGCTTGACATGAACTAATATTGCCATTGCTTTTGATTTACTGTTTTGTATTTTTTTCACATAGTGGAGAAAAAGTTTAGTAACTTCCTGCTGGTAGAAGATTGGGTTCTTTTAACCAAAGCAACCATCTATAAATGAGTCTATCATATTGTTAGTTGCTGTTAGAAAGACAGTGTCCAAGAAAGCAGGGAATGTGAAGCTGATGTGATTAACTGCACCGAGACTGGGTTTATAGCTCTGGCCAAAGAGTTGGGTATTTCCTAGTTGTAGACAAAGGAGACTAAACAAAACCAAAAATGTAGTAATTATTAACTCTTATGGATGAAAAGGTTGTATAGGAAAGAAAGGAGCATGGCAGTATACCAAGTAGTTTAGCTGTGATCTGTACTTTTATATGTATATATAATATACACACACATATATATATAATACAAGGTAGATGCTAAAATACTAATTTAACCAAAAATTATTATGGACTATATTGGATTGATGGAGAGAGGGGGAGTTTATTCTTATATTCCATAGTAGTAAATCAGTAGATCACTTCTAAACTTGAAAAAACTCAAGAATTTGCAGTAAGCATACTATTTAGATTTTTGAAGGTAAAAAGCAGGAATAGCTAAAGACTGAAAGTAGGGTCAGGACTTAGGAGTATGGAAATGTAGAATATAAAGTGTTGAGTATTGTAGTAAGTATTATTTCACTTTTTTTTTACCTTGTGTATTATTTTAATTCTCAAAAGAAGTCTAAGTTATATGCTGTACAGAAATTGGGCTGATACAAAGGTTTAAAGCAACTGATTTTCCTTCCAGACATATTTTTATAATATTCAGGTACATTTTTTTCATATGAAATTAAACTCAGATGCAGTAATTCCTATAGCAGTTATTTAAATCACAAGTCACAAATGTTATTTCAAGTTCTAGTGATAAAGGTATGATGTAATTTTGACCTAGATTGCCCTTTTTCTGTTATCCTAGGCCACTAATTATGTTGAAATGCTGTAAAGATTTACAGCATCCTTCTTTTCAGTCCTCTGGATTTCTGTGCTCACCTCTCTTTCATGTCTCCTCTGCCAATATGTGTATATCTTATTTCAGTCGTTTTTAAGATTGAATATAGCATTTTATTGCAGAAGATAAATGTGGGTCAATTTTCTCTTTTTAGAGCTTCCAGTTAGTTCACCACTTTGTCATGCCGTTCTAAAAACTCTTCAGTGCTGGGAACAAGTTCTTCTCAGACGACTTGAAATCCATGGGGGGCCACCTCAAAACTATATTGCCAGTCATACCTCTGAAGAGAGTGTTTCTGCAGGTCCTGCAATTCTCCGCCACAAAGCTTTGCTGGAACCTACAAACACTCCTTTCAAGTAGGTTTTCATATGGATACTATTCTGAGTTTTACTAAGTCAGAATGTTAGTGGTATTTCAAGAAGAAAATGTTTTAGTGCTTCTTACATTTAATTTGCTGTCCTGGGCTCATATCTCTGTCTTTGTGTGATGCATATTGTAGTCTGGATGTTAGCAAACATTTCTGACAAAGGTTTATATAGTAAATATTTTAGGCTTTGCTGGCCCTACAGTCCTTGTTGGAGCTGTTCAACCCTGCCATTGGAGAGTGAAAGCAACCATAAACAATAAGTGAATGGGCATAGCTGTGATCCAATAAATTTTTTTAAGTTTTATATAGGAGTGTGATTGATTAACAATGATCTGTTAGTTATAGATGTACAGCATAGTAATTCACTTACACCCATACAAGTATCCATTCTTTGTAAAATTGTTTTCTCATTTAGGTTATTACAGAATATTGAGCCAAGTTCCCTGTGCTATACAGTGGGTCCTTGTTGCTTATCTATTCTAAATATAATGGAGTCAATAAACTTTATTTTTGAATATGAAAGGTAGGCTGGATTTGAACTGTCGGCCAGTGTTTCCTGACACTTACTTCGGAGCAGAGCTATTTGGAATAGTTTTTTAGCAAACTTTTTTTACTGTACATGAAGAAATAAAGCATTTGCACCAAAAGATAAATCAGTGCAGTGCTTGCTTCCTTAAGAAAATTACTACAGAAATGTTAACTGAATAAGCAGTGTACTTTGTGGCTTAGTGACATAGTTGATTTCCATTCTTTCACAGGCTCTTCCCTCATTGCTCATTAGTAACAGAGTTCATGGGCTAGTACATGTTCACAGACAACACTTTGAGTGGCTTTGTTTCTGGATCTCTTCTAGGAAGCATACCTCTTTTGTTAGATCTTACATTCTTAGGTTAAAGGTCAGCAAACTGCAAACCATGGGGCCAAATCCACACCTCCTTCTGTGTTGTCAATAAAGGTTTATGGTTTATAGCCACACCCTTTCATTTTAGTATTACCTATGGATGCTTTCCCACTTCAGTGGTGAAGTTATATAGTTGTAGGAGAGAACATATGGCCCACAAAGCCTGAAATATTTACTGTCTCTTCTTTTAAGAAAAATATTACTGATTGCTACCCTAGATGATGTGGTCTGATTCTAGATAACTTCTTATTATAATCATTCATATAGCACCAAGGATATGTAATCAGGTTACTCAGAAGTCTCTGAAGTGCACAGTGAAATACATTGCCTCTCTGTAGGTCTAAACACCGTCTGGCACTCTCTGTGAAGAGACTTTGGCAGTACTTGGTGAAGCAGGAAGAAACTCAAGAGACCTTTATCAGAAATATATTCACAAAGAAGAGGTGTCTGAACGAGGTCTGTATAAATAAAACTCGTTTGCTATTTTATTATTAATGGCTTGCTTTTTTAACTATAAAAAGTAGGTTGTATTTTACAGACTTTTATAAAAATTCATTTTTTATGTCATAAACGTGTATGTTAATGCATAGAGAGAGTTGGTATTATCCTCACTAGTTTAAAGTAGCTAATTCAGATGTAGTTGGCACTTTTTTCCCCCCCAAAAATACTGTTTAACTTAGAATTCTGTATCTTGTTTCCTGATTTTGAGTTGTCATGACTACCATTTGAGACAAAGGGGAAATTTCCCATCCTTTTCATGTGATAAAGTTTATCTTAGAAATTTCATTGAAGCTGGGTTTTTATACTGAAAACATATCAAATATGTACATTTTCTTTTTATTGTATTGATTATACTTAGTACAATTTTATAATCTCAGTTTATAATTATACTGCAATTGGTTGATTGTACCCTAATGTTATCATAATACAGATTATCTATCTCATTTAGTTCAGTGCTACTCATAAGTCCAGTTTGATATGGGGAACTTGTAGTGGAATATAAATTAACATATTGCTTCCTTCTTTGAAATAATTTTTCTATTAAGAAGTATTCCATAAATTAAGCAGTGGGTTTAGTGATGTAGTTAATTGCTTATTTTCTCATGTATTGGTAACAGAGAGTTCAAGACTGGTGGCTGGTTTATGGATCACACTTTGAGAAGCTCTGAACTAATCTGAAAGCAGGCTTTTCAGTTTTTGAAGTGAAAGGAAAAAAGGAAGACATTTCAGTTGGAAAAATGAGGAAATAGAATGGCTTCTTAAAGACAAGTTAGCAAAAAGCAAGATGACATCTAACCTTATTGGAAAAGGAAAATTACTTATGTCTTGCCTGTCAGTTTAATAACTAATTTGTTAGAGGCGACTGCGTGTATTGTTATTTACTGTTTGCC
This sequence comes from Cervus elaphus, assembly GCF_910594005.1. Lineage (NCBI taxonomy): Eukaryota > Metazoa > Chordata > Mammalia > Artiodactyla > Cervidae > Cervus > Cervus elaphus. The sequence goes on along the minus strand of NC_057823.1, from coordinate 36,385,120 downwards.
TGATTATGTAAATATATTTGAATTAGCCAAGTCAGGAAACAAAATACTTAGTATTCTTGCTAACTTAGAAGACTTTTGATACATGTCTAGTCAAACAATAGATAAAATTAAATATAGCACAAGTTAACATATTTATTTTTAACCTTTGCTGAGACATATCTTAAATATTTAATATATGTATTACTTTAAAAGAGTTGAAGAAAATATTTGGATAAATAAAATTGAAAATTGTGCTATATAAGAGTGTCAGAGTAATTAGAATGTGTTTACTGGTAAGGTAATGTTTCTTATTTTAAACGTACCTTTGACTAAAATAATATATTGCAAGGTAAAGCTTCCTAGTAATGATATACAAAGCAATGCTGCATTCTGAATAAAAAGCATGTTTTACTATGCTTGTTATTACTACTTTGATTTCTTTGATGCACCTTGTAATATGAACATGCAAATTTAACATAGTAATTTCAAGTACAAATTTTTTTTTTTTTAAAAACCATTGCCATATTTGATAAATATAGTTGTGAAAGTAAAAACATTTCTCCACTACTGATATATTTAGTGCATTTGGGAAATGAAATCATTCTCAAAACAAACAAAACAAAAAACTAGTTTACTACTAGATTGTCTAGTTGAATCAGGAAATAGAATCATTAAGGGAATAGAGCATAACTAAGCCAGAATGCATAAGGAATGGTAATGACAAATAAATATAGATGTACCTGTTAAACTCATCTGCTGTTTTATTCTTAACTTTCTTAGGAGTTTCATAATATCTTAAGAAAATTTTAGTTATTTTTGTATCATAATTATTTTAATAAAAATCATGAATATGGATGCTAGACTATAAAAGATTTTAGTTATCATTTAGCTAAATATTTTCTCTGATTTTAGTTTTTATAATCTCCAAAATAAATATAATACACTTTCAGTATTTGATTAGCAAATTTAATTTATTTAAAACCCAGCATGATTAATGGCAGTTATGAGAAATTTATTGTTACTGCTTTATTGTTTTATTCTAAACAGTGATAATTACATTTTCATGAAGGAAATATGAAAAGAAAAATTTTACCTAGTAAAACATAGATTAAATGGAATTAAATAAAATATTAACTTTATATAGTTGGTCCAAAATTATTTAATCTTTACTGGAAAGTTGACTGGCTTCATATAGTATTTTCAAAATTACTTTCCATCTCTCTGTTTTATAAAATGATGATTATACTTAAATGGTTGAGCCCAAGTCTCCGTGACTTCTCAGATGGTTAGAAAATAGATATATGACAGGCCCTGTATTTACAGTAGAAGTTGGAGAGTATTCTGAGGGTGCTGCTGTTTCTTTATTCCTATATGTGTTTGGAGATGAAATTTCCTTCATCTGACATGAAAGTTCTGGTGTATCCTCAGATCTTTTCTTTTCCTATATAATATATATTGCTGGCATATACATTTTTAAAATAGAAGTCCTTCACTGTTTGTACTTATTTAAAAGTAAAATACAAATATAGATAGCTGCAAATAGACTATATCCTAATCAGTCCCAACCCCCAAAAAATGCTTGACAGCTGTCATCTTAATGCTCAGTTTCTTTTTTTGTTTTGTTTCATTTTCTAAGAACTTAAGGTCGTGAACCATCTCCTTCTTTAACAAGTGCTAATATCCTCTTTAAAAAAGAATATGTGGCTCCAAGCATTTTATTTACTATTTCTGCCAAAGTCAATAGAAGGAGTTAGAAATCTTGAAATCAAAGTTTCTGATCAGGAGATTTTCCTTGAGGAATGAGATATCATAATGGAGACAAGACTTAATAGTGTGTAAGAGAACAGTTTGACTTTAATTTTCATTTGATAATACTCTGGCACTAGTAGCTCTGAAATTTGTAGTGTAAAGTACGCTGGACTTAATCTTGCTTTAGTGTCAACATTTCAAATGAGTGAAGTGAGTAAAAATTTCTTAGGAAATAGAATAAAATTTATAGTGATTGTTTCTCCAACCCCCAATCATGCCTCTCCACACATACTTCGTTTAAAATATATGAAATTTTAAAAGATAGTTCAGTATTGTTTTCTAGTAAATTTGATTAAAAATAAAAAGAAATATCCCCAGTATTTTACATGTTACATCTCATCTTTACTCTTTGTCATATGATTATTCTTTCTTGATGAAGTCATTAGAGGACAACTGTGAAACCATCAAAAATTCTATGATGGAGGAGCCAAACATCAATAAGGTACAAAATATCATTCAACTGAAATTAGAAATTGCATTCTTTAATGGGAAAAACAAAGTGTTTGCATTTTAGTTCTGGACTGGACTTTGTTTCCAATGCAATTAAATTGTTGCATTACTTTTTAAAGTAATTAATTACCTCAAATTACTTTTTTTTTAACAGGTTAAAAATGGTAACCATAAAAAAATGTTTCTGTTTTGTTTTTAAGAGAATGCAATTTTAAACGGAGTTGAATGTATCCTGTTTTGGCTACAAATTTTTATGAGTAAATAAAACTAAAGTTCTCAATAAAACATAATTATAACAGGTATTATAGAATTATAGTAGTATTGTTCTGTTTCTGCAAGTATCACTTTTGAATAAAATTCTCTTCTCTGATTGTAATTACTTAAAATATATCAAATAATATTATGTAGCATTTATTTTAGCTCAGATGGTAAAGAATCCGCCTGCAGTGCAGGAGACCCAGGTTCAATCCCTGGGTTGGAAAGATCCACTGGAGAAGGGACTGGCAATATTCCACTTCAGTATTCTTGCCTGCAGAATTCCATGGACATAGGAGCCTGGCGGGCTGCAGTCCATGGGGTCACAAAGAGTTGAACACCACTGAGTAACTAACATACACACAGCATTTATTTTACTAGTACCAGTAGCATATAGCACATTGCCTTATGCATAGTAAGTACTCAAGGTACTTGAGAATAAGAGCAAGATAGGGTGAGACTTTGTACAATCATAAAATAACTCCCAGGTGTTTTTAATGATTACCAGGCAAAGAATATTGAGTAACTGTGTGTTTGATAGAATTCACCAGAGAAATTATCTGGGCCTGGAGTTTTTAAATCTACAGCTTCTGTTTTTTAACAGATACAGGGTAGTTCAAGCTATCTGTTTCTTCTTGAGTGAACTTTCTTAGTCCATACCTTCTGCTTCACTTCAGTTGTCAAATTTATTGGTTAAAGTTATTAATAGTTTTCCCATATCTTTTTAATACACAGTAGAATCTGTGGTGATATTATCTCTCATTTCTCTGCTATAATCTTGAAAACAAAATAATTTCTTAATATTTATATTCCCTAATTCTTTGAGTATTGATGTCATTTTATATTCATCCAGTTGCTTCCCATTTCCTTCTGTTATGCCTTTGATATTTTTTAGAGCTCATCTTCATGTTTGTTTTATTAAATCATTAGGGTAGTGCTGAAGTACTCTGGGCATACAGCTTTATATTGCAGGTCGTAGTAACTGAAAACCGCTAATGAGACCTTTCCATAGATCTGTTGTGTGACACTGAGGTCATTCCACTCTTGAAGCCTCATTTACTAAGGCTTCAAATTGTAAAAATGAGAGTTGATAGTTTTAAACATGCTGCTGCTTTAATTGAAATAGCAGTAGAGACCTGGATTTAGTCTGTTAGAGGTTTCCCTTCTTCTCCAATTCCTAAAGAAAGCCTTGTGGAACCCAAATACTATTCAGATCAGTTTCTGCATAAAATTTCTTTTTTAAAAAAATTGTGATAAAATCTGTCTATAACATTTACCATTTTAATTGTTTTCAGTATACAGTTCAGTGACATTAAGTACATTAAATATGGTAGTGCAACCATCATGACATCCATCCCTAGAACTTCTTCATTTTCCTAAAATGAAGCTCTTTACCTGTTAAACAGTGCTCCAGCCCCAGGCAGTTACCTTTCAGCCTATGAATTTTACTACCCACAGTACCCATTATACTTGGAATCATACAATATTTGTCCTTTTGTGACTGGCTTATTTCATTTGGTCTAACATCTTCAAGGTTCATCCATGTCACAGCATATATCAGAACTTTGTTTCTTTTCAAGGTTAATAATATCCTATTGTGTATATATAACGTATTCTGTTCATCTGTTCATCTGTTAATGAGCGTTTGGGTTGTATCCCATCTTTTGGCTATTCTGGGTAGTACCGCTGTGAGCATTGGTATGCAAATATCTCTTCCAGTCTCTGCTTTCATTTCTTTGTGTGTATACTGAGAAGTGGAATTGCTGGATCATATGGTAATTCTTTGGTTAATTTTTTTTATCTGCATAATCTCATAAAATCTCTTTTAGCATTAATATTTGGATTTCCCCCTCATATATCCAGCCCAATCACATTTTATAAGCATGACTTGAAACCTTATTTAAGAAGACCTTTAAGACCATATTCATTGTGATTTTTTTACTCTGATTTTATGTTGTATGACTTTTAATGTTTGTAGCACACATGAGTTCCATATTTTTATTTGCCAGTATTTTGTCCCTGGTAGCTTGGACGGTAAAGAATCTGCCTACAATGTGGGAGACCCGGGTTTGATCCCTGGGTCGGGAAGATCCCCTGGAGAAGGAAATGGCAACCCACTCCAGTATTCATGCCTGGAAAATCCCATGGACCGAGGAGCCTGGTAGGCTACAGTCCACTGGGTTGCAAAGAGTTGTACACGACTGAGCGACTTCTCTTCACTTCACTTCACTTCACGTCATGTCCCCACTTCCTTCCTTTCCCAGCTTTGATTCCATGAGCCCTCACCATCTGAGCCGCCAGGGAAGCTCTCTCATTATGATCAATCCCTTGCAAACCTCCTCAACCTTTTTGCCCTCTTCTGTCTACACTGTACTTGCCTTCAAAATTCCCAAACCTGTTTAAACCTAGCTCTCTATCTACTCTATGTCTGCATCCAAGTAGCTGAACATGGATGAAGTAAAAGCACAAACCATGGGGACTTGCCTTATTTAAAATTTATAGTCACAAATCTCAAACTATCCTACCATCATAATTTTTTCTTCACTCTTTTTTCATTGTCCCTACTTTTTCCCTTTTATCTCAGCTTTCCAGTATTTCTTTACTACTTTCCATGGATGACTTCATTTTGCTGTCAAAATAAGTACAGTCAGCAGAGATTTAGCCCACCATATTGTCCCATCACCAGATCTCACTTGTTCTGTATGCAGATATTTTGTTCCGCCTTCTCTCACAATAGATGATCTGACACTGTTTTATCAAAGCCAGATCTTGCACTTGTGCATTGATTCTGTCTGTTCTTACCTCCCCAAGAACTTTGCTTCGGTATTTATTCCTCATCTCACCACCATGATAAATTTTTACCTAAGTTATTCTCAACATAAGTAAATATATTTTATTGTCTTTAATATGAAAACCAAAAAAAATCTATCTTTGAGTCTATCACCTTATTTCTCTAAGCCTTTATCTAGGAAAATTCATTTATAGAGTTGCCTATAAAGTCATTCAAGAATGAAACTTAAAGAGTAATATTGCAGGTGCCATGTAGGAACTACCCAGTTTCAGAAATAAAACATTATCCACTCAGTTGAATGCCTCTGTGAACATCCCCCAGTGGACTTTCTCCCCTGTTCACCATATGCCACGTGTTCCTCTACCCTAGTCAGGTGTTACCTTTAGCCCGCTCCACTGTGATTGTCCTAGTGTGTGACTACGCTGATGGCAGTAGTCAATTCTCTGTCTTTATAAAATTCAACTTAGTATCCTTTGATAGTGTTAATCTCAGCTACTTTTTTGAAACTCTTGGTTCCCATAATGTCATCTTTGATTACCAAGTAGTCATAGTTCGAGAATGTTTCCTGTTCTGTCAGTGTATTCACTGTCAGTATTTCTCTTTCCCAGTGCTATTTCCCAGTCCTGAAATGCCCAGTCTATTTTTCATACCTTTGAAATGTGGAATACTGAAGGACTTACTTCTCTAACCTTCTCTCTTCCTATGTTTACTTTTTCTTTGGCTTATCCGATGGCTTAAATATCATCCATTGGCTGATAATCTTAATTATTCCTAATATTTATGGAATATTAGGATATGGAATAAATATCATATTATTTATGATAATAATAATTATTGGTAATTCCTAATTATTCCTACTCATTTCATGAATTCCAGACTTGCATATATGACCTAATAGTTACCTCCCCCTGAATGTCAAAACACAGAATTTTCTGTCTCCCCTAATTCCAGCCTAAACCCACTCTTTCCTTCACTTTCATCCAGTATTCTTCATTGAGACAGATCTAAAAACGGGGCATCATCCTTGCTTCCTCTAATACTCATACTGCAGTTTCAGCCCATTGAGAAAGTTTATCTTAATTCTAACCACTTAATCACTACCACTATACTACTACCCTAAACAAATCCACTGTTACCTCTCACTTCAGCTGTTGTAGTAGCCTCTTAACTCATTTCCTAGCAGCCAGTCTCTTACCCTTTGTGTTTTGCCCTACAACACCAGAATTACCAAAACCTTCCAGTGTTTTTCTAGCTTTAAAGTGAAATCTGGATTCTTTATTATGGCTTTTAAGGCTCTGTACAAACCACACCTGCTACTTCTCCAAACTCATCTCCTACAACTTGTGATTGTTCTCAGAATTAAATATGCATAAACTCTTAATGCTAAACACCATTTCTCCTATTCCACTCCACCCCCTTTAGTTGATTCTCATGCAGGTCATCTTGGGACCACACTACTGAGAACAGTGTTTTGGTAAACCTAGATAATGAGAGGACAGGAATGTATTTCCATACCAAAGAAGCTTTTTTTGAACTTCTTACTTTTCTCTCCATGACAGTGAAGTTTGAAGACTGTTCTGCTGGTGACAGTACCCACCCATCCATTCGTTACCAAAAATAGCATATTGCTCTATTCCATGGAAATACTATTTGTCTTTATATCTAATTTCTTAAAAAGCCCAATAGTAAACACTTAGTGTACTTTGGATACCAGGCAAATAGGTAGTTAATTTGGAATTTTAGTCATGGAATTACAAAATTTGACTTAGACATTGTTACTGGATGATGGGCCTCAGACAGGTAAGACTTTATTTAGAAAAGAAGTTGACCTTCAGATCAACCAAAATGTTTGTATGAGCAGTGAAGTTTTTTTATATTTGTTAGCAAGTTGCATCTAAGGTTATATTTGACATTTTTCAATCCAGTGACTGTGAGTTTTGATTGCATATAGTTATTTTGGTTTAATTATAAGTCTCTTTCAACTTTGTAAATGAACTGTCATCTTAGTTGCCATTTTTAAAAATACTGCTAACCCTACTCAGTTCTGTGGTCAAACAGTGGATGGATTGGTGATATTTTATTTAAATTTTCCAGGAATTAAATTTGTTTTCTAATTTCAAATTAATAACTTTTGTACTTCACAATGAGTTATAAAACATTTTATAGTAATTCATTTTAAAGATTGAAGGTTAGGGAGAGTAAAATGAATCATAGTGCAATAAGTAACATCTCCAACTCTTAATAATTGCCTCTTCATTTTACCTCTGATTATTTTAGTAAATTTTAATTTTATACAGTACTCTCTTCTAAGTTGAAAGATGTATTTGCCTTCTGTGGTATAAGCAAAAGGTCAAATACATTTCCCTCATCTAACGTATATTGGATTATGGTCTATTCAGCTATTAAAATGATTACTAACTTGGGTAAATTATGCCTTTCAGGGTTTCAGGTTTATTTTATAACTAGAAAGTTATTTTAGGACAGAGTCAGTAAAATATATTCAGCTGGCTGTGTCCTGCTTGTTCTTCTGTAGATCATGAACTAAGAATAGTTTTTATATTTTTGAAAGGTTTTTTAAAAAAAGAATATGCAGCATGACTCTATTGGTCTGCAAAACCTCAAATATTTATCTTCTGGCTTTTTTATACCTTTAAAATATTATCAAAGGATTATAAACTTAAGTGTGGTAAATTTATTTTACTTTAATAATTAGAATGTCAAATTATCTTACTGCACCTTAAGAATATAAGTGGTTAATGGAGTTGTTTATCAATTATGTTTCTATATGTGAAAAAGCAAACTTGTAAAGATGTCATTTCCTCTTGCCAAATTTTGTTTCAGAAATAATTAGCATGTAAATTAGTACCTTTAGATTTGAATTCTCTAAAAAGCTTCTTAATTTAAGCAAGTATTGCATGAAAGACTGGCGTATTTCTTTTTCATATTACTAAAATTGTACCTTTTTTCCCTCCATGTAGATAGAAGCAGATTTGGGATATCCTGGAGGTAAAGCAAGAATTATTCATAAGGAATCTGATATCATTACTGCCTTTGCTGTTAATAAAGTAAGTACATCGACTTTTTTTTAAATTAAGTATTCATAGTTGGAAAATGTCTCCTATTCTGTCAGTTTATCTAGTAGCATTGTTTCCCTTTCTCAAAGCTATTTTTCTAGTCCCTAAATTGCAATCTGAGTAAATTTTTTATTATATAAGATGATTATATTGCCTGATAATTTATTTGACTTTGGATATATAGCAGATAAAATGCTTTATTACTAAACATAGGGAAGTCTCAAGTATTTACATATGCAGTTGCCTTGAGAATTGTTGTATTTTATTTTTATTTTTTGGCCATGCAGCAGGACATGTGGAATCTTAGTTCTCTGTTTAGGGATCTAACTCACACCCCCTGCAGTGGAAGCATGGCTTCTTAACCACTGGACCACCAGGGAAGTCCCCTGCCTTTACAATTTTTTTTTTCCCTGCCTTTACAATTTATACAACACATCCAATTAATCCAAAGAAAATGTTTTCTGTCTTTCTTATATGAATATGTTGAATGTGATTCTTAGATCAAAATTAAGCTTAAATGTGACTCACAGAAAGTCTTCCTCTTTAGCTTTCAGCTATAATAGCTGCCCAACTAGAGTGTTTGCTTTGTATCCCTTACCCTTCTACTCAGCATCCTCCATAGAGATGTCTATAAGCTACTTAGAGAAGAGGTAGCCTTAGGTACAGTGGTCCATGGTTGAAATTTGTCTTAGCCTTTTCCCCTCCTATCTTGCCTAACTGCATTACTAAAAAATGTATAAAAGCTTCTAGTTATTCATTTCCTTTTACTACCACTAACATAAAGGAGATATATATCTAGACATGTGTGTGTATATATATCAGTTCAGTTCAGTCACTCAATCGTGTCTGACTCTTTGCGACCCCATGGACTGCAGCACTTCAGGCTTCTCTGTCCATCACCAACTCCGGGAGTTTACTCAAAGTCAGGTCCATTGAGTTGGTGATGCCATCCAACCATCTCATCCTCTGTCGTCCTCTTCTCCTGCCTTCGACACACACACACACACACACTTTTTCATGTATTCATAACTTCAGGATATTATTTAGATCATATCCTATGGCATTACCCATTCTTCATCGTCCTATGCTTGTCTGTCTTTAATTTCATCTAGATAGTTCCTTTGTCATTCTTTCCTCATCTTTGCCTGGGTTCTTTGTCTCATTTCCTCCTAGACACTCCTGATCAATGACTAGTTCTGTTCATAGCAGGCAAATTTGGAATTAGCCCCTTAGCCAGGCAGTTCTCATGATGTGTTATTTATATAATATGATATATACATGTGAAATACAAATATAAAATTATTATCTATACATAACTAGTACCTTCCTTCTGCTGAAGAAAATAAGATTTTAATATTTTGTGTTATAAAACAGACTAGCTTTTTTCTCTTACTTGAATTTATATAACTAGTTGAACAGTCATCCTCATAATAATGATACAGAGTCTTCTGTTGACTCTGTAAGGGTGTACTTGTTTAATTTTTATTTCTCTAGTTATTTTGTTAAATTTTTACATCTTTGGTAAATTTGTAGCTAAGAAATAATGTCTTTTGCTTTAAATTGCAGTAATTAAAAATGCTGATAAGATTGAACTTTTCCTCATTTATGTAGTTGTGGATTATCTGTGTCAAGCACTGTGAAGGATCTGAGATACTCCCCTGCATTTAGTCTAACAACTTAGCTTTCACAGTTTAATGGATACTGTTATAAGACACAAGACTCCAGGATCAGAGACAAAGTATAGTTTATTACTAACAGCAAAAGCAAAAGCTAGAACATTAGCATTTTTGCTCTGGTTCCCTAAGGTGCAATTCCCACAGTGACAGCAAGAGGGCCAGATGATACCCAAAGTGTGTTGCATTACGGGCAGAGAACAGTGAGTTCAGGGAATCCAAATCTTTTCTAATGGACAGTAAGCATATCTGCCTTTTGATCTGGAGGGAGAGACTATAGCTATATAGGCATCCTGATAATAATACTGTGAAATAAAGACAGTCATTGACTAACTCACAAGACACACAGAAGTAGAGAGTCACATGGAGAATTACCTTCCGGCAGTGTAGTTAATTTCCTTTTTTCCATGTATCTCTGGAGTCTCAACTTTTTTCAGTCTCAGTTTGTATTAGAATTTTGCATAATTGAAATATTAGTCCTGTTTTCTCTTTGCTATCAATAATCTTCCTTTTTTTCTTTAAAGATACACTTTTAAAATTTGTAAATATTGAAAGTTTTCTGTCATTTAATCTGACCAACTTTTCACTGATGATTTTTTTCTGAAATACTTATTTCATCACCTTTTCTTGGTGACCCCTTCCCAAATTCTGTTTATCTTGCCTAAGATTGAAAGGCTTTAGGAAAAAGCAATACCATCTTATTTGAATAATTCACCATTATTTCTTCAGTTTGAAGTTCTTATCTCCCTTACCTTTGTTTACCTTCCAGGGCTCCTATATTTTAAAATATCTCACTTCACATTTCTGAACGGTGCAGATTTTAGGGATATAGTACCATTCTAGTAGACTAGAGAGACAGTGCTACTGGCAGAAGAAGTGAAGTGGCACTTGCATTTCCATTTGTAGCTGGCCTTCTGTTGAATGCTGTGAAATTCTCAAAATATAAACATATCTCCAAACTCATCCTGATGGCTATCTCACTCAAAGTTTAATTATTATAATATTTATTTGTGAAAATAATATTCATTCTATACCTAAAGTTATCATTTCTAGAGGCTGTTTTGTAGTCTCCATTTTCAAAAGTAGCCCATATACACATTATGCTCTTTTTATTCAAAAATTATTATATGATTTATTTTTCAGGCGAATAGAAATTGCATAGCAATTGCTTCGAGCCATGATGTGCAAGAACTAGATGTTTCTGGAATTCTGGCTACACAGATATATACTTGGGTAGATGATGATGTAGAAATGGAAACCAAAGGGTACCCTTTTACTTTGTTTTTAAATGGTGATATTGCAGTATGAATGATGATATCCACAGAACTATACCTTTCAAGTTATTTTTTAAAGGAATATTCCTAGATTGTAAGCAAAAAGGAAGTTGATATGCTAAAGAATAAAGAAGTGGGATGGCTGGAACTTTAAAAAAGTGGGTTGGGGGTTGGAAGGGAATAAGAGAGGGATCTGAAATTGTTCATGCATGTAATTATTGGCTGTGAGTTAGGAGTTGAGCTGAAGGAAATTAATTTTAAAGAGAAATGCAGAGTCATATGTTGGAGCTTTCAGGTATAACAAGAAATGAAGACCTGATGGGTTTATTCATTTGGCTAACATTCCTTTGTAGATCAGAAGATTTCTTGGTTATACATGCTCGTGATGATTTAACAGCTGTGCAGGGCACCACCCCGTATACACATAGCAATCCCGGCACTCCAATTAACATGCCGTGGCTTGGTAGTACGCAGACTGGCAGAGGAGCTTCTGTGGTATGTAAAGCTAAAAGTGTTTGTGTATAAATGTCTGCTTTTTCCCTCTAAGTTAATAAGATAAAGGATGATGTAAATGTTTTTTAAAATTTTTATTTTTTTTAGTAAGTCATACTTTTTGGAAATTCTGATTTTTTATTTGAAGAATAATAGGTTTTCATTTGATAACAAAAATTATTTTAAATAAATGGAAATACAAAGAGCTGTATTTTAAGTAATAATTATTTGAAACTTACTGTTCCAAATTAGGCCTCAGCAAACTACATCCTGTGGGTCAGATCCTGCCTACCACCTGTTTTTGTGTCAAGAACATGCTAAGAATTTATATTTTTAAGCCATTAAAAAAAAATAAAAATGAGTATGGTATTTTGTGACACATGAAAATTAAATGGAATTTAGATTTTATTGTGTATAAATAAAGTTTTATTAGAACATAGCCACACATTTTTTTAGTATTTTGTTTATGGATGCTTTCACATTACAATGGTAAGATTATCTGAGACAGAGACTATATGCCTATAAAGTACCAAACATTTATTTATCTAGTTCTTTTCAAAAAAGATTTGCCAACCCCTAGTCTAGGTAATATTTTTAAATGGTTATCAACTAACAACTCTTAGTTGATGCTGAGACAAATATATTTTTCTTTTCATGAAAAAATAAAAATGATACAAATTTTTTAAAAATTTAAGCAAAATATAATATGCAGATGAACTGAAAAAGTATTTTTCTGTAGTAATGGAGGATTTTCTTGAGCCCTGATTACCTAGGATATGATCCGTAGCTGTATCTACATGAGATTCTTTGTTGACACTTAGGGTCTAGAAATCGATACACAGAACCAAAGAAACCCAGCACCAGCAATTTTTCAGTGACTTGCTAGGTGGTGGGTGTTTTTTTTTCCCCACAATTCCTTAAGTCCTGTAGAATTCTGTCTTTGCCCCCTCCCCCCAATTTTTTTTTTACTAATTAGTGAGGATAATTATTTAAATAAAGCTTGATTATCTTTAATAATACCTAATAATATTTTATACTTAATGCAGTTCCTTTACCAATCATATAACCTTATTATTGTTTGAGATATCTGTTGTAGCTGTTACATTACTCCACTTAACTGTTCTTTAGATGAAGCTTGAGATTGAGAAAGGTCAAGGAATTTAACTCAGGTCACTGTCTCCAATTTGTTGTAGAGCTTCTGTTAAAGCCCTTCATTCCTCTTCACTCATTGATTTCATGGAGGACCAAAGTATTGAATTGAAGAATTTGAAAAACAGTCTAGTGATTATTCAAAAGAAAAGACTTGGTCATTAATAGTTAATTTTTTCCAGTGGACAGAGACATTAAAATTCATTTGTAAGATTTAACGATGTTATCTTTTAAAGGAGAACTTAGAATATACAAAATATATTAAAAGAAATAATAAGCATTTTTTCCAGCTCTATTTTCAGAGAATATAATACAATTCTTCCTGTGACAGTTTTCTTTCTGGTCTCTGCTTCTCCAACTGCTCCGTCTGTCTGTTACACAGCAGGCAGAGTTTCTCTTTTCTAAAACATCATTCAGGTTATCACTTCCATGCTTAAAACTAAGATTTCCCAGTATTGCTTTAAAACAAGTCCTTCACATGGCCTCTAAGGCTCCGTGTGACTTAAACTCAGCCAGCCTCTGCAGCAGCATCTCCCTTTTTTCCCCACTGGATTCTCTTTGCTCTCTCTAGTTGCAGTGACCTTCTTTCTACCACTTGAACACATCAGGCTTAGAGTGTCTGCCTTGTTTTCTACTTACAATACTTTCTGTTTACCATTCAGATCTCAACTCAGATTCCCAGAGATTTCTCTTGTTTCCCTAGCAAAGGTATCTGCTCCTCCCTTCTCTACTCCCAGTTACCCTGTTTTCTCATTTGGTCATCATATTATCCCATTTTATCATCTTTATAGCTTTTATCAATTTATGAATTATTTATTATTGTTTGGTTGTATTTTTTTATACTCTTCTGAATGTAAGCTCTTTGAGAGTTTATGCTGTGCCTGCTTTATACACACTAGTGATCTCTAAGTAGAATGTGCTTAACATTTAGTTGATGCTCAGAAGATATTTGCTTATTCTCCAGAGCATTTTTATATGGAAATTTACCTTTGTCATTCCTCTTAGGACTGAATTTTCTTCCTATTTAAATGTTATAACATCTTTTTAAAAAGTTGGTGTCACTGTGATTTGTAAACGGAAGTATTGGGATTACCCGACTCCATCCTCAGGAAAAAGACCAATATAATAAAGTGGTTCCTTTTATATAGATCTTCTAAAATAATCAGTGATTTCTTCCCCTTGTGCTAGTCTACATATGCTTTCAGAAACTTAACTCTTTGTATTTTTTATTCATGGTTTTCCTTTCTTTGATACTGTTACTAGAAAAAAAATAATTAAAAGAAAAATCAAGAATCTTTAGGCTTTTTTTTTTGACACTAGAGATTTTTTTTTTGAGACTAGAGATTTAAACATGTTTATTAAACCGAAATAACATTCAGAAGGCTTTCGGTTTTTGTGGGTAGGGAATTTGATCAGATATTTTCTAACCCTATTATTTTATTAAATTATGAATACTATGAATATTTTGAATATTTGAATATTTTAAATATTTGAATAAAATATTGTGAATATTTTATTAGATTATGAATACTAATGAAAAGGAATACTAGTTATGACCAATTTCTGCTCTTTTGGAGTATAGCTGTATCCAAACATGTCTTTCAGTGTTTCTGTTCCTCCCTGATTCTGCTGACCTAGTTCCGTCCCTCCCTATTACATCCCCACTTTATTTATGGTTTTGGGCTAATTGAACAATTTAAAATCCAAAAGAACAATAACAAAAAAATGTGCATGAGACTAGTGCTACAAACTTAGGATCATCTATAACTGTAGTTACAGTCTATAAGTAGGATATATTCTGTAAATTAAAATTACCCCTTTAATTTCAAGTACCTAGTTTACTCTTGTTTGACAGGCTACTTAAACCATTCAAAGCATAATTTTAAAATGGGTAAATAGTTCCAAACTATCAGTTAAAAATTTATACAGTTTTCTGTTTACCTCTTTTTTTTTTTTTTCACATGCTTCTGCCTGTCTTTTTAACCTTATTCTATTCAGGATTATTCCAATAAATTTAATGGGATCAGAAAAGAATTGGCAAGAAAGGAGGTAAGACTAAATTCTTGAGGTGAATTTGTTCTTAGATCCTAGGCAATGATGCAGAAAATGTATGTACACTTAAAATGTTAGCTGAGCTGTTAAATTTTATTTCTGTTACCCATATTTAGTATTTTTAGCACCCATTATGATAGTTATGGAATCACACAAAAATAAATGTTACTTGAATTTCCTGTCACAGTATAAAATTTTAATGCTACTTTTTATTAAAAGTGTAAAAGAATGATTTTTCTTTGTTAACAGATGATTAAGAAAGCCATTAATAATGTCAGAAGAATGACTTCTCATCCAACTCTTCCTTACTGTAAGTTGATAATAAGCCATTATGGTACAGAATTTAAAGGAAAATTCTAGTATCAATCAAAAGTAGTCAACATTTATTTTTTTATTTTTGTTGAGAATGTTTGCTGACAAGTAAAATCACCTCAAAATTGAGTACAAATAGAGAAAACAGTTTTCCTGAATTAATAAAGACTAACTTAATGTGTAAATTTTTAACATTTTTGCTGCATATTTCTTAGCACATTTTATTTTTGTACATTTCTGTACTCTTTATAGTGTTAAATTGTAGCTGACAATTATTGTTTTAATAATTGGATCACTCTCATCTTTTATTATATAGACCAGAACCATATCTTGGTCATTTGGAGCCTCATCATAATCAGTTTGTATTTCTTTTAATATTTGCCAGTTTATCTTTTATCAGACACACTAATAGTAAGTATAGGAAATGGTATACATTCTAAGACAGGATATATTTATTTTCAGTTAATCTTCCTAGGAATCTCAAAAGTTTTTCTTCCTTTAACAAAGAACTTAATTAATGGGGAATTATTGGAAGTATTGAAGCAGAAATAATAATAAAGACAACTTTAAAATTAACTATTGGGTTGGAATCAGTATTCATATTGGCATGTGAGTACTTCAAGTTTTTTTTAATATGATTTTTAAGCTGTGCCCTTCATCAAGTTGTCCTACCAGGCACAGTAACAAAAATAGTAAAAATAGTGCATGTTAATTAAAAGGTACTCATGTCCCTCCAATTTAATAGCCTATAAAAAATTGTACCACCTTTTTTATGAGAAATATTCTGATAAAATATGAGTGACAAAACCAATGTTCTTTTTTAATTAATGATCACAGGTGCTGTAAGCATGTGTTATCAAAGTTGTATACCAGTGTCTAATAAAAGGGTTCAAGAGAGCCATATATTTAAGATAAATAGGTAGCTTCTGTTACTTATGCTGCTGCTGCTAAGTCGCTCAGTTGTGTCCGACTCTGTGCGACCCCATAGACGGAAGCCCACCAGGCTCCCCCGTCCCTGGGATTCTCCAGGCAAGAGTACTGGAGTGGTGTGCCATTGCTTTCTCCAGTTACTTATGCTAGAGATATAAAATAATACTGAAAACTTTAGTCGATTTTTCACTATGTTGAATGTATTCAATACTAGAAGTATATGTTTTCTATCCACAAGTCTAATGTAAAACATGAACTAAAAACAATCATGAGATTGTTTAGACAGGAAGGAGTCAAAGGTGTTTTATATTTAAAGTGTAGATAATGTGCATCCCACAGCAAGAAAATTTGGCATTGCTTAAAACCTATCCTTACTCTTTGCAGTAGGGTTTAGAAGTCCCTGAAATATTGAAGGGATTTCATTATTTCTCAGCCCTAAAGCTTGTGTGATGACAATTGACTAGTTTGTAAATAGGCTCTGCCTCAAGCCTGTAGATTTAAATAAAATAATTCCTGGATTCAAAGAGAATTAATGGACTTATTTTCATAGTTCTTAAGTAATATTATGTAACTTCTGTCTTGGGGTAAGTACTTTCTGCATTCAGAGAACTACTATAACTGACAGATAAGAGAGTTGAAAAATTAAATGCTAATTAATCACTGAAATTTTTTTTACAATATATTGTTTCATATCATGAATAAGTCTCACAGAGAGTAATTTAGTTCAACAGTGGGCTCCTTTCATGAACAGGAAAAGTTTTGAAATGAGTTTTTACTTATTTATTTTTAATTTTTATAATTTTTTTTTTTTGTCATGCTGTGTCTTTGTTGCTGCTTGAGCTTTTCCCATTGCAGTGTGTGGCTTCTAATTGCAGTGGTTTCTCTTGTTGTGGAGCACAGGCCCTAGGGAGCATGGGCTCAGTAGTTGTGGCTCCCAGCTCTAGAGCACATGCTGAGTAGTTGTGGTACACAGGCTAAGGTACTCTGTGGCGTGTGGGATCCTCCCGAACCAGGGATTGAACCCATGTCTCCTGCATTGGCAGGTGAAGTCTTTGCTATTGAACCACCAGGGAAGCCCTGAAATAGGTTTTTTAAAAATTTGACTGAATTGCTGATACCTCAAAACAGTTCCTTTCTTCCTTGGAACAGATTTTTAAAAGATCTTAGTCATTATAAACCAATACTTTTGGACTTAACGAAAATTTTGTAGAAGTTAATCTGATGAGTTGAATTGAAATAGAAAGGTAAGTCTTAAAAAGAAAGTTCCATTTAAAAAAAATAATGAGTATGTTAAAATTTTTAAGGTTGCATTTAACTCTTTCCACACCTATATAGCATAACACTCTCCAGTTACTAATGAGGTATATTTACTCAGACAACTTGGTTATAGGAACCTTTTTTTTTTTTTTTTAACTTTATAAAGTTTTAAGAGAGTATTTCATTTTCATGTAAGCTACTAATAGGGATTTTTCCAAATAAATGAAAACCATGAATAATAGAAAAATTTGAGTGATTTTTGTTAATGCATCTAGTCCAATTTATGTTTGTGATTAAGCTAGACAAAACTATAGAGGGGGGAATACAGTTTACATCCTTTGTTGTTGTTGTTTAGTCACTAAGTCATGTCCGACTCTGCAACCACATGAACTGCACCACACCAGGTTTCCCTGTCTGTCACTATTTCCTAGAGTTTGTTCAAACTCATGTCCGTTGAGTTCGTGATGCCATCCAACTGACTCATCCTATGTCACTCCCCACTCTTCTCCTCCTGCCTTCAGTCTTTCTAGCATCAGGGTCTTTTCCAATGAGTCAGCTCTTCACATTACGTGGCCCTACTACTAACATTCGTAGTCGCAAGAAATTGTACCCACTCTTGTATCCCTGCCCAGTGTTAAAACACGTCATAACAGTTGAGTTTTCCTTTATTTTAAATACTTGGAAAGGAAGAAAGGAAAGTTAACTCATATATGACTAGAAATGTGCTAGATGCTTTACGTACATTAACATAATTTTTCTCTACCTCTGTACCATATTCTTAATGTCAGGTTAGCTCTGTATGTTAGGCATATTTCCAAATGATTTATATTAATTATCTCATTTGCTTCTCAGAACTGTACAGTGGGTTATATGTCATTAGTGATATATTATATATCATTATAATAGTGACTTATATACCTTTTTGGCTTCCCTGGTGGCGCAGATGGTAAAGAATCTGCCTGTAATGCAGGAGACCTGGGTTCAATCCCTGGGTCAGAAAGTTCCCCTGGAGAAGGAAATGGCAACCCGCTCCAGTATTTTCACCTGGAGAATCCCCATGGACAGAGGATCCTGGAGGGCTACAGTCCATGGGGTCACAAAGAGTTGGACTCAACTGAGCGACTAACACTTTCACTTTCATATACCTTTTACAAAAAGAAAATAGAGCAGGGGGATTATGTAAGCTTCCTAGTAACATACAATTAGTAAATGGTAAAGCAAAGAATTAATAATATTTAGTTTGTTCATATTTCTTAGTGAAATGAATACTGTATTTGAGATATCAGATCAATCATAATAAAATTATTAGAAATGGTTGATTTTTTTAGCATGACTTTCAAGACCTTCTCCAATTGTTTTGTCAGAGAAAAATGCAGGTATTTAAACATTATTAGTATGACTGATAAGAATTGACTGTTAGTAGTCCCAAGATCATCTTTTTAATATAGTCGACTTGAACTATTGTATTTGTCTCAGGTGTACAACAGTGAGTCAGTATTTTTATACATTGCAAAATGATAACCATGATAAGTCCAGTTACCATCTGTCACCATACAAAGTTAAAGAATCCTAAGACTCTGACTCTTTATCATAAACATTATCTACTAAAGGCTATTAAAACATAATTGAGATAATTTCAAAAGAAAATAAAGTTTATAGAGATCTGATTCAATTGCTTCAGTTGTTTTGTGTGAGGATATGTTCTCAGGTGAAAGAACCTTATGTAATTATCTGTTTTTAAGATTGAGAGCATTCAAGTGAAGTTTCATACAAGGGTGAATTCATCTAATTGACTATGACTCATTTCTTAGGTATTTCTTCCATATTTTCACATTGGATTAAAAAATAAATTTTCCAAAGATTCCTGAAATAATCTGAAAATTTGTAGTTTTTTTCCCTCTTATAATGCAGATCTGACAGGAGCTCAAGATGGAAGTGTCAGAATGTTCGAATGGGGCCATTCTCAACAAATAACCTGTTTCCGCTCTGGTGGCAATTCAAGAGTTACAAGAATGAGATTTAACTATCAAGGAAATAAGGTAATACTTAAAAGTATAAATAGGGATAATGGTTTGATTTTGTTAAAGGTTTATGAATATTTCTTATTTGGGCTTCTGAGAATAACAGTTCACTGATCTACTGGTAAAGTGTTAATCCATCTATATGAATTCTTTTCAAAGAAATTCCTCTGAAAACTTAAATTCACTTGGTTCTTGCTGTAAAGACATTATATACATGTCCATCAAAATTCTTTTATGTGATGCTTAAGGATCAAATGATTATAGGACCATCTTTGAAATACTTTTGCTTTCTTTATCCTCTGGAACCTAGTCAAAATATGGTCAGGTACCAAGTAGTAGCTAACATCTGAGAGCCTATTAGAAATGCAAATTATTGACTCCAGATCTATCAAATCACCATCTGTTTTTTAGCCAGATGCTCCTGTGATGTGTACGAAACATTAAAGTTTGAGGAACACCTGCTCTAGAACAGGATGTTGGCAAACTATGGCCTAGACCACCTATTTTGAACATAAAGTTATATTTGAACATAGCTAACCAATTCATTATTTGTTTTCCGTGATTATTTTCTCAGTACAGCAGCAGAATTCAGAGGAGCAAAGACTTTATACCTGGCAAGCCTTATTTACTCTGTGGGCCTTTTAATAAAAATTTGCCAACCTGGCTCTTACTATCTTCACTTCCTGTAATCTTCCTCCCTAAAGCTGTCTCTCTCTGCCCCCCATGTCTTACTAGCACTTCAAACAGCTACTAAAGGGGAAATCAGCCTTCTTTTTGTCTTTAGGACCATGCCACACTAAAAACATTCACATGGGCCCTTCTGATAGTACATCTTGCCTTTCATTTTCTGTCAGCCTCCAAACCTTCCACCATCCTCACATGTTACTTGTATCATGGTATGCTGCAACCTTTTTGCCTATGACATTTATTAGATGGCTCTTAGCATTTCACTAAAGTCAACATTTTTTTCATGTATTTATGAAACAGAATTGAGAGCGTATAATTTCTTAATAGTAATTAGCAACACTCTTTGCTCCTTAATGGGAAATTAAAGGAATTTAGTCTAGAAACCATTTAATCTAGAAACATGAGCATATAAGAATATCATTTATATACTCATGTTTTTCCATTTTGTCAGTGTTATGTATTGTTCCTAACTAATCTCTCTAATGCATCCTTCATGTTGCCAACAAAGTTATGTAACAAATAGCATAGGGAGTTCCCTAGCTGTCCAGTGGGTAGGACTCTGCACTTTCACTGCCAGGGCCTGAGTTCGATCCCTGGTCGGGGAACTAAGATACCACAAGCCTCGCAACATGGCCAAAAAAGATAAAAAAGGAAAAAAAATAGCATTATATATACACTATAGGTGAAATCATGTTGTCCTTTTCAAGAACCCACAATCTCCTCATTGTATCTAAAAGTCCATATTCTTAAGTGTGACATTCAAGTCCTTCTACACTCAGAATTATTTTATAGATTTAACATTCTGACTAACCTGGATTCAATCCCTGGGTGGGGAAGATGCCCTAGAGAGGGGAACGGCTACCCACTCCAGTATTCTTGCCTAGAGCATTTCATGGAAAGAAGAGCCTGGCGGGCTACCATCCATGGGGTTGTAAAGAGTGGGACACAACTGAGTGACTAACACAATAGGCTCCTATATAGGCTTTTTAAAGGCACAACAAACTCTTCTTTATTATCTGCCCAGGTATCTTTAACAGGCAGTCAGCTTACTGTGTTTTTTTTTTTTTGGAATCAATTAATACTTTATTTTTTTTTCCATTTATTTTTATTAGTTTATTCCATTTATTTAAATTTTATTAAATTACTTTACAATATTGTAGTGGGTTTTGCCATACATTGACATGAATCAGCCATGGATTTACATGTGTTCCACATCCTGATCCCCGCTCCCGCCTCCCTCTCCATCCCATCCCTCTGGGTCTTCCCAGTGCACCAGCCCTGAGCACTTGTCTCATGCATCCAACCTCGGCTGGCAATCTGTTTCACCCTTGATAGTATACTTGTTTCAATGCTGTTCTCTCTGAACATCCCACCCTCGCCTTCTCCCACAGAGCCTAAAAGTCTGTTCTGTACATCTGTGTCTCTTTTTCTGTTTTGCATATAGGGTTATTGTTACCATCTTTCTAAATTCCATATATATGCATTAGTATACTGTATTGATCTTTATCTTTCTGGCTTACTTCACTCTGTATAGTGGGCTCCAGTTTCATCCATCTCATTAGAACTGATTCAAATGTATTCTTTTTAATGGCTGAGTAATATTCCATGGTGTATATGTCCCACAGCTTCCTTATCCATTCGTCTGCTGATGGGCATCTAGGTTGCTTCCATGTCCTGGTTATTATAAACAGTGCTGCGATGAACATTGGGGTGCACATGTCTCTTTCAGATCTGGTTTCCTTGGTGTGCATGCCCAGAAGTGGGATTGCTGGGTCATATGGCAGTTCTATTTCCAGTTTTTTAAGAAATCTCCACACTGCTCTCCATAGTGGCTGTACTAGTTTGCATTCCCATCAACAGTGTAAGAGGGTTCCCTTTTCTCCACACCCTCTCCAGCATTTATTGCTTATAGACTTTTGGATAGCAGCCATTCTAGTCAGCTTACTGTTAATTCACCTTTGCCATGATGGTACCCAAAAGCACAACACCCTAGCATGCTATCTCCCTTAGTAGGGAAGGCTGCTGGAGTAAATGGAACAGATAGCTCACACTACTTCACAATAATGCTGATCATTTTGTCAGAAGTCATTGGACATTGCAGAAAGACCAGGAGAGAAAAGGGAGCATTTAGCAGGGAAAAAAATGACCTGTGAAGAATAATTCCTCAGATTCAGGAAGATCTTACGCTGTAAAACAAGAACAGGATTCTATGAACTAAAGGCAGTAGAACAGTAAGGAAGTTTTAGAAATTAAAAACATGTGATTCCCCAAAATTAGGAGAGTAGAGGAACTACTGATGACAAGGACTGAATAGCAGAATGGAATTATTTGAAAATCAAATTTGTGACCAGGAAGTACAAATTAGGAATTTATCCCATCATGAAAAAACCCAAGAAGTAAATTGAGACAAAGATCCAGGAAAATGCATAGAAGACCTTTAAAAGGTAAAGCAGAAGAAGAAAAAGTAAAGTGATTTAAAGAGGAAACATTGTATTAAAAGGAATAATAAAATAAATATTTCCCCACAGCAAAAAATGGATTTTTAGAAAAAGAAGAGCCTACCAAATACTAGACCAGAAGTAATGAGAAGCAACACATGCCTCAGCACAGCCTGATTATTTGATTTTTGTTTTTTGTTTTTTAATTGAAGGATAAAGAGAGCTTGTGGAAGGAGTAGGGGTAGAAATGTTTACCTACAACCTCTCCACCTTCCTATCTAAAATAATGACATTTGCCTCCTCAAAAATAGAGGTTACGAATAGACAGTAAAACAGTATTCACAGAATTCTGATGGATAAGGAATAGGGCCAATATCTGTCCAAACTCATGCAAATTTAATGGCAAAATATACACATTTTTAACTATGCAGAGAATGAGCACATTCCATATACCCTTTCTGAAAAACGTACCTAAACTTACTCCAGAAAACATAGAATAAACCACAGAAAGGATGAACCCTGGAAAAATAGCTGTAAAAAATATAGTACACAATGGGTTAATGTTCCTACTGTTAGCCCTGTCAATCAATTTTGTAAAAAGACAATGAAAAAGGCAACAAAGAATGTGAACAGTTGACCAAAAAACAAAACCCTATTTATGATCAATAACCCTCACTAATTGAAGAAATGAACATTAAAATGAGACTTTTCTGTTAATTGACAAATAGTAAAATTTTGTAGTATGCAGTGTTGACTAATGTGTAAGGAAAAATGGGTGTGTAAATTGATATTGTCACTTAGGATTTAATTTTGGCTTCACTTTCCAATTTTAAATGATGCCCTTTGACAGATTTTTTTTCTTTTTGGATGTCTGTCCTATATAAATACTCAGAGGTATATATGCAAGAATGTTCAAAGCAGCATTTTTATTATAGGGAAAAAAAGGGAAATTCTGTAGAGAAAAGCTTCTAAAAAAATTACAATACAACTATACAGTGCAATACTACACAGCACAAGAAAGAGGTAAATTTATATGTACCAATGTGGAAAAATGGCTATAATAAGTAAAAAATATAATTGTAGAACTGTATATTATTATCTTAATTTCATTTTAAAAATCTTACATGTACAAGTGTTTGAATATTCACAGAATAAATCTGAATGAAAACACATCCGATTATTAGTGATTGTTATATCTGTAGATGGGAGAAGGCAGGAGTCGAAATTAGACATTTAAGATCTGTATCTTAATACTCCCTTCCTGTATTATTTTATCATCTTTCCAATCAAAATGCTCTGAGTTTCCATCAAGAATTCTTTTAGTATAATAAATTTTATTTCATTTTACTTTCTACCGTTGTTTACCATGTTTTCCTTATTGTATATCTCTGGGAATCTTTTTCAAAATGAACCGTGTTTTATCTTGTATGTACTAAAATTTTGTCACATGGCTTAATGTGTAAATCCAGTATGCCATTTTTGGAGTACCTACAGAGAATATACAGACTAAGCTATTGGTTACTATAATAAATTGGGGGTCTGATGTTAGTTTACTTTTCTCTGCCCTGGAATTTTTTTTTTTTTTTTTTGCCCTGGAATTTTTTAAAGCAGTAGCTAAATGTTTATCTGGACTAGATCCATGCATAGGTGAAATGAGAAGTCAAACAATTTATGACTCAAATGTTTTAAGATTTACAATACGAGATTCACAGTGAGGGTAAAGGTAAATATGTGCCTTTTATTTGTACTCAATGCTAAACTTTTTTTTCTCTTAAGTTTGGAATAGTTGACGCTGATGGATATTTAAGTTTGTATCAAACAAACTGGAAATGTTGTCCAGTTACTGGAAGTATACCTAAGCCATACCTGGTAAGCCAAGATTTCCTACCTTTAAATTTTTTTAATTTTTATTTTAAAGAAATCAAGAATATATACTTAAGTATCAAAGCCAAAATGTAAAGTCTGTCTAGTCCTATGTATTCAGTCATACTACTGCAAGTTTCTGTCTGTATTATGTTAAAATTACTCTGTGAGGTATAAAAATCCTTAGTCTCCAGTAACTTGGAAAATAAACCTGTAAAGTGCCTGGTTCTGATGGCAAGGAGAAATCAGATATATGGTTGCTAGAGGCAGGGGAGATTGGATGGAGGCAGTTCAAAAGGTACAGACTTGGAGTTATAAGTTAGTACTAGGGATGTTGTGTACAACATGATTAACATCGTCAGTATTGTTATATGTTATATATGAAAGTTGCCAAGTGAGTAAATTCTGAGTTCTCATCAAAGGAAAAGTATTTTTTATTTTTCTTTTATATCTGTGAGGTGGTGATATTGCTAAACTTATTGTGGTAGTCATTTCATGATGTATGTAAGACAGAACATTATGCTGTACTCCTTAAACTTACAGAGTGCTGCATGTTAATCATTTCTTCAAACTGAAAGAAAAAAAAATAGAAAAGTTAAAAAAACTCACCAGAAAATATAAATAAATAATAAGAGTAGTGGATCAGTCGCTTGATAAAGACCAAAGTAGTAAAATTGATTTAAAATGTAATAATTAGTCAAGGGATACATTTTTAAAAAAGAAAAGAAACCTGTATAGAACCAACATGGTACCTCTGGAGACCCATGCAACCATAGGTTACTCAAATACCTTTCTAGCCTCTCTAAACTGCAGTTGGCTATGATACCTAAAAAGGATGATAAACAGACTAGTGCATCTAGTTGTTTTTCTGCAGTAAATTTACACCTTAGGAACAAAGCAGAAAAGATATCCTATAGCTGGTGCTGTTTTCTTGCCCATCTCTTTAAAAAAATTGATAATATCTCTATTCAGGACCACAAAAACTTAATGAACCTTCCACAACCACACAGAACTGTGAATTTACATTTAATAGATTCTTCAGTGAAGCGCTTTGTAGGACTAAGCAATATCTATCAAGAAAAAAATTAAGAATATGGGTTGATTCTGGTAGTTCACCCTAGGTTAAGTGCTAGAAGAAAGTACTGATCTAAGTGAAAGCAAGCAAGGGAGTGTTGGTGAGGGTACTTTGAAACTATTTTTTCCTCATATTTTCATTCAGCCAGCAGATCAAATGTACAGGTGGCCTTTGAACAACACAGGGATTAGGGGCACTGGACACCCTCCCCCCTCAAGTTGAAAATCTGAATATAACTTTGCAGGCAGCCTTTCATATCCATGGTCCTACATCTACAGATTCAACCAACCTTGGATCATGTAGTACTCTAGAATGTATTTATTGAAAAAAACAAAAAAAATCTGTGTATAAGTGGACCCATGTAGTTTAAACCCGTATAGTTCAAACCATGTTGTTCAAGGGTGAACTGTACAAGTTTATGTTCCTAAAGGGACTACCCTTTTTTTTTTTTAACTTCCAAAAAGACAAATTCGTTTTAAAATGAACAATATTTGCTTTTGGATATTAAAGTAGATTTTGTTTTAAAGACATATCATCTAGCCCAGCTGCAGTGGTGGTTGGGGGCAATGG
Organism: Cervus elaphus; assembly: GCF_910594005.1. Lineage (NCBI taxonomy): Eukaryota > Metazoa > Chordata > Mammalia > Artiodactyla > Cervidae > Cervus > Cervus elaphus. The sequence continues at coordinate 36,358,969 of NC_057823.1, read as the reverse complement.
GAAGTGACTGAAAGGAAAATTTTTTTATGTGATGATTTTGACATGTTTTAAAAATTCATTTTTTTGTTGAGGAGAAATGTCTGAACAGAAATAACTTGGAAACCTTTAGAATTGACTAAATCTCTCATAATAGTTTGTTATTATTTGATGGAATATTGAGAAATATTGTCAATTTTCTAATTTGTTGACTATTAGTATTATGTTTTTATTTAACATATTTAAAAGACTATTTAAAAGTGTATTTCTGAAAATATATAATTCAGTCTGAGATCATCTGAAATTCTAGTTTTTGTCTTCTAAGACAAATATTTTCACAAATTTTCTAAGAAAAATATGTGAACTTAACCTCTTTGTTTCCCCTTGAACTTTTGGTTGAACAAAAAAGGCAGAGGGCCTCGTAAAGGCTCATAATGTATGCATCTTATTTAAGTAGCTCAGGAAAAGTGTGTGTGTGTGTGTGTGTGTGAGAGAGAGAGAGAGAGGAGGTGGAGGCGGGGGGGGGGGGGCGGAGAAGAGAGAGAGGAGTGGCAAATTTACAAATGTGCCAAAATGGGGAACCTTGGTGAACTGGGGTAAGGGGTATATGAGAGTTCTCTGTATTACTCTTAAAACGTTTCTGAAGTTTGTAGGGGAAAGAACACAAGGATTAAGTGAGCCACAAATTACAGATCACTTTTTGATTAATGCATCTACCTGCTTATAAAGTTGTTTGTGATAGCAATAACGTTTGTTGTTTATAACCATTCCAGACTTGGCAGTGTCATAACAAAACAGCCAATGATTTTGTCTTCGTTAGTTCCTCCTCTCTAATAGCCACAGCTGGTCTTTCAACTGACAATAGGTAAGAGATTGTAACTGAAATTGAAATTTGTGGTGTATGTAGCTAAGCTTTATTTTTAAATTGCTTGATGTCCTTATATCTCAGTGTTTTCACACTTACACCTTTAAATATTTTTATTACAGAGACTTGTTTCTTAGAGCACTTTTAGTGTTTTAATTGTAAAGCTAAGGAAATTCTGGAGACATAAAACACAAAATCCATTCCTTCTGGATTTTTGGCATTCTGTTATAATGTTAACACTTCAGTGTAGGAGAAAAGAATTTGATTTTGCTAAGAGTTTTTCTCCATATTATTTTCTATGTGTTAAGAAAGCTTGAGGGAAAAAAAAAGTATTGTTTATTGGCCACGCTGTGACCGATATTATCAGTTTCATAATCAGAACACAAGAAATTCCAAAAGACATGTTAGTTGTATAGTAACTACTAAGTGGCACGCTGTCCCCATCTCCCAAAAAGCTTAAATGTGGGGGGAAAAAAAATCTTCTTGTTTTTCCATGTCCATGCACACTTTTGACTTAACCCTCATACAGCTGAGTTTGAAATTAAGGCCTTCTGAAGTTGCTGAGCTTTTTATATTTGTCCTGAGACCTCTCTTTGCACTCTAAGTGGGAATTTTAGGAATATGGAGTTTTCAACCCATCTTTCATAGAAATTCTTATTATATATTCATGCCTTCTTTGTAACTCACAGAATGGAGTAGAAGCTGTTCCCTTTCATAGTAGGAATAAGTTTTCTTTTTGCTCAAGAAGATTCCTTGTGTCCTATTCTTTATGTCAGTCGAACTGTTTAGATTAGAAAATCAATGAATACAAAAAATAGTTTCTATATTTAGACTTCATATAGTATTCCTTGTAATTACATGTTAATCTGAAGTTTTTCATTTTGGAAGCTCTTTGTCTTTTAAATTTTTGTCTAAAAATTAATCATATATAAATGTATTGGTTACTTGTATTTGGTGCCTTATAAATTTAAGAACTTTCTGTGTGAGTGAGATTCAGATGAGCTAGAATGAGACATACTGTTTTTTTAATTGAAGTATACTTGATTTACAACATTATGTTAGTTAGAGGCATATGTATCATTATTCAGTATTTTTGCAGATTATACTTCATCATAGGTTTTTACAAGATAATTGTTATAATTCCCTGTGCTATATACAGTGTATCCTTGTTTCTTATCTATTTTATAATATATATGGTAGTTTGTATCTATTTTTTTGTTTGTTTGTATCTATTAATTCCATATTCCTAATTTGTCACTCCCCCATCTTCTCTTTGGTAACAAGTTTGTTTTCTATATCTGTGAGTCTGTTTCTGTTTTGTATACATAGTCATGACTATTTGTATTATTTTTTAGATTGCATGTTATATGATATCATATACTATTTGTCTTTTTCTGTCTGACTTACTTTACTGAGCATGATAGTCTCTAGGTCCATCCACACTGCTGCAAATGGCAGTATTTCATTCTTTTTTATGGCTGAGTAATATTGTGTATGTGTGTCTCACATCTTCTTAATCCAGTGTTCTGTTGATGGGCACTTGGGTTGCTTCCATGTCTTGGCTATTATAAAATGCTGCTGTGAAAGTTGGGGTGCATGTATCTTTTCAAAAGAGTATTTTCATTTTTTTCTAGATATATATCCATGAGTGAAATTGGTGGCTCATATGGTAGTTCTATTTTTAACTTTTTGAGGAACCTCCATACTGTTTTCCATAGTGGATATACCAGTTACATTTTCACCCACAGTGTGCAAGGCTTCCCTTTCCTCTACGTCCTCTCTGACATTTTTTTTTTTTTTTTTAGATTTATGTACTTTTTGACTGTGCTGGGTCTTGGTTGCTGTTCATGGGCTTTCTCTAGTTGGAGTGGGCAGGGTCTGCTCTTTAGTTGGCAGTGCACGAGCTTCTCTTTGCTATGGCTTCTTTTATTGCAGAAATGGTCTTTAGGTGTCTGGGGTAAGTAGTTGTGGCACACAGGATCAATTGCCCCAGAGCATGTGGGACCCTCCTGTACCAGGAATCAAACCCAAGTCCTCTGCATTGGCAGGCAGATTCCTAACCACTAGACCACCAAGGAAGCCCCTCATTTTTTTGTTGGAGACTTTTTGATAACCACTGTTAACAGGTGTGAGGTGATTGCTCCTTGTTGTTTTGATCTGCATTTCTCTAATAATTAGTGATATTGAGCATCTTTTCATATGCCTCTTAGGCATCTATATGTCTTCTTTGGGAAATGGTCCATTGAGTTACTCTGTCCATTTTTTTTTTTAGCAGGTTGAATCAGAAACCAGTTAAGATACCCAGCTGTGATTGATGTTTGGGGTTTTTTAGTTTGTTTGTTTTGGTGGCTTTGTGTTTTGGTTTTGTTTGTTTTTTTGGCTGTACTGTGCTGCATGCAGGATCTCAGTTCCCAACCAGAGATTGAACTTGTGCCCCCTGCATTGGGAGCGCAGAATCTTAGACACTAAGCCACCAGTAAAGTCCTGTTCTGCCCCTTTTTTTTAATTAGATTTTTTTTTTATATTGAGCTGTATGAACTGTGTATCTATTTTAAGTGTTAACTCCTTGTCAGTCACGTCATTTGCTTTTTCTCCCATTCAGTAGATTATCTTTTCATTTTGTGGATGATTTTCTTTGCTCTGCAAACACTTTATGTTTAATTAGGTCCCATTGGTTTATTTTTATTTCTTTTTTGCCTAAGAAGACTGATCCAAGAAAATATAGCTATGATTTATGTAAAAGAGTGTACTGCCTGTATTCTCTTCTAGAAGTTTTATGATTTTCTGTTCTTCCATTTAGGATTTTAAACAATCTTGAGTTTATTTTTGTATATGGTAAAGAGGAATGTTCTAATCTCATTATTTTACACGTTGCTGCCCAGTTTTTCCACCACCACTTGTTGAAAAGACTGTCTTTCCTCCATTGTATATTCTTAACTTCTCTGTCATAGATTAATTGACCATAAGTCTTGGGTTTATTTCTGGGGTCTCTATTCTGTTCCATTGACCTATGTGTCAGTTTTTGTGTCAGTACCACACTGGTTTGTTTTTTGTTTTTGTTTTTTACATTAAGAACTTCAGTTTATTAAAAAAGAAAATACATCTTAAAATGAAAGAAAACACAAGCCACATAATGGGAAAAGATATTTGCAAATGCAGTTTTATTGTTTCACAGTCTCTGTGGAACAGGAATTTGGGAATGGCTTAGTGGAGTGGCTTTTCCTTAAAGCTGCAGTGAAGATGTCAGTGGGGCTGTAATGATCTGAAAGCTTGACTGGAGCCGGCAAGTCGTCTTCCAAGGTTGCTTATTCACAGGGCTGTTGGCAAGAACTTTTTCCCTGACTCTTGTAAGGAGACCTCAGCTTCTTGCCACTTGAGTCTCTCTGAAGGGCTGCTTGAGTGACCTTATGACATAGCAGCTGGCTTTCCTACAGAGCAAGTGATTTCCAGGCCACTCTTCATATTCCCTGAGGTTTTTGACTACTAGATAAGTCTTCTATATCTGGACACCTCTTTCAGTAGAGGGATTTAAAACTATGTGAATTTAATTATACATGCTTGTGGACCAAAGGGTGAGGATCCTGCTAGTGTTGGAGGGTCTCCTGTGAGGTGTAGGTCAACAGTGGCTTGCCACAGTGAGTTGGGAACCCAGTATCACACTATTTTGATGACTGTAGCTTTGTGATGTAGTCTGAAGTCAGGGCCTGTGATTCCTCCAGCTCTAATCTAATATCTAAAGATTACTCTGACAACTCAGGGTCTTTTGTAGTTATTTTGTTCTAGCTCTGTGGGAAATGTCATGAATATTTTGATAGGGTTTGCATTAAATCTGTAGATTGCTTTGGGTAGTGTGGTCATTTTAACAATATTAATTCTTCCAATTCAAGAGCACAGGATATCTTACCATTTCTTTGTATCATCTTCAGTTTCCTTCATCAGTGGTGTATAGTTTTCAGAGTATAGGTCTTTCACCTCCTTGGTTATGTTTATTCCTAAATATTTATTCTTATTGATGTGATCTTAAGTAGGGTTGTGTTTTACCTTCTTTTTCTGATATTTCATTAGTAGTATATGAAAGTGTAGCATATTTTTTATATATAATCTTATATCCTACAACCTTGCTGAATTTATTTTTTAGTTATAAATTTGGGGGAGTGAAGATTTTAGGGTTTTCTATATAAAGTATCATGTCATCTGCAAATAGTGGCAGTTTTCCCTTTTCCCTTCCAGTTTGGATACCTTTGATTTCTTTTTCTTGTTTGCTATAGCTGGGCTTTCCAGTAACATGTTAAATAAAAGTGGAGAGAATGAACATCTGTGTCTTGTTTCTGAATTTAGTGGCAGGCTTCCAGCTTTTCACTGTTGAGTATGATGTTGGTTGTGAATTTGTCTTAAGTGGCCTTTAATTATGTTAAGAACTGTTTCCTCTTTACACACTTTGATGAAAGGTTTTATCATGAATGGGCAACTCAATAGAGAGTTTCTGTGTCTTTTGAGATAATCATCTGCTATTTATCTTTCTTCTTGTTTATGTGATGTATTATATGTTTTGATTTGCAAATGTCTAACCATCCTTCTGACCTTAGAATTAATTCAGCTTGATCATGCTGAATTTGGTTTGTTAATATATTTTGTTGAGGATTTTTGTATCTATAGTTATCAAAGATATTGGCCTGTAATTTTTTTTTATAAAAGTGTTTTGTCTGGTTTTGGTATCAAGATAATCAGGGTGATGGTGGCCTTGTAGAATGAATTTGGGAGTGTTCCCTCCTCTTCAATTTTTTGGAGTAGTTTAAGAAGGATGAGTATTAGCTCTTCATATATTTAGTAGAATTCCCATGTCTGGTCCTGGGCGCTCAGTTACCTGCAAGCTGTTTTTGTTTCCCCTTCCAGATTGATTTTCAGTTCTAGTGATCAGTCTGTTTAAATTTTCTGTTTCTTCTTGATTGATTCTTGGCAGGCTGTATATTTCTAGAAACTGGTCCATTTCTTATAGGTTTTCAGCCTGTGGGCATATAACTGTTCATAGTATTATGATTCTTTGTATCTCTGTGGTATCAGTTGTTATTTCTCCTCTTTCATTTCTTGTATTGTTTATTTGGGTCCTCTGTCATCTTCTTGATGAACCTGAATAAGTTTGTTGATTTTGTTTTCTTTTCAGAAAATCAGCCCTTGTTTTCATCGATTGTTTCTATTGGATTTTTTAATCTCTATTTTATTTCCTCTCTAATCTTGGGTAAAGTTCCTTCCTTCTACTGACTTTGGGCTTTGTTTGTTCTTTTTCTAAAAGAAAAAGTAGATGGTAGGTTGGGTTGTTTATTTGAGAATGCCTGTATTGCTGTGAACTTCCCTCTCAGAATTGCTTTCTGCATTCCATAGATTTTGGGAAATTATGTTTCCATTTTCATTTGTCTCAAGGTCTTTTCTGGTTTACACTTTGATTTTGTTATTGACCCATTGCATTTTTAGTAGCATGTTGCTTGGTCTGCATGTTTGTTTGTCTTTCCTATTTTTCTCTATGGAGTTTATTTGTAGCTTTGTACCTTTGTGATTGGTTAAAAAAAAAAAATGATACAATTTCTATTCTCTTAAATTTGTTGGCACTTGTTTTGTGACCTAGAATGTGACGTATTCTAGAGAACATTCCATGTGTGCCTGAAAAGAATGTGCATTCTGCTGTTTTTGGATGTAATATCCTATACATACCATTTAAGTTCAACTGATCTATTGTCATTTCACACCACTGTTGCCTTACTGACTTTCTTTCTGGATTATTTGTTCATTGATGTCAGTGGGGTGTTAAAGTCCCATACTGTTACTGTGTTATTATCAATTTCTTCCCTTATGTATTTTTTATTATTGTTTACTTTATATAGCTGCTCCTCTACTGGGTGTGTATATGTTCACATGTATAATTTTCCTTTTGTATTGATCCCTTTATCATTATATAATGTGAAACATTTTTATTCTGTTGTCAACTTTTTATGTCACTTAAGAAGTAATCTTTTTTTCTTTCCAGAAACATATGTTTGTGGGACACTCTTGTAGCACCTGCCAATAGTTTAGTCCATGGTAAGTTTTGAAAGCATTTTATAAAAGTGATTTTTAATTGAATTTTTTTAAATGACACATTTAGTGGTTTGTGAGATTTATTTTGCTCATGGTAGCAAAGTATGAAAGCAGAAAAGTTTACTGTGTGTAATTAACTCTTCAGTGTACTTTAATGAAGGACAGTGGAACATAGATAATATAAAAATTGTTTTTACTTTGAATGTATTAACCATAGGTCATCATTGTGAATATCAGTTATAGTATTATATCCTCTCACACCACCGATACTCAACTTCATGCTTGAAGTTACAACTAAAGCAATAAGACAAGAAGAGGAAATAAAAGGTATACATATTGGAAGGGAAGAAATAAAACTGTGTCTATTCACATATTATATGTTGGTGTAGAAAACTCCAAAAAGTATAGGGGGAAAAAAACTTCTGGAACTAATGTACAGGTATAGCAGATTCACAGGATGCCAGATCAGTATACTAAAATCAGTTGCTTTCCTTTACAACAACAATGAACAATTGGAAGTTGAAATTTAAAAAAAAAATCACCATTTAAAATAGCACCCAAAATAATGTAATTCTGAAGCATAAATCTATGTATAGCATCTGTTGGGAAAAGCTACAAAAAAAGGTAAAAAAATAAAAGACCTAAATAATGGAGAGATAGTCTGTGTTCACAAACTGTAAAACTTGATATTGTTGTTACTTCCTCCCAACTTTATTGATTCAGTGCAATTCTAATTAAGCCCCCAGCAGTCTATTTTGTACGTGTCAACAAACTGGTTCTAAAGTTTATGTAGAGGGACAACAGACCTAGAATACTTGGAAACTTGGAGTATTCATATTGCCTGATTTCAGAAATCACTATAAAGCTACAATAATCAAGCCATTGTGGTACTGGCTTAAGAATAGACACATTAGGGAGCCTAGAAATAGACCTGCACATAATTAGTAGACTCATCATTAATAATGGCATAAAGGTAATTTAATGGAAACACATAGGCTTTTCAACAAAAAGTGCTATAACATTTGGGTGCTTTCATGTAGAATAATGAACATGGGTACAAATCTTACCCCTTTCACAAAAATTTGCTCAAAATGAATCATAGGCCTATAGGTAAAAACAAAACTGTAAAACTTCTAGAAGGAAATATAGGAGAAAATCTAGGTGACCTTGGGTTTGGTGATGAGATTTAGATACAACAACAAAAACACAATCCAGTAAAGAAATGATATATTCCATAACTTCCAAAAGTTATGCTTTTGCTCAATATCTGAAGAGCAAATAACCATATGGAAGATGCTCAATATCTGTAGTCATCAGGGAAATGCAAACTAAAGTCACCATAATTTATCATACTATTTTGCACACTCAAATAGCCAAAATTAAAGATTCTAGAATACCACGTGTTGGTGAGGATATGGAAAAACTGGAACCTTCATGGTTTGCTGATAGAAGTATGAGATAGTACAACTTCTTTGGAAAGCTGTTTAGCAATTTCTTAATAAAATTACACATGCACCTAACATGACCTAGCAGTATATATTTTTACACAAAAAATGAAAACACATGTCCACAAATAAACTGGTATAGGAATATTATTAGCAGCTTTATTTATAATAGCCAAAAACTGGAAATAACACAAATGTCCAACAGGATAACATGGTATATTTATGTAATAGAATACTATTCAGAACTGAAATACATGACCCACTGATACATGGAACAACATAGGTTAACACCTAAAATGTATGTTGAAAGGAAAAGAAGCAGGAACAAAAGAGTATATACTATAAAATTCCATTTATATGAAGTTCAAGAACTGGCGAAACTAATTGGATAGAAATCAGAATTATGATTGCTTTTGAGGGAAAAGGAAAGACCTGAGGGTGCTTTTTGGAATGATGAACACATTCTTTGTTAATGCTTACACAAAGGTATCCATTTGCCAAAACTCATCAAGGGTGAACACTTAGAATTTGTGCATTTTATTCTATGCAAGTTTATATCTCAAAGTGCTGGAAAAGTTTAAAAAAAAAAACCTCTTATGATTAGTTTTATCTAGATTCTTACAATACTAATAACATTGTTGAGTACTTAGTATTTGCCAGGTAATGCATATGCTTTGAATATATTAATTATTTTCATCCTCATACTTAACTGTTAGGCAGATGGTGTTGACGTCTCTTTTACAAATCATGAAACTGAGACTTAGGTTAAATAATTCGCCTAAGGTGGTATACATTTAAATCCAGACAAAATCCAGGACTTGGGGAATACACTTATATTGGTTTTTAGTTTCCTTATTTAGTATTTCTGTCATCTATGTTATTTCTGGGTTAGTTTCAGTTGATGGATTTTCTTGTATTTATGCGTGCTTCTTTGCATGCCTGGTCATTTTTTATTAGATATATTGTGAATTTTATAAATTTTAGGTACTATTATTTTTGTATTGTTTAAATATTTTTGAGGTTTTCTCTGGGACTGAGTTACTTGGAAACAGATTTGTTGAGGGTGGAGATGGGAATTGTGTTAAACAGAATCAAAACCACATTTGGTACAGGGCAAGTTTTGCACACACATGTGCACACCCCCGTTTGAGTCAGTGCCCTTCTCAGTACTCTGTACAATGCCTTCTGAATTAAAAGGTTTTCCCCCCACTCTGGCTGGTAAAAACAGGAACACAAATCAACCTGGATTCCGCTTTCTTATGCTTGGCCAGCAAATCCCAAGCTGTAAGCTGGGTCAGTAGTGTGGCTCTCCTAGTTTGTTTCTCATTTCTCAGAGGTCATTCTTCTTCAGTGCTTAGTTTCCAATGTCTCACACCGTTGTTTGTTATGTGTCATTTTATATTTTCATTGTTTTAGGCAGGAGAGTAAATCGAGTCTAGCATTCCACCTTGGCCAAAAGCCGGGAGTATGTTTCTTACGCTGTTGCATAGTTTTTATTTTTATTTAATTTTCAGCTTTTGCATGTCATGATAGTGGAGCCACTGTTTTGGCATATGCTCCAAAACATCAGCTACTAATATCAGGTGGCAGAAAAGGTTATACGTGTGTATTTGACCTTCGGCAACGACAGCAAAGGCAACTTTTCCAGAGCCATGATTCTCCTGTTAAAGCCATCGCTATTGATCCTACTGAGGAGTACTTTGTTACAGGATCTGCTGAAGGCAACATAAAGGTAATTATAGTAATGCCACAGTATCTCCAATGTGAAAGGAAATTTTTGGAAATCTTGGATCTTTAATCATATTGAAGACACCTGTCTCTTTAAATAATAGAAATATTGACTCCTTTGTAGTCCACAAGGTTAATTGCTATTTAATAAATCTTTTAATGAATAAAATAAAGTAACATTTAACTTGAAAATTGCCCGTTTTCCTGTTGTTTTCAAATGTGCTTAACTAATGCATGCAAACAAACTAGATTTTCTGTGGATATGGATATGAACATATTTCAGACATTAGTCTTGACTCCATGTTCAGAGTTACTGAATTCAGTTTCAGGTGCTGTGAAATATACTGACATTTTCCCTTATCCCAGATTTCTCCCCATTTTGTCATTCATAGTATCAGCAGCCAACCACTTAGTGCCTGATTACAGAATTCTGATGGGTAAAGAATTCTAATGTACCTGGATAAGCTCTGCTTATAAACAGTCTTTCTGAAACTCCACTGTTTCAGACTTTACTGTTTCAAACTTAGAAGTTTGAATGTTAAGCAGCTTTTTAAAAATGTTAAGCACCTTGTTAAAAATGAATCCCACTCCAGAAATACTGTTGCTAGATTGCATCCCCATAATACCCAGTTGGTAAGTCCAAGGCTCAGGAGTGTGCATTTTTATAGCATGGATATAGTGGTTTTGATGAAGGGTTCCCTGTCTTCACTTTGAAGGATCTGTAGGGGTAAGACTAGTCAACAGGTTATTCTAATGGTCAGTAACTCACTGGGGGAGTCTAGTTTATTAGAATCCATTCATTTAAATGCTAGTGAGACTATTTAGTACAAATAAGTTGGACTATGTTACTTTGTTAGGACTTACATACTGTTTTCATAATTCTCAGCCAGAAAAAATTAACTAGAATTGTAGAATTTCAAAAAGGTGTTTCTTAAAATCAAATATATATACCAGTTATCATACAAAATTCTTGTTTGTTTGTTTGTTTGTTTGAAGCTAGTTTCTTATTTGAACTTTGCTCAGTTTAGAATAAGTTGTGCTAGATGTTAGATTAATTCTTTAGTATGTATTTTCATTCTGAGTTTGATTATTTAATCAAGTTAAAAGATTTCATAATATACCAGGTTGTATTCAGGAGTTAGAGTTTTAACACTCATGTCTAGAATAGTGTGAATTAATAAATTTCTCCAGGAAAAGAAAGAAATATTTTTTAAATGAGATGTCAAAACATCAGAAAATTGTAATAATTTATCTTGCCACTGGAATATAGTTTTACCTGATCTGAAGACCTCTAGGTTTTTGGCACTTTCCTCTTTTCAGTGGTTCTGATCCCCTGGTGGATACTGTGCGTTATGGAGAAAAAATTACCCTACTTATACAGCTACGCACAGAATCTTTGCTGAGAGAGAAAATCTTCATTGTAGTTCCTACAGTATTACAAGTTTCTGTTGCATTGCATACCTAACCTTCATGTATCTAAATTTTCTCATCTCTAATGAAGGGTTTAAGATACTTACTTGTCTTACTGGATTAACTTTTGAAGAATGTAATATCACAGAGATTTAGAAAATTGCAACACTCTATATAAGAATCAAAATGTTATAACTGTAGCCCTACACAGATTTTTCTCCATTTTTGTTGTATAAATTCCTTATTTGTACACAAAGACAGGCCTAAATCTTTTGCTTGGATTTTTAAGGTAATCGTCAACCCCAATTTTTATTTTGTCCTTGATGTAATTTCAGATTTGGAGTCTCTCTACCTTTAGTCTTCTTCACACCTTTATCAATGAACATGCTCGGCAATCCATTTTCAGAAATATTGGAACCGGAGTGATGCAAATTGAGACGGGGCCTGCAAATCACATTTTTTCATGTGGAGCTGATGGAACAATGAAAATGAGAATACTACCTGATCAGTTTAGCCCATTAAATGAAGTGTTGAAAAATGATGTGAAATTTATGCTGTAACATTTAACAATAAGATGTATAATTTATTACCTATTCCTTGAAGTGGCCAACACATATGATGTACAGTGATCATTCTCTATACCACAAATAAGCTAATGCTTTCTTGTTTTCATATTTATTTTATGGAGCTTTGCCCTTGATGCACTGATGCCTTAAAAATTAACAAGGTCATTCAGAATTAGACTACATTGCCTAAAGTAGAATGTGTAAGTAATGCTGTAATAATACATATTTATAGTATGTTATAGTGAGTATATCATAATGTTAAAGGAGTTTTGTTTTGTTGATAAGTTCTTCTGCAGACATCTCTGCATGACTTTGTTTCACAGTAAAAAATACCCTTTATGTAAAGGCAGTTGCACCTCAGTCATCACTTAATTCACCACGTTCTTACTTCCTTTTCCAAACTTTCACATCTCAGACTCCTCTCTTAATTAATGATAGAGTGATATTTGGGCAAGAGTCAAAAAATAATGAATATCTCCATTAACACTGTCATTGGGACTTTAGTGATAAATGAGTCAAGTGGCTCCTTATGTAAAGTTTTCATCAGTTTTCCCTCTGGAGCCCAAGTTGTGTGTGTGTGGCGTCTGTATATATGTAATATACCTTACACATCTTATTTGAAGTGTGTGTGCGTGTGTGTGTGTGTGTGTGTGTGTGTGTGTGTGTGTGTGTGTGTAAGAGAAAACTACAAGTCTTTTCATTTGTTTTTGTGCCATAACAGCACTGCCACCAGAATAACAACTTTTTTTTGCAACTGGTTTTTTTCATCTTTTTTTTTCTTTTAATTCGCATCATAATTTTCAAATAAATTTCAGGAAAACTTCCAAGATTACCAAGATTGCATCGAGTCAGATTAGACTTAGCAGGCAATAATGTTTCTGTGGTGGCATATATGAGACACTTAAGCTTATAAATTTGTCAAAGGATTTTTGGGCACCATACATTTTACTTAAATTTTATTTTATTTCTTGTTTTTAGGTGCTTTTAGTCTCAAAGTTCTGAAAAACTTACAGCAGTGTTTTTAGAAACAAATGTGAAAAGTCAAATTAAATAGATAGTATTTACAAATGTAAAATACCTGCCAGATCTACCGTTAATAGATAATAAACTAAACCTTATATTTTATTATTTTTTGCCAAAATATATTATTTTATTATAAAAGTATGACCAAAATATTAAAAATGCACAATGCTTTTAACTTAAATGTGCTAACCCTATTTCTGTCTGTTTTGTGCTATATCTTTTCTGATTCAGAATTATAGAAAACTTGATAATACTTGATTTTAACCAAGGAGACTGGAGGCAAATGGGACTAAGTGTTTAAGCAACAACTATATACTACTTAGCTTAAATATATTTTGTTAATAGGAGCACTAATAGAACATTTTTATGTAACAAAATACGGACAACTATTATCTTGGAAATTAAAGAGTCAAATGAAGCAAAGAAATGAAGGGCTGGTAAAATGAATTTTGTAATATCCTCAGGATACTTTTAAAAGTATATTGTTAAAAGATTTTGTAAATTCATAATTTTAAATGTGTTAAGCAAGTTGCGATGAAGACACTGTTATTGCGTAGAGAGTTTATGTGCACATAATAACCTGTACCTATAAATTGTGCAGTAACGATATGTGACTGTTTTGCCATGGAGAAATCAGTGGCAGCATTGGAAATGATACTGTTGTTTGATGTAGTTAATCTTTAATTTCTTCATGAATCAAGATTCAAAAGGCTTTAAATTTAAACACTTTCAGTGAGATAGAAAATTTATTATTATGCTTATTAGGAAAAAGACATTGTGGATGAAGAATTAAGCATTTTAATTGAGGGTTTATATGAATAATAAATTATGTAAGCCCATATGTATTTACATCAGAGTCATAATATTTTAAATAAACAATCATGCAGTGACTTTTTTTTTAAGCATGCTATTGTTTTAAGTAATAGTTATGCCACTTTAGTTGATTTCAGTGTATGTGACATTTTAAATAGGAGAATTTCTGTATTTGTATTTGGTTAATGTAGGAAGAATTACATAATTTTCCCAGGTTCCCTGTTGTTCCTTTCTATAGTCTTTTTAACTTAATGAGTAAGCATTATGCAAAAAAGGTGAGAATAAAATGGTAAAGGCAGTTGGAATGTATGCTTAAGTAAAAAATGGTGTACATATATGTAAATTTTTATCCACACTAATGGAGTGGATACAACAAATTACATTTTTTAAATTGTGTGCTTTCTGAGAATGAGGCTTTGTAATGGTAGAAGAATTAACCACACTGCGAGCCTCATTTTCTAAAATGTAGGTTTTGTTTTGTTTTTTTTTTAATGTAAACTCATGGGACAGTCAGTTCTATCATCCTTTCTTGCTCTGTCTTGCCCCAATTCATTTCTCCTTTAAAAAAATTTTTTTATAAAACCATTGCAGAATTTCTCCAACTGGTCTCAACGATCAGAACAAAGTACAGAGATATTCTTACTTAAAGAAAGTCCTTATACAACATTAGAGTGGTGATAATCTTTTCATAACAGTGTTGGCAACCCAGAAAGATATATTTTACTAAACAAAAAGTTTAAGTGTTCTATTGCAAGAGACCACAATCCAAAGAACAGCTAGACAAGAAGTATATGTATAGTATATAGGGAAAATTGAATGCTCCTAATACAAAGAGAATTTTAAAATGATAAACAAATAATGGAAAAATAACCACACCAAGCACAAATATTTTAATCCTCACTAAGAGTTCAAAGAATTTTAAGGAAAAAAAAAAAAAACTATGTGATACCACTGTTCATCCATCAAATTAGTATAAAGTCAAAACAGTGGCTTCAGTTTGGTGAAGATGCAAGGAAGTGAGCACAGTGAAACATTGCTGGCAGAACTAAACTGCTACAAAGTCATGTAGATATATATTAAGGCTGAAAAACATACTTTCACTGAGCAATCTTTTGAGAGATTATCCTTTACAATAAAAATACCTATGCATAAAAATATATGTATACAGATGTTTATTGAGACATCAAGTGGAGCAAGAAAACTGGAAATCTAAATGTTAATTCATGGGTAAATTGTGGCATAAATTTTGGTAATCCATATAACGGAATATTCTCTCTGCTCAAAAAATTGTTAGAATTGTATCTGTTCATCTGAAAAAAAGTTGGTGAGAAAAAAATTTCAAAGTAAAAGGTGTTATATCCTATGTTGTTTCAGATTTTTTTAGTCTTTAGTTTTAGTATGTATTATAGGGACACAGAAATATGTATGGAAGAATGCATGTGAAGCAAGACTCTAACATGGAAGGAAGAAGGAGGTAATACTTTTCTAAATGCCTTTAAACCCTGCTTGGTAACATGATAGAAGAAAGAGTTGTGTATGTGTTGGTGACGAAAAGCTGTATTTTCATACCAGATAGGACTTTGATAACTGATTTTGTTGAGTGAAGTGGTCTTGTGTTAGAAATATTCCTCTTTGAATTGTTGAAAGATATTTTTGGTGCTTGGTGTTACTTTAGTAGAAAGGTTACAATGTTCTCAATTAGAGTACTTGAAAAAAGGTGAATATAGATTACTTAAATGTACCTGTCAGCCTTAAAAATGTGTATGGCTTTTGCTAATTACTTTCAAAGCTAAACTTTTGGAGTTTTCCATGACTTTTTTTTTTTCCCCTTCTGCTTGCTTGGTTGTCGCCTGAACATTTGTGGTCTATAATTCAGGGAGCTAATGCAGAGTTGGAGTATGATATTATTTTACGAGGCTCCTTAGAACAAGAAAAGTTTCTTAATGTTCTCTCACTGCAAATAGGATGGGTGATAGAAAAATTTGGTGTTACAACCCGTTTCTTTCCACAGTGGGAATGCCTTACCGTGTGTCATGCTAAGTCACTTCCGTCATTTCTAACTCTTTGCGACCCTTGTGTGTGTGTGTGTGTGTGTGTGTGTTAGTCACTCAGTCGTGTCTGACTCTTTGTGACCCCATGGACTGTAGCCCACCAGGCTCCTCTGTCCATGGAATTCTCCAGGCAAGAATACTGGAGTGGGTTACCATTTCCTTCATTTGCGGCCCTTTCTCCTGTACAATTGATTGCTCGGTATATAGGTATGACCTCTGTAACAGAATCTAAGCAGTACAGTGTTATCAGCCCAGGATATGTGTTTTTTTTTTTTTTTTTTTTTTAATTTTTTTATTAGTTGGAGGCTAATTGCTTCACAACATTTCAGTGGGTTTTGTCATACATTGATATGAATCAGCCATAGATTTACACTTATTCCCCATCCCGATCCCCCCTCCCATCTCCCTCTCCACCCGATTCCTCTGGGTCTTCCCAGTGTACCAGGCCCGAGCACTTGTCTCGTGCATCCCACCTGGGCTGGTGATCTGTTTCACCATAGATAGTATACATGCTGTTCTTTTGATATGTGTTTTTAAAGTTTTAAAATCTATATTCCTCCCACATGCAAAATGCTCATCCCCCTGCCGATAAACTCTGCAGTGTTTTTATCCTGTTACTGCATCAGGGGTAGGCTTTTGAACCCCAAGGTCTCATCTAAATCAGGTTCAGGTATATATGTGGCTCCTTACATGAGTTTCCTTAAGTATAGTACTTCTCAGTTTAAAGACCCATGAAGTAATGAGGCAAGTTACGGGCCTCCTGCCTGTGAAACATACAATGGTGAGACAGAGAGAGTAGCTGTCTCCCATTCTAAAAGATGAGAAGTAACAGACATATGATGGTCTCTGGTCCAGAAGGATTCTGAAATTTAGGTGGGTACCTGTCACCAATTTCTTAAGTAATCCTGTCCCCTGCACATATTTCTCCAGAGCTCTTGGCTCCACCTTCTGGACTGTGTTTTTTTTCCCCCTATAAGTTATTCTTGCCACCTCTTCTTACTATATTTTGCTTCTGTTAGGTCCATAACATTTCTGTCCTTTATTGTGCTCATCTTTGCATGAAATGTTCCCTTGGTATGTCTAATTTTCTTGAAGAGATCTCTCGTCTTTTCCCATTCTATTGTTCTCCTCTATTTCTTTGCATTGATCGCCGAGGAAGGCTTTCTTACCTTTCCTTGCTATTCTTTGGAACTCTGCATTCAAATTTGTATATCTTTCCTTTTCTCGTTTGCCTTTTGCTTCTCTTCTTAGCTGTTTGTAACGCTTCCTCAGACAACCATTTTGTCTTCTTTTTCTTGGGGATGGTCTTGATTACTGCCTCCTGTACAATGTCACAAACCTCCATCCATAGTTCTTCAGGCACTCTGTCAGATCTAATCTCTTGAATCTGTTTGTCACTTCCACTGTATAATTGTAAGGGATTTGATTTAGGTCATACCTGAATGATCTAGTGGTTTCCCTTACTTTCTTCAGTTTAAGTCGAATTTGGCAATAAGGAGTTCATGATGTGAGCCACACTCGGCTCTCGGTCTTCTTTTTGCTGACTGTAGAGGGCTTCCCCATCTTTGGCTGCAAAGAATATAATCAATCTGATTTTAGTATTGACCATCTGGTGCTATCCATGTGTTGTTGGAAGAGGGTGTTTGCTATGACCAGTGCATTCTTTTGACAAAACTCTATTAGCATTTTCCCTGCTTCATTCTGTACTCCAAGACCAAATTTGTCTGTTACTCCAGGTATCTCTTGACCTCCTACTTTTGCATTCCAGTTCCCTATAATGAAAAGGACATATTTTTTGGGTGTTCTAGAAGGTCTTGTAGGTCTTCACAGAATGCTCAACTTCAGCTTCTTCAGCATTACTGGTCGGGGCATAGACTTGGATTACTGTGATATTGAATGGTTTGCCTTAGAAATGAACAGAGATCATCCTGTCATTTTTCAGATTGCATCCAAATACCACATTTTGGACTCTTGTTGACTGTGATGGCTACTCCATTTCTTCTAAGGGATTCTTGCCCACAGTAGTAGATATAATGGTCACCTGAGTAAAATTCACCCATTCCAGTCCATTTTAGTTCACTGATTCCTAAAATGTCAATGTTCACTCTTGCCATCAAGTTTGACCACTTCCAATTTGCCTTGATTCATGGACCTAACATTCCAGGTTCCTATGCAATATTGGTCTTCACAGCATGAACTTTACTTCTATCACATGTCACACCCACAACTGGGTGCTATTTTTGCTTTGGCTCCATCTCTTCATTCTTTCTGGAGTTATCTTTCCACTCTTCTCCAGTAGCTTATTGGGCACCTACCGACCTGGGGAGTTCATCTTTCAGTGTCATACCTTTTTGCCTTTTCATACTGTTCATGGTGTTCTCAAGGTAAGAATACTGAAATGGTTTGCCATTCCCTTCTCTGGTGGACCACATTTTGTCAGAACTCTACACCATGACCTGTCCGTCTTGGGTGTCTCTGCACTTTTGCATGACTCATAGTTTCATTGAGCTAGACAAGGCTGTGGTCTGTGTGATCAGTTTGGTTAGTTTTCTGTGACTGGTTTTCATTCTGTCTGCCCTCTGATGGATAAGAATAAGAGGCTTGTGGAAGCTTCTTGATGGGAGAGACTGACTGAAGGGGAAACTGGGTCTTGTTCTGTTGGGCGGGGCCGTGTTCAGTAAATTTTTAATTTTCTGTTGATGGGTGGGGCTGTGTTCCCTCCCTGTTGCTTGACCTGAGACCAAACTATGGTGGAGGTAATGAAGATAATGGCAACTTCCTTCAAAAGGTCCCATACACACACTGCTTCCCTCAGTGCCTCTGACTCTGAAGCAGGCCACTGCTGACCCATGCCTCCACCGGAGACTCCTGGACACTCACAGGCACGTCTGGGTCAGTTTCTTGTGAGGGTCACTGCTCCTTTCTCCTGGGTCCTGGTGCTCACAAGGTTTTGTCTGTGCACCCCAAGAGTCTGTTTCCCCAGGCCTGTGTAAGTTCTGGTGGTTCTATGGTGGGGTTAATGGCGATCTCCTCCAACAGGGCTTATGCCATACGCAGGTTTGCACCCAGCCCCTGTGGCAGGCCACTGCTGATCCGTACCTCCTCAGGAGACACTCAGACACAATTCTGGCTCACTCTCTCTGAGCTGGGCATGCCTTTTGCGCCCTTCCCAGGGCTGAGCAGCTCAGGCGACCAGGTGCTTCACAAGCACACTGTCCCAGGTGGACCCTGCATCTTAATCACCTCCCTGGTCCTGGCCGCTCAGCTGCGGTCTCAGGTGTGCTGTGAGTCTCCTCTGGAGAGCTGATCTCAGGCTGCAACCCTTCTGGTGGGTGTCAACCATCCATGATCTCTGGATGACGTGGTTAGAAGCTGGGAGCCTGCTCACGTTTGGTGGAAGATGCCTTCTCTAGGACTGAGATTGTAGTAGCCCCTTGCCTTCTGGCTCTGGCTGTTGCAAGCCTGCCTCTCTGCCTCTGGGCTGGGAGGGGCTGGTATGCAACTGGCTGGCTCTCCTTTGGCATCCACTCAATCCTTTGTTCTGTGAGCAGACCAGGCTGCGCCTTGGGTTTTTAGGTTAGAGCCTTTTGCGGAAAAGTTCTCTTTTCTACAGTTGCGGTTAGGCGTGTAGTCTGTGGGTTTTTTTTTTTTTTTCTTTCTCTCCCAGTTATGTTGTCCTCTGAGATTACAAAACTGTCCACATACCCTGTTAAAGGGTTTCCTACTGTGTGGAAACTTCTCCTTCACGACACCGCCCCAGGACAGGTCTCTGTCCCTAACTCATTTCTCTGTCTTTTTGTCTTTTATATTTTGTCCTACGTCCTTTTGAAGAGAATGGGGTGCCTTTCTGGGTGTCTGTTATCCTCTGCCAGTGTTCAGAAGTTGTTTTGTGGAAGTTGCTCAGCATTCAAATGATCTTTTGATGAATTTTGGGGGGAGAAAGTGGTCTCCCCATCCTATTCCTCCTCCATCTTGAAGCAGCAAGCAAGAATACACAGAAGAACTGTACAAAAAAGATCTTCATGACCCAGATAATCTCGATGGTGTGATCACTCACCTGGAGCCAGACATCCTGGAATGTGAAGTCAAGTGGGCCTTAGAAAGCATCACTACGGACAAAGCTAGTGGAGGTGATGGAATTCTAGTTGAGCTATTTCAAATCTTAAAAGATGATGCTGTGATAGTGCTGCACTCAGTATGCCAGGAAATCTGGAAAACTCAGCAGTGGCCACAGGACTGGAAAAGGTCAGTTTTCATTCCAATCCCAAAGAAAGGCAATGCCGAAGAATGTTCAAACTACCGCACAATTGCACTCATCTCACATGCTAGCAAAGTAATGTGCAAAATTCTCCAAGCCAGGCTTCAATAGTATGTGAACCATGAACTTCAGATGTTCAAGCTGGATTTAGAAAAAGCAGAGGAACCAGAGATCAAATTGCCAACATCCTCTGGGTCATCAAAAAAGCAAGTGAGTTCCAGAAAAACAGCTCTTTCTGCTTTATTGACTATGCCAAAGCCTTTGATTCTGTGGATCACAACAAACTGTGGAAAGTTCTGAAAGAGATGGGAATACCAGACCACCTGACCTGCCTCCTCAGAAATCTGTATGCTGGTCAAGAAGCAACAGTTAGAACGGGACAGGCAACAACAGACTGGTTTCAAAATGGGAAAGGAGTACATCAAGGCTGTATATTGTTACCCTGCTCATTTAACTTCTCTGCAGAGTATATCATGCAAAATGCCAGGCTATACTGGCACAAGCTGGAATCGAGATTGCTGGGAGAAATATCAATAACCTCAGATACACAGATGACACCACCCTATGGCAGAAAGTAAAGAAGAACTGAAGGTCCTCTTGATGAAAGTGAAAGAGAGTAAAAAAGTTGGCTTGAAACTCAACATTAAGAAAACTAAGATCATGGCATCCAATCCCATCACTTCTTGGTAAATAGATGAGGAAACGAAACAGTGAGAGACTTTATTTGGGGGGCTCCAAAATCACTGCAGATGGTGACTGCAGCCATAAATTTAAAAGATGCATGCTCCTTGGAAGAAAAGCTATGATCAACCTAAACAGCATATTAAAAAGCAGAGACATTACTTTCCCAGCAAAGGTCTGTCTCGTCAAGGCTGTGGTTTTTCCAGTAGTCATGTATGGATGTGAGAGTTGGACTATAAAGAAAGCTGAATGCCAAAGAATTGATGCTTTTGAACAGTGGTGTTGGAGAAGACTCTTGAGAGTCCCTTGGACAGCAAGGAACTCCAACCAGTCCATCTTAAAGGAAATCAGTCCTGAATGTTCATTGGAAGGACTGATGCTGAAGACCCTGATGCTGGGAAAGACTGAAGGCAGGAGAAGGGATGACAGAGGATGAGAGGGTTGGATGGCATCACCAACTTGATGGACATGAGTTTGAGCAAGCTCCAGGAGTTGGTGATGGACAGGGAAGCTGGCGTGCTGTAGTCCATGGGGTCACAAAGAGTTGGACGCGACTGAACTGAACTGAAGTCATTCTTTTTCTAAAAAAGTGGCTCATGTTTTTAACTGTAGTTTTCTCACCCTGTTTTCCTGGCTAGAAAAGTTTGAGCATGCAAAGACCTCTTTACATTTTTAACTGTTCCTGTCCCTTATGGTTCAGTCTAGTAACATTGCTTTTTAAAACGTTGTGGTTTCCTTGTTTTTATATTATAATAATATTAAATTATAATCCATTCATTGGATAAAAGCCACATCCATATTTTATTTCTGATACAAGCTCTACCTTGGGCCCCCTGTGAGGATGCTGTGTTAAAACTGTTCTGAGTTTCTAGTAGGTGTGATATTAAACAATTGTGCTACCCTACCCAATCTGCACCTTGACTTCTATTAGGAAAAACATACTCTACCACACTCATACTGCTACTTTAAGGACAGGTTATGATAAAGCTCTGAAAAGAAATAGAACTGGGAAGAGTTGAAGGAGTAGACAATCAGATAATAATCTTGGAAGATGGTGAAGTTATAGCCATGTTTTGAATCTGGCATGTTACTGATATACTCCCATGAAACTGTAGTTAAAACACAGTGGCCGCATAGGTATTTTTGTGGGCTATATTTGAGATCTATAGCCCATAGGTATGAAGCCTTGCTTCAGTGCTTTTAGCCTGTAGCAATTATTATATGTGTATCTTCTCTCTCCACAACACCTGCAGTGCCCTTCTCTCTGCCTGATCAGCTTGAGTTCATCCTTTTCGACTTGGTTGGATGGAGCCTCTGTGAAATCTCCATTCCCCCAAGGAATGTGAATCATCTCCACTCTCCTCCCAGTGCATACACTTTTATTGCACATTTCACGGTGTCATGTAGTTATTTCCTTTTCACTCCGAAATAGGAGGCTGGTACTGTGTAAGTGGAGTAGTTGCTTGAGGCGAATGAAGAGTACAAGAGAAATCAAAAGATTTTTTGAGACTCTACTACTGTCTGATATTAGTTACTATATCTTCAACTGGGCAGAAGTAAAAATAGAAGGTATGTACGGAGGTATTTCTGGCATGCAGCTCTACTTACAGCTATGTCCACTTTATGTGATTTATAGGGCTTGGGGTCTTTTCTTGGGGGTAGGTGATCTGAGAGGATTCAGTTATTCCAGATACAGCTGTAATTATTTCAAAATATAATTAGCCATCAAATGATGGTCTAGTTATTCGGAGCTTCCTAGATACTGTTTTTGTTTGTTTTGGTTTGGTTTGGTTTTTTTTATAAATCCAAATGGAAATACGCAAGTACTAGTTTGAAAAAGAAATGTTCCAAGTATCTTTTGGCCCACGTAAGATAGAAAAGGTCATTATCTTGTTAATTTCTAAATATCATCACACTATGAAGCAAGGTGGAATCCTATGTCTTTATTCAAGAGAAGCAAGACTGGTTGTTCTTTGGTAACAGTGACACACATTTCCTGGAATTGCAGAGATTCCTCCCCAGGTCTCCTAAAGGAAGCCCTGAGGCACTGGCCACTCTACATCGTTTCTGCTGTCAGGTCTAGATGGCCCTAGTAAAGAGGTCAGGGAAGGTGGTAGGATCTGTGGTGATATTTAAATTTTATTATTTTAGCATTTTTAAAAATCTTTTGTGGGGAAAGTATAGAAATTGAGAGGTTGAAGATAAAAGAGGATGGATATTCAACAGAATACAGTCTCTGTAAATAGAAGGGAGGACTCCTTGGGGACCCTGAAAGCTGATGAATGGGTTTGCTCTGACCTACCGGGATCAGAGGAAAGGAAGTCAAGGTGATAAATGGCATCTTTGTTAGCTGGGCTAAGTAGAGAAAATTCTGTATTGATGATCTGTATATTTTCTTTGAAATAGGTAAGATTGTATATCAAGTGTAGGAAGGGTTAGGTGTGAAAGATGTCTTGAGGAAAGGGATAAAGATTGAACTCCCTTCTCCTTTCCATCAGTGTTGCAAGAGAAAATCCAGCCTGCTTGAGGATTTAACAGATCAGAGATCATAAATCTGCAGAGCATAGGTTTCATATCTTTTGGTTCTTAAGTAGTACATACAAATATATGGATTGGATAGAAAGATGTGCCAAGTAAGAGAAGGAAAGGAGGATGGAGTAAAGCATTGAGAGGCATTAGCAGTGAGTGACTGAGGTGCTGGCTCTTCGGGTTAGGCTGGTAGGAAGGGAAGTCAATAGAAATGCAGGTCTGCAAGAGGTAAAGAAAGCATGTGAAGACCAAGGATAAGAGTCCGTAGTAGGGGTGTGGAATGATAAAGAGAAAGACTAAAGAATCTTTATATCTAAATAGAAGTATCCCTGGAGAGTGCTGCTTGAGACACACAGCTTAAGACAAGGGAGACTGAAATGAAGTAATGGTGAAAGTTACTGGGTTGAGGTTACAGACGCCACGACATCCTGGCTGACCCAGGAATCATGCAGATGGGGCTCCTCCTATCCCACACAGTAGAAGAAGCCAAGTTTCACTGACGCGCTGTGCTCTGTCCAAAGTCATCCAGCTTACACAGAGTAGATCCATTTCTAGAACTCTAGGTGGTAACAAATATCACTGCCCATGGACTTTCGGGGACTGTTCCTAATGATTTTAAGGAGTAGGGAAGGCCTGCGAGTGTGTAAACCTTTTTAATCCTAAGAAGACCTGTCTTTGTCCTTTCCTCCACTGGGTGGCATCACCAAAGACAGCCTGCCAACCCAGAAACCCTGTAAATTGACCTAGATTAATCTCCTTCCTTCAGCCCCCACATCCCATCAATCTCCAGGGCCTTGTAAGTGTTGAATCTATCTTTCCATCAACTTAGTTTAAGCATTCAGCGTCTATAATTATTTCCTATTACAGCCAAAACAAATTAACACCAATTTAGGAGTTTAAAACAACATACATCTATTACTTTACAGTTTTACATTTCTGGTCAGAAGTCCAGTAGTGGGGGGTCTCACCAGGATAAACTCCAAGTATCAATCGAGCTGAATTCCTTTCTGGAGGCTCTAAGGGAGGATCCATTTCCTTATAGTGTTAGAATGAAATTCCCATTTTTTGTTGTTGTTGGCTGAGGTCCATTCCCAGCTTCTGGAGGCCACCCATATTCCTTGGCTCCTGACCCAGGTCAAGTTCTTCTCATACTTTGACTCTCTCTGACTCATCCATCCTCTTTGTGGGAATCATATAATTAGATTAGATCCACCCAAATAATCCAAGATAATCTCCCCATCTCATTCTCTTTAACCTTAATCACACCTGCCAAGTCCTTTTTGCCATGTAAGGTAACATATTCATAGGTTCTGGGGATTCAGGTGGGGACATCTTTTCTGAAATTCATAGTTTGCCTACTGCTATATGCTAGGGCTTCCCTGGTGGCTCAGGCAGTAAAGAATCTGCCTGCAATGCAGGAGACCTGGGTTCAGTCTCTGGGTCGGGAAGATCCCCTGGAGGAGGGCATGGCAACCCACTCCACTATTCTTGCCCAGAGAATACCCATGGACAGAAAAGCCTGGTGGGCTACAGTCCATGGGGTCACAAAGAGACACGACTGAGCTGTATCCTAACTGATCCATCCTTGCAATGACTTCATAAGCAAGTTTCGCAGCTCTGATGTTTTCTACGCTGTTTTCAGAGAAACCTTTCTAGAACATTTGATATGTCTCCCATGCTTAAAATCCTTCTGACTTTCTACTTACCAAAGGTCAAATTAATATCCTTCAACTCCTACAGGAAGAAAACACTTAGATTTGGTCTTTTTCTATTGTTTTAGCCTCATTCCAATCTCCACTTCTTCACCAACCCTTCTTTTTTTTTTTTTTTTTTTAATTTTCTTTTTTTTTTTTTAATTAATTAATTTATTTATTTTTTCAGTGGGTTTTGTCATACATTGACACGAACCAGCAATAGATTTACACGTATTCCCCATCCCGATCCCCCCTCCCACCCCCCTCTCCATCCGACTCCTCTGGGTCTTCCCTGTGCACCAGGCCCGAGCACTTGTCTCATGCATCCCACCTGGGCTGGTGACCTGTTTCACCATAGATAATATACATGCTGTTCTTTCGCAACATCCCACCCTCATCTTCTCCCACAGAGTTCAAAAGTCTGTTCTGTACTTCTGTATCTCTTTTTCTGTTTTGCATATAGTTCACCAACCCTTCTTAATGCTTGAAAAATGTTTACCATGTCCTTCCTTAGAAGAAGGAAGCTCCCATTCCTTTCTCTAAATTGAGCTCAGACATTATCTCTTTCAGAAAAATCTTCCTGACTCTCCCCTCCCCACAGGACCGTGTCTTAAACATCTCTGAACCTTCTGTATATTCCTATTGTGGGCATTAAACCCAAATGTGTTTACTTTCCTGTGTCCCAACCATACTCTGCCACTTACTAAATGTGAGATGTTGGTAGATTATTTTATTTCACTATGCCTCCCTTTTCCTTTGTAAAACTAAGGTAGCTGTGTTGTTCAGTTGCTCAGTCATGTCCAACTCTTTGCAACCCCATGGACTGCAGCACACCAGCCTTGCCTGTCCTTCACTATCTCCCGGAATTTGCTCAAACTCATGTTCCTTGAATTGATAATGCCATCCAACCACCTCATCCTCTGTCACACCCTTCTCCTCCGGCCCTCAATATTTTCCAGCATCATGGTCTTTTCCAGTGAGTCAGCTTTTCACATCAGGTGGCCAAAGGATTGGAGCTTCAGCTTCAGCATCAGTCCTTCCAATGAATATTCAGAGTTGATTTCTTTAGGATTGACTGGTTTGATCTTGCTGTCCAAACAACTCTCAAAAGTCTTCTCCAGCACCACAATTTGAAAGCATCAGTTCATCACTCAGCCTTCTTTATGGTTCAACTCTCACATCCATACATGACTACTGGAAAAACCATAACTTTGACTATACGGACCTTTGTTGGCAAAGTGATGTCTCTGAGAGATGTCTCTGGTTTTTAATATGTTGTCTAGGTTTGTCATAGCTTTTCTTCCCAAGAGCAAGCATCTTTTAATTTCATGGCTGCAGTCACCGTTTGCAGTGATTTTGAAGCTCAAGAAAATAAAGCCTGTCACTGTTTCATTTTTTCCCCATCTATGTGCCATGAGGTGATGAGACCAGAGCCATGATTTCAGTTCTTTGAAACTAAGGTAGCTATAGCATCTATAAGTTGTTAATGAGGATTATAACAGTGACCAGCACATACGAAGTTTTGCTAGTGTTACTAATATTTCCAGCCCTCTGTACAGAACCATCATATAGTAGGTGCTTAATGGAGGATGGATTCATCACAGTCCCCAGAAGGGCAACATTTGCCCTTGAGAATGACTACCTTGGGTTCAGGGCCCAGATTCTGCCCCATTCTGGTAAATAGCCACTCTTAGACTCTGTCGGGGAGAAGGCAATGGCAATCCACTCCAGTACTCTTGCCTGGAAAATCCCATGGGTGGAGGAGCCTGGTAAGCTGCAGTCCATGGGGTCGCGAAGAGTCGGACACGACTGAGCGACTTCACTTTCACTTTTCACTTTCATACATTGGAGAAGGAAACGGCAACCCACTCCAGTGTTCTTGCCTGGAGAATCCCAGGGACGGCAGAGCCTGGCGGGCTGTCGTCTATGGGGTCGCACGGAGTCGGACACGACTGAAGCGACTTAGCAGCAGCAGCAGCAGACTCTGTCCGCAGGGGCAGTCACTGAAGTTCGCAGGGGTGGCTTAGACCAGAATGACTTGCTGGGATCCAATGACCCTTTAACTCTTAAAAAGAAACCTTGCATCCCTCGCGAATGGAAACTTAGGAATCACTTATGCATCATCTATCGCCGGGTAGACTTGAGGCCAGTAAAGGCTGAAAAGAAAAGGAAAAAAATTTAAGGGCAGGCGGGATTTAGGGGCTTATACGGAAAATGATGTCGTCGACGAAGATAACGGCAACAGATACTAGACAATAAATGCGTACTTGTTAGGTGCCTGGCATGAACTCACTTAAGAGACTCAATAGACTTAAAGCCGGTATCTCACTTTCATAGCTGAAGAAACCGAGAGACCTGAAAGATAACTTCTTCCCTGCGTATCTCCCAAGCCGGTCCTGGCTCCTTGAGCCCAAAGGTCTTGCCTTGCAGCTCAAGTCCAGCTCCTCGGCCACTGTCCAGCCCTTCTCCGCATTTCCCCGAGCCCTGGCCACTCCTGACCCCCAGTGCCAGGCACTACCTCTGAAACCCGGGTTCTCCTCCCCGCCCTGCCCTGAACGCCTTCGCGCACGCTCCGCCCCCGACCTCCAGCTCCTCCTCCTCGGTTAGCTCCGCCCCCAGCCTCCTAAATCCTCCTCCCGCCCCGCCTCTGGCCCTTTAGCTCCTCCTCGTGTCCCCGCCCCCTGCCTCTTTTGCCCCGCCCCTGGCCCCTTTTCTCCCGCCGTCTCTGCCCCGCGCTCTGCTGGTGAGTCCGCGGGAGCCCGCGAGCGTTCAAGCGGCTAGGCAGCTCCGCGCGGTCACCTCGCCCAGCTCGCCTCTTAGCGTCCCCGCGCCACCGGGCCCCTCTTCAGAGTAAGTGCCTCCCGGGCGCGCCGGTCCCGCATACACCCTCACAGAACTTCCCCGGCCGCTGGGCTGCGGGGTGCTCCTGGGGGCACGCTTTCAGTTCACAGGGAGTTTCTGAAGTAAATGTGAGTGGGTGTGAGTGAGTGCGTCTGAGCCTCTGTGTGTGTGTTTGTGTGTGTGTGTGTGTGTGCAGGCGCGCACAGCTCCGGAAACTCCCCGGAGTTTTTACCCAGTTCCTGTGTCGCCGAGATAATCTGAGACCTCCAGCGGTGAGCCTTTACCGACTCGAGCTGATGACCCCGTAGCTTCCACCCTCCTGCCCTGAGCCGCTTACCGTTCCTTCTGCAGATGGGGGCCCCGCTACGCGTCACGCCCTCCTGGTCACAGCTCTTGCTGTTGAAAGGACCGCCCCGGTTATCAGAATGTCCCAGATTGCAGACCGAGATGCTGGCCTGAGATTGTAATCTAACCCTGCATTGTAAAATGGGCAGGGACTAGATTTTGCCTTGAGACCGTTCGGTGGAGACTTCCTTTGAGGAAGAAAATGAGTGTGTGTGTGTGTGTGTGTGTGTGTGTGTGTGTGTGTGCGCGCGCGCGAGTTCGTGTCTTTGCGCGCTCCCCACCTGATGCAAGAACACTTGAGCGCCTTCAGAACCTGGGTGGCTGGTAGGCAAGTCCAAGACCAGGTTGACCAACAGGATTTAGGGGCCAAAAGATCTTCATTGATTCAGTAACACCGTATTGCTAAACCCAGTTGACTTCCTAAAACACAGCACTGGGTCGGAGGAGCAGTACCCTGAGAGAAGCATGGGAGGAAGGAGATAGTTGGGTGTTCAATGTTGAAACAACAGAAATCCTCGAGCTATTTAAGACTGATAATTCGACCCTTCTATACATAATTTTTATTGGGGAGGTCAGTACTATTTCAATGTAGGGTGTATTTCTGCCCTAAAAAACATATTTAATTGATAGCAGGACAGTACTGTAATCCACTTGTAAAATGATTCCCTGGTTGCTGAGGTCCCATCCAATTATAACTGTCTCTGAATTCTTGTGATTCTCGGTTTATTCTTGCCATGCTGTGAAAGAAGAGATGCCCATAAAGTTTTCCCACTTTCTTGATAAGACTTCATTTATGGGATGCTGGCAGGAAAATGGCATATTGAGTAGAATTATTCACTGAGGCATAAGGAAAACAAAACTATATAGCTAAAGGAAATAACCAGAACAGAGCAGACTTGGAGTTGCCATTGTGCCCTGGCATATGAAGCTTAGAGCTGATAAATCACTTTAAGTGCTGCTTATCACAGCAGGTATTTTTATCCTGGTTTGAATCCTGTGTTACACAAAAGTATTTCCACAGTGTTTTAACTAAGGAAACATTATGCTTTGAAATGTAAACATATGATTCCATCTGTCTTTAAGGAAAGAAATAATTATCACACTTAATTAAACACCTGGAAAAATGTATTGCCACCTTCTAATTAGATCTGTTGTGGGGAGTTAAGTCAGCAAGTTATGGTGACACACTGGCTTTTTTGTAGATTTTTTTGCGAGTGCCAGTTTGCCCCATATATACTACTTGTCTCTGCCACTTCTTGGCTCGGCTTTTGAGTTTATACCTGTAATTTGAGTAAATAAAGTTTAGGAAAATGGACTACCACCTGCCTCCCTGTAAAATATGGATACCTTAGACAGTGAATGTTTGGTATTAAGGTCTTTGCATTAACAGAAATAAGCCTTCTAAGCCATTATATCCATCTAGATTAGCTGCTAATTTAAGAATGATCAATAAAGTATTGAATATAAGCAGGTTCCCCCCAAATGTAGTAATTCTACACAGATGGGCCCTTAAATTTTTTTCTTTAAAGGAGACTTTAATCTTCGTGCCTTGTGTTCTGTTTAAATCTAGTGAGAAAAGGGGTGGCATGAGCTAGAAAATCTACTTATCTTTGTTGTCTCAATTTTCTGTTTCTATGTTACTGGATATAGTCTTCCTCTGTGTAGTGAGTGTTGTGGACAGGCTATTCTGGGAGTCCTACGGAATGGCAGAAACTGAGGGTGTGCACTCACACTGCAGGGGCCAGGAACAGAGCATTTTATGAGACCTGTTCTCTGCAATTCATTATTCTGTTGAAATTAGAGGAAAGGGTGTGTGGAGAGAAATGATTGCATCCAAACAGTACCCATTAGGAAATGCTTTGTGGGGGGAGGAGCAGTTTCTGGGTGGTTTATGACTTAGGGAACTTCGAATAGGAGATCCTTGAAGCTGAGACTGCCTTAGTGCCAGGCATTCGTGAGACCTCATAGTTGGTTGATTAAATTAATCCTCGTCTGCTTGGATCAGCCCTTTGGAATGAACACATTTCCTTCTTGGAGATTTCGTTTGTCCTCAGTCAGAATTTAGCTTTGCTTCCACACCTTGCAGAAGAGTCCATTCTGTACCCCCTCTGTTTTTGCATGGTACAAATTGAGGGGGTTGAGCATGGGGTGACCTCTGGGAGGCAGGGGATGGTGGGTGATAGTAGATAAAGGCCACCTGTTTTCTTATGGAGGTGGAAGGAGCATTAGTGCAACCCCAGTGCCATGGACACTGACCCAGGGCCAACCTGGATAAATGGCGAAAGCCTCCCTCAGTTTGGCATTCACAGAATCGGCTCCACTGCAGAGTGTGAGAGAAGGCACTGTGTGGTGCCAGATTAACTTCTGTCACCTCAACTTGCCTCATGCTGCCCACATCCTGCCTTTAATACCAAATGCACACAGTAAGAACTCAGCAAACACCAAAAAGGAGCTTTTAACACCTCAACCTTCATGTCTCCCTGTGAGAGAGAAACAGTTTACTTCCTGCTCCCCCGCACCCCCCCACCCCGCCCGCCCTAGTTTTGATAACTTTGGCCTAGGGGTCTGAGCCAATTGTAGTTTCTAGACTTCTGTCCATCAGTGGGTCTTCCCAATAGCTAAAAATGGATGAGTCGTTAAGGGTAAAAAGAAAAAGAATCAGTGAACCTTGCTGCAAAATGTAAATGAGGTTAAGTAGTACCAGTGAATGTCAGTTTGAATTCTGCATTTTGGCCTTAAGAGGAGGAAATGAGCTGCCAGTAGTGCGTAGATGATTCTAGAATGAGAGGCAAGTGGTACCTTAGGGACCATCTGGCCCATGAGTCTTAGACTGCAGCATTGGCCCTTATACAAGTTGAGAGGTGGATCCCCTCCGTCCAGCTTGCCAGGGCTCCATTCATCCAGGCAGCAGGTATTATCGAGCTCCTACTGTGTGAATGGCACTCTGCAACCCTCTCATGTTCCCACCAGGGCCTGGGATCCAAGATGACTGGTGACATGCACAAAATATTTGAACAGGTCCCTGAAGGTAAATTGATAGTGCAAAGATGGGTTCACAATTCTGAGTTTCACAAAGGAAAGTAAAGGCACTTCCTTAGCATAGTAGATGAACCATTTTCAAAATATTTTCTCAAGAAGAAGAAGCTGAAACAAGCATCTTACTTCTGATGTCTATTTCAAATGACCAGAGGCATAATTGCAATAAACCTGAGTCCACAGGTTTTGTTTTCTTGGTCTTGCATGTGAAGCATGGGAATTACCTGAGAAACTTGTTTTAAAGTGTCACATGCTCCACAATAATCAAACAACATCCACCCATCCTTTTAGAGAGCAGTTGCTTTTTCTCTGGAAACAAGTGTTTATGGTTCAGAACCAAGGTAGCAGAGATTCACTGTGTGTGTGTATTCTCAGTCATGTCCAACTCTTCGCAGTCCGGTGGACTGTAGCCCTCCAAGCTCCTCTGTCCATGGGATTTCCCAGGCAAGGATACTGGAGTGGGTTGCTATTTCCTTCTCCAGGGGATCTTCCCGACCCAGGGATCGAACGCGTGTCTACCTGCATCTCCTGCATTGCAGATGGATTCTTTACTGCTGAGCCACCAGAGCCAGCTGCAAAGCTGGATGGACATCACTAAGTTTGTTTTCCCAGGATTGTATTTTTTTTTTTTTTTTTGGCCACCCGCAAGGCTTGTGGGATCTTAGTTCTCTGATCAGGGATCAAACCCGAGCCCTCAGCAGTGAAAGTGCACAGTCCTAACCACTGGGCCACAAGGGAATTTCTGTATTGTGCTTTTTTACATAGAACAAGATGGGTGATTGTTCTCTTGCTGGTCAAACATGAAGATATTTCACTCAAGGTGACTGAGTGGTAGGCATGCAGCCATCTTCCCCCACCAAAAAGAAAGAAAAAAATGGGTGAGAGATCACTGGAATGGGCCTTCCCAGGATCAACCCAAGCTAACTTATAAACACACTGGGGTTTCTTTCTTTAATAACAGAGTATGGAATTAAGTCCAAATTTCCACTTGTTGTCATTTCCTTAACACTGGGAGTTAAGATGACTTCTAGTTTAGTCAAAAAGTGATTGGTTCACAGGATACTGATGGAATCAGCTGTTCATATCTCGGCTACTACTGGCCGAGTAACTTGGGATAAGCTACTTAAGCTTTGAGCCCGTTGCTTTATCTAAAAAGTGGGGATATATATTTCTACTACAGAATTGTTGTCAGTTAAGCAGGATATTCCTCTCTTTATATCCAATGTGCCAAAGCAAGTGGTCAACTTTGTTGGATTGGCCAAATTACTGTCATTTCAAGATGATGGTGTTTGTACATAGTGGAGCAGAGAGTAAGAGTGGTGATTTGTGCCACATGTGCTTTTAACATGAACTTTCCTTTTTTGCCTCTGATGATGCCAGAGAAGCCCAGAGAAGAACAGGCATGTAGCACAGCTTCATTGATTCTTGGGCTTCCCAGGTGGCAAAGTGGTAAAGAATCCGCCTGCTAATGCAGGAGATATAAGAGACTTGGGTTCCATCCCTGAGTGGGGAAGATCCCCTGGAGTAGGAAATGGCAACCCATTCCAGTATTCTTGCCTGGAAAATCGCCTGGACTAAGGAGCCTGGTGGGCTACAGTCCATAGTCACAAAGAGCCAGACACAACTGAGCATGCGCGCACACACGCACTGATTCCCAGCTGCAGGACCGTGTGATTATATAGGCAAATCTTGCTGCTGCTGCTGAAGAGAAATGAACCAGAGCAGGGCACCTGGGTTTTATGTGTCTGGGCAGGAGAAGAGCCGGGGTATCCAGTAACCCTTCCCTTACATGAGGGAAATTTTTAAAAGATTTGTTACAGTTCATTTGTGAGCAATGGGTTGCCCTTTCACCTGTGGGGGCTCTTATTTGAAACAGGTAATGGATGAAACCAGGTATTCCAAGCCAGACAGGAAATGATGTCTCTGCTGCCCTTGGTGTCTCAAAGTTGCCTCGGCTGTCCTCAGGGAAAGTTGTGAGAGTTCTCAGCTGTAGAAGGCAGGGACGCTACCTCCAGGACTGTCCCCTGGAGCTAACTCTTCCGGGATCACAGCACTCCGCAGGGCACACAGGACACCGTGAACATTTGAAAGGCGCCACCTGGCCAATACCCTGTTTAAGCCTGATTCTTATTCCTTCAAGCCAAATTCACCTAGTTCAAGCCTTCTCCACTCCTGACTGTTATTTTATTTCAGTAAATGAGTTCCTTGGGTCTTCCCTGGGGTTTCAGTGGTTGAGACTCTGTGCTTCCAATGAAGGGGGCACAGGTTTGATCCCTGGTCAGGGAACTGGATCCCATGTGTTGTGTGATGCAGCCCCCCCAAAAAAGCGTTCCTTAAAACGTGACTTATAAATGGCATCATCAACTCAATGGACACGAGTCTGAGCAAATTCTGGGAAACAGGGAAGGACAGGGAAGCCTGGCATGCTGCAGTCCATTGGGTTGCAAAGAGTTAGACCCGACCGAGCGACTGAACAGCAGCAAATAACGACTGTCAACCAAAGTGAAAGAGACAGAGGTTGTGTGTGCGCTTGTGGAGCCCTCACTGTCCTCATCTTTTCCCATCTCCGGCTTCCTGAATTGTGTGTAGGCTCTGTTATACACACATAGATGGGAACAAGGGAATTTTATAGAAATGCAACAAGGGGATTCTATAGAAATGCTACTGTCCTCTGAGAAAAAGTGCCGGTCCAGTGTTGGCCAGAGGTTGCAAAGTTCAGAACAATCTTTGATGACTCAGACCTTTAAGAAATAAATCCAATACCTGATTCCATCCCTCTGTGATCCGTAAAAAACTCCTTTTTCCCTCCCCCTTCTCCTCTCTTTAAAAAGATGAAGTAGTTTTCTGGGAAATGGCTGGTGTTTGATTCAATACTATCCCCACCCTGGAAGGGTAGAGCAGTCTAGACTCAGTGATGGAATTCTGTCTGCCTTAGTGCAGAGACAGGCCCCGGGTGACTCACCGAATATACCTGGGAGAGGTGGTGAACTCAGACCTCTCCTGGCCTTCAGCGATGGCCTCTGTGTAGCTGTTTTGCTCCCTTGCTTTTTATGGCCTGGAACACATGAAGGTTCTTGAAAAAGCAGCTGCTCTTCTTGTTAAGGTGAGAGACTCTGTGTCAATAAGGAACTTCCTGGGTCCCTGCCCTCTGTGCCCTGAGTGGGCTGATTTGAGGATGCGACTAAATGAGCAGCCACAGAGGTGATCTCTCAAATGAAACTTTGAATTTGTCCCACATGTTGCCCTATTTTAGGGCTCATCTGGGGCCATAGCTCCCAACATGACTGCAAATTAGAATCATCTGGGAAGCCTGATCCAAAAGGGGCAGATTCCTGGGCCCTACCTACTGTGTTATCACAAAGTGGTGCCTGGGAATTTGCATTCCTAGCAAACCTCACAGCCCTCCCACCCTATCCCCAGGGACTGACACCCAGCCGATTGAAAACCCCTAGCCTGGGAGAACAGTTTTAATGTCTTGGCCTCTAAAGATAATTCATTCAGCAGGTATCTGTAGGTGTTCTGTGTTTTTTGGCAGTTGAATGTGCAAGTCTCTTGAAAGTAATAGAGTAGCTTTAAAGTTTAAAGATGACTGACAGGAGCATGGCTCAAATGAACACCTGTGTACCCATCCTAAGAAATAACGAAGTTTAGACAAGTAGATCCTCCCCGGGTTGAAAAATGTTGACCAACAGCCGGGTCAGGAACAAAAAATAATAACCAAAACCACTTGTGGCGTCCCGCAAATAGACTCAGGAATTGAAAGACATGAAGGAGGGCTACCAGGGAGCCTGCCCCGTGTACATTTGTTCACAATCTAGATTTCGAATCACTGGCAGTGCTGACCTCATCCCTTGGTGTGCTGCTGACTTGATACCTCATGTCTCTTTGATCACTGACCTGGGTGAGCGGGACCTGTCGGGAGGAGCCCCAGGCTCAAGACTCTTGAGTTGCCAAGTGGCCTGTTTTCTCTTCCTTGCGTCTACGCCTCTGTCCAGAGGTCCTGGCACCTCCAGGCATTGATCCTGTTCTGAAGGTGCCCTTCTCATGTTGTAATTGGTGAGCAGTAGAAAATGGAGAACAGTTTTCTTTCTAATGGTCTTGCTTCTAACTTCCTCCTCCCTCTCCCCTCCTCCACTTCCTCTTCCTCCTCCTCCTTTTGCTTTATTTTACATTTCGAGTTGTGTCAGTACTTGAGACTTTCTTCCCTATTTCTAAATTCTGGTTAGTTTTTAATTGATCATTCTGATAGTGGCCTAGAATAATAGTGGTCTGAAGAATAATGGTCTCCATTATTCTTAGAAAATTGCTCTCCATTTTCTACTGCTCACCAATTACAACATGAGAGGGGCCCCTTCAGAACAGGATAGATGCCTGGAGGTGCCAGGACCTCTGGACAGAGGAGTAGACTGAATGATAATGGTCTGCTACTGATGATTGTTGTTTAGTCGTTCAGTCGTGTCTGACACTTTGTGACCTCCGTGGATTGTAGCCGGCCAGGCTCCTCTGCCTGTGGGCTTTTCCAAGCAAGAATACTGCAGTGGGTTACCATTTCCTTCTCCAGGGGATCTTCCCAACCTAGGGATCAAACCCAAATCTCCTGCACTGGTAGGCAGATTCGTTACCGCTGAGCCACCCGGGAAGCCGGCTACTGATGATAGGTAAAACTGATTTTCGTAGAACCACGATTTTTTTCTCTAGGTTTAAATATCTGACTAGGGACCCACAAGTATGGATGATTTGAGTCTTGCCTGAGGCTTCCTCTCTAACCAGCCATCCTCTGGGTTTGCTGCCCCCAAGTCTAGCACACCAGGGGCTTTCCAGCCTCACAATTTGAGAAAAGGGACAGATGGAGGAGGCTGGGCAGTGATTTGCAGAGACAGACCACAGGGCAGAGAGTGAATCACCATGGTCTTCCTAGTGCATACCTGGGCTCTGAGTTCCTTATAAACGTGTCTACGTGAAAGTTTACCCTTCGGTCAGTCTTTTGTAAGTTCTGTTCTCTTTTGTGGTTGCCCTAGTATTTGTATATTCATGATAATAAATAGTATACTAGATCCCTGTAACAGTTTCCTGGGGCTATCATAACAACATACTGCAGACGGCATGGCTTAATAGAAATTTATTTCTCACAGTTCTGGAGGCTGGAAAACCAAGATGAGGTTGTTGACAGGTGTGATTTCTCCTGAGGCTTCTCTCCTCGGTTTGAAGGTGATCACCTTCTTCTTGTTTCTTTACATGGTCTTTTCTCAGTGTGCATGCATCTGTGGTCTCTTTCTCTTTATAAGGACAACATTCATGTTGGATTAGAGTCCTACCCTTTTGACCTCATTTAACCTTTATTACTTTTTAAAAGGCCCTCTCTCACCCTGGGGTTAGGGCTTCACTATATGAATTTGGGGGGAGGGGGCAGAAGTCTTATCTATAACAATCTCTTTTGTAAAGTTTATTGCAGAGAGTTCCCTGGCAGTCCAGTGGTTAGGACGGGGCACTTTCACTGCAGTGGCCTGGGTTCAATCCCTGATTGAGGAACTAAGGTCCTGAAAGTTATACAGAATGGCCCCCCAAGAAAGTGAGGGGGTGTTACAAATAATATCCTTGTGTTATTATATGGTTTACATCTACGTATAAGTCATACAGCATGGTCAAAAAAAAGGGAGAGGGAGGTATTCCAAATAATAGCCTTTTTGTTATTATCATATGGTTTATGTCTACAGATATAATCCTCAGAAATCATGGTTATTAGTTTTCACTTTAAACAATGATCTTTTGAAGAAATTAAAACAGGGGGAAAAGTTTTTTATGTTTATCTGCTTATTTGAGGCTCTTCATTCTTTAGTGTAGATCCACTTTCATCACGTATCTTTCAATCCTTCAGCCTTGAGGAACTTCCTTTAATATTACTGCAGTCCAGAGCTGCTGGCAACCAATTCTCTCAGGCTTCTTTGTAAATGTGCCCCTCATGTCTGTCTGTCCAAATCTCTTCTTCTTATAAGTACACCAGTGAGATTGCATTAGGGCCACCTGAGAAGCCTCAGTGCACTTGAATCAAACTTTTTAAAGACCATATCTCCAAATATAGTCCCATTTTGAGGTAGTGGAGGTGAGAAATTCAATATATGAAAGTGCAAATCTCTCTAGTTTTAGTGGAACCACGATTTTTTCCCTCTGACCAGGGACCCACAAGTATGAATGATTTGAGTCTTGCTTCAGCCTTCCTCTCTAGCCAGCCATCCTCCAGGTTTGCTGCCCTTGAGTCCAGCACATCGGGGGTTTTCCAGCCTCACAATTTGGGAAGAGAGGCAGATGGAGGAGGTTGAGACAGAGACAGACCACAGGGGGCACAGTTTATCCCATGCCAATTAGGATGGGGTGGGGGTGGGGGCACAATTCAGCCCATAATTAGAATGCTTTAGGCTGCAAGTAACAGTGGTTTGAGCAGTAAAGACATTCAATTATCTTATGTGACATGTACCAACCCAGAGTTGGTGCCTCAAGCCGTATCATCAGGAACCAGGTTCCATCCATCCTTCTCTTCTCCCATTCTTAGTATGTTATGTTTTTTTAAATTGCAGACCTGCGACCTCATAGACAGAACATAGCTTCTTCTGTGATGGATATCACAAGTGTCTCCAAACTCATTCAAAGGCGGGAGGAGCTGGTGGATATGGGGGGAGGGATGGACACAGAGAGGGCAGTGATAAATCTGTTCTCCTGTAGTGTCTGTCTTTTTTCTTTTTACTTAGTTATTTCTTTTTATTTTGGGGCCAGGCTGGGCCATGCTGCATAGCCTGTGGGATCTTCCATGTGTGTGTCATTTTTTTGCGTGTGTGTGCTCAATTGTGTCCAACTCTTTGTGGCCCTATGGACTTCCAGGCTCATCCGTCCATGGGATTTTTCAGGCAAGAATACGGGAGTGGGTTGCCATGTCTTCCCTCCAGGGGATCTTCCTGACCTGGGGATTGAACCCATGTCTTCTGTGTCTCCTGCAATGTAGGTGGATTTTTTTACTGCTTAAGCCATCCTGACCAGGGATCAAACCCGAAGTTCCTGCATTGGGAGTGTGGAGTCTTAACCACTGGACCACCAGGGAAGTCCCCATCTGTTTTCATCAGAGGATAAATCTTTCCTGAAGCCTCCTCAGGCCTCAGTGGCCAGAACTGAGTCACAGCTGCCAGGGAAACTGTGAAAGTAAGTAGTGGATAGTAAGAGAAAAATTTCTACTGTGGGAGGTTGGCAGTACTAATGGGAACAAGGGAGAGAGGCATGATTATTGGGCAGACAAATAATATCTGCATCTGCACCAGCCCTAGGCTCCCAAGCTCTAGAAGCTCTCTAGCTAAGCCATCACTATTACTGATAATAATAATCCAAGGTTTTATTGGAATTAAAATTATCCACCCAGGATGAGTAGCTGGGGAGAAAAAACAAAGCAGAGATGTGGAAGGTATTAATCACACATATATACTTAAGCACTGCTAGTAATGACTTTTTAATGTTGTGGGTTTATAAAAATAGCACCACTTACTTTGGAGACAGTAGGCTGCATTGAAACCCAACAGATGTTCATCAAACAGAGAGTTCTGTATGTTTGTAGAAATGTTTACAACCCCAATCCAACAACGGTACTTTTTGAGTACTTACAATGAGGCGGGCACTGTACTAAATGCTTTATACACATTGTTAAATTCATCTTCCTAGCAGATCTATGAGAAAGGAATTGTTGTTAATCTTGACTGAGGCTCTGGGAGGTTAAATGACCTGCCACAGATGCGTGGCTGAGCAGGGAGTCACACCCTCGGCTTCATCTCATCCTCGTTCTCTGAACGGCTGCAGGATATTACCCCTCAATAAAACTGCTCTAGACTCCTCCAGCCAGTCAGAGTCTACATCACAGTTTATGTCCCATTTTATTCTTCACATTTTAAGATTGAGATAGAATCGATAGTGTGGTGTTTTTAGTAGTAGAAAGATGAACCTTGAGAGGTTCTCACTCACTCGGTGACCTTCAACTGGTACTCACTCACCCGGTGACCTTCAACAAGCCACCTCCGTCTCCTCAGCGAGACGCAGGCGAAGACTGAGTCTGCAGGGCCATGTCCAGGCATTTAGGGTCTGTCATTCATAGACCCTCGCCATTGCAGATGATACTAAAGTCCTATGTCCTATGTTTATTTCAGATGTAATTCACCGATGTATTTCAGAGTAAGGACGTGGAAGTTCAAGATCAATGGTGCTGCACTTCCCAAGTAGAAAATAATATTTATCTCCTTTTTTGTATTGGGAAGATGTTGGACGATTTTCATAACCCAGAGGAATGTGTGTTTCATTATTGGCTTGTACAGAAGAGTGCCAGTCTGAGATGGGAAATTTGTGCTCAGGTTATAGAATCTTAGTGTGAGGCAAATTCAGTATAAGCTGGGAAAACTCTTTTTAAATTAATTTTTTTGTTTATTTTTGGCTGTGCTGAGTCTTTTGTTGCTTTGCGAGGGCTTTCTCTAGTTGCAGCGCCTGTAGGCTACTCTTCGTTGCTGTGCACAGGCTTCTCATTGCCGTGACTTCTCTTGTTGCGGAGCCTGGGCTCTAGGTACACAGGCTTCAGTAGTTGCGGCTCACGGGCCCTTGAGTGTGTGCATTTCAGTAGTTGTGACAAATAGGCTTAGTTGCTTCGAGGCATGCGGTATCTTCCCAGGCTAGAGATCGAACTTGTGTCCCCTGCATTGGCAGGTGGATTCTTCTCCACTGTGTCATCAGGAAAGTCCTGGGAAAACTTCTTGATGGTCGTTGAGCAGAGACTGCACCTTGTAGAACACTTTGCAGCTGGGAGTTGGTCTCAGCGGATGCAGGGCTAAGTATGCTTCTCGTTTGGTGACTCTGATCCAGGGATGCACGGCAACTGCTGCTCCCGGTCCTGTCTGCAGACTTCAGTGCAGACCTGGGGAGCCCGTGTCTCTTCTCTTAGTCCTGAACTCACTTGCCGAAGCTGTAATAACATCTTGTGTGTGGCAGTTCACTCAAACTTTAGAATGTTTAATGTTTGGGGAAAATTTTTTCTCTCATTTGCTTTTTTTTAAAATAGACTATTGCTAATAATTTGCATCTAGAGCTGAGTAGGGGAGTAAGGGGTGTAAGGTTCTTCTCTAATTCTGGGAACTCAAAGCTGCGCTACGTTGGTATGCTGAATGCTACAAGTTTGAGTCAAGTGATTAATCTTATGTTTGTGAGAAATCAACACCCAACAGTTATTTGCAATTCCGGTTAGGCATCCAAGAGGTCATTTTGAATTGAGAGCACCTTTGAGATATTTTGGAGTACACTATTTGCCACATGCTTTAAAACATGATTTGAAGTGTTACAAGGCAAATGTTCATTATAACAGTACAGATGAAATCAGGGACATCCCTGGTGGCCCAGTGGTTAAGACTGTGAGCTTCCACTGCAGGGGGCACAGGTTGGATCCCTTGTCTGGGAATTAAACCTCCCACATGCTATGTGGCAGGACTTAAAAAAAAAAGAACAAAAAGAAATCATTTAACGTCACCATGAGCAGTTCACTGAGACAGAAGGCCTTCGTGAGACACTGGCTCCAAGCTGATTGGCTGCTTCTCTGTTACCTTGCCGGGTTTTCTGCCAATTGGCTCTTACTGTGCTGACAAGTCTAGATTTTCTTTTTCTTTTTTTAACTTAAAAAGAAAATGTTACTTTATTGCTTTTTCTTTAAATGAAGTATAGTTGATTTATAATATTAATACAACATAGTGATTCAATATTTTTGTAGATTATATTCCATTTAAAGTTGTTATAAAATATTAGTTATATTCCCTGTGCTATACAGTATATATATCCTTATAGCTTATTTATTTTGTATATAGTAGTTTGTACTTCTTATTACCCTTCCCTTCATCTTTCCCCTTCCCTCTTCCCTCTCAGTGGTAACTGCAATTGCTAGTTTGTTCTCTCTATATCTGTGAGTTTGTTTCTGCTTTGTTATACTCATTCATTTGTGTTATTAGATTCCACATATAAGCAGTAAATACAATATTTATCTTTCTCTGTCTGATTTGTCTTACTAAGCATAATATTCAGTTCCATTCATGTTGTTAAAATGGTAAAAAAAAAAAAAATTTATGACTGAGTAATATTCTATGTGTATATAAATACACACCAGTTCTTCATCCACTGGTCTGTCAGTGAGCACTGAGGTTGCTTCTTTGTCCATGGGATTTTCCAGGCAAGAACACTGGAATGGGTTGCCATTGCCTCCTCCAGGGGACCTTTCTGATCCAGGGATGGAACCCATGTCTCTTAGGTCTCCTGCATTGGCGGACAGTTCTTTATCACTGGTGCCACCTGGGGAACCCTGCATCACATGGTAGTTCTATTTTTAGTTTTTTGAGGAACCCCCATACTGTTTTCCATAGTGGCTGCACCAACTTACACTCCCATAACAGTGCATAAGGGTTTCCTTTTCCTCCACATTCTTGCCATTACTTGGTATCTGTGGTCTTTTTGGTGATAACCATTCTGACAGGTGTGAGGTGGTATCTCATTGCGGTTTTGATTTGTACTTCTCTGATGAGTAGCGACATTAAGCATCTTTTCATGAGCCTGTTGGCCATCTGTATGTCTTCTCTGGATAAATGTCTATTCAGATCGTCTGCCCATTTTTTGATTTTTTTTTGCTTTTTTGATATTGAGTTATATGAGCAGTTTGCATATTTTGGATATTAACCTGTTATATAGGTCACATCATTTGCAAATATTTTCTCTCATTCAGCAGGCTGTCTTTTAGTTTTGTAGATGGTTTCCTTTATGTTAAACCTTCTGAGTTTAATTAGATCCCATTTGTTTATTTTTTTACTTTGTTTCCTTTGCCTTAGGAAATAGATCCAAAAAAATATTGCTACAATTTATGTCAAAGATTACCTATGTTTCCTTCTAGTTTTATGGTTTCCACTCTTAGGTTTATATCTTAAATCCATTTTGAGTTTTTCTTTATATGATATGGAGGAAATGTTAGATTTTCTTAATACTTTTAAAACCTTTTTATTGTAAAATAAAGCACAAATAACAAAAAAATCCCCTCATGAAACAAATTAACACCTTAATGAATTATTATAAGATACTCATACAACTGTCACTCAGGTCAAGAAATAGAACTTTGCCAACTTCCCCAAAAGTGCCTTTAAACACCCTCCCTAATCACATTTGCCTTCATCCCTCCAAAAGTAAATGCCATCCTAACCTTTATAGTAATCACTTCCTTGCATCTCTTTATGGTTTTATCACCCAAGTGAACAGCCTCATACACTGCAGTTTAGTCTTGCCTATTTTTTAAAAAATGTGTGTCTTTTAAGTCTCTTATTTATTTTGGTTTGTGCTGGTCTTTTCTCTAGTTGCAGTGAGCAGGGGCTACTCTCTAGTTGCGGTGCATGGGCTTCTCATTGCTGTGGATTCTCTTGTTCCGGAGCACAGGTTCTAGGGCGTGCAGCCTTCAGTAGTTTCGGCTCTCAGGCTCTGAGCACAGGCTCAGTCATTGTGGAGCACGGGATTAGTTTCTCTGAGGCATGTGGGATCTTCCTAGACCAGGGGTCAAACGCAAGTTCCCTGCATTGGCAGGCGGGCTCTTAACCACTGTACCACAGAGAAGTCTCTTTTAATCTATAGATTTCTTAACATCCTCCCTCACTTAAAAGAATTTTGTTGTTGTTGAAGGATCTGGACTGTTTGACGTGTAGAGATTTTTTGTTTTTGTTTAGCATTTATTTTTCTTTATTTGACTGCACCAGGTCTTAATTGTGGCACATGGGATCTTCAATCTTTGTTGTGGCATGCAGGATCTTTAGTTGCGGCCTATGAACTCTTAGCTGTGGCATGTGAAATCTAGTTCCCTGACCAGGTATCGAGCCCAGACCCCACACCTCCACACTGGAAGTGTGGAGTCCTAGCCACTGGACCAAAAGGGATGTCCTTCCCACAGTCTTATTAACAAGTGCCCTCCTGGCACACTTCAGGTTATGCCTTGCCCTCTATTTCCTGTGTCTGGATCCAGAGGATTGATCTGACCCAGGTTTGATTCTCTTGCCCAGATGAGAGGTGCTGTTGGATTCTTTCACTGGAAGGCGCACAACATCTGATTTTTCCACTCTTTTTTTGCCTTTAGAAGCTGTTGATCCTTGGTCTTGACCTATTAATTCTCTGGAGATTGCAAAATGGTGATATTCTCATTCTACCATTTTCCTTTATGTTATTAGCCGGAATAATTTTATAAAGATAGATATCCCTTCAATCTGTTATTTGATTACACGGGGTGCAGCTTACATAGGGGAAAAATACAGGATAAATGCTCAATTTTTTCCTTTGACTTATTTGGTTCTTGAGAATTAATTGGTTTCCTGTCATTCTCAGGAGGTGACCAATTAGGGTGTTTTTTTAAATTACCATGATCATGGGATTAAAAATACTTAATAAGGCTCAAATTGTCCCATCTTTGACTAGTGGGAACTTCTTCAACTTGGCTCCTGAGTCCTTCTGACGTGATCTTAGCTTCCATAATATCTCGTGTTAAGGTGATCCAGGGTTGTCTTGTACATTTTTTGCCGAGACTTGGATTCAACCGTTTCTTCAAGAGTCTCTGGTTTCTTTTAATGAGAATGGTATTTTAGGACCATAACCCTGGCACTAGGGATGTTCACTCACTGGAATGGTCATTGTTTATAGGCTCTTTCATTGGTCAGAGCTGAGAAAATACATATACATTTACATACAAACATATATACACATATAAAGATGAAATACTTTGTGAGTTCATATTGATATTTCCAGTTCAAATTCAAGACTATGGGGTTTTGTTTAATCTCTTCTATGTTGCAGTTGTATTTCCTTTCTTTCATACTTACAATCTTTGCTTTTTAGTCTCAAGGGTGATAGAATATCTTTTAATTACCCATTTATTATCCTGTATTACACATACATCAGTCTCCAAATAATCAGCTATGATTAATGAAAACAGTAAAAGTAATTTGTTTGGCATGTCCCTACTCATTCTTCCCCAATTTTTTAAATGGACACAGTCAGATAATATAGCCATTATATACTAAAATAGATCCCTTTCAGTGCTCATTCA
The DNA here is from genome assembly GCF_910594005.1 of Cervus elaphus. Classification (NCBI taxonomy): domain Eukaryota; kingdom Metazoa; phylum Chordata; class Mammalia; order Artiodactyla; family Cervidae; genus Cervus; species Cervus elaphus. Next base: position 36,314,516 of record NC_057823.1, on the reverse strand, counting down.
GTAATATCTCTACAGGTAACTATATATGTCATGCTTATCATCAGTCCTCATATCACTATCTCTACAAATTTTTATTGAAGCTGTTTCTCTAGTGGATTCCTTAGGTAAGGCTCATGGGAATAGTATTCTATAATTTCTTTTTTCCTCCTAATTTCTTGATAAAATCATGACCTTTATATTAAAGGTCAGTTTTGCTGGGTATAATCTACCTGGCTCACATTTTCTTTCCTTGAGAATCTTAAATTTGTTACTCCACTTTCTTCGGACAAAGTATCATTGCCAAAAGTCTGATGATGATGGTTAATTTAATTTAACTAGCCTCTATAGGTTGCTTTTGAGAGCATCCGCTGCACATCATTCCCCTTCAATCTGCTATTTGTCTAGCCTTCCAGCACAGTGCTTAGTGAGCTAGTATGTTACCAAGTCAGAGTTTATGACTTGGTCAACCCTGGTGCCAAACAATCTCTCCTTCTCATTAACCTAGAATGATAAGCCACTTGCTCCCAGTAACTATAGCTTTTTATTTTTGTAACCTCAACTGTACCTTGTAATGGATAAAGAGTTAGCACTAAATATATCCCTTTTCAAGAAATAAATGAATCAGAAAGGTGTGTTTTTTCCCCTTTCCTTTAGCCTGTTCAGAACTGCCCCGCCCCTTTGGCCCTTTTCCTCCAATCAGGTGCACCCTTGCCTCAGACTCAGCTGTGCTCACCATGGCAGGCCCTTCTCTGAGCAGGTATGTGGTCACTGCACCTGTGGGACCTTGTCCCCATCCTCACTGCATCGAGTTGTTACACCATGTTCTCATGATACTGCTTTCTCAAGATGGGCACTAGGGATCCCTGGCTCACAGAGTGTTGGCTCCACACCAGACCACCATGGCCCCCACACCTGCGTGCCCTCCCCGTGGCCCCCACACCTGCCTGCCCTCCCCGTGGCCCCCACACCTGCCCTCCCCGTGGTCCCCACACCTGCCTGCCCTCCCCATGGTCAGTACTTTGTTTCTCACTGTGAGTGTCATGACCCAGGCCCCTAGCATGTGGGGCCCAGACCCCTGCATCTCTGAGGGTGCCTGCCCTTTGCTTTCCTGGCTGACCTTTTTCCTCTTCCCTTTTTGATCACCAGAACCAGTGGCAGGACATCATAATGGGAGGAGCCCTTGCCCAGACATGGTCCTTGATTTTCTGATACACAAACATGTTCTTTAGTTTTTGAAATGGAAATGCCAGTTGGTCAGCATTGATACCACATTGGCCAAAGCCCCTGCTGCTTGCTTCTTTATTACCTGGGTCAGCCACACATTCTGTTTATCAGTTGAGTTTGTGGCCTTTGACCTCTGTTACCTCATAATTCTCTGAGCACTGTCACATGGGTACGACCCTGCCTGATTTTAGACTGGCCTGCATTATGGTCCAGAGATGGCCCTGCCCTGGCTCTCCTTGTCAGGTTCTGGCCTGTGGTTGCGATTTTTTTTTTTCTTTTTCTTTCTTCTGGAGAACCTCCGGGGTCTCCGGCCTTGCAGGCGGATTCTTTACCAATTGAGCTATGAGGGAAGTCCTGGAGTACCTCATGTCCATGTGATTCAAAAAAGAAAAAGAAAAAAAAAAGAGCATTGTGGTACATGGCTTTTAAAAACATTCACCTGCATTTTTTTTTTTTTTTTTTGTGATGAGAACTTTGAAGATTTATGTTCTTGGCAACTCCCAAATATGTACTACAGTGTGCTCAGTTGTGTCCTATGCTTTTCGACCCTTTGGACTCTGGCCCACCAGGCTTCTCTCTCCATGGGATTCCTCAGGCAAGAATACTGGAGTAGGTCGCCATTTCCTCCTCCAGGGGATCTTTCTAACCCAGGGATCAAAACTGAGTTTATTTACAGGGCAAAAATGGAGAAACAGACATAGAGAACAGACTTATGGACATGGGGAGAGGGGAAGAGAGGGTGATATGTATGGAAAGAGTAACAGGGAAACTTACATTACCATCTGTAAATAGATAGCCAACGGGAATCTGCTGTGTGGCTCAGGAAACTCAAACAGGGGCTCTGTATTAACCTAGAGGGGTGGGGCGGGGAGGGAGATGGGAGGGAGGTTCAAAAGGGAGGGGATATATGTATCCCTGTGGCTGATTTATGTTGAGGTTTGACAGAAAACAGCAAAATTCTTTAAAGCAATTATCCTTCAATAAAAAAATAATTTAAAAAAATGAGGTCTGCTGCATTGTAGGCAGATTCTTTGCTGCTGAGCCATCGAAAGACCACGTACTACAATATTATTGAATATAGTCACCATGTTGTACATTACATCCCCATGACTTGTTTATTTTATAAGTGGACATTTGTACCTCTTGACCCCCTACCCCCTTTATCCATTTTATCCACCCCTCAACCCTCCTCCCACCTGGCGACCACCATTCCATTCTCTATATCTATGAGTTTAGTTTTATTCTGTTTGTTCATTTGTTTTGTTTCTTACATTCCACATATAAGTGAAATCATATAGTATTTGTCTTTCTTTGACCTGTTTCACTGAGCATAATGCCCTCAGGATCCATCATGTTGTCACAAACAGCAAGATTTCGTTCTCTTATGACTGAGTAATATTCCATTATAAGGCTTCTCTGGTGGTTAGTGGTCAAGAATCCACCTGCCAATATAGGAGACACCGGTTTGATCCCTGGGTCAGGAAGAGCCCCTGGAGAAGGAAATGGCAACCCACTCCAGTATTCTTGCCTGCGAAATCCCATGGACAGAGGAGCCTGGTGGGTTACAGTCCATGAGATCACAAAAGAGCAGGACACTACTTAGCAACTAGACAACAACAAATATTCCATTTTATATATATATATATATGTATATATCTATCTTCTTTATCCATTTGACTGTCAATGGATGTGGTTGTTTCCATATATTGGTTATTATAAATAATGTTGCAGTGAACACAGTGGTGCATATATCCTTCTGAATTAGTGTTTTCACTTTCTTCAAATAGATACCCAGAAGAGGAATGGCTGGGTCATATGGTAGTTCTGTATTTATTTGAGAAACCACCATACTGTTTCCCACAGGGGCTGCACCAACCCAGATCTAACGTTTCAAGTCTCAGTTGAGACAGTCCTTGGAATGAGTCTATTGCTCCAAAGAATCTCCATAGGCAAATATGAACTTGTATAAAAATGTAGTTATTTTTTATTCCTCTTTTGTTAATTTAGCAGAAATCCTGCTGAAAGCTTTTTCTTCTTTTTCTATGCCCAGCTGCCTGTGTTTTTGTCTTTGGCCTCTGGTTGGCTCTTGGTAAACCAGCTGTGGTGGTAGACCCTCAGTGTTCATCAAGCACTTACTATGTGCCAGGCATTGTACTAGACTCAATAAATGTTGAGCCTCTACCAAATCCTCGGTTCTTTTGTTATTATTTCCATCTTAAAGATGAGGAAACTGAGACCATGAGAGTTTAAATCCTCACCCAAGGCCAAAGCCAAAGCTGATATTCACATCCTTTGGTTCTTAATCATATTGTTGTACTTCCTCATGAAGAAGTATAGGCTCAGCAAGGACCTTCCGTATAGCGCAGGGAGCTATATTCAATATCTCATAATAGCATATAACGGAAAAGAATCTGAAAAAAGAAAAAATATATAGACATGTATAGCTGAGTCAATTTTCTGTAACCTGAAACAGCGTAAATCACCTATAAGTGAGTGAAGTCACTTAGTCGTGTCTGACTCTTTGCGACCCCGTGGACTGTAGCCCAGCAGGCTTCTCCATCCATGGGATTCTCCAGGCAAGAGTACTGGAGTGGGTTGCCATTATGAAAGAAACACAGGCGTTACCGAGGCAGCCTGTAGGTCTTGCCCGAGGTGGGTGACCTTGCTGGGCTCCAGGGGTTGGAGGGTGGAGCTGACAGCTCTGTGATGTTTAGTTCTTGAACGGACTTCTGTCAGAGCTATTGAAGACCCTTGACTAAGACTGTGCAGCATGAATGGGAGGGGGAGTGGGGAGTAACAGCAATACGGCTCCAGAGTCTCACCGCGTGGGGTAGTCCGGTTTGAAAATCCACTGTGAGGCCTGCAGACAACCTGAGCGCTGCTTATCTTGCTGATAACAGCTCAGCAGTGTTAGCAGCACTTGCTTGTTAACACAAGGGGAGGGAGAAGGAAGGGGACACTTCAATGTGTCAGTATTGACACTTGGTAGACATTCTAGTAGTGAATTTGGTGGAGAAAGTGTTTTAAATGATCTAAAATAAGATTTATCTGTGCTATCTCTACATACGTTCTCATAATTTTTTTTAAGCATGATTGTTTCTATCCAGAGAAATATTATAGACATATTTTGCTTATGTGATATTTTTGAAATGATTTAGCAGAGGATGCGGATATTTTTGGGCTTCTCAGGTGGTGCTAGTGGTAAAGAACCTGCCTACCAGTGCAGGTAGATGTAAGAGACACGGGTTCAATCCTGGGTTGGGAAGATTCCCCTGGAGGAGGGCACAGCAACCCACTCCAATGTTCTTGCCCGGAGAATCCCATGGACAGAGGAGCCTGACGGGCTACTGTCCATAGGATCGCAAAGAGTCGGACACGACTGAAGCGACTTAGCACACAGATGTTTTTTGGTACTGTATAATGGAGAAAGCTCTAGATAGTTGTGTGGAAGGCTGTGTGGTGACTTGCTAGGTGAGTTTGCTGAGATAGTCTCCCCTCTGGGTCGTAATCACCACATCTGAGAAATGTAAGGTATAGACTGGATAATTTCTAATCCTTTCAGCTCTGAAATTCTGTGATTCTGATTGTCTATTGTTGTCATCTGAATTTCTCATTGCCACTTAAAGCATGGAAACCAAGCCACTGGTAGAGCAGGAAGGTAGAGCCCTGGATTTCTCCTGAAGGAATGCCACCCTGCCTCAGCGTGGAATGAGGAATTCCATACCAGAGGCTCAGGGTGGAAAGCTACAACTCAAGCCCTGAGTTTTTCCTGTAGGCTCCAACACTAAAATGAGATATTCCTGTGAATAAGTTTATTTTTAAGTTATCTTTGTGTTCCCCTTCATTGCTAAGATATATGACTGCTAACTATATGATTATCTGAAGAAATTTGCTAAATTATGTCTTATACCAGAGAGCCCATCTGTGACTACAGAAGAAACTGGTACGAGTGACAACAAGTGAATTCGGTTTGAGACTAAAAGAGTTTATTGCAGTGTTGTATTTAAGAATAAACAAAATGAAAACTTCAAACAACTTAAATATGTACAAACAGCTTATATACATTACAGTACTTCCATGACATGGAACATCATGCAACTTTAGAACAAGGTTGGTCTGTGTGTACTGATGTGGAAAGATCTCTAGGACAGATTAAATAGAAAAGCAAAATAATGATCTCATTATGTTTTTAAAAAGGCATATTATGTGTTTATGAGTGTATAAGCTTTTTCAAAGAATGAACAATACACTATTAATAGTGGAATTTGGATTTGAAGGAGAAAAAGGAGTTTAACTTCATTTTATACCTTCTATTATTCTTAAATTTCATAATAAAAATACTTTTGGTAAAGGAGAGAATTTAGATTTTAGTTGAGTTTTTGAGGTAGTCTAATATTTCCTTTAGTGTTAGTTGCTCAGTCGTGTATGACTGTTTGCAACCCCATGAACTGTAGCCTGTCAGGCTCCTCCGTCCATTGGATTTTCCAGGCAAGAATACTGGAGTGGGTAGCCATTTCCTTCTCCAGGGGATCTTCCGGACCCAGTGATTGAACCTAGGTCTCCCACACTGCAGGCAGACTCTTCACCATCTGAACCACCAGGGAAGCCCAGTACTTTCTTAGAAAAATCTTTATAAACAAAGCATACTGAGCAAAGCAAGGTGTTGTCAGTAAACACTAGTCTCCCAGTATTAGATAACCCCCTATCTCCCCAGCCTTTACTGTCCTCTTCTTAACACATAGCTTTCAGATTACATATCCTCTAACCCCAAATTGTCAGTGACTCCCATGGTCTGTCTTAAACAAGTCTGGAAGTGCATTATTGTGGACCAGCAGCTCACGGGCCTGCTGGTTCATCATCCGTGCATTCAGCAGTATTTGTCAAGGACCTGCTGGGGACTTCCCTGGTGGCTCAGACGGTAGAGCATCTGTCTACAATGTGGGAGACCTGGGTTTGATCCCTGGGTCGGGAAGATTGCTTGGAGAAGGAAATGGCAACCCACTCCAGTACTCTTGCCTAGAAAATGCCATGGACGGAGGAGCCTGGTGTCCATGGGGTCACAAAGTCGGACATGACTGAGTGACTTCACTTTCTTTCTTTCTTTCTTTGCTGGGGACAGGATACAATGCTAGTTCCAGGATGTGTAGGTGATGGGTGTGCTTTTCAGAAACTGTATATGACTTCTTGGAGCCTCAATCTTCTCACTTGTAAAACAAATTGTCGGGATTAAATAGAAAAGCAAATGCAAGACTCCTTGCCCAGGCCCCAAAGGACAATATTTGCTTGCTTGACTCACCCTTCTCTCTGTATTGAAAGCCAAGTCTGATCCCCACTACTCTTCTGCATGTTTCCTTTGGTTCCTATTCCTAAACTGTGCATTGTTCTAGCACACAACCCACTGTTCCTTGCTTTCATTTTTGCTGGTTATATCCCCCTTGCTTGCATGCCCATCACTTCTCTTTCCTGGGCAAAGACTATCCTTCAGGATCTGGTTCATATGTTGCCTCCTCTATGCAACTTTTCCTGGTCCTGTTCTTTAACAGGAAAAGAGTCCAAGAGTAATGTCTTCCTCTTAAGAATTTGAATAGCTCATTCTGGTCTCCCTATCTTTATGTCATTTATATTATCACTTATGACACCGTACCTTAATTGGCAGCTGTCTGCCCCGTACTAGATATCTTTCCTGAGAGCAGTAACTAAGTTTTGTTCATGTCTAGAAGTCATCTGTGTGTCTCCATGTTCTCAGAAAATATGAATGACTTCATTTTTATGATTATCCAAATATCATTTTTACTTTTCTTTAAAAGATTGATGGTGGTTCAGTCGCTAGGTCATGTCCGACTCTTACGACCCCATGGACTGTAGCCTGCCATGCTCCTCTGCCCACAGGATTCTCCAGGCAAGAATACTGGAGTGGGTTGCCATTTCCTTCTCCAGGGGATCTTCCTGACCCAGAAATCAATCCCTGGTCTCCTGCACTGCAGGCAGAGTCTGTATTGACTGAGCTATGAGGAAAGCCCATTTAAAGACTGAAGTGAAGTGAAAATCACTCAGTCATGTCTGACTCTTTGCGACCCCATGGACTATACAGTCCATGGAATTCTTCAGGCCAGAATACTGGAGTGGGTAGCCTTTCCCTTCTCCAGGGGATCTTCCCAACCCAGGGATCAAACCCAGGTCTCCTGCATTGCAGGCGGATTCTTTACCATCTGAGCCACAAGGAAAGCCCATTTAAAGATTAGTATGAAGCTAAAAATGAGGATATGTTCTTGAAATCCACTCCCAACAGCAGGTTAGACAGAGTTTCTTTCCCCCTTCCGGGATTAATCTTGGAAATTGTAGAGTTGCTATTGCTGAAGAATGTTCAGGAAAAGAGAGGCCTCTGTCTAGGGTGGTCCAGGCAGTCACTGCCCTTGAGTAACTGGCTCATAAGATCTTATCTGATGAGGTCAGATCTTCTCCTGATAATTTTAAAAAGCAAACAAACTACACCCACTATAAGACAACTCCTAGCAGAAATAAAGGAGATTAGAAAGAAAAAAAAACATAGGTTTTAGATGCATGTGAGAAAACATTTCATTTTTTATATTTCTTTCCATCCTTGTTGTTAGTTATACAGTATAGCTATGACCATAGCGTATACACAGTTTAATGTTCTGCTCTTCTCAACATGATTTCCTACACAGTTTCCTCTGTTTTTATGGGCATTTTGACTCTGATTTCTCAGTGAAAGGATTGGAGTTCAGTTGATACCTTTCTTGAGTAAGAAATGGAGACACTAAAGCAAAGATGTAGCCTGAGGAACTGTCAGCATTGTGTATTTTTAAAAGATGTGATCTTATTCTGATACTGCTGAGATATACTGGAGCACAAATATTATCAAATGATTTTATTAAAGCTTACAGCACAATAAACGAGATTAAGATTGTGAGCCAATTTAAAATGTTTTATTAAATGGAAATACAGCATCTTTAAGAGATTAAACAGACTTTTGCCCAAGCAATGGCTCTTTATTCACAAAAGTGTGTGGGGAACAGCTGGAAGGCAGCCTTTTCTTATCAGCAGATTTGTGTAACTAGCTTCAAGTTGTTTGCTAATGAAGTCCAGGTCTCCCACAACTAATAGAACGGAATAATTTTACATACAAGAATCAAACCCTAGCCTCCTTTTTCAGAAGAAATTAATTTGACTGGTGCCTGCAGGCAATGAGGTGTGTTTAACATGTGGAAATCATTAGGCTAAATACCAGAATCTCTTTGAGGTCTGTGGATATAGTCTAAGAGAGAGAGAGAGAGGCATTTAAAACCAAACTGTACAGAATTCTAACAAGCACTATATACTCATTCTTGGAACTAATCCTCTGTCTTTGGCCCCAGGCTAAATTGACTAGATTTTTTACTCCCTTTGTTGATTTCAAGCCACATTCACTCCATTCTACAATGAGAACCAACTGCCCTTTAATGTGATTTTGTAGCTTTCCTATAGGGAGGTTCTTAATTATTTTGCTATTTCTATCATCTGTCAGAATCATTCATATAAATGTCAGTTAAAGGTAAGTTTACCCTCTGGGCCAGCTCTCCTGTTAGGGATTGGTATATTTTATTATTTCAGATGGCCCCTGATTTACGATGGCTCGACTTAAGATTTTTTGACTCTATGAATAGGTGAGAAGGCCATGTGCATTCTGTAAAAACTGTGGTTTGAATTTTGAATTCTGGTCTTTTTCTGGGTTAGTGACAGATGGTGCATACTCTTTGGTGATGCTGGGCAGTGAAGCCCCCAGTCAGCCATGTGATCACGATGGTAAACTACCCGTATACTTAGAACCATGCTGTATTCACACAACCATTCTGGTTTTCACTTTAAGTACAATATTCCATGGGCTTCCCAGGTGGTGCTAGTGGTAAAGAACCTGCCTGTCAATGCAGGAGATGCTGGAGACAAGAGTTCGATTTCTGGATCAGAAAGATCCCCTGGAGGAGGGCATGGCAACCCACTCCAGTATTCTTGCCAGGAGAATGCCCATGAACAGAGGAGCTTGGTGGGCTACAGTCCATAGGGTCTCAAAGAGTCAGACAGGACTGAAGTGACTTAGCATGCATGCATGCACAATATTCCATAAATTACATGAGGTATCACCTAACAATTATACAAAAGTCTTTATGTTAGATGATTTTATTCAACTAATGTAGGAGTTCTACACACACTTAAAGTAGGCTAGGCTAAGCTATGACGTTCTGTACATTGGTGTATTAAATGCATTTTCAACTTATGGTGGATTTATCAGGACCCCCATTGTAAGTCAAGAAAAATCTGTATCCTTGCTTTACTCTGCTTATTGTGCATGGGTGCCGAGTCACTTGAGTCGTGTCCGACTCTGTGATGCTATGGACTGTAGCCCGCCAGGCTTCTCTGCCCATGGGGATTCTCTAGGCAAGAATACTGGAGTGGGTTGCCATGCCTTCCTCCAGGGCATCTTCCCAACCCAGGGATCGAACCCACATCTCTTATGTCTCCTGCATTGGCAGGCAGGTTCTTTACCACTGGCACCAGCTGGAAAGCCCATAACCTCCTATAATTTAGCACAGGGATGATGATTGGATTTGTTTTCCAAAGGAGTGACTGCATCTTTGTGTGGTTTTCTATGGCTTGATCTATAAGAGGACCCACAAAAGGTTGGTCCTATATTTTTTTTTTTCTACTTTCATTTATGGCCTAAAGAGAGGTATTCAGTCCTATTAGTCACCTGAACCAGCTACAGTGAGTCCCAAGAAGACCTGCAACAACTCTGTTAGACTATAAGTTAGTCTGAATTCCAGTGACAACTTGCACTGGGCAAGGTCTCTAAAATATTAGAGGATTCAGAAGAAATCTTCTCAATGAGAAACCTATGAAATACCTTTGGTTCTGGGGGTTCTACCAGATTTAGACTGCTTAGACATGGCTGACCAACAGTAAACCCTGTAAGCAGTTACTGTTTATTATTTCTAGTCTCCTCCTCCAAACCCCACTCCTATCCCATGTCTGACTCCTGCTCTCTCCCACTGTTTATGTATCACCTGTGACATTATGAAGCTGCTCTTGCCCTGGGATAAGGTAGGAATGTCAGGGTGAGAGACAAGTTCTGAGGCAGAGATGAGGCAAGATCTCCCTGTATTCCTGGCATCCTGGCAGTATTTCCTGGCAGGAGGAGCCTGGTTATCTCAAGAGGCAAAGATCTTGTGTAGTAATGCAAAAAACAGTGTTGGAGGTGCTCCAGGGAAGGAGATGGCATGTAAAGCTGATGGATTTTCAGTGGCTGAGATAGTGGGAAAAGGTGTTGAAGGACAGAACATCAGGAGCCTAGCGGGGATGGAACAGCGTTCGGTATTTGTGTGTTCAAGGAACCTGCAGCCGGAGCAAAACCTGGCAAGGCGACAGGGGCAGGGCCTGTGAGGTCATGAAGGTGAAGCTGGGAAGTGTGGAATTTTCTTTGATTCTTTGTGATAAGAACCGGGAGAATTTTTGAGCAGCAAATGGTATAATCATTGTCACAGTTCAGCTTTAGTCTGTGTGTGAGCTTTAGGGTTTTGTGCTCTTATTTCCCTTTTCTTCCTTGGTATTATCCAAGTTGTCAACTCTGTAATTTCTAAAATTCTTGAACACTTCTCCCCATGCCCCTTAATCACATACTTCCTTGTACTGTTTAACTTTTCATGCTTTTGTCTTATCACAAGTAGATTATAAGGGTCATAAGGGCCATATCTATTTCCCCTGCTGTGCCTCAGGCACTGGGTGTCCAATAAATATTTGCTGATTGGATAATAGCAGCCAATTACTGTATGTAAGTACAGCCACAGCTTCCTTCCTGTGGGGCATAATTTACAGCTAAACATTTTTCAAGAGAGAGAGCAAGCCTAGTGGATTTGATTTATGTAGGTTAAAAAAAAAAAGAAATATTCAGAATCAGTTTTGTGATCTTGGTGTTTGCCAACATATTTTTAGGAAACTTAGGATAATCCTTTTATTTTTAAAATCCCATGGATTATTTTTAGCTTCAAACAGCGTTCTTATTTTGCCTAAATTAGGCAAATGGAGTAATAACCAGCCACAGAGTGAAGTCAGGGCTGCTTGACTCTTTGAATAGTGAAAGGTAGCCTTTTTTCGTGCACATGTAAAGATGCTGATGGGATGAAACTCTTGTTTGGGATTTGGGGCAGGGTTTTCTCTCCTTCCCCTTTCCCTAATTTGAATGAAATTTTCATTGTCCCTGTAATTTCATTTACCAAGTGTTTCATCACAGTCTCATGATTGTTGGAGACTTCTGCTTTCAAGCTATCAAAGACAATTTGCTTTCTTCTCTTGAAAATCCCTCCAAACAATTGAAAAGGGCAAAAGGTCAGGAATATTTTCTGCATACTCTATTCTATAAACCTAGGAGATGTCTATAACCCCAAACCACACAGAACTTGAAGACGGAAAGCAGATTAAGTGATGGCAAATGAGTTTGCAGAGAGAGATGGCCAAGAATAAAATGCTTGTGGGAGAGTGAGGAGAGAGGACCAGAAGTCACTGATATACTCACAGAATCCCAGGAAGGCTCAGAAATAAGTTCCCAGTTCCCCAGGGATGAGACAGAAGGCCTTAGGATGTTTGTGGGGAGGATGTGAGAGTTGACAAGAGGTGTGAGGGCACCCTACATTGACTAAGGAGAGAAGTTCTTCAATAGCAGTTCTGGAACAGAGAGAATGACCAATGCAGAACGGGGCAGAGTGAAGAGGGCTCCATGAGGGATGTATCCAGGGTGAACAATGACATTGCCTAAAAAAGAAGGAAATGGAAGTCTGGGTTTAAATCCTGTCTCTATCACCAGTGAACTATGAATAAAGCAAATCAGTTAATGTCTCTGGTCTTCAGATTCCTCTTTTGTTAAATTAAAGGTTAGAACATGCGATATTTAAGGTCCATTCAAACTCTTGATATTTTGACATGATGTTGGGTAGAAGGCAATAAAACCCCAGTAGTTCCACTTCTAGGCATCTGCCAAAGATAACAAAAAGATATTCACACAAATACATCTAAGAAAATATTTGTAGAAGCATTATACATAAGAGCCCCAAACTGGAAACAGCCTAAATATCCATCAGTTGGTAAATATTTAACAAAATGTGAAATATTTATACAATGGAATACTATTTAGCAATTAAAAAGAAGGCACTATATATGCTACAACATGGATGAACCTTGAAAATGTTATGCTAAGTGCAAGAAAACCAGATACAAAAGACTGTATTGTAAGATTGCCTTTATATGCAATGTCCAGAAAAGGCAAATGTGTAAAGATAGAAAATAGATGCATGGTTGTCTGAAGCTGAAGTGAGAATGGGGATTAAGGGCAAACAGGCACTTGTGGGATGATGAAATTTTCCAAAACTGGCTTGTGGTAATGGTTGTAGAACTTTCTAAATCTACCAAAACTCATTGCATTGTACATTTATCATTATAAATTATACCCCAATGAAGCTGTAAAGAAGAAAAAATAACCAACCAACAAAGGGTAAGGGATGGAGAGGTATAAGTGACTCAAGGTTGGCAACATGCTGATTATTGTTGAGGGTGAGTGATGGATAGTGAGGGCTCATTATATTTTTCTTTCTACTTCCGTGTATGCTTGAAATTTTACATAATAAAAAAGTCTAAAGATATAAGAATAAGGAAAAAAGGCAACCACAAGCCTATTCTGTGGGTGTCAGGTAACACTTGTGATATGTATTTTACATGTGATAGCAGGGAATGTTATAGACATGCTTAGGATATAAGTTAAACCCCATTGACAGCAAATCTGTAGTATAGCAAGTCCCCGTTTTTTCTTTTTTAACTTAAAAAAATGGAGATATTATTGATGTAAGTTACAGGTAACTTACATGTAAGATATGTAAGATATAAGATATATATATAAGATATAACTTACATGTAAGATATGTTACAGGTGTACTTATATAGTGATTCACAATTTTTAAAGGTTCTAGTTCACTTAAGACTCTTATCATATTTGGGGGCTCTATTTCTATTAAGTCATTTTTAATGTGGTAGCCCTTCCCTTTACTTCAGCAGGCACTTGAGAAAAGCATGGTGACCACATCTTCAGAAAGAAGGTTTCATTTTTATCAGCATATTCTGTTTAAGTAAGTTTTACACATTTTAGAGAGGATAAAGTTAAAATAGGCTTTCCGGCTTTACAGGGAACCCTCCATCTTAGAAAAGTAGACCATCTAAAACCATGTCATTTGGAATAGTTGTCAATAGCTAGATTTTTTTTATACTTGAAACTTAGAAGCACTATCCCATTGCAGAGGCTGTGTGTTGTCAAAAGTGGGTATAAGAATCAGTATTATTTTTCTTGTTTACTGTGTACTTGTGCTTAGTCACTTCACTCATGTCCGACTCTTTGTGACCCTATGGACGGTAGCCTGCCAGGCTCCGCAGTCCATGAGATTCTCCAGGCAAGAATACTGGAGTGGGTTGTCATTTCCTTCTCCAGGGGATCTTTCTAACCCATGGATCAAAGCCATGTCTCCTGTGTCTCCTGCATTGTAGGCAGATTCCTTACCCACTGAGCCACCTGGGAAGCCCACTGTATACTTGTACAAGGATCTATTTTTAAACATCATATCAACATTCTGAAGAAGATCGCTTTTTTGTGCTTATTTTATGATGAGAAAAGTTAAGGCCAAGGAAGCGGAATAATTTGCCTGAGAGCAAGCAGCCGGTTAATGTTTGGGCTGGGACCACCTGACACTCTATAGATTGTGCTCTCATTGGTTTTATTCTCGTGGTTGTATTGGAACATGTTTTATGTCAGAAGCCTTTCTGCCACAAACCTCAGGCTAACTTATGTGGCGCCCTCCCTTAGTGGAGTGGACGTGAGGTGGATGAGAAAGAGGAGGAGGCATTCTCCTGGGGTGAGATACTGTACATGTCGATCCCTGTTATGGCAGTGACCATCCTTGTGGCAGGTTTAGGCTGCCTCATGCTAAAAATGTTACAAATGATTCCTGAGCTTTGATTTGAACGTTATGGAGACAATTGCCTGAAAGTCAGATCCCTATATAATTAATATAATACAATCCCATGATTATTATTTCTCACTTGTCTCTTGGCTTCCAGTCCATTCTTGAACTTGCCACCCAGCTGTGTTACTTCCATGTATAAAAAACCATCAATCAATAAACCTCATTGGCTACAGAGTAAAGTCTGAAATCTTTGGTGTTCAGAGCTCCCCATATTTTGCTTCACCCTGTCTTCTACCCTCCCTCCCACTGTTTCCCATCGGATACCCTATGCCCATGACATCTGGTATATTCCACTGTTTGTACTCCTTTGTGTATTGTTTTGTTCCTACTGACTACCATTCCCCGATTCCCCCTTCTCTACTTGGCCAGCTCCTATTCAGCCTTCAAAGCCCCAGTGAAGCATTATCTCCTATGGGAAGCCTTCTCTGATTTTTCCCTCATCAGCAATAGGCTCTTCCTTCTCTGGATCTTCATGATACTCTCTACACACCTCAGTTACGTGTGATTTTTGTACTTATGTACATGCCTCAGCTCCTTCAGGCTGGAGACCTGGTAGCCGCATCTTTGTGTCTTATCACCCACTTCTGTGTCTGGCATTTACTAGGCCCTTCAGGGAATGTCGGTAGAACTAATTTTTCCACAGAAATCTGATTTACACGTTTTAAAGACTTTTAACAAATTGTCTTTATGTGGAAAAGAAATGGGAACTGGCCTGGAAGTATCAAGATAAGATACTTACAATGTATCAGAAATACAGTCCTATTCCTTAAGGTCAAATATATTCCAAGTATCAACCAGGATGCTAATATTCCCACTATGCCCTCTTCCCCGCTCCAGTGTCTCATCTAACTGTTTTTTGTGGGGGAAGGTGTAGTCAAATGAGAGTCCAGGTGCTGGTCAGGGATGAGATACATGTTCCTAGGAATTTTCCAGTTTATCATAGGAAAGAAGACACCACTTACATTAAATAATTTCTAAGGTCCCATAGCATCTGCCTACAATGCGGGTAGACCTGGGTTCGATCCCTGGGTCGGGAAGATCCTCTGGAGAAGGAAATGGCAACCCACTTCAGTACTCTTGACTGGAAAATCCCATGGACGGATGGAGCCTGGTAGGCTACAGTCTGTGGGGTCACAGAGAGTCGGACAAGACTGAGCGACTTCACTTTCACTATCAAGATCCCATCAAACTCTGAAATATTTTTAGTTGTTTTAGTCTCCATCTTTTAGCAAATAAGAGAAAGGAAATTTTGGTTAATCACTCGCTAGATATTTTGAATCATAGGACCATATGTGGTGACCTATTTGGGATCAGACTGGCCGGTTCTTTGAACTTGACCTTCAAACCATCTGTTTGAACCATCCGTATGTTCAGATCATTTGGTTATAAGCTATAGTTTGTGTGACTGCTTACCAGTATTTTATGGATAAGAAGATTCCTGTGCTTTCGTGGTGATAATCCCCAATAGATTTATATTTCAAGGGAGATAGTCTAGAAACATGGAATCTTTTTATGAGAGAAAATAATTTCTACAGAACTTGAATAGTTTTTTTCCCTCCTCTGCTTCTAATATGTTTCCTGCTAGTCGCTGGGTAAGTGTTAAAAGTAAAAATTCACCTTTCTTTGGGAAGGATGAGCTGAAAATGATTTCTGTTTCCCTTGAAAACTGGTTTGCAGAACTGTCAAATTATTCATCCATATCGAGTGGGAGAGCATCTGGTTTTCCACAGTGCCCCCCCTCCTTTGTCCCATGATCGTTTAGTGGACATTTTATGAGCTCACTTGGAGGGTGTTGCTCTCCTGACCATCATCTTTTCATCTGGGTTAGCTGGCTCAGTGCATTAATTTCCATTCTTAATTAACACTTTAAGCATGTGAGCTAAGACAGTTCACCTACAAAAACAAATGAAAATGCCGCACTGCAAAGCAAAGCAGGTTTCCTGTCATGTGCTGGGGAGAAAATAACTCTGAACTTTCTCCCTGCCCTCCTTTTGCATCACCCTTGAAGGAGAGAGACTTCCTAGTTGGATTTCCCACTTCTTGTTTCATATTTGATATTGTACATTATTATACTTTGAGCCATTAAAACTATAATTTCTGCCTTCATTCATTTGATTTTTATTATGTTTTAGAACTTTGTATGGGAAGATCTACCTGTCATGCCTGCCATATCCTACTCTGCTTCTCTTCTCTGAAAAAGACTGTTTCTGTGCCCTAGAGCCCTGCAGAGCAGAAACCACAAAAACGGGAAAAATTGGGGAACTGGGGCCTGGTTTCTGGGCGAACTCCTTTAGGGGAACAGCTCTGTAGCCAGAATAAACATTCCACTTTGGTAGAGATAACTACTGGGTTTTCCATTACCCACGCCAGTGAGGTCATAAAGAGTATGGTTACTTTAATGAGCGTCGTGTTTTGTTTAAAGTGTGTATTGCTTGGTAGAAAATGCTCAGAGCTCAGAAGCCAGAGGACTGGGTCCCAGTTAATGTTTTGCTGCTGATGACAAGTTACGCAGAAAACACTTGGCCGCCTTCTTCCTCCCTCTGCCCTCTCTTGCCGTGTACAGAGTGAGGAAGGCTGCGGGGTGGGCTTGGGTAGATGGACCTGTTCTCTGGAGGGCCAGCACCACTGTGTATCTTGACTCGAATCTCACAGCCCTCAAAGATAGCAGACAGGGCTTTCTCTCCCATTATCCTGTGGGTGCGAGAGAGTGAAGTAAATCCAAGAAGATGTATGTGTTGTGTTAGTTGCTCAGTCGTGTCTGACTCTTTGCAGCCCCATGGACTGTAGTCTGCCAGGCTTCTCTGTCCATGGGATTCTCCAGGCAAGAATACTGGTGTGGGTTTCCATTTCCTTCTCCAGGGGATCTTCCCGATCCAGGGGTCAAACCCCGGTCCCCTGCATTGCAGGCAGATTCTTTACCATTGAGACACGAAGGCAGAAGGCTCGGTAAGTGCTTGCTTCAGAGGAAAAAAAAAAAAAACCTGAGAGGAAAAACAAGTTGAATTCAGTAGAAGGTCCACGCAGGAACCAGAATAACCATGGGCAGAACAGGAAGCAATGGGAGGAAAGGGTGAGCCTGTTCCAGCCCTGCACAGGCATTCCTGAGATGGTCACACTGCCCGTAAGTTCTCGCCCTTCACATTGTGTAAGTGAACCCTACAATGAGAAGTAAATAGAAAATAACAGTTTCTATCACCTTGTGTAATAGTTTCCCACCATTGTTTGGGGGTGAAATATTTCACCTAAGTAAATTTACCAGGTAAGTGGTTTCCACCTGTCAACATTTCAACCAGCTGGAATGGAAATGTTCTCCACCTTTCTGCCCTCTGTCTTCTGAGTATAAACTGAGGAGAGACTGCCCTCCGTGTTTCTGCCTCCTGCAGGCTCTTTCTCAGACATTAATCCCATCCTGTCTCACCCAAGCTTCAAATGCTAGAAATTGGTCCCTCTGCTTTCAGGATCAAGTTCAAACTCCTTCGCTTAGATATGAAAGGCCTCATTAACTGGTTCTGCTCCAACTCTCAAGTGTCATTTCCTTCCCCCTTTCCAGAGGCATTCTGTACTTCAGCCATTCTGAACTATTTCTTACACTTACGTATGTTATGCGTGCCTAGTCACTGAGTCCTGTCTGACTCTTTGCATCCCCATGGACTGTAGCCCGCCATGCTCCTCTGTCCATGGGATTTCCCAGGTAAGAATAGTGGAGTGGGTTGCCATCCCCTTCTCCAGGGGATCTTCCCGACCCAGGGACTGAACCCAGGTCTTCTGCATTGCAGGCAGATTCCTAACCGTCTGAGCCACTAGGGAAGCCCTTCTTACAGTTAGTTGAATTTAAGCTTTCACACATACTGTTCTTTCTGCATGGAGTGCCCCCCTGCCTTACTGAGCTGCATTCCCGATGTGAGATGCTCCTAGGTGTATCCTCCTCTTCTCAGCCCCTGACTCCCCCACATAAATAGGATGATGCCCATCTGGATTCCCCCAGGGTGTTTTACCACAGATTACTGTACTGTAACTGTGGGTCTGCTGGTCTGCCTCCCCAGCAATGGTGATTATAGCCTTTAGTGAGCAGTTACTAAGTATTAGGCGCTTTTCTAAGAGTTTAATGTGTATTAACTCATTTCATCTTTATAGCAGCATTTTTCAATAGGTGCTATTATTTTCTCTATTTTAAGGAGGAGTAAATTGAGTCACAGGACACTGTACAACTCACCCACAGTCTTGCTGCTACTGCTGATAGAAGTAGGATCTTTTTAAAAGGCTTTTTAGCCATTTTATTTTAAACTGTTTTAGTTACAACATTTTTAAAAAATTAATTTATTTCTCATTTTTTGCCATGCTGGGTCTTTGTTGCTGCACGGGGGCTTTCTCTATTTGCATCAAGTGGGTGCTACTGTCTAGTCATGATTCACGGAGTTGCTCATTGCGGTGGCTTCTCTTGATGCAGAGCACAGGCTTTGGAGCCAGGGGCTCAGTAGTTGTGGCCCAGGGGCCTAGTTGCTACAGGGCAGGTGGAATCTTCCTGGACCAGGGATTGAACCTGTGTCCCCTGCATTGCAAGGAAGAGTCTTAACCACTGGGCTACCTGGGAAGCCCTGAGGTAGGATTTGATCCCAAGCACTTTGTCTCCACAGCCCGAATCACCCCACCCCCTGCCTGTCTGTAGCGACCGCACCCCTCATTAGGGAATGCAGTGGGCACGCTGTGTTTCTGTAACAAAGGAATGAGTGAATGCAGGGATGCGCTGAGCTTACTGAGGCCAGTTGGTCTAAAATGAAGATCTACCAGATTGTCATTTAAACATCTTCTGTTTACTTGACTGCCTCCTCTTTGTTGGTTGTCAGTTTTTGATGTGATCCCTGCTAATCTTACCTTCAGTCAGTTCAGTCACTCAGTCATGTCCGACGCTTTGCAACCCCATGGACTGCAGCATGCCAGGCCTCCCTGTCCATCACGAACTCCCGGAGTTTACTCAAGCCTATGCCCATTGAGTCGGTGACGCCATCCAACCATCTCATCCTCTGTCTTCCCCTTCTCTCGCCTTCAATCTTTCCCAGCATCAGGGTCTTTTCAAATGAGTCAGCTCTTCGCATCAGGTGACCAAAGTATTGGCCTTTCAGCTTCAACATCAGTCCTTCCAATGAACACCCAGGACTGATCTCCTTTAGGACGGACTGGTTGGAGCTCCTTGCAGTCCAAGGGACTCTCAAGAGTCTTCTCCAACACCACAGTTCAAAAGCATCAATTCTTCAACGCTCAGCTTTCTTCACAGTCCAGCTCTCATATCCATACATGACTACTGGAAAAACCATTGCCTTGAATAGGTGGACCTTTGTTGGCAAAGTAATGTCTCTGCTTTTTAATATGCTGTCTAGGTTGGTCATAACTTTTCTTCCAAGGAGTAAGCGTCTTTTAGTTTCATGGCTGCAGTCACCATCTGCAGTGATTTTGGAGCCCCCCAAAATAAAGTCTGTAACTGTTTCTACTGTTTCTCCATCTATTTGTCATGAAGTGATGGGACCAGATGCCATGATCTTAGTTTTCTGAATGTTGAGCTTTAAGCCAATTTTTTCACTCTCCTCTTTCACTGTCATCAAGAGGCTCTTTAATTCCTCTTCACTTTCTGCCATAAGGGTGGTGTTATCTGCATATCTGAGGTTATTGATATTTCTCCCAGCAATCTTGATTCCAGCTTGTGCTTCTTCCAGCCCAGCGTTTCTCATGATGTACTCTGCATATAAGTTAAATAAGCAGGGTGACAATATACAGCCTTGATGTACTCCTTTTCCTATTTGGAACCAGTCTGTTGTTCCATGTCCAGTTCTAACTGTTGCTTCCTGACCTGCATACAGATTTCTCAGGAGGTATGTCAGGTGGTCTGGTATTCCCATCTCTTTCAGAATTTTCCACAGTTTATTTTGATCCACATAGTCAAAGGCTTTGGCATAATCAGTAAAGCAGAAATAGATATTTTTCTGCAACTCTCTTGCTTTTTTTGATGATCCAGCGGATGTTGGCAATTTGATCTCTGGTTCCTCTGCCTTTTCTAAAACCAGCTTGAACATGTGGACGTTCACATTTCACGTATTGCTGAAGCCTAGCTTGGAGAATCTTAAGCATCACTGCCAGCGTGTGAGATGAGAGCAATTGTGTGGTAGTTTGAGCCTTGTTTGGCATTGCCTTTCTTGGGGATTGGAATGAAAACTGACCTTTTCCACTTCTTATTGTCTTATTGGCTTTTTCCGTTCTTATTGTCCTCCTGTTTATACACAGATAGAACTAGCTAGGGAAAAGAGCTTGTGAGGAGGGACTAGAATGATAACTGCTGCAGAAGACAGTGATGGCCTTTTGTAAACCTGTGGCCCTCCCTGGCCCATAGGGAAACCCTTCGTGGTGCAACCAAAGTCCCCAGAGCCTGAACTTCGGAATCCTTACCATGATCTGAGTCCAGTGTGTAGTCAACACTGTTACCATCTTATTGGCGATGTTGTGAAATCAAAGACCCTGATTACAGGAACTCAGTTTTCTCAGGTGAAACTAACTTAACTATCCCTGTTTTCTTGTAATTTCCTTTCAATAAACTGATAGTATCCTTTTAGAAATTATTTTAAATGATCTTCTGTACCAATCTTGTAGCACACGTTTCCCCTTTGGGTGTTTCCAGAAGCAAGACAACACGTCTCTGTTTAGTACAAATTGATTTAAGTGATACCTTTTCCTAACATCTAACCCAGTGCTGGAAACTGCACCGCACCAGAACAAAGAAGTCCCAAGAGGAAGGGGAAACGAAAATTATCATTGAAAGAGTACATGTAATTAAATCATTTACCAGTAAGTCAGTGTAATATGCCTTCTATCATGATATAAAGAGAAAAATAATGCCACGTTGCTTAAAGGGAGGGGGCGGTAAACATAAATCTTTACATTCCAAACTGTAACAACAGAGATGGAGGCATTTGAAGTATACGTTCTGACACTGTGGGCCACTCAGGTACAGGCTCCCCCTATGAGCAGAATTTAGGTAAGCTGATTTGCAAAAGAAAATGGAAGATCTGAGGAAATATAGAGTATTTAAAATAATTTTTTGATCATCATTTTAGGAGTTCCCCCCCTCAAAAATGAACTTAGTTTTCAAGTGACCATTTTCTTACTTGATTAAATTGGGGAGGGGGAAGAGTATACTTTGTCATCAGGGAATGAAATTTCTGAATGTTTGCTTCGCTTTATAACAAGTGTTAGCATATTAAGGTCTTAATCTCAAAAGATTTAGGTCCTTCATCTCAGAATGGTATTATCAATTCTCATTTTTGTTTCATTTTGCTTTTATTTATTTATTTTTTTGGTTTCCCTTTTTTCTTTTCAATTCTAATCTAGAAAATCGTTTGGAACAAAATTTTTAAACTGTGATACTTCTAATCTATTTTTTATGTGTTATAAAGGATACCCACCTTATGTGAAAATATTCAGGTCATGGTAGCTCAGGCCTCTGCTGGACTGCTTGGAGATTTCTTTGCCTTAGACCTGGGTAGGCCAGAGGATTACTGCCCTCCCCCCAACCCCCGCCACCTTAGTAATTCCGAGGATGGAGGACCTTCAGGTGAGAATCACTGCCCTGAAGCTTCACCTTCTGAGGGTTCCGCAGGGACCTCACGTACCTGTGCTCAGGACCCGTGCTGGGCCTTCCGGTTGCCATCCTCTGCTGGTGTCCGCTGTGGCCAGACTCGGTCTCCCACCCCCAAACCCGCTGCTTTCTCCCTCAGAGAACACTTCCTCTGCTTCGCTGCTCCATCTTCCCAGAGGGCAAGAGTTCCTCTGAGTTCTCACCCTTTTCCCCCCACCGCCCCCGCCCGCCCTGCCCCCACCAGTCTTCCAGCATGAAGACCGAGCTAGAGCTTTTGGCGGTACTTGCCTCAGTGATCAGAAAGGAAGAGACATTGCTATGTGCTCAGGATTTCTTAGTGAACTTTCCTCTTCTTCTATCCTTGCTTTTCATTTTTTGTAAAATAAAAAATCTCCTGGGGGTGGTTTCCCCAAAAGGAATAACCTGTCCCAGTGGTTGTCCAAGCCACTACTTTTTAGGAACCTGCAACTACTTATAGGTGGTTTGTTTTGTTTTTATTTGGAAATAATATGTGTTCCAGGAAACACCTCAAATCTTAGGAAAGAATGTAGGATAGAGTAAAATAAAACAAATAAAACATCTTTTGCTTCCCTTGTGTTGTAATGAGAAGTAATTTTCCAGAAAATTGTTATGCATGTTCAAGCATGTGTATTAATATATACAGAAATAGTATTGTACCACTCTATTTCATGGATTCTAAGATGCCATTGCTTGTACACCAATTTCCCATATGTTAAGACATGAAAAAATGTTTTACAGTCAGTAAGATATAGAATATTACTCTTAAAATTGAGACCTTTTTTTCACACATTTAATATCTCGAGCATCAGTCCACATTAGCAGTGACATCTACTTCATTTTTTTATGTCATGGTACTCTACATTCCCAGTCTATATTCAAATACACATGTGCATATGTGTGCTTGTGTGCTAAGTTGTGTCCAACTCTCTGCGACCCTATGGGCTGCAGCTTGTCAGGCTCTTCTGTCCAAGAGTGGGTTGCCATTTCTTCCTCCAAGGGATCTCCCTGACCCAGGGATAGAACCTGTGACTCCTACATTGTAGGCAGATTCTTTACCACTAAGCCACCTGGGAAGCCCATTCAAATATATATTCTACATTTCAAATCCACAACTGTATCATGATTTAAGAATTTTCTTATTGTTGAACATTCATGGTTTTATAGGTTTTCTATATCAGTTTTTATAGAAACATAGATTATTTTTATTTTTTAATTAAATGAAAGAGTCTTTAAATTCTATAGTGTTTTACAGTTTTCAAAAGTTTCACACATATGATTTCATATAATCCCATAACTATCCCTCCACCTTTATATTGCCCCTCCCCTCTCCTCTACCCACTGGTAACCACTAGTTCTCTATATCTGTGGGTCTGCTTCTTTTTTGTTTTATACACTAGTTTGTTGTATCTTTTAGATTCCACATATAAATGGTATCATACAGTGGAATATAGGTTTTTATATTCCAGTTAATGCTACAGTAAACCTCCTTGTTTATATGTCACTGTATTCAAGCAGTTATAGGTTTCTCAAAGTAAATTGTTGGGTCAAAAGGTGTGCACCTTCATTATACTTTTATTTAGTGCAGCTTTTGTAAAATTCTTTAAATAGCTTCTGTGTTTTCAGCGTGAGGAAGGAGTCAAACACCCTGATGCATAGCTTCTGCTAGTGATCCCCTGTCAAGAAAACCTTGAAAGATGGATAGACACATCTAATTAAGCATCTATATTTGTCCATTCATGGGCTTCTTTGGTGGCTCAGACGGTAAAGAATCAGCCTGCAACGCAGGAGACCCAGGTTCAATCCCTGGGTCCCTGGAGAAGGGAATGGCTACCCTCTCCAGTATTCTTGCCTGGAGAATCCCATGAACAGAGGAGCCTGGCAGACCACAATCCATGCAGTCACAGAGAGTCAAACACAGACTGAGCACTAACACTTTCACTTTTTTTTTTCACTTTCACTGTAGTCTTTCATCCTGAGGTGCCTGTTTTTCATTTTTAAGAATTCTAATTGGAAATGTGTTATAATGTTGTAGTCCTTCCCCTAAAACTCCTGCTATTAAATTGTATATCTTAACAATCAACTGAATCAAAGTATGATGTATTTTAGTGTGTGTGTGTGTGTGTGTGTAATATACATATGTAGATGCACTTCAAGACTTACTTGGAAATGATTCTTATTCTAATTTAATGATGAAAATGTAGTTATTTTCCCACTGAGGCAGTCTTGCCCCTAACCAGAGTTTTACAGCTACACTGTGTTTATCTAGCACCAGCTACTCCTCTCTTTTAGAGACTGCACATGTAATTTAAAAACATTCATTTACTGAAGAATACCTTTTCAAGGAAAAATCAAATCACAAACAGCGCCTTGAGAAATGTTAATACCATTTTACTTAGAGTTAAAGCATTTAGAAGCTGATTCCAACCTCCTTAACTTACAGAGAGGAGGAAACACATGACTTAACACATGGTGTCTTGGGCATCTTGCCCAACTGATAATTGACAGTAAAAGAATGTTATTAAGTGAATACGGCGGAGCTTGCAGGCACACTTGAGTCATGAAATGACAGCTTTGGTGCAAATGACAGCCTTCCCTCCTGTCCTGCTGACATACTCACAAATATTCTACCTGCAAACTTTTTTCAGGGTAATCTGTGTCATTTCTCAGGAGCTTGGCTTTGGTGAGCCTGGCCCCTCACACTTGTTTGTCACTTTCTGCTTAATTCATATAAATCTCCTGCAGTTTTCTGTGTAGCACTCTTCCTCCACCTTTATTTTTTAGTTTCCCAGCTGGTGTGTGGTATATCATACAGGCTACCCTCTCCTGACTTTTGGCGCCAGAAGACTTCCATTACATCAGAAGTGGCGCTGTGAGTAGGTCTTAAACAGTTGGCACTTAATAAATGTTGTCGATTGTCTTAGCTTTTTTTTGGTCTCTCTTAAGACCATTCCAGTAGTGCACTGGCAGGGTATCTGAACCAGTGTACTTCTCTGTGCCCCATAGAAGTTGACTTATTTTCTTTCCAGCCATTGATCATTTACCTAGTCAAAAGGCAAAAGCAATCTTGCACGTGTATAATAAAATTGTTAAAACTGATTTCTTGTTATCTGTCACCTGGTATGGAAGGAGATGGTTATTTACATTTTCAGTTGCTTTTGGTGAAACAAAGATCAAAGACCTCTTCTGCAGTTTCCTCTTCTACTTAAACCACAACTTCCTTCCTCTGTATTGAAAGCCTTGGTAACATGCATTAGAATGAGACTTTCTCACCTTGAGTGGCAGATAATAATTTTGTTGGACCAAGATGACATGTGGCCACTTCATCTGTGGGTGCCCCTGTATTTATGAATGGAAGCCCTTGCAACACATTTAGAGGTCTATGAAGAAGTATATTTTGTTTTTATTTCTTCCAGGGAGAAAGACTTTATGGGGGTGTGTCTCACTAATTTTCAATCTTTTTCTGGTTATGGACCCTTCTGAACATCTGATAAAAGCTTGAGGTGGGCGAGGCTTGGTAGCTCAGGACAGCTATGGTTCATTTCAGCACTTCTCTGAAAGTTATTCCCTTTCAATTGTTGTTTAAATAATATGTTAACAAGATGACTCCTCAGGATAATGAAAAGATCACAGTAGAGAAATTACAGTCAGAGCAGGGGTGGGTAGTTCTACACATGACTGAAGCATCAGTGTTCAGCCTGTTGGAGGAGGAAAGGACATCAAGGGGGGCATTTGGTGACCCTCCCACAAAAGGCAAGCACCCCACTCTCAGGACATTCTGATGACCCCAGAGCCCACTCAGGGGCTCTTAGGGGTCTGCAGGCCTCAGGTTGGGACGTTCTGCTCTCAGGCTTGATGGGATTGACTTTCTTGGGTCCAAGAAACCTAGGGGTGGGGGGGCATTATCTGAATTTCAGCTCATGCTTCCCAGGTGTGAGGCCCTGCCAGTCAAGTTACTTCACTTCTTTGAAGTCACTCTTTTCCCACTAAAAGTGGGAAGAAGTAAAACCAGGCACACGGGATGGTGGGAGGCCTACCAGGGATGCTGTGAATAAAGCACCTGCCACATTCAGCTGGTGGCTCTTTTCTCTTTCTCCATCCATCTTTGGTTTCTTTTGTGGGGAGTTTTCTTCCCTAAGGAAATAGATTTCACAGAGTAACAGAAATCACTAGCTGTACTGAGGCTGCTCTCAGAGCTCCAATGCCTTTGCAGAGGTTGGGAAATGGATGTCACTCTTCGACCCCCCCCCCCGCTCCCCCACCCTCCCCCCCACCCCCCACCCCCCGCCACCAAAGACACCAGTGGGGGCACTGCACCTAAACCAGTAAGGCAGTGGGGCCATCCTCGAGGACCCCGAGGGCAGGGGGCAGGGAGCACAGTGCTCATTGACCAAAATGGAACCTCCCTCTAGGACAGTTAACAACAGTGGGAGACGCGCTGATGGGGACGGTAAGGCAGGACAGCGCCCCCTAGAGGATTCCAGGAGAACTCTCCACAGTGGAGGGAAGGCAGGTCTCAGAAAGCTTGGAGAAGGCAGAGAGACGAACCTGGCCTGGGCCAAAGACTGGTCTTACAGCTGATGACTGCTCTGAGAGCAGGGCTTTGTCTTTCCCTTCCTTCTCCTTTTCCTTCCCCTTTTCTTCAAGACCAAAAAACTCTATACCCCAAATCTTAAATATTCCTAGCTTTGTTTGGTGTTCATTTTAAAGGGTATTAAAGGAGGAGAAGGGGGTGACAGCAGATGAAATAGTTGGATGACATTACCGACTCAATGGACATGAGTTTGAGCCCTCCAGGAGATAGTGAAGGATAGGGAAGCCTGGTGTGCTGCAGTCCATGGGGTCGCAAAGAGTTAGACATGACTTAGCAACTGAACAACAACAAAGGAGGAAATGGCAGCATGAATCTTGAAAGATTAAATGAGTATGACTCTAATGCATGAACACTTTTATATTAATGTGAGGTGGAAATAAGGTGATTAGCAAAACTGGAGTAAAATTAGTAAGGAATGCTGATGAAAGGACCTTGTGAGTGTTCATTCAAGAAGGAGGAATGAAGTTCAGGTTTGTGGAGTTTGAGTGTTCATCAGAGGAATAAAAATATCTATCTGGAGGAGGAAATAGCAACCCACTCCAGTGTTCTTGCCTGGAAAATCACATGGACAGAGGAACCTGGTGGGCTACAGTTCATAGGATCGGAAAGAGTCGGACAAACTGAGTGAGCACATACAAACAACAAAAATACCTACAGACTTGTGGTCCTTTTGAGGTTCAGCAGAATGCTACATCAGTTGTTTCTTCAGGACGATTGCAAAGTATGGAACTGGCTTCCTCCTTGCAAAGTATTGATTGATTCTTCATCCATCATATCCTTGAACCACTTCTTACCTCTTTGAATTCTCTTTCTTCTACATCCTTTGTATTTCTTTCTTTTCTGGACTCTTTTTGTTGTGTTTTTGCAAAATAGATTTAGCTTCATAGTATGGACTGTTGAACATAGCTCTTGACAATAACCTTATAACTCAGAATTGGTGTAAACTGATTTCTTATCTAGAACATTTTCAGTGGGAACCCAGGCATTAGGTTTATCAAGGGGGAAACTGAAGTCCTAGATCTGTGTGCTTTGGGATGTTACTTCCTACATATCTGATAGGCAGAGTTTGATAAGACCCAGGGTTGGAGGACAAGTGGGCAAACATGGGAATTTTTCAAATACTATTTATACATTTCTCAAATACTGCTTATAAAATTGCAAATTACAACTTTCTGGGGAACAGTCTGGCGATATGTTTCAAAATTTGAAATATGTATACCTTTGACCCTGCTATCCCATTCCTAGGAATTCATTCTTTTTTTTTTCCTAGGAATTCATTCTAAGGTAATAATTGGACACATGCAGAAATATGTTAGGCTCAAATGTATTCTTATGATATCCAATGCAGTATTATATGTGACAGAAAAGAATTGGAAGCAGCCTAAATGATGACTAACCAAACCTAGTTTAACTAAAGGGCTTCACCGGTGGCTCAGGTGGTGAAGTATCTGGCAGCAGTGCAGGAGACCTGGGTTCGATCCCTGGGTTGGGAAGATCCTCTGGAAAAGAAAATGGCAACCCACTCAGTATTCTTGCCTGGAGAATCCCAAGGACAGAGGAGCCTGGTGAGTTAAATTAGTTATGAAACTTCCACTTGGTCAACTAGTGTTGAGCCATGACAGGAAGAAAAAAGACCTATATATTCACTTTGAAAGATACTCATAATATATTATTGAATTCCAAACTAATGTGTATGATACGTTTTAGGTAAGAGTAAAGGCATTGAGGCAAGGAGTAGACATGTTTGTTTGGCATTTAAACTTTGGAAAGAGGGAGGTAGGTGAAACCCATGAAGGTGGTCAAAGGAACAAACTTCCAGTTATAAGACGAATAAATTCTGGGGATGTGAAGTACACATCATGGTGACTGTAGTTAACAATACTGTATGGTGTGTCTGAAAGTTGCTAAGAGACTAGATTTAAGAAGTTCCCACCATTAAAAAAAATGTAACTGTGTGAGGTGATGAATGTGTCAAGTAACCCTATTGTGGTAATCATCTTGTAATCTGCACATTTATGAAATCAGTATATTGTGCATCTTAATGTAGTACAATGTATATATCAGTTATCTATCAATAAAGCTGAGGGAAAATTTTAGAAGGGAAAAAATGTTATCAGCGATTCTAACTGGGGAAAGATTGGGAAGAATGCTATGGTTTGGCACAGCAGCTTGAGCTAGAGTCTGTATTTGTTGTTGTTTGTTTGTTTTGTTTTTTAAATTATTTGTTATTTGAGCCAGGCTTTGAAAACAGGGATCTGGATTCACATATCATGGCCCTGTTCTTTCCTCGAGTTGTGACTTTGACATCGTACTTAACCTCTCTTCCTCTGGGCCATGGAATTCATCATGGCTCTGATCTCATTTTGTGAGGATTAAAAATCAGATTTAAAAAAAATACTTAGTTCAATACTTGGCACATAATATATAGTAAGTGTTCAGCCTATTGTAATTTTTATAAAGAAAATATGTTACTTCTTTCATTACAGAGAAAGGAAAGCTATTTTGTGGGAAGTGGTAGTTTGGTTTAGAAGCTTAAGTAATATTCTCAGGAACTAGAATGTAACTGCCAAAAGGGACAGATTTGTTAACAGGGTAGAGTAAGAACTTGTCAGCTTTGTGAAATCCGAATGTGAAAGAGTATCAAAGGGCAGAGGGAACCTAAAGGCAAATGGGTAAAGTTCTGTAAACACTAAATAGGATACAAATCTTTAAAGAGAAGTTAAAGTTAATTGGAACAATCTGTACTTGGAAAAAAAAATTATTCAATAAAAACCAGGATAAATACTTGTTTTGATTGTCATATAATCTTTGGCTTCAGTATTAAAAGGGGTTAAATACGTTGAAAGGATATTATATAAGGTAAAAAATGATTGACAATACTCCAGAAGTTTTCCATAACAATTGGATAAGAGGTGAGAGCTTTGTATTTGTCATTTTTGTCATTGATAATTAGTTCAAGGCTGAAAATTTAGATTTGACTTTAAAATTATTTAAAAATTCCAAAGAAAATTATTTTCCACTTATTTTAAAAGTCCACTGTTTTTTTTTTTTTTTTTAATTAGCCACAGTCTGGAAGGATTTTCATGAAAACCTTAGAGACCATTGGGAGCCTCAGAGTGCTCATTTTAAATTGTACAAGGCTTGGCGTGAATGTCATCTGGATGAAGGTGCAGTTGGAAGGCAAGCGGAGAGCAGGGAGATCATCATGGCCAGACCTGTCAGGGTGCTGAGGCTTCCTGAAGGATCTCATAGTAGGCACAGGTTTTACCGTTTTGTTTTATTCCTTAGGTGTCCTACAATAGGGGAGGGTACATTTGCTGAAGTTTAATACACTGTAGAATATGTTAGCTGCCTTGTTAACCTCTGGTTGGTTAATAGAATTCTCAGCACCTTTAATAACTTCATTAAAGTACAGACAGTGTATGCTATTTTTCTTTTTTTCTTTTTTCCCAGTTTTACTGAGATACAATTGGTATCTAAGACTGTAAATTTATGGTGTTCAGTGTACTGATTTTATATATGTATGCATTGCAAGATGATTGCCATGATAAGCTTAGATAATGCATTCATCATGTCACGTAGTTATAATTTTTTTCCCTGTGGTGAAAACTTTTAAGATCTACTCTCTCAAACATCCAACACAGTATTGTTAAATTTAGTCACCATGCTGTATGTTACATCACCATGATTCATTCATCTTGTCTCTGTAGATTTATACCCTTTGATTACCTGCACTTATTCTCTCCTCCACCCCCTCCCCTCTGGCCGCCACCAGTCTGCTCTTTGTTTCTGAGTTTGGGGTTTTTTTTTTTTGGATTCTGTGCATAAGTGATGTCATACAGTATTTGTCTTTCTCTGTCTGACTTATTTCATTAGCTTAATGCCCTTGAGTTTCTTTCACAGTGCTTCAAATGGCAGGATTTTCTTTTTTACGTTTGAATCATTTCGTTCACCCATTCATCCACTTAGATTTCGACTATTGTAGATAATGTTGCAAACATGGAGGTGTAGAGAGCTCTTCAAGGTAATTTCATTCCCCTTGGATATAGCTCAGAAGTGGATCATATAGTAGTTCTATTTTTAATTTTTTGAGAAACCTTCATGCTGTTTTCTATAGTGGCTGCACCAGTTTATAGTCTGACCAACAGTGCACAAGGCTCCCCTTTTCTCCATATTCTGTCAGCAATATCTTGTCTTTTTGATGACAACCATTCTGATAGGTGGGAGGTAATCTCTCATTGTGGTTTTGATTTGCAGTTTCCTGATGATTGGTGATATTGAGCATTTTTTCATATACCTGTTGGCCATCTAAATATCTTCTTTAGAAAAATGTTTATTCAGTTCCTTTGCCCATTTAAAACTCGTATTATTGTTTTTATTAAGTTGCAAGAATTATGTATGCATATATGTTTGTATATGGATCAAACTTATCAGATATATGGTTTGCAAATAGCAGATACTTTCTTCCATTCCATATGCTATCTTTTCATTTTGTTGATCATTTCTTTTGCTGTGCAGAAGTTTTAAAATTTGATATAGTCCCACTTGTTTATTTTTGCTTTTATTGCTTGTGCTTTTGGTGTCATATCCATGAGATTATTTCTAAGGCCAATGTTAAGGAGATTTTATTTTATGGGTTTTTTTTTTTTCCTAGGAGTTTAAAGTTTTAAATCTTGCATTTAATCCATTTTGTGACTGGTGTAAGACAGCAGTCCAGTTTTATTCTTTTGCATGTGTTTATTCAATTGCCAGCACCATTTATTGGAGACATTGTCCAATTTAAAAGCTTTGTCATTGAACCTTTTTGGCGTCCTTGTCAAACATTAGTTGACTGTATGCATGAGGTCATTTCTAGGCTCTCTATTCTGTTCCGTTGATCTATGTGTCTGTTTTTATGCCAGTACCATACTATTTTGATTACTATAGTTTTGTAATATATTTTGAAACCAGGAAGTGTGATGCCTCCAGCTTTGTTTTCTTTCTCTGGCAATTTGGTGTGTGTGTGTGTGTGTATTCCATATGAATTTTAGGATTGATTTTTCCTATTTCTATTTAAAAAAATGCCACTGGAATCTTTATAGTGATTGCATTGAATCTATAGATGGCTTTGGATAATATGGAGATTTTAACACTTTAAATTCTTCCATTCTCTGAGTACAGGATATCTTGCCATTTATTTGTGTCTTTAATTTCTTTCATCAGTGACTTATAGTTTTCAGTGTAGAGTTCTCTCATTTCTTTGGTTAAGTTTATTTCTTAAGTTTATTTTTTGATGCTATAATAAATGTTTTCTTAAATTCTGTTTTGTATAGTTCACTGTTAGTGTTTAGAAATGCAAGTGATTTTTGTATATTGACTGTGTATCCTGCAACTTTACTGAATTTATTAGTTCTAACAGTCTTTCAGTGGAATCTTTAGGATTTTCTATATAAGGATCATGTTATCTACAAACAGAGACATGTATGCTTCTTTTAAGTTCTGAGTTTGTATTTTATGAAACAGCCTTAAGATGGGATGGTTTCACTTGGTACAAATAAATAGAAAATGATCCTTGTGCTTAAGAGGTTTATACTCTGGGAAGACAAAAGCTAAAGCACATGAAACATTTTCATACATCTAGCTTAGTTTGTAAACTGAGTGCTAACTTGTATAACATTGGCTGATTCACTTATTCAACAAATATGTGAGTGCTTAGTATGTGCTAGGTATTTGTATATCAGGTTGGGGTTAAAGTCAAGAACAAAATTTTGTTTTCTACACTGTGGAATGTGTTGTTGTTGAGTTGCTAAGTTGTGTCTGACTCTTTGTGACTCCATGAACTATAGCCCACTAGGCTCCTCTGTCTATGGGATTTCCCAGGCAAGAATATTGGAGAGGGTTGCCATTTCCTTTTCCAGGGAATTCTTCCTGACCCAGGGATCAAACCTGTGTCTCCTGCATTGGCAGGAGATTCTTTACCACTGAGCCACCAGGGCAGCCCACACTATAGAATAATTACTATTAATATTATCCTAGAATAATAAAAATTACTCCACACTGTTGAATAATTTGGTCAAATACAATTAGCAGATACTTTAGTGGAGGCAGTATAGCCTAGTGATTAAGAATGGCTTCTATCTATTTTTTTCACCTATTAATCTCTAGCAAGTGGGACAGGAGCTGTTTCATAGTAACCACTCAGTAATAGCTGTGGATTGAATTAATGCTCATAGCAATAGTCCATGCCCTTTGGGAATTTACAAACTAGTGGTAAAAGCAGTTTTTCCCAGGAGATATATCCTGTAGGATTTTTCTTTTTTCTTTCTCTCTCTCATGAACACAAGCAGGTTTCTTTGATGACTACTAGGTTGAAGCAAGTAACCTAACTCTGTTCTGCAGGACTTCTCATGTTCATTCCTCAAGAGGATGCTGGCTATAGCACACAGCATTTACTAAATTCATTTGAACGTTAGCGTGTGTGGTCCTGGGAGGTGTGGCTCACGTGCATGTTCAGTCACTCGGTGATGTCCTACTCTTTGTGACCCTATAGACTGTAGCCTACCAGGCTCCTCTGTCCATGGGATTTTCTAGGCAAGCATACTGGATGGGATTGCCACTTCCTCCTGCAGGGGATGTTCCCAACCCAGGGGTCAGATGCATCTCTGCATCTCCTGCATTGCGGGTGGATTCTTTACTGCTGAGCCATCCAGGAAGCCCCTGGGAGAGGTGGATTTGGCCATAAAAGTCCTAGGAGGTTTAGAGAAGGAACAATGCCAGGAGTACAGGGAACTTAGCTCTTATACAGTCTGGTCTGTCTCCACACCCAAAACAGTGCTTGAAGCAGCTTAATAAATTTTGAGGGAGGAAGGAGAGTACTCCACATCCAAAGATGGGAGTCTCTCAGTAAGGTAGTTTTGCCTTAGACATCTATCTGTCTATCTACTGATATCTGTCTATGAGTAAATGAATACAATAAAGGGTTCGAAGTGAGGGAAGTGGGTCTTGATTCAGACATGAAGAATGGGACTCTCAGTGACAGGTCACAAAGGTTGGTATCACAGGCAATGTTTTGGGGAGGTACTAGAAGTTGGTCTGACTTAGAGTTTTCATTTTTTAATTTTAGCTTTTGAATATTTTTTTGTTTGGCTGCTCTAGGTCTTAGTTGTAGCATGTGAGATACAGTTCCCTGACCAAGGATCAAACCCCAGCCCCCCTGCATAGGGAGCACCAGTCCTAGCCACTGGACCACCAGGGAAGTCCCTAGAGTTTTGACATTTTTGTACTGAGAAATAGTGAGGAGAATTCTGGATCGTAGGAGCCTTCAGAGGTGTGCAGAAGAGTTGGGGGTATCTCAAAGAGGGAACTCTTGCACATTTTTTAGCAGAAGAGAGAAAACTTGAAAGAAGCACTGAAAGATTTGACATCTGTGTGCAAGATGGGTTGCAGTTACGTGAGCTGGTGTAAGCCAGTTCAGAGGCACTTTCAAATCCAAGAGTGAGAAATGAGAGAATCTTAGCACGAACAATAGAGTTTTAGGGAGAGACTTGAAAGAAGAATCGGTAAGCATGCTGAGTGTGAGGAGTCAAAGCTGAACTCCAGGATTAATTCAAGGCAAGTTCAAAGACATGTACAATGTCCTGTGATCTTGTTGATGCAGTCTGGGATGAAACTGGATATCACACATCCTTTCTGTATCTGGGAAATTTTCTCCTGTCCTAGGATTTCTAACCCAAATCAATGAGAACTTGAAACATTAATAGTTGGTGGAGTTTAAGTCCAAGTTCAAGAACCACGGGAGGCAGGATTATGTGGTGGTTAAGACCAGGGGCTTTGATGCCACAGAGAAGTGCATCCAAGTCCTGGCTTGGCCTTGGATTAGTTTCTTAAACTGCATAAGCCTAAATAAATTTTTCTACCAAATGGAGACAGTACTAGCATCTCCTTTATAGAACTGTCAGGAGTCAGTGAGATAATGCATATACAGTTCTTAGCAAAGTACTGATGTACACGTCATAAATACTCAATACAAATTGCTGGTTAGTGTCCTTGCTGAACTGGCAGAAGAATCACTTTCATGTTTGTATGCGTGTGTCTACTTGCTGTTTTTCCAATTTAGAGAACAGCAGTCAGTCTGTCCGCCCAGCTGATCGGGTGGCACATGGTTGACCAGAAAGCCACAGCCAGAGACCAGGCAGTTGGGGGAACAGTGCCTTCTGGGAAAGTGCCATGCCATTCTCTGCAAAAGTTGGAACTAAGCCTAGAGTTGAACATACTGAGGCTGGCAGAGGATGCAGAGGTATAAGTGAGGAAGAGAAGAATTGGGGTTGTTTGTGGCCATGAGGCTTTTGTGCAGGGCTTCAACTTTGCTGTCAGCTCCAGGTAGGTCCCTGGTAATGTCATCTATTACAAGCATGATCCCACTGGAAAGGCCTTGATTTCAGTTCCCATGTGGGTTCTCTGAGTGTCTTTCCAGCCCACAGATTGTTTGCTTGTGTGTTGTTTTTAATGAACTCTGCTTTTCTCCAAGGCCAGTTTAGTGGTGCTCATTAAAGAGATGGCAACTCCAGAGTTTCTTCATTGTAGAGCTGGTGTTTTCAGCCTGTGAGGACATAGTTCTGTTTTTCTGTCTGTGAAGCTTGGTTTCTGAATCACCCCATCTGTGTTTGAAGATACAGCATTAAAATTCAAGCAAGTCTTTTTGCTCTCGTTCCTGTCCAATCAAATGGGAAAAGAAGTTGTCAGATCAGGACCACAGTCAACCTTTTTCCATTTCCCCTACTGGTTTGCTATAATTGTATAGATTCTAATACCAACATAAAAAAATACTCTAATTTGGAGGAATATAATGCATTTTTGTGTGGCCTTAAATTGATTCAATGACTTCCTTGATATCATTGATAACTCTAGGGCAGATATCCTCATACTTGGCTGCATAATTTAGAATCTCCTGGCTTTCAAAAATTCAGATGCCCAGCACTCAGCCCAAATGAATTAAATCAAAATCTCATG
The DNA here is from genome assembly GCF_910594005.1 of Cervus elaphus. NCBI lineage: Eukaryota > Metazoa > Chordata > Mammalia > Artiodactyla > Cervidae > Cervus > Cervus elaphus. The sequence goes on along the minus strand of NC_057823.1, from coordinate 36,279,040 downwards.
TGGAGATGGTGGTGGGGGCAGGTAGGTGGGACTTGGAATCAGTATTTTTCAAAAGTCCTCAGGTCTTTCCAATGTGTAGCTAAGAACCAGTGCTCTAGACAAGTGTCTCTCAACCAGGAACAGTTTTATGTCCCTCCCCGCCCCAAGGATCATTAGCAATGTCTGGATACATTTTTGATTGTCACAACTAGGGGAGGGATCTGCTTCCTGGCATCTACTGGGTAGAAACCAGAGATGCAGCTAAATAACCTGAAATTCACAGACAGCTCTACCATAACAAAAAATCACCACGCAGAAAATGTCAATAGTACTGAGGTTGGGAAACAGCGCTTTAGAATAATCAGGCTTAAGAAATGAGATATGTCAGAGCAATGGGTAAGGCCATTGTGATGAAAGCCTAGCATGAAGAAGTTTACATTTTTGGCCTCCCAGCAAGATGAGGGCAGGGAGTGGCTCAGCAAATGCCTCTACTGTGCCTGCCGTTGCAGGAGTCTGATGGTGTGTTCCTGGCCTGTCCTTGTACCTGGAGCATCTCCTGGATCTGATTTTTTGGACAGGCTGTCTTCTTGTGGTTCTCTAAGTTTATTACATTTGAATGGCTTGGAAGAAAACTGAAGTTAGGAAAATTAAACCTATGTAAATTAGCCAAAATAAATAATTTTTAAGTAAGCTTTTGAATTGGTTGTTTTTATATATATAAAGTTTTCTAAAATCAGAGAGTGAATCATGTGAAAGTGGTTATACATGGGCTATAAGAAATGTGATTTTATGTGCTATAGAGCTTTATTTTCTCTTCTTTCCTTTTGATTGGATATGAGGAAGGTAGGAAAGGCATTTTTAATTTTAGTGCAGTTATCGTTTGCTCTAATTCTGAGACACTCAGAAATACTTTTCTAGCAATTTCTTTTGTCTATATTTATTATATTGTATAATTAATTTAATGAACTTTATCTCCCTCTGCACATACCCAGTTTTCCAGAGCGTAACACACATAAAAGATACTTGACATAAACAAGTTGAATTTTCCTGGGTACACTTGTCAAATTTAATTGAAGTGGTGAAATTCAATATTAAATATAAACATAATATACTGAATATACTCAAAACTGTGTTTCTAAAAACCTATTAAAATGAATAGTTAAAGCTCTTGAAGTAGCTCTGAATTCATTGATCCTTATGCAAGTGGTTGACTACCAAGTTTTTAAAAATTGTTGTCTCTTTACAGAGATTTCAAGAAATTTTAAGTAGTACCTTTAATGTTCTACATCAGCCTTTTGTACTAAAGTTAAATTCATGCTTATGAATCAGGGGTTATGTCTATAATAGTTTTTCAGTTTTTCTCTTCTTTGAGGTTGGGGGGCCCTTTTACTCCACGTAACGCAATCTATTCATTTACTAAATATTTCAGGGCCTACTATACATTAATAACTAAAATAACTTTAAAATTGTTTCAATCTAGTTTATTGCAATTTGAGGCATTATGCCAATACTCTTGTGTGCTGGGTCCCTTTTACACCTAGTGGTTGGAATGTTTTAAATTAAGACTGGAAGAATAACAACTCAAGTATTGGCAAGAATACTCCAAATGTCTTTGTTGAAATCCCATATCCTGTTTCTTCATTGAGTTTCAGCAATGACTCCGTAATCCAAGGGATACTTTAATTTTAATCTAAAACTTTTTTTTTGGTAGCTGTGGTTTTAAATTAATCTATAATTGCATTTTTTAAAAAGTACTCTTGGGATAGGTAAACGTTTATGTTTTTCTTCTGACTTTGGAGTTTTGTTGAATGAAGTCTGTAAAAATTAATTGAAATTTATAGTATAGCACTACTAAAAACTGGACTGCCATGAGAATCATGACAAGGTGCTTAATGACAGTTGTATTTAATAGTAAATGGACCGTATTCTGCTGAGAGTCAGAGTGTGGGTATGTGGTGGATGTATGTGTTGAGGGGAGGATGTGTCCTGGGATTGGGGGACAGGATGCGTCAGAGAATTAAATTAGTGCTTAAGGATTGAATGGATCAAGCCAAACCTAGAAGGAGAAATCACCGAGAGTCATTCTGGTTTCTTAGAAACCAGGGCTATTGTAGGTAATTTGTATATCTATGGGTGTAACTTTGACTGCAGTATGTTTGCCTACAATTTCATCATATTAAAGAACAACTGGGTTGATTGGTAGCCCCTGTGTAGATATTTCCTAAAATGGGGACCTGTTTGTCAATACATATAAAAAGAATTGATTTGGTTTGGGAGTATGGGAATAAGAGAGTGGAGCAAGAATTAGTCGTTTCCCAATGTTTGAAAGACATAGAGGAGGAATTAGACATGTTCTTTGTGTCCTGAACATGTGGAACCAGAACCAGTGGATTGACATGCAGGAGAATAGCTTCTGGCTCAGTTCAAGGAGTGTCCAAAAATAGCATGAACCATGGAGTTGTGAGGTATAAGATGGTTAAGTGAAGAGGGGTAGAAAGTCCCTTACAATGGAGGTTGTGAAGAAGACCATGAATGGGAAAGGAAGCGGGGGATTTCAGCTGTGGATTAGTAGTGGACTTTGGATAGGATGATCTTTAAGTCCCATTCCTGTCTAGTCATTCTGTGATTTTTGGACATATTACCTCCCCTGAGTAGTGAAAAATGAAGACACCTGGCGTTTGAAGGGGAATTTCAGATTCAGGGTCCTATTATTAATGGCTTTTTTTCTCCACTTTGTGCAAGTCCTCCTGCAACTAACCCCCTCTTGTACAACATCCTTTTCTTTCTCCATGTGGGAACAATCCTCATCAGTATCAGAATATGCCTTTTTGTCACTCATCTTAAAAAGCAGATGAAAGCAAATGACGCAGAGAAGAATGCACTTGTGCCAAAAATGTTAGCACATTGAGACTCAGGAAAACAAATGAAACGAAACTTCCTCAATCTGAAGTAACCTTCTAACTGTCACCCTACTTCTCTGCTCTGGGTTCCAGTGGAACTTTCCCATGGAAGTATCTCCGCATGTAATCTCCCCTTCTTACTGCCCTCTTCACCGTTCCCCTCCTCCAAAACTGCTCCTGTTAAGGTCAGCAGAGACCTCTATTTTTTTTTTGGCAGGGGATAGATCACACCACATGGATTATGGGATCTTAGTTCCCCCAACCTTGGGATGTATCCCGCGTACCCTGCATTGGAAATGCAAAGTCTTAACCCCTGGACCACCAAAGAAGTTCCAGAAACCTCTGTTTTAATGAACCCTGTGGCCGCTTCTTCATCCCTTCCACCCTCAGCCTCAGCAGATTCAGCATCCTTCATCCCTCCCTCTTCCTAGAACACTTTCTAGACTTGCTTCCCAGGCATCACAACCACGTTTTCTCCTACCTCCTTAACTTCTCCTTCCAAAGACCTTTGCTGTCCTCACACTCTCTGGGCAGTGCTTCTTTACCTGACGTGGGTAGAAAAGTGAAAGAAGGGCCAGGTCTCACTCAAGTCTGATTAACTTAGAATCTCTGGGGAAGACTCATGGGCATCAGTTGTTTTTTTTTTTTTATTAATTTTATTGAAATATAATTGATTTTACAATGGTGTGTTAGTTTCTGCAAGGTGATTCAGTTTGGATTCTGAATCACTGCATATTTGGAAGAGAAATGAACAGGACAGGCTGTTGGACTAGCTGTGGAATGATGAGGGGGTCAAGATGCCACCTAAGCTTTTAGCCTGAAAGTTCAGTATACAAATATGCCAACAAAGAAGGACAAAGCCAGGGGAAGAGAAGGTTTGGGTTAGAAGAATGGCTGTGGGATCAAGCCATTTTTCGGGTTCTTTTCCTTATATTATAAGATATTGAATATAGTTCCCTGTACTATTCAATAGGTCCTTGTTGGTTATCTCTTTTATATATGTTGTTGTTCAGTTGCTCAGCCATGTCCAACACTTTGTGACCCCATGGACTGCAGCACCCCAGGCTTCCCTGTCCTTCAACCATCTCCCAGAGCTTGCTCAAACTCTTGTCCATTGAATCAGTGATGCCATCCAACCATCTCATCCTCTGTCATCCCCTTCTCCTCCTGCCCTCAATCCTTCCTAGCGTCAGGGTCTTTTCCAGTGAGTCGGCTCTTCACATCAGGTAGCCAGAGTATTTGGAGCTTCAGCTTCAGCATCAGTCCTTCCAGTGAATATTCAGGGTTGATTTCCTTTACAATTGACTGGTTTGATCTCCTTGCTGTCCAAAGGACTCTTAAAGAGTTTGCCAGCACCACAGTTCGAAGGCATCAATCCTTCGGCATTCAGCCTTATTTATTGTCCAGCTCTCTTATCCGTACCTGACTGCTGGAAAAATCGTATCTTTGACTCTATGGACCTTTTTTGGCAAAGTAATGTCTCTACTTTTTAATACACTGTCTTGGTTTGTCATAGCTTTTCTTCCAAGGAGCAAGCGTCTTTTAATTTCATGGCTGCAGTCACCATCCACAGTGATTTTGGAGCCCAAGAAAATAAAGTCTGTCACTGTTTCCATTGTTTCCCCATCTATTTGCCATGAAGTGATGGGACTGGATGCCATGATCTTTGTTTTTGGAATGTTGAGTTTTAAGCCAGCTTTTTCACTCTCCTCTTTCACCTTCGCCAAGAGGCTCTTCAATTCCTCTTCACTTTCTGCCATAAGGGTAGTGTCATCTGCATATCTGAGGTTATTGATATTTCTCCCGGCAATCTTGATTCCAGCTTGTGCTTCTTCCAGCCCAGTGTTTCTTCATGATGTACTCTGCATATCAGTTAAATTAGCAGCGTGACAGTATTCAGCCTTGACGTACTCCTTTCTCAATTTGGAACCAGTCTGTCGTTCCTTGTCTGGTTCTAACTGTTGCTTCTTTACTTGCATGCAGATTTTGCAGGAGGCAGGTAAGGTGGTCTGGTATTCCCATCTCTTGAAGAATTTCCCACAGTTTGTTGTGATCTACACAGTCAAAGGCTTTAACGTAGTCAATGAAGCAGAAGTAGATGTTTTTCTGGAACTCTCTTGTTTTTTCTATGATCCAGCAGATGTTGGCAATTTGATCTCTAGTTCCTCTGCCATTTCTAAATCCAGCTTGTACATCTGGAAGTCCTCTGTTCATACACTGTTGAAGTGTAGCTTGAAGGATTTTGAGCATTACTTTGCTAACATGTGAAATAAGTGCAATTGTGTGGTAGATTGGATATTCTTTGGCATTGCCCTTTTTTGGGATTTTGGAATGAAAAGCATATAGTAGTGGGTCTATTTTAATTCCAAACTCCTGATTTATCCCTGCCCCTCCTTTCCCCTTTGATAACCATAAGTTGGTTCTCTAAGTCTGTGAGTCAGATTTCTGTTTTATAAGTTCATTTGTATCATTTTTTAAAGTTCCACATATAAGTGATATTATATGAAATTTGTCTTTTCTATGTCTGACTTCACTTAGGATGATAAACTCTAAGCCCATCCACATTGATGTAAATGGCACTATTTCATTCTTTTTAATGGCTGAGTAATATTCCATTGTATATACGTGCCACATTGTCTTTATAGGAATAGACATCTTGATTCCACACTCATTCTTCTAAGCAAACTTCTCCTCCCCTGGCTTTGTTCTTCTCTGTCAGCATATTTGTATACTGCGCTTTTGAGCTAAAAGCTTAGGTGGCATCTTGACCCCTCACCATTCCACAGCTAGTCCAGCAGCCAGTCCCATTCGTTTCTCTTGCAAACACGCACATCTCAGCCCTCTCGCCTTCCCCGGCCACCACTGTTTCCCATCTGGATGGCCTCAGCGGCCTCCATGCCTCCTGCTGCACCCCTTGCCCCATCTGCGTCGCAGGTCACCTGAGTACTCTCAGAAAACCCAGCAGGCTGTGTCCCTGCCTTGCTCTAAACCCCCCTGTGCCTTCCCGTCACAAGCAGTGAAGTCCACCCTCCTTGCCCTGAGCCCTGGGGCTCCCTGACCTGGCCCCCGGCCCCACTCTCCAATGTCATCTCTTACCATCCCCACTCCTCCTCTCCTGTTGGCCCACATTTCCATGCTGGTTCCTCAGACTTTCCAGACTTGACCCTGCCTCAGAGCCCTTGCACCCACTGTAAATACTTCTGACAGACCAACAGAGTGCTACCTGCGTAACTTCATGTTTTGTGACTTCTCTGACCTTTGGCCCCTTTTCCAGCCCCTGATCAGGTCACCCTGGCTAATGTCCAGGATCTCCTGCCCTGTTTATCTCAGAACCTTCTTTCTTCTGCCTCCTCCTGTTTAGCCCCTGCCTGCTCACAGCCGACTCCAGAAATATCAAGGGTGGGGAAGAAGGGGAGCAGCAACTGGCATTTTAATGATGGGTGCACAGCCACCATTCACTTCCTTCTTGACTGCTCAGTGCAGATCCCTACTGCTCTTGTTTTCTTCTTCTTCTTTTTTTTTTTTTTTTGTATTGGAGGATAATGGCTTTACAATGTTGTGGTGGTCTCTGCCGTACATCAACACGAATCAGTCATGATTATATATGCCAAGTGAAATAAGTCAGAAAGAGGAAAGTGAATATCACATATTAATGCATACATATGGAATCTAGAAAATTAGTACTGATGAACCTATTTACAGAGAAGTGGAAAGATGCAGGCATAGAGAATGGTCTGCTGGACCCACTGCTCCTGTTTTCTATATGCAGTCCTCTCTTTGACCATCCACCATTCCTTCTCTTCTGTCTGTCCCTTCTCAGTCTCCACTGCAGGCTCCTTCCTCTTCTTTGTCTGTCCCTTAAATGTCAGTGTTTCTTAGGGTTTTGTCTGGGTTCTCTGCTGTCCTCTCTTTTTTTTGGCCATGCCATGCAGCATGTGGGACCTTAGTTCCCCAACCAGGGATTGAACCCATGCCCCCTGCAGTGGAAGCGTGGGGTTTTGACCAGTGGACCACCAGGGAAGTCCCTCTGTGCCCTGCTTATTCCACTCTTTCCCTTGATGACCCCATCCATTCCTGGGATATCAGAATCTCTACGTGGTAATGACTGTCAAAGGTATATTTCAAGCCTAGCCTAGACTTGTCTGCCCAGTTGTAAAGTGTTTATCAATCCTTAGACATCTCACAGGCAACTCAAATGTGATGGGAAGTCAGCTGAATTTACCTTCTCTTTGCATTTTCCCCTCAGTAGTGATCTAAACGAGGGCATCCTCCTCTATGTCAGTCAATTGCCAATATTACCGGTTCTCCCACTCAGTAGCTGTAGAAGCTGTACGCTGCCTGTCCCAGCCTACTGCCACCAACCTGAGACCAGGGCGCCACTGTCATCTCTTACCTGGATTCCTTCAAGCACACTTGACATGCCACATGCCCCCGCCTCCGTACCAGTCTGACTTCCTGTGCTCCTATTGGTCTTTACAAAATAGCCACCTGATTGTGTCATCCCCTGCTTAAGATGCCTAATTAGAGTTTTGAGAAAGTCTAAATTTTTACATAGGTCTTATAAGATCCTTAATAACCTGTTCTCAAACTGATCGTGGCTGTTAGAATATCTTGGAAGTAATTGTCTCCTTTCCTTTCCGCTCATCCCCCCTCCACAGTACTTCATTTACCTCCTCTGGCCCCTTTGTTTATTATTCATTCTAGGGGCTACTGGGGGCACAGGAAGGCTTCAATAAATATTTGTTGAATGAATGTGGGAAGACAGAGGCCCTGGATAGTAACTGTCAGTGTCCTCCATCTCTGATTTAATTTTTCTTAAAATTTTTAAGGTTTCCAGAGTAAAAAAAAAAAAAAATCTGCTTTCATGTACAATCCCATGTATATATTTCCCTCAGCTCTGTGGCTTCCAGGGGATTATTAAAAACAGAACTAAAAGAAGTATGTGGGATTCTGCTAGCAAATCATTTTCAACCTATGCTCTTTGAGTGGCCGTTAAGTGCTGAGCTTAGAAGGCTGCCAAACAGGACAGCGAACCAAACCACCTCTGTGACCCAGGGGCCAGCAGGGAGGCACGCTGGCTGAATGGGCCTTTGCGGTGAACGTTTTTCACCTTGGGCATTCCTAAGCTGGCATCAAAATACCTGAGACTTGTTGGCACTTGTCTGAATCGTTTATTACATTTTCAAACCTGTTTGGGAAGAAAGCTTACACACCACGATGTGTTTGGGGCTTGCACAGTAAATCTTATTTAAAAGAAAGAGACAAAAACGTAATCACGTTTAACCTGTAATAATATAAATGAGAGTGTTTGACTCAGTTGTAGTGAATCTCAGGAAGAATGGGGAAAGGCTCTTCCCTTAGAAGGTCCAGGTTGGCATTTCAGACTTCAGCCCCAGGGCTGGGAGCTGCCAGGCAAGCTTTCCAGGTCTCCATCCTGTCAGAACACCTGTCTCCAACTTCTTCGCTGTGAGGACCAGAGGGGCCTGACAGTCAGGGCTGAGTCAGAGGGATCAGCGAGAAAGGAATGACACGCTTCCTGCCTGAAGTTCTAGGGAGTTTTGTTTTGTTGTTTTGTTTTTCTGTTTTGCTCTGGAGATTCCCTAAAAAGACAGAAGACTGCCCTGGCCATCTCTGGATCAGTAGCCTTTGTTATTTACAGGAAATCTACTCTGCTATACCTTCTTGTTACTAACAGGTTTGGGTGTTTTTGTTTAATAATTTTGTTTATTTATTTATGGCAATGCTGGGTCTTCATTGCTGCGCTGACTTTTCTCTAGTTGCGGTGTATGGGCTTCTCATTGCAGAGACTTCTCTTGTTGTGGAGCTCAGGGCGCACAGGCTTCATCAGCTGTGGCCCGCAGGCTCAGTAGTTGAGGCTTCCGGACTCTAGAGCTGAGGCTCAGTAGTTGTGGCACACAAACTTAGTCACTCCACAACATGTGGGATCTCCCTAGATCAGGGATTGAACCTGTGTCTCCTGCATTGGGAGGTGGATTCTTTACCACTGAGCCGCCAGGGACGTCCCACTAACAGGTTTTTGAAAACCTTTTCCCCCTTATAACAAAAGCATCACATGGTAGTGTAGTATATTTACCAATTATAATTTGACAAAAAAGTGAAAAACGACAAAAAAAATAAAAAGTTACTCCTTAACTTCAGCACTCAGAAGAAAATATTTTGTGACTGTAACTCCAGGTTGGTTTCTGTATGCCTATAGTTTTCTCTATAAAAATTGTATAGTAGTTCATATGCTTTCTTTTATATATTGCTTTGTAGCCTTTGTGAATAGTTTGCATGTTGTTAATTACTCTCCAAAATCGTTTTTAAAGACCGTATTATGTGCCATTATATAGCTATGCCATAATTCACTTCACCAATCTCCCATTTGGATAGGTGAACTGTTTTTAATCTTTACCACTGTCATGACATCGCACAACTGCCTTGCTTTTAGCAGCTGTCCACACTTGTCTCTGTTTCACTGGATGTGTTCCTGGAAGTGGTTCAAAGGACATGTGGAGTTTGAAGGTTTTGATCTTTATTGCCACTTTGCCTTCCAGACATTTGTCCTGCTTTCCATTCCCAGCACGTCACAGAAACTTCTGACCGTGCTCTGTACGGCCTGACCTCCGTGGGCCTTTCCCTGACTCCCAGCAGCTTGTTCCTTGTGCATCCATCCTGGCCCCCTCTCCTCTCCTCTCCCTGGAGCGGGCCAAGCTTGTCCTGTCTCAGCCTGGAGTGCCTGTCTTCTTGCTGCTTTTCCTGTTCTTCTGGCGCTTGGCCTCCGAGGCCACCTCTGCCAGCACAGTCGCCATCAGAACCTCCTGTTCATTTCCATCCCAGCTCCTCTTGAAATCTGCCCTTTGGTTATTCATGTGTTTACTTGACTGCCACATCTTGTGTTTTATTTCCCACAATAAGCCCAGCACCTCAGTCGGTACCTGATGTTCAGTAGGTTCTGAATAAATGCGAGTTGATTTTCTTGAATGAATGAAGCAATCTCCTTGTCACCTAGGAATGTGCAGTGTCATGGGATGATGAGACGTGTATAACAGTGCCTCTCCCTTAGAGCAAAATGGGCTAAAGGTTGTAAGGAAGCTTCCAAGTCGCATAGGGAGACAGAGGAAGAGGAGCTGGCTTCAGGCATCGTAATGGGCTTCCTGGTGGCTCAGTGGTAACAAATCCGCCTGCAGTGCAGGAGATGCAGGTTCAATCCCTGGGTTGGGAAGATCCGCTGGAGGAGGAGATGGCAACCCATTCCAGTATTCTTGCCTGGGAAATCCTGTGGACAGAGGAGCCTGGCGAGCTACAATCAGCGGGGTCACAAAGAGTCAGACACGACTTAGCAACTAAACAACAGCAACACAGGCATCATAATGGCCTTGTGTGAACGGAGCCTTGGGAGACTGGCAGTATTTTGTAGCTGATGATGGTGGAATGGACCCCAGAAAGTGGGTGACCAGGGACCCAGAAGTACAACAGTGCTAAGCTGGTGGGGGCAGGGCTAATGAGCACCTTGAATCCTTTGCTGACAGTGTGGACTCTGATCCATGAGCAGCTGGGAAGTGCTGCACATTCTTCATCAGAGAGTGATGTAGTAAAGTGAAGATTTTCAACTCAATTCTAGGCACAGATGATGATGTGCTTTGAGAAGATGTGCCATGAGGGCAAGTGAGTGAAAGGAGCAGGAAGCTGAGGCCTGAGATAGGATGGGGCTTTGGGGTTGAGTCAAAGGAAGGCAGAGGCACTCTGCAAGGGTGGGGAGACGTGGGAGCTTGGTGCCTGGAAGGGGCAGAGGGAGGCCCATGATGACTCTGAGGCTTCAACTCTGAGTGGCTGGTGGGAAGATGAGATATGCAGTGCAGAAGGGAAGCTCTTTGGGGATGAACCATATGAATTTTTTTCTAGCCCATCCTTTTACTGTATCAGGGGGCATTTTCTGGATGAAACTAGCCCACGTGCCCTCCTTTGACCTGGAAGACTTTGGGTGATGAGAGGCTCGAGGTGGGGAGACAGAAATGCAGCACAGGACAGGAAACTCCGGGCTCCTGTGGCCACTCCTTATCTGGAAGAATAGGACCGCTTAGTGGGACAGGAATACAGGGCTCTCACATCTCTCCAGGGCTGAGAGGTGGTGTGCTTGGCAGTGTCGGCTCCTCAGTCACTGTGTGGCGGGAGCTTGTTTGCTGTCAGCCTGCCATTCAGTCAGTTTGCTCAGTTGTGAGACCGAGGAGGATGGGGCGGAAGACAAGCGCTGACTTCTGTCCGCCTGAGCGCGGGGCTCTGGGTACCGATGGGATGAGGCCCCGAACTGGGTGATCGTCCTTCCCCTGCAAATGGTCAAAACTGGTGAGTGCACATGTTTCCTGCAGGCCAACAATCAAGGAGAAACCTTGCTCAAGACAGGGTGTAATTCCTGATGGCTCACTAAACTGAAACATTTCTGAAAGTTGCGTTTTTTTCTTTTAGTATAGGTTTCGAAGTAACTACGTGGGTAAAACTACAGAATGACAAAGCTCACTGTCATCTAAAGGGGGATAGAAAGTAGAACTGCTTTAATGGTCTTCTCTGGAAAGCTGTCTTTTCAAGAAAACATCTTCTGCCACCTTGAATGCACAGGTTTTAACAAAATCCAAATGAGAATGGGAGCAGCACAGATGGAAAGACAGCAGAACTTGGTGAAGGAGAGACTGTCCAAAGCAAGAAAGGAATCAGCGATGACTGAGAGATGATGGGATCCAGAGAGGTTAAACCAGAGAGGAAAATGATCAAGTTTGGTGACAGAAGGAGATGAGAAATTCAAATTGGGCAATACCGTGTGTTGCATATTCACAAGAAATTCTTGAAATTTATAGAGAAATTTACTCTACCATTGGAGAGTTTTTCTTGGCAAATTTAGAGTTTAATTAGTTGAGTATTTTATTATGAGGGCTCATGTTCAGTTTCACACGAAGGCTTGCAGTGCAAGAATGCTATAAAATGTCAAGACTCTGTTTATCCTCAGCTCAGCAGAAAATAAACCACGGTCAAGTGCCAGCATATTTATTGCAACAGGCACTCAGTGTTTCTGTGCTTCGTAAAGTCTGCTTTAGTGTTTTCGTTGGTGGTGTGAGTATGAAGGGAGATTTGAACCTCCTAGAACGACAGACGTAAATGCTCATTCTAGAGTCCGAAGATCTGGTTGTTGACATCACTGTACTGGCAGCTGGCAGTTTATTTATTCATTTGTTTGTTTGCCTGCTTCCGAGTAACATTTTATAAAACTTATACTTGAAACTTAGAAACACTATGTGATAGAAAAATCTGCCTTCGTACACTTATTTTTTTTATGCAGCCCATTATGGGGAGGCTGTGAAGGGCAATCAGTGTGAGGATGGACTTGAGAAATCTGCCTCCCAACCCTCCTGCCTTGTCCCTGAGGCCAGCGCTGGCCCGCAGCAGCTGCAGTTCACATTGGTGAACTCACTGCTCTGCCTGGCCTTAAAAGGTGGGTTGCCAGGTGTTCTCTTTATTTTCTAGACAGTCCCCTATATGTGCTTTCTGGTGAACCATAACACCTTTCATGATATATGACAAGAAAAAAGCCAACCAATTTGGAATAAGAGATCCTGTGTACCCGTGCTGGCCTTGCGCTGAGCAAGTATGTTACATTTATGGAGCTTGGTTTCCTCAGCTACAATTCAGGGATCACGGTGCCCACCTCCCAGGGTTTCAGGGAGAGCGAGCGAACGCAGGGAAGTCACACACGCTGCTCGGCATCTGGTAGGGTTTCTCTGCTCTCCTCCAGGCATGAAGCATGCGCTCCTGTTGGCACAAGCCTTTTCAGGTAAGCGGTGACTGTTCGCTGTCTCTGTGATAGCATTCAGAAAGTGCTTCTGGAGCACTTTACCAACTCAGGCCCTGGAATGATCTCCACTCAACCTGCCTTCTTCCCTCGCCAATGACTCCTTCCTCCTGGAAGAAGAGCCGAGGGACAAAGGGAATCAAGTCGCGTCAAAGAGGAGGCCCTGTTTGTGGCACTGGTTTTAGGGAGGCCATTGAGAGGGCTGCAGTGGCAGGAATAAGACTGAAAAGGAGGGTCTAGATAGGATTGATGGTAAGAGGGGAGGGTTGAATGAAAAGAAGATAGCAGTACTCTTGGCAATCACCAGATCATGCCCTATGGACTAGGGAGCAGATTGGGAATGCCAAGGCATGAAGGTCAAGGTGTTTCACAGACATTTCCAGTTCTGTCCTGGAGCCTATAGTGTCTGTTGAAATAAACAAATGGTGCACATTTTCATGCAGCCATAAATTGCGTTATCTTTGTGGTGATTTTGTCGAATATACTGCTGATAAGGATGTGGGTGGCCATAGAGGAAATGTCTTTCTTGGGGTTTGTAATAAGCAGTCATTGAAACTAGGCCAGAGAGAGCGCCTGTGTTTGGAGATGGTTCTGGGTCTCATGGCTTCTCTCCTGCCCCAGCTTGCAGGGCCTTGTCGAATAATCTGCTTAACCTCTTTGAAATTGTGCTTGTCACCTGGTTTCCCTGGGTGTGGGGACAGTGAAATGATTGAAGTGATAGTGCCTTGCTGTGAGATACCCAGATAACGTGGAGAGCGTGTGCACTCAAGAGGAGTAGCTGGTTTTCTGAAAGCCCCTGTCATGTGGTTGCAGATAGATGGAGGAGAAATACGAGATACGACACACCCAGACTTCCCTAATGAAACGGCTTATGTATTGTCACTGCGAAGCTCCGGGGTGCGTCCATCACCAGCAATGCCACTCACACTCCTGGGGTGGGGCCTGGGGGTGTTGGGGTGCTGTGCAGTACCATGCTTCAGCTGCAGAGCTGAGCTCACCAGAAAGAGATAGAGAGCCACGCCTGCATCTGAGCACCAGTCGCCTTTGTAAGGCTGGATTGGACAGGTTCCTCCGCTGCCAAGCCGTCATGCTGTTTCTAGGGCTAGAAGTCGCGGCTTCTTCCTCTTTTCCTGTCTCAGAGCAAGGATGATGCTCCGGCGTTGGGTATCTGTCACAACTGTCGACCCTTAAATCTGTCGAGAACGTCCTGATTTCCTAGTTAAAGTCCTAGAGAAGCATAGGAAGAGCTGCTTTCATATCTCCAAAGGCGACTGAAGTGAGTTAGATACGTTACATAAGGCTGTTCTCTGAATTTGGACTGCTCTACAAGCTCCCTGTCTTTAGCCTCTGTCTATAATTCTTCTTTCTTCCCAAATGAAGTTGGATGTAGGATGAGTAGAATTTAAAATTATAACTGCTGGGACTGCTTAAAACAGGCAAACTTTTAATAGCTTTGAACGTGTAAGACCTGGGCATTCTGGTCTCAGAGGAAGAGGAAGAGGAGGTCTTCCTCTAAAAGAGGAAGGAGGTCTCCCGACTTCCTGCCTTCTCTGTAGCCCATCCAGATGTGCTACTTTCTTTTTGACTGCACCGTAGGGCTTGCATGATCTTAGTTCCCTGACCAGGGATCGATCCCCTGGCCCCAGCAGTGAGAGTGTCGAGTCCTAACCACCGAACCTCCAGGGGATTCCCTAGCTGTTTATTCCGTTACTTTATATTCTCCTGTTGTTGGAGTGCTCTTTCCAAAATCAGGGATTGGTCTCTGGCTGTGGAGGTGCCCAGCTGATGCACGAGACTCTAATGCTTGCAGCCCCCTCTGCCCTTGCCTCTCACAGTAGGGCCGCATCACTGCCTTGGTCCCTGTGTTTGGAGCCCAGGCTTGGGCTGTGGGGCCATGCTGGCCGCTGTTTTCTGTGATGCTCTGCGGTTTTCCCTCCTGCTGTCCCTGCCGGCGGCTGCACCCTGCTGCCCCATCCTCTCCCCGCGGCAGTGGACAGACTGGTTCCTGGTAGCCACCTAGACATGCAGCTACCACCGAGGCCACATTGCAAGGGAATGTGAGAGCCTGGCTCCTGTGTTTAGATATAGCATTTCTGTTCTTTACATTTGGTAATTTACCCTTAGACTTGACAGTGAATCAGAGTTTGGGAAGTCTTTATGATTTAGAACCCTAAGTTTCCAGGAGGAGTTTTCTCTTGGCATCTTTGACCCTTAATCCCTGTTGAAGTTGTCATAGCATCAAGGGTCCAGTCAGAATTTGGAGAACTAACACAAAGGAACACAAAAGGGTGTTTTCTAAAGTATAAACTTCAAACCTCTGTGAGTTAGTCACATGATAATGCAGGCTACCAAGAAATGTGTAATATGTTTGTCAGTTGGTGTTGAATTGGTATTTTTTTCCGCCTCCTCCCTGAATTAATAGTAGGCATTCAGTTTTAATTCAGGTCAACAATATAATGCTTATTGCTATTCTAGCAGTGATTATGTGTCAGACAATATGTTATTTGCATCACATGGTTCTTTTTACGTCTTGATAGCTGTTCTGTGAGGTAGACGATATTATTCTCATTGGACAGAGAGCAAAATTGTTCAGAAGGTGAAGTAACTTGCAAGTCTACAAAACTAGGAAGTGGCGTGGCTGAAATTTGAACCTGACCTAGCAGACTCTAAAGCATTTGTCCATTGCCTTCCACTTGGTATGGTTCCTGCTGTGTGCAGAAACAGGCTCAAAGCAGAGTTTATTGCTGCAGAAGATAAGAATAAAGTCAAGAAACTTACCATGGAGTTGAAGATAAGATAGATCACCATAGATCACATAAGGACAGCTGTGAGAAGATCCCAGAAAGGAAGCTCAGTTTAGGTGCTGTGGGGATTAAAGGAGGAGGCTGAGATCCCAACACCCATTTGGGATCTTTAGGAAAAGGATTCACAGAGAAGGTGCATGTGAAGTGGGTCTTGTGGGACTGGCCAAACCTTGCCTGGGGGGATGGATGAGGGAAAGACTTGTGGGTGATGATAACTGTCAAATGCCCAGGTTAATAAATAAGCTTCTAAACAGACTCTTAGAACGTACATGTGCCTGTATCTCTATGTATGTACCTGTGCGTATTGCATGCGCATGGATGCTGGCATACATACAGTCGTTATAAAGACCTTCTATTCTCTTCAAAAGCAAAAGGCTAACGATTTTAAGTGGCAAAGTTGTCCGAACTCTGTTCTCTAGCTCTCCTGAGAACCGGAACACCTTTAAGCAACACTTACTATTAATAGACATTCATGTTTATACAGGCCAGGTAGGAATGAGTTGTTTTTGAGTTTTTTCCGGGCATCTATGATTAGGGCTGCTCCCCCCCCCCTTTTTTTTTTAAGTATCTGCTCCTCTTTTCTAGCATGTGGAAACATTAGACTTCCTGCTTCTGCTTGATTTTGAAACTATCTCCTGTCCTCCTATCACAGGTAATCCCTGTGTCTCTGTGTAGTTGTAGTTTACGGGTAGCAAGTACAGGCAGCAACCAGTCCGTCCCTGCTGTGGACGTGAAGACCTCTCTGGATTCACAAGGAAAAGCTACACAATGCGTTCCACTACAGGTGACGAAACCCGGCTTCCAGAATAACAAGCAAGACAACTTTTACATGACTGTTGTTGACCAGTCCCTTCCGTGCATTGGTTTGGTATGCTATGGTTGGTTTTTTGAAAGGATTGGACAAATTCTTTGAATTATTCTCAGGGAGGACTGACTCCCTGAAGGCAGTACAGATGCCGTGCGTGGGAAAGACATCGGCAGAGTGGCTATGTATGTTCCTCTGATCTATGTGACTGCTGAGACTCTGGGAAGCTGTCCTTCTGATTGATACGGGGGAAAATGCCGAAACTAGGTGAGTTAAAAAGTGCCCAGACTAATTTGGTTGTAACACCTTTGTCGGAATCTGGCAGGATGTTCGGATGACTAAGCACCATGGTGTTGCTGTCGACAGGGAAGTAACCTTTGGTCACAGCTTTCAAGTGGTTGTGTTCAGAAAAATCACTCCTTTTCTTTTGCAAGGACTCTGGGTGTGGAGGAGCGTCAGGAGGCTAAGGGCTGTTTGAGGACTGTGGGTGGAAAAGGTGGCATCTGGAGTTTGCGTGTAGACAGTTTTCATCTCTAAACGGATGAAGGATTGAAATGCTTTAGAAATGGGGCTCTGAACCGATGGAGAACTTTTGCACATGAAGTTTCTCCTTCTCACCGTTTCTGTGTGTTTGCTGACTCTCAGACGTCTCTGGATCCCAGTCATCTGATACTGGCAGGAACACCTTGCAGAGACCTGCAAACCCAATGGTGTTTATTTGTGTTCTCCCATTATGTAGGGGTTTGGCAGAATATTGACACTGCCATTTCCTCTAACAGCCAGTAAACAACTGGAACTCACAAACAAGGCCTTTTGTACTTTAAAATACACCTTAGGCTTGTTTTTAGCCTTACTTAATACTTCTACAAGTAGACTTCATTTTATTTTTCTGGTAGATTGGGAAACTTTTTAAGGATTGAAATACAGAGAGCATTTCAAAATAGCTTTAAAAGTTATGTTGGTATTTACACACTCTTGTTCAAGTCTATACATCATATTTTGTTGAGGTTTATCTGAAATTTTTTGGCTCAGAAGACTTTCTAGACCTTAAATTGAATACTAGGAAGGAATTCAAACTTGGAAGACATAGATGAATGTTAATATATCTAGTTTCTTGACCCATGAATTGAACCTCTGGCAGCCATGCTATTTCATAGAGCCATGACTACCCCTGTTATATGGAGTGTGTTCACCTGCAGATCATATATGTCAAATGTACATTTGCCTTCCAGATGCCCAGAGCTGTGCATGTGATTCTCTGTCAACTTTATATATGTATATACACACATTCTATCCAGTATATAAAAATGGTTATGTATCTGACTATATCACAGTGCATATATACAGTTGGAATCAGAGCCAGGCTTGGTTGGGAAAGTTTTGTGGGAGAAGTGAGGGGTTTTTTTTTTTTTTTGGAAGGGGAAGTTGGGCTACATAATATATTAATACTTTGGCAAAAAGAAGCAGACGTAACGATTCCAAGGCTGGAGCTAAATGCATTCATGATTAAGCATGAACCATTTAGGAGAAGATTGTGAATTACTGGTTGAAAATAGCCAGGCTAAAAAGTGAAGAGGCGGCAAGGAGATAAGTGTGGAAGAGAACAGGAGGGGATGTGTGGGAGCTTCTGTAGCCCATGTGGCTGGTAAATGTCAGCGTTGGATACCAGCACCCCAGACCACGCTGCCATCTAGTGGAACTGGCTGAAATTACTGCCTCTCCTCACTGCCGGTTAAATTAGCAGGGTGATTTCTTGACCGCAGAGAAGCTCATTTTTCTTCCCCCTGGGGATTTTAGGTGAAAAATTCGAGAAAGGAGATGGATACCAGTATGCTCCCTCAAACGGTATTAGTTTTGACTCTAGAACATGGAGCTGAGTGCCAATATAAAGAATTTCCCATAGACAACGTTTGAACGCAGTGATCTCTTTTTAAAATTAATTTTCACAGCAGTCGAGTTGCTTTACAATGTCGTGTTAGTCTCTCTGTACAGCGAAGTGAAGCAGCCATACACACACATATATCCCCTTGTTTTTGGATTTCCTTCCCGTTTAGGTCACCACAGAGCACTGAGGAGCGTTCCTTGTACTACACACTAGGTTCTCATTAGCTCTCTGCTTTATACATGATACGGCGGAGGCTGTGGTCCTGCGGAGAGTGGTGTCCATGGCCCTTCAGCTCAGAGCATGGGACGTGCAGGAAGCAGCACTTGAGAGGGTCTCCAGCTGAGTGAAAGCGCACCCATGCAGCCCTGGGCTGCTTGTTGTTTCATGTACAGGGCGACAGAGGAGAGCCCTCTGATTGCAGACACCGCAGCCCACAGACCTCAGAGCTGGCGCACAGCTGTACTCCTCCCCCCCCCCCTCCCTTCCAGCCATCTGTTCAGAAAAACTTACTAAATTTCTTTTCTGCATCAGGGACCCTTCCAGGGTCCAGGCGTACACCAGTAAACAAAGCAGAGAGAAATCCCTGCCCTTGGAGAACAGACATTCTCCTGGGAGAGACAGACAGTAAGATAAATAAGTTAAATACATAGTAGGTGGGATACTATTAAGTGCTAAGGAAGAAAAAAAAATTAAGCTCAATAGGAGGATAAAGATTGGGGGTGTGTGTAGGATTTGCAATTGTGTGTCATCACAGAGAATGTGATATTAGACTCACTTGAAAGTTGTGAGGAAGATTTATGGGTGAATATCCTGGGGAAGAGTATCCCAGACAGAGGGCAAGCATATGCAGAGGTCCTAATGGGCAGTGGGCACAGTATTCCAGAAACAGCTAGAGTGCTGATCAGGAAAAGGACAAGAGAGAAGACAGAGAGATGGTGAAGGGCCAGATTCGGTGGCATGTTGTGGACAATTAGGGGCTTCCCAGGTGTGCTAGTGGTGAAGAGTCTGCCTACCAAAGCAGGAGATGCTGGTTGGATCAGGGAGATCCTCTGGAGGAGGGCATGGCAACCCACTCCAGTATTCTTGCCTGGAGAATCCCATGGACAGAGGAGCCTGGAGGGCTTCAGTCACAAAGAGTTGGACATGACTGAACCAACTTAGCACTCAGCACTCTGTGGACAATTATAATGAATTTGACTTTCACTAGGCATAAGATGAGAAGCTGCTTGATTTAGTCTAATATTTTCATTTTATAGATGAAATTTAGGGCCAAGAAATCAAATCAGGTATCCGTGGCTATCCAGCATCATACTGCCAAAGCCAGGATGCAAGCCTGCCTCCTAACGCCCCTGCCTGCCCAGGTGGGGTGCACGGGCGCACATAGGCCCAGACTTCCAAGTGCAGTGGTCTATGAGGAAGCCAGGTACTGCTGGCTTCTCCGGCAAGTGTTTGCTTGTTCCCACAGCATGAACTACCTACCTATAGAGGACCCACAGCAAACACAAGAAAGGATCAGGCCTCTTAACTCAGAAGAGTCCTCTGCTAAAAATGCCTGAGTGTAGAGAGAAATCCTTCAGATTTTCCCAGTGGTTAAACTCAAGAATCTACAATCTTGTAAAGCTTCCCTAAATTCATTTCTAAGTAATTGGATAGAGTTAAGAGACTATTTCTGTATTCCCAAGTGTTTGATCCCAGTTCTCAGTATCACTGCTCACCATTAAAGTTAGTAAGATTGAATATCATGTTACTTAAAATGAATTTGAAAACAGGATTACCAGCTGAAGAGAGTGAATGGTTATCATCAAATACAGTCTGAGTTGAACTAATTTTGCCCAATATTCTTGCTTTGCTGTGAGCTAATTCACACCTTTCCCCTCCCTCTTCTTCTGTCTCCTTTAGATCTCATGACAGTTGTCCTCTGGACGCAGGCCAAGTCCTCTAATCACATTTTCTGATGAAGGTTGGGCTAGTGCTAAGTCTAGAGGAGAATGGCTTTGTGCTGTTGTCTGAGTCATCTTGTGTCCTTTCATCACGTGTGGCCTGTATCTTGTGCATAGAACGTAAGGTTGTGCCATCTTGTGGAGGGAACTAATTCATCCCTAACTCTGTCCCCCTTCTTTCATTTCTTTCCTTCTAAAACGAAGCTCCCATTATAGGTAGTGTGAAATTTATAGCACCATCGTATTTTGCATTTATATTTGTTTCCATAGTACTTTCTCTTTCACTTTGTCTCTCTCTTTTTGCCAAACATGGTAATTTCATATGTTCACTTGTGTGTGTTGTCTGTGAATGAGCATGCTCCTCATTTACTGCCCAGAATTTTATATGCATTATGGTTCTTCTTGTGCAAAAAAGAAACCCTAGTTTAGACTGGCTCATAACAAAGTGGATTTTTTACTAGCTACATAACTGGAATGAGATTTGATTTAGTAGTCTTGTGATGTCTAGAACCCACTATGTTTTTCCCCAATCTGCCTCCTGTGGTTGGGTCTCATCCTCAGCTGACTTCTCTCATGCTGGTTAAATGTCCGCAGCAATCCTAACTGCGTGCCCTCAATCCACTCGCCCAGAACTGGCTTTTGGAAATTCTATCAGGGTGACCTTTCCCAGAAGCCCCCAGCATATGTGTGATGTCTCGCTGACGCAAACTGAGCCAGGTGCCCGATCTTAAACCAGTTTATCAACTAAGAAATGTGCTGTGTTGATTGGTTTAGGCTTGGATTGCCTAAACCAGTCTTTTTGTGGTGAGGGGGATGGGATTACTAGACTAGGTGGAAATGGTCAGGGCTGAACCTGAGAGCTGGGGGCTGGGGTCAGTTTCTCCCTGAAACAGCATGCTGCTCCACAAGGATGGAGGGATGGAAGTAACGGCGAGTCAGCCACGGTGTCTCCTACACGGGCTTCCTTTCACTGTGTTTTTTCTTTATTCCCCGTTGCTTCTTATTTGGTGACTGACTATGGTCTAATACAGCAAATGGAGCCCTGCGTATTGGCTTACCAACCTCTTCCCCCAATGACAAATGAGATACATGCTCTCAGGGAGAACAAGGATGCAGACTCCATGAACTGTAATAGCACTGCCCGTCAGAGAGGGAAGATCTCACCCCCAGACCTGAGCAGTGAGAATAAGAACAGAGAAAACTAATTACAGGCAACCCTTCAATCTATAGTAATTATAGGCCCCCACAGGACACTGGAGTCCAATATAAATTTTTTTTAAATCAGTGTAATACACTTTTGTGCATCATGTACACGCCAATGAAAATATTTCATGGAATGCCCGTCAAAGTTACTTGCTGTTGTTACCATCTTTTAAAAAGCTGCTTGATATTTCATGATGGATATTTTGTTCATCTGTTCCTCCTTAGGCATATTCTCTTGCCACCATAAACCATGTGTCAATACATGTGTTTGAATAAATACATTAATACTTTAAAAAAAGCAGTGTAATAAATCCATCTATTCCTGTAAAGAATACCCTACACTTTTCAAATAGGAGCTTAATTGTCATATTTGATTATTTTATCTATTTTAATTAATATTGCTGGACTCTGGATAATGTAAAGACTTTGAAGCTACACTCAAGTAAACAAAGTAAACAAAACAGGACAATTGGTTATAAGGAGTTTCATTTAGTTTACTCTAGATGAGAGCTCCAGGAGAATGGCTGTCTAGGGCAGGTTATGGGGCTGGGGCAATGTTCAGAGGGCTCTTGAGAGCGTGAAAGTCATGGGGATATAGAGAAAACACCACTTTTGTGATGAGTAAGTTGGAATAAAAGAGATACCAGCTTGTCTTTGTAGATGAGCTCTGTGGCTAGGGTATAGCATTCCAGTCCCCAACCAGCCAGTATTCCCTGCCATATCCCCAAGGGATTCTATGTACCGAGGGCCTATCAAAGCAGGGGAACCCCTTTATTACCAGAGAGCTTTGACCCAAACCCTAGTGATGACCTCCAACTAGGCTGCCCACATGGGTCACCAAAATCGAGTCCAGGAACCCTGGGCTGGGCTGCAGAAGGACACGGAGGCTGCCTCGAGGGGCTGGTCACAGAGAGGACAACCCCACGGTGGAGGTCTCAGAGTTCTGCGTTCTAGTCCTTTTTAAGATGCTTGTGTGATGAGCCTTTGGACTAGTCCTATCAACTTACTGGACCTAATTTCTCATTTGTGAAGAAGTTGGAGGAATGAGGAGATTGAGAGACCCTCAAAGGCTTCTTTGAGCACTAGCTTTCTGATTCTTGGATTCTATGCCTGGGAAGTGCCATGTGGAACTGAGGTGAGTTTAGGGATGAGGACCTAACTCCTCTTTGCCTGCACTTGCAGACAGACAAGGGATGGCAGAGTTTCTGTATTACTTGTGATAAATGTCTTAAATAGCCACCAAGTGGCTCGACTGGCTGAGCGCCGGGTGTGAATTGCTCCAAATTGAGTGTTGTTCGTTGGATCCTACAGATGCTGCGGTATAGCCACAGCTCACTGAATAGTGCGATTGTTTCCTATGCCAAGCCAGGCTTGTGTTTTGGCTGCCAGGCTTGTGTTCTGGGACATCCAGATGTCAGGGATCTTGTGGGAGCAGTAAGAACAGATGGTGACTGGTGGCAGATGCTTCTGTTCTAAAGTGGTTTCAAAGCCATGGGCCCGTGGCTTATCCTGGGATGAGTGAACCCCACTGGTGTTCCAGTCTCCTGTTTTGTTAAGAGTCTGATTGCAAGGGGTGCTGCACACTGTTGTGGCTTATTGATTTTTAGTGATCCTGTTACTCAATAACCTCTGCATGCTCTGCTCTGAAATGTTAAGCCCTGAGCTCTGCCTTAGTAGGACAGGTAGTTTGTTTTTAACATCAGTCTGTATAAACCAGTGGTCCCAAACTTAAATGTCTACAAGAACTAGGCAAGAAATATAAACGTGTAAGTGGTTCTTTATGTGGTCTTCCCAGGCGTTAGTGCTAAATGCAGGAGACTATGAGACACAGATTCGATCCCTGGGTGGGGAAGATCTTCTGGAGAAGGGCATGGCAAGCCACTCCAGTATTCTTGCCTGGAGAATCCCACAGACAGAGGATCCTGATGGGCTATAGTCCATGGGGTCTCACAGTGTCGGACATGACTAAAGCGACTTAGTACGCATACACTTAGCTGGTAAAGAATCCACCTGCCGTGTGGGAGACCTGAGTTTGATCCCTGGGTCAGGAAGATCCCCTGGAGAAGGGAAAGGCTATCCACTCCAGCATTCCGGCCTGGAGAGTTCCATGGACTGTATGGGGTTGCAAAGAGTCGAGCACTACTGAGCTACCTTCAGTTTCACACACGCACACACCGTGCTTTATATGAACAGTTGGAAATCTTGAGGCCTGTGGCAGACTTTCAGAGAACAGTTCTTATCTAAAGACATTAAAGTTCAGATAAAAAACTTACGTGACCCAAGAAAACTGTTGAGTTGGATTCAGTCCTAAGGCTACCAGTTTGTGATTCTTGGGCTATAAGCCACCTAGCTTCCACTGTCATTGATAGGTTTGCTGAGCTTCAGAGGGGCCAGATTTTCTTGACGTGAGCCTTGTGTATTTTCGTTTTTGTAGTAGACTTTACCTTTTTACCTTAAATTAGAAAACTATCATTGGAGTAAAGTGGGCCACCATGATTTTTACCCGCAAATTGCACATACTCCAAAAGAAACCATGTCCTCGATAGAAAGAATTTCTTTCGCTCAATAGCCTTGGGAGACTGAATCAATTTAGAGAAGCAGAGGTGGAAATCTCAGTCAAAACAATTCTGAATATTTTACCTCATTAGAAGAATTTGTATCACTAAAGGCATTTGAAAGTCATACACCTGTCTGGCAAGTTGTCTGCTGGGTTTTACTCCTCTTTGCCTTTTTCTGGTATGAGGCAGGCAGGAGGTTAGTGAGCTGGGTGGAGTTGGGGGTGGGATCAGCTTACATTCACTCTTTTCCCAACCATCCAAGCCTCCCCACACTCTTCATTTCTGCATTCCTGCTACCACCTGGGATGCCCTGTGAAGGAACAAAGAAATTGGTGAATTCATTTACTTTTTTTTTTTGGCCACACCATGCAGCATGCAGAACTTCCCTGACCAGGGATCAAAGCCATGCCTCCTGCAGTGGAAGCACAGAGTATTAACCACTGGACCACCAGGGAAGTCCTTCATTTACTTTTAGATATTGGTCATCCACAGGGCTCTCCTCCAAGGGATGTTTGTATTTTTAAAAGAACTTGAATGGTAGAACAGAAAACAGGGCAAAGTTTAGTGCAAAGTACCGCCTCTCTAATGAGAGTGTTTCCTGTAATGCTAAGAACATAATTTGGGGCTTGGGAGCCTCCCAGGCGCCTTCGAGGTAACATTTTATGTTGCCTTGCTTCAGGTAAGACCTGCTGGGCTAGCATCAGCCACTGAGCCTGGAGAGGGGGGGTTGACTTTATTCTTTTTTATCTGAATAATTGAAACTTGTGTGAGAGTCCATGCACATTATTGCAGATGTGTTTTTGTAAGAGATCGATGGCACCCTGCTTCCCTGTGTCTGGTGTTGGCCATAGTGGGAGACTATGTGACTTTAAATATTCCTTCAACAAAACCACTTTAGTTGTGCTAAAACTGTGTTCTTCTGATAGTGTTTTCTCCTCAGAGTACTCTCTCAACTTACTCTTTTCAGTGGGATTCCATAAGTGAATAGTCCACCAATCCTTTCTCTACTACCTTACATGCGTGCATGCATGCTAAGTCACTTCAGTTGTGTCTGACTCTTTGTGACCCTGTGGACTTTAGCCCACCAGGCTCCTCTGTCCGTGGGATTCTCCAGGCAAGAATACTGGAGTAAGTTGCCATGCCCTCCTCAAGGGGATCTTCCTGACCCAGGGATCAAACCTGCATCTCTTATGTCTGCTACATTGACAGGTGGGTTCTTTACCACCAGCACCACCTGGGAAGCCTCTCTACTACCTTAACACCAGTTTATTCTGCAAGTCCTTGCAATTTGGCTTTTATCTCTAGTTCTGTTACTAAATAGTCTTTCTCAAAGATCCCAGTGGCCAAATGATTATCATATCCATTGGTCTTCTCTTTAACCTTCCTTTCTGACCCTTTGTTCTTGCCTCTGTAGGCCATTACACATGCTGTTAGCTCTACCTGGAACTCTTCCTCTTTCTCTCTCTTAACCTCCCTTTCTTTGGCTAATTCTTTGACCTTCAGATCCTAGTTTAGAAATCACTTCTCTCAGGAAGCCTTCCTTGATGACTCCCTCCTCCAGGTCCAATTTAGGTATTTGTCCTTTGAGTCTTCATAGCACCCATACTTTTGTGCTTTTCACTTGTCCTACTGTATTTTAATTAGTGTCCTCCCCTCTGTACTCCCCTCCCCACTGTACTGTGGGCTTTGCCTTATATCTAAACATGGTAGGTGCTCAATAAATATTTGCAGCATGAAGAACTACAGAAATGAAGATGACGTCTGAACAGCAAAGACTTCAGCTTCTTCTCGAATAGATGATGAGCCCCTGATCTTCTTTATCACCCTTTGGTTCTCCCTATGTCCCTGGACCTCCAATTAGAAGATGTTGAGGAGTTGTTAGATGCTGTCAATAAAATGTGGCATCTGACCCTAAAGAATAAGAGAGGTGTCAGGAAATCCTTACCATTCCCATTTAACCACTCATGACCAGGCAGCAACTCTCTGTGTTGCTTATGATGAACAAGTCATGGCCACCTGTTGTTGAAACCAGTGAAAAGAATGAGTTTTAAGGATTCTGATCACCAGCAGAATGGGAAACACGTTTTTCAGCAGACCAGGCAAGTCGGTTGTGATGATTTTATCATCAGCATGAAGGAAGAACTTAATATCTGATTGGCAACAGTAGAGAAACACAGACTAAGAGAGGAACTAATAAGTATTATGTAGATAGTATTGTACTTTCCAGGTTATTTAAGAAATTTTCAAGATCATTTTAACTGTTTGCAATTTCATCTTACTGATTTTAGAACCCAGTGTCCCTCCTCTCACCTCTGAAATCATTATTCTCCTATGTTCAGAGCATCACATCTGTGTGTAGGTCTGTGTGTTGGGACAGGCTTTGTAGAGCAATTAAAAAGAATGTGAAATCTTGATCACATGTTTCTTCTTGTCTCTTGAAATTGGGTAAGAGTTCTTGACCAGGTGTAAAGACAATGAAAAAAAGACAGATTTATGAAGGAAGGTTTAGTGAGAAAATGTAGACTCTTGTCTGTGTTACAGAAGAGTGTGATTAACACTAGTTGATTTTTTAGGGGGAAAAAAAAAAGTATGTCCCATACCCTTTGTTCCATGAAGAGGAGAGATCCTATGCTATGGATCCTATGCTATCCATCTCCTATCCTATGTTGTAGAAATTTTGTCCTCAAAGGCTCTGAGGTCTGAAGGAGCAGCAGCACTCCCTGAAGAGCCTTGGTCATCTGGGAGACTGGTCTGATAGAAGAACGCATCCCCACTTCGGTTGTCCTGCTCGGACCTCAGACTCAGATGTGTGAGTGGACGCACTCACTCAGATGTGTGAGTGGACGCATCCCCACTATCACACCTCTTCCGCCTCTGGACTTCTCCTTTGCTGTTCACGTCTGGCTCCCTCTTCCTCCAAGTCAGGCAGGCTCTGGACCTCTGAATCATCTCTGCTGTCTGATCCCTCTACATCTTTCTTCTTTGGGGGCATGTGGCCTATTTGCCTTGAATTATAATGATTTGCGCTCTCCTCATTCAGACACATTCTAGGATGGAGAAAAATAGCCTGGGATGAGGTCAGAGGACCCTCATTCCAGTCTCAGTTCACGTTCAGTCCCAGCTAAGTGACCTAGGACCAGCTGCTTCCTTTCTCTGAGGATCTGTGTCCTCATGGTTGGATAGCATCACTGACTCAATGGACATGAACTTGGGCAGACTCTGGGAGATGGTGAGGGACAGGGAAGCCTGGCATGCTGCAGTCCGTGGGGTCGCAATGAGTCAGACATGACTTGGCAACTGAACAACAACAACGACAACAACATCTTCATCAGAAGATTCCTTCCTTACAGGATAATTATGAGGATCAACGATGATGTATGTAGAAGCACTTCAAGAGCTAGAAAATTTCACCCTACTGAGATGCAGTAAGAGCAGAGATATGCTCTGTCATGAGCATGGCGTAATACCTAGCACATTGTAGGTGCTTAATAAACTATACTTATTAGCCAATGATATTAAGACATAAGCTTCATTTAAACACATAAATTGCTTGGTACTAAACTGCATTGCTGGTTCCAAATCTGGGTTTATGGCCAAGGAGGATATACTCTCCTTCCTCTGGTCCAGGTAACCGGGTATTTGGAACCACCAAGGTGCTGCCCTTTCATTCATGGGCAAGTTTGATCCATTAAGAAAACAGGTGACAAAATTAATTATATATTGTGCAACCATGGATCCCAAATTGGCCTTAGAAAATGTAGCACGTTGTAAATGCAAATAGCCTCTGAGGGAAAGCTTGTTCCTAAGAGGCTTGCTTAACAGAATGTTGATCGCCTGCGAGGAGTTCATGCCTCGAGTAAAAGAGGTGTCTGGAATTTCCATCTGGCTTTATTAGTATATATATTCAGGTGGCCCAGTGCCGGATGTTAGTTCTTAAAGAAAACAGTGTTCCCACTCTGAAGAAGGTAAGGCTGCTGCTCTTTGCAAGTGGGCAGCTTCTGCCTGTACTTTGCTGGCCCTGGAAATTCCATCACCTGAAGTGGAATTTTGTTCAATCCATCTTATTCATGGCTCAAGGACAACTGTGGTGGGTTTGACAGGGGGCTCGTGAGGTTGCCTCTGTAAAGATAAGAACACTCCATTAGTTGAAGCCGACAGTCTAGTGGCTTCTTCTGGGGCTGTTTGCATTTGCTCAGCACTCTCTGTTTATGACAATGTTAAGAGGAAGTACATCCATTCTGTGTACGTTGTAAAACAGAAGGTTTGCAGATGTCAGAATTATTTTCTTCTTGGCTCCTTATCTGGTAGAGTTTTGGGTTGTTGCAGATTATCAGCCTCAGTTCTTCAGATGCAATGCAAATTTTCTTGTTTTCTGTCTTTGAAGATAACATATTTATGTATACAGTTCCTTGTAATGTACTTTTAAGATAAGGAGAAATTAGGCTTATTCCTATATGTTGTCATAATTCAATATTATGAAATGATAGTTTTATTAATTATATAGTGCATTCATAGAATCCAACATATTCTACTCTCTAGAAAGGAAAAAAAAAAAGCCCACAAGATACAATCTTCTGTTCCAAATAGCTTACACATCTGCCTCAGAGACAACTAACATCGACTTTGTGTTAGAAGTTCACAGTGAAAGTTAAGTTCACTGTGGGCTCCTACTGAAGCTTTATGGAGGGACTGAGACCTGAGCTAGGCTTTGGGATAAAAAAAAAAAAAAGTTTAACAGAGCAGAAAAAGTAGACCTGCAGCCTTGTTCCCACAGCATGGCTACACACGATGTCACAATGTGTCCTAAGGTTTGTTTCCAGTAATTTCCAGCTAATGAAAACAAGCGTCTGAGTTTCTGAATGATTACTTACTTTTCCAATCATTCATATCTGTTTGTGTTTAGGGGGCGGTGATCAGGATTTTGCCACTAGTAGTGTCATTTCCATTCATTTGCATCGCCCGTGCTTTTTGTGAGAGAGAGGTCAGTGTTCCAGCTGTATCCTGGGGTACCTGGCTCACAGCCTGCTTAGCTCAGCTGCCTTCATGGGGCAGGGACTGTGGCAGGTACGAATTATTCTATTTCTAGCCTCAGTGGGCATTTGAATTTTCAACCCATGGTCTCATTTAAGGGAGATCAGCTTGAGTCTGTTAGATAATACTAGTTCGAGATGACAGACTAACAGCTGTGGGAACAGAGGGGGGAAAGGCCTCTTCAGGAAACATTTAGATGGTGGGACGTAGTGAAATGAGAAATAAGAGAACAGTAAAAAAGAATAAAGAAAGAAAGAAGAGGGACTTCCACGGAGGTCCAGTGGTTAAGAATCCACCTGCCAATGTTACGCTCCCACATGCCACGGGGCAGCGAAGCCCACGCTCCACAGCTCCTGAGCCTATGTGCTCTAGGGCCCGGGCTCTGCAGCCAGAGAGGCTACTGCAATGCGAAGTCCAGGCACTAGAGCTAGGGTGCTGTCCACTCGCCGCAACTAGAGAAAGCCTGCGTGCTGCAAGGAAGACCCAGCACAGCCAAAAATAAACAAATAAATACTTTTTTAAAAAAGAAAGAAGGGGCCACAATGCAGCATAAGTCACTGATAGTCATGTTTCTAGCTTCCATTGTCTAAGTAAGAACAAATGCAATATTCTGAAGAAAACCAAGATGTTGGGGGTAGGGAAGGGATCTATCTGTGCCTTCAAGTATAAGGATTCTCCCTAGATGAGTATCCTTCCAAGGTGAGCCTAAGGAACCTTCCAGGCAGACAGTTGTTGAGGGCAACTAGAAACACATAGGTGGGAGCAAAGGTTCCCAACAACTTCACTTGTGGAACCCACAGTGCCTCAGGAATGTTTTCTTGTCATTCCCGGGACACAAGAGGTACCTAACAGTTTCACTTGTGACGTGTTGGGTCCCAATAACTTAATAAGTATTCATGTACTAATAATTTGTAAGCATGTGAAAATATACATAAATTGAAATGTTCAAAAATAATATTTTTATTTCATTCTTTACCAGTTAGTTACTGATGGAATGGGTGCATCTGTTGGGCCTTGCATGTTTTAGTCAGGATCCAATCAGGAGATAAACCACATGATAATTTGAGTAGGAACGTGTAATATAAAGAAATGCTAGCTAGTGAAACAGTATGGCAGCTCCTAAAAACTTAAAAGTAGAATTACCATCTTCTTCTTGTTTATTTGGTAAGTCGTGTCTTGACTTTTTGTGATGCTATGGACTATAGCCTGCCAGGCCCCTCTGTCCATGGGATTTCCCTGGCAAGAATACTGCAGTGGGTTGCCATTTCCTTCTCCAGGTATCTTCCCGACCCAGGGATCGAACCTGCATCTCCTGCTTGGCAGGCGGATTCTTTACTACTGAGCTGCCGTTATGACCAAACAATTCCACTTCTGGATATGCCCCCAGAAGGAGGGAAAGCAGGGACTTGAGCATGCATTTGTATACCAGTGTTTTTAGCAGCATTATTCACAATAACCAAAAGGTAGAAGCAATCCAAGTGTCCATTGATGGTTGAAGGGAAAAAAACAAATCATGGTATATACACACAATGGAGTATCATTCAGTTTTAAAAACAAAGGAAATTCTGACACATGCTCCAACATGGATGAATCTTGAGGATATTAACTAAGTGAAATAAACCAGTCACAAAAAAGACAAATACTGTGTAATTCCATGCATATGAAGTACCTAGAGTAGTCAGATTCAGAAAGAAAACATAGGATGATGACTGCCAAGAGCTGAGGAGAGGGGAGAATGGGGAGTTAGTGTTTAATGAGCATAGAGTTTCCATTTTCAAGATGAAAAGCATTCTGGAGATGGATGGTGGTGAGACTGGAACAACAATGTATGTGTACTTAATCCTACTGAATTGTATAGCTAAAAAGTAATCAAGATGGTGGTACTTTTATATGATGTGCATTTTACCACAATTGAAAATAGTAATAAGAAAGAAAAAAAATTTTTAATATTAATTTTGCTGAGGGCTGGCTGTTAGGAAGAGAACTCTAAAGAATAGGGAATAACAAATATAAAAAGCAGCCCCTTCCCGTGGGCTTGAAACAGGGCACCAAACCCAAACTTTCTCTCTCTCTCTCTTCTACTCTAGACCTTGTTGGAGAAAAGGTGGCTGGCTTTGGCTCCTTGAGTGGCAGAGAAGTCACAGCAGTGCTGTGCAGGTAGAAACTTGCTGGAAATCCGTCCTCTAGGATGCTGAGGAAATCTGCTCATGGGGAGGTTTTTCACTAAAGGTGCTCTTCCACAAAGCCTCCTAAGGGGGATGCCAGCAGAAGCTGCTGGGGGCTGGTTGTTGCTGACCACCACGTACAGCAGGAGCCAGTTGTTGAAGAAGGGGCCTGCCTTCCAGGAACTGGGGGCTGGAGAAGTCATGCATGCCTGTGGCAGCTCGCAGCCAGAGCTCACCAGAACCCGGAACAAAAGCTCTTCTTCCTGTCATGTGTCTCCATGGCACTCCAGTGACAAAGCTTAGGATAGCACCAGCTGGCAAAATAAAAAATATCTAAAGTCTCCTCTTTATTTTTTCGGAGC
Organism: Cervus elaphus; assembly: GCF_910594005.1. Lineage (NCBI taxonomy): Eukaryota > Metazoa > Chordata > Mammalia > Artiodactyla > Cervidae > Cervus > Cervus elaphus. The sequence goes on along the minus strand of NC_057823.1, from coordinate 36,247,567 downwards.
AGGGAAGCTGGCTCAGTGGTAAAGAATCCACCTGCCAATCCAGGAGATACAGGAGACGCAGGTTCAATCCCAGGGTCAGGAAGATCCCCTGATGGAGGAAATGGCAGCCCACTCCAGTACTCTTACCTGGAGAATCCCATGGACAGAGGAGCCTGGTGGGCTACAGTCCAGGGGATCACAAACAGTCAGACAGGACTGAGCATGCACACATGAATGAAGGGTGAATTAGAGCCGTGAGACAATAAATTGATAACTGGCCACCTCATAACTTCTTAAACCTTGAAATCAAATTGGATCCACCACCCTCATTTCTTCTTTCATGTTACTCTTCACATAATATTTGCTTTTTAGTATAGCAGCTGCCAACAACCTAGCTTTGCAAAGAAATGACATCAAAAGACATGTATCACAGTCTAATATTACCCAATGAACTGGTTTGAACTAGTAGCTTACGCAGTGTCTGAGAGACATTGAATAATGCTACGTCTTCCTCAAACATTTAAAGCATCCTGTAACACCCCTGTGAGTTTGCTGTAGTGCTCTCAGGCACCTTGGTACAATTTGAAGATCTCAGGGCTAAAAATGTGAGACTCTTTCACCAACTCGGACCACATCGCTCTCATATATGAGAATCTAAGGTACTGATTTGCTTAAGAGTACAGAAGAGTCATGTGTCGTGTAAAAGTTGTACAGGGTCAGTATTACTTCAGAAGATCTTCTAGGAAGTTACCAGATTGGAGAATAACATACTGTCTTCCAGTAAGTATAGGACTTACTGTAAGTGTTTCCTCTAGCATTGGAGCAGGTTCCTGTTTCTTTAGGACTGGATGAGATAGTTGCCTTGTCTTCAGAGGCACTTTGACATGAAAAAATCCATAGCTTTAGCTATAGCATTCATCATCAATATGTAGAAGATGCTCACAGTGTAAGAGGCAATGCAGAGACAAGGCTCGCGGAGGGAACAGCAAAGTCCTAGCTCTATCCCACGCTTACTCTGCAGCATAAAATCACTTACTGGTGACTGATGCACCATTTAGGTTGTTACTTCCTCTCTTTGTCTGTCTGTTTTGGGCTGATGGTATGTAGTTGAAATTGAGAAAGTTGAATGCCATTCAAGAGGACTTTGCTGAATTCAATAGTAAAAATTCTATTGAGATAGTTATGTATGTATGTATGTGAGTGAAAGTCACTCAGTCCTGTCTGACTCTTTGCGACCCCATGGACTATAGAGTCTGTGGAATTCTCCAGGCCAGAATACTGGAGTGGGTAGCCTTTCCCTCCTCCAGGGGATCTTCCCAACCAAAGGATCAAACCTAGGTCTCCCACGTTGCAGGTAGATTCTTTACCAGCTGAGCCATAAGGGAAGAATGTTAAAAAGTTAGTGTTGTTTTTTTTTTTAAAAGCTTTTGGCTTCCTGATAGCTCAGATGGTAAAGAGTCTGCCTGCAATGCAGGAGACCTGAGTTTGATCCCTGGGTCAGAAAGATCCCCTGGAGAAGGGAATGTCTACCCACTCCAGTATTCTTGCCTGGAGAATCCCATGGACGGAGGAGCCTGGCAGGCTATAGTCCATGGGGTTGCAAAGAATCAGACACGACTAAGGAACTTGACACTTTCACTTTTCTGTTTCTACTAGAAAATAAAGAAAAGTGAAAGTGAAGTCGCTCAGATCTTTCTGACCCAGGGATTGAACCTGGGTCTCCCACATTATAGGCAGACGCTTTACCATCTGAGCCACCAGGGAAGTCCTAGAAAATGGATGGACTTAATAAGACTTTCTTTAGGTAGGTAGGCAGGCATACTGTTCATATTACTGGTTTCCCAGAAGATATATTCATTTTGATGATGTTTAACAATTTTGTGAATCATAATTGATATATGTTTCTGTATAACTCTTCTTTAAAGAGAAGCTGAATAACTTAAGTTTTGTAAGCTGACGCATTCAAAAGGACAAACTTCTAATCCATGCCTTTCAGTGCTACCTGCAAAACAGCCTTCCCTTTACCCCTGAAACACTGTTTGGATAAGTTCTGTTTCGGTTCACGTTTTTACCTCCTGCTGAGTTTGCCGGCTGAGTTTTAACCTTGGCTGCTTTCAGCGGGCAAGCCTGTCTAGCCCTGTAGCTTCATCTCCTGGTGTTTTCTGTCTCTTAAGCAGTGATGAGTTGGCACAAATATTAACTTGACAGAGAGTCTACCCATGTCAGAAACTCACTGTTAAAATCCAAATATGACAACTTGGAGTAGATTAGACTTTCAAACAGGTATCGGAACAGGAGTCTGTGGTCCAGATTCCACATATGAGCACTACTTCTGTTTTCTTGTGGATTTCAAATGTTGTTCAGAAACCCGAATAGAGTTCATAACTCCTCTGATGGGATCAAGCAGGGCCATTACCCTCCTTGTCTTAGCCGCCTTTTCTACCTCCTTGGAGTAGAGTGGACACACGGGAGAGAAAGAAGTTGTCACTGCTGCTGCCTTAAGCAAAGCTGCTTACTTCTGAATTCTTCATGATAATCAATAGCAGATGTGTGGCCAGCCCTGGAAAGTTGCATAACTGTCTCACGTTGCATTCAACTGCAATCGCTAGCCAACATGAGGGGGTCTCCATTAGGCAGCTGAAAAAGAAAATTTTTGTTTATCTTATCATAAAATTATTTCCTTGCTGTAAGTGGTAAAAGCAGTGGTTAGGGTGGAAGTAATTTGAATATCACTGCCCTTAAACATGAATTTCAGTTCATGATAAGGAGGAACTTTCTAATGACTAGAGAGGAAGTGGGGCTTTGTTAAGGCAGTGAGTCTCTGTTAATAGAAGTAATCAAGGAGAGTCTGGATGAAGGCTTGCTGCCTGTGATGTGTCTAGGAGATGGCTTCACAGCCAGTAGAGGATTAGAATAAGTGACCTGTAAGTTTACTTCCAAGTCTGCGGTTCTGTGACTATGATCATTGATCACTTTTTCCTCCTGTTCCTTTTCTGAAGGTAAGTCAGGGATGAATAGATCAGCTGTGGCACCACCTTCTGGGCCCAGTCTCAGCCCAGCCTCTCTCCTTCCTGGTGTAGCCCCTCTTAGGTTATCCCTGGTTGACCCCATTAATCAAGGTACAGTGAGGTCTGGACCTTTTATTTTCACATCCCAATGCTGGACCACACACATTAAATTGCCCACACCTATGTGGAACTTCTGTACAGTCAGCATTTATGGCTTCCAAATGGATGCTCCACCACCTAAAATAATCTGGCCTTATTCATGAAAGTGATTAGGGGGATTTCATAATTTTCAGTGCTTCATCACATTCATGACTCATTTTTATTTTTACTACTTTGTGGAATAAGTGGCATTATTCCCATTTTACACATGGGCAAACAGAAGCTCAGAGAGGTTAATGGCTTGCAAATTTTAGAAGAAAAGTGATAGAAGAATGAATAGAAAAATAAAATCCTATTGTCAATGAGACAGTGCTTACTGAGTTTATGGTAATCAGGCCCAAGTCTCCCAAACTGAGTCTGGCTTTCTTTGCCCTGCTTCTGGCAGCCTTACATCCAAGGAGGTTTAGTTGGGGTCTTGACTGAACTTTTAATTAAAAAAAAAAGGGATTTGTAGTTTCATGTAGCTGAATAAATAGAAGCTATTAAACTTATGGCTTATTTAAAGCATTGAATATCAGGAATGGGATAGTTTTGATTTGAGGCTGTGATCTAAGCCTGTGAACAGAACCATCTGAGCATTCCATCCTAGAATCATGACCAATTCAAACTCTTCGGGACTCTCCCAGTACAGCAAACTTTGAATTATTCCTCTGCAAAATAAAGATCTCGAATTTTACACAAGTAGTTTAATAGAGTGAGAAAGTCTGGATATAGAAGACTGGAGGCCTGGTCTGCATTTACTGTAGTCTCAAGAACATTATTACTTAGTTTTGTGACCTTGAGCAAATTGTATAACCTCCCTTTCTTTAATTACATGTCTGTAAAATGAGTATGATGATCTAAGGGAGCTAACTGGGAAGTCTGCGTAAAGCCTATGTAAATGCAAGGCATCCTAGCTAAGTATTACAAAAGAAAGATCCAAAGTCATAAATTCTTCAGGTAATATTTTCAGACCTGATTTTGAGTGTGTGTGTGTTTCATCATCTGCTAAAAGTTTTTACTTTTCCTCCTAAGAAAGATTTCTTAGGAGAAAAAGAAGCAAACAATGAGAGCCTAGGAAACAAGTGCCTCCCAGATGCACTGTTTTCTCCCTATGTATGCTCACCCCAGATGTCAGCACTTCTCATTTCCTCAGAATTATCCACTCACACCCAGAGCAGTAGTGAGCCTGGAGGATTTACGGAAAAAGCCATAGGGAAGACTGAAGAGAGGGTTTACCCAGAACAAACTTCCGACTCCCAGGCACGGCCCCTGGGAGGCAACTTTCCCCATCCTTTGAGTCAGCACTCATCCTCAGCCTTCTTCCTTGACTCACAGTCCTGCTTCCCAACCTCCCCTGCCTCATCCCAGTACCAGCAATGCGTAAGCGGGAGGCCACTTGAGGCTCAGGGCTTGGGCTCCTGAGAAGGTACGTGAGAGATTTCCATTGTCATTTGAGTGGCCCTGTCTCCACTTTTGGTAAATCAAACTTTCTTAAGGCATGACGAGTGAGATCACCCGGGCTAGGCAGGGACTCCAGTGAGATACCCAATTAGCCCCACTCCTCTTTTGGAAGGTTAAGTGCAAGATGTCTAAGGAGGATAAGAAGGATGCACAGCCTGTAGTCACAACCAGGTGAGGCCAAGAACACAGGTCCCTCAGTGAGGAGAGGGACTGAAAGCCAACTTTATATATAGAACATGGAAGCCTGTAAAGACTCTCAAGGGTGTAGACATAAATAATACAAGAAAAGATGAGGAAAGCTTCAAAGTCAAATAGGAGAAAGCCGCTTTTTATACTAAGTAAACAACTCTTTTTCACTTCCCCCCACTGACTTAAATGTTGTTTGTATATATTCAGCCTGTCAGCAAGGCAGAAATAAAAATATTGATGAAATTACCATTTTTTGTGGCATGGAATTCTTAGACCTAGAAGCTCTAAGTGAAAGTCACTCATTTATGTCCGACTCTCTGCGACCCCATGGACTGTATAGTCCATGGAATTCTCTAGGCCAGAATACTGGAATACTAGCCATTCCCTTCTCCAGGACTGGAAGCTATAGGTCTATAACAAATTGACAGAGATGCTTAGTCTTTTTCACTGCAGAGAACTTACCACATTCTCTAATGTGAGCAGAGTGTGGTTCCTTCTGATTGACTTGTACCTTCTCTTCCCAATTCTGCTGGTCTTCTCTTCTAAGTCTGAACACTTGCTGACCTCCCCTGTTCTTGGCAGACATCTGGGCGGCTATAAGGAAAAGGCCCAAAGCCCAGGCATTTTTCCAACAGCTTTATTGATGCATAATTTAAGAGAAGATGTTTCTGCTGTTCTATGATAAAGTTCAGTTGAGAGGTGGTGTTAATATCTTCCTTAGAACCAAGGTCACTTGGAAGGTTGAACTCCAACTCTGTGATCAAAATTACCAAAATTTGCCAGTAAGCTCCAGGTGAGCAGAGTTCTTTTACATGTGACACATGTAAATGTTTGGTAATGACTGAAAAGAAAAAAAAAAAAAACCACCAGTATCTTGGTGGTGATGGTTTAGCTGCTAAGTTCTATCTGACTCTTGCTGCCCCAAAGGACTGTAGCCCACCAGGCTCCTCTTTCCTCTTGTCTGGGATCTCCCAGGCAAGAATACTGGGATGGGTTGCCATTTCCTCCTCCAGAAGATCTTCCTGACCCAGGGATCTCAGATTCTTAGCCTGCATTTTAATTCAGGTGGTGTGCTAGTGGTAAAGAATCCGCCTGCCAACGCAGGAGACATAGGAATTGTGGGTTCGATCCCTGGGTTGGGAAGATCCCCTGGAGGAGGAAATGGCAACCCACTCCGGTATTCTTGCCTGGAAAGTTCCATGGACGGTGGAGCCTGGTTGGAGTCCATGAGGCTGCAGAGAGTCAGACATGACTACGTAACTAAGCTCTTACCTACATGAATGTAGGTAAGCTACTATTTTTAGGCTACTATACAGAGAGTGTTATGAAAAAAATAAACATAGAAAGCGATGGACAGTTTTTCTGATGATTTCATAGAACATGTACAAAATACATACATCATTTTAACTGACATCCTGATGTTATGTATTATACAGTAGTTCAGAGGAGTGATGGGAGAAGTCAGAAAGAGCTAATTAGAGGCAGACTCTGAACTCATACCTATTTTACTAATACAGTTAGCTGGTTTCTCTTTTAGGTGGTTAAGGAAATTTAGATAAATTTGCAGTTAACCACAAAACAAAGAAATAAATGCTTCCAAACAGTAAAACAGGTCTATAAAACTTCCGAGAAGGACGCAGATGCTCTCACGTGGGGAAGTCTTAGAATATCTGGAAATCTGGATCCTAAAGAAGAGTGGTTTTGGAGGAGGATAGAACTAGATGGAGAGAGGCTGTGATACGCTCACAAAATAAACCGAGCCTGCCTTGCACTGGAGCTAGACTGGGACACTGTTCCTCAAGTGACTGCTGGGCTACTTTTAAATACAAAAGAAGTTTCTTGCCAGGTTTCCTGAGGACCCCAGTGAAAGTCAAAGATCAGCCTAGCTGCTAAAATGATTCTAAATTGGATTAAGAGGCTGACACAGCAGTGCTTGAACTGTTCATTCAGCAGTTGTTCTCCTTGGCTAACCTGAGCAAAGCTGAGGGCCTTTTTGTGAACCCAGGGTAAAAACAAGTCGGACGTTAAGGACATGTACTTTAACACACCTTGTGTGGTTTGAACATAACTGGACTTGCAGAAGGACCTTTTATAAATCATTCTTATGGGGGCACTTTCTGAAGGAAGAGGGTAAAAGTGAGCCCTTCCCGTGACTGGTGAGACCGGACTTTGGGTTGTGTGAATTTGCATAATCATCACCTTGAAAAGGTGTTGCATCTTACTCCAATTATAGATGAATGGGAGCTATCTTTGTGAAGTTCACAGCCCTGGTGAGATGCTGCTGGGCTCCTGGCAGACATCTGTGGAAGTCTGGGCTGCCATGGGGGAGGGCAAAGGACAGATGGTGTGTGTGGGATGGGGTGGGGGGACTTCCAGAATGATTCCTTACACAAGACACGAAAGGTCGCTTCTGACTAGTGAGGGAGCATGTCTCAGAATGACCTTCATGTCTCCTCCATAAGTCTGAAGTTACAGAATGAAGTTACTAAGTTACTGCATCTTAGCAGCTAAGGATGTGTGGCACAGGGGACCTCGCAGTTAACTGGGAATTTCAGAAGGGTGCAGCCTGGTGAGGTCAGCTTCCGGAAGACTCCACAATACTGATACTTTCCAGATGTTTCTCCTCTTTTCTCTTTTCTGACCAGCTATGTCTTCCTCTCATCATTCTGTCCTGTCCTTTCAGGGAATTGAGATGAAATACTGCCTGGTGTCTTAGGCGTGATAGAATCACTCAGCAGTAGGAAGTGATTTAATATCTTATATCAATATTTATAATAGTCTTCACTGCTTGTGACTCTCATAAACACTTTTTTTTCCCTGTTCAAACCCAATATTGGAATAAAACGCTAGAGTATCTTTTACAAAAAATTACTTTTAATGCTGCAGTAGTTTGCAATAATCTGTATAGGAGTTTATGATTTTCAAAGCACTTTTTGCTTATATTGCTTTATTTAATCCCCAGCATAAATCTGAGGAGTAATTAATACTCTTTAAACTCTCTTTTTCCATATAAGGAAAGGGAGGCCCAGAGAAGTTAAATAATTCACTCAAGGTCATATAAATAATAAATGGCAGAACTAAATCTTAATTCAGACTCTTTACATCTGTATCTTTTGTATATTCTTATCATTAAATTTGTATTTACTATAGAGCCTGTTCACTAAATTTACTATAGAGCCTCTCCTTGTTTTTCGCCCGTATAAAACGAGGGAAATGATGGAAAGGAAAGCAGCTGGAAAATAAATTTATTAAAAGAATGTAACTTTTCTCACAGTTTCCTAATGGATCTTTCAGGTATGCTATTTGAGGACCGGGTGCCTTATATCTGTGATAAAACTAGTGCTCTGAAAACTCCTCCATTAAGGCAGCTATGTCGGTGGCAGCTCTTGTTCCCCCTTCTCCAAAGGAAAAACTAGGGCTTCACAAACCTAAGACGTCTTCCTCTCAGCTGGTGGACCCGACCAGGGGGCAGAATTGAGAGCTCTAAGCACTCTCCAGCCTCTATTCTATCAGCGTTTCAAAAGCCTGAATACCTCTCCGACCCCCACCCCGACCCCCGCCTTTGGCTTGCATCCTTCGAAGAAGAGAGTGGCGCCCCCTCCGTCTGGGAATGGCCCTTTGGGGTAACTGCAGAGCAGTCCGTGCACCCAGGTTGGGGTTTGAGTAAGGTTTGAGTAAGTCATCCGGGTCATACTGAAAGACTAAGCCTTCTGGTCTGCTTTTCCTCTGCAAAGGTAAGGGGTGGAGTTCCCCCTTACCCCCACCTTTCTTCAAAATGCCCCATTCCTGGGCTTGTGCCACAGGTCCTTCCAGCCTCATGGACCAATATCCACGTTACTTTGCTGCAAAAAATAATGTACAAAACCCAGCAGCTTTAAAATCCTTCATTTTGGGCGTTTAAGACCCCAAGACACAGAAAGTTAAATGGGCGTCGAAAAATGGAACCTAAAGATGGAGGTGGATGTCTTTGACCGCGTCTGCACTTGTGATTTATGTAAAACAGCAGAGATGTGCCTTTCTTTTCTTCCCTGCACATCGATTTCCCAGGCCTGGCCCATCCTGGGCCCCGGCGGCCGGCGCCCCTCTGCCGGGCCCCTCCGCGGATCAGCCCCACCTGCGTGCGCCCGGCCACGAGCCGCCAGGTCGCCCGCCTGCGACGGGCTGGGGCGCGCGGCCCCGGGGGCGGACTCCCGCCGCCCAGCTGAGACGCGATTCGTCACTCTTGCAGAACTTTCCCCCTGAAAATCCCTGCACCAGAACCAGCCCTCCCGCCCCGCGGAGGTTTTGATTTTAGTGGCTTTGCTTCCTTTTATTTTCCGTGTGCTGGGTTTGGCTGCCAGCTCGTGAGAGTACATGTCCGCGGTCGTCGCCCCTGCAGCCGCCTACCCGGACACCATGCACTTCGAGGCAGAAGAATCCAAGGAAGGTACGATTTGGATTTGGCTGAGGGGGGCCCCCCCCAAGTCCTGCGGAGGAATGTGGAAGTAGGGCGGCGGGGTAGTGGAGCAGATACGAGTTTAAAAGTGAGCGACGGGCACTCTGTCCGCTCTGACTGCGCCTTTGCTGCCGGTTTCAGGGCGACTGTGCCGAATACACTTCTCACGCCGCGGCCGTTCAAAGGGGAGGGAGGAAGAGTCAGACCTGGCTCTGCCAGCCCACTAAACGCTGCTTTCTAGATCTTTCTGGGAACGAAACAGCCCTAGTATTGACTCCAAGAATGCGAAATGTGCTTAGAAGAGCACTGCCTGCCTGCAGTCCGGACAGTCGAAAGCTGGATCCCTTGGAAGAGCCCTAAGAGTCAGGGTCCCTTGAAAAGGGGTTTCAAAAATTGGAAACTTTTGTGTGTTTCCGGCTAAAGGGGGAAGCTGCGTGCTGGGGAGAAGTGAAAGATCTTTATTTGGGGAATAGGTTTTTTCTTTCTTTCTTTTATCCCTGCTGTCTTTTCAGTAGTGAATTTATTTTGTTGGGGGGGCTTTAAGGGGGCTGAGAGATATGAGGGAGAACTTGTGCAACTTGAAACTGAGACGAGTTTGTCCGTTTCTAACTTTGCCAAAGCAAAGGGTTTCCATTTACTCCTAACAGAGCGGGTGACAGGGCTGGAAAAGCTCCAACCAAAACACAATTATACGCTGGTGTTAGTTCGGGGAGTTTATTTGTGTGTGAGTGTTTGTACGCTTTGTTTCCTGAAACTTTATGTATATAAAAGTCCTCTTGTAAGTTGAGGTAGAAGTAGGGGAAATGAGAGAGTAAGGGAGCCACTGTGCAAGATTGTGAAATTTCTTTCTTTTTAAGTAGTCTCTTGGGAAACGGGTAAATTTCTAGTCAGTCATAGCTCAGGGAGCCTGTGGAGCAGAAAGGAACCCCATCGTTTCTCGGTTTGGTAGGTACCAGTCAGGGAGAGCCCTGGAAATTTGTCCTCTTCTTTTCCTGATTTCCATCCCCACAGTTAAGCCCAGTGTTTCAAGATGTGGTCTCTGTGGGCTGACATTTCCTTTATTGTGCAGTGTGAGGGAAGCAGTCAATAAAAAACAGTCTTGTTTAATAGAAATATGGGACTGGTGTGAATGAAAAATGACAGCCAGGAGCATTGTTTTTGAGCTTGATGTGGGAGCTTGGGGGATTAATGTTTCCTTGCTGCCGTGGAGTCTGTACTGATGGAGCTTTGTGCTGTTGGAGGCTTTTCTTTTAAACAGCGATGTACAGTAAGTCACAAGTGGGGTTGAAGGCACATGGGCTGAGAGAAGCCAATAGTGAACTTTTATATGAATTACAAGTAGCACTTACATTGGTATTTTTCTCCCAGGCATGTTTTTTCTTTTGGGGAAAAAAACAAAACAAAACAGTGAGGAGAAAGTGGAAAAACAGTATGCCAAAGCATATTCTTTGGGACACATTCTTTCAGCCAGCACCCACCTCTTCTCCCAATTCACCCATTGCAAGCCTGAAAACTGGAGGTGAAGAGGTGCCTTAATGCACACCCCCTTGTTCCTAACCTTTCCCTTCCCCTTGCCATCACTTACATTCTGCAAATCTGTAGCAAATTACCCTCCCTCTGTTTTTTACTGAATGCTCAACATGTTTCTTTTTATATAATATGAGGTGCTTGAGTTTTAAATCGATGGCAGTTAGAATAGGATGTAGAATAACTCTTGAGGGAGATTGAACAAATACTTTATTAATAAATGGAATCATAGTAGCTTCTACCAGGAAATAAAGGACTAATGTGTGTATATGTGTATTTGTGTGTGTGTGTGTGCATGTGTGTCCCAGGCAGTTCTGACAAGATTGGTTATTGGCTGTGATCTAGAATCCTCTGTTTAGCTACCACCACTCAGAAAGGAGCAATGCTGTTTGTTTTTATTTTTTATTTTTTAATATTTTTTGATGTGGACCATTATAAAGTCTTTATCAAGTTTGTTACAATTTTGCTTCTGTTTTATGTTTTGGTTTTTTAGCCCCAAGGCATGTGGGATCTTAGCTCCCCTTCCAGGGATCAAACCCTCACCCTATGCGTTTGAAAATGAAGTCTTAACCACTGGACCACCAGGGAAGTCCCTCATTACTGTTTAAATAGCTCAGTTATCTTTATTGTCTATCCTTACTAATTCCATCCCTTCTCCTTAGCTTCTCTTTTTCTCCTTGTGGATTTATGTATCCCATTTAGTGTGAGATCACCACAACCTCTTCACAATGTCTGCATTGCAAGCAAATTGCCTTGGGATGCTTCATGCCTGATTTGCCATAATGGGAGATACTTTAAATCATTAGTCTGAACCGCAGTGAGAGACTAGTATACTTTGTTTAGGGTTGAATATGAAACAAAATATCAAGTTGAATTCAGAAATCCTTGGAGGCTAACATATTTGTGTATATGAGTGCATGTAGAAGCAAATGACTGGGGATATTGTTAAGCCACCATAGCTTAGGACAAACTTGACTCTGTGCCAAAAGTGCTGAACCTCCATCCTCAGTCAAAAGCCACCTCCTAAAGAATCAATTTAATTTTGCCTGCTTACAATTGAATAGGTGATTGTGCTTGAGTATTAAACAGAGAAAAAGAACTCAGACCTTGCTTGATTAGAAGCTGAGTGAGTTTAAGATATCCTGGCATAATATGAATAGGAAAGCAAGAGAAAGGGAGGGAGAAACCTACTTTATTAAACAGGGGAAGACTGTTTAAAAAAGAATATCAACAGTTTCCCTTGGATGGGGGCTTCCTGAGGAGATGAGTTGATGGCCATATTTTTGGCATTTAATTGATTCCTGTTGAATAAATTACTTAATTATGAGGTAGGAGAAATGAATCGCAGTTAAGATCTCTGCAGATCTTTCTCGTGCTAAACATCAAGGGATCTGGGGCGCCTCTGCCTTGGTTATTGAAGCTTTGATACCAAAAAATGAGGAAGCCACTATTGAGGAGTTGCTTTGGGAGGGCTGAGCTGTGAGTGAGCTCGGGCTCCTCCTCTCTTGCCCATAATAGCACTTCCTGCACCACCTCACCTAGTTGTCTCACTCCTCACCAGGACTGCTATTTCACGAAGGAAACAGTAACCATTAGACAACTCCCTGACTTCCTGCTTCCAGGCTGACAGATTCAGCTTCACCCACACCCATCCTTCCAGTGTCTGTGGAGCAGGCGTGGTTCCTGCTGGAAGGAGTGGAAGGAGGCCACTCCTTCTACTGTGGGCTCCTCACTGCACCAGTTGGCCTCACGTCTTTCCTGGCGCCTTCCTTTCTGCTATAGATGGGCCCAAGCTCCCTACTTTGGGGGTGTTGGCACGTGATGGTCTTTCTGCCTGAAATTCTTCTCCCCACCTGACCCCCTTTCCCTGGTCAGGTTTCTGGGTTGGAGAGGCTCTTTCTGAACCTCCAACTTAAATTAAAATCCCCTACTGCAGTCTCTCAGAACACCTAACCTTTTTGTGGCCGATACCACATTGTTTAGCATCTTTCTCTAGACTGCAAGCTCTTGAGGGCAAGACCATGTCTGTTTTATTCCCCACTGGGTCTCCAAGACCTATGCAATGAGAGGTGATGATTCAGTATTTATAAAATGAATGGGATGATCTTCATTCTTTTGAGGTAATCCTCAGTACTTTGTTAATTTTAGGCATGTATTTCTCCTTTAAAATGAACCTGCTTTTTTTTTTTTCTTTTTTACCTTTTGTATACCTTTTACCTTTTGCCTACTTTCTCACTCTTCATCATCCTTCATCCACTGAAGTCTGTCTTTTTCTCCACTACTCCACTGAAGTTGCCCAAATCACCAGTGACTTCCCAGGTGCTAAAACCACCAGTGACCCAGCAGTCATATTTTGTCCTGATCTTACTTGACTTGGTTTTGCAGTGCTTGACACTAGAAGACCAGTGTCCTGGCAGTCCTAAATTCCTCCCTTAATTCCTATGCCTCTACACCCTCTAGCTGTCTTTCTAATCTCCTAGACCTCCAGCTTAGGCTTTCCTAAAAGTTACCTGGACAGCCAGCTGCCTGGTAAACACCATGCTTTTTTTTTTTTTTTTTTAAGTGAAGTATAGCTGGTTTACAGTATCGTGTTAGTTTCAGGTGTAGAGCAAAGTGATTCTATATGTGTGTATGTGGTGTATATATATGTATATAATATTCTTTTCCATTATAGTTTGTTGTAGGATATTGAATGTAGCTCCCTGTGCTATACAGTAGGACCCTGTTGGTTATCTATTTTATATATAGTAGTTTATACCAAGCTCCTAATTTCTCCCTCCCATCCCCTTTCCGCTTTGGTGACCATAAGCTTGTTTTCTATGTCTGTGAGTCCGGGTAAACACCATGTTTGACTGTCATGTGGGTATCTCACATTCAACAGATCTGCTCTGAGCCTGTCATTTCCTACTCTTCACAAATCTCATCCTCCTTTTGTGTCATCATGCTTTTCAGCTTCCAAACTGAAATCTGCTAGTTGTCCCTAATCCCGCCCTATCCTTTATCTTCAGCTTCCACCTGGCACTTCTTCCTCCTCATTATCTGTTGAATGCATCTCCTTCTCTTCATTTTCCTGGACCCTGCCTTGCTTCAGGTCCTCAGTATTTGTACCTTCATGAATACAATAACTGCCTCTCTCATCAGGGTTCTTGTTGGCAAGAAATGGAAATTGATTCCTGCTATCATGAGGAATGGATTGAAATAAAGAATGTCTTGAAAGTATTTTGGGTTAGTTCACACATCCCCAGAAAGAATTAGCCTCTGAAAGATACATCAGGAAATGCAGCCAAGAATCTCCTGGTTAGGACCTCACAATGGCCTTGGCCTCCTGTATATTTTTCAGTTCCGTCTCAGATGGGACTCCAGATGTGCCTGAATATTTAGTCATGCTCCACATTTAAAAATCTCAGAAATAAGCCAGCTGATGTATCAGTGCTAGGTGGTGTCCTTGCCCTTGCTGCTTGTGGGAGAGATATCCTCTGGTTCCAGCTTTGCTACAACCACTTGCAAAATGAGGGTTTCTTCAGAATTAGGAAGGGACTTCTGATGTGGATCACCAAAACAGCAACAGACATCTACCACCCCATGGGACTGGTCCATTTGAGCCTAGTGCTACCCTGCCTAGTTCCTTGTTCCCTCGGCAGACGTTTCCTTTGTTGGGCTCACTCTCTTGCCCCTCCTCAAGTGGGTAACGTGTCCAGCAGGACCCAGTCTGGAGTCGAGGATCTTTCCCAGCGTTCCCATAATACCCCCTACTTCCTGCGTTGTACCTTGTTTTCATGCATTACGGCTATTAGTCTTCTTTTCCTTTGCCTCCTCTTCGTTATGAGTTTTTGTTTTTTACTCTTCAGAAAGCAATATTTGTGCAAGTTTTGTTTTTGCCTGACCTAGGACCTCTATTTAGGAGGGCCTAAAAAGCATTGTCAAATTAATCAGTTTAAAAATGAGATTACGTGACATGATGAAACTTTCTAGAGCGCTGCTTAGAGATCATCCAGACTTGGTTTTATACAAATAGTGCCTTCCAAACCTAGAGAACAAATCTATATAGTGTTTCTTAAATTCTCCACTAGAGTACTTTTAATGGCAGAGGCAAAACAAGCATGTGTCTTTAGTCACAGGCGTTGGGGCCCAAGATGGCTTGCGAGCATCTCAGATTGTGAGGACCAAAGAAGTGATTTTGAAACTAAAGTGTATTGAGTGCTTTCCTGTGTTAGGCACAGTGCTAACTAAGTATCTGATTATGTATATTATCTCATTTAATACTTGTCTAATAACACTTTGTTTTAGTTCTGCATAATGATTAAGAAAACTGAGGTTCAGAGAGGTTAAAAACCATGTCTGAAACCACAAAACCAGAAAAGGTAGAATCAAGATTTGAATGGAAACCGTCTATCCATAGACCCTGATGTGATGTGGTACTGCCGGGGCTCTCCCCCATCCTCAAGTAATTTTGACACTCAGGAGGATGCTGTCTGTGAGTCCTGGGTCTACTTGTACCCCATTGCTGAGAAGACAGGAGTAGAGAGACCATGTATCTTGGAGGAGAAAGAGAAGAGCCCAGGCACATGGGCAGGGAGTCTTGAGTGCATCCTTCTACCCCTGATGCAGGAGATCTAGGAACCCAACAGGGCTGGGTGGGAGGTTCTGGAGCCAGTGCCAGCAAGAGAGACCAGAGTACCTATGGGACAGGAGAAGGGACCTCACTTTCTGAACCAGAGGACAGCTTGAGAATGGAGAGTTTGGACTTCCCAGGTCACTGGGGATGTGTGTGTTGTGTTATTACAACAGGGTGACTTTGTAGCATCCACTGTCTCCAGTTTCTTTAAAATCTGCAAGTTGTGTAGATACGTGTGAGTGATTCTCAGCAGAGTTGTTCCGCTCACTTATTTCGTCATCTCTCCTGATAACATGT
This sequence comes from Cervus elaphus, assembly GCF_910594005.1. Classification (NCBI taxonomy): domain Eukaryota; kingdom Metazoa; phylum Chordata; class Mammalia; order Artiodactyla; family Cervidae; genus Cervus; species Cervus elaphus. The sequence goes on along the minus strand of NC_057823.1, from coordinate 36,231,915 downwards.
TAACTTGTTGGGCACATGCACAGGTGTTTATACTCAATTGTGTTTATACTCAATTGTATACTCCTCAGTGTTAATGACACTTAACAGGTGCCTAACTTGTTCCTCATTGCTTCTGCTGTGGTTTCTCTGAGCTCCAGGTTGCCTTGAGTCCCTCTCACCAGAATCTGCCAGAGCTGGGGTTCGAATTCCTGGTGGGTTTTTAGGAAGCCGGTCTGGATCACAAGCTTGCAGTCAAACAACTGAGATCAGTCAAATGCCAGGACAAAGTATGTCTGAGCTTTGCCCCTCAACACACGTGTCAGCGGGGAGCCTTGCAGAATCTTCTGGGAACCTCATGGTCGGCATCGCCCCACCTTCCAGAAATTTTAACTCTTCCAAAAGTAGAGACTTCCACTACAAAGAAGGGGACCAATATCTGTCAGAGTATTGATCATAGAAAAGCTTGTTTGTTCCATGGTGGTGGTTTATTAATATCTTCTATAATCAAAAAGCTCAATGGTATCATATAAGCTGCCACACCGGGGTGCCTTCCCTGTTTTAACCTCACGTGCTGTGGCAGCTTATAAATCAAGTTCATTGCTAAGCATCACTTTACCAGTGTTTTCCCCACTTTCCCCAGCCCTGCCTTGCCCAGGGAGTGATGAGTTCAGAGGTGAAGCTGTAGTTCAGCTCTGAGGAAATCCATAGCCCTTGGTACAGCTGACCTTGATGTCATATATAATGTAGAAGGTGTAGCCCGTGCTTTAAAACACCGGACTTTGATGTGATTATGTTTCCTTTTATATAGTCATTAGCCTTGGAGTGCGGTGTGCTGACAAGGACTAAAAATGGAAAGTCCATTTAGAGATCCATGCCATACTGTCTCCTTCAGGGTGCCTCACTGGTAACCTGGTGTTGCCTGACCCCCCACCCCAGCTCTGTAAGCTTAATTATCCTGGGGCCTTTTTCTTCCTCACTTCTGAAATTTTCATCAGACTGAATTTGCATCACACCTTTCTTGTCCTTGCATGAGGATGCCCTTGGGAGAACCAGGATAACATGGCTGATTAAATTCCCCGCTCCTGGCAGTTGATAATCCAGGAAGTAGCAAGAGAATGCAGTAGGGTGAGACAAAGTCTCAGGACCCAGTGATTTCATTTCAGAATAATGCAGCACATCATTTCATTAATAATACAGAATAATTCCTAGAGTTGCCACAAACCATTTATTTGTCAACATTTCCTTCCATATGAGAAAGATGCTAACAGCTTGGGAGACAGTGAGGTGAACATGGCTGTATACGTCTCTTCATTCAGTACATTGTACCTAAAAAGATAGTATAAGCTGAAATTTTTTAAAAAAATCAAATCATTATATATATGTGTAATATTTAAGGAAGGTCCACAGTGAAAAGCTTTTTGTAATGAAATTGATTCCCCCTACGAATGTAAGTAGAATCCTCATGGCTGAGAGTTAAAAGCAACTCCAAAGCTCCTTTTGTCTGACTTCTTTATTTAGAGATGAGGAACCAAGGCCTAGAGAGGTGATGTTTAGGTTCTTTCTATCCACCTTGTGCCTGTTTGGCAAATGAGAAATTTCACAAGCATCACGGATTTTTGCATGAGATCTCCTGGAAGCAGGACAACCTCATTTGTTTGTGGGTATCCTACACTGCCTTTTGGGGGAATTTGCCAAACCTAAATGGAATGGTTGAACACACAGAGATTGACGATTTCACCTTCTCTTATGTGTTCCTCGGGAAAGTGAAAGATGAGGAGGTACCGTGAAATAAAATTTCGCCCTGCAATAGAGCCTTCAAGATCCCTGGTTTTAAAAGTGGTAGACTGAGTGAGAGGTGGTTAAGAGTGAGCTCACTTGTTTTCATTCCTTTGAGAATGTGGCTCAGGAAAATTAGCTCAATAGCTGCCGATTGGGCAGGGGTGTCCTTCCTTGGGAGAAGGTTTGCATGTATGTGGCCAGGAGTGGGTGGGTATTCGGACACCAGACATGCAGTTGCAGGAGCCGGTGGGTGGCTCACCACCAGATTTTCCCCAGAGCCCTGGGAGCCCGGTGCATGCTGGGGGTCAGAACTCGTTGTTTTCTGAGAAGCAGCTCAGTGTTCCCTCAGCCACTGGTCAAGATTCCTGAAAGACCGGTTGCTTAGATCTTTTTTCCTCCAGTTGTGTTAAGATATAATTGACATGCAGTGCTGTGTAAGTTTAAGGTGTATGGCATAATGATTTGATGTACATATATGATGAAATGATATGAAATGATTATCACAATGAATTTAGGGGATATCCATCATATCATATAAGTTCAAAATTAAAGAAACAAAAAAACTTTTTTTTCCTTGTGATGAGAGCTCTTAGGATTCACTCTCTTAAAAACTTGTATGTATAGCATATAGCAGCGTCACTTATATTTATCACGTACCTTAAATCTTGTCCTAAGGGCTTCAGAACCTTGAGGGAGAGTTAGGTATGGAGCTGGGGTGTGTGAGTGAATGACTGCTGAGTGGGTTGCTCTAGGAAATTAACTCCTGTCTTACTAGGTTGGTACCTTATGATATTTATGGTTTTGACGATGTATGGGGACTTGTGTTTGTGTATATAGCACTGTCCGTGGACTTATATGGGAATACAGTCTCCAGCTTCATCATGACAAACAAGATTTAATTGTATAAATAACTGGGAGTAAACTTTCTTCCAAGGAAATGCAGAAGCAAAGAGGCCAATAAGCTAAGTGCCCTAGGTGACCATGTCAGCCTGAGGCCTGAAGACTTAAGACCTCATGTGCCCACACCAGGGTTGCCTGTCAGGAAGAGAACAAGCAATTTATGAACTTTCCTTCCATCGTGACCTGCCGTGTATCTAGCTGTTAGTTCACCTGGCCCATGTATGTGTTTTCATTTGGCCCCCTCCTCTAGGCTGAGGAGCCTGGGGTTCAGAGGTGTCTCCAGGTCACAGGCTGTTCTGCTCACCGTGGACAGTCCTATTTCCTGGGTTCAGCCTCTCTGCCTCCATCACTGCTGCCTTCTCTGGGCCTTGGATACTCACAGCAGCAAATGTTGGCTGAGTTAGTACTTCTTCTGTGTGTGTAGAGAGCCCCACCCTCAAAGAACTCCTGTTTCAGGGCATCACATGCAACACATGTGCATTCATAGTACAAAATACATGATGGGGGTTTAGGTTGAGTACAGGCCAGAGGACGATGTAGAATCTAGAGGAGAGTGTTTTCACCAGACATCACAGGCAGTGGTGCCTTCACAGAGGGGTTAGCTGGGACTTCAGTGAGGCCCTTTAGGGAAGATGAGTGGAAAGAAGAGTGGAAGAAGAAGGTTTAGAGCACCATGGAGTGGAGGGTTCATGGCAAGCCTTGGTGGGCCATATTGCAGCAGTACATGGCACCAGCCTGGAAGCCAAGCTGCCCAGAGGGACACGATGTAGCAGACAAGGCACTGGGCATCAGGAGACCAGTTCTCCTCCTGACTTTGCCCTTGGTTGTCTGTGCAACTTTCAGTCACTGATGAGTCTCTCTGAACTTCAGCCTTCCTCATTAGAAAAGTGCAGGCATTGACAGTAGACTAAAGCATGCCCTGTATAGTGAAGAACAGGGAAGCCTGGTGTGCTTCAGCCCTTGGGGTTGCAGAATCAGACATGACTTGGTGACTGAACAACAAATGCCCCATATACCATTTAGGAGACAAACAAAATTATTGTAAGAAACTGTGGGATTTGAACTGGAACATGGCAGGTGCAAAGTAGTGTTTTAGGAATACGAAGCAGATGAGTGTCATCTCTTTTTGCCTTTTCATAGTTCATGGGATTCTCAAGACAAGAATACTGAAGTGGTTTGCCATTCCCTTTTCCAGTGGACCACATTTTGTCAGAACTCTCTGCCATGACCCGTCCGTCTTGGGTGGCCCTACATGGCATGGCTCATAGTTTCATTGAATTAGACAAGGCTGTGGTCCATGTGATCAGAAAGTGAAGAAGAACTAAAGAGCCTCTTGTTGAAAGTGAAAGAGAAGAGTGAAAAAGTTGGCTTAAAACTCAACATTCAGAAAACTAAGATCATGGTGTCCAGTCCCACCACTTCATAGCAAATAGATGGGGAAACAATGAAAACAGTGACAGACTTTATTTTGGGGGGCTCCAAAACAACTGCAGATGATAACTGCAGCCATGAAATTAAAAGATGCTTGCTCCTTGGAAGAAAATTTATGACCAACTTATACAGCATATTAAAAAGCAGATATTACTTTACCGACAAAGGTCCATCTAGTCAAAGCTATGGTTTCTCCAGTAGCCATGTATGGATGTGAGAGTTGGACTGTAAAGAAAGCTGAGCACCAAAGAATTGATGCTTTTGAACTGTGGTGTTGGAGGAGACTCTTGAGAGTCCCTTGGACTGCAAGGAGATCCAACCAGTCCATCCTAAAGGAGATCAGTCCTGAATATTCATTGGAAGGACTGATGCTGAAGCTGAAACTCCAATACTTTGGCCACCTGATATGAAGAACTGACTCATTGGAAAAGATCCTGATGCTGGGCAAGATTGAAGGCAGCAGAAGGGGATGACAGGGGATGAGATGGTTGGATGGCATCACCGACTCGATGGACATGAGTTTGAGTAAGCTCCAGGAGTTGGTGATGGACACGGTGGCCTGTGTGCTGCAGTCCATGGGGTCACAAAGGGTTGGACATGACTGAGCGGCTGAACTAACCTGAAGCAGACAAGAATCCTAGATTGGTCTGGAGGATCAGCTGAGCCAGGGTAAACAAGCCCAGGCAGAACAGTGTGTGCATCTTCAGTCAGAGAAGGAGAATAGGTTTCCCTGATATGAGCTGTGAGGGAAAGATTGAAGAGAGAGGTGAGGGCTGGTCTGTGGAGTTGGTGTCTGAGAATACCCACTTTTACAAGGGAAAGAGGTAGATGCGTCCAGTAAAGGAAATAGAAATGGAGACACTCGGTAAGTAGGAGGAAACCAGAGAGAGAACAGGGCTTTGGAAGCCAGGAGAATGAGAGTCCTATGGAGGCCGTGGTCAGCCATGTCTGAGGAGAGGTGCTGTAGAAAATAGCTTTGCTGTTTTCTCCTTAGGCCTCAGTAAAAGCTGGGAGCCTGTGTTTGAAGAGCTCGTCTGCTGAGAACCCCTCATGAATGTTCAATCAATATTTAGTGTACAGAGACACAACATAAAGTTTACCATCTTCACCATTTAAGTAGATGGGAAGTGGGGGCAACTCAGGTGGCGCAGTGGTAAAGAATCCCCCTGCCAATGCAGGAGATGCAGGAGACGTGGGTTCGATCCTGGGGTGGAAAGATTCCCTGGAGTAGGAAATGGCAACCCACTCCAGTATTCTTGCCTGGAAAATTCCACAGACAGAGAAGCCTGGCAGGCTACGGTCCATGGGATCGCAAAGAGTCAGACATGACTGAGCACACACACATTTGGGGCCCAGGGGATGGCTGCCCCAGCTGTGAGCAGGTGCTCAAGCTCCTGAGGAAGGAAGACTTTGATTATCCAGGACCTTCCAAGTCCTAGTTGCCTGCAGACTCCTTCCTGATCTCCTTACCCCCTTCACCTCTGACCTCTCCCTGTGGCATTGCACAAAATCAGCCCTGGTGCATGAGACTAAGAAGTGAATATAGGTGTAAAATTTAATCCAGTTCTTTGTACTGCAGACTGTAACTGCAGCCATGAAATTAAAAGATGCTTGCTCCTTGGAAGGAAAGCCATGACAAACCTAGACAGCATATTAAAAAGCAGAGACATTACTTGCCAAGAAAGGTCCATATAGTCAAAGCTATGGTTTTTCTAGCAGTCATGTGTGGATGTGAGAGTTGGATCATAAAGAAGGCTGATTGCTGAAGAATTGATGCTTTCGAATTGTGGTGCTGGAGAAGACTTTTGAGAGTCCTTTGGAGAGCAGAGAGATGAAACCAGTCAATCCTAAAATAAATCAACCCTGAATATTCATTGGAAGGACTGATGCTAAAGCTGAAGCTCCAGTCCTTTGGCCACCTGATGCAAAGAGCCAGCTCATTGGAAAAGATCCTGATGCTGGGCAATATTGAAGGCAGGAGGAGAAGGGGATGACAGAGGATGCGATGATTCGATAGCCTCACTGACTCCAAGGACATGAGTTTGAGCCAAGTCCTGGAGTTAGTGAAGGATAGGAGCGCTTGGTGTGCTGCAGTCCATGAGGCTGCAAACAGTCAGAGACGACTTAGCGACTGAACAACGACAACAACAGCAATCTACTGGGAAAGAGTTTGGGCCAGTCTGAGAATTAGAGTTTTTCTCTCTTCCCTTTCACCTTCACTTCCTGTCTGCTGAACTGTTCTCTTCCTGTGACAGGAACACATGTCTTGGAAAACCATTGATGCTTCTTCCAGGGATACTCTAGATCTGACATGTAATATGAAGCTCTGAGGGTTTTGGTCTTATACATGTTAAATAGGATTTGGGCCATGCTAGTAAACTGAGCCATCCTGAGGAATTTTTTATTTCCCCTGAGGTAAGAACCAATGAGGTAAGGCTTTTGTTGGTGATTAGACAGCTTCACCCAGGAGGTGCTGGATAAATAAGGAGATTTCCCTGGTGGCTTCCTGCAATGCGGGAGACCTGGGTTCGATCCCTGGGTCAGGAAGACCCCTGGAGAAGGGAATGACAACCCACTCCAGTATTCTTGCCTGGAGAGTCCCATGGACAGAGGAACCTGGCAGGCTACAGTCCATAGGGTCGCAAAGAGTCAGACATGACTGATTGACTAATAAGCACAGCACATAATCACAGAGACAAAACCAACTGGGGCCTGCCTGTGATATTTACCTGGTTGAGAAGTCTATTTCCCATTCTGTAAAAAGCAGTCAAGGATGGGCTTGCTCCAAGGAACATTTTCCTTTTGTAAAGTTGTCTGATAAAAGTGCACTGACTGTTCTCATACAAAACCATTTTCACTTTGGGGTTTAGTATCACAATTAAGTCAGTTACGAAACAGCTAGAATGAAAATGCACCCCTCCCCAATATCACAAGTGTAAAAACTGGACTCAAGTTTTTCAGAAAAAGGAGACAATTAAAGAAGGAGTCTCAGTTTACAAAAAAAATTTTTTTTAATTAAAAATTAAAAAAGAAAAAGACCCTTTCTCCAGAGTGTTTCTGGGAAGGTAGAATTCAGGGGCCAGTGGCACTAATAAAAGAGAAGGAGAAGAACCTCTGGGAAACCAGAGCAGTGAAGGAAGTCAAGGGAGTGGCTTTCTGGCAGGTTTTAACATTGCAAGGGAACAATGAGGAAGAAATAGTGAGCGAGGGGGAGTGGCAGGCGGTGGCAAGCACGGGGTGGGACCCAGGCCTGATGCAGAGCCTCCAAGGGGAGAGAGAGGAAGGGAGGAGTAAGAAAATAACTTTAAAATGGGGTGGTGGGGGGAAAGAAGGGTACTGTATGCAAAACCAGAGAAGTGAGCAGCAGTATAGGCAAGAGACCACTATGACTGAGGGGAGGCATTTCGGCAGTCTGTTTATTTTGTTTGCTGGTGCAGTTAATGGGGGCGGGGGCTGGTATGCAAGGGTGCTGGTCTCCAAAGCGCGGTGCCCACTTGGAGCCCATGAAATAGTGGTGTTCAGAGGACACACAAGCTCCCCAGTTCTTCTCGGGCAGGATTAACGCTGAGGCCCATAAACAAGGACATGACGTTGAGGAATGCTGATGTTTTCAGCCAAATGGGGGCCTGTCAGAATCAAGGGCTGTGTTGTGCTGGCTTGGATTCCTACTGACTTTCTTACTGGCTTATAAAAACGATTTCCTCAAAAAGCTTGCCAGTGGCAGATGATGAATTAGAAAAGCAGTAATGCCAGCCCTGGGGAGGCATGTCGGAACTGTCAGCTGTACTGTGCCACCCGTTGGATGGAAGGCCAGTGGGACTTGGGGTGAATGGAGCTGGAGGAGCAGAGAGCTATCACCCCTCTCTCAGTGAAGCTGTACCCAGTTTATGGGGGGTTCACTTACTAAAAAGTCTGATGGTTAGCAGGCTCACTGAAGAATTTCAGGACGAGGGTTTTCAATGGGCTGAGCTGGTGTGAATTATTTGGCTCACTCGACCGTTGGTCTGACTTGATGATCAAGGTGAGGACCTCAGACGTGTGGGCGGTTCTCGGCATTCCTGTTGACGCTGCCCGTCCCAGCGAGCTCTGGGGCTGCCCTTCTGCACCAGCTCTTGGGGCGTGAGGAGGGGAGGTGTTCCTCCTGCTTCTCGGCAGTGGAACTTACGTGTGCCTGTCTCAACATGTGTAAGGGTTAATCGGCTCAGTGTAATTGCTGCTGAGAGAGGCAGCCTAGCTGAAGCCTGACACAGTCCTCCGAGTTCCTAGGAAAGGGGTCATTCTTATAGTCCTCAGTTGTTTTCCTCTCTTTCTCAAAGATGGGTTTTTAATGTAACATTATGGTATTAGAATCCCATGGACAGGTCTTCCCAGTTGACTCAGTCAGTAAAGAGTCTGCCTGCAATGTGGGAGACCCAGGTTCAATCCTTGGGTTGGGAAGATCCCCTGGAGAAGGGCATGGTAACCCACTCCGGGATTCTTGCCTGGAGAATCCCCACGGACCGAGGAACCTGGTGGGCTACAGTCCATGGGGTCACAGAGTCGAACATGACTAAGTGACTTTCACTTTCAGTTTCATGGTATTAGAATCCCAGGGACAGAGGAGCCTGGAGGGCTACAGTCCACGTGCTTGCAAAGAGTCAGACACGACTGAGCAACTAAGACTTTCATACTTTCACATGGTGTTAACACCAGTGGCTAAAGACATTCCTGATCTGTAGTTCAGTCCTTTGCATTTTTTTCTTTAAAATTCTCAGGCGACCTTTCATTTAAAATACAATTAGAATGAAATTAAAAGAAAGAAAGAATAACTTGATTCTGTTGTTGCTTAGTTTGTTGAGGCCTTCTGCATCTTCAGGCCTTTCTGTAAATGAAGATGTGGAACGTCAGTTGGACTAGTTAATCCAAAGGGGGAGTGGGAGAACGGTTATATTTGGTAGGAATACTGGAATATCACAGAAATTACCAGGAAATGGTCTCTTAGAGTAACATTGTTGTCTTTCTGTTCTGTTTTCATGCCAGCATCTAGCGTTATTCTGTGAAATAGTCAAACCTGTTTTCACTGTATATCTTTTACAGCTTCAGTCAGCCAGATTTTTAAAAAAAATATTTGATGCTGTTTTTTATTCCATGAATGACTCAATTGACTGAATGTAGCAGCTACTAAACTTGGCAGTTTGTTGCCATCGTCATGCCCCTGGACAGGAAGTGTTCAGTATAGATATGACTAACCAGTTTCCAGGCTTAAAAATAAAGTGGGGGATTTCTGGACAGAATAAGTCTTTGTCACCCAGTTCAACATGCCTGACAAATCTGAAGCTCATGGCAGCGGCTTTACTTTCTCACTTTTTCCAGGCCAGCACTTCACCTGACATTTTCTGTTATACAGATTGAAACTTACTTTATGGTGTTTGGTGGGTTTTGTTTTGTGTTAAACAAAGTAAGAGGACATTTGAAGAGTCGTGAGAATCAGCTACAGTCAGTATTCTCTTCTTGTTACTTCTTTTATTTTTAGCTTCTTTTAAATCATCACCCTCCTGAGGCAGGTGATGGGGAAAAATAACCTTCATCTGCCTAGGTAGCAGCTTAAAGCGTCAAGGACATGCCACAACGCTGTATTCTCAAGACTTGTCTTCTTGAATCTAAGGATCATTCGAAGCAGTACTTTTTCCACAAAAGTTACTTCCAATCATTTTAGTGATTCTTAAGATTTCTTTTGTCAGGAAGAATTTATACTATTTTGACAGGTCCCCAAAGGTTTTTCAGCATCTCTCTACCTACAGTTATTATTTCAGGACTTCAAAGATAAATTTCATATTTTATTTTGCCATGCTGTCTCCCTAAATAATGTCATTTTCCCTCTCTTAATACAAGTTTTTCTCTCCTTTCTTATTCTAAACAGCCGTTTAGTTTGTGGGTTTTTTTTTTTTTTTTTGTCTTAGGGATTTAAGAAGTGTAAAAACCATGTTTTGTGGAAATGTTAAATTAGACACAACATTTATTAGCTGAGAGTGTCTATAACAACAGCAGCAAGGTGTTTCACTTAACTCTGTCCAAGTGTTTGTCTCTGAGCTTCTGTGTGTTTTTCATATCAGAAACTATGCCAGAGAATGATGATTTAAAATACAAAATGCATGCAAATATTTTTAGTCTGGGTTAGGGTGAGGTCAGTAATGATTCTTTGGGACAACTCAGATTTATTTGCCAAATTTAGAAATAAATCATAAATTTATAAATAATGGGGTTATAGTCACTATATTTGAGCTGAATGTGGCTGTGACCCTGAAGTGATGCTTCTCCTGTGCTCCTCCTTACCACCTCCTCTGTTTTCAAGAGTGAGGCAGGAAAGAGTAGGGTAGTCCCTGCTATGTCTTGGATTAGAACTTGATAAAAATCAAGTTTATTGAAAATATAGGTATCCTGTGCTCCAAATAACCTACACCTGTTCTAGCAAGATGTTCTCAGGGGAAAGAGGGAACTGTGTATACAAGCCAAACTTTGATTGAATAAAATGATTCCCCTGAGTTGCTTTTTTTTTTTTTTTTTAACTTGAGTGTCTTACAATTTACTGCTTGAATGTTGAATGCATAGAATTAGAACATTGCAGGCATTGGCAGGGTGATATTTTTTCTTTTTATTTCATTTCTGGCACGTGCCCAATTTGCCCCATCTATCTTTTCATGTAGCTGCCCAGTCTCTCTTCGTAAGAATAAACAGTCTTCTTTTGTGTTTGTCACAGCAGGGTATTACTCATAAATTAGGCCTCTGCTGTGGTGATTCCCTGATTTAAAATGTTAATCTTCTCTACCTTTTTTTTTTTGTGTGAAGACTACTCTACCTTTGTAGCCTTGTTGTGTAGCCAAGACTCTTTGTGGCCAAGACTCTTCTAGTTTTTGTGATACTGGACACGTTGTAGGCAAACGGAAAATGCTTGATAATCAGTGAAGATAAGGGTAGACATGGTCTGGAGGGTAAAATATTTTGCAGAACTTAAACCTCTGCTGTTTCATGAGATTGATGGATCATCCAAACATTGATAATGAGCCATCATCTGACCTTCTATCTGATTTTTAGCTACAAGAGGGCACTGTGCTCTGTAGGTAGTTTACCATCCATGGTGCCAGCTATCAGCTGAAACCAAGATGGACATTCAGAATGTACTCTGCAGATGAGGGGCATTTAAGAAGCCCTGTTAGGACCTTCTTTTTGCTGGTTCTTTTGAGGCCGTGGAGGTGATAACCAGTCTCTTAGCTAGTGTTTTGAATCATGGTGGTCATGCTTAGGCTTAGCACAAAGCCATGGTGGACTTTAACCAGCTCAAATCTGTCCAGGTTGATGGAGGATGTCACAGGCTAACTTACTACTTTATCAAAAAATGGAAACTGGAGAGTTGTCTTTCACATTTGGGTCAGTCAGGCTCTATTATCAGAGCGTTTTTGGCACATCCTGTGGGGCCATGGAAAAGGGAGTGTTTTAGGCAACTCTTGTGTTTGAAATGCCTTCTTTTGTTTTTTTAAACTAGTTTTTAGTTGTTGTTCACTGTGCCACGAAAGCGTCTCTCCATTTCCGTTCATTGGAATTGCTGATCTGTGGAGTTCTTCCTGAGTTCCAGCCATTGTAGCTTATTACTAGTTAGATTTTATTTAAAATGAAAAGAAATTTTAGAAGAAAGATTAGAGAAGAAAAAGATGTTGATTGAGGGACAGAGAAACAGTGGGTGGATCCAGAGGTAAAACTCTTTGGGGCTCCATAAAGCCTTTTAGAAACTAAAATCTTAGCTCTCACTTGTTTGGTTTATACCTGGCAGATAAGAAATGAACTTAATCAGACTTTGACAGCAAATTAAAGGCCTCAGCCCTCTTTAATCGTGCATATACATGCTCGGAAGTTCTATCAACTAATGGATGGTAAACTGCTAACCAGGATGATGTGAACTGTGCCTAAAAAGAAAAGCTTGTCTCTAAAACCAGATGGGCCCCCAAAATGGCCACCACTTTGCCTTGAGCCCAAAGACAAAAGAATAGCTGTTACTAAGACCTCTACTGACCCAACACCAGCCTCCAACTACTGTGGCAGGCATCTTTGCAGCGATCCTTCATGATGAAAAAAATACTGTATTAAAATATTTCAGATTCTTTTTCCTCCATCAGAATGCAATGAGCTGTAAGTCAGCTCAAGAAAAGATGACCCAACCCCTGACCCCTTGGTACTTTATAAGGCGCCATTAAAACCTTGAAGACCCCAGGCATTATTAAGGCTAACATTTGGAATCTTAATCCAAGAATTCTAAAACATCCTCTTTTTTTTTCTCCCCACTTTGGCCTGTATCTAAGGTTGCTCTATTTTGTGATAATACCAATTTAATGGGAGAAAAATATTCAAGATGTTAGAAACTTGCTATTCAATAATTAACTTTCTTTTCATTAGCTAGAGTCTCTAAACATGGTTTAAACATTCATTTAAACATGGTTTCTAAGTTTCGGGAGGAGGGGGGTCAGTATGATATATGGTTTTTTTTTTTTTTATTCTGTATGATATAGTGGAAAAAGATTTCATTTTAATTCATCAACAGGAAAAATGTGGTAGTATTCATTTTGGGTGTTTGCTACAGAATGTGCCCTGCTTTGGAATGTGGGTGGAGTTCTGGCATTTTTATATTTGTATGTTTCAGGGAATTAAAGGTACAGAGAAGCATTTGTCCATTGCCTATATAAAGACTAACCATACAGCTGACAACTTAAAAATACTGTATGGGATGACATTTCATGTCCTACAGTAGCAACTGTTTCCTTAATTCTGAGATTAACAGATGGCATTAAAGATGGATGCTGAAAAGAGGAAAAAAGGCCCTTCTTTTTGCCAAATTTTTTCACTCCCCTCACCATCCTTTTCAAGGCAAGAGTAGATTGAATGACATCAGCTGAAAATTAACAAGAGATTAGTTCAAGGGGAAAACTGTCCAGGTAGGGTAGATTTAATTTTCAGATTCAGAAACTGACTCAAATCATACACTCTAACGATTTGATTCATCTTTTTTCTAATCATCTTGTCTTTACAATATACATTGTCTCATGTCTTAGAGATAAATGCAACACTATTTTTCTAAGATATGTTCTATTTTTGCAGCAATGAGAATATTACAAATCATATGAAGAAAAAAAATCAATAAAGGTAGATTGCCACAAACATATAAAAGCAGTGTTTACTAAACTAATATTAAAAATATATAAAACACTGCTTTTATATGCTTGTGGAAATCTTTGTCCTGTGTCTCTTTACCAAATTGAGCCAAGTGGTGTGAACTGATTCTTCCTGGGCGTATGTGACATCTGGAGTCATCCCAGAAGGTTCTCAGCACCTCTGCCCACCCCAGAAACAAAGCCTAGTCACTTGTCCCCGCCCCCTTCCCAACCTGCTAGACATACTCACTTCTCTTTAAAACCAAACCTGACCTAAATAGGATAGCTTTTACTTAACACACCCGTAGTAACTGCTTTCAGTTCTTTATAATATCCTCAAATTTAAGAAAGAGCAACAGTATACAGTTATGTGTCCCTGTGTCTTTCACCATATTGGACACTTTACTTATTAGAACATATTTCAGTTCATTTAGAAACTGGTTTGCAATTGCTGAAAGTTCCTGCAAAGCTCTCTCACAGGGGTTGTCAAGACAGGCATATGCCAGGACTGACCAGGTGTAAGTTAATGCCAGAAGGTGCTGCAATACAGAAGACCCATCTCTGCCCTTGAGGAGCTTTCAGTCCAGAGGAGATATCAGATGTGTGTATGAAGAAGTACATGCAAGGGGATGCCACATTTGGGTTAGAGAGGTTCAGGAAGGGCTGTCTGTGACCGGGATACCTGAGGCACAATTGTTGAGATGAGTAGCATTGGTAAGAAGGTTTGGACAGGATTGGATAGGATTTCTGGAACTACAGTGCCTAGACCATTGGTGGTGGTACAGTACATGATTTTAGGAGGCCTGAGGCACAGAGCTAGACAGTCTTCAGTAACTTTACAAGGCCACTAGTCCCTTTCAACTCCCTTGGAATCCATTGCATCATTCCCAGAGAATGCCTATGTTTGGGGTTGTGTGACCTTTGCCACCTTACTCACACTGACTCACACCTTTTGTACCATGCAGGTAGACTTGGGGCTCATGGCCTTTGGCAGTCAGCAACGTCTGGCTAGAAATGAATAGTACTGGGGGTTTTCTTCTCATTGAAATAATTTTTATGATTTAAAAAAAATTTTAATGATTTTTATGCTTATGGTACATTTAGAGGAAGAGTACCACTTTTCATTCACATTGTTTTCATTGGTTCCTTTTAAAATAGTTTTTTAAAAATAACATTTTAAATAACCAGAGGGAAACAAAATACAGATAGTCAGTGGAAAACAAAGACAAGCATTAACATGGCTGGACTTGGAGGCCATTTTGCTAAGTGAAATAAATCAGAGAAAGACAAATACTATATGACATCACTTATACATAGAATCTTAAAAAATACAACAAATAGTGTATATAATGCAAAAGAAGCAGACTCACAGATAAAGAGAACAAACTAGTGGTTACTAACTGAGGGGACAGTACAGTGGTGGGGAAGTGGGAGGTACAAACTGTTGGGTATAAAACAGGTTCAAGGATTTATTGTACGACATGGAGAAGATAGCCAATATTTTAAAACAACTATAAATGGGAAGTAACCTTTTAAATAGTATAAAAATTATTTTAAATATTTTTTAATAAAACAAAGGCAAGTTGTGTTGGTGGTGCTCAAAGAACGAGCATTTAGATTGTTGCTTAGGTAAATACAGGATAGCTTCTAGGGTGAAGAGAGAGATTTTTCAGCAAGTATGCTGAGGTGGAAAATGCAAGGCATTTTGAGGGAAAGGTGAGTCTAGAAGGTGGTGGAAGCCTGGAGATGTGTTGACAAGTCAGAACTAGGAAGCCTTCTTACTCAACCTGATTGCCAGCCAGGGGAACAGAGGGCTGAGACTGGACTCACTCTTGGAGTCACTCCCAGGTCTGAAAAGTAACTCAGAAAGGTTTGAGTCCCTAAACCTCTAAAGCAGGGTGGTTAACTCACATGTCTTAGCTAATTTCCTGACCCCTGTGGGCCTGTGACAGATGGTAAACTGAACAAAACCTGTTTCTTATCCCCTTGCACCCTCTGCCCCCAGATGTTACAAGAAGATCAGATTTTTCTTGAGAAATGGGAAGTGTGAATTTTTAGGTCACTGCTCCCAATTTTTACATCTTTTTACTAATTAGAAAAACAAAATTAAAGCCTTGTGAGGGCCCATTTTGGGGTTGATGAAAGTGTTCTGGAATTAGATAGTGATGATTGTCACCTGTTGTGAATATAATAAATCACGGAGCTGTACCCTTTTTAGATGGTTACAATGGTCATTTTTATATGATATGGATTTTATCTCAATTAAAAAAAAATTATGGGGGCCCAACCAAAGCATGTTGCCAGCCCAAAGTTTGTAAGCTCTGTTTTAAATGAAGGAATTACTCTCTGCTACATTTAGCAAAATTTAGAATCCCAATATAAAGTACCTTCTCACTGGGGAGCCAGAGACCAGGAGTTAATGAGGGTCACATTGTAAATTTGCATTAACCTCTCGGCCTCTTTGTGTGCCTGTGGTCTCCATGGCTTCTTCCATCTCTTAAAGTAGGACTGGCAGCAGACATGAGGAGAGATGAGATGGTGGCTTAAATCCTGAAGGACTGGGTGAGTGGGCGGAGAGGCAAAACTTCAGAAAGGTGGGGGCTGCCAAAGTGTTTCAGAGAAGTGATTTATTTTGTTGTTATTTGGCAGCTAGTGGTAAAATTGATTGGTTATTTTATTTGCCAAAGTTTATGTTACCCAAATATCTACCATTAGGGAAGTAATCCATCTCTCAGACAGCAAGTTAATGTACTTAGGGAAACGTTTTTTAGTTCTTAAAAGAGATCGACTATAATGGCCTTTTTTAGTTATTTTCTTAACTGAAAAATGAGTTTAATATACCAAGTATGACTCAACATAAAAGGATTATGATTATTTTAACAAAACTATTTGGCTTTATTATTTTTAACTACAAGTTAGCCAGCTTCAATAAGGGCAAAATAGAAAAGATTTTTATGTTATAACCCTAACTTAATTTTCAACTTTTTCTTTCTTAACAAACTAGTGAAGAAAGGTGAAGTTTATGCCTTTTTAAATTTCCAGTTTCTTATGAATTTATCCTTAAAAAATGCTTTTTTAGTCTTAAAAAAAGCAGCATCTGTCCTTAAAACAGAATTGTCTTATCTCTGCAGAGTTTGGGTTATTCAATAATTTTTACCAGTTTCAAATGTTATCAAAAGATGATTTTTTTTTTCCGGATGCCTATCTTTAGTTATGAATTGACTTGTTTATAATAAACTTTTCCCAAAGGACTATATTGCAATATTTGTTTCTTAGGTAAATTTGAGATATGATATTTTAGATATAATACCTAATTAAAATAATATAATTAACTTATAGTTTCTTATGTCATTATATCTTATTTTAAAAACCAGTACTGTTTTCCCATTCCTCCCTTGGCTTCCTTCTCCCCCAGAACAACCTGGGAATTTCTTTTGACCCAGCAGATGCATTTGAAAGATTAATTGAACATTTATTATGGATCAGTTCAGTTCAGTCGCTCAGTTGTGTCCGACTCTTTGCGACCCCATGAATCGCACACTCCTGCGATGAATTGCCAGGCCTCCCTGTCCATCACCAACTCCCGGAGTTTACTCAAACTCATGTCCATCAAGTTGGTGATGCCAGCCATCTCATCCTCTGTCATCCCCTTCTCCTCCTGCCCCCAATCCCTCCCATCATCAGGGTCTTTTCCAATGAGTCAGCTCTTCTCATGAGGTGGCCAAAGTATTGGAGTTTCAGCTTCAGCATCAGTCCTTCCAATGAACACCCAGGACTGATCTCCTTTAGGATGGATTGGTTGGATCTCCTTGCAGTCCAAGGGACTCTCAAGAGTCTTCTCCAACACCACAGTTCAAAAGCATCAATTTTTCGGAGCTCAGCTTTCTTCACAGTCCAACTCTCACATCCATACATGACCACTGGAAAAATCACAGCCTTGACTAGACAGACCTTTGTTGGTAAAGTAATGTCTCTGCTTTTTAATCTGCTGTCTAGGTTGGTCATAACTTTCCTTCCAAGGAGTAAGCGTCTTTTAATTTCATGGCTGCAATCACCATCTGCAGTGATTTTGGAGCCCAGAAAAATAAAGTCTGACACTGCTTCCACTGTTTCCCCATCTATTTCCCATGAAGTGATGGGACCAGATGCCATGATCTTAGTTTTCTGAATGTTGAGTTTTAAGCCAACTCTTTCGCTCTCCTCTTTCACTGTCATCAAGAGGCTTTTAAGTTCCTCTTTACTCTCTGCCATAAGGGTAGTGTCATGTGCATATCTGACTATACAGTGGAAATGAGAAATAGATTTAAGCGACTAGATCTGATAGAGTGCCTGATGAACTATGGATGGAGGTTCGTGACATTGTACAGGAGACAGGGATCAAGACCATCCCCATGGAAAAGAAATGCAAAAAGGGAAAATGGTTGTCTGAGGAGGCCTTACAAATAGCTGTGAATAGAAGAGAAGCGAAAAGCAAAGGAGAAAAGGAAAGATTCCCATTTGAATGCAGAGTTCCAAAGAATAGCAAGGAGAGATAAGAAAGCCTTCCTCAGCGATCAATGCAAAGAAATAGAGGAAAACAACAGAGTGGGAAAGACTAGAGATCTCTTCAAAAAAATTAGAGATACCAAGGGAACATTTCATGCAAAGATGGGTTCAATAAAGGACAAAAATGGTATGGACCTAACACAAGCAGAAGATATTAAGAAGAGGTGGCAAGAATACACAGAAGAACTGTACAAAAAAGATCTTCATGACCCAGATAATCACGATGGTGTGCTCACTCACCTAGGGCCAGTCATCCTGGAATGTGAAGTAGGTGGACCTTAGAAAGCATCACTATGAGCAAAGCTAGTGGAGATTATGGAATTCCAGTTGAGCTATTTCAAATCCTGAAAGATGATGCTGTGAAAGTGCTGCACTCAATATGCCAGCAAATTTATTATGGATAGGAATAAATATAAATATAACCAACCCCAAAGATTTCCTTTTCAGGGAAAATGGAAGCAAATAATTATGATACAAAGTAGTTTGCAAAAAGAAAGTTTTTGACAGGATTATTCAGTAAACACTTCAAGGAAGAGATGATATTTGGGAAGCATCATTGAGGAATGGATAGAATTTCACCCAAGGTGGCTCTCCCTTGTTTCCATCAAGTTTCTGCTCAAATGCCACCTTTCCATAAAGGCCTTCACCAACTGCCCTGGAGAAAATAACAGTCTCTCCACCACCCCTACTGTTTGCCCATCCTCTCCACCCCCACCAACACACAAAATCCCCTTATTTTTTTCTATTAGCAATAATCGTGCCTCGAATAAACCTCATTGGCTACGATACTGCCACTGTGCAAAGCTTCCCTTATTTTTTTCTAATCCCTGTCACTGTTTGACATATGTATATACAGATTTGTTAATTTCTGTCTTAGGGTCTCCCTCTACTAGAATCTGTGCTTCTTGAGAGCAGGCACTTTGGTGCTCAGTAAAACATGTGTTGAGTGAATGAATGAGTAACTGGCTGGGAGAAGGCTTTTCTACTAAAAGTCTGTTTACTGATAGAGCTCCAAACTGTATGGAAAATCCAAGTTCAGCTTTCTCCCAGGATATTTACAAATTTGGCACATTCACCACCTCTCTGAGACCCAGTGAACACATTCTGTAGAAATTAGGGAGAGAGTTTGATGCCTGTAACTATATAGCAAGTGTTATGAAAACAATTTCTTATTACTCTTAACCTTCCTACCTTTTTCCCAAGCTAACTTTCCGTAAACATTCACTAGCTACTCATAATTTAGGTTTAAATTATTTCTAATTTAAACTCACATGTCCTTTGGTTTCAGACATACAGACTCTGCTGGGCAGAATTCTAATTTCTTAAAAGCCAGTAGGAATTCTATAGGTTGGTTCCGAAATGTTGTCACATTTCTTTCTTTCTTTTTCCCCTATTTTTTGACCACATGTGACCACACCATGCAGCATGCAGGATCTTGTTTCACTGGCCAGAGATCAAACCCATGCCCCTTGCAGTGGAAGCACTGTGTCTTAACCACTTACCTTAACCAGAGAAGTCCCTATTCATATTTAAAAATGGCTGCAGAGCCTGGAAACTGAACGTACCTGTGTGAAGATGGCCAGGGAAGGCCTGTGGTAAACCAGGAAGGATATCTCCTTCTAAAGGCGGACAGCCACAGTTTACCTCAAGACCAAGGTTGCCATGTGGGAATGTGGGCCTGTTTTGGTCAGACCTTATGATTAGCCAAAAGAAAAATCAGAAACATAGAATTTGAGGCTACATTTTTTAAAAACATGACCCACTAATTCTAAGAATACAGTTATCATATGTAAAATAGATGACCAGTGCAAGTTTGATGCATGAAGCAGGGCACTCAAAGCTGGTGCTTTGGGAAGACCCAGAGAGATGGGGTGGGGAGGGAGGTGGGAGGGGGGTTCAGGATGGGGGGCACACATGTACACCTGTGGCTGATTCATGTCAGTGTATGGCAAAAGCCACCATAATATTGTAAAGTAATTAGCCTCCAATTAAAATAAGTAAATTAATTTAAAAAAAAAAGAATACAACACTATATGGGCCAAACAACAGAGTGTCTAGGTTGCAACCTCTGTAAGGCATCCTAATCTAAATAAAACAATGGAGGATACCTGAGCATTAAGAGCGGGGAAAGGGTTAGAAAGAGGGGTAGAAATCACCTCACAGAGAACCTAAGTGCCACTCTGGAGGTAGCCAGCGGTAAGCACATTTCTTCTGTAAACCACTAGGGTCTTTTCTTCTTTTCTTTCAAGGTTATACCCTGTAATTTTAGAGCTTCAGTATATCTTGATATTTGGAATGAGATAATTTACTTTAAGACCCAGCAAATCTCATCTTACCGTTTGCTTACCTTTAATGGAATCTAGCCTCTTAGGACTTGACATGGCTCTAAAATGCTTGACTAGCTTAACCTTATCATACAGTTATTGGGGAAAGGTTTTGACAAGAATGTTGGGAGGCTGTGCCAAGAGGCATATTTGAGAGATGCCCAAGTTGAGGCCAAGAGGTTACTGCTCCTAAAATACTCAAACACATGGGTTTGGGATATTTTCATGGAAGATGCCAGAACATTTGCAGTACGGATTCAGTTAGCTAAATATGGTCACTTCACCAAATATAAGTGTCTGTTTATTCTGTATGTTTTGGCAAAAGACAGGAGAGAAAAGCAGTAGACCAAAAAAAGAGAGAGAGAGAGAAAAGAAATGAAAATGCCTATCTTTTATATAGATTATTCTGCTTTAAAACAAAAGGTATTTAACATCCCACAGTTGGGACTATGTTTTCATCCATTGAGTATAAGTAAATCCATTTGTTAAGCTCTAGATACGTGAAGTGGAGTTGATTCCCTGACATGTCTTAATGAATTACTGGTAAAGATAGTGATAGGTTCCAGCAAGGCAGATGGGAACAGTGGACTTTGTCTCACTCCATGGAAGCTGGAAGGCACGTGTTAAGCACTTTGGAGAAGAGAGAGATGCATAGACAGAGTGGTCCCTTAGTTGTCCAGGATTGTAATCAAGTAAGCTAAGACAGAAAGTTAACTCTCCCACAAGGCAGAAAATATACTGGAAGAGGGAACGTTTTATTCTTTCCTTTGGATTTAGATTACTTTACCACTGGATTTTGGAAAAACTTTTTGGAAGAGGTGGTATTTAAACTGAGCCTTCAGGAGTGAAACAGGGTGTACACATCATTTTGCTTTCCTTTTTTTTCTCTCTTCTGATGTGTAAGGCCTAGCCTCTTTTTTTTTTTTTTTCTTTAAGTTCAAGGAGTTACCTTGTCTTGGAGAGTAGATAAGCTCTATGAAGTGAGATTATATAGCTGGCTCAGTCGCATCACAGCATTTGATAGAAAATTTATGAAGAGTATACATTCTCTTAATTTCACTTTTCTTACAGAGCAGCCACGCCCCATAATTGACTGCCATGGACCCTAACTACGCCCCTCGCTAAATGCCCTTGGACAAGTCCCTTGACTGTTGAGCCTCAATCCTCTCATCTGCTCCCTCAGGGTTACTAATACTAACCCTCAGGTTATAATAGTAAGAGGACCAAACCAGAACAAAGCCTTTCATAAACACATGAAAGTGTTATTGTAAAAAATATTTTGCAGACCACACAAATGTCAGCTGTAATTTGGTTGTCTGGTTGTCTGTGTTATATAGCCAGGAGCAGCCTGAAGAGACCTGGAAGGCTGTGCTGATCACCAATTCCAGTTTTAGGGGCTGGCTCAGTAGCTAAACTGCACTCTAGTGTGTTGGCATTTTAAGTCTGTTACTGGTTTTCATAGCACAGGAGTGAATATAAATATTCGTGAGGAGCCAGGGCCTCTGGCAGGATGGGAGAACTTAGGGGGTGGAAAAGTATAGAACATCATGTGGCTTGTTTAGAGGACTTTCCTCTATAGTCTGGTAGAAGCTCGGCTTATATCAACAATGGAAAGGCCTCTGTCCTCAAGAAGGTATGTAAATAAATTCAGCTTAATTGAAAAATCTTTAAGAAAAACATAAAGTATCCTAATCCCATATAATAACGCATATAATAAATAAGGAAGATTTCATTTAATTTAAAAAGAAAAAGAATAGCTCACTAAAGTCAGTTTGATATAAACACTTGTAGGATATTCTTATTTAATTTCAAACTCATGTGAAGCCTAGTGATAGAGTTAGGTCCTATTCAAGTTTTGATTAAAGTATCATATAAAGAGGGTAACTTTTCTGTTCTCTTTGAGGCTTGAATAGAATAAGCTCTACTGTGAAAATATTTTCTCTGGATTCTGTGTGCAAACTCACATCTAGTTTTAGGTGAAAAAAAAATTTGAGGAGTTACATCTCTTCATAGGCTTCCCTAGTGGCTCAGATGGTAAAAAATCTGCCTGCAATGCGGGAGACCAGGAAGATCCTTTCTGGGTCAGGAAGATCCTTCTGGAGAAGGGCATGGCAACCCACTCCAGTATTCTTGCCTGGAGAATCCCATGGACAGAGGAGCCTGGCGCGCTACAATCCATGGGGTTTCAAAGAGTCGGACATGACTGAGAGACTGACACTTTTCACTTTCACTTACATCTGTTCATAGGCTATTTACAGCATGTCTTAATGGCCAAAGTATGTCTGTTGAAAATTGTAAAGTTTTATGTTGTAGAAGTACACCTCAGAGTAGGGATCTTCCACCATTACCTTCCATCAGAACCATCCATCAGAGTGCTTCCTCCAAATACAGCTGCTTAGACTGTAGTCCTGAGGATTCTGATTAAGTCCAACCATGAATTTCTAGAAAGCGCCAGACCTTCTGATACACATAGCCCTTGCCAAAGAGATTGCTGCCCATTTCCTGCTGTATCTGTTCTTTCCCTCCCAAAGCTTTCTCAGAAACTGAGTACCATTGTAGTAAATTTTCCTGGCCTTGACAACAAATTATACGTAGTTTGTGTTTAAGGTTTCTCTAAAATGATGACCTGCTGGGGTGAGATGGTGGTGGGGGCACAGAGTGAGAGGGAGGATCAAGACAGAGGGGATATGTATATACTTATAGCTGATTCACAAACCAGCACCACATCGTAAAGCAATTATCCTTCAATCAAAAATTTAAAAGTTTCTCTAAAATCCATAGGACCCACATGCCTCATTGGGTTTCTCACATATAGGTACGCTGCTGGGCAGACTTTTTCATTCCTAACTCTGGTAGGAATTCTGTAGGTCAGCTCTGGAATGCAGTCACATTTCTTTCTGTTAAGGCAGACTCTTCTGTATCTTCCAAGGCTGCCTCTTGGGTCAGTCTCTATTTGTGAAACCTTCCTCAAACCTAATTTCCTTCCATTTCAGCAAAATTATTGTTCCTTCTCTTTGCTACTATTGCTTTCAGGATTCTGCTGAGCTCTGTAACCATCTGCTTCCTGCCCCCACTCCACCTTAGACTTGAGTGTCTGGACAGAAAGGATAGGTTGTTTATTTCTGAAACCACAGTATCTGATACATTATGAACACTCAGAAGTTTTGTTGAATGATTCACGTCTTTGGGTTAATGTCCTGTCATCTCTCCTCACTCCTATTTCACAAGTCATCATCACAAGACTCTTACCATCCCATACCAGCTGAATGTCAACAATACCTACCTACTTTAATAATAGGGATAACAACATTAATGACAGTAGTAATAATAGTTCACATTGGTTGATGTTATTTTTTCACACCTGGCGCTCCCCTAAGCACTTTTTATGGGTTATTCCTGTTTAATCATCATAAAAACCTCAGGTATCCTCATTTGCATGTGGGGAAACTAAGGCACAGAGAAGTTAGGTAACTAGCCCCAGAGACCCAGCACTCAATAGCCAAACTAGGGTTCTGACCCAGACAGTGAGCCTCTGAATCCCAGGCTCACAGTCACCACCTTACTTGTCTTTTTGCCTGGCTGCCTGTCCTGCCCTCCCCTATTTACAGGAGACAATTATGAATCCATTCCAGAGGAATAGCAAGAATTCAAGTCCATTTGTTAGCCAATAATTTTCACTGATCTTAGCCTACAAATTTGTTAATGGGTCATCTGTGTAGTTTGAAAAACCTGAGTAAGTAAAGTTAAAATGTTCCTTTACTCCACTAATCCTCAAGACCTTTAATAATTATTAGTACATTTTTTGCCACTCAAATGGGACCCTTGTCCCTCATATACACTGTTTCCCAAACTTATTTAGCTAGAGGGAATTACCCCTCACCCCTCGCTTAAGACTCTTAACTTCTTGAAGAATTGGGTTTTTGTTTTTAACATAATTCAGAATAAAAGCTGGCTAGTGCTCATGTGGGGTTCCCAAGAAATTTCTCAGGTCCTAAATATTTGGGTAACCCTGACTTTTGACCCTTTCTTATTTAGTCTTGAGTGCCTTTAGTGCTTCAGTACTTAAGTAGTCTTTAGTGACCACTTACATTTACCTGCTGGAAGAGGCACAGATTTGTTGTCAGAGCGTAATTGCTAATAGTACCCTTTTCAGAGGGATCCCGTTAGTATGATAAACTGCACAGTTTCTCTAATCATAACCTCCCCCTGCCCCAGTTAAGTAAAGACCTCTGTTTCAACCTTGCTACCTTCTCACCACTCACTGAAGGACTCTCATTGCTATCACATGAATGGGACTAAAGATAACAGCCATGTGCCTCTGGCATCTCACCATTTTATGTCCTAGTCGTGCGGGGAATTACAGAATTTCATAAACTGGAATTACTGTTTAGTCTCTGATCACTCAAACGTAGCATTAATAAGAATTACAAGCCTGTAAGACTTCTTAATGCCTCTTGATGAGGGTGAAAGAGGAGAGTGACAAAACTAGCTTAAAATTCAACGTTCAAAAAACTAAGATCGTGGGATTTGGTCCCATCACTTCATGGCAAATAGAAGGGGAAAAAGTGGAAACAGTGATGGATTTTATTTTTTCAGATTCAGAAATCACTGTGGACAGTGACTGCAACCATGAAATTAAAAGGCGCTTGCTCTTTGGAAGGAAAGCTATAACAAACCTAGATAGCATATTAAAAGGCAAAGACATCACTTTGCCGACGGCAGAAGTCTATATAGTCAAAGCTATGGTTTTCCTGGTAATCATATACAGATGTGAGAGTTGGAGTGTAAAGAAAGCTGAAGAAGTGATGCTTTTGAATTGTGGTTCTGGAGAAAACTCTTAGGAGTCCCCTGGACAGCAGGGAGATCAAACCAGCCAATCCTAAAGGAAATCAACCCTGAATACTTATTGGAAGAACTGATACTGAAGCTGACGCTCCAATACTTTGGCTACCTGATGTGAAGAACCGACTCATTGGAAAAGACCCTGATGCTGGGGAAAGATTGAAGGCAAGAGGAGAAAGGAGAGACAGAGGATGAGATGGTTAGATAGCATCACCAACTCAGTGGATATGAATTTGAGCAAACTCTGGGAGATAGTGAAGGAATGGAAGCCTGGCATGCTGCAATCCATGGGGTCACAAAGAGTCAGACACACCTTAGTGACTGAACAACAACAAAAACCTCTTCACCCTGCTCAGTATCTGTCTATTCATATATATGCTCATCTGTGCAGAGAAGACAGCAACTCTGAAAGGATACCAAAAGAATAGTTGTCTCTGGAAAGCAGTGGTCAGGGTCAGGACTGCGCAGTGGTTAGCAAAGCTGAAAGTGAGACTTCTCACTTTAAGTATTTTTATTATGGCTTTTGAATAGTCTAAGCATGTTATTTTTTTTAATTTCATTTTAAAATATTTTGAAACTAGTCTGGGTTTTCCCTAGAAATGCAGGATGTTTCAAACCCAGCTGGATTGATCTATTTTATTGAGTCCATTTCTTACCACCAGGGAAACCTGGTATCTTTTTTTATTTTTATTTCATTTCACTTTGTCAAATATTATTAGGTCTTCCCGTTCCCATATTTCAAGAGAGAGTTTTGTTGTTGTTTTGTTTTGTTTTTATGCTTGTATGGTATAGCAGAACTCTTCAGAGAATGGGTTGGATTTGGACATATCTAGGATCAAGTTCATCTCTTCCACTTACTGACTGTACGACCTTGAGAAAACAACTTAATTTCTCTGGGCCTCATTTGCCATATCTCTAAGTGGGAATAATTACCTCCCTCCTGAGATTGTTGCGAAGCTTCAGTAAGATAGTGCAGATTCTAGGCAGTTCTGGGGATAATGTGGTGTTAAGTTCAAAATACAGTGACTAGCCAATGAGTTCTCATGACTGTTAACCTCTCACTCTGAGTAGCCACAAAATCCATTTCTATTGCTGTAATCTCCATTCTAATATTTACAAGACTGACATCCCAAGGGATCCAACCATACCCCTTCATACAGATATCATCAAACTTTCTTCCAGCCCTGGTGTAAGTGGATCTAGACACATCAGGCATATCTTGTCAGAGTTTATGCTTTCTAGAAAGCAATCACGGAGAAGGCAATGGCACCCCACTCCAGTACTCTCGCCTGGAAAATCCCATGGATGGAGGAGCCTGGTAGGCTGCGGTCCATGGGATCGCTAAGAGTCGGACAGGACTGAGAGACTTCACTTTCACTTTTCACTTTCATGCATTGGAGAAGGAAATGGCAACCCACTGCAGTGTTCTTGCCTGGAGAATCCCAGGGACAGGGGAGCCTGGTGGGCTGCCGTCTATGGGATCACACCGAGTTGGACACGACTGAAGTGACTTAGCAGCAGTAGGAGCAGAAAGCAATCAAGTCATCTCATGATTTATGGAGCAAATTAACTGGAAAAAACAAAACAACAACAAAAAAGCAGAGATGGAGTCTAATATGGAGTTAATGGTATTGAAACTTAGGAAATGACATTTTCCATTTCAAAATCATCACAAAATTAAGCCACAGGCATCAAAAACATACAATTGAACCCAAAATCAAAATGAAAAGATTCCAGAATTAAAGCAACAAAACCAGCTCAAGATCACACAGGGGAAAAGCTTCACAGTATTTTCTTCAGGACATAATTTCTCTTGTCCACAAATTTGGAAAATAGAAGATATAAGGAGAAACGAGTAGAAAGAACACAGTGTGTGCAAGTATTGGATTTGAATTCCTGCTTCTCTACCTCAAGTGTATTAAATAAGGAAGCAAACTCAGTGTGCGTTTGTGGTCTGTAGTCATGAGCCCAGAAGCTCACTGCTGGGGTTTTCTGACTTTTAGTGGTAAAGAACCCACCAGTCAATGCAGGACATGTAAGAGACCCAGGTTCAATCACTGGGTTGGGAAGATCCCCTGGAGAAGGAAATGGCAACCCACTCCAACATTCTTGCCTGGAGAATCCTACAGACAGAGGAGCCTGGCAGGCTACAGTCCATGAGGTCGCAGAGTCAGATGTGACTGAGTGACTTAGCACACACGCACACAAATCTAACTTAAGCCAGACCTCCTTGAAACGATGCCCCACTTAGTAGATGAGAAAACAAATATGAAGAAATTAAATTGCACCCAAGTCTAAAACCCAGGACTGTTGACTTTGATCTTTTGTTTCCATCCATGCTGTTCTTACCTGGCAGGAAGCTCTGCCTTTGGGTCTCTGGTTCTCTGGGAAGCTTTGGAAAGTCTGGGGGTGAAGCTGTGACTTTATGGAGTAATCTTGTTGTCTGCTGTGGGTTTTCACTTTGGCTTTATAGTTGACCCATTTCCTTTACATTTTACCCACTATCACACAGCTTTGTGTGGATGTCGATACCGTTTGTCTTTTTTCCTCCCCTCAGGGTTTGATTCTGTTCTCCATGGGCCAGTTTTCCCTAGACAAAATATACTTGTGTTACCTATCAGAGTCCTGGTGGTACTGAAATCTACCTGAAAAAAAAAAAAAAAAGAGAGAGAAATTCCCCGATAAAGGAAAATTTAATGTATGTTAGTTTTTTTAAGGTCATCATGGAAAAGGTTCTGTAACTGCTTATTCACTAAAGTATGTGAATTCTTTGTATTCATACAGTCATCAGGCATTTTGCATTTCTAAGCATTTTGCATTTCCATATTGAGTCCAGAAGGAGTTGATTGATTTTCACCAAATGTCATTCAGTACTGGAGAGCATCAGAATGTATTTGAAGTTTAATTTGTTGACTTCTTTAAGCAAACCTGTGGTGAAAACTTCTATGCCAGGTATTCTGTGAGATCCTCCTTTGTGGTCCATGTCCATTTATCTTTGCGACAACTCCAAGAGGTGGGGATCATTAGCCCCAACTTGTAGATAGGAAAGTTGAGTCTCAGTAATATCCCTGTGCGTGCGTGCTCCATCGCTCAGTTGTGTCCAACTCTTTGCAATCCCATGGACTGTAGCCTGCCAGGTTCCTCTGCCCACAGGATTTTCCAGGCAAGAATATTGGAGTAGGTTGCCATTTCCTCCTCCAGGCGACCTTCACTATCCAGGGATTGAACCCATGTCTCTTCTATCTGCCTGTACTG
Source organism: Cervus elaphus (assembly GCF_910594005.1). NCBI lineage: Eukaryota > Metazoa > Chordata > Mammalia > Artiodactyla > Cervidae > Cervus > Cervus elaphus. The sequence goes on along the minus strand of NC_057823.1, from coordinate 36,203,684 downwards.
GCAGGCAGGTTCTTTACCACTGAGACACCTGGGAAGCCCATCGTATCCCTAAGCGCCATGGCTTCATGGAACTGTTAGCTACAGAATATTGGACTTTTATTAACACACTCTTCCAGGACCCTGGAAAAATTAGTTGCCATAGGAAATGCGTACACTGCTGCTGCTGCTAAGTTGCTTCAGTCATGTCCGACTCTTCGCGACCCCATGGACTGCAGCCCACCAGGCTCCTCCGTCCATGGGGTTTTCCAGGCAAGAGTACTGGAGTGGGTTGTCATTGCCTTCTCCCAAAATGTGTATGAGTTCTCTCTAAAGAATGATATGTACTGCAGTTTTGTTTTGACTTCACATGGTTTTGAGGGGAAAATTCTATTCTGTGTTAAAGGGTATATTTTTAAGAAGATCAATTTGTGACTCAAAAATACAAAATGGACATGCCAAAGATATCGCTTAACTCATTCATTAATGAGGAATCAGTAAGTCTGATGATCGTTTCAAAGGAGACTGCTAAGTGCCACACAGGCAGACAAGAAAATGAGGAAGCAGTTGCACCTCCAGTAAACAGAATTTGTCTGTATCTCTGTGGCCAGGAGCCAATTGCAGTACTACCAGATTTGCTTAAGAGCTGTGAATCAGCTATGTGCAGAACAAGGAAAGGAATCTGCAGGGGGGTGCTTTACTATTTCCAGGACTGCATTAAAAATCATCCAGTGATTTCTTTTTTTTTTCTTTTGCCCCCCTTTAAAGTCGCTGTCTTCCCTGACATTTGTCTTCTTTAATTTGTTGCCCTTGAAAATGAGCATGTGCTTTTCTAAAGGTGGTAGGAGACACAGAGTGGATGACTTAGCTTGTCCCTGTGATGAGGCACACCACTGGTTTTCAAGCACTTGGGGTCAGCAAAATGCATGCTCCCCCAAATTTGCATTCAACATCAGGTTAAGAACCTTAGATGTATTGATTTCCCCAAGACTATGTTCTTTTGTGTTAGGGTCTCCATCTGTGTGACCTGAAGGTGATAAGGGATTAAGGTTCCTGGCACTTGTCTTTTCTCTCTGGATAGATAGCATTGCCTCTGCTTGCTGCCATGGTCATTGCTTTTGGCCCTTCCAGGGTCAGCCCCTCTCACAGTCTGAATCTCTGCTGCTTCTGCTGGCTGTGGCCCTCTCCCCATCTCTCACTCTCTTTTTCTTTCTTTCTTTTGTTGTTTCTTCTCCATCCTGTTGAATTTTCCACCCTGGAATGTTTGTGTGGAGGCTGGTGTCACAGATACATCACCAGGGGCTCAGCAATTCCTTTCTTTTCTCCTAAAGTGCAATCAAATCCTGATACAGGGGGTCAACTCTTAGCCATTTGACTTCTTGTGAAGTGTTTCCTGTTGGTTATGGTCACTTGTATATCCCCAAAGCAGTCTTTTTTACTAAGCCCTATTTAGATTTGGAGTAATTCAAATGCAAGAGAGCTAAGGTTAGTTTAAAGAACGTCTGTTAACAGACCACAGCAGCCAGACATGCTGTCCAAATTGTTTTCTTTTCCATCCTTCGTAATACTGGGCCCACTGGATCAAATTTTAACTAGGCAAGAATTAGTAATGACATATACATGCATCTGTGGTCACCATTTCAAAGTTCCAAGTATAACAAATTTCATGGGTAAAGAAATTATGTGTTTGCAGGTGAGGTTATTAAGAAAGTGACTTGAGTACTTCACTATATTAGCAATTTCTTAATTGGGATAACGTTATGTGTGTGTGTGTGTGTGTGTGTGTGTGTGTGTGTGTGTGTGTGTGTGTCTTCAGTCGCTTCAGTCATGTCTGAATCTTTGCAACCTTGTGCACTATAGCCTGCCAGTCTCCTCAGTCCATGGGATTCTCCAGGCAAGAATACTGGAGTGGGTTGCCATGCCCTCCTCCAGGGGATCTTTCCAACCCAGGGATCAAACCCGCATCTCTTGTGTCTCGTGCATTGCAGGTGGATTCTTCACCACTGAGCCACATGGGAAGCCAGTGTTATGGGTTTTGTTGTTGTTCAGTCACGTAGTCATGTCCGACTTTTGGTGAGCCCATGAACTGCAGCATGCCAGGCTTCCCTGTCCTTCACCATCTCCCAGAGCTTGCTCAAACTCATGTCCATTGAATTGGTGATGCTATCCAACTATCTCATCCTCTGTCATATCCTTCTCCTCTTGCCTTCAGTCTTTCCCAGCATCAGGGTTTTTTCTAATGAGTTGGCTCTTCACATCAGGTGGTCAAAGAATTGAAGCTTTAGCTTCAGAATCAGTCCTTCCAGTGAATATTCAGGACTGATTTCCTTCAGGATTGACTGATTTGATCTCTTTGCAGTCCAAGGGACTCTCAAGAGTCTTCTCCAACACCATAGTTCAAAAGCATCAATTCTTGGCGCTCAGCCTTCTTTATTGTCCAACTCTCACATCCATACATGACCACTGGAAAAACCATAGTTTTGACTAGATGGACCTTTGTCGGCAAAGTAATGTCTCTGCTTTTTAATATGCTGTCTAGGTTTGTCATAGCTTTTCAGGAGCAAGCATCTTTTAATTTCATGGCTGCAATCACCATCTGCAGTGATTTTGGAGCCCAAGAAAATAAAGTCTGTCACTGTTTCCATTGCTTTCCCATCTATTTGCCATGAAGTGATGAAACTGGATGCCATGATCTTAGTTTTTTGAATGTTATGGGTAACTTTTGTTAGTTTCAGAAAACTATAGTTTTTCATTCATTAGTGTCATGAAAAGGTTTGGGGTTTTTTTCCCCCTTCTGAGCACTTTTTTTTTCTTGTATAAAGGGGTCAGTATAGTTTTGACACCAGTGTTTATCTCTAAACTTATAATTGTTGATACGAAAACCAGTATTCCCTAAAAATCAGTTTGCCTTACAACAAACATTGCCGAAATAGACATTTGATTAAGCTAAGAAAGGAGATGTAAAGACATAGAGGAGAGTCAGTGAGATAAGTGAAGTGAAGTCGCTCAGTCGTGTCCAACTCTTTGTGACCCCATGGACTGCAGCCTCTCAGGCTCCTCCGTCCATGGGATTTTCCAGGCAAGAATATTGGAGTAGGTTGCCATTTCCTTCTCCAGGGGATCTTCCTGACTGAGGGATTGAACCCATGTCTCCCACATTACAGGCAGATGCTTTACCCTCTAAGCCACCAGGGAATCTCAAATAGCAGTCATACCTATTTCTGTAAACTGTCTTAAATAGTTTTGATGTTGTGGTAATCCTTTATATATATATATATAAAGCATCATTTCTCATTAGTCAACAACATACAAGTGTATTCTCAAACACAAGTAAGTCAGTACTTTCAGCACTTTCTTCTTTGAGAACATTTATTCATATATCTCAGTTGCTTCCCGGGCATATCTTTGATTATATGTTTCATCACAGATCCAGACAGAGTGAAAGGTGGGTGTATGTTTAATCTTCCACCGTAGTTCAAGACAGAACCACTGCACCCTGGTTTTACACTAAATATTTGTATTATTGTCCTTTGAGGTTTTCTCACTGTACAAAATAAGTCTTTCCCCTTTATTTATTAAAAAAAAAACATATTTTTTATGTTTATATTTTTTAAAAATTATAGTAAATCTGCAAAGTTGTATTAGCTTCACATGTACAGTAGAGTGACATGTATTCAATTATCCATTTTCAGATTATTTTCCATTGTAGCTTGTTATGAGACAGTGAATATATTTCTCTGTGCTACACAGTGGGTAGTATATATATATATATTAGAGGCTTCCCACGAGGCACAGTGGTAAAGAATCCACCTGCCAATGCAGGGGATGCAGGAAACATGAGCTCGGTCCCTGGGTTGGCAAGATCCCCCAGAGTAGAAAATAGCAACCCACTCCAGTATTCTTGCCGTGAAAAATTCCATGGACAGACTAGCCCGGCAGGCTACAGTCCACGAGGTCCCAAAAAGTCAGCCATGACTGAGTGACTAAGCACACTCATACATGTATATGTTTATCTCAAGCTCCTAATTTGTTCCCTCCCTCATCCTTTCTGGTAGCCATAAGTTTATTTTCTATGACTGTGAGTCTGTTTCTGTTTTGTAAATAAGTTCATTTATATAATTTTTTTAGACTCCACACGTATGAATGATATCGTATCGCTTAGTATGATAATCTCTGGGTCCATCCATGTTGATGCAGATGGCAGTATTTCTTTTTTATGGTTGAGTAATATTCCATTGCATATATGTACCACATCTTCTTTATCCATTCATCTGTTGATGGATACTTAAGTTGCTAAATCTTGCTCTTCAAAAGAACTGATTGATGACAATAAGAGAAACCACAGTCTGAGGTGCTTCAAAAGAAGAAAACCACATATTTAACCAGGTAAAGGAGAAATCTGTTTCTCTAGCTTTTACAACAAAGCACCCACATATGTATTTAGGGCTCTCACTTTTCAGGTCAGCATGTTTTCATGGAGAAGTGTTTAAATATAGTGGAGAGAGAGGCAGTTAACTTCTGCTTCTGTCAGAAGTGTCAGGTCCCAGGTACCCTCGTAGGCCTAGAGGACGACACAGTGAACAAGATATACAAGTTCTGCTCTCAAAGTGCGTATTCTAGTAAAGTAAGACAGACAATGAAGATGTAAGCAAATGATGAAGATTTCAAGAACAAGGAAGTACAATGGTTAGCAGAGAATTTAAGTGAAGTGTCGTTTTCAGATTTACATAAAAACCCTGGCTGCTGTGGGAAGAGATTGGCAAGGGGCTTGGACTGGGGCTGTGGTCCATGGAGATAGAGGCAAGTGAATAGAGAATAGGAGGAAGGTGGAATGGAAAGAACTTGGTACTGGACTAGGTAAGGGAGGGGATGGTATGGTGGACAACTCCCAGGTCTCTGACTTGAGCACATGGATAGAAGGGATGCTGTTAATTTAGATAGTAAAGAGTGGAGGAGTAGCAATCTGGGGACAGGAAGGAATCAAGGATTCAGTTTTGGACATGGTACATTTGAGATGCCTGCAAAATAGCCAAGGAAAAGAAAAACCTTGAGTGTGTTTGCAAAATGAGTCTGGAAAGGAGGTCAGGGCTGAGTTGTAACGGTGGGAGTCATTGGCCTGTGGGTGATATCTGAAGCCATGGAAGTGGATGAGATCACTCAGGAACGAGGATTGTGAAGGAGAAAAATGTGGCCCAGGACTAGCTGTGAGATACACCAGACATTTCATCGATCTAGTGGAGGATGTAGCCCTGACAGACAAGCCTGAGCAGGAACGGCTAAAGGCGGTTAATTTGCAATAAAGAAAAGCAATCATATTTCATGATCACAGACCAACAATCCTGGCCAGCAGCTCTCAGCCACAACTCCCGGCTGGCTCTGAAAAGGCCTTCACTAATGGAAAGAAATGTACTGCGTGCATGTCTTCCCCACGGAGCAGGGAGCAGCAGCTTCATCCTCATTTTCAACGATGACTGTACTGGATGTAATCCAGAGGATAAAATGCAAGTGTGAAGCTGCTGCTGTATTTCTGGAGCAGGGTTTGAAGTTCCTCTGAAACGAATGTGAAAGCCTCAGAGACCAACTTCTCTGTCCTGGTTCAGGTTTGGTTCTCAGTAAATGAGGAACGATCTTGCCTCATGGGCAACAGCCTTTCTTTTGCAAGAAGTTAAATGTGCTACACCAGAGAGTTATTATTGTCTTTTTTTGCAATTAAATGGGACATTGAGATTTAATTTTAAAAAGTAGCCTATAAGAGGTAGAAACTTGCAAGTCCAGCCTTGGAAAGAGGAGCACAGGGGAGTCTTTAGAATTCTCTGTCTGGTTTCAGTTATTTCATAATGTACTGTGTTGCCATTTCATAGGCATTGCAGTAAATTCCTGATGGGATGTTTGTAGACTGTGACACATTCTAATCAATTAAAAACAGAATAACCTTTCAAATTTATATAAAATAAATTGCTGAAATCCTAATTAGTTACTGTGTACCTGAAAATTTGGGAGTATCCCTTCTTATTTAGTGTATGAACTTCCCTGGTAACTCAGACGGTAAAGAATCTGCCTGCAATGCCGGAGACCCAGATTGGATTCCTGGGTCAGGAAGATCCCCTGGAGAAGGGAATGGCAATCTATTCCAGTATTCTTGCAAATAGAATCCCATGGACAGAGGAGCCTGGCAGGCCTCAGTCATGGGGTTGCAAAGAGGAACAGAATAACCTTTCAACTTTATATAAAATAAATTCCTGAAATCCTAGTGTGTCTGAAAATTTGGGGGCATCCCTTCCTATATAAATCAGGTTTATTATTTGTAGAGGTCTGTGTCTTAAGTTCAGTCATGGGAGATAGTCCCTAGTCTTATTAATTTTATAATACTAACTACATAAATGAACTACATTCATTTTGACATAAATTCTTTAGTGTGAGGCCATGCACTCTTGCAAAGCATTGAAAAGTAGAAATAAGTAATGAACTACTACTTCAATGATCAAAGTATTAAAAAGCCTGAAAACTTCCAACAGGTTGGCTCTTTCTCGTGCTTTTTAACTTTCCATTTCTTTCTCAAAATCTATTTCAGTTCTTCTTCTGCAGTTTCAGTTCATGTTTCACAGGTTTAACGATCAACATTTGTGAGAGGACCATCTCTAGTTCAGTCAAGATGTTCTTTCAGGGTGTATGGCCATTTAAAGTTCTGAATGACATCTTGGTAATTAGGTAATTTACAGCTATTTGTACTGTATACCGTGAGCTACTTTGGCCCTGATTTCAAATCTGACTTGGCAGTTCCACATCGAGGGGGTTACTTTCTTATAGACCTTCCCAGCCTGGATTTGGGAGCGGCTACCTTTTTGTTTTCTAATGTTGCTAACATGTTCAAGCTAGAAATAATTTCCTAATTGTTTCTAATAATATCACTGATGCCCTGACTCATTCCTGCATATCTGTATTTTTAAGCTTTTCATCTTTCATTACTGAGTGACTGCCTTCCAACACTCAGGCACCTAGGAGAAGAGGGAGGAAGCACAGTTGTAGCCGAACAGCACGCACAAAGTGGGGGGAATCTTGGAGAGGAGAAAAACTAAACTTGGTTTGGGGAATAAACGTTTATTGAGCATATTCACTGACTGGCTATAAATAGAGAACATCACAGTGTCTTATTAATATTTAATGCAGGCAATTCTAATTGTATCTTTAATCTCTGTCCAGTTAAGTTATGATAATTCCAGAAGTGAACTGTAAGGATCTGCCTTTTCAAAGTGTGTTCTTCATGTGGCACGTTTCATTAGCTCATACAGAAAGGTTATTTTCTCAAATCATATAAAAATTTAAAGGGCACAGTGGCCGTTCATTAGATATAGCAAGTGACAACGAGTTCTCCAAAGAATATTTCTTTCCAACACTCTGCTCTGGAGAGTTGACACTCAGTGTTTTTAGGATTGATCAGACTGGTAGGTGCTGACCAGTGGCTCAGGCAATTTGACTTTTTGCAAATTTTGGGCTGCAGAGCAAGGTCTTCCTTTTGATTAGCTTCCAAATCGAATTTGTCAATTTACTCAGTATCATGGCTCTGTCACTTTTTTCCTTTTACATTTAAATGTATTTCTTTAAATTGTTCTCAATTACTGTTGCTCAGAGAACAATTGTGGAGTTGACTTTATATTCCTTATGTGATTCTTACAAAATTTAAACTAGGGGAAAATTGCATAAAAACTTACTCCTCGTGAGACACAGTGTCTTTATAATCAGAGCCCTTTAACTTCTTTTTTTTTTTAATTTTAGCTTTTTAAAAACTTTATTGGAGTATAGTTGATTGACAGCATTGTATTAGTTTCCGGTGTATAGCAAAGTGATTCAGTTATACATACACATGTATTAATTCTTTTTCAGATGTTTTTCCTGTATGGATTATTACAGAATATTGAGTAGGGGTCCCCATGTTAGGGTATTTGGTGTGTAAGTCCTTAATTATCTACTTTGTATATAGTAATGTGTGTATGATAATCCAAAGTTCCTTATTTATCCTTCTCCCACCCCCCTCTCCCAGAGCCCTTTAACTTCTAAGTGAAGTATTGGCTATAAAGCAGAAGGTACAAATAAAACACTTGAATTGCCAAGAAAAACCTTCAAGATTATGCATAGCCACCCATTAATTTCACCAGTGAGGACCTAATTCTGCCCCCTAAATGTAGGAAAATTATTTTGGTTCCTTTCTGAACCAAAAGCTAACGTTAGTAGGTGGGAGGCAGACCATAGAGTGCGAACATCAGAAGGAAAATACTCCTCCAGGTGAGATTTTTAATTTGCTCCACTCGCTGATCTTTACTCAATTTTTATCTCCCCCCTCCTCTTTTGTTTTCAGTGGCTACAGATGTCTTTAATTCCAAAAACCTGGCCGTTCAGGCACAAAAGAAGATCTTGGGCAAAATGGCATCCAAGTCCATCGCAACCACCCTCATCGACGACACAAGCAGTGAAGTGCTGGACGAGCTCTACAGGGTGACCAAGGAGTACACCCAGAACAAGAAGGAGGCAGAGAAAATCATCAAAAACCTCATCAAAACCGTCATCAAGCTGGCCATCCTTTACAGGAATAACCAGTTTAACCAAGACGAGCTGGCGCTGATGGAGAAGTTTAAGAAGAAAGTTCATCAGCTTGCTATGACGGTGGTCAGCTTCCACCAGGTGGACTTCACCTTTGACCGGAACGTGCTGTCCAAGCTGTTGAATGAGTGCAGAGAGATGTTGCACCAGATCATCCAGCGCCACCTCACCGCCAAGTCACACGGACGGGTTAACAACGTCTTTGATCACTTCTCAGATTGTGATTTCTTGGCGGCCTTGTATAATCCCTTTGGAAATTTTAAACCCCACTTACAGAAACTGTGTGATGGTATCAACAAAATGTTGGATGAAGAGAACATATGAGCATGTGAGTTGAGATTGTGACTGCTCATGATTTATTTGAAGACGGAGCTCTGCTGATTTATGAAGGAAAAAACAAGAAGAATGTTTTAAAAGATTACACATATTTCAGAAAGACTTTGCCCAATTCAGTTGTCAGACATTAATGGTAATGTTTTATGAGGCTTGTTTTATTTGAAGAAAAATGTATTGGCAAATATTCTGGTTAAAAGCTTCCCAACAGTTAACAGATCATGGGAAAGATACATGGTTGCATGATGCAAATACAGAGTTATATAAAGAAAGATACGTGTGGCTCCAAACCTCAAGACATCTTTTTTTAGGACAGTTGTGTTGGTGGCACATTGGATATTTCTAATGTGTACAGAGTTGTGTATTTTGGTTCACCTTTATTCCTTACTATGTATGTGTACCTCTTTTAAAAAGCCAAGAACCCCTTCTTACTGTCATTTCTCCTTTTGAAGCAATTCCATTTTCAAGTTTACCTTTTGTTAAAGATTCTTTTGTTAAAGACTTTCTCATTGACATTCAAAAATTCCATCTTAATTAAGACATTCCGGTATTAAGACAGTCGAACCCTCAGAAAAATAGAAAACTGCTTCTCTGAAATCAGTATTCTAGAAATCAGTTGTATTTGACATTATGAATAATTTAGTCTAACATAAGACTATGCTTCTGGAATCGAGTCCTGTTTCTTAGTAGCAACAGTAATACTTCCTCAAACATGAAAATTCCCCCAAATGACATGCCATTTGCCTTGAAATGCTTGCTGAGGGCTTAACTTGTATGTCATCTTGAAAATGTGCTGATGGAATCTCCATTTTTCATGTCTGTTTTAAATGTAAGAAACAAAGAGAAAATCTAGATCATTCCTGATATTGGGACTATAAAAAGTAAGTGCTTTTAAAGAAGGATAAAACAATCTATACTTTAGTGATGAGCCCATCAGAATAATTTAATTTAGGAGGAGGAGAGAGGCAGAAGAGAAGAACAAGTCTTGCTACAAGAACATGAGAATGAATGCATTTCAATGTTTAGTAAGATTTGATAGGTAAATAAAGTGTTACTTTTTTATTTAACTGATAAGATTTTGCTGTTTTGTTATTTGCTGTTTTGATGAGTAAACCAAAGAATATTTGCATTCCAAGCTGTTTGTCTGTTGTTTATATATAATTTTATATGTATGAATGATAAAGTAAGCATTTGCTTATTTTGTGAAAAAGAAATAGAAACCTGCTGGCTAACTCTATCTCCTAGGAAATAACAGACGTGGTCACCAGCACTAAATATTTGCATTGTCACTATGTCTGTGATTTAGTGTACTCCTTTGCCTTGAATTTGCCTTCCTCCCAGAATAGTTATGTTAAAATAATAGCTTACCAGCAAAGGTCATACAACTAAAATTTACTGCAGGCTAAAGGAGATGGTAGCTTTCTCTGGGACCCTCACGTGCTTGTTTGAGTCAAGAGAGGAAAAGCGTCTCTCCCTATTTGCTATTAAATCCTAACACCAAAATTTGAACTGAAATTACCATCCTCCCTTCCCCGGGCCAATAGGTGACCACTGTAAGTTATAGCAATAGCATAGTGATTGCAGAATTGGTCCCTCTAGCTTCAGAGACTGCTAAGTAGCTTATAAATTTAGTTTAGCAGCCTTTCTTGACCAACTCTGGGAAAACCAAGAGTGTGTTATGTGGAAGCTACTGACCTAGCGCATTCTGTGTTCTATAGGATTCCCTCAGCAGAGGAAGTGTGGAAAATGGAGTACCCAGGCAGTTGGCTGATGCCCCTTGCTCGTCTCTAGCAATAAACAGGACCAACCAGAGAGAGAGCACCTAGGAATAAATTTAGATGAGTCTGGACACCTTGGGATCATAAACTTGTACCTTCAGGATGGCAGTCAGATGCGCACGGGAGAGGGGAAGAGCAGCCCTGAATTTCACACAGAAGGAAGGCACTGAGGAGCATCTTGAAGCAGGGGAACCTGTTTGCTCCCCTGTTTCAGCATCATCTTCTCCTTCATCCTGTGCCTGGAAGGCATGACTCAGAAGGATCAGTGTCAGTTTTCATCAGCAAGTTCATTTCTGATGCAACAGCACTCCCTTTGTGCATGAGTTTATTTGAGGTGGAAAGCTGGAAAGAATGTGGATATGCTTAGGATAGATAATTCTGAGCCAAGTTCATAGTCATTTTAGGGTCTTATGAAAAACTGAATCTTTTTATTACATTTTGGGAAAAAATCATGAATTGTAATTGATTTTTTAAAATTTCTCTGCAAACTTTATGAGCTGATTTATTAGGTGAGTGATAATGCTACTGTTAACAGCTGACATTACAGAGTAGATATTACATGCCAGGCATAGTAACTCATTCAATGCCCACCACAACCTTCACTGTTCTACAGATGAGGAAACTAAGGCAAGAGACACTAGGGAATTTGCCTGAGGTCACATAGCTCTGGTGTCAAAACCAGTTTATATTAATAAAACCTTATTTTCATTTAATGATGATATAGGGGAAAAAAAAAAAACAGTCCTAGAAACAGCATTAGTCCAGAGAGGAGTGGGCAGTGTCCTTCTGAAATGGATTTTCACATAGTGGCGTTTTAGAAGGTATTTAAATCATACAGATCTGACCCATTCTGGGTATGGTTTTATGCAAAGAAGTCTTATGAAGTTTTCAACATGGCTCCTAATTTGGGGGCATTTCATGGTTCAAATTTTTGGTCCCTTTCTGAAACTTAAAGGTGCTTCCAATTAACAATAACTTTGAACATTGACCCCTGCAGTATGGTATGCCTTTCCCCCCGGGTGGTCTTTCTGTGGATACACATGGCACTCTGTGCACGCAACTAAGACAAGCAGAAGTTCACCAGTATATTCCCCAGAAAAGGTATGGCATTGATTTAAAACTTCAACATTATTTTCCAGGTTGAGAGACTGGAAACATCGGAGCAAGTAAGCCTAAAAATAGCCTTGTGTTTTTCTGGTTACTATATCTTTCATATAGAACTCAAAATTAATGAAAAAGAAGACCAAATGTTAGGAACTTTAATGGCACAGAAATAATGCTTCTTTTTTTGTCTTATAAACCAGTTCTTTTTTAGATTTTTTTCTCCCACCATGTTACTGCTTAAAAAAACAGAAAATTTAAACTTTCTGGTGGATTCCTCCCCATTAAAGGACTAAAATCGCATTTTTTGTACTCTGTACATATCAGTTGGATTCTTACTGAGCATTTTAATTTATCCTTGAGGTACTTGATGAGAGCACCTAAGTTATAATTTAGCATACAGATAAAAAATGTAAGATGAATGTGCCCATCCATATGATGAAATAGTTGTAGTAAAATGTTAAGAACTATTTAACTGCTGGGAAATTAAAATATCCTAAATTAGCATGTTAATAGTATTTATACTATTTTTACATTTTTATCCAATCTTGCATTTCCAAACTGGCATTATCTAAATTAGTTGAACTTTGCAGTGTTCAAAAAATCTCTGTTTTACTTGATCTATTGCATCTGTGGGCATAAAGCTTCTATATTATTTGTTCGGCTCAAAGCAGGTTTTAGTACTCAGTGTTGTTTATGACATACAGTTTTATTCTAGCTCTGAAATAATTTTCCTTGCTGGGATTCAGTTTTAAGTCTTTATAGAAACCCCCTAATGAATCACTGAGTCACTAACCAGAAAAATGAGTTAACTTTTTGCTTCCAAAACAGGACAGTAGGAAGATATTTAGGAGCTTATAATCTCATATCACCATCATGGCAAAATATTGGAAATTCATTTTCTTTCACTGAGGTGTCCTGCTGGTTACTTGCACATGCCCAGAGCCATAAAGACAGGTTTATCTCTGGGAATTTCCCAAAATGGAAGCATTTTTGTATAGTATTGATTCATGTCTGTCTAGCCAAAGATGTATTTTCCATCTAGCAAGAAACATCAGCCCCAAGTTATAGGGGTACAAGCTACTCCAAAGACATCCTGTGTGCTGAGCCCTAAAAAAGGATACAGACAAGTCAGCCAGCGTTCACAGTTAAGAGAAAAACATCTGTGCCTCGGAAAATATTCTTAAGTACAGAGCATTGTGCTCTGTGTCCACCAAATTTCCATGCAGTCTTTGTAAGGGTAGCCAGCCAGTGGGTAAGGTCCCTCATCTTCCTTCATGGGTGGCTGAGGAAATTCTTTGCCTTCCCCACCAACAACTGCATAACTGTATTTTTGCCTTGTGGAAATAATTGGCTGATCAGGCACTTGGGGTTTGTTATTAACACAGGGAAAGAATATTTGATTTTTAAAAGTATGTGTTTTGATTTGCAGAATGATCCAAAACAATATACTTCTTTGTACTTTGGTTTTTCCATTTAAAAGCTTACAGATGCATGAAGTCATTTGAAACTGCCTGATGTGAAGTATAAACACAAGACAGAGAAGTGAAAACTCTGAGTTTACCTACCTAAATGGTCACCATTATTTGGGATGATTGACATTTTATAAGAAGCTCAGGTTTCATTTTCCTGGAAGTGGGCTTTTATCAGCCAGCCCTCACCCGTCCTAAGTGACTTGTCAGCTCTCTTCTAAGACTGCTTGTTTTCACTAAAGGGTAAATACTTGCCAAGCAAATTTGCAAATATTTATAAGACATCTAATGTCCTAGAGGAAGACTTGCTGATGATTAGATAAAAGGGCCAGCATTATTGCTGTTCCCCAATCGTATGGACTTTGTGCTTTCGTGACTGAAGAAGCACATTTTTAACTTGCTGAAATTGTCACTGAACAACGTGCAGTGAAATCCGTGAGTAGAAACGTTCCACAGTATTTTCAGAGATTATGTGTCTGAGCTTGGCATCTTTTCCTCCTGGGGACTCACTGTAGGGTGGCCAGGGGAGCCCAGCAGTGTCCAGAGGGCATGTCTGGAGCAGTTAAAACCAGTGTTCCCAACTCCTTGTCTGCCAGGGAGCTCTCTTTCCTTATCTTTAAATTTTGGATGAAATAACTACCTCGTAGTTTCATTTTAAGGATAAAATTAAACAAAACAAGAAGAGCTTTGAAACCTCCTATAGACTATTCCTGTGTGAGGTATTGTTTACCTAAGCTATGAAAATAAGCCTGGAGCCTAAAACAAAATATACAACAGACTTCTGCAGCCTGAGAGAATTTTATTAAATCCAAGTCCTCTTTAAAAAATGTTTCTTGCTTTCAAATTAGGAAAATTGTTTTGAGTTGAATTATTAAAGTAATCGTTTGTGACATTTATGTGTGATCTCTTAGCCAATTAAATTTTGAATGTCTTCAATTATTTTATCATTCTGCTGGTTTTAGTTACCAGGTGCTACCTAACAAGCTACTGCCAAATGCAGTGTTCTAAAGCAACAATTTTGTTACGGCTCATGCTTCTTTGGGTTAACTGGGCAGTTGTCTTTGATGGGATCTTACATGGTTGCAGTCAGCTGGTCGCTGAGACTGATGTCTTGAGAGATTTGACTGCTGCTGGAGTGGCTGAGCCTCTCCTCTTCCTGAGGTCTCTAGTTACTATTACTCAGGACATTCCCTAAGTGCAGGAGCAGAGGTTTCTAGGCCTTCTTAAGGTGTATACCCAGAATAGGCACAGTGTCACTTCAGCTTCATTCTGCTGGTTGAAGCAAGTTACAGGCTATGTGTAGGGTCCTCAAGACTGCCATCAGGACCGCAGCTTCTCCAGAAGAAAAGAACTCAGAGATGCTGTCATACTCACAGTGAAGATTTACTCCAGTGAAAGGGCACAGATTAAAATCAGCAAAGGAAACAGGAACATAGAGCAGAGTCCAGGGGAAACCAAGTGCAAACTTCCAGCTATGCTTTGCCAGTGGAGTTTTACAGATAACAGTTAATTGTCTCAGCACTGATGTGTGATAACACATACAAAGTGTGGCCAACCAGGGAGCTCACCTGAGCCTTGTCCAAGGTTTTTATTAAGGGTCAGTCTCATAAACGTGGAATGCCCACGTGATTGACCAGAGTTACTCGGTCTCCCTATCCTCCAGAGGTCAAACCGATACACATGGGTTCAGAGTCCCAGATGAACAAAAACAGGTGTTTACCATCAATCACATAGTTAACATGAACTATCTGGTTATGACTTAAGGCACTGGATATGCACAGGGACTCTTATCAGACAGAATATGCAAAGGTCTTAGAGATTACCTCCCAGGAGCTAGTCAGAGATCAGTCCTCTCCTTAAAAAGTACAGAATCTGTGCTCGCTTTGGCAGCACATATACTGAAATTGGAACGATACAGAGAAGATTAGCATGGCCCCTGCGCAAGGATGACACGCAAATTCGTGAAGCGTTCCATATTTTTAAAAAAAAAAAAAAAAAGTACAGAATCTGACCATCCCAAGCCTGCTGAGTTATCCCTTTATTGTGTATGGGCCCAACTCCAATTTAGTCTAGGAAGGACTACACAAGGGCGCGGATCCTAGGATGAATGATTGTGAGAGCCATCTTTGAAGATTAGGTACTGGATTATTATTGTCCCCCCATGGCTCCAACAGAGTATATAGGGAATCTGGATTTCTTCATGGAATAGTTTGTTTTAACTGGAAACTAAATATATACATATATATACACATTTATATACATTTTATTTATATAGTTATATATATTTATATGTATATAGAATGGAATAATATAATGAAATGGGCTAAAGTTGTTGTCCATGTGAAAATGTGATGTATATCTATGTCCCTTGAGGCCTCAGGCCAGGACACAAATATATGATTGAACTGACCCAAGGAGGATGACCCTTCCATGTTTCTTTCCAGCCACGCCACTGAACCAGACCTCATGGGTCCTGCCCATCATTTGGTTCTGTCTGCTCTCTTATCACTAATCACTACCCTGAGATCCTTGAGTCTGGGAGAAGAAGCATTGACAAACAGCACGCGCTCTTACTGGCAAAGGAATGGAGCAGTCCCAGGAACACAGCCTGGGGATGAAACCCTGGGTGGGGTTTAGACGCTGACTATTCCATCACCAGTGGTTTTCCTTGTGGCTCTAGACAAGGTAGAGGTCTTTTCCTTTTCATTGGGTTACATTCAGAGAGTTGGTGTCCAAAGTCCTATTTGGGTAAATGACACTTCCCAATACTTGCTAATGTGACAGAATATTTAAATTTCTGCTGATTACAAAGTATGGTCTTTGAAATTTTAGTTTGTCTTATCTGTCCTTTGACTAACCACACAAATTCAGCCAAGAATAAATACTATGTAAACATGACCGATGTCTGGAAAACCTCTCCTTTGTTTTGAACTATGTTCTAAAAGTTTGGTTTTTATTCATTAGCAGGCCAAGAAGGACAATGGCATCTCTAATATGCGTTAAAGTCGAGTTTGCCATGCTCTCCTCTCCCAGACTTTAAAAGCAGCAATTTCATTGATGGTACATTGGCTCCTGTTCCTTTTAGCATCAGGGAAAGGAAAGCAGCCGTCTTGGTGAGAAGCTCTCACTTCCTGGTCTCTGTCAGTAGAAAATGAATTTAGAATCTGAAACAATTGAAACTTTACAATCATGTTCCAATAGTGGTATCAATACAGATGTTAACCCTAGGGGCTTACCTTTAATTATTCTGTTTGGTTCTCATATTTTTTATAATTAATTTTATTGGAGAATAGTTGCTCTACAGGTTCCCATAATATTTAAGAAAATCATTCGACACATATGTGAAGAGTAGAGTTTTGTGAAAGGAACCTGAAATTCTAAATTGGTGTGAAAACTGTTATGCAAATCATACGAGAGAGAAACCAGTGAGTCTGAACACACAGTTTTGTTGCTCTTTTCCCTCACCATTTGAGGGTATTTTCTGTAGATGTACTTCCATGTGAGGATTGTATGTTTTCATCTGACAGCGCTTGACACTAAGGCAGGAATTCCAGGGTCACAACCTTTCCTGAAGGGAGCAGCTTTTGCAAATATGTATGGGAATAATCGAAACTGGATAGGGTCAAAGACTTTAAATTTTTTTGTCTTTTAAGCTTTTCATTTAAAAATATTTGTAGTCATAAAGCATTGTAAAGATAGTGCAGAGAGTCCTTTGTACGTTTTATCCAGCTTGGTCTATGGTGACCTGTTGTATAGGTATAGTACAATTCCAAAACCAGGAATTGACATTGGTACTAGATAGTGACTTTATTTACTTTTCACACAAGGTTCATTTTTTCTGATATGCATTCATGTGTGTGTGTGTGTGTGTGTATGTGTGTGTATAGAGTTCTATGTAATTTTATCCCATGTATAGATTCGTGTAACCACCACCATAATCAAGATACAGAACCACAAAAGAATTATCTCATGCTACCTGCTCCAACTCATTAGGCTTGCTCTGTACTCATATCTGTTCCCATTCCATTCCCTTCCCATCCCTAGTAACCAATCATCTGTTCTCCACCTCTAGTTTTATCTTTGAGAATGTTATGTCAAAAAAAAAAAAACAACTATTTGAGACTGACATCTTTTTCACTAACATATTGGACCTCTTGCATGTATCAATAACTCATTCCCTTTATTGCTGAGTAGTATTCCATCATATGGATGCATGAGAGTCTACTCAACCATTCACCCATTGAATGACTTCTGGGTTGATTTAAATTTTCATTCATGTCCTTTTGTTCTTTATTTTGTTTCATTCTTTCCTCCTTTTTACTTCCTCCTCCTCCTCCTCTTCTCAGTAAACTTACTGAAGTGTAACATACATGTGGAAAATTATAAGGGTACAGTGCTATAAATTTCTCACAAAGGGAACACACCTGTTAAGCAGCACTCTGGCTAAGAAAAAGGACATTTTGGGAATTCCCTGGTGGTCCAGTGGTTAAGACTCAGGGCTTTCACTGCCATTGACCTGGGTTCAACCCCTGGTCGGGGAACTATGATCCCACAAGCCATGTGATGTACCAAAACAAAACAAAAAAACACAAATACTACCCAGAAGTGCCCCACCCAAGGCATCCAGTATTTTGACTCTAGTACTAGATAAGTTTTGCCTGTTTTTGAACGTCATATAAATGGAATCATTCAGTATATTCTCTTTCGTATTTGTCTTCTCTTGTAAGATTCATCAAGCATTCTCTTGAACCATCTCTAAGAGTGACTGACTGCCAACTTTAGGAAGCAAATACCAATGTGGATACTCTCTAAGGTATGTCGTAGTTAGATATGGCCTAATGTCAGGGGCCAACCAATAGCAGTTCTGATGTCTAACAAAGAGCAATGACCAAATAATACTGTGGGATGAGGATGAGAATGATGCTGTGACCTACGTAAGTTCCGAAATATGTACTACTGTGTACCAAACTCCTACCCTCTCCTCCTTCTTAGTCCATCTTTTCAAGGAAATAACAGTTGCTTTTATGGAGGAATAGTTTTGGAAGGGGGAAGCAGATATTA
Source organism: Cervus elaphus (assembly GCF_910594005.1). Classification (NCBI taxonomy): domain Eukaryota; kingdom Metazoa; phylum Chordata; class Mammalia; order Artiodactyla; family Cervidae; genus Cervus; species Cervus elaphus. Next base: position 36,185,368 of record NC_057823.1, on the reverse strand, counting down.
CCAAGAAGCAAGACTAATGAGTTGGAGCAGGGATCATAGCCTTGAGCAGTGATGAACCGTCACCATCAGCCTCTTGGTATCACAAGAAGAGGCACCCCTAAAGGTAGTGGTCAATGGTGCCTCCAACCCTCTCCCCCACCTTTCCTCTCCTTTAACAGAACTGCTGCTGTGGTTATAATTTGAAAACCCTACATACAAGTAAGAGTGGATCGGGGAAATGTTGATGGACATTCTCACAGATGATAAAATTGTTCTTTGCTCCAGAAAAGAGGAAGTGGCACATTGAGGGTTATTTCCGTCAAGATTAGTTCTTACGGAGACAGAATGGCTATCTCTGAATTTAATCCTTTCCTGTATTCTTGTGAATTTTCTGTTCCTTTTGCAGATATCATCTATTGATCATCTTGGGATTCAGACTTTCCCACACTGAATATGATGCTGTCATGAAGCATATGCTGGGGCTAACATGCCAGGTGACTCAGTGGTAAAGAATCCTTCTACCAGACATGGCTTCGATCCCTGGGTCAGGAAGATCCCTTGCAGTAGGAAATGGCAACCCACTCCAGTATTCTTGCTTGGAGAATCCCATGGACAGAGGAGCATGGTGGGCTATGGTCCATGGAGTCTCAAAGAGTTGGATATGACTGAGTGAGCACGCATACACACACGCAGCATAACATAGCTGTTCTGTACTGTACTTTCTCACTGGGAGGTATACGATGTTCTCTGTTTTCTAGAAGAGGACCTACCTCTGAAAAGAAAAGAAAATTTCCCAGTAACTCAGTGGTAAGTGGTAGAGCCAGGTCTTGAACCCAGGATCAACACTGAGAGCCCTACTCTCTATCCTGCCTGCCACAGCTTCCAGAAAATGGGTCGGTGGCTGAGTTGAATCGGGTGTTCAGTGGCACAATGTTCTGTGATAGGTCAAAGAAAGTCGTTGTTAAAAAATTACCTAAATCATCTTAGTCCTGTCCTTACCTGTGTGACGCTTGTTTGTGCACATCCAAATTCAAGTGCTGACAATTATTAGAAGTAACAACCAACTTATTATTGAAAGCAAGAAAATTGAGATCCATACTATCATGTCCACAAATCAGATAACTGGCTTAAACATGTGGGTGAGGGAACCCACTTGCTGTGTAGGTTACTGTTTTTTCCATCTTTTGTTACTTTTGTCTGTTAAGTCAAGATAATTTTTTTAATTAATTTGTTTTCAATTTATTTTGATTGGGGGATGATTATGATATTGTAATGGTTTTTTGCCATACATCAACATGCGTTGGCCACAGGTATACATGTGTCCCCACTATCCTGAACCCCCCTCTGACCTCCTTCCCCACCCCATCCCTCTGGGTTGTCCCAGAGCACTGGCTTTGGGTTCCCTGCTTCACTCATTGAACTTGCACTCATCTATTTTACATATGGCAATATAGAAAATAATTGTAACACTTAAATAACTGATGTAAAGCCCTTGGGTAAAGAGTGTTTAGCAGATAGTAAGGGCTTGGTTCTTTTTAGCTCCCATTGTCATCATCATCACCATTTCCTGGAGAATGTGGACAAGGATGTGAAGGTGATGGGGGTGGTTTGGAGTGTGACCTGAGGCTGGGTTGCTGGGCGAAGATACCTCTGTAGTTAGTAACTGCCTTGTCTAAGAAGGCAGTTACTGCTAGTTGCCAAATCTTATATTTGAACAAGCTTTCATCATTCAGGCTGTTTAATGAAGAAGGATTCCGATGCACCAAATTTATTTAGGAGACTTGGTTAATCCTTGGGGCATTTAAAGTGAGCAATTTATATTTGAGAAAGATTCCTATTTGGAGATACATATTAATACTCATTTTGAAAATATTCACTAGCTATTGTGTTTCCCCTTTTTCTTTAGTTTTGAAATAGAATAACGTATTCAACCAAGCCTACCAGGGCTGTGCTAACAGTTCCATCCAACCAGAACCACATTCCGTCTTACCAGTCCACCAGCTCCTTCAACAATGACCCCTCTCATTTCTGGTGCTCGGCTGAGGCCGTATTCTCGGAGGCTCCCAGCTCTAAGAAAGGTGATTGGTTGGTTCCTTCTGCATCGTCCTTGTCCCTGGCTGTAGATTTGACTTAAATCTCATGTGCCCTATATGTAACCATATGGACACCATCTGAGAAGAGTCTTTCTTCTCTGTTAACTTTTCAGCGCTAAGCTGAAACCTTCTGAGCCTGCTTGCCTCTGGCCCCTTCAGTCTCTGTTATGGCTCGTTTGTTCTAAATCCTGGAATTTCCAAGGTCATGACAAAATGAGTGTGGAGGAACAGGGGTGGTTGACACTTGTTACAGTGCTCTGGATTCACAGGTATTGACTCTGGCAAAATTTAATTGTTGAGTGAGAGATGCTTTATGTTAACTGTTTAAATCTGTACTTTGCCAGAACATAGGACCTCTGTCCATATGTTGGCGATCATTATCTGGCCAGGGTTTCAGGAATTGTTCTGACTTCTAACGTTATGTCTTGCTGTCATTCACTGGCCCACAGTTGAGTTAAGAATACATGTAGTCAGGTCCCTGGGCTTATAGGGTATTAGAACCTATCACCGTTTAGACTGTGATTATTTACATTCTGCTGCTCAGTTCCATTCTCTTTCTGTTAACAACATCTGGGTTCCTCTGTAGGTCAGGAGTACCACCTTTCCCCAACTCTCTTTCCAGATGCTGATGGCACCTCTGATGACAGCTAGGCACATGACCTGGGTCTGGCCAATCAGAGCATGTCCTCCCTTTTGCAGCAATGATTGATTCAAGGTTGAATATATAATACACCTTTGCAATGAGGCTCAACTGTAAATCAACCTAGCACTTTTGCTTGAGACACAGGCCAAGAATCATCCTCTCTCCTCATTGAACTTGAAACCGTGAGGCTGTGAGTCTGGAGCGTCTGGCAAGAAGTGTGCTTCCCTGAGAAGCAGAGAGGTGGAGATAAGGTGAGTTGTGATGCTATCATCTGAGGCAGTACTTCTGGTCACACCTGCGGTCACCTCTTCCGGGACGTCTTCAGTTTCAAGAGCTGATATATTTACTTTTTTTTTTTTTTTTTGGCTTAAGCCAGTTTGAGTCATTTGTCTATAACTGAAAGAGTTCTGATTGATATTAGATGATTGCTAGGTTGGCTTCATATTACATGTGGAAAACTCTTGCTCTTTTAGAGAAGGGAGAGGGAATCTAAGAAACCTTAGTGCCAGGAAATTTTGCCTAGAAAAAAACTAGTGGGCACCTGGCCTGGTCAAGGGAGGCAGACCAGCTAGAATTCAGAATTAAAGGCTGCCTTAAACTATCATGAGAATATATTAATTCAAATTAAAATATATTATTTTTAAGCATTTGTGATTATTTAAAGTATTTTGGGGGCTGGTGGCTCAGTGGTAAAGAATCTTCCTGCCAATGCAGGAGATGTAGGTATGATCCCTGGGTGGGGAAGATCTCCTAGAGAAGGAAATGGCAACCTGCTCCAGTATTCTTCCCTGGAAAATCCCATGGACAGAGGAGCCTGGCAGGCTACAGTCCACGGGGTCACAAAGTGTCAGACACAACAGTTTCCTCAACTGTATAATGGGCATATCCAGAGTGCCTATCTCAAATAATCATTAAGGTACAGCGAACAGAATGTCTAATATGTCCTCAATAAATATAAGCGATCACTGTTAATAATGCTCTGAACTTTTCTCTTGGGATTGTGTGATGCATCATATTATATCTCTGAACCAGAACTAAGAGTCAAAATAATGTAAACTAGAAGTACAAGCTCTTCAGAAAGAAGATATTAGGGTTTTTAAATATTCCTTAGGCTAACTAGGATTTGTTTGCTAGCTCTTCCAAGTTGATAAGTAAAGGGAAATCTAAGCACTGGTTGTTTTCTTCTATTTAGTGAAGGACAAAATTATCTAACGATTGTTCCTCTTGCTGCCCTAAGTTGTCAATGACAGTCCCTCTCCTGATGGAATTAAGAGTTCAGACCCAGCTTTACCTCCTGGGCACTTAAAAACACAATGAAAAACAAAAACCACAGCACAAATCCAAACCTCATCACATTCAGTTTCTTTACTTAGTACTAAGGGTAGGAACTCTTAGCTCCATTTTATAGGTGAGAAAACGCAGTCTCAGAAAGGAAGGACTATTGAGGAACACACAGCTGGTACGCGGTGTAGCTGGGATGTGGCTGCCCTCTTAGCCACCGCGTGTTCCGCCCTTGCCTCTGAACTCTCCAGTCTAGCAGGGTGAAGTCCCCACCCTCCGGCTCCTGAGCCCACATGTGTTCAGTATAGGTCTGAGAGCATCAGCAGGCCTCGTTCCTAAGAGTTAGTTCCCCCACGGCCATCTGAGAGGCTGGTAGTGGGATTTTCCACTAGCAAACTACAGGCTGTGGGAGCAGAGCTGGATCACTCTGAGGAAAAAAGATGTCTTTCCTGGGAAGAATTGTTCTATTCTCATTACATCTGCCTGCTGCTCTGAAAATTTGGAGAAGATGTCTCACTGTGGAAGGACAGCCACTCTTCCCTAGTGAACCTCTCAATAATTGATTTGATTATATGTAGTTAATATAGAAACCAGATGTAGGTAAAATGTACCTACTGTTTTTTTTTTTTTAATGCTGAAAAGGGGGAAATAGAGATGTTTATTTGAAACAAATGATTTATTTCACATGAATTTTTGTATAGATGACATGCCTTGTTCTATGATGAATTTATTTATAAGATGAATTTAAAACAGTGGTAATGAACACCTTCCATCACCCTTACCATCTTTGAAGTGTCCCCTATCACAGTGATGGCTGTTATCTGAGGTCTGTTGTTACTGTTAGATGTTATTATTGGCTTGCCTTGTCTCCCTGTGGTGTGTGTGTGTATGGGGGGGTGGTGTCACTTCGTGACAACATAAATTAACAAAAGGTATGAGCAGAGACTGAAACAGCATTGAACAAATGAATACTAGTGACCCTCATCACATAGCAAAGACCAGGTGTGTGTTCTCGAAGGGTCAGGACCACCACACTCACTGCACAACATCAAGGGCCCGTTTGCATCAGATTCAGACATCCAAGGTTCCTTAGAAGCCAAAGGGGACTGTGCTCGGATATGATGGAGAGGGAAGGGCTGAAATGTGGTGGAGGTGCACGTGTGTGGCTTCTTGGCTGCTCAGAGTTCAGTTACCCTATTTCTAATAGCTCCTCACTTTAACTGGGAATCTACTCTTCTCCTACTCCAAATGTAGGTGGAGCTAATTTCACCCCCAGCTCTAAAGGTACCTGTGACCCAGGTCCGACCAGTCATCTTCCCCTGACTGCAGAGACGGGTCATGCCAAGCCACTGGGACTCACATTCCTTGGTTGAAGCTTCTGAGATAGAGCCTGACAGAGAGACTTAGCCTGAGTACAGGCTGGCCTGCTCCTGAGAAATTTCTCAGCTTTTGGGCCCAAGTGTAAAACTGTTTTGATTTGAGCAAATCTGAAGCTAGGAAGAAACATGGATAACAATGGCAGGAATACAAGGTTTTAATGAGATAGAGGCATAGATTTCTCCATAATAAATGAGCATTGTAGAATAGGGACCAGTGTTCACAGCAGAAGAGTATTAGGGAGAAGAGTCTGGGGAACTGCATCATGAGACATTCTGGATCTGAAATCTGTTGGAAGGTTACAAGATTCAAAATGCAATGTGTCTCCCAAGTTGCAGTCAGCTCCTCCAAGCTTTTGAGGTGGCTATGGCACATGGCTATGGTCGTATTCTCCTTCCTTTAGCTCAGCTGAATGTCGTCAGGTCCAAAGACTCCACCAACGCTCTTTCTTCAGCCATCTAGAGTCATCGTCACTCTTTAAGGCATCTTGGTTATGGTTTTCCCATCTTTTCTCCCAGCACATCATAACTAGATTAAGCTTTGCCTCTGACAGTGTTTTAAAAAAAGGAACATTTCTATTTAGTACAAGACTTTGAACTCTTTGGAGAAGAGTTATCATAGAAATCTAGTAAAAGAGTGAACTCTTGGGACAATAATTTGATCATTTATTTTCAAAAAATTTTAAACTGTAGTTTGGAAAACTGCCCTATTGAATTTGTGTGTACTCATAAACATTAGTCAGTACTCAAGGAATCATATTTCTGTTGTCATAAGTTATCTCCCATTGTGTTTACTCCTCCCTGTATTTTTTGCCTGACATTCTGCCTGCAGCATCTGACTAACTCTGCTGAAGGGAAACTATCTTACTCAGCTCTATTCGTCATCTTTTTTTCCCCAGGCTGTGCTAGCAATGAAAAAAAAAATCCCCAAACACCCCATATGCTTAACTGAGAATGAATGTGCTACCACTTATGGGGTTGAGTGTTTTAGAACTTCCCCGGGCGCAAAGGACTCAGAAACGATTGTGGATTGTAACAGAAGATCTCTATTTATGTCATTCCCAGAAAGATGTGTTTTCCTAGGCTCTAAGTTTGACTTTTCTCTGCTTATTGAGTCCTTACTTTTGGCCTTTGAAAGTTACTCATTGACCACTGTATCACCTAGTTATAGTGATAAGTTAATTCAAGGATTACTTGAATCACCGAACATGGAATGTTTACTCAAAAACCAGATATTTGGGCTCAGGCAGAAAATTGGAGAACAGGGGCGGCACTGAAGGGTATCTTCAGCACTGAGGCAGGAACCTGTTTCAATTCTGTGTGAATCCCTATGGGGAGTTGCTCCTTGGAAAGTCAGCCTAGGACGGCACAGGAGAAGTAAGCTGCTTCTGCTTCTCTTTTCCTTGTCCCTGTAGAGGGGTCTGAGGGTACTGGCCCTGTCTTTGGCCAGAAGAAAGTCTCTGGATCATTAGACCAGGAAAGAGGGTGAGGGAAATAGAAACAGCCAAACTTCTGTTTTCTCCAGAGCGCTAGAGCCTAGCTCTAAAAATACTGAATGAGATGCTTTTGTGGCTCTTTACTCCCTCTTGTGGTGAGGTGGTGCCACTGTTTTCTAGCTATCCCAGAGCTTTTTGTTTCCACCTGAGGCAGAAATCACTCATCGTTTAACATGAGAACATACTTAGGTTGGATGTAACCATCCAATAAGGCAACGAGAAGACGTTCTGTGCTGCGTGTGGGCACATCTCTCAGAGAGTTAAGAGATTCATCTGTTAAAAGTTGTCAAGCCTGTGGATCCACTGTTCCCACCGAGAGATGGTTTAACAAATACTTTTTCCACCAACTGTTGGACTAGTTGGGGGATTTTAGGATCTGAGGAAGGAAAAAAGCACCATATATCACCCTTCCATACCAACTGAGGGTAAATAGTATAAAGTTTCCCTAAAAAAAAAATGTAGAATCTGATTTCACATATACATTTCAGTGGTATTTTATTGATTTATATATAAAATGTCACAAATATATGTATTTTGATATGAGCATTAGTAAATTTATTTAAAATTTTCTATGTTATTGTTTAACATTACATCCAAACCTTTAGCAAGCGAATGCCTACTTTGTGAAACCAGATATCAGTTTATCGTCATTTCTGTACAGATGTGTAAGTAGATATATGTGATTTAATATATGCAATAATACTGAAGTCCTCTTACTCATTGGATATTTTGTCTTCTATTATATACTCCATTTTGAAGCACAGGGAGGAGTGTAATAAATGGCACTGTTTAATTGGGAGGTCCATTTTTTAGAAACTTGAATGGGATGGGCAGTTGTACAAGAAAATGTGCCAGAAGAAGATTCTATTTTTTCCAGTAAAAATGAGCTGGCAGCAAATTTTACAGCATTGTACATTGCTTCAGGATCATTCTCAACAGGGCCAAGAGCATTCATTGTGTTTCTCAGCAGCTCTTAGTACTTGGGTAAATTATGCTACAGCGAAACAAAAGTAGACTCTTTTCAGCCACAAACTCTATAAAGGCATGGCTTTAACTGGCATGGCTGCTTAGGCATGCTCAAGTTAGCTCTAAACCTTTATCTCCTCTGGTGTGGTAGGCAACCTCTGAGATAGAGTTCATGATTCACCCCTCCCCCATCCTGATAGTCACACCCTTGTGTAATCTCTCCCTTTTGAGTGTGGACTGGACTTACTGATTTGCTGCCAATAAACTGAATGCCACAGAAGTAATGGGTTGTTATTTCTAAGATTAGATGACAAAAAGACCATGGCTTGCCAAGACTTGGTAGCAACCAAGATGCCCTTCAATAGATGAAAAGGTAAATCCAGACAATGGAATATTATTTAGTGCCAAAAAGAAGTGAGCTATCAAGTCATGAAAAGACATGGAGGAAACTTAAATGCATATTTCTTAATGACAGGAACCAATAAAAGTTACCTGCTGTATATGATATTCTAGAAAAGAAAAAAGCAATGAAGACAGTAAAAGATCTGTGGTTTCCACAGAGGAGAGAGAGGGATGAACAGGGAAAGCCCAGAGGATTTTTAAGGCAGTGAAACTGTTCTGTGTGTTTCTGTAATGGAGGATGCCTGTCAGTATACATTTGTCAAAACCAGTAAAATGTATATCACCAAGACTGAACCCTGATGTAAAATATGGACTTCGGGTGATAAGGGTGTGTCAATGTGGCTCATCAGTTGTAAAAAATGTACCACTCTGGTGGGAGATGTCAGTGGTATGGGTGGTTGTACATGTGTAGGGGAAGGGGGTGTGTAGGAAACTCTGTACTGTGTGCTTAATTTTGCTGTGAACCTAAAACTGCTCTAAAAGATGAAGTCTGATTTTTGTTGTTGTTGTTTTAAAAAAAGACCATGACTTCTGTTTAGATGCCTTTATTTGCTCACTCTGAGGGAGGCCAGCTGCTGAGTTGTGAGCAGCTTTATGGAGAGAGGCCCACAGGGCAAGGAACCGATGTCTCTAGCCAATAACCAGTAATGACCGGAGGCCTGCCAGTGGCCACAGGAGTGGCCTCAAAGTGGGTCCTCCACAAATGGGCCTTGAGATGACTGCAGCTCGTCGAGACCTTGATCACAGCCTTGTGAGAGACATTTTGAGAGACTCTGAGTTGGAGGTACCCAATTAAACTATGTCCAGATTTCTGACTCATAGAAACGGAAGTAATCAATAAATATTTATGAATTTTAACTGCTTAGGTTTTTTAGTAATACGTTGTGTAGCAACAGATAGCCAATATATTTAAAAGGAATGAAACCAGAGTATGTTGTCTGATAATAAGGCATTCAGCTCAAAATCATCAACAAAAAGATTACTAGGAAACCCCCTTGTATTTGGTATTGAAAAATATACCTGTAAAGAACTCATGCATCAAGAAAGAAATGATCGCAGAAATTAGAAAACATGTTAAGCGGGAAAATCTCAAAGTTTTCTAGGTGTAAAAAAGAGAGTTTTTTTAGCAGGAAAAGAGAAGATTGTGGGTTATAATGAGTCATGGAGTCTAAGCAAGACAGAGAAGACGACAGAAAGAGGCTCTGCGTGTCAAGAGAGAGATACAAGTGATGTGTTAGAGGTCGCATGATAGGAAAGGATTCTGCAACATGAGTACCTGAGCCCAAACTCAGAATGTTTGGGTGTAAATTGCAGACCTGGTGGCTGGTAACTTGTGTTCAGGGTATGACAATGGAAGGCAATCACCAAAACTGACTGGATAAAAAAGTCACTGGAAGTGAAGGCATTAAGCAACTAGACAGGAGGTTCTGGAGTCTCTAAGCAGAATGAAAGGAGATGAAGTAGAGTCACACATCAAAACACAAACCATGTGAGAGACTGTGAATAGGGAGGAGGAAGAGTGAAAGCAGTGAGATAGGACAGTGTATAGTAAATCCCAAGGGGCTCAACTGTCATGGGAGTAGGTGTCGGAGATAAGCCAGGCTTCTTCTAAAAAACATTTCATCAGGTACATTCTACAAAGGAAGATAAAAATTGGCAGTAGCTCACTATATACTAAAAACGGTTTTCATAGTTTAGACAATGCATAGAATTATCCGTTGCTTCCTACTGGAAGAAGCCAGCCAAGTTTTTACTCTTTTTTTTTTTTTTTAATTCAAGTATGCTGAAGCCGAAGCTCCAATATTTTGGCCATCTGATGCGAACAGCTGACTCATTAGAAATGTCCCTGATGCTGGGAAAGATTGAGGGCAGAAGGAGAAGAGAGCATCAGAGGATGAGATGGCTGGACGGCATCGCCTGTGCAATGGTCATGAACTTGGGCAAACTCTGGGAAATGGTGAGGGACAGAGAGGCCTGGCGTGCTGCAGTCCATGGGGTTGCAAAGAGTCGGACACAACTAGGCGACTGAACAACAACAATATAGCAATAGTTAATATAACAATAGTTAATCTACAATCTTTTGTTAGTTTCAGGTACATAGCAAAGTGATTCAGTTACTCATTATCTATCCTGTTTCAGATTCTTTTCCATTATATGTTATTACAGGATATTGAATATAGTTCCCTGTGCTATACAGTAAGTCCTTACTGTTTATTTTATGTATAGTAGTATGTATCTGTTAGTCTCAACTCCTAATTTTTGTGCCTCCCATCCCCTTTGGTAACCAAAAGTTTGTCTTCTATGGCAGTGAGTCTATTTCTATTTTGTAAATAAGTTCACTTGTCGAGTTCTTACTCCCCGTTTGGGTTTTCCTCACAATCAGCTTTCCTTATCTTGCCTCTTCTCAGTCTTACCAACTTCTCCCTAAGGCATTCTGCTCACTACAAGATACACAGGACAGCTTGTGGTTTCCCTCAGGGAGACACACACACTGTAATTCAGTTTGTGTCTGAAGTAGAGTTCGCAAATTCCACAAATACGCGTTTAATTCAGAGTGACGCAACTGCTTGTAACTGAGTAGGTTTTAAGCTACACAACCCATGTGGGATTTTATGGAGCTTAAATTATATTTAAAAGTTGTTCATTTGTATAATTACAAAAGTAGCTTTTCAGGTAAAAGACAGGTAAAGCCAGAGTTCCCTTGATCATTGTCATGGTCTCAAACCATGCCCAGAATTAATCACTTAACCAGATGGTATGATCTCAAGGGCTTTTTTCCTACACATTTACATTCTAAGTGTACAGTGGGGACTATGTAGTTTTGCACAGTGGACCATTTTACTCTCCTGCTTCTGAAGCGCTCCCCATTCTAACTGGAGTAAAATCCATACTCCCCACTGTGGCCTCCAAGACGCCGCACAAACAGGTCCCTGCCTCCCTCTGAGACCTCCTCTAGTGCCGGGAGGTATGAAGGTGTTCTTCCCACAGGGCCTTCGCATGTACTGTTCATGCTGCTTGGGGAGCTCTGTTCCAAACCTTGCTTGACTGTTTCTTCTTAACTTTGAAATCTCAGCTCTAAATTCACCTCCTGGTAAGCCTTTCCTAGATGCCCTCTCTAAATCAGTACCTCCCTCTTTTGAATTCTGTTACCTTGTTTCATCCAGGCAACAGAGTTTTACCTCTGGGCTTTGCATCCTCTCTTCACTACATGCTTGCTAAATTACTTCACCTTTTTGTGCTTTATGTTTCTCATCTAAAAAATGAGGATAATTATGTACCTACTTTTTAGGTTGTTGTGAGTTAATATTTGTAAAACACTAACAGTGCTTCGAACGTATCGAGCTCGGTTTGATAAATTGATAGCAGTTTTTCCTTAGCACTTACAATGATAGGAAATGACTTATGTGTTGTTTATCCTCTCTCTTCTCTAGAATGTAAGATCTATTAAGTGCAGCGAACCTGTCCGTTCTGTTCTTAGGCCAAGAACAGTGCCTGACTCATGCACCCTTAATAAGTAAAGACTGAATGCATGAATGTTCAGGTCTTACCTCCCGCATAGGGTTCTGAGTGTACGAGAGATAAGTTTAAAATGGAAAACATGGTCCTGCTTTTACTAAAAACTTTTAACTTTTATACACTGGCCACTGTTAAGTGCGATCACCATATCTTGCTCTGTGATACTAGAAATGGATGTAACTCCTCTAAACTCCGCAGGAGGCTTAACCCAACTGCAGTTCTCTCTTGTGTCTTACTTTTCCAAAGAGCACAACAGAACGAAGACTGCCACCACGCCCTGCCTGCTGTCTTTAGCACGTGAAGTGTCATTCCCGGACCTTGCTTTACATGTGTAAGATACCCCATCATGGAACGATTGATGTCTTTGTTGCTGAAAAACAAACAAACAAAAACAAAATAAATAACAAAGAGTACAGCCTACAAAAAGTCAGTGTAGCAGCAGCCTCACCCCCAGGACATTTAGGAAAACATTTGCAGCAGTCATCACAAGCAAAACTGACATTCCCAGATTCCAACAGTTCCAATCCAGATCCTTATTGCAGTTGCCAGCCAACTTATTTAGGATTATCTGCAGGGTGGAGGAAAGAGAGGAGCTTCTTGTCAGAGCTTGTCAGGTTACCAGTCATGCCTTCCTGGTTGGCCAGGGTCTGTGAACCTAAACTCTGTTGGGAGAAATCTTCTATTGAGAGGTTGAAAAGTGAAAGTTGTTCAGTTGTCTGACTTTGCGACCCCATGGACTGTAGCCCACCAGGCTCCTCTCTCCATGGGATTCTCCAGGCAAGAATACTGGAGTGGGTTGCCATGCCCTCCTCCAGGGGATCTTCCCCACCTGGTTAGGGGTGCTTTCCTGTGCTTCTCTTGCAGAAACCCAAATTTTCTCCCACTGTGCTGCAGAGACCATGCTTCAGAGGTACAGGAAGGCCACATGGACATAAACTTTCCTACTCTGAAAGATGCATTAAAAAAAACATTTCTTTCCTGTAGGTATTCTCTCTTTTTTTCCCTTGAAAGTATTTTCTTGCTGCATTAGGTCCACACTGGGTCATCTACCCCAAAATAGGAGACAAGATAAAAGAAAAAAAAATTAGCAAAAAATCCATTGGATTGCTACATACTAAGTTGAGCTTGAGAGAAAGCCAGGTCTGAGGTGCTTCGTTCCTGGTGTTATTAATGGGTCTTTATTTTTTAAAAAAAGCTATAATTAGTTTACAATGTTGGATTAGTTTCAGGTGTACAACAAAGTGATTCAATTATACTGGTTTATATATATATATAAATATATATATATATATATATATACATGTACATGTATATACATACATATGTATGTATACATACATATGTATGTACATTATATATATATGTATGTATGTATATACATGTATATATATATATATTTAAAAGATTCTTTTCCCTTATGGGTTATTACAGAATACTGAATATAGTTCCCTGTGCTATATAGCAGGTTCTTGTTGGGTACCCATTTTATATATAATAGTGTGTACAGGATAAATCAATGGGTCTTAAGTTCAGGCACATTAGGGCTGACTTTATAGTATAGGGTCCTCTAGAGAACTTGTGATTCCAGGGGAGAAAAAATTCTATCTCCATCCAAGACTTGATCTTGACTTAGGCAGTCTGAGTTCCTGGAAAGCCTGTGTTGGTTCCCAAATGAATCTATTTTCATATTAAACTTGGCTACTGTGGTCTCTAAGTGTTAAATCACTCTGCACAGCTGCAGTCTCAAACCAGCTGCAACTCAGGGACAGCTGACCAAATCTCCAGGAGGGCTAGCCAGTGAGGTCAAGGGCTCTGCAGCAAGGAGCTATGTCCCAAGTGGTCTAGGGAAGACCCCATTTTCCTTGCAGTTATTCGATGCCACCACTCACCCCTCTGACACCGCTGCCATTGAACCTTGCCCACTGCCACAAGAAGTAACATTAGTGCTGTTTCTATCACTTCTCACCAGAATGGAGTCTGTAGAGTTTATCATTCTTTTCATCCCAATTCAAAGCCTTGGGAGGAAGTATCTGATTGGCAGAACTTAGAATATGTGCTATGCCTGCTTGCAAGGGAGGCTAGGAAGGTATCTCTTATATTCAGCCTCTGAGGTGGGAAAGGAGTGGAGGCATTCTCCAACAATAGGAAGCAGGTTCAGAGATTCAGCAGCAAGAGAGAGAAAATTACTCTTTCCCTGTAATAGCTCTTCATGATCTCCCAGCTCTCCACACGCCATCAGGACTAAGTCACAAAGCTTAGTGTCTCCCTTGTAAGAGTGAAAGTGTTAGTTGCTCAGTCATGTCCTATCTTTGCGACCCCATGGACTGTAGCCTGCCAGGCTCCTCTGTCCATGGGATTCTCCAGGCAAGAATACTGGAGTGGGTTACCATGCCCTTCTCTAGGGGGGAATAGAACCTGGGTCTTCTGCACTGCAGGCAGATTCTTTAGCATTTGAGCCACTAGGGAAGCCCCCTTAGAAAAGAGACTAATTTAGGAAGAGTTTGCTGCTGCTGCTGTTAAGTCGCTTCAGTCGTGTCCGACTCTGTGCGACCCCATAGGCGGCAGCCCACCAGGCTCTGCCGTCCCTGGGATTCTCCAGGCAGGAACACTGGAGTGGGCTGCCATTTCCTTCTCCAATGCATGAAAGTGAAAAGTGAAAGCGAAGCGGCTCAGTCGTGTTCGACTCCCAGCGACCCCAGGGACTACAGCCTACCAGGCTTCTCCGTCCATGGGATTTTCCAGGCAAGAGTACTGGAGTGGGGTGCCATTGCTTTCTCTGTAGGAGGAGTTTGGACTCCTCTTAAGAAAAGACTAAGTAGAATTCTCACTGGGAAAGGGAGAAAGATTAGGAGGGTAGATAATAGGGGTTGTGGTTGGTGTGGGGTTTTCAGGTACCCAACACCCTTCCCTGCCCAGGGCCTGAAGGGATGGGGGAGTGAAGAGAATAGACACATCAGACAGATATTGACTCTGAGAAGACACTGCTATGCAAGTGACTCTGAATAATCATGAAGTGACTATGCCAGAAGGTTAATTGCCCTGTTGCTTTATTCAATAGTGAGCTTAAGGTCCTATTCCTGTTTCCCTTGGCTCCTGGCTAGCACAGAAGAGATTCATTTTTGTTTGCTTTAAACATTTATTTGAATATTTTAAACATTTGAAATAATTTAGACTCACATAGAAGTTGCTAAAATAATTTCGAGAGTAAGAGATAATGCACAGCAGATTCTAGGAATATCTGAACACAGGCACTGATGTAAACAGGATTCAGAGGCTGCATAGACTTGAGCTGGGACCAAGTGCTGGTAGGTTGAGGATCACTGAGACTCCTTTGTTTTGTTGAAGGAACTTTTATCTGCCACATGCTTTATCAGTAGCTTGCGGGAGCAGCAGGGGCCAGCATGACTGTAAGGACCACGCCTACCCCTGCCAAACCTTTCCTCTATGATGTGACCTTTAGTCTAGAAAAGGGAGGAGGGAGAAATCCTGAAAGATTGCATCTACCCCAAATAGACCATTACCTTTAACTGGTAAATTTAAGTCCCTTCTTTTGCACAACCACCCCCCTCACCCCCACCCCAGTCAATGAATGAGGACTTGAGAACAAGAATTAGAGAATAGGGCACACCAATAAAGCAACCCTCCTTGGTACTGTATTATACACGTCACTCTGCAACTGGCCAGAGCCAGTGTGAGTGTGAGAAGTGGCTATTGGCTTCCCAGCAGTGGTTAAGAAAGCCTTCATTCTCAGTCTTGTTGCGGGCCTGAGGCTGAGCACACCTCGTGAAGGTCATAGTTGGGTTGGTCTTGCACTTACCTTTCTGAAAGTAAGAATAATGCCCACAGCCTTTCTTTCTTTCTTTTGTTCTTTTTGAGGTGGCTTCTTTTTGTTGTTATTTTAAACAGAAGAACGGGGTTACTGGATGAAGCAAAAAAGACGGCAACACAAGACTGAAAGAGACACCCAGCATGAAGACCTGGGCACCTGTACCACGTGGAGCCTGGAGAAGGAGGTGCTACTCAGCTCGCTAGGCTTCCTAGTGCGATTTCGTTTGACGAGGTTTGGCGCTACTCCGTTGCCGTAGCTATCGCCTTAAGCGTGGAGACCGCAGTTCATTGAGCTGTCACCCTGGCTTACCCCTGATGGTGAGGGTGCATCCTGGTCCGAGTCTACATTCCAAATGCCCTAGACTTCCTTGTGCGCAATAAGCAAAGAAGCTCGCTGTTGGCCTGATGCTAGGATAGGGTTCCCCTGATACGGGTCAGGGGTATGCGCGCCTTTGTAGGGAGCGGGGGGCAGGGTGTCAGGTGTACCAGCCCCCCCCCTCCCCTCCCCTCCCCCACCTCACACCCCCACCCCGCTGAGAAGAGAGCGCCGCTTCCAGGACCAGCCCCACGGGTGGGAGGCAGCACCGGGCCGGGTGATGTCCTGGCTTAAAGCCTAGGAGTGAGCTTTCCTGCAACAAGGGCGTTCTTATACTTTGAGCGCCAAGAAAGCTAGCCTTACTGCATTTCGGCGAGCAGCAGTGTGAAGGGGTCAAAAGGCAGATGTGGACAAAGAGAGAGCAAGCGGCTGGTGTAGGAGCAAGCTTTCAGTAACAGGACTGCTCTTTGGAAATTTAGGCTTGAATTACAGAGCCACTTCTGTTCTGCTTAAGAGTTGAAACCAAACTCTCAGAGTTGTAGAGCCATCAGTGTCCACTCTGCATCTCCAGTCATAGCTTCACTTCTGCCCAGAATTGAAATCATGTTCCCACCGAGAGCTGATATTCTCCCTCTATTCCTTATTCTGATGAGTGGCCCACCATAACCCAGATTCTTCAGCTAGAAATATGGGGGTTATTTCTGTCGGATTCTCAATACATCCAAGTCCAATTAATCACAAATGCCTATTGACTCCGTTTCCAAAGGTAGATAACTAATAAGAACCTACTGTATAGCGGAGAGAACTCTACTCAATACTCTATCATGACCGGGAAAAGAAACCCAAAAAAAGAGTGAATATATGTATAACTGATTTGCTTACTGTACAGCAGAAACTAAAAAACATTGTAAATCAACTATACTCCAACAAAAGTTAATTTTTAAAAATCTCCAAATTACCCACGCATCAACATTTCCTCTTCGTTACTTCTGGTCTCAATGACTTTTCCCAATAGATTTCTATCTGTTCCCCTTGTCCACCTACAAGCAATTCTCAGTAATGAGGCAGAGTGATTTTTCCACCATGTAAACATTTTTCTGGCGTAATCCTGCTTAAAATATTTTAAGCACAAAATTAAAACACCCAAATGCGCTTTGACTCTGCTTACTTTCATGCTCTTACCCTCTACCCCAATCCAGCTAGTACTTCTGTTGCCTGTATAGTACTCAACGTAGTTCTCAATGCCATATAGTAGAACCTTGTTGTTTATCCATTCTATTGATTATATAATATTTTACATCTACTAACCCTAAACTCCCAATTCATCCCTCCCCCACTCTTTTTGCAACAAGTCTGTTTTCTATTTCTGTTTCATAGATAGCTTCATTTGTGTCACATTTTCGATTTCATATAAGTGATATCATATTTTTTATGGCTGAGTAGTATTCCATTGGATATATATGCCACATGTGTCTGTAAGATTATTGTTGTTGTTGTTTAGTCACTAAGTCATGTCCGACTCTTTTCTGACCCCATGGACTGTTGCCTGCCAGGCTCCTCTGTCCATGGGATTTTCCAGGCAAGACTACAGGAGTGGGTTGCCATTTTCTTCTCTAGGGGATCTTTCTGACCCAGGGAGTGAACCCACGGCTCCTGCTTGGCAAGCAGATTCTTTACCACAAAGCTACCTGGGAAGCCCAAGATTACTGTACTGTCAGATTAAAAATGTACAATTTGTGTGAGAAGTATTATAAACCTATTTATATTGGTGTACCTGACACCCAGTAAAGTGTTAGTTGGGTACCTAGGCTAACTTTGTTGGACTTATGAACAAATTGGACTTACAAATGTGTAATCGGAATGGAAATTATTCAACTGTAGGGGACTTAATGTAATTAGCAATATTGACCATCTTTTCATGAGCCTGTTGGCTATCTGTATGTCTGTTTGGAGAAATATTTATTGAGTCTTCTTCCTGTTTTTCTTTTTTTTAATATTGAACTGCTTATATATTTTGGAAATGAATTCCTTGTTGGCAGAATCCTTTGAAAATATTTTCTCCAAGTTAGTAGATTGTCTTTTCATTATGTTTATGATTTCCTTTGTTGTCAAACAACTTTTAAGTTTAATTAGGTTTCATTTGTTTATTTTTGTTTTTGTTTCTAAATATTACTATAGGATACAAATCCCCAAAAAAAACATTGCTACAACTTATGTCAAAAATTGTTCTGCCTATGTTTTCCTCTAGGAGTTTATAGTATCCAATCTTTCATTTAGTTCTTTGATCCATTTTGAGTTTATTCTTGTACATAGTGTTAGACCATGTTCTAATTTCAAGTTTTTACATGTAGCTGCCCAGTTTTCCCAGTACCACTTACCAAAGAGACTATCTTTTCTTCATTGTGTATTCTTACCTTATCATCATAGATTAATTGACTATAGTGCATGAGTTCATCTCAGAGCTTTCTATCCTGATCTATTAATCTATATGTCTGTTTATATGCAAGCACCATGTTGTTTTGATTACCATAGCTTTGCAGTATCATCTAAAGTCGAGGAGCATGATTCCTCAAGCTCCATTCTGTCTCAGGATTGTTTTGGCTATTCTTTTGTGTCTTCATACAAGTTAAAAAATATTTTTTTTTGTTCCAGTTCTGTGAAAATATGCCATTGATAGTTTGATAGGGATTGCACTCAATCTGTAGACTGCCTGTGTAATATGGTCATTTTAACAATATTAGATCTTTCAAATAAAAAACCAGGGTATATCTTTCTATCTGTTTGTGTGATCTTCAGTTTCTTTCATCAGCATCTTATAGTTTTTTTGAGTATAGGTCTTTTGTTTCCTTAGGTTTATTCTTATTTATTATTTCTTTTTGATGTGATGGTAAATGAGACTGTTTCCTTAATTTCTGTTTCTGACACTTTGCTCTTAGTGCATAGAAATGCAACAGATTTCAGTATATTAGTTTTGTATCCAGCAGCTTTATCAAATTCATTGATAAGCTCTAGTAATTTTCTGGAAGAGTCTTTAGGATGTTCTATGTACAGCATCATGCCATCTGCAAACAGCGACAGTTTTATCTCTTCCAATTTTTAAAATTTCTTTTTCTTCTTTGATTGCTGTGGCTAAGATTCCCAAAACTATGTTGAATAAAAGTGGTGAGAATGGTCATTCTTGTCTTGTTCCTGATCTTAGTGGAAATGCTTTCAGCTTTTCACTGTTGAATATGGTGTTAGCTATGGATTTGTCATATATGGCCTTTATTATGTTGTGGTATAATACCTTTTTCTTCCTCTCTGAATTGTTTTTTTAAATCATAGATAGATGTTGAATTTTATTAAAAGATTTTTCTGCATCCACTGAGATGATCATATGGTTTTTATTCTCCAGTTTGTTAACATGGTCTATCACATTGATTGAATTTGTTACTGAGCCCAAGTTCACTTTGTTTGCCACAATACAGGTTAATAAATTGGAGATGAGGTATTGTAGCAAGAAATACAACTTTATTCAGAAAGCCAGAAGACTAAGAAGATGGCAGACTGATATCTCAAAATCACCATCTCATCGGGGTCTGGATGCCAGATTCTTCTATAGAACAAAGAGGGGGAGGAGGTGAGGAAGTAAAGTACAAAGGTCATAAGTCTTGCAAATATCTCCTAGAATGGCCATCTTTGGGGAGGGGATATGTTAATTTCTTATTTTCTGCAGCCATTCACAGGTGAGCAGGGTCAGATCATCTCTCTATGAGCTGAACAAAGCCCAGAGGGGTAGGATTTCCTGTGGCGAGCCATTATATATAGCTACCTTTGTGGCTCAGCTGGTAAAGAATCCACACAATTCAGGAGACCTGGGTTTGATCCCTGGGTTGGGAAGATCTCCTGTCAACGGGAAAGGCTACCCACTTCAGTATTCTGGCCTGGAGAATTCCATGGACTGTATGGTCCATGGGGTCACAAGGAGTCGGACATGATTGAGCAAGTTAAAGTGGGATAGCTATAGATAGTGATTATAATAACAAAAGCAACGAAAAGCAAAGGTTAAAGTTAAAGAAATAGATCCAACAAGGAGTTAGAATTTGCTCTTCCCTGTTACAGTTTGAGGATATTGAAAAATCCTTGCATCCCTGGAATAAATCCCACTTGATCATGGTGCATGATCAACATTATTATAGCCAATTAAATTATCACTTGATACTGAGGTGGAAATGAATATTTTTTCAAGTAAAAACAGTAAGAGTTTATCAACAGTAAACCCTGTCAGTAGTGAACTGTATCCCCTCAAAATTCTTTGGTTGAAATCCTATCCCCTAGTACCAAAGAATGTGGGTATATTTAGTGATAGTGAAATTGTTCACCTCAGATTGGGACTTGAACCCATGTGCCAGGACTCAAATCCAGCCAAAACGCTGCTTGGGACTCTAGCCCATGTGACCTGGACTCCAACCTGGTTGAAACCCAGTTTGGGACTCTAATCCACATGGAACTTGGACCCAGTCAAAGCCTTCTTGGGACTAAAACCCATGGTCTTTTAACTAGAATCACTCGCCTGATATCTGGATTTACAGAGGCTCAGGTTTTTGAGTCTCAGCACAGAAGTAATTCAGTGAGACACAAAGTAAGAGGCAAGAAATGGATTTATTAATAAAGAATGCTTGTAAGAGATAATGAAGGAGGAAACAAACAGAACAGGCTCCATCTTGAAAGCAGGACTCCATCTTGGGCCAGACTGTGGACTTTGAGCTATATGCCTAGTATCTATGGAAACGACATACCAACTGGAAAACCAGACCCCCAGGGTGGAAAAGCCCCAGGGCTCATACCTAGACCCTCCAATGCTTAAAAGAACACCCTAATTATCTGTGTAACCAAATAGAATAATAAATTCTATTATGCTTATTGGGGTATGACCACAGGCCTATTGATAATAGTCCACTGTTAACTACCTAGGCTTAAGGCATAGGAATCATGGGTTAACTTGGATTGTATCTTTCTTTTCCTTTGTTCAGACTAGTTTCAGAGAATTTGGGGAGATGGGTTTGAGCACGTACACTTAGGGTATATAAGGTTTTCACAAAAACTGGTCAGGGTCCTTGGCTAAGAGGAGACTCTGCCTTGGGCCTGCTGGTGTAATAAACTGCACTCCACTATCTGCACTGTCCTTCTGAGTGAGTTTGTTTCTCAGAATGTGTGGCTACAACATTTGGTGCACTGGCCAAGAAACTCCTCACTTTGAGGAGACAAGTCCCATTTGGGACTACTCCAAGGCCTTGTGGCTCGAATCTTCTAGAAGGGGGAAGGTGCGTTGCCCTTCTTGAAGGATTCTGCTTCTCAACGCACTGACCTTTCACATTAGCAGGTAGCGGACGGCAGCAGGGGAACTGAGCGCTCAGGTGAGGAGGGACCCACCCAGCAGGGTGGAAGAGGGGGCCTGATCACCCCCCTGGGAGGGACTAGAAGGGGCACGGACCCACAGGCACCTGGAATAGGCAGGTGGCAGCAATTGCTCGGTACACAGGTTGACGAGCGCGTAGGGCTTAGGAGGGAAATTTGTGAATGTCATTTAGGAGGTGGTGTCCACGCTGTTTTGGGGGAAATTATTACCAAGCAATCGCCAGGGGATTGTTAGGAGAAGAAACTTGGTCTTTGGGTGCTATATTCTGCAGGTGTCCCACCTGCTGTGAGATTCTTGACCCCCTCGGAATTGTCAGGCTAGAAGGAGGGGGATACAAAAGTGAGTATGAAATGGCTTTTCTGGAGACAGCCTGGGATGTGGGATATTTAACCCATCTGTGTTTTCATCCACACCTGATCAAGCCCACCGAGGTAGAATGGACTTTAAAAGTTAAGGGAGAAACAGTCTTGGATCACGTGGTGTTCTGGTTCGGCTGTGCTGACCGGCAGGTGAAGACACGCTGATCCCCCTTTTCCCTCTGGGATCTTGCAGGGAAGGCTCTTCTCACCCCAATTAGGAAGGAGGCAGAATGGTAATTTAAGTGTTTCATTGAGTGGAAATATCAGAGGTACATAGGATACCTAGAACTTCGTAGACAGAACGAAAAGGAAAAGTAGAAGAAGGTCCGAGAAGGTAAGCAAGATGGGGTGAAGTGAATCTAAGGCAACTGTATTGGAGTGCATGATTAAAATTTTAAAGAAGGGATTTGGAGGAGACTATGGGTACAGATGATGCCTAACCGCCTCCACATACTCTATGAGGTCGAATGGCCCCCTAAGGGAGTAAAATGGCCACCAGAGAACACCATGAACTTAAAAACAGTGGAAGCGGTCTATACAGTAGTCACAAGAGAGCCAGGACACCCGGATCAGTATCCATATATTGCCTCATGGCTAGGGTTAGCTCAAGACCTTCCTACTTGGACAAGGTTCTGTATCCAGAAGGGAAAGGGAAAAATAATAATGGCACAAGAATTGACTGATGATAAAAAAGGAGATTCTGCAGGATTTGGGTGGGGATGACCTGACCCCTCCCCCATACTGGATAATGATGCGCCCGTCTCCAAGTGCTCCATCAGGACCGGAGGCCGCCTTAATGCCTGATCCAGGGCCAGGTGAAGTTCCTGCAGCAGCCGCTGCTCCTCTGGCAGCTCTCCCGGAGATCGTAGAGCCACCCTTTTGGCAGGCTCCGATCCCAGCGATGGAGACCTCTGGCCAACGCCCCCGGAATTCCACCTCAGCCAGACCTCATAGACTGTATCCCCTTCTCCCGATGAGTACTGATGGGAAGTGGGAAGAAAACACAGGAATTAGACAGAGGCTGCGCTCTGCCAAGGAACAGGAAGAAAGAACCCCACTACAGATGCCCCTCAGAGAGCTACAACAGCCTCCGGTTCAGGACACATGTGGGCATTACCATCAGCCCCCTGTAAGCCTATTTTTACCAGCCATTTTCCTCTACAGATGTATTAAACTGGCAGAGACATGCTCCACCGTACTCGGGGGAGCCACAAGCCATGATCAGGCTAATGGAGACTATTTTTCGAACACACTGCCCTACATGGGATGACACAATCCAACTACTTATCTCCCTTCTCAGCCCTGAGGAAAGACACAGGATCCTAACTGAGGCCAGAAAATGGTTCAGAGGACTGGCACCTGGGGGCACTGCAGAGCCGCGGCGGGGGCAGAACTAGCCGCCCCCGACGAGGGGCCGGATTGGGACTGTGACACAGCGGAAGGCCGGGGCCACATGGAGAGCTATTGGCGGCTACTTTACAAGGTCTCCGGGGGGGCCTGAAAACCTCTGAGTAGGGCAAAACCCTCTGCGTGATTCAAAAGGAAAGCGAATCACCCTCTGAGTTCTACGAAAGACTGTGTGAGGCCTGTAGACTTTATATGCCAATAGATCCAGAGGCTGCTGGGTCTCAGACGGTGATAAATGCAGCCTTTGTATCTCAAGCCTACCCTGAAAATGTCAGATGGGGGACTCCAAGTGACTCATGAGTTTTTATACATCCCTGAATGCCCAGTACCTTTGTTGGGAAGAGATTTGCTGTTTAAATTGGGGGCACAAGTGATCTTCCCCCAACGAAAGAGCCACTGTTTGAGTGGGCTCAACCACCTATTTACTCTTCCTCTCGGTAACCCCTCAAGAGGAATGGAGGTTGCATGATCTCCCCGAAGGGAAACCAAACGAGCTAAACAGTCGAGAGAAGAGAGTTAACTCAACAATTCCCTGAGATCTGGGCAGAAGAACCGCCCCCCCCCACCCCCCCGCCCTGCCCCCGGCCCCAGGTTGCAAAACTAGTCCCAGTGGGAATAGAACGCAAACCCAGTATGATTACATCAGCACCCGCCTTGGGCCTGCCAGACCTTGTCAAGCTGTTTACTCTTTACGTGACTTAAAAGGACAAGGTGGCAATGGGAGTGCTGCCCCAGACTCTGGGGACATGGGACAGACCCGTGGCTTATCTCCTGAAACCACTGGACAATGTTGCCACTGGCTGGCCACTATGCTTACAGGCAGTTGCTGCAGTTGCCTTACTGGTTCGGGAGGCAACGAAGCTGACTTTGGGCCAAGGTTTGATCATGAAAGTCCCGCATGCGGTCAACACTCTCCTGCCAGGAGACCCCCATAAATGGCTGTCAACATCCCAGATTACTCAATACCAGGGACTGTTTTGTGAGAACCTCATGTTATTACTGAACCCTGTCAGGCCCTGAATCTGGCCACTCTCTTTCCTGTGGGAGAAGGTGGGCCCTCACATGATTGCAAGGAAATATGCCAGCAGACCTGACTTGAGAGACCAGCCAATCCCAGATCCAGATTTGGTCCTGTACGCCAATGGCACCAGCCTGGTGAAAGAAGGACAACGACTGTCGGGATATGCAGTAGTCATGGAAGAAACCATCGTGGAGGCTAGCTCGCTGCCTTCACACTGGTCCGCTCAACGGGCAGAACTATATGCTCTAATCCGGGCCCTCCAGCTGTCAAAAGGTAAGAAGACAAACATTTACACACACTCCAGGTGTGCTTCTGCCACACTACATGTACACAGGGCTCTCTATAAGGAAAGAGGCCTTTGACAGCTGGTGAAAAATATATTAAAAATAAGGAAGAAATTAAGACCCTATTAGATGCTGCCTGGGAACCAGAAAGGGTTGCAGTCATACACTGCTGAGGACATCAAAAAGAGGATACCTCCCAGGCTCGGGGAAACAGACTGGCAGATAAGACCACTAAACAAGCAGCCGAGGGCTTGGGGTGACAAGTGAAGCCCCTATTAAAGCTCTCATATTGGCGGAGCTGCCTGAGCTAACGCTGGACTCTCCAAAATACACTGAAGCCCAAAACCAACCAGCCAAAGCAGAAGGGGCCATTGAGACTGAAAAGGGATGGTGGGGGTTGCCAAGTGGCAAATTATTGGTACCAGAGGAGCTGGCACCCACTCTGGTAAGCGAAACACACCAAGCGACCCACCATGATAAACTGGAAGAGTTAATTAAAAAATATTTCTTGGTTCCCCGCCTCTCTTCCCTATGCAGGACAGAATCTCAGAACTCACTGCCTGCTCCCAGGTCAGTGCTGCCTCTCGGCACAGACAGAAACCTCCGGGGATTCAGCTAAAAGGCATGATGCCCTTTGAACACCTGGAAGTGGACTTCACTGAAATGAAACCTCACCGACACCGTTACCTGCTGGTCATGGTATGTATGTTCTTGGGATGAGTAGAGGCTTTTCCTACCTGGACTGAAAGAGCATCAGAAATAGCCTGGTGCCTGCTTAGGGAGATAGTTCCCAGATTTGGATTTCCTACCTGCATCGGATTGGACAATGGCCCGTCTTTCGTAGCTGATTTAGTATAACAAGTAAACAAAACTTTAAACATCAAGTGGAAATTATATACAGCATATAGGCCCCAGAGTTCTGGGATTGTGGAAGGGCCAACCAGACACTTAAAGAGACTCTCCAAGTGGATCACAGACACTGACTGCTCCTGGGTGGACCTGTTTCCGATGGCTCTGCTCAGACTCAGGATGACCCCACGGTCCCATGGCTATTCTCCATATGAAATTTTGTATGGGAGGCCCCCTCCCATAATAAAACAGGTGTCAACAAATCTGCCTCAGGTAAGGGGAGGTGAGATTTCACAGCAGATGGAAAACTGGGTAAGGTAATAAATCAGTAACTAAGTTTGTACAAGAAAGGGTGCCGTTCCCCCTAGGGGAACAGATGCATGAATGTGTGCCTGGGGATTTGTGTCAAGGACTGGAAACACGACTCCTTGGCCCCACATTAGAAGGGTCCATATACTGTTGTTCTAACCACCCCTGCGGCAGTTAAAGAAGCCCTGGCACGCTGCAGTCCATGGGGTTGCAGAGAGTCGGACACAACTGAGCGACTGAAATGTCAAATGGTTTGGTTTCTTCTGCAGCCTTTCCTAATGGCTGCAGATGACTGTCTTTTCATTGTGTCTTTACGTGGTCTTTTCTTGCAGCAGATACTTCTGGTGTCCCTTTGTATTTCCAAATTTCCTTTTCTCACTCTGTCACCAGTGACATGGATTTTTCTTCATTTAAGGTTTGGATGGCTTTAGCACCATCTAGGAGGGCCTGTTTTGTGAAACTAGTCAAGGCATCTACTTTAATCATAATATCTGTTGTCCCTATAGAAGGTACAAATAAGGCAGCAATATACTCATACCATTGAAACACAGACCTTGTCCACCTAGCATGTAAATTAGGTAGATTTACCAGGGCTTGTGGTAGGTTAGGCTTTATGCTGCGGTGGGCAAAAGTGAATCCCAGTGTGAAGCGGCCTACCCAGTCGATTGGTAACCAAGGCCAAAGGTGAGGCCCACAAAGTCATTGGATTTTGTTGGGCGCCACCCAGGAAATTTCAGGGTTATATCTCCAATCAGAGCCTGGCCAATGGAAGATGTGACCTCCAATGTTCGTTTACATTGTTTGGGGGATAGGTACCCTGTATATTTTAGTTCTTTTGGGTCTAATGGAGGTCACCAAACCCTACCCTTTGTTTCTTTTAGTTCCCAGCATATAGAGGCAGGAGTAATTAATTGACCCTTTTCTGGAGTCATCCAGAAATATTCATCCAGACTTGGTAGAATTGTCAACATACCTAGAGGACTGTCCTCCCTTGCTAGTCAGGGAGCTTTTTTCCTTTTTGTTCTTTAAAAATGAGGTATACGCTTTTGTTACTCCTATGAAACTGGTGTTTACCTCAAATGTAACCCCATGACCCGAGTCTATTGACTGTAGGTCTGGCTTACACCAAGAGAGTGGGGCTTCCCTGTCCATCACCAACTCCCAGAGCTTGCTCAAACTCATGTCCATCGAGTCAGTGATGCCATCCAACCATCTCATCCTCAACCAGTTGACACCTTGATCTTAAACTTCCAACCTCTGCAACTGTGAGAAAATAAATTTCTGTTTTTTAAGCCATTAGTCTGTGGTATTTGTTATGGCATCTCTAGCAAGCTAATGAAGCCTCTTGTAGCAAGTACTGGGGACTTCCCTTATGGTCCAGTGGCTAAGACTCTGTTCTCTCAATGCAGGGGCACTGGGTTCAACCCCTGGTTGGAGAACTGGATCCCACATGCTGCAACTAAGGGTTCTTATGCCATAACTAAGAGTTTGTATTCCACAACTAAAGATCCTGAATGCCACAATGAAGATCAAAGATCCTATGTGCTGCAACTAAGACCCAGTGCAGCCAAATTAAAAAAAGAAAAGTACTGATACTTTAACTCCCAAATATTTTCAAGTCAGAGCAAAGGTATGAAATATTTCTGCAGTATGCTGACTGAAGTACAGTTGGCCCTTGAACAACATAGGGTTTAGGAGAACTGACCCTCTGTGTAGCTGAAAGTCCAAATATAATTTATAGTTGGTCCTTCATATCTGTGGTGCCACACCATGGATTTAGCTTACCTCAGATCTTATAATACTGTTGTATTTACTATTGATAAAAAAATTCACCCATAAGTTTACTAGCACAGTTCAAACCCATGTTGTTCAAGGGTCAACTCTAGATAAGAATGGTCATGGGCCAGAGATCAGCTAAGGGGTTAGAGCTATTCTGTTCCCCATAGCAACTGTAAGGGTTGAAGGTATCAATATTTATGCACATCTGTAACTCATTCGCAACACTTCATCTGGAAAGCTCTTTTCCAAAGGATAAATTTTAGGAAGAAGTAAAGTGATCTCATAAGGAATGTCTGACATTCACAGAGAAATTTCTTTCTATAATATATATACTCTGAGCCTCAGGCAGAGTTTCAGAACGGCTATCTAAAAAAAAAAAAGTATTAAACAGAAGTTCACTACCTGATGAGTTCTCACTGAGCCAAGCTCCAATTTCTTTTATCACAGTTAACTTTCAGCTATACTTTTTCTGCTTCTGCATTTGGATTCCAGTGAGTTGTGAGGACAGATCTGTGAGTATAGCCACATTCTTTCCTTTGGGTTTCTCTCTGAAAATACAAAGATTTTTATCTTATGTTTGATCCTAGCTTTATAATTCTCTTTTTATATTTTATTTATTTTCACTATGTTTCAGACAGAGATAATGTGTTGAGAGTGAACAAATGGAGACATCTTAATCAGAAAGCCAACATAGCCATTATTTAAAAGGGTTCAAATTCCTCTTTCCCTAAGATATTGGCTTATGAGACAGTACGTGAGGATTCATGTGTTCAATTCAGCTATGTTAAGGTATGTGAAAATACCCAAAATGAAATTTCATGCTTGATAATTGGACAATATTGAAGCTATTTAGTAACTATTTAGAAAGCATTGTTTACACCTTGGCAAATAAAGATTAAAATTTACTTTTCCTAGTAAAACTATGTTTCCAAAAGTGTTAGTTCTGAAGCTTACTTTACCTTAGTATAAACTAGTGCTCTCATTCGGGGGTTATCCCCACCCCACTCCAACTGAGGACATTCGGCAGTCTAGAGGCAATTTTGATTTTTGTGACTTGGGGGGTACTACTAGTGGGCAGAAGTCAGGGATGTTGCTAGACATCTTACAATCCATGGAACAACCCCACATAGCAAAAATTGTTGTTCAGTTGGTGAGCCGTGTCCGACTCTTTGTGACCCCATGGATTCCAGCACGCCAGCCTTCCCTGTCCTTCACTGTCTCCGAGAGTTTGCTCAAGCTCATGTCCATGAGTGGGTGATGCTATTTAACCATCTCACCCTCTGCTACCCTCTTCTCCTTTTGCCTTCAACCTTCAATCTTTCCCAGCATCAGTGTCTTTTCCAATAACTTGGCTCTTTGCATCAGGTGGCCAAAGTATTGGAGCTTCAGCTTCAGCTTTAGTCCTTCCAATGAACAAAAAAATTATCTGTCCCCAAATTTCAATAGTGTCAATTGACTGTACTTGCTTCCCTAGAGGTCCAGGGATTAGATTTCCAGAAATCTTTTATCTATTGGTGAGTGTGCCTTTACTTCTAAGGGGCTATTTCTGAAAGCTATTACCAGAGAGGAGCTGCAATCTCGCCTAAATCTAGGAAACACTTGCTGAGTGAATGACAAAACCATGGATTAGAGGATAAATAAACTGAGCACAGTCAGCCATTTTACCAAACAGATCTAACGAGCTCCCATTACTTCCTACGCAGAACTGGTCCTTCGGAGCCAAGTCTCTTGAGCAGGGCCGCGACTGCAGTCATGTTGGACTACATTTCCCAGAGTTCCAAGAGATCTCCGCGCAGGCGCACTTGCAAAACTACGGCGTCCCTCTCCGTCTCAGAAGCTGGCAGGTCGCTACCGTCCTGCCCTCGGTCACTCCCTCCGTCTTGCCTGCCTCGCAGTCTGAACTCCACTCCGCACTACTTCTGCTAGTGTGTGTGTGGGCCGCTGCAGACTGGACTTATGGCCTCGATGTTGAGGTTCAACGGGAGGGTGGTACTGGTTACCGGCGCGGGGGGAGGTGAGTATGTGAAGGATGGAGGGCGGGTGTCCAGCTCACTGTCCTGCTGGGAACCCCCGGCCCAACTTTTTTTGTTTGTTTGTTTTTTTCCTTTGGTCGGGGTTACGCACGCAGCTATAGCTGCTGTCCCAGCATCTGGGCTGCGGGCCGCGGTGACTAGGCGGCTTAGGGAGCGACTGATTGGACTCGGTGGGGGTGGGAGTGGGAGGATGGACAATGACTATTCTCAGGTCGCCGAATCTCCTGAGGGTGGAGAGGTGGGGCTGGCCAGCCTTGAGTGGGGACCCAGAAACTCCTGGTGCAGCTCTCCCCACCTCCACCCCCCCATCCCCTCAAAGCTTCCGATCTGGAGAGGACAGAGGCCAGGCTGGGCTGCGTGACTAGGTGAAAGTTCATTCCAGCGCTCATCTGTGCGTATCAATTGCAACTCTTCCTGTCAATAGACTCTCTAGGCCTCTGTCTAGCCTTTTAAACATGGCAGAAAAGCCATCTGGTGATTGGAATCACTCCCCACCCCTTGTCCCCAGTAGTAGAGATGTCAGCCCCTTGCCTTTGAAAAGTTAGTTGTCTTTTCCTCTGTCGTATGATTTTTAAGCTCTTAAGAGGGCCTTCTTTTTAGAAAAGGCATCTGGTTAGAGTTCTCCTTTTTGGACTTTGTATGCTTATCAAGCTAAGCACAGTACTGTCAAGTCCACTGGAGTCTTGGCATGGAGTTGTAAACTCAAGTGACTGCTGGACTCAGGCAGGAGATAGAGGGATAAAGTGAGTGAGGGGTGGGGCATTAGGAACTGGAGAGCAAAGGTCTTTCTGAAGTGGGCCCGACCTTCCTGTATTTCAGAAGCAAAGTAGAGATTTATTATGTGAAATAGCTCTATTTTTAAAGGACAAAAATTAAAACAAACTACTCATACCTACATGGATTCTTTGCAGTGAGATTTACACTATTCCAAGTGCAGAGGTCCGTCTAGTCAAAGCTTATGGTTTTTCCAGTAGTCATGTATGGATGTGAGAATTGGACTGTAAAGAAAGCTGAGTGCTGAAGAATTGGTGCTTTTGAACTGTGGTGTTGGAGAAGACTCTTGAGAGTCCCTTGGACTGCAAGGAGATCCAATCAGTGAATCCTAAAGGAAATCAGTCCTGAATGTTCATTGGAGGGATTGCTGCTGAAGCTGAAACTCCAATATTTTGGCCACCTGATGCGAACTGACTCATTTGAGATGGTTGGATGGCATCACTGACTCAATGGACATGAGTTTGAGTAAGCTCCCGGAGTTGGTGATGGACAGGGAAGCCTGTCATGCAGCAGTCCATGGGGTCTCAAAGAGTCTGACACGACTGAATGACTGAATTGAAGTGAACTGAAGTGCAAGAATCTTGACCTTATGGGCCTTTGATTACCTACTGGTAGTGCCTTATACCAAGAATGGACCTAATGCAGAATTAATTTAAATTATATATTAAAAGTCACAATGGAGTCACAACTCCAGAGTCACAACTGTCAGAACAGTTGAAGTGAAGTCAGTCGCTCAGTCATGTCCAACTCTTTGCGACCCCATGAACCGGGGCTTGCCAGGCTCCTCTGTCCATGGGATTTCCCAGGCAAGAGTACTGGAGTGAGTTTCCATTTTCTTCTCCAGGGGATCTTCCCCACTCAGGGATTAAAGCTGGGTCTCCTGCCTTGCAGGCAGACTCTTTACACTCTGAGCCACCAGGGTTAAATCATACATATTTTCATATTTTCATTTATAAAGTGGATTCTCATGCTTCCTTTTAGAAAACGTCTTTAGTATTAATTAGTGGCCAAATATTTTATATCCATAGCTATTTTCATTCTGAAATGATCATATGTTTTGGGGAAAACATTTTGTTTATGCTTAGTTTTTGTTGAAAATAAATAATGCACTCATATGTGAAGCCATTTTTTGACAGTGAGTGATTCACAGTATGAAATAACAGTTATATGCCAATACCCAGTATACACACACACACACACACACACACAAAATCTGTATTTGAAACATAGTACATGCAGTGCACTTT
This sequence comes from Cervus elaphus, assembly GCF_910594005.1. Lineage (NCBI taxonomy): Eukaryota > Metazoa > Chordata > Mammalia > Artiodactyla > Cervidae > Cervus > Cervus elaphus. The sequence continues at coordinate 36,154,012 of NC_057823.1, read as the reverse complement.
GAACTTTTCTATTCTGTTTCATTAAGTAAATGCAGATTACAACACACTAAATTGATTTTGTGAAGTATTAATGAGTTGTTCACATGGACCACAGCCTTGTCTAACTCAGTGAAACTATGAGCCATGCCGTGTAGGGCCACCCAAGACGAACAGGTCATGGTGGAGAATTTTGATGAAACGTGGGCCCCTGGAGAAGGGAATGGCAAACCACTTCAGTATTCTTGCCTTGAGAACCCTATGAACAGTATGAAAAGGCAAAAAGATACGATACTGAAAGATGAGCTTCCCAGGTTGGTAGGTGTCCAATATACTACCAGAGAAGAGTGAAGAAATCACTGAGTTGGTGGACATGAGGCTGAGCAAGCTCTGGGAGTTGGTGATGGACAGGAAGCCTGGTGTGCTGAGTCCATGGGTCGCAAAGAGTGGGACACGACTGAGCAACTGAACTGAACTAATGAGTTGTTACTAGACAATTCTGGATTTAGCGCCTCTTGTTTATAAACTGATCCATGTCTTAAAGAACCTAGATTATGTTACAGTTACTAGTCATTAAATTTGAATACTGATCTGGAGCAGATACATGTGGGAAAGTAGAGACTTACATTCGGTCGTCATTAGAAAAGAAAGATTGAGATCTAATTGCAGTCCCAGAACACGGACTGTTGCCCTTGAGGCCTTGGCATTCTCCTTTAAGGATATGGATCTGTAGAACTGCGTTTCTGCTGAACATCCCAGGAGGCTGGCTGTGAGTGCTTGCCAGGCCCATGTCTGGGAATTAGTCTGACTTCAACTCACTCATATTCTGAAATGAGAAGAAATATCTTGGCACTATTGAGGTGCTATTGTTTAGCTTGGAATATTGAAGAGTTTATTGGGCGACTTGGAAGAAGTTTCAGAATTGTCTGCTGCTGTTGCTGCTAAGTCACTTCAGTCGTGTCCGACTCTGTGCGACCCCATAGACGGCAGCCCACCAGGCTCCGCCGTCCCTGGGATTCTCCAGGCAAGAACACTGGAGTGGGTTGCCATTTCCTTCTCCAATGCGTGAAAGTGAAAAGTGAAAGTGAAGTTGCTCAGTTGTGTCAGGCTCTTTGCGACCCCATGGACCGCAGCTCACCAGGCTCCTCCGTCCATGGGATTTTCCAGGCAAGAGTACTGGAGTGGGGTGCCATTGCCTTCTCTGTCAGAATTGTCTAGCTGGTAAACAATTTTGGCACGATGGGTGGTGTAACGGGAATTTGTATTTATTAGCAGATGGTAGTAGCGGTTGCTGGGGATGGAAATGTGAGAGTGGTGGAACTGGGCAATGGAAGAGGGAGTCTGGCCATTGTGAATTTGAGATGGTTATAAAATAGCAAGCTGTAGGCCTGGAGATAGTAAGAAGTGTGTGAGTAGTTGGAAGTTCTGAAGTCAGGAGGGACTTTGAAGCTGTTTGACTTCCTTTGGGTAAACCTAGAAAGTGAAATAGTCCAGGAAGCTAGTCTCAGAGACTCTGTTAACTTGAAGCAGAGGGCAGTCAAACCCACTGAGAGGAGCACTGAACAAGCACTGTGAGAAAAGAATGAACTGATTTTTGACACTGCGAAAGAAGTTAAGGTCAGAAGAGAAATAGGGCAGAGAGGATGGTTGACAGTGAACTTAGGTGCAGGAGAAAGTTAAGACAGGCTTTGAAAGAGGATTGAGAGAAAAGAGAGGCTCTTGAATTTAATTTCTTTGTGCATTTTGACTCTACAGTTGTGCTGGCCATTGTGGGAAATGGGAAAGAATGACATAAATCTCATCCTTTAAGAACCTTCTAGTTTATTTGGGGAGACAGACTAACACATAAAGTATTTAAATGATGTTTATATAAGCATAGATACACAAACATGGGAGGACAGAGTGAATCTGTTAATGGACTAGTGGTGGTGTTAGAAACAGGAAAGAGAATTTCACTTTTAACTTTATGTACAGATTTGTGTACAGTTTGGGCCATTATGATAAAAATAGATTACTCACATACCTTTTCAGTGAATTGTATAGCTTGGTTTTGAGATAATACTCAGATTAACTGAGATCAATCTCTACTAGAGATGTGTCCCATTCCTTTCATCTGATGATTTTCTACTTTGTTACCACTTTTTGCATTCTGGTCTTGAGTATTGATTTCGTTGAAAACCTCATGTTTAAATCTAGTGCTTCAGCCTTGATCTGATAAAATATGAAGAGGCTTGAGTTACTGTGTTGGATGGGTTCTTGCTCATCCATTTAGAGTAGATTAAATTTTAAAGTAAATTATTTGGTGATCTTTTAGTTTTGGAAAAATTTATAATTTGGGTTCTTTATAGAAGAGCTTGATAATTTAGCTGCTTCCTTTTGTTATTTGTTTACTTGTTTATGAGTTAATTTAAATTCAGTTTAGTTCAGTTCAGTCGCTCAGTCATGTCTGACTCTTTGCGACCCCATGAACTACAGCATGACAGGCCTCCCTGTCCATCACCAACTCCTGGAGTTTACCCAAACTCATGTCCAGTGAGTCGGTGATGCCATCCAACCATCTCATCCTCTGTTGTCCCCTTCTCCTCCTGCCGTCAATCTTTCCCAGCATCAGGGTCTTTTCCAATGAGTCAACTCTTCGAATCAGGTGGCCAAAGTATTGGAGTTTCAGCTGTAACATCAGTCCTTCCAATGAACACCCAGGACTGATCTCCTTTAGGATGGACTGGTTGGATCTCCTTACAGTCCAAGGAACTCTTAAGAGTCTTCTCCAACAGCAGAGTTCAAAAGCATCAATTCTTCAACACTCAGCTTTCTTTATAGTCCAATTCTCACATCCATACATGACCACTGGAAAAACCATAGCCTTGACTAGATGGACCTTTGTTGGCAAAGTAATGTCTCTGCTTTTTAATATGCTGTCTAGGTTGGTCATAACTTTCCTTCCAAGGAGTAAGCGTCTTTTAGTTTCATGGCTGCAATCACCATCTGCAGTGATTTTGGAGCCCCCAAAAATAAAGCCAGCCACTGTTTCCCCATCTATTTGCCTTGAAGTGATGGGACTGATGCCATGATCTTAGTTTTCTGAATGTTGAGCTTTAAGCCAACTTTTTCACTCCCCTCTTTCAATTTCATCAAGAGGCTTTTTAGTTCTTCACTTTCTGCCATAAGGGTGGTGTCATCTGCATATCTGAGGTTATTGATATTTCTCCTGGCAATCTTGATTCCAGCTTGTGCTTCTTCCATCCCAGTGTTTCTCATGATGTACTCTGCAAATAAGTTAAATAAGCAGGGAGACAATATACAGCCTTGACGTACTCCTTTTCCTATTTGGAACCAGTCTGTTGTTCCATGTCCAGTTCTAACTGTTGCTTCCTGACCTGCATACAGGTTTCTCAAGAGGTAGGTCAGGTGGTCTGGTATTCCCATCTCTTTCAGAATTTTCCACAGTTTATATTGATCCACACAGTGGATCAAAGGCTTTGGCATAGTCAATAAAGCAGAAATAGATGTTTTTCTGGAACTCTCTTGCTTTTTCGATGATCCAGCAGATGTTGGCAGTTTGATCTCTGGTTCCTCTGCCTTTTCGAATACCAGCTTGAACATCTGGAAATTCATGGTTCACATATTGCTGAAGACTGGTTTGGAGAATTTTGAGCATTACTTTACTAGTGTGTGAGATGAGTGCAATTGTGTGGTAGTTTGAGCAGTGTTTGGCATTGCCTTTCTTTGGGATTGGATGGAACTGACCTTTTCCAGTCCTGTGGCCACTGCTGACTTTTCCAAATTTGCTGGGATATTGAGCTCAGCACTTTCACAGCCTCATCTTTCAGGATTTGAAAGAGCTCAACTGGAATTCCATCACCTCCACTGACTTTGTTCATAGTGATGCTTCCTGAAGTCCACTTGACTTTGCATTCCAGGATGTCTGGTTCTAGGTGAGTGATCACAGCATCATGATTATCTTGGTTGTGAAGAGCTTTTTTGTACAGTTCTTCTGTGTATTCTTGCCACATCTTCTTAGTATCTTCTGCTTATGTTAGGTCCATACCATTTTTGTCCTTTATTGAGCCCATCTTTGCATGACATGTTCCCTTGGTATCTGTAATTTTCTTGAAGAGATCTCTAGTCTTTCCCATTCTATTGTTTTCCTCTATTTCCTTGCATTGATTGATGAGGAAGGCTTTCTTACCTCTCCTTGCTACTCTTTGGAACTCTGCATTCAGATGCTTATATCTTCCTTTTCTCCTTTGCTTTTTGCTTCTCTTCTTTTCACAGTTATCTGTAAGGCCTCCTCAGACAGCCATTTTGCCTTTTTGCATTTCTTTTTCTTGGAGATGGTCTTGATCCATGTTTCCTGTACAATGTCACAAACCTCCGTCCATAGTTCATCAGGCACTCTGTCTATCAGATCTAGTCCCTTAAATCTATTTCTCACTTCCACTGTATAATCATAAGGGATTTGATTTAGGTCATACCTGAATGGTCTGTTGGTTTTCTTCACTTTCTTCAATTTAAGTCTGAATTTGGCAATGAGGAGTTCATGATCTGAGCCACAGTCAGCTCCTGGTCTTGTTTTTGCTGACTGTATAGAGCTTCTCCATCTTTGGCTACAAAGAATATAATCAGTCTGCCTTCTGTGTTGGCCATCTAGTGATGTCCATGTGTAGAGTCTTCTCTGGTGTTGTTGGAAGAGGGTGATTGCTATGACCAGTGTGTTCTCTTGGCAAAACTCTATTAGCCTTTGCCCTGCTTCATTCTGTACTCCAAGGTCAAATTTGCCTGTTACTCCAGGTGTTTCTTGACTTCCTACTTTTGCATTCCAGTCCCCTATAATGAAAAGGACATCTTTTTTGGGTGTTAGTTCTAAAAGGTCTTGTAGGTCTTCATAGAACCGTTCAACTTCAGCTTCTTCAGCATTACTGGTTGGGGCATAGACTTGGATTACTGTGATATTGAATGGTTTGCCTTGGAATCGAACAGAGATTATTCTGTCGTTTTTGAGATTGCATCCAAGTACTGCATTTCGGACTGTTTTGTTGACTATGATGGCTACTCCATTTCTTCTAAGGGATTCCTGCCCACAGTAGTGGATATAATGGTCATCTGAGTTAAATTCACCCATTCCAGTCCATTTTAGTTCGCTGATTCCTAGAATGTTGATATTCACTCTTGCCATCTCCTGTTTGACCACTTCCAATTTGCCTTGATTCATGGACCTAACATTCCAGGTTCCTTTGCAATATTGCTCTTTACAGCATCAGACCTTGCTTCTATCACCAGTCACATCCACAACTGGGTGTTGCTTTTGCTTTGGCTCCATCCCTTCATTCTTTCTGGAGTTATTTCTGCACTGATTTCCAGTAACATATTAGGCACCTACCGACCTGGGGAGTTCATCTTCCAGTGTCCTGTCGTTTTGCCTTTTCATACTGTTCATGGGCTTCTCAAGGCAAGATAAACTACCACTATGTATATCAGTTCAATTTTTAAAAATGTGTACATGTTAAAATGATTGAAAAAATACAGAAGTAAGCTTTCCACTCTTTGTTGCTAATCACACAATTCTGTTACTCAGAGGTGAACCACTAATTCCCAGTCTCTAATAGTCTTCCTAAGATATTCTCTGCCTATAAAGTTTACATAGGCATGTTTCCATTTTTGGATGTATAAATTTATACTCTATAGCTTTGAATCTGAATTAAGTATTTTTTTTGTGTATGTGGTGATTATCTAGTCAAGGTTCAGAGCAGAATGTAGAAACTGTTAGATATTTGAAACAGGAGAGGACTCAGTAGAAGCAGTTGGCTTTTCTAAAACTGGTCCATTAGTGGAGCCACTATCTCTGAGGCTGCCCTTGGAACTGCCACTGCCCAAATAGTCACTTGCTCTAGCAACCTAGAGAACGGAAGTTGCCATCCAGAGATTAGGGAGCTTGATCTAGAAGCTGCCAGTATATCCACTGAATACCTAGAAAGCTTCAAGAAGTTGGCTTCCTAAGCAGCAGCACTGGGCAGTTGTCACAGTATGGTGACTTCTTCCTCATTACCTCCTTCCAAATTTCATTTCACGTGCATTTTCATGCACATGCGTTTAATGGTGGAACACAGATCACCTCTAGCATCCTAGAAGCTAGGTAGAATGTAGGAAATGGTAGGTAAAATGGGTGTAAAGTATAGTTTTAAGTTTTCCAATTCCTGAAAGTAGAAATAGGTACAGTAGAGGCTGAGAGTACCAGTGAAGCCTACTCTTGTAATTAATTGCACATCAGTTACTTTTCAATAGGGATTGGATTGAATAGACCAAAAAAATTATTCTAACATTTGCTCAACTTTATGATTTTTTTTTCCTTTTTCTTCAATAGGATTGGGCCGAGCCTATGCCCTGGCTTTTGCAGAAAGAGGTGCATCAGTTGTTGGTAAGTTGATAAATTTTTCTTTTCATTTAGTGCCTAGGAACTAAAATACAGTCTTCACAAGACAGACACCTTTGTATTTACATCAAATAATTTGTCAAGGTCAAATTTTATCACCAGTTTTTTTTCTTCTGCCAGCAAAATCTTTTCCCCATTGAGGCTGATTTTTGTAACTTACTTTTTATTTATTTATTTATTCATTTTGCAACTTACTTTTTAAAGTAAACTAGAATTTGCAACTCAATAGAATTGAGAAAGATAAGCAGATGTTCATTATAAAATTCTTGCATTTGATATATTGTGGGCTGTAATTTTTTCTTGTAGCAGACTGGTAGAAGATGAATCCATGTAAGTGTAAATATATTGGTAAGGAAAGAAGTAAGTGCATTTTCGTAACTGGAAGTTTGAAATCAGGAAATCCAAAGTATGATTTTTTTTTTGTTTTTTTAATTTCTTTCATCAAAATGTTTCAAATGGGAGCTTTTATAACAGTTTACAAAATTTTAATTGAAGGGACATTTACCTGAGTTTTACTCTGGGGATTCAGTTGGAGGATGGGGTATTTGAGAACACACTCAGTGTGGGAGGTTTTAGTCATCTCAGTGGTTTGCCTGGTGTGATTGGCAGTTGGTGTGGTCATAGAAGTGGGTTTGTCTACAGCCACATCTTTGTGGGGAGTAACTAAATGGATCTTCGGTGCCAGGTAGGTATGTAGGGCAGTTGTATGCCCCAATACTTATTAATATCTTCCCTGGGCTTTGGCCTCCCAATCGCAGTTTTCTTACGGCTTACTAGGGAATACAGAGAGAGAGATTTCTCCCAATTTGTTTATGAAGACGTGTGTAACAGAAGACTTAACAAGCAGAAAGGTTCTCTAAACCAAGAAGACCTAAGCAGGATATTGATTCTTTTTCCCTCAATGTGGATGTGTAACTTATCTTTATGGAAGGAACACAGAAATCTTGGATGTTGTTTAAGGTCATAACCACAGTGTGTTAATCCAGTCTGCTTCTTGTGGCAAGAAGAAGAACACCATGTCAACACATTTGACACTGTGATATTTTGTCAGGTGTGTATAGTTCAGACCTTTTTTTTTTTTTTTTGCTAGATTGTCCCAAGAATGTGTCATGTCACAGCCTGTTTTTTCTTTACTTTCTTTAAAAAGATATTGCTATTCATTTATTAATATTTTTACTCCTAACTTTTTATTTACATCTTTGCACTCAGTTCCTCCATAAATGCTAGGGTCTCTTTTTATCTTTTGTATCTTGAAAAGGACCTGAAATATTACCTTTTGTAAAGAAAGGACTTTATTCATTGGTTCGTTTATTGTTGTAACCCTTTTTTGGGGATGGGGTGGGGTGGGGAGTGGTTGGTGTGCCTTTGAGATTGGTTGAGTAAATTTCTACTTTTTTGGTTGTGGCTGAGTTATAATCTTAGTTTATAAATTTATTTTGTAAAACCTTTTGCAGCAATATGTGTTCGTGTGGATCAGAATTCCTGTATCTATTACTTTTGAATTTGTTGAACTCAGGTTGGCCTTTTTCAATTCTAAGGAAATGATAAACAGGGATGGTGTGTCTCTTGTCATTGACCCAGGGATGGTATTGCAGCAGGTGCCTGTTAAAGTCCAAAAAGGTAGAAGGTTCGTGTTTTTGTAAAATTATTTACCAAACTTGGCTGGAGAACCAGATATAGTTTAGTTTATGTGAAAGCGCAGAATTTTTCTACCACTTGTTAGCCTGTGACCTGGCTGTGAATTCTCTAGGCTACCATGGTTTTCGTTCTTCTAACCGCCACTGCCCTGTGCTGTAGCTTTTTAAAACGTAGATGCCCTGCTTCCAGATTGTCTTACATGCACTGCCCTTTCTCCTGAGTTAATTTTGTTCTGCTCAGCATATTTTTACCCGAGGAAGCAAAAAATAGGAGACAGGAGTAAGCACATGTAGGATTTACGACAGAGTAACAAATTTGGAAAACTCAGTAGTGGCCACAGGACTGGAAAAGGTCAGTTTTCATTCCAATCCCAAAGAAAGGCAATCCCAAAGAATGCTCAAACTACCGCACAATTGTACTCACGTCACACGCTAGTAAAGTGATGCTCAAAATTCTCCAGGCCAGGCTTCAGCAATACGTGAACTGTGAACTTCCAGATGTTCAAGCTGGTTTTCGAAAAGGCAGAGGAACCAGAGATCAAATTGAAAACATTCGCTGGATCGTTGAAAAAGCAAGAGAGTTCCAGAAAAACATATATTTCTGCTTTATTGACTATGCCAAAGCCTTTAACTGTGTGGATAACAATAAACTGTGGAAAATTCTGAAAGAGATGGGAATACCAGACCACCTGACTTGCCTCTTGAGAAACCTGTATGCAGGTCAGGAAGCAACAGTTAGAACTGGACATGGAACAACAGACTGGTTCCAAATAGGAAAAGGAGTACGTGAAGGCTGTATATTGTCACCCTGCTTATTTAACTTATATGCAGAGTACATCATAAACGCTGGGTTAGATGAAGCACAAGCTGGAATCAAGATTGCCAGGAGAAATATCAATAACCTCAGATATGCAGATGACACCACCCTTATGGCAGAAAGTGAAGAAGAACTAAAAAGCCTCTTGATGACAGTGAAAGAGGAGAGTGAAAAAATTGGCTTAAAGCTCAACATTCAGAAAACTAAGATCATGGCATCTGGTCCCATCTCTTCATGGCAAATAGATTGGGAAACAGTGGAAACAGTGTCAGACTTTATTTTGGGGGGCTCCAAAATCACTGCAGATGGTGATTGCAGCCATGAAACTAAAAGACGCTTACTCCTTGGAAGGAAAGTTATGACCAACCTAGACAGCATATTAAAAAGCAGAGACATTACTTTGCCAACAAAAGTCCATCTAGTCAAGGCTATGGTTTTTCCAGTGGTCATGTATGGATGTGAGAGTTGGACTGTGGAGAAAGCTGAACACCGAAAAATTGATGCTTTTAAACTGTGGTGTTGGAGAAGACTCTTGAGAGTTCCTTGGACTGCAAGGAGATCCAACCAGTCCATCCTAAGGCAGATCAGTCCTGGGTGTTCATTGGAAGGACTGATGCTGAAGCTGAAACTCCAATACTTTGGCCACCTCGTGCAAAGAGTTGACTCATTGGAAAAGACCCTGATGCTGGGAGGGATTGGGGGCAGGAGGAGAAGGGGACGACAGAGGATGAGATGGCTGGATGGCATGACCGACTCAGTAGAGTAAACTCTGGGAGTTGGTGATGGACAGGGAGGCCTGGTGTGCTGAGATTCATGGGGTCGCAAAGAGTCAGACACGACTGAGTGACTGAACTGAACTGAGCTTGTTTGTGGTAAAATTACTGATCAGTTAGTCTTATGACTAGCTCAGAGGCCAGTAAGAAGTAAAACCTTAAGACAAAGAGTAGCTTGTTTATCATGTGAGAGAGCTTTTGGTTGGTTATGCTGAGTCAGCAAACAAATCTCCTTGGATTATGATAGTAAAGGGTAGTTTCACACTTACCTGATGCTTCACCTTCTGGTCCGTTGTCTGTCTGTTCTGTGTGTCTTAATAATTTCAGGATCCCAGCTGAAGGCGTGACTCTCATCATGGCTGTTCCCCATGGTGGTGCTTAAAGCTTCCGTTTAGAAGTGGCATGGCGCTTCTACCCACATTTCACTGGCCAAGGAAAATCACCTGGCCAAGCCCAAAGTTAAGGGTATCACTTAAGATATTCTCTAGCTTCCTGTTAATATGATTGCTATGTTTTATGTTCCATAATATCAAGCATTATGGGAGACTTAAATCTGAGTGTAAGAACTGCTAAGCCTTTGGCTGATAATTACAATAAGGGACAATTTGTTTTTGTACAGATTACATCTTTGAAGAAATGTGTGTGCATATCTGAAGAAAATGTTGGGAATGGAATAGGTCTGAGGTTTCCTCAGTTGGTGAGCCGTATCAAGTTCTCTGAATAGTAACTTTTATCCTGAGGGCTTGAACACAGAGAAGATTGAAGTGTTCCAGCAAGCAGAACCTCTTCTTTGACAGTAAGAAAGGCAAAATGCTTTCTGTTCTTGAACTGGAGGAGTAGCACTTAGGGTTAATTTAAGTTGAAGTCTTTTAAAGTAAGATCGGCACGATTTCTTTTCTGTGCTGAAGTTACATGACAACTGGTAAAGATGAGTTTTCTAAGTTCCTGTTGTCAGATGCCGGAGCCTGTGTTTTTAGCTGTTGTGTGATCCTGACAGCCAGAAGATGAACTTCAGTGTGCGAAAGTGAATTGTCTCTGAAGTTAGGTCAGGCTTTGAATCCTGGCTGTGCTGTCCAGTTACATGACTTGTCTGAATATTAGTAGCCACCTTACCTAATAACTGCCAGGATTATGGTGGAGATTAAATGACACCAAGCATTAAATTCTTTTGTAAAGGGGGAAAAAAAACAGTATTAGTGACTGCCTACCATGTCCTGGGCACTGTGCTCAGGATTATATCAAAGTGAGCTTCGGGGGCATCCCAGGTTGGAGTAATGTCATCCAGGGGAATGAAGATGAGAGATGAGAGGGGACAGGAGGTCAGATCATGTAGGACCATTTAGTTCAGAAGGACTGGCTTTTAGCCGGATTGTTTTTCTTTTTTAAATTAATTTTTATTGGAGTATAGGTGCTTTAGAGTGTCGTGTTGGTTTCTGCGGTACAGCAACCTGAGTCAGCTGTCCGTGTACATGTAGCCCCTCTCTTTTTGATTTCCTGCCAATTTAGGTCACCACAGAGCGCTAGGTAAAGTTCCTGAGCTATACAGTAGGTTCTCCTTAGTTATCTGTTTTATAGATAGTATCAATAGTGTATATATGTCAATACCAACACCCCAATTCCCATGTCACCACCTTTACCTACTTGGTGTTCATATGTTTGTATTCTATATCTGTGTCTCTATTTCTGTTTTGCAAATAAGATCGTGTACACTATTTTTCTAGATTTCTAATGAGAACCTACTTTCATGACCTGCTTTAAGGTTTAAATTGATCATTCTGCTTGCTGTCTGAGAAGTAGGTTCAGGAGGAGTAAGGATGGAAGTGGAGGAGGATGTCGAGCCTGTTGGGGTTTATTGTCATATGAACTCCTATTGTCTGTACTTATAATTTTTTGTTAAAAAAAAGAAGTGGAAGCAGAGAGATCTGTCAGGTTATTGCAATAATCTGTAAAAGAGAAGGGGTTGATTCAGACAGTTGGTAGGGATGGAGGTGGTACAAGGAGGTTAAATTCTGGATATATTTGGAAGGTAGGTATGGCAGGATTTGATTATTTGCTGATGTGGGTTGAAAAGGAGAGAGGATAGAGTGAGATGGAAAAGATTGGAGGAGGGCCAGATTCCCAGAGAGGGGACATTCCTGTAGACTTTCAGACGAGGATAGTAAGTAGGCAGTGGGACATAGGACTCTATAGTTGGGGGGACATTGAAGCTATATAAATCTATTTTCAGTTCCCAGGTGGGATTTAAAGCCAGGAGACTGGATCGGATTACCCAGGTGGTGAGTGCAGATAGACAGGAGATGGAGTCCCAGGAGGACTCAGTTGCTCATTTTCAACTTCTTCCTTTAAAGAGACCCTTGATGCCTTCTTGCCTTATCTTCTTGAGACAGATAAAGTCCCTTAAATTAAGGGGGCCTCACTTAAGATACTGCTTTCTAAACTGTTACCACATTTTGGAGGCCTTCAAATATTTAGATACATTATGGCCATTCTGGAAAAGACTTCTGATGAACTAGGGAGATGGTATCTTTCTGCCAAACAATGAAAATATAGCGGCAACACTGTGTTTTGCACTTTTTCTTTGACTGTCAGGAAGCTTAAGGGTAAACCTGACACTGTCCTCAACTAGGGTAACAACCATTTGCCTATGCTTTGAGTACGTTTCTCTTTCTCTGATGTGACATTTTCTTAATTTTTCCATTTTTTAATAGTCCTTGCACGTGCCTTTTATATTTAAGGCACTTTAAATACTTTTTGGTAGCAGTCAAGACATAAACAGAATACAGGAGGAAATCCCCACTGGGCCTACTATATCAATGAAATGATTCTTAATGCTTTTGTTTTCTATCAGAAACTTTTCAGAATGGGAGGAAAGGCATCAACATAGGAAACAGAAATGCCTGGAAGGACATCTCAAAAATGGTTAATAACAGTTACCTCTGTGATAGGACACGGGTTAGAAAGGGCTTTTTGGATCTGTAGTGTTTGAATTTCTTAAAAGCATTAAAAAAAAGTAAATAACCTCTCCAAAAAATAAGTACACTTGTAGTATAATATTGCCTTTGTCATCTTTTTATACACTTCTCAGATTACTCATTGTAAAGCATGTCACGTGCAAAATCAATGCATATAAAAGTTATTTTGATTTTGTAGATTTGGAAGCACCATTTTACTTTGGAAATAAAAGTAGTTTATAGATATGTCTTTGGTCATAGATATGACTTACTGGTGTCAAATCCTTGGATTGAATAAATATGTGAACAGGAATATGTGTAAGCACAGTTATAGAGCACTCTTCAGATACAAAGCATTGTAACATTATTACTCCTGATAATTAAGTGGGAACTTAGGAATTGCTATATAAGCAATTTCCCAGAGAGGAGAAACTAATTATACTAAGGTGAAACAGTAAAATGAAGTCTGACTTTAAGGGATCTTGAAAATTAGGCAGTGAATAATAGGGTTCTACTGCAGATTTTCAGTGGGGGAATGACTTAGCTTAAGGCTGTTGTATGGCCGTTACCCAACAACTGGCTGCTAGCAGCCTGGAATGATTACGATTGGAGGGAAAAGGCCACTGGGGAGGCACTTACAGTAGTCTGGGCATGAAATGATAGAACAGGAAAGAAATGGCAATAATTGGTTCCTCAGAAGAACTGGAAACTCCTCAGCACACACACTATCTACCTCCCACGCTCAAAGCACCAAGCCCAGTGCTGGGTACAGAGTATGAACAGAGTGAGTATTTGAAGAATCATAATGAAATGGATGTCAAGCCTTGATAGCTTGGTGGCATGTACTGTTCAGAAATGGGAGTAAAGAGAGAATACCTGGGAAATGACTTAGCCAGCAAAGTGCTGCTGAGAGGGTGGGACAGTTTGAGGAAGATGATAATCAGTTTGATCACATTTTTCCCCCCCAACACACTAAAAGTGATATATGTTGCCTCAGTTGGTTTAGCAGCCCTGATATCAGGAGACCCAAAACGTGTTTCTTGCTCTAATCTTTGGGACCAGTAATCAGGGCTGAAGAACAGCATGAGAGAACAGGAAAACCAACTTCTGAGAACCAAGCCCTGTACACAAATAGGATTGCTAAAGACAAATCCAGATTTCTCAATCTGGTTTATGTAACAAAATGTTAAAAAACAAAGTATGTAATGCTATCAAATAATATTAATGCTCTGCTGTTTCTCTTTCAACATTTCAATAAAAGAATTTATAATTTGTATATGATAAAAAATTAAAATCTTTAGAAATAAGTGACATGTACATGGGGCTTCCCTGGTGGCTCAGAATCCACCTGCTATGCAGAAGACACAGGAGACCAGGGTTCGATCCCTGGGTTAGGAAGATCCCCTGCAGGAGGGCATGACAACCCACTCCAGTATTCTTGCCTGGAGACTCCCATGGACAGAGGAGCCTGGTGGGCTACAGTCCACAGGGTTCCATAGAGTCGGACATGACTGAAGTGACAAGCATGCATGCTTCCCGCATGTACACATCTGTATGAAAAAAAGGCACCCCAAATGAAATGTTATTTAAGCAGACAAAACAGTGAACAGAAATATAAATGACAAGCCTATGAAAATAATGTAACCTTACTAGTGCTAAAATAATGGGCTATAATTTGTAATCATTTAATTGTTATACTGAAAAGAATGATAATGTCTTGTGTTGGAAGGATATGGGGAAACAGCCATTCTCACCAACTGGTTCTGTTTTCAGGCTTTGATAGCTGATAACTCAGTACTTTGTGTTTAGGTATCCATTTTCCTATTTATAGGATACTTTTATAGGCTCCAAGTGTGTTTATAATTTTCTGGATCCATATGTCCCTACTCTAGTGGTTAGTGTATAGTAAGTAGGTGTTTAATAAAAACTCAGAGTGCATTTTTAATTAAAAAAACTTACATAGTCTTTAATAGACTATCCAAGTCATTGATTTATTTAAAATTACAGAAATAGGCAAAAGATTTTACATCTTAAAAAAAAAAAAAGCTCTTCAGAGCTATAAGCTCGATTTTATATGGAGGATTTACAAATATATCACTTTTGGGGATATTTTGATGGTTTAAGCTGAAAAGACTCTATCCCTTAACTATCATAATCTTACCAATAAGTAGTAAAAATACTGTATTTTGAAGCTGTTTGTTTGAGAGAGGTTGTTTCTTCTGTATTCTCTCCAAGCAAGCATGACTTTTTTTTTTAAGTGGAAATAATTAGAATAAAAGAAACTTGTTCACAGCATTAGAGGAGCAGAGTGATATTGTGGTGGGTCCAGGTTCTTGTCTGAATTTTGCTGTTTCATACAGCCTTGGAGCCTGGAATAAGTTACCTAACTTTTCCTAAACTCTTTCCTCTTCTATAAAAATAGGAACAAGTGTTCCTGCCAAACTCCTAGAAAACTGTATGGAGCTTAAATGCAGCAATGTACAAAGTTGTGTCTTTAACAGTAGGTGGTAGGGATATTTTAAAATATTGTTATAATTGGAATATTCAGTCAGTTCAGTTCAGTTGCTCAGTCATCTCTGACTCTTTGTGACCCCATGGACTTCAGCATGCCAGGCCTCCCTATCCATTGCCAACTCCCGGAGTTTACTCAAACTCATGTCTAATTGAGTCAATGATGTCATCCAACCATCGCGTCTTCTGTCGTCCCCTTCTCCTCCAGATCTGTCTTTAACAGTAGGCAGTAGGGATATTTTAAAATATTGTTATAATTGGAATATTAGTCATATATATAAGTGATGACAGGGTCACATAGTGTAAACACATTGCTCTTTGTTTACAAGCAATCTTCTAATGTTGCTGCTGGCTAAGTCCTTCAGTGTATAATCAGTGCTTTTCTAGTTAAGATTGTAACCCCTGTGAATTAGCTCTGGAAGGGTAACTGAGTAAGGTCAGTGTCAAATTTGTCCTGTCTGAGGTGAATACTTGTCTTGAATAAATCTGTTTTGATACTGTTTCACTGCATTGATCATTGATCACAGTCATTATTTATTCAGGCTTCAATGTTTACCTTTGATTGCACTTGGAATAGTTTGCACTTGGGGGTAGTGTTTCATTTCACAATTGAACATTTCTTTATTTACTTCAGTATTGTCTTTGTCAATTTGCTTTTGAACTTTCTCTTGCTTGGGTAAAAAGGGTCTTAGAAGACTGTTAGTTATGTGTTTCAAAATCTTGATTTTTTTTATTGTTTATTTCTTGTTATTTAAGTAACTGTACTCAAATAATGAATAGTTAATAGGAATTTAGTCTTGAGAACCTTAACATTAAAAAAAAAATCTCTGAGGGATAATGTAAGCCTTTCCCCTATTATTTTTTGTCTTTGTAGCTTTTTTTATTTGCAATAAGACTGATAAGACTATATTGTTAGAAAAAATATACCTCAGTCTACATTTTGAAAAACTAATTTCCTTTAAGCACAAAAATACATTTGACTAGTTTTTCTCTGAGTCATCCCTTTATCTCCTTTTACTACTCTATCCCAGTTGCAACCCTCACCCCCAATCCCCCATAAGAGAGTTATACTTCAAAAGAAAAAAAGATCTTGTGCATTTTTTTTTTCAGGTATGATAATCATCAATTTGATCATATTAAGAGGGTTTAAATTTGAGCGTATATCTCTATGCCATTATTAATTAGTAATTTTTAAATTATTATATTCCTCACAGTTTATGCAGTAACCCAACAGAAATGATCACTTTGCAATGCAAGTTAATTCTTTGTCCCCAGTATTTGCCTTAAATTCTGTTTTTACCAAGATGTTTGGCATCGATCTATTGTGGCTCAGATGGTAGAGAATCTGCCTGCGGTGAGGGAGACCCAGGTTTGATCCCTGGGTCAGGAAGACCCCCTGGAGAAGGGAATGGCAACCCACTCCAGTATTCTTGGCTGGAGAATTCCACGGACAGAGGAGCCTGGTGGGCTACAGTCCATGGAGTCGCAAAGAGTCGGACATGACTGAGTGACTGACACATTATTTATCTTTTCATTTATTTTTGCCTGTTATTTTGTAAATTCAACCTTGAATGATTGTGTAAATTACCTTTGTTATCATATTACTTAGTTATGTTGCCTTTATATACTTTATGATACAATTAATGCATTAGTTCAGTTCAGTTCAGTTCAGTTGCTCAGTCGTGTCCGACTATTTGTGACTCCATGAATCGCAGCGCGCCAGGCCTCCCTGCCCATCACCAACTCCTGGAGTTCACTCAAACTTATGCCCATCGAATCGGTGATGCCATCCAGCCATCTCATCCTCTGTCATCCTCTTCTCCTCCTGCCCCCAATCCCTCCCAGCATCAGGGTCTTTTCCAATGAGTCAACTCTTCGCATGAGGTGGCCAAAGTATTGGAGTTTCAGCTTCAGCATCAGTCCTTCCAATGAACACCCAGCCAGAACAGATCAGTCTTTTAGGATGGACTGGTTGGATCTCCTTGCAGTCCAAGGGACTCTCAAGAGTCTTCTCCAACACCAAAGTTCAAAAGCATCAATTTTTCAGTGCTCAGCTTTCCTCACAGTCCAACTCTCACATCCAGACATTACCACATACTTAACTTTCAGTACATTATAAACTCTTTGAGGATAGGCACCATTCTTATACATCTGTAGATTTCCTTGCAAATAGTAAATGTTCAGTTAATGTTTGTATCTATATATATATAGGAAGATGTAAAAATGTAATGAAAGTCACTTAATTGTTTCCAACTCTTCGTGAATCCATGGACTGTATCTGGCTAGGCTCCTCTGTCCATGGAATTCTCCAGGCAAGAATACTGGAGTGGGTAGCCATTCCCTTCTCCAGGAGATCTTTCCAACCCTGGGATTGAAACTGTTCTCCTCCATTGCAGGCAGATTCTTTGCCATCTGAGCCACTAGGGAAACATATAAATTACATATATTTTAGTATAAATTAGTGACTGAACACATGTTAGTTGTGTGTGTAGTTTTTGACCTTTTTCAATAAATAGTTTTATTTCTTTTTTGGTAGACCATGACATATTATGTTTTACAAAAATTCACCAGTGTGAATTTAATATGCTTGTTCTTTATCACCATTGCTGTAAATGGCTTTCTTGACATGGGGAAGATGTCACATTATGTATTTAACCTTTCTTTTCTTTTTTCAGTTGTGATAAGGACTCTTAATATGAGATCTACCCTTTTAACAAATTTTTAAGTGTACAATAGAGTATTATTAACTACAGGCATTATGTTGTACAGCAGGTAAGATCTCTAGAACATTTTCATCTTGCATTATTGAAATTTTATGCCCACTGATTAGCAACTCCCCATTTTCTCCTCCTGCTAATCTCTGCAACCACTATTCTACTCTCTGATTCTATGAGTTTGACCATTTTAGGTACAATCATATAGTATTTGGCCTTCTGTGGCTGGGTTACCTTATTATCTTCAGGGTTTATCCATGTTGTTACATATCGCAAAATTTCCTTCTTTTTTTTATAGCCTAAATAATAGCACATTGGCAACTTTTTCTTTATCCATTTTGTCTGTCAATTGATATGTAGATTGTTTGCACATCTTGGCTATTGTGAATAGTGCTGCATTGAACACTGGAGTTCTGTTATCTCTTTAGTTCCTGATTTCAGTTCTTTTGAATAAATACATGGAAGTGGGATTGCCAGATCATATGACAGTTCTATTTTTAATTTTTTGTGAAGGATGTCCATACTGTTTTCCTTTGTTTACACTCTTAAAAGTGATTTTTTTTTTCTTTTCCTTTTTTTTTTTTTCTAAAAGTGGGTTGAATCAGTCTCTTGCTTCCCAAAAAAGAAGCATTGCACAGTTGAAAATTTCATGGCATGAACCTGTGTTTAAATATTTTCACTGCTTCATATCTGTATTTAAAAACAGAGAGACATGTTTTGAAAGTACATATATCATGGTGTCTTAAGAAGGATAGAAATACAGGAGGAGGGAATTAGGAAGATGACTGAAAACATATGCAAATAATGTAATTTCATTCCACCTTGTACGTTTGAGGTCTAGAACTGAATTCTTATTTGTTTATTTTTGCATTGCAGTGAATGACCTAGGAGGGGACTTCACAGGAGTTGGCAAAAGCTCCTTAGCTGCTGATAAGGTTGTTGAAGAAATAAGGAGGAAGGGTGGAAAAGCAGTGGCTAACTACGGTACAGTATTTGAGAAAATCGTACTGTTTCTTTTATTTTTCCTCAACTGATGCTGTTTCTCATGTTAATAAATCACTGAGCAAATATCTCAGCATTCCAGTGTCAATGTGAAATTAGATTTTATCTAAGGCTGCCAAAGATGTTTAGCCACAGATTTTGTATGTGAGATTTTTTTTGATGTATATTATTTCATAAGTCTAAATTTTATTCAGTTGTTTATTTAGTGTTTTTAGTAATGAGCATGTGATATAACCAGTACCTTAGTGTAAATGTGGATATGAATATGCTCTTGTGACTGCACTGGGTCTTAGTTGCAACTTGTGGGATCTCGTTTCCTGACCAGGGATTGAACCTGGGCCTCCTGCATCAGGAGCTTGAAGTCTTAGCCACTGGACCCCCAGGGAAGTCCTTACTCTTGTTCTTAAAAGCTGAAAGATCTCATATTTCTACAGAATTACATTAAATTCTTAAAAAAATTTTTTTTAATATTTCTTAAAGTAATATAGTGTAAGAAATGAAATGCCCCATTTCTGTACCCAGCTTTCATATTTCATTCTGCATAGGAAATCATTGCTATATGTAACTTTCTTATCTTTGTAAAAACTTAAGAGTCAAAAGTAGGCATTAAGAATAAAGAAAAAAATAATGAAAAACAGCAAATACAGCCTTTATGTTTGATACATTGATTCTAATAGTATTTGTTTTTTTTTTATCAATTTATTTATTTTAATTGGAAGCTAATTACTTTACAATATTGTAGTGGTTTTTGCCATACATTGATAACCATGAACAGTTGTCATACATATGACATATGCCAAACATATGACAACCATTGCCATACATTGAATCAACCATGGGTGTACATGTGTTCCCCATCCTGAACCCCACCTCCCACCTCCCTCCCCATCCCATCCCTTAGGGTCATCCTGGTGCACCAGCCCTGAGCACCCTGTCTCATGCATTGAACCTGGACTGGTGATCTCTTTCACATATGATAATATACATGTTTCAATGCTATTTTCTCAAATCCTCCCACCCTTGCCTTCTCCCACAGAGTCCAAAAGACTTTTCTATACATCTGTCTCTCTTTTGCTGTCTTGCATATAGGGTCATTGTTACCATGTTTCAAAATTCCATATATATGTGTTATTATACTGTATTGGTGTTTTTCTTTCTGACTTACTTCACCCTGTATAATAGGCTCCAGTTTCATCCACCTCACTGGAACTGATTCAAATGCATTCTTTTTAATGGCTGAGCAATATTCCATTGTGTATATATACCACAGATTTCTTATCCATTCATCTGCTGATGGACATCTAGGTTGCTTCCATGTCCTGGCAATTATAAACAGTGCTGCGATGAACACTGGGGTACACGTGTCTCTTTCAGATCTGGTTTCCTCGGTGTGTATGCCCAGCAGTGGGATTGCTGGGTCATATGGCAGTTCTATTTCCAGTTTTGTAAGGAATCTCCACAGCGTTTTCCATAGTGGCTGTACCAGTTTGCATTCCCACCAACAGTGTAAGAGGGTTCCCTCTTCTCCACACCCTCTCCAGCATTTATTGTTTGTAGACTTTTTGATAGCAGCCATTTTGACTGGCATGAGATGGTACCTCATTGTGGTTTTGATTTGCATTTCTCTGATAATGAGTGATGTTGAGCATTTTTCATGTGTTTGTTAGCCATCTGTATGTCTTCTTTGGAGAAATATCTGTTTAGTTCTTTGGCCCATTTTTTGATTGGGTCGTTTATTTTTCTGGAATTGAGCTGCAGGAGCTGTTTGTATATTTTTGAGATTAATTGTCAATTACTTTGTTTGCTATTATTTTCTCCCATTCTGAAGGCTGTCTTCACCTTGCTTATAGTTTCCTTTGTTGTGCAAAAGCTTTTAGGTTTAATTATGTCCCATTTGTTTAGTTTTGCTTTTATTTCCATTACCCTGGGAGGTGGTTCATAGAGGATCCTGCTGTGATTTATGTCGGAGAGTGTTTGCCTATGTTTTCCTCTAGGAGTTTTATGGTTTCTGGTCTTACATTTAGATCTTTAATCCATTTTGACTTTATTTTTCTGTATGGTGTTAGAAAGTGTTCTAGTTTCATTCTTTTACAAGTGGTTGACCAGTTTTCCCAGAACCACTTGTTAAAGAGATTGACTTTTCTCCATTGTGTATTCTTGCCTCCTTTGTCAAAGATAAGGTGTCCATAGGTGCGTGGATTTATCTCTGGACTTTCTATTTTGTTCCATTGGTCTATATTTCTGTCTTTGTGCCAGTACCATACTGTATTGATGACTGTAGCTTTGTAGTAGAGTCTGAAGTCAGGCAGGTTGATTCCTCTAGTTCCATTCTTCTTTCTCACGATTGCTTCGGCTATTTGAGATTTCTGGATTTCCATACAAGTTGTGAAATTATTTGTTCTAGTTCTCTGAAAAATACCGTTGGTAGCTTGATAGGGATTGCATTGAATCTATAGATTGCTTTGGGTAGTGTACTCATTTTCACTATATTGATTCTTCTGATCCAGGAACATGGTATATTTCTCCATCTATTGTGTCATTTTTTATTTCTTCATCAGTGTTTTATAGTTTTCTATATATAGGTCTTTTTTTTTTTATGTTTTCTTTTTTTTATTATTATTATTTTTTTTTCCAGTGGGTTTTGTCATACATTGATATGAATCAGCCATGGATTTACATGTATTCCCAATCCCGATCCCCCCTCCCACCTCCCTCTCCACCCGATTCCTCTGGGTCTTCCCAGTGCACCAGGCCGGAGCACTTGTCTCATGCATCCCACCTGGGCTGGTGATCTGTTTCACCATAGATAGTATACATGCTGTTCTTTTGAAACATCCCACCCTCACATTCTCCCACAAAGTTCAAAAGTCTGTTCTGTATTTCTGTGTCTCTTTTTCTGTTTTGCATACAGGGTTATCGTTATCACCTTTCTAAATTCCATATATATGTGTTAGTATGCTGTAATGTTCTTTATCTTTCTGGCTTACTTCACTCTGTATAATGGGCTCCAGCTTCATCCATCTCATTAGGACTGGTTCAAATGAATTCTTTTTAATGGCTGAGTAATATTCCATGGTGTATATGTACCACAGCTTCCTTATCCATTCATCTGCTGATGGACATCTAGGTTGCTTCCATGTCCTGGCTATTATAAACAGTGCTGCGATGAACATTGGGGTGCACGTGTCTCTTTCAGATCTGGTTTCCTCAGTGTGTATGCCCAGAAGTGGTATTGCTGGGTCATATGGCAGTTCTATTTCCAGTTTTTTAAGAAATCTCCACACTGTTTTCCATAGCGGCTGTACTAGTTTGCATTCCCACCAACAGTGTAAGAGGGTTCCCTTTTCTCCACACCCTCTCCAGCATTTATTGCTTGTAGACTTTTGGATAGCAGCCATCCTGACTGGCGTGTAATGGTACCTCACTGTGGTTTTGATTTGCATTTCTCTAATAATGAGTGATGTGGAGCATCTTTTCATGTGTTTGTTAGCCATCTGTATGTCTTCTTTGGAGAAATGTCTGTTTAGTTCTTTGGCCCATTTTTTGATTGGGTCATTTATTTTTCTGGAGTTGAGCTGCAGGAGTTGCTTGTATATTTTTGAGATTAATCCTTTGTCCGTTTCTTCATTTGCTATTATTTTCTCCCAATCTGAGGGCTGTCTTTTCACCTTACTTATAGTTTCCTTTGTAGTGCAAAAGCTTTTAAGTTTCATTAGGTCCCATTTGTTTAGTTTTGCTTTTATTTCCAATATTCTGGGAGGTGGGTCATAGAGGATCTTGCTGTGATTTATGTCGGAGAGTGTTTTGCCTATGTTCTCCTCTAGGAGTTTTATAGTTTCTGGTCTGACATTTAGATCTTTAATCCATTTTGAGTTTATTTTTGTGTATGGTGTTAGAAAGTGTTCTAGTTTCATTCTTTTACAAGTGGTTGACCAGTTTTCCCAGCACCACTTGTTAAAGAGGTTGTCTTTTTTCCATTGTATATCCTTGCCTCCTTTGTCAAAGATAAGGTGTCCATAGGTTCGTGGATTTATCTCTGGGCTTTCTATTCTGTTCCATTGGTCTATATTTCTGTCTTTGTGCCAGTACCATACTGTCTTGATGACTGTGGCTTTGTAGTAGAGTCTGAAGTCAGGCAGGTTGATTCCTCCAGTTCCATTCTTCTTTATCAAGATTATTTTGGCTATTCGAGGTTTTTTGTATTTCCATACAAATTGTGAAATTCTTTGGTCTAGTTCTGTGAAAAATACCGTTGGTAGCTTGATAGGGATTGCATTGAATCTATAGACTGCTTTGGGTAGAATAGCCATTTTGACAATATTGATTCTTCCAATCCATGAACACGGTATGTTTCTCCATCTGTTTGTGTCCTCTTTGATTTCTTTCATCAGTGTTTTATAGTTTTCTATGTATAGGTCCTTTGTTTCTTTAGGTAGATATACTCCTAAGTATTTTATTCTTTTTGTTGCAATGGTGAATGGTATTGTTTCCTTAATTTCTCTTTCTGTTTTTTCATTGTTAGTATATAGGAATGCAAGGGATTTCTGTGTGTTAATTTTATATCCTGCAACTTTACTATATTCATTGATTAGCTCTAGTAATTTTCTGGTAGAGTCTTTAGGGTTTTCTATATAGAGGATCATGTCATCTGCAAACAGCGAGAGTTTTACTTCTTCTTTTCCTATCTGGATTCCTTTTACTTCTTTTTCTGCTCTGATTGCTGTGGCCAGAACTTCCAACACTATGTTGAATAGTAGTGGTGAGAGTGGGCATCCTTGTCTTGTTCCTGATTTCAGGGGAAATGCCTTCAATTTTTCACCATTGAGGGTGATGCTTGCTGTGGGTTTGTCATATATAGCTTTTATTATGTTGAGGTATGTTCCTTCTATTCCTGCTTTTTGGAGAGTTTTAATCATAAATGAGTGTTGAATTTTGTCAAAGGCTTTCTCTGCATCTATTGAGATAATCATATGGTTTTTATCTTTCAATTTGTTAATGTGGTGTATTACATTGATTGATTTGCGGATATTAAAGAATCCTTGCATTCCTGGGATAAAGCCCACTTGGTCATGGTGTATGATTTTTTTAATATGTTGTTGGATTCTGTTTGCTAGAATTTTGTTAAGGATTTTTGCATCTATGTTCATCAGTGATATTGGCCTGTAGTTTTCTTTTTTTGTGGCATCTTTGTCTGGTTTTGGAATTAGGGTGATGGTGGCCTCATAGAATGAGTTTGGAAGCTTACCTTCATCTGCAATTTTCTGGAAGAGTTTGAGTAAGATAGGTGTTAGCTCTTCTCTAAATTTTTGGTAGAATTCGGCTGTGAAGCCATCTGGTCCTGGGCTTTTGTTTGCTGGAAGATTTTTGATGACAGTTTTGATTTCCTTGCTTGTGATGGGTCTGTTAAGATCTTCTATTTCTTCCTGGTTCAGTTTTGGAAAGTTATACTTTTCTAAGAATTTGTCCATTTCATCCAAGTTGTCCATTTTATTGGCATAGAGCTGCTGGTAGTAGTCTCTTATGATCCTTTGTATTTCAGTGTTGTCTGTTGTGATCTCTCCATTTTCATTTCTAATTTTGTTAATTTGGTTTTTCTCTCTTTGTTTCTTAATGAGTCTTGCTAATGGTTTGTCAATTTTGTTTATTTTTTCAAAAAACCAGCTTTTAGCTTTGTTGATTTTTGCTATGGTCTCTTTAGTTTCTTTTGCATTTATTTCTGCCCTGATTTTTAAGATTTCTTTCCTTCTGCTAACTCTGGGGTTCTTCATTTCTTCCTTCTCTAATTGCTTTAGGTGTAGAGTTAGGTTATTTATTTGGTTTTTTTCTTGTTTCTTGATGTAAGCCTGTAATGCTATGAACCTTCCCCTTAGCACTGCTTTTACAGTGTCCCATAGGTTTTGGGTTGTTGTGTTTTCATTTTCATTCATTTCTATACATATTTTGATTTGTTTTTTGATTTTTTCTATGATTTGTTGGTTATTCAGAAGCGTGTTATTTAGCCTCCATATGTTTGAAGTTTTAACAATTTTTTTCCTGTAATTGAGATCTAATCTTACTGCACTGTGGTCAGAAAAGATGACTGGAATGATTTCAATTTTTTTGAATTTTCCAAGACCAGATTTATGGCCCAGGATGTGATCTATTCTGGAGAAGGTTCCGTGTGCACTTGAGAAAAAGGTGACGTTGATTGTTTTGGGGTGAAATGTCCTATAGATATCAATTAGGTCTAGCTGGTCCATTGTGTCATTCAAGGTTTGTGTTTCCTTGTTAATTTTCTGTTTAGTTGATCTATCCATAGTTGTGAGTGGGGTATTAAAGTCTCCCACTATTATTGTGTTACTATTAATTTCCTCTTTCATACTCGTTAGTGTTTGCCGTACATATTGCGGTGCTCCTATGTTGGGTGCATATATATTTATAATTGTTATATCTTCTTCTTTGATTGATCCTTTGATCATTATGTAGTGTCCTTCTTTGTCTCTTTTCACATCCTTTATTTGAAAGTCTATTTTATCTGATATGAGTATTGCGACTCCTGCTTTCTTTTGGTCTCCGTTTGCATGAAATATTTTTTTCCAGCCCTTCACTTTTAGTCTGTATGTGTCTCTTGTTTTGAGGTGGGTCTCTTGTAGACAGCATATATAGGGGTCTTGTTTTTGTATCCATTCAGCCAATCTTTGTCTTTTGGTTGGGGCATTCAACCCATTTACATTTAAGGTAATTATTGATAGGTGTGGTCCTGTTGCCATTTACTTTGTTGTTTTGGGTTCACTTTTATACAACCTTTCTGTATTTCCTGTCTAGAGAAGATCCTTTAGCATTTGTTGAAGAGCTGGTTTGGTGGTGCTGAATTCTCTCAGCTTTTGCTTATCTGTAAAGCTTTTGAATTCTCCTTCATATCTGAATGAGATCCTTGCTGGATACAGTGATCTAGGTTGTAGGTTATTCTCTTTCATTACTTTCAGTACGTCCTGCCATTCCCTTCTGGCCTGGAGGGTTTCTATTGATAGGTCAGCTGTTATCCTTATGGGAATCCCTTTGTGTGTTATTTGTTGTTTTTCCCTTGCTGCTTTTAATATTTGTTCTTTGTGTTTGATCTTTGTTAATTTGATTAATATGTGTCTTGGGGTGTTTCGCCTTGGGTTTATCCTGTTTGGGACTCTCTGGGTTTCTTGGATTTGGGTGGCTATTTCCTTCCCCATTTTAGGGAAGTTTTCAGCTATTATCTCCTCGAGTATTTTCTCATGGCCTTTCTTTTTGTCTTCTTCTTCTGGAACTCCTATGATTCGAATGTTGGGGCGTTTCACAGTGTCCCAGAGGTCCCTGAGATTGTCCTCATTTCTTTTGATCCTTTTTTCTTTTTTCCTCTCTGCTTCATTTATTTCCACCATTTTATCTTCTACCTCACTTATCCTATCTTCTGCCTCCGTTATTCTACTCTTGGTTCCCTCCAAAGTGTTTTTGATCTCATTCATTGCATTATTCATTTTTAATTGACTCTTTTTTATTTCTTCTAGGTCTTTATTAAACAGTTCTTGAATCTTTTCAATCTTTGTTTCCAGGCTATTTATCTGTAACTCCATTTTGTTTTCAAGACTTTGGATCATTTTTATTATCATTATTCTAAATTCTTTTTCAGGTAGATTCCCTATCTCCTCCTCTTTTGTTTGACTTGGTGGGCATTTTTCATGTTCCTTTACCTGTTGGGTATTTCTTTGCCTTTTCATCTTGTTTAGATTGCTGTATCTGGAGTGGGCTTTCTGTATTCTGGAGGTCTGTGGTTCCTTTTTATTGTGGAGGATTAACCCAGTGGGTGGGGTTAGACGATTGGCTTGTCAAGATTTCCTGGTTAGGGGAGCTTGCGTCAGTGTTCTGGTGCGTGGAACTTGATTTCTTTTCTTTGGAGAGCAATGGAGCGCCCAGTAATGAGTTTTGAGATGGGTCTATGTGTTAGGTGTGTCCTTGGGCAGCCTGTATGTTGATGTTCAGGGCTATGTTCCTGCATTGCTGGAGAATTTGCGTGGTATGTCTTGCTCTAAAACTTATTGGCTCTTGGGTGGTGGTTGGTTTCAGTGTAGGTATGGAGGCTTTTGGACGGTCACTTATTACTTAAAGTTCCATGTGGTCAGGAGTTTTCTGGTGTTCTCAGGTTTTGGGCTTAAGTCTCCTGCCTCTGGATTTCAGTTTTCTTCTTCCTGTAGTCTCAGGACTTCTCCAACTATACAGCCCTGATAAGAAAACTTCTAGGTTAATGGCTAAAAGATTCTCCCCCGTTAGGGACACCCAGAGAGGTTCACAGAGTTACATGAAGAAGAGGAGAGGGAGGAGGGAGATAGAGATGAACAGGAGGAGAAAAAGGGGGACTCAAGAGGAGAGAGACAGATCTACGCAGCTGTCTGTTCCCAGAGTGTTCTCCGTAGCCCAGTCACCTACAAGGATTCACAGAACTGGATTGGGAAGAGAAGGGGAAAGGAGGAAATAGAGGTGTTCTGAGGTAGAAAACAGAGAGTCAAGATTGGGAGAGAATAATCTTTGGTTTAAAAATAGGGCTTCTCTTTTTTTTTTTGTAAGGTTATATTGTATTGAAAATGAAAATTAAGGAGTAGTAGAGGAGTACTAGAGGACTTTAAAAGAAATAAGAGAAAAAGAAAAATAGAAAATAGAAGAGAAAAAGCAAAGAAAAAAAAGAAAAAAAAAAAAGAAAGAAAAAGAAAAAAAAGAAAGAAAAAAAAAAGAAAAAAAAAAAGAAAAAAAAATTTTTTTTTTCCCCCTAATTAAAAAAATCGTAAAAGTCTGTGGAAATGAAAGTTAAGGAGTAATGGGGGAGTAATAGGGGATTTTAAAGGAAAATAAAAGAGAAGAAAGAAAAAAGAAAAAAAAGAAAAAAAGAAAAAAAAATAAAAAAAAAAAAAGAGAAAAAAGTAAAATTATATCTAGGAGTTTCTCTGGAGCTGTTGCGGTCAGTGTGGGTTCGGCTCAGTTTCAGATAGCTCCTCGTTCCAGCTTACACTTCTCGATATCTACAGGCCCCTCCGGTGTAGTCAGTGTTTCCTAGAGGGATTTTAATCTGTTGCACCAGTCCCTTCTGAAGCGGTTCCCTTTGTTTATTTGGCTTCTGTTTGCCGGTCTCTTCAGAGCCTCATTTCCGCCCTGACACAGGCGGGCGGAGGTGGACTCTTATTCAGGTAGCTAGTTCCGTCGCTCTGCAGGGCAGGGACGGGCTTGCGCCGCGGGGATGGGCTGGGGCTGTCGGGAGGGGCTGACGCTGCTTTCTCCGTCTGTGCTGCTCAGGCTCCCGGCTGTTCTATATGGAGCGCGCCCCGCGCTGCGCGAGGTTCCAGCCCTCGGGTGTTCCACAAAAGCTTGGAAGGAAAAGCTGCGCCCGCTCTCTGTGCCTTCCCCGTCAGAGCGGTCCAGGCAGCCAGGGGCTTGGTGGGCGCACTCTACCCAGGTGTGGCGCGCCCACTCCCTTCCGCAGACCCAGTCTCAGTTTCCGCTGGCGCCAGTCGGGCGCGCGCGCCTTCCGCCCTCCGCGTCCCCAGCCCCAGTCCCCGCCCGCGCCGGTCGGGTGCCTGCGCCCTGTGTCTCGCCGCGACCTTCCCCTCCCCCCTGCCTCCTGCCTCTGGCGGGGCTGGGCCGGTCCGCAGCCTGGGAGCTCCTCTCTGGACCCTCTCGGTCTCTTTGTTCTGCGAACGGCCGGCAGTGTGTTCGGGCCGGTTAATTTACTCTCTTTTGGTCTCCCACAGTTCAAGTTGGCAACTCACAGAAGTTCCCTCCGATTGTCCTCAGGGCACTCGGCCCGGACCCTACCCCAAGCAATGCCGCCTAAGAGCTCCCGGGTCGGATCTCCGTCCTTAGCTCTTTTGTCTCACTTTTTATCTTTTATATTTTGTCCTACCTCCTTTCGAAGACAATGGGCTGCTTTTCTGGGCACCTGATGACCTCAGCTAGCGATCCGAAGTTGTTTTGCGAAGTTTGCTCTGCGTTCAGTTATTCTTTTGATGAATTTGTAGGAGAGAAAGTGGTCTCCCCGTCCTACTCCTCCGCCATCTTGGCTCCTCCCCCCCTATATATAGGTCTTTTGTTTCTTTAGGTAGATTTATTCCTAAGTATTTTATTCTTTTCGTTGCAATGGTGAATGGAATTGTTTCCTTAATTTCTCTTTCTGTTTTCTCATTGTTAGTGTATAGGAATGCAAGGGATTTCTGTGTATTAATTTTATATCCTGCCACTTTACTATATTCATTGATTAGCTCTAGTAATTTTCTGGTGGAGTCTTTAGGGTTTTCTATGTAGGGGATCATGTCATCTGCAAACAGTGATAGTTTTACTTCTTTTCCAATATGGATTCCTTTTATTTTTTTTCTTCTCTGATTGCTGTGGCTAAAACTTCCAAAACTATGTTGAATAGTAGTGGTGAGAGTGGGCACCCTTGTCTTGTTCCTTACTTTAGGGGAAAGGCTTTCAATTTTTTACCACTGAGGATAATGTTTGCTGTGGGCTTATCATATATGGCTTTTATTATGTTGAGGTATGTTCCTTCTGTTCTTGCTTTATCATAAATGGGTTTTGATATTTGAATTTTGTCAAAAGCTTTCTCTGCATCTGTTGAGATAATCATATGGTTTTTATCTTTCAATTTGTTAATGTGGTATATCACATTGATTGATTTGTGGATATTAAAGAATCCTGGGATAAAGCCCACTTGGTCATGGTGTATGATCTTTTTAATATGTTGTTGGATTCTGTTTGCTAGAATTTTGTTACAGATTTTTGCATCTGTGTTCATCAGTGATATTGGCCTGAAATTTTCTTTTTTTGTGGCATCTTTGGTTTCGGTATTAGGGTGATGGTGGCCTCATAGAATGAGTTTGGAAGTTTACCTTCCTCTGAAATTTTGTGGAAGGGTTTGAGTAGGATAGGTGTTAGCTCTAATCTAAATTTTTGGTAGAATTCAGCTGTGAAGTCGTCTGGTCCTGGGCTTTTGTTTGCTGGAAGATTTCTGATTACATTTTCGATTTCCGTGCTTGTGATGGGTCTGTTAAGATTTTCTATTTCTTCCTGGTTCATTTTTGGAAAGTTATACTTTTCTAAGAATTTGTCCATTTCTTCCAAGTTGTCATTTTATTGGCATATAGTTGCTGATAGTAGTTTCCTATGATCCTTTGTATTTCTGTGTTGTCTGTTGTGATTTCTCCATTTTCATTTCTAATTTTGCTGATTTGATTCGTCTCCCTTTTTTTCTTGATGAGCCTGGCTAATGGTTTGTCTATTTTTTTTTATCTCCTCAAATAACCAGCTTTTAGCTTTGTTGATTTTTGCTATGGTCTCCTTTGTTTCTTTTGCATTTATTTCTGCCATAATTTTTAAGAATTCTTTCCATCTACTAACCCTGGGGTTCTTCATTTTTTCCTTTTCTAGTTGCTTTAGGTGTAGAGTTATGTTATTTGTTTGATTTTTCTCTTTTCTCTTGAGGTAAGCTTGTATTGCTATGAACCTTCCCCTTAGCACTGCTTTTACTGAATCCCATAGGTTTTGGGTTGTTGTTTTCATTTTCATTCGTTTCTATGCATATTTTGATTTCTTCTGTGATTTGTTGGTTATTCAGAAGTGTGTTGTTTAACCTCCATATGTTGGTATTTTTAATAGTTTTTTTTTTTTCCTGTAGTTGACATCTGATCTTAACTGCGTAGTGATCAGAAAAGATGATTGGAATGATTTCAGTTTTTTTGAATTTACCAAGGCTAGACTTATGGCCCAGAATGTGATCTATCCTGAAGAAGGTTTCGTGTGCACTTGAGAAAAAGGTGAAATTCATTGTTTTGGGGTGAAATTTCCTATAGATATCAATTAGGTCTAACTGGTCCATTGTATCATTTAAAATTTGTGTTTCCTTGCTAATTTTCTGTTTAGTTGATCTATCCATAGGTGTGAGTGGGGTATTAAAGTCTTCCACTATTATTGTGTTACTGTTAGTTTCCCCTTTTGTACATGTTAGCATTTGCCTTATATATTGTGATACTCCTGTGTTGGGTGCATATATATTTATAATTGTTTTATCTTCTTCTTGGATTGATCCTTCAATCATTATGTAGTGTCCTTCTTTGCCTCTTTTCACAGCCTTTATTTCAAAGTCTATTTTATCTGATATGAGTATTGCTACTCCTGCTTTTGGTCTCCATTTGCGTGAAATAGCTTTTTTCCAGCCCTTCACTTTCAGTCTGTATGTGTCCCTTGTTTTGAGGTGGATCTCTTGTAGACGGCAAGTATAGGGGTCTTGTTTTTGTATCTATTCAGCCAGTCTTTGTCTTTTGGTTGGGGCATTCAACCCATTTACATTTAAAGTAATTATTGATAAGTATGATCCCATTGCCATTTACTTTTTTGTTTTGGGTTTGAGTTTATAAACCTTTTCTGTGTTTCCTGTCTAGAGAAGATCCTTTAGCATTTGTTGAAGAGCTGGTTTGGTGGTGCTGATTTTTCTCAGCTTTTGCTTGTCTCTAAAGCTTTTGAATTCTCCTTCATGTCTGAATGAGATCCTTGCTGGGTACAGTAATCTGAGTTGTAGGTTTTTCTCTTTCATCACTTTAAGCATGTCCTGCCATTCCCTTCTGGCCTGAAGAGTTTCTATTGAAAGATCAGCTGTAATCCTTATGGGAATCCCTTTGTGTGGTGTTTGTTGTTTTTCCCTTGCTGCTTTTAATATTTGTTCCTTGTGTTTGATCTTTGTTAATTTGATTAAGAAATTGTCTTGTGGTTTTTTGCCTTGGGTTTATCCTGTTTGGGACTCTCTGAGTTTCTTGGATTTGGGTGGCTATTTCCTTCCGCATTTTAGGGAAGTTTTCAACTATTATCTCCTCAAATATTTTCTCATGGCCTTTCTTTTTGTCTTCTTCTTCTGGGACTCCTGTGATTCGAATGTTGGGGCGTTTGACATTGTCCCAGAGGTCTCTGAGGTTGTCCTCATTTCTTTTAAATATTTTTTCTTTTTTCCTCTCTGCTTCATTTATTTCCACCATTCTATCTTCCACCTCACTTATCCTACTTCTGCCTCAGTTATTCTACTGTTGGTTCGCTCCAGAGTGTTTTTGATCTGTTATTGCATTATACATTATTGATTGACTGTTTTTTTCTTTAGGTCCTTGTTAAACATTTCTTGCATCTTCTCAATCCTTGTCTCCAGGCTATTTATCTGTAACTCCATTTTGTTTTCAAGATTTTGGATCATTTTTACTATCATTATTCTGAATTCTTTTTTAGGTAGACTCCTTATCTCCTCCTCTTTTGTTTGGTTTAGCAGGCATCTATCATGTTCCTTTACCTGCTGAGTAGTTCTCTGCCTTTTCATCTTGTTTAGATTGCTGTATTTGGGGTGGCCTTTCTGTATGCTGGAAGTTTGTGGTTCCTCTTTATTGTGGAGGTTCCTCCATGTGGGTGGGGTTGGATGAGTGGCTTGTCAAGGTTTCCTGGTTAGAGAAGCTTGTGTTGGTGTTCTGGTGGGTGGAGCTGGATCTCTTTTCTCTGGAGTGCAGTCAAGTGTCCAGTAGTGAGTTTTGAAGTGTCTATGGGTTTGGTGTGACTTTGGGCTATGTCCCTGTGTTGCTGGAGAATTAGTGTGGTATGTCTTGCTCTGGAACTTGTTGGCTCTTGGGTGGGGCTTGGTTTCAGTGTAGGTATGGAGGCTTTTGGATGAACTCTTATCGATTAATGTTCCCTGGAGTCAGGAGTTTTCTGGTGTTCTCAGGTTTTGGATTTAAGCCTCCTGCCTCTGGTTTTCAGTCTTATTCTTACAGTAGTCAAGACTTCTCCATCCATACAGCACTGATGATAAAACATCTAGGTTAATGGAGAAAAGATTCTCCACAGTGAGGGATACCCAGAGAGGTTCGCAGAGTTACATGGAGAAGACAAGAGGGAGGAGGGAGATAGAGGTGACCAGGAGGAGAAGAGGAAGAATCAAAAGGGGAAAGAGCAATATAGCCAGTAATCAAATCCCTATGTGCTCTTCACAGCCTGGAACACCCAGAGAGGTTCATGGAGTTCCATAGAGAAGAGAAGACAGAGGAAGGAGATAGAGGTGACCAGGAGGAGAATAGGGGGAGTCAAAAGGAGAGAGACAGATCTAGCCAGTAATCATTTCCCTGTGTTCTTCACAGCCCAGAATACCCAAAGAGATTTCCAGAGTTGGGTAGAGAAGAGAAAGGGGAAGGAGGAGACAGAGGTGACCTGGGGGAGAAAAAGGAGAGTTGAAGGGAGAGGGCAATCCAGTCAGTAATCACAGTCCTAAGTAAAAATGGATACTGAAGATTGGATTGTTAAAGATACAAAATTGATAACAAATACCAGAAAGCAAAGATTAAAAATCTAGAGTAGAGGTTAGACTCTCAAAAATACAATATTAAAAAAAACACAAAATCACAAAAATTATAAAAAATATATATGAAATTTGCTTTAAAAATAGAGTCTCTTTTTTTTTTTGCAGGGTAATAGGTTATAAAAATGAAAATTAAATGAGTAATAAAGGAGTTAAAAATAAAAAATGATTTAAAATTTAAAAATGATAATAGTAAAATATATCTAGAAATTTCTCTGGAGCTGTTGCGGGCAGTGTGGGGTCAGTTCAGTTTCAGATGGTTCCTCCTTCCAGCTTATACTTCTCAGGGTCTATAGGCCCCTTCCAGTGTCAGTGCTAACTACAGGGTTTTAATCTGTTGCACCTGTTACTTCCAAAGCAGTTCCATCTGTTTATTTTGGCTTCCTCTGTTTGCAAGTCCCTTCAGTGTCTAATTTCCACCCTGACACAGAGGGGCGAAGGTGGTCACTTATTTAGGCTCACTTGCTCAGTCGTGCTGCGGGGAGGGAGGAGCACTGCAGACAAACATCCCTGGCGTGTGCGGGGAGTGCTCGCAGTGTCTGGGCCACATTGGGTTTGCCCCCGCTCAGGGCGTGTGTGCTTTCCTGGTCTACACTGCTCAGGCTCCAGGTTGCTCTGCGGGGGAGCTGTCTAAAGCGGGCCCTGGGTTGCGTGCACTTCCCCGGTCTAAGCCACTCAGGTTCAGGTTATCGGGTACTCCACGAAGGCACACTCTGTTGGGCATGCGTTTTGTGCCCTTCGCAGGTCCGAGCAGCTCAGGCGACCAGGTGCTTGGCAAGAGCACTCTCCCCAGGTGTGCGGTGCATCTTATCACGTCCCGTCCCAGCCGCTCGGTTTCCTGGGCGCGCAGCGGGAGCGCTGTCTCAGGTGTGCCCTGTGTCTCCTCTGGGGAGCCGATCTCTGGCTGTGACCCTCCTGATGGATGTCAACTGTCCAGGAGCCCAGGAAGACTTGGTTAACAACTGGGAGCCTGCTTGCAGTTTGGTAGAGGATGCCGTCTCTGGGGCCAAGGTTGCCCTTTTCTGGCTCTGGCTGTCACCTGCCTCTCTGCCTCTGGCAGGGAATGGGCCGGTCTACAGCAGGCTAGCTCTCCTCTGGTATTCTCTCAGTCCTTTGTTCTGTGAGCGGGCTGGCAGTGCCTTAGCTTAGAGCTTTTTGCGGAAAAGTTCTCTCTCTCTCTCTCTGGCTATCCCACAGTTTGGGTTGCTTTCTCACGTTAGCCCCCTCAGATTGTCCTCAGGGCATTCAGGCCCGGTCCTTACCCTAAGCAATGCAGCCTGTGCCCCCCTGTTCAGTACCCGCTTGCTGGCGGCGGATGCGAGCGTCTGGGCTACTTCTCTGCTGGGAGTTGTGGTTAGGCACGTAATCTGTGGGTTTTATTTATTTGTTTATTTATTTTACCTCCTGATTATGTTGCCCTCTGAAATTCCAAAACTCCCCACAGACCCACCGATGAGAGGGTTTCCTGGTGTTTGGAAACTTCTCCTTTTTCACGACTCCCTCCCTGGGACAGTTCTCTGTCCCTAACTCTTTTGTCTCTCTTTTTATCTTTTATATTTTGTCCTACCTCCTTTCGAAGACAGTGGGCTGCCTTTCTGGGTGCCTGGTGTCCTCTGCCAGCGTTCAGAGGTTGTTTTGTGGAATTTGCTCACCGTTCAAATGATCTTTCGATGAATTTGTGGGGGAGAAAGTGGTCTCCCTGTCCTATTCCTCTGCCATCTTAGGACTGCCTGATTCTAATAGTATTTGTAAGGTATCTTCTTGAATAGATTTACTTTTAAAAAGCTAGTGTTTAGTGACTTTTCTGCAAATTAGCTTGCTTTTGTGGGCCAGGGAGAAAATTAAATTGCCTGTGACTTTATTTTGAAATTTTAGAGGGAAGAAGATGGGATATGATTTGTTTTGTGTACTCAAAGGAATAATGAGACAGATACTTTAGTATCTTATTTCTTTCTTGAGAGTCTAGAAAAGTGTTCTCACCTTTGGAAAAAAATTCTGGGGTTTTAGAACCTAATTTTTAAAGATGAAAATTTCAGACTCTCCTCTCTGCCCCTCAGTTTTGATATGCAAAGTATATTAGTCAGGATTCAGTCAGGAAAACAGAAGCCCCTCTTGGTTTTCCCAGAGTGAAGGGTTTTATACAGAGTTAGAGACTTAGCATCGGAAGGTCTGGGCTGGCGCATGTCAGTGAGACTGTAGGAGACCATCTCAGCCTGTGGCAGGTGGTTCTCAAGAGCCTGCCTGCATGTGCTGCCAATGTCAGGTCTGCAGCCTGCTCATGAGACTGCCTGCCCCTGCAGTCTCCTACTTTTCTACCTTTTAAGTGACTATCTCTTTTTGGAAGACCTAACTCAGGACTGTATGGGCCTCAGAGAAGGGCCCTGGCTCCTCCTGTGACTGTAGAGAAAGTAGAAAGAGACACTGGTGATGTTGAATTGACAGCTGACCATTTGACACACAGCTGTGGTGATATCAGCCCTTCTCCTGGGCTGATTAGCAGGAAATAACAAGGCCATCGTATTTCATTGAGCTTTGCTTTTTATGGTTAGTATATTATAAAAATGGACTTCCTTGGTGGCTCAGTGGTAAAGAATCCACCTGCAATGCATGAGACATGGGATGGATACCTGGGTCGGGAAGATGCCATGGAGGAGGAAATGGCAACCCACTCCAGTTTTCTTGGCTGGGAAATCTCATGGACAGAGGAGCCTGGTGGGCTGCTGTCCATGGGGTTTCAAGAGTCGGACACAACTTAGCAACTAAGCAACAACATTACAAAACAATAGGTTTGTTTTCCAAATGTAGTCATATAGACTTGACCATGCTTTTTCAAATTAAATACACTCCTCTTTCCCTCCCTCTCAAATTCTCATTTGCATCCTTAAGGAGAAGTCCTATGTGACAACTTAAAATTCAATAGAAATGAAATAATAATCAATTTGTCGTGCTAGCCACATTTCAAGTGCCCAGTAGCCGCATGTGGTTCATGGCTACTGTATTAGACAGTGCAGAAATAGGGACATTTTCATTTTCATAAGACAAAATTCTATTAGACAGTGCTGTCTTTGATATTATTTGTCAAATGCTTGTTATTTACCCAGCTCCTCTTTCTTTTTTTTTTTTGTAGGTTAAAGAATTGTCTTAGGGACTAGATTTCTTTTGTAACGTAGATCATCTATATTTTAGTTTGTTAGGTGCCTACAATGTAAATGTATTTTTCCTGGAAATGAATTCTGTTGAATGAATTGTATCTGTCATGTACTCTGATCCACAGAATTTAGAAGTCATTTGTGAGGATTATTGCTAAAGTTTTGCCCTAATTTCCCTTTCCTTCAGATTCAGTGGAAGAAGGAGAGAAGATTGTGAAGACAGCACTGGATGCTTTTGGAAGAATAGGTAGTGTCTCTTTGCATCTATGGTACTTACAGAGCAGCTTCTACCTTTCTAATGAATTATTTTTTATTTTACTTTTGTTTGCTAAAAGCTCTTTCTTGGTAATCAAATTTTTAGATTTGTTTTAAAATTTAATTTTTTAACAAATCCTAATCTTATTCCACAAAGCGCTCTAGGTGACAGTTTGTATGCATGTATGTATTGAATTGGTTGGTTTTTTTTTGTATTTTAAAGGTCTTTAGAAAAACTTAAAAGCATTCTCTAAGTTTCCTTTTTATAGTAATTTAATCATATCGCCAATATATAAAAAGACATATATAATATACAATAATTTACATGATTATATAATTATACTTATTTAATAACTATTAAAGATATTATAATAATTTAATCATACCCCCAATGTACATATTGGGGGTATGATTATATACGTATATCAGAAAGAAAGAAAGAACGAATGAAAGAATGAAAGAGAAGTCGCTCAGTCGTGTCCAGCTCTTTGTGACCCCATGGGCTATAGCCTACCAGGCTCCTCCATCCGTGGGATTTTCCAGGCATGTATAGCAGAGGTATGATTAAATTATTATAATGCTTATTTAACAGTTACTAAGTAATTATAACTATGGGCTTCCCTGGTGATTCAGATGGTAAAGCATCTGCCTGCAATGCAGATTGGGTTCAATCCCTGAGTCAGAAAGATGCCCTGGAGAAGGGAATGGCAACCAGTACAGTATTCTTGCCTGGAGATTCCATGGACAGAGGACCCTGGTGGGCTACAGTCCATGCAGTCACAAAGGGTCAGACACAACTGGTCAACTAACACTAATTTTATTTAATAGTTATTAAATAATTCTAATTATATAATAGTTATATAAAATAATATATATATATATATATATTTTAATTATTTTTGACTGCACTGGATGTTAGATGTGGCTCATGGGGTCTTCTTTGTGGCATGTGGACTTCACAGTTGCAGTGAGTGGGATCTAGTTTTCTAGCCAGAGATTGAACCTGGGCTTCCTGCATTGCAAGTGCTTAGGCAGGCGCCCCGGTGGGACAGACGTCTGGGGAAGGCGGGCCACGGGCACCGGGGACTCTTCCCAGGCTCCGCCCCCGTTGCCCCGCCCACCCGCGGACCCGGCGCTAGGGGCCCTGTGGGCCCCGGATGTGCCCTTGGGGCGCAGAGAGGGCTCGCGCCGAGCTGCTGCCTGAGCTGCTACCCGGGTTCCCCTCCAGCCTGCTGGCCCAACGTGGCCCTGCGCGTCCCTTGGCTCTCCACTCCCTGCTCGAGCATCTCGGGCCGAGGCACCGTGGAGAGGGGCTCTCCTGTTGAACAGACGTTTCCCGTGTTCCAAATTTATAAATTATAAAATGTATATAATTTTATAAAGTTAAATCCTAAATTTTATATTTAGAAAATAAAAAATCAGTATTTTGGCAATAGAGGACTCAGTGGAATATTTTGGATAATTATAATTATCCAGATTAAAGTGATTCTGTATCTTGCAAATTAAGATGAATTATATAAAAGTTCATTTTTAAGAAGTATTTCAATATATTGTTTAATTGTCATAATTTAATCCCATACATTGTAACAGGTTATTGCATTACTGGAGGAAAAGCCCAACATGTTTCTAGTCAGAAAAAATGTTGATTTTTATAGTTTTAATGTGTTCACGCTCCCTTTTTTTTTGGTCTACCATGTGTATTTTTTCTAGCTATATTTGGTTGAGTTTGTGAGAGACATGTTCACATATTGTCTGACACAGGGATGGAAGCCCTAAAGGTTTGAAGTCATGAAATGAAGATAGCCACAAGATGGTGGTTGAACGTTAAAAACAATCCCTTTCTTTTTATAGTGAGGATGCAATTGTGTATTCATATAGGCTATCAGTTTCTGATTCTAATGGTTTCCTTTCTGGGCTTTTGACTTTTCATTGGCAAGGAAAATTTTTTTAAACTTTTAACTTTCCCTGTGAATTTTGAAGTTGCCTGAGGGATGGCTTATGGTTACTGCTGAGTTCTAAGAACTTAAGTTATGTGACTGCTAATTCTGTAAATAAGTTCATAGAATTTTGGCAGAAGGTAGAGATGGAAAAATCTAAAAAAATTTTAGATATGCAGGTTTGAAAGGAAGGCACTAATATAATGTGATTCTTATGCTTTTGTGAATCAGATTTTTTTTGCTATAGGTATAAAATTTTGTTTTGCTAGCACTTGTTGCTTATTTTATCTACTGTTCCATGGGGAGAAAAACACTTTTGAAAGAAATGTGAGTTTTAAGCAAATGCAAATTAATATGCTTGCTTTTATATATGTGACTTGGATGTTTTATATTGCAGATATTGTGATCAACAATGCTGGGTGAGTATTTCTTTTTTCATTTCCAATAAAGTAATGTATTTGCAAAGTTTTTTTTTTTTTTTTTAGTATTTCTCATGTTTCTCATCTCAACAAATATGTCAATTTTTAGGATTCTGAGGGACCGTTCATTTAGTAGAATAAGTGATGGAGACTGGGGTAAGATGTTTTAATATTCTCTATGGAACATACTTATCCATTTAGCTGTCTAATACTTGATGTACTTACACACTTAAGGAAAATCTTGCTTCTACCTATTCTTTCTACTAATGTAAGTGATGAATAAGCTTTATGACTAAAAATGATGAACATTTTGGGAGTAACCTTTTTTTAAACCTTCGAAAAATTTAAAAAAATTAAAATCTTTTGGTGAAAGTTATCTAAAAGGTTTTTGTGCTTTTCATCTTTTTTTTTGTTTGTTTCTGAGAGATTGTCAGCATTTTCTTGCAGTATTTTTAACAGCTTTTTATGTGTTTGTCTGGCTGTATAATTGTTATTTCAACAGCAAGAGAAGGCTGTGGAAGAGTGAGGCACTAAAAATGATGGAAATCTGAGAACTGTGTGAGAAAAGTCTAGATATTATTTTGAAACTTCTAATAAGTAGGAAAATTTTTCATTAGGAATGTCATGTTGGAAAAATTGAGTTTAGATAGTGAACAGTCGCTGTTATGAAATATTTTTCCATATTTGCTCTTTTTTGCCCTTAGTTCATTAACTACCAGAACTAAAACAATCTGAGACAGTGGCAGACGTAGTAACTGAGGTGAATTATGTTGTTGTTTATAGAGTGTTTCTGGGAAAGATTATCAGAAGTCTTTTTGGAAGAAGCAAGCTATCTCTGTGACATAGAATTAAGCAAAGACAGGCTTTTAGTTTTCTCTTCCCTTGTAATGACTGAGTAAAAGAGAAGCTGAGAAAGATAAGTTTTGTTGGCAAAGGAGACTTACCTTGGTGCTTTGCTTTGAGCTCTGATGGGGCTGCAGTGGCTTCATCAGGATAAAATTAAATCTAGAGTTGTCTATCTGAATCATCCTCCAAGTTTTTTGTTCATTAGATTGCCATTTCTAAAAGCAGGCATCTCTTTCTCTCTTTTTCCCACTTTGCCTTTCCCTATTTCCTCCATCTCTTCCACTCCTCCCCCCAACTCTTAACTCACTTAGTAAACCCTGGTAAAAGTAGGGATTAAGGGATATTATGAACATTTTATAAACATTTCTTGATGATAAAGTGGATGATTTTTGATTATGCTTTAATTGATGTTTATATTGAGTCCCAATTACACATGTAGATTTCTTGGGTATTTGTATTAATGAATTTTTATATAAAATAGGCATATATTAAAGATGACATTATATTTAGATGTGTGTACAGGCATCATATTTAGATGGCATTGTATTTGTGATAAAGTTGCAATAATCTAATTATAATTTATAGGCAAAATAGATACGAATTATTGATTGGATATATAATTGGGACTAAAGCAAAAATGATTACTCCGAGTACAATGTTAACAGTAGTTGGAATGCTAGGTATAAAAAAGAACATCTTTGTATAAGTAAATCATTGCTAATGTTGATTCTGAGATAGGTCTATCTAATTTTTTACAACATTCATGATAAAAATTTCTTGTTTTAGATATAATCCAGAGAGTTCATTTGCGGGGCTCATTCCTGGTGACCCGGGCAGCATGGGATCACATGAAGAAACAGAACTTTGGAAGGTAGAGTTGTATGTGGGTGTCAAGGGAGATTAGAGATGTTGTATGTGTGTTCTTGTGTATAGAGGAGAAGAATTGCTTTGATATGGAAAAATACACCTCCAGATATGCACAGGCTTTTTAAATATAGTTTTGGCACATGCTTCCCCATTAAATTGGCGTCAGTCATGGATCAGCTGAGCTGGACAAGTTTGTATTTCTTTTTACCTCCTACTTTTCATTATTAATGATTTTCCTGCCATTCTCAGATATTTTAGCAGTACAAACATTGAGGATTCAGCTCTGCTTTATTCTCTAACTAAAATATCATTTTGTGTGTCCAGTGACCAACTGGGGAGAGATGAGTAGTTGTTTTCTACCAGCTGGCATTGCTCAGACATGAGTTAGTCTTTATTGACCAGAAATAGAAGGACCCTTACAGTTGCATCTGTGTGACTCAGATGTGGCAGACCTAGTAAGTGGCTCCGTGTACTCTAATGTAAAGGCTATTCTTATTTTTTTTTAAGGCTATTCTTATTAACTTAGGGTTCACATACATCTACTAGAAGTAAATTGCTTGCGATGTATTTTCTTATTGGAGAGTTCTGGTGTATCCTGATATTAGCAGTTTCTGAAAGTAGATGGTATGATTTACTTTACTTGTTCTACTAAGTAGAGTAAGAAAGATTAGGTCAGATTTTCAGATGGTATTGTTTTAATATGAGGCATTTAATATTATCCAGACAGGGAAAGGGGCAAAATGATGAGGACTAAAGAATTAGGATTTCAGGATCTAATATTTCTTACTAAGATTTTGACTTGTCAATGGCAGTTTATTTTTTGTTTGTAAATACTTACTGTTGTTTTCAGAGATAATGAATATATATTTTTACACTTGAATTCATTTGTTCCTAACCAAGGATCCTTTTTTTTTTTTTTTCAGGGATTCTTTTTAAAACAATAAAATCTTATAGTTGAATTTTGAGAGATTACTTTTGTTATTAATTTAGGTATATGAATTATGACTTTAAGAACCTAAGGCCAGTATACAGAGTTTCTTTTGACAGGTATAATAGTAATGAAAAAGAAAAAA
This sequence comes from Cervus elaphus, assembly GCF_910594005.1. NCBI lineage: Eukaryota > Metazoa > Chordata > Mammalia > Artiodactyla > Cervidae > Cervus > Cervus elaphus. The sequence goes on along the minus strand of NC_057823.1, from coordinate 36,112,281 downwards.
AGTGCTTAGAGTCGCAACATTATTAAAACATAGAAAAGATTGAGAGATTGATTTTTCTTTTTAGAATCATCATGACTTCATCAGCTTCAGGAATATATGGGAACTTTGGCCAAGCAAATTATTGTGCTGCAAAACTGGGTCTTCTGGGCCTTTCAAATTGTCTTGCAGTGGAAGGCAAGAAAAACAACATTCATTGTAACACTATTGCCCCTACTGCTGGATCACGGATGACCCAAACCATTTTGCCTGAACGTAAGTTTAAATTTTTCAGTGCTGTTCTCCACATATCTGTGTGGAGTGAACTTTGCCAAAGTGTTTAATTTTTTGAGTAACTAAAAAATTTCCTTACAATTTAAAAAAGCATGATGTGTAATTTACATTAATTATATAAAATTTAGGAAAGCACAAACAGGAAAAGTAAAGAAATGACCCATAATTCTAACACACTGAGGTAAATTTTCTCTTTGTGTAGGTGGACATATGTATTTTTTTAACAGAATGAAGTAAATGCATTCTTACTGTTTCATAATAATTATTTTTAAAAATTAATGTAAAAATTAACAGATTATTTTTTAAAAGGATTTATAGAAGAATTGATCAGATAGTAAAGAGAGTGCTCATGTACTCCTCCCACACAGTTACCTGCATTTTTAACATCCTACATCAGTGTGCTACATTTGTTACAACTGATGAACCAGTACTTATCCCTTCTTATTGGGTTGGCCAAAAAGTAATTGTTTCGGTTTTTCTATACCATCTGATGGAGAAACCAGAGTGAACTTCTTGGCCAACCCAATATAACCTACAGTTCATAGTTTACTTTAGGGCTCATTCTTTAAGTTATCCAATCACATGGGTTTTCACAAATGTGTAATGTTATGTACCCACCATCACAGATCATACAGAACGGTTTCACTTCCTGGAAAATCCCCTGTGTTCCATCTCTTCATCCCACTCTTCTTTCTCCCCAGTGTCTGAGACGATTGAAGCTAGTTTCTTTTTATCATTGAATAATATTACATGGTATGGAGGTGCCTCAGTTTGTTTATTCATTCACCTATCAAGGAATATTTTGATTATTTCCAATTTTTGACAATTATGAGTAAAGCTTCTGTGAACATTCATGTGCAGGTTTTTGTGTGGGTGAAGTTTTCAACTCATTTTGTTAAATATTAAGGAGGATAATTGCTGGATTGTATGGTAAGTCTCGCTTAGTAAGAAATTTTCAAGCGTCTTCCAAAATGACTGTATCATGCATTATTGCCACTGGCTGTCTGTAAAATATCTTGTTGCTCCACATCTTGCCAGTATTTATTATTGTTAGTCTTTTGCGTTTTAGTTCTTCTAATAGGTATGTAGGTATTTCATTGTTTTAATTTTCAGTTCCCTAATGACACATGATGTACATTTTTCCCTGTGCTTCTTTGCCATTTATTTGTCTTTTTTGTTGATGTATCTGTTCATATCTTTCGCTCATTTTTAAATTGGACTCTGTGTTTTCTTATTGTTGAGTTGTAAGAGTTCCCTGCAGATTTTGGAAACAAGTTCTTAATCATATAAGTGTTTTGCAAAATATTTTTTCCTAATCTGTAACATGTTTTTTAAATTCTCTTAATCTCTTTCACTTTTGAAGCATGATTTCACTGCTACAGAATTCTGGGTTGGTAATTTTTTTCTTTCAGCCCTTGAAATATTTCACTCCACTCTTCTATTGCTAACATGGTTTTTGAAGGAGAGTTTGACATAATTCTTTTCTTGTTTCTTTATGCATAAGGCATATTTTCCCCCTCTATTTCTCCAAGATTTTCTCCTTGTTTTTCTGCAGTTTGAATATAGTATGCATAATAATAGGTGTAGATTTTTGGCTATATGCTACTTGATATCCTCTGATCTTCCTGGCTCTATGGTTGGTATCTGTCATTAATTTTGGAAAATTCTCAGACATCAGTGCTTCAACTATTTCTTCTTCCTTTTTTTTTTTCTTTTTTCCTTCCATTTCTGGTATTCTCATTATGTGCCTCTTTATCTTTTATAATTATACAATACCACAGTTCTTTGATATTCTGTTCCCCTTCTTTTTTTTCATTCTTTTTTCTCTCTGTGTTTCATTTCAGTTTGGGAAGTTTCTGTTAACATACATTCAGGCTTACTGATTCTTCTTTTCATTTTAGAGTGTTACATTGTTTTTTAGCCTTTCCTTTTGATTTTTTTCCAAAGCATTTCCTTCTGTCTGCTTATAAGTCATCTGTTCTTACAAATTGCCCACTTTTTCCCCTTAGAGCCCTCAACATGTTAATTACAGTTATTTTAAATTCCTGGTTTGATAATTCCAAAATCTCTGCTATATTTGAGGCTATATCTCTGGTTTGTTGTTCTGTTTGTTTTGTTTTTTGGCTGCACTGTGTGGCGTGTGGGATCTTGGTTCCCTAATCAGGGACTGAACTCTTGCCTTCTGTCGTGAAAGTGCGGAATCTTAACCCCTGAACTGCCAGGGAAGTCTCTTGCGGCTGGTTCTCATGCTTGCTTTATCCCTTCAGCCTGTACTTTTCTTGTCTTTTAGCAGGCTTTGAAATTGTTGTTGAAAACTGAACATGACATGTTGAGGGAGTAGATAGAAAATGTGGTGTATTGAACTTGATTGTGAGGTTTTACGTTTGTCTGGCCAGAACTTAGATTGTGTTTATTGGTTGCTGTAGATGTTGGTGTCAGAAACTACATTTTCCTCTCTGTCCTTGTTTTTGGGTACCCTGTTGTCTTTGGGTTTCCTTAGATACTCTTTGTTAAAGAGTGTGTATGTTTGCCACACTCTCAGTTGTAATCTGCTGTTGTTATACTGGAGCCCTGCTGAAGTGACTGTAAGTGAATGGGAGGGAGTGTGCTCTCTAGTATAATTACATCTCCACTTTTTTAGAAGATCAGAGCCCCTTTACGCTGACTCTTAGAAGAGCTTCTTAGCCTTTCCCCCACCCCCCTTATTTGAGACAGGAGACTAGAGGGGCTTCACTTGTCTAATTGAAGCTCTGGTAATTTCCCTTAAGGATAGGCCTTTGTTAAGGAGAACAGAGCATATTTCAAAATGGGCATATTTCTGGGCATATCTCAAAATGATTTTATTTTATTGACTTATTTTTTACCCTCTCCCATTTTCTCTGTGATATTTCAAAGCAAATCTCAGGCATTACTTCTCACCTAATATATACTTGGAAGTGTGTCTCTCCAACAGATATGGACATTATAACCACAATGCCAATATCCTACTAAAATAATTCATTAACATTGTCTAATACTAAGTTTATATTAAAGCTTCCTAGTTACCTAAAAAGTATCTTTGTAGAGTTAGTTCATTCTACAAGGACCTAAACAAAGGCATTTTGTTTCTGTGAGTGTCTGTGTGTGTGTGTGCGCTCAGTCACTCAGTCCTGTCTGACCCTTTGTGACCCCATGGACTGTAGCCCACCAGGCTCCTCTGTCCTTGGAATTTTCTAGGCAAGAGTCCTGAAGTGGGTTGACATTTCCTACTCCAGGGAATCTTCCTGACCCAAGGATAGAGCCCACGTCTCTTATGTCTCCAGCATTGGCAGGCAGATCTTTTTAGAGTTGGTTTAGATCCCCAAGGATCTAAACAGAGCCCATAGGCAAAAATTTGTTACTGTATCTCTTGTTTCATTTAACATAATAACATAATAGTTCATTCTCCTTTTTAAAAAAGTGCCAATTATTTGTTGAAGGAACTACCAGTTCACCTATTCTATAGACTGTTCCTCATTCTTGATTTGAATTGCCCTTGCTCTTCTCTCAAAAATCAGCTGATCACAAATGTGTAAGTCTGTTTCTGGATTCTCTGTTCTGTTGTATTGATCTCTGGGCCTATACCGTGATGTTTTGATTACTGTAGTTTTAGAGTAAGTCTTGAAATCAGGTAATGGGAGTCTGCCAACTTTATTTTTTGAAAACATGAAACAAATTTTTAAATTAAAAAATTTAAATGTATGATCAAGAGCCGATGCTGATTTCAGTCAGTTCAGTTCAGTTCAGTCGCTCAGTCGTGTCTGACTCTTTGCAACTCCATGGACTGCAGCATGCCAGGTATCCCTGTCCATCACCAACTCCCAGAGTTTACCCAAACTCATGTCCATTGAGTCAGTGATGCCATCCAACCATCTCATCCTCTGTCATCCCCTTCTTCTCCCACCTTCAATCTTTCCCACCTCCCACCTTCAATCTTCAATAAATGCTGATTTGTTTGGTTATATAATAAGCAAAATACTTGACTGGTGTAAAACTGTGTGTAGTTTCTGATACTCCTGGCTTTAACATATGTTTTAAAAAGAAAGTATCTATAATACTTTAAAAGTAGCTTCTGTGAAACAGTACAAAACAATTGATGAGTGAAATTATTTTAAAATTAGCTGCTTCATGGAATGAAAGTGAAAGTGAAAGTTGCTCTGTTGTGTCCGGCTCTTTGCGACCCCATGGATTATACAGTCCATGGAATTCTCCAGGCCAGAATACTGGAGTGGGTACCCTTTTCCTTCTCCAGGGGATCTTCCCAACCCAGGGATCGAATCCAGGTCTCCTGCATTGCAGGTGGATTCTTTACCAGCTGAGCCATAAGGGAAGCCCAAGAATACTGGAATGGGTAGCCTATCCCTTCATGGAATACAAATGCTTATTCACAGTACCATTTTACTTTCTGCATTTGAGCTACCATTTGTTTTAGATCTTGCTGGCTTTTTCTAAGAGCTGTGCCTAACCAGTTTGCTTTGGTGTTGAATAGTTATTTGTACCTGAGATCTAATTTTTTTCCTTTTCCTTGTCAACATGGCCATTTAAAAAAGTCCTTTATTTTAAAGACTCTCTATACTCTCATATCTTATTGAAGGAATTCTTGTTAAAGAACTAGATTATATGAAGAAGAGATACAATTCACTTTTTTCTCCCTTTTAAGTATGTGTGTGTGTATATATATATATATATATATATATATATATATATGCATATGCACACAATAGCTACATACATATGCATAACAGCTTAGGTTACTGGTAAGAAATAAAGAATCAAATGTAATCACAGTCATGAACTTGCTGCTCAACCCAAGAACTGAAGCATTACTTGCATCTAACTTTATACTTTCTATTCCTCTGCTTCATGCCAAGAGATGACCACTATTTAGATTTTTATGCTTATCATTTCTTTGCTAGATTTCTACCTTGGTCACTTTTTGCCATCATCTGTAGACTTTCTTGGGAAAGCAGCAAGTCTTTAAGAAAATATTGAAAACTATAGCTTTTAAATTCGCTTTCCTTTGAGAATGTAATTTCCATTAATTTGGACAGGTCTGTACCTCTAGAGAAGTTAAGTCAATGTTTAATGTAGTGTCTTTACGTCCACCAAACTCTACTGAAAGATACTGGGAGAATAAGATCTACTTTAGACAAATAGCTTAATCTTTCTAGACCTGTTTTCTCTTCTGTAAAAGAAGAGAATTATTGTAGGTCATTTTTAAAAGACACTTTAGATTCTAAATTTTTGTTATTTTAAATTTTGATATTGATTACTTTTTTATAGTGTAGAAAAAGCCGAAAATTTATTTTGCCTCAGTGTTTTTTCTTCTCTTCTGAAATATTCACTTACAGGCTATCAAAGGAATTATTTGTTAGAGAACCAGGTGTTCTGAGTAGTGTGTGGAGACGTCTGTAATTTCATTTTCCCCTTTGAGATATATTTGATCAATGGAAAGTCACATATGAAACTTACATGTTTATTGCATGAAATGAGACATAATCTTAGAATGAATACCCATGAACTTTCAAGTTGTATTAGTTATTTGCTGCTTTGTAATACATTACTTCAAGTTTTGTGGATTAAAACAAGTATATATTCTCTCACAGTTTCTGGGATCAGGAATACCATAAAGTGAAAGGTTTTTAGAGCTGCTCTTTCATTTACAGGGACTGTAAATGTCATCTGTGTCACTTCAAAATGTAAAACTGTATTTTGTCATTTCACAATTAAAATTTACATTTATTTGATTCTTTAAAGTTTATAAGCTGTGTTAACAAATTACATCTCCTTTGAACCTTGGGACAGCTTGGTAGAATGGGCAGGCAGAGCATTTTGACGACCATCTTGCAGATGCCAACACACGCCCTTGAGAGTTGAGTGATGTTCTCAGTGCCCTAAGTTGCCTCTGTGGCAGGGCCGGCAGTAAAATACAGATGTTCATGCTCCTTGTGTAGTACATTTCTGCCTGCTAAGTTGCTCACAGAAGGTATGCAACAGGAAGATATTTCCTATACTTTGTGACTCATCAGTAATGGCTGCACGGTTCATTTTACATCATTATCTTACTGTCATGACACTTGTCAAGGCTCTTTTATAGTTTTCTAGCTCCTGGGAGAGCAAAATAGTTTTGTGAATAGCTGGTATCTAAGTTCCTTATGCTGTGTATGCCTTTGCTCACCAGTCTTTGCTGAGACAGCTTTAACTTGTCTTCTAAACAGAACGTTACTGACCTTGGAAAGGTATGTCTGATGCTTTCTGTGTTAGAAACCTGAAAGTCTCCATTGGGATGAAAAGATTCTTCTAAAAGCCTTGGATGTTAATACTAATTAATTTTGTATATTTGGTTTTTTTCTTATTTAAAAAGTCTCTGAATCTATAATTTATAAGTAAGGAATTTTTGGAAAGTAAAATAATTGATTGAATATGTATATATTCCTGTTTGTAAGGGTTTCCTTTACTATATATTTCAGATCTTCTGGAAGCCCTAAAGCCGGATTATGTGGCACCCCTGGTCCTTTGGCTTTGCCATGAGAGTTGTGAAGAAAATGGTGGCTTGTTTGAGGTATTCTGCACCTTTCTGTTTTCTCCCAAAGCAATATTTGTTTAATAAAATATAAAAAAAAATTCAAAAATTCATATTTTTCAATTGTTTATGCCTGTAAAAATCTATATCAGTTGATACCACTTACGTGTTTTTTTTTAATATTGTGTCTGTGTTATAATTAAGGAACAAGTATGACTTATATCCTTTTTTGAGAAGGTAACAGCAACTTGTAAATTCTGTTTTTCCCTAGTTATTTATTTCTGATATTATTGTCCGATGAAAGATTGTGATGGGTATGATGCATTTAGTCATACAGAAAATATTATTTTTTTGATATTGAGATATTGAGTAGTTTTGATATTGAGATATTGAGTAGTAAAGTGAAAGGGTAGAACTGATGGTTTAAGGTCAGCCAAGTTGTATTTTGATTTCTTGCTCTGGTAATTGCTGACTCTCTGGAGTAGTGTACAGATTAATCTCCCTGAGTTTAGTTTTCTTGGGGTTTTGCTGTGAGAACTGGAAATCATATTTTTAAACTCTTAGTATACATAGCAGTCACTCTTTGATTTTAACTATTATATCAGTATAGCAGGAATTCAGTCTGGGTATGATAGATCAGTAAACACAACTTATTAGTTGTATTGACTTTAAAAAGAAACTTTTCTATTTTTCCCTGTTGCAAAGCTTTATAAATGTTATAAAAAGAAAAACCACACATAACCACACCATCCAGTGAGATCCAGTTTTCATTTTATAGTCAAAATCCCTTCAGATTTCTTTATGCTGCTACATAAATAAATAAATAAATATATATATGTGTGTGTGTGTGTGTGTGTGTGTATATATATTTATTTTATTTTATTTTATTTTTTTTTGGCTGTGCCTGCAGCGTATAGGATCTTAGTTCCCTGACCAGGGATTGACCCCATGCCCCCTGCATTGGGAGTGCAATGTCTTAACCACTGGCCTGCAGAGAAGTCCCTGTATTTTTGAGTCCTCATTTGAGTTTGATCTTTTTTTTCTTTTCTAGCCTGAACTGTTATGTTTTCGGCCATCCTCCTTTGTTTGATTCTCTGTGGTAATATAATAATAAACCTATTGTATATGGAAATACATGACTCCAAAACTATATCTTGGTAGCAGAGTAACCTGGCTCAGTTTGAAATTAATGATATATTAGTCTGATTTATTTGAATAAAAAGCTGTTTCACTTACTAGTGAAAAGCAGTCTATACAGGTCTAAGCAGAGGTAGGTACCTCCACTCTCTTAATCACAGTCACAATTGATTGTGAATTGTGAAAATTAAAGGTGGAAAGAACCTTATGGCTCTAGGTTTATAGAAGATGAGATTTAATAATATGAAGCCATGTGGAGCTCCAAATTTGGCCTGTGTGTCTTAATATCTTATTAAGGGAGTTTTAAAAATCTATTTGTCTTTTACGTTTATATTTGTTATTAATTCTGTGAACAAAAATGTCTGCTTTTTTTTTTTAGAAAACTTCAAATATGCAGGGGAATGTATAGAAGAAAATAAAATCTTCCACATTACTACTATCCAGAGATTATTCCTATTCATATTTTTATGTATATTCTCTCCCAGTCTTTTATTAGATGTGCATTTTACACGAGTAGTCTCTTTTTTTAGATATGCATTTTACACACACACTCATTCATACACAGATAATTAGGATAATGCTAAGTGAAGTTTCGTATGTTATTGCTTTATTTTACTACATTGTGGACATTTTTAGCAAGGGACACTGGGTATGCAAAATTGAGTACAAAATACAGTAAGAGAGGTGTGTAATATCCTGACTTAAACCTCGAACATAAGTTGCCACTTCTTTTGCAAAGTTTTGATAAATATCTAGAATGGCAGAGATTTTTTGGGTCAATTGGAGCTATTGTTTCTTAGCATCTGAGACGAATTTGCAGCTTGTGGCTTCACTCCCCAAATATGTTAAAAGATGATGTTTTTCCTGCCATCAATGCCATGCCACTGACAGCATCAAGGCTGATTGGCCTATTAAGATATATATGAAGGAAAGGGTGATTAAAAGCCACACTCTTGAACCTACAGCCACTGAGAAGTGTGTTGTTTGCTGATAATATCTTCCTCTCTCATATGCATTGGAACACTGTAGTTGTGGTGTTTGAAGATAGGACAAAAAGATTTTCTTCCATCAGACATTTTCTTCTGAGGATTTCCTTGAATGACTTTTGGAAAAAAATACCATCTTTCTGCATGGTGATTAATGTATTTGGTCATTTGTCTTATCTATATATAAAGGTGTTTCATTAAAATGACTATGTAGTTCATTAAGTCAAATGCTGGTTTTGTTTTTTGTTACTTTTTATTTATTTGTTTTTATTCATTAAGTCTTTGTAGAGGGACATGTATTTCAAGTGATGCGCTGGGCACATTTGGTTTTTATATTGTTTAACCTTCATGGTTACCTCATGAAGAGTGTATTATTATCCTAATTTTACATAAGTGGAATCTTGGGTATAGGGAAGTCAAATAGTTTGACCAGGATCGTGCTGCTAGTCAATAGAAGAACCGGTATCACCCCTTACAGAGTCATGCTTACTACGTATGTTACTACTGTCGGTGCTGCTTAAGTTTTCTGCTTTGATAGCATAAATAGTGCAAAGGCATGTGGGCCAGTGGGCTTTAGTAGATCTGTAGGTTTAGTAGATTTAGCGTTTTTAGTAGATTTAGCATTTTTTTCATCCACTGTCATCTAGCATTCCGATACTCTTAAATAGCTGTCTGTTTTTGTTTTTTTTTTTAATTTTGAAAATTCTATTAGTAGTTCCACATTAGATGGTATAACTTTTCCCCCCCTCTTTTTGGTAGGTTGGAGCAGGATGGATTGGAAAATGTAAGTGTCTTTTGATTTTTGTTTTGCTATACATTATTTCCATTTTTTTAAACCTGTATATCCAGTTAGAGCTGTCAAATGTCTAACCGTGGGATCTAGTGCACGCATAATCAGACTCAAACATTGTTATAGCAAACACGTCTTCTAAATAAAGGAAGTTGTCGTGCACGCCTGTGCCATGTTCAGGGATGTTTTCAGTTTTTTTCCTGTTGGCAGTCCTTATTCAGTATTTGTCCTGTCTTCTTCAGAGCTGGCTGTTTCTTCAGACAGCACAGTACCTATATTGATGTTTGTCTGTCCCTGTCTCTGACATACCCTACATGGTTGTTCAGCAGAGGAGTGAGTGGGTGGGAGAGCATTTGTTGAAAAGTTGGGAGAAGCTGTGTCCTAGATGGCTCAACTGGCAGGTTCTCTACTTCTCTCATGGACTCTTTTCTTCCTTGGAGCTATTCTTCTTCAGCCCAATAGTAAATTCGTCTGGCTTCAACCCTTTCTTCCCCCAGTTCTTAAATGCTGTGAGCTCCAAACTGGATAATTACTTTATGGCATTTTAAAAAATGTTGTGAACATACCAGTATCCCAGTTCAAGTTTTCAGTTGGATGTTGGTATCAAAATTAATTGAATTATTTAATAGTCTGCCATTAGTGGATGACACTGTTACAGTAGAGTAATATTAATGATCTCTCCAGTTATGAAGTAACATTCAAACGTTTTTAAGTATCTTGTGATATCTTTAAGAAAGAAAGGGTAGGTATTGCAATAAAAGCCATATGTGGAACTTTATCAGTAGGAAATCTCTAGAGACTTCTGTCATTCCCCAAGACAAATCTTCACTTTAGTCGTCGTCAAAATCTGACGATTATGTTAAAATAAGGTTATTAGTGATTATTTATTTCTGAGGCCTTTTAAAAAAGAAACAATGTTAAAAATCTTGGAACTTATGCAGCAATGATGATTTTTGTGAATCTGGGCAATCAAGTTGACTTCCCCTGGATAGAGAGGAAGAGCAAAAGGAGGAAAAGGGAGAATTATTTGGGGCTGTCTGATACATTAATTTGATTATATGGAGTCTTTGACCTGTTACCATTTCAGTTTGCTATCCAGCAATGCTCTTTTCTGTTCTGTTACCTTGAAGTGGAGTATCTAAGTTATCTCTGGTGATGAAGTCAGTTTTTCTGTGTGATTATATATAATTTAACTTCTTCTGATTCAGTAATTCATCCTACCTTCAGTAGTATCTGGCATAGTCAGAGGAGAAAGAGGTTTTTTGCTTCAGCTTTAAATATTTAAAAAAAGAAATTTAATACTGTCTTAATGGGTTTGAAGAATAAAATGCCATTTAAGGCTTGTCGTAAAAGTCTTTAGAAGTTAGAATCTTTTTTCCAAATTCCATCTTGCTTGAAGTTAAAAAAAAAATTAATCGGACTCATGAATTCTACTTTCTGTCTATGTGTTCAGCATCTCAGTTTTGTTTCTATAACCAGTACGATGGGAGCGAAGCCTTGGAGCCCTTGTGAGACAGAAGACTCAGCCAATGACTCCTGAGGCAGTGAAGGCTAACTGGACAAAGGTCTGTGATTTCGATAATGCCACCAAGCCTCGGAGTATTCAAGGTAAAGAAGTGAGTTCAGTCCTGCCTGGGGAATCAGAGGCAATAAAGCATTCTCTTCTCCTATGGAACTATCTTCTTAACGGTGCTAACTTAGATGCTCGAGTCATCCACAGTACATTTTCTGCTCCAGTAGGTATTAGAACTCTCCAATTTCAGATACGTATGTTACTTCCTCAGTTTATCAATTTTCTTTTTTTTTTGTCCTGTTACGTTTTTTTTTTCCAAGCCTCTTTTTATTTATTTTAAAAATATGAGCATCCAGTGGTCTTTTTATTTATTTATAATTGCACTGGATCTTCTTGCTTTTGCATGGGCTTTCTCTAGCTGCAGAGAGCCGGGACTGGCTACTCTTTGTTGCAGTGCGGGGACTTCTCATTGCAGTGGCTTCTTTTGTTTCAGAACACAGGCTCTAGAGCAGGTGGGTTTCAGTAGTTGCAGCACACAGGCTCAGTAGTTGTGGCTTGTGGGCCCTAGAGCACAAGGGCTTCAGGAGGTGTGGCATGCGAGCTTAGTTGCCCCTTGGTATGTGGACTCTTCCTGGATCAAGTATCAAACCCATGTCACCTGCATTAGCTGGCAGATTCTTATTACCTGCGCCACCAGGGAACTCTAGTTTTTCCAGTTTTCTTATGATCCTAGTTTTTCCGTACATGTGTGTGTGATTGGGGGGTGGTAGAAAGTGTTTACCCATTTGTGCTCGATGCGTCTATTCCCCATCTGATGGTTGATTTCAGTCTTGCCATATCTAATCACATGCTCCTTATCTGACTTGATTTTTTTTTTTTAATTTCCTCAAAAGTTTATTTAGGTCTATTTTATTTAGGCTTACGGCTTTTCTATCTGGTGAATAGATTTTGCTTTGTTTTAGCACTTTGTCCTTGTTACTGTTTCTCTGCCTTTCTAAGATATTCCTTACTCCTTTTATCACCTCTGCTAATCTCAAGGCTTCTTCAGAAAAACTCAAGCCCTAGATGTTCAACAAAATCTTCCCAGATATTCTGGGTTTCATGGATCTCTCTCTTAGCTGAACTCTTCTGCTTGAGCGTCTAATCACTACTGCTTTCCACTACTTTTTTTCATAAGTAGGTGGTTTCTTAACTGGAGAGTTCCTTTGGAGGCAGAGACTATATCTTGTGTGTCCTTCTTTTGTATTTGGTGCTAGGGTAGTGCTGAACTCATAGAAAGCATTTAGTAAATGCTTGTTATCGTGAGTTATTGAATCGTCTATGATATGCCACAGGAAATGACCAATAAAAATTATATTGTTTTTTCTAGTATAACTCATGTATGTTTATAGTATATGAAATTTAAAGGACCTGTCTAGGAAAGATAATGAATTGAAATTATTTTACAGGAAGATTATTTTTCCCCCAGCATTATATTTAATGTTTTTTTTTTTTATTTATTTTTTTTTTTTTATTTTTTTTAATTTTTTTATTAGTTGGAGGTATATTTAATGTTAAATAGAAGAATATATCTGAAAAATGACTAGCCTGTTATTTTCCTTTTTATCCTAATGACGCTTCCCTGTCTGCTGGTATACTTGCTGAAATTTTTGTTATGCTTTTCTCAATCAGGGTATGATTATTATGTCATTAGAAGTATCATTTTCTGTATTCTTTTTTTTTTAGTATTTGAGGTAAGTTTAGTCTATGAATAGCAATCACCTATCAATGAAAATGATGAAAAGGAAAAAGGAAGAAATATCTTAAAAAAACTTTTCTCAGATGTCAGAATTCCACTTCATTGGCTTAAAAGTATTAGACTAATTCTTTGCCAGTTGCTTCATTTGCTCTTATTTTCTCCCACTCTGAAGGCTGTCTTTTCACCTTACTTATAGTTTCTTTCATTGTACAAAAGTTTTTAAGTTTAATTAGGTCCCATTTGTTTATTTTTGCTTTTATTTCCATTACTCTGGGAGGTGGGTCATAGAGGATCTTGCTGTGATTTATGTCAGAGAGTGTTTTGCCTGTGTTTTCCTCTAGGAGTTTTATAGTTAATCTCAAAAATATACAAACAACTCATGCAGCTCATTACCAGAAAAATAAACGACCCAATCAAAAAATGGGCCAAAGAACTAAACAGACATTTCTCCAAAGAAGACATACAGATGGCTAACAAACACATGGAAAAATGCTCAACATCACTCATTATCAGAGAAATGCAAATCAAAACCACAATGAGGTACCATCTCACGCCGGTCAGAATGGCTGCTATCAAAAAGTCTACAAGCAATAAATGCTGGAGAGGGTGTGGAGAAAAGGGAACCCTCTTACACTGTTGGTGGGAATGCAAACTAGTACAGCCACTATGGAGAACAGTGTGGAGATTCCTTTAAAAACTGGAAATAGAACTGCCATATGACCCAGCAATCCCACTGCTGGGCATTCACACTAAGGAAACCAGATCTGAAAGAGACACGTGTACCTCAGTGTTTACTGCAGCACTATTTGCAATAGCTAGGACATGGAAGCAACCTAGATGCCCATCAGCAGATGAATGGATAAGAAGGCTGTGGTACATATACACCATGGAATATTATTCATCTATTAAAAAGAACACATTTGGATCAGTTCTAATGAGGTAGATGAAACAGAGCCTATTATACAGAGTGAAGTAAGTCAGAAAGGAAAACACCAATACAGTATATTAGCACATATATATGGAATTTAGAAAGATGGTAATGACAACTCTATATGCGAGACAACAAAAGAGACGTAGATATAAAGAACAGACTTTTGAGCTCTGTGGGAGAAGGCGAGGGTGGGTTGATTTGAGAGAATAGCATTGAAACATGTATATTACCATACGTGAAATAGATGACCAGTCCCAGTTTGATGCATGAAACAGGGCACTCAAAGCCGGTGCACTGGGACAACCCAGAGGGATGGGATGGGGGGAGGTGGGAGGGAGGTTTGGGATAGGGGACACATGTACACCTGTGGCTGATTCATATCAATGTATGGCAAAAATCACCACAATATTGTACAGTAATTAGCCTCCAATTAAAATAGATAAATTAATTTAAAAAGTATTAGACTAATGTAAAGAAAAAGCTAACTAATGAATTATATGCTTATAAATGAAAAGATACCCCTAGTATTTGAAGTACAGCTAGGGAAAAAAACCTTACATTGTTTGTAAAATCGAGACTTTCCAAGCACCCATATCAGTGTTCTCATTTTACAGATGATGGAACTGAATTCCAGAAAAGTTGAATAAGTGGGCCGCACTTTCTCAGTGTTTGAGCCAAGAGTTAATTCAGATGGTCTGTCTGTGAGTTCAGTACTGTCAGTCTGTACCAAGGTTGTTGTTGTTTAGTCGTGGAGTTGCATCCGGCTCCAGGAGAGGCTCCTCTGTCCATGGGATTTCCCAGGCAAGAACACTGAAGTGCGTTGCCATTTCCTTCTCCACTTCCTGACTCAGGGATCTTACCTGCATCTCCTGCCTTGGCAGGCGGGTTCTTTACCACTGTGCCACCAGGGAAGCCCTGATGCTTTCAGTTAAATGGCCTCCTATCTAGGCAGCAACCCAAATGGGGTGGTAAGAGAAGCATTAGTAGGCAAGAAACCTCTCCGCTAGCTTTCCCAGGAATGGCAAAAACCCCTGGTCATCTCACATTCTGTAGTCTAGGTACCATTTTTGTCTGAGTTTAGGAGGAGGCCCATATATCTAAGGTTTGTTAGGAAGGTCCAAGAGCTTTTGGAATCTTAGGGCACATGTGGATGCTCCTTGAGTCTCTTATTAACCTTTTAGATCTCAGAATAGCAGCTTCTGAACTCTCTCTGGAGTCATTGGTCATAATGGGTGGTTTTCTATGGAAGAATTTTCAGTAATATTTTCTGAGGTTACCTGTATAGGGGCCTGGGGGGTAATCTTGACTGTTGCATCCTGGAGGCGGGGTGGTGATGGTGGGGAAAGAAGGGAAGTTAACTTTCCCTCCACTAGCTTGGAATTGTACGTCTGTGGACAAGGGTCCCACTTTACAGAATTGTAAAATTGCTCAGAGACTTTGCAAAACTCCAAGCCTGCTTAGAATCTTAACGTGAAGAGTCTATGGAAACACCCAGTTATCTTTCGTCTGCTCAGTCTTTCACATGTTTTTCCTGTAATAATAGCCTGACATCATATAGTCAGTTCATGAACACAAGTGAAGTTTCTGTAGGAGGTTTGCTGGATATTACAGGCGTGATTATCTAAAGCATTGTAGTTTTTCTCAGTCACATCTGTAACAAATGCATTGTGTGTGTGTGTGTGGAAATAGCTTATATTTATTTGGATTTTACCAGGGGAACATTAGCTCTTTATGACTCTTGAAAGATGATACTTTTGTGATCTTTATGTAATAGGTTTACCAAAGCACCCTTTCTTATTTAAATTCCAGTAATCCTAAAGAGAAAATTCAGTTTGTGCATCTTTAGTTATCCTGCAGTTGAGGGACTTGAATTTCATGACTGAAAAGTTTTTTCAGTATAAATGAAATATAGTTCTATATAAGAAAAATCTGGAAGTTTGTCATGTATGTCACTTTTTTTTTTTTTTCGGTATACCACTATTTAAATGGCAGTGTGCAATAATTGGCTAGATGTTTCACATGTGCAAATGTTTTTCCCATACCTTAGAGGGAGTGGTATTTTTAAATTTATTTTTAATTGGAGGACAGTTGCTTTATAATGTATTGGTTTCTGCTATACAACAACGTGAATCAGCTCTAAGTATACATATATCCCCTCCCTCTGGAGCCTCTCTTCCACCTTCCCTCTCCCTGGACCCCTTCCCTCCCTGTCATCACAGAGAAGCAAGCTGAGTTCCTTGTGCTATGTAGCAGCTTCCCACTAACTTGTCTGTTTCACACAGGGCTAGCGTATATATGTCGATGCTACTCTCTCGTTTCGTCCCCTAGCCTTCCCCTGTTGTGTCCACAAGTCCATTCTCTATGTCTACATCTCCATTCCTGTCCTGCAAATAGGTTCATCAGTACTGTTTTCCTAGATTCCATATATATGCATTCATATATGATATTTGGGCTTCCCAGGGGGCACTAGTGGTAAAGAACCTGTCTGCCAGTGCAGGAGATGTAAGAGACGTGGGTTTGATCCCTGAGTTGGGAAGATCCCCTGGAGGAGGCCATGGCAAACCTCTTCAGTACTCTTGCTTGGAGAATCCCATGGACAGAGAAGTCTGGTGGGCTCCAGTTCATAAGGTCGCAAAGAGTCAGACATGACTGAAGTGACTTAGCACTACACATATGATATTTACTTTTCTCTTTCTGACTTACCTTACTCTGTGTAACAGGCTCTAGGTTCATCGACCTTGGAGTGATTTTTTAAAAATTAATTTTTGTTGGAGTATAGTTGATTTACAATGTTGTGTTAGTGTACAGCAAAGTGAATCAGTTATACATATACATGTATCCACTCTTTTTTGGGTTCATCTCCCATTTAGTCATTATGGAGTACTGAGTAGAATTCCCTGTGCTAACAGTAGGTACTTATTAGATATGTGTTTTATGTGTAGCCGTGTATATATATCAATTACAGTTTCCCAATTTATCCCTTCCCCTCTCCTCTTCTCCCTTGGTCACATCGGTTTGTTTGCTACACCTCTAACTCTGTTTTATAAATAAGTTCATTTGTACCATTTTTTTTAGATTCTATATATAAGTGATATCACAGGTATTTGTCTTTCTCATTCTGACTTACTTCACTCAGTATGACAATCTCTGGGTCCACCCATGTCTTTATTTAACATGATTTCAGTTCTTTCTATGGCTGAGTAATATTCTATTATATATGTATACCACATCTTTATCCATTCATCCATCGATGGATAAAAGGCATTATTATTATTATTATTTATTATCCTTTTTTTTTTTCTAGAGTCCATTGGCAGTATAGTTGAAGCTCTAAATAAAATAAATTCAGGTGAAGGAGTTTCAGCAAATCAGACCAGTCATGCAGCATCAGCAGCCTCATCTGGATTTGTAAGTGGAGGAGAAAACCTAAAACTCTGACTTCTCTAAAGATTTCTTCTTTTCTTTCCTTTTTTCTTTCTCTTTTCTTTCATGCAAAAAGTGGTTTTCCAAGCTATTAATTTATTGTTAAATAGGAAAGATAAATGACTGTAAAACTTTATAAAACATGTACTAAATATGTATAAAATTTGAATGGAATTAAGGTTAAAATATTAAATGTAACTTTTACCTACTCTTCTTCAGTGTGTCTTCTGTTTTTTGGAGCATTTTGATAATCATACTTTCGTCACTTTCTAACTTTTTAGAAAAGGATATTTAGTTTAGTGCCTCTTTTGAGTCATGTCTTTTAAGAGAAAGCATTGACAGATTGTATTTTGGAAATATGTCAACATGGCTGCAAGTAAAAAAGTCTCCCACTGTGTCAGAAAGTCTAATAGAAGTCTGGTTATAGCTCTTGTGAAGTTTGCTGATTAACTATCTCTGGTGCGTCTCCTTTTTTTTTTTTTAATTGTAGTGCATAAATAAGAAATAAATCATTTGACACATTCAGTTGTGGTGTTTTGTGACTCACGGCAGGCATAGTGATAAAATAAACAATCTAATTTTAACCCTGAGAATATGATCAGTTTATAAATGTGATTTTACTCTGTTGGCCCACTTTTTGGTTAAGGGCCAGATAGAAAATATTTCAGGCTAGATGGACCACACACCGTTTCTGACACATAATCGTATTTTTCTTTTGTTAGACCACTCTTAGAAGATGTAAAAAATCATTCTTAAGTCTCATCTGTTGTTTGTTGACTCCTGCTTAAAATGAAAGTGATCAAAAATTGGACATCATTCTTTTATAACCTATATGCTTCACAAATTAGCTAGGCAGGTCATCACTAAGTAGAAAAATATAATATCCAGTTAGATAAAGAACAGTTCTGGGTAACAACTTAAGGTAAAAATCTAATTTTAACTCAAACTATTATGAGGGAGTCTAATTTATAATAAGCACTAAGCAGCGTTTTGCTCATCTGTTTATACTGACTTTTATATAATAGAGCTTACAGAGCCATTCACTATTCCTATTTATAATAAATTTGTTATTTTTTAATAATTTTGAGTAGCTAACAATCACTGAATTAATAGGGTTTTCCATCATCAGAGACAGGAAGGTTGAGAATGAGATATCCTATCTGTTAGCAAGAAGCAGGCAATAAAAAAGTACTTATTTGTAAATGAAGTCTTTTTCCACATGTTTTTAATTGTCTTTATTTAAAAATCAAATGTAATGAAACATATTCCATTCAAATTCACTAAAATACCATTCTATTTACAAAACTAAATATGTAACAGTTAATAGTTTTGAAAAGTTAACAATTTAAAGATTTGATAAGAATATCAGTGAAAAAATGATTTTCTACAATTGGTCCACAGGCTGGAGCTATTGGGCATAAACTTCCTCCATCTTATGCTTCTTATGCGGAACTGGACACTATTATGTATGCCCTTGGAGTGGGAGCATCAGTCAAGGAACCAAAAGATATGAAGTTTATTTATGAAGGGAGTTCTGATTTCTCCTGTTTGCCAACCTTCGGAGTTATTCTTGCTCAGAAATCTGTAATGGGTGGAGGATTAGCAGAGATTCCTGGGCTTTCAATCAACTTGGCAAAGGTATGCATAATAAGAAATCTTTGTTTTTCTGTTTCTTTAAATATGATTGGTAAATGTCACATTAGTGTGTGTGTGGTGTATTAATGCAACAGTATGTACTGGTTGATTCAGGAATAAAGATTTAACATGTCTTTTGATTTTTCTTTTTGAGAACAGAAGTGTAGGCAGCTGAAAAGGCAAGCAAAAAGAAGAAAACAACAATTGTGTACAGTCCTGCAACCTTGGCATAATGTTATTAATTCTCTCTGTGTCATTAGTTGCTATTTGACCAAGAGTAAATAGCTTCTCTAAGCTTCAGTTTCCTTATATGTAAGTTCCGTATGATAATCGTTACCTGATCATAGTGATGAAGGAGCAAGAGGAAAGAGTATATGAAACGGAGAGAACAGGTGAAAAAGGCCCAAGGCAGGTGCATACTTAGCTTATTTTTAGAACAGCAGGGAGGTCAATACAGCTAGCTATAAATAAGCAAGGGGGCAGTGATAGGAGAAGAGGGCCTTGTAGTCACTTGAGAATTTCAGCTCACTCTGATTAATATGAGAGGCCATTTGTAGTGCTTTGAACAGAGGAATGATATGATCTGGCTATGTTCACTCACAGTCTCATTTTTACTTCTCTATAGAGAATAGATTATATGGGGGCCAAGCATGGAAGCAGGGAAACCAGTTTGGAGTCTATTATAGTAATTCTAGCACAAGGCTTGATGTACATGAAAAGAAAGAGGGGTCAAGGATGAAGGTTTTTGGTCTGGTTAACTGGGATGATGTATATGCATATATATCTATATATGATTTATAATTAATTATATGCAATATATTTATGTACAGTAGTTACATATGACGTATTACTATGTATAATAAAATAAATGTTTACTTTAAGGTGGGGATGATTAGGAGTTGGTTTTGGTGGAGATACAAAGTGGGCAGTTGAATATATGAGTTTAGAGGTTGGGGGATGGTCCTCCTAGGATTCTTAGCGTTTAAGTGAGATTTAAAGACATGAAACTATGTGAAATCACCAGTGTATGAATATAGGTAGAGAAAATCCTGAATTTGGGAATCCTGTGGTGAATTGAGGTTTAAAAGATGAGGAGAAGTTAATAAGAGAGACTGGGAAGGAATGAATGAAAAGGAAGGAATGGGAGGAATGAGACTGGGAAGGAAAGAGAGACTGGGAAGAAAGAGACTGGGTGAGGTATGAGGAATGTCAGGAGAATGTGGTATTTGAGAAGCAGAGTGAATAAGGTGTTTCAAGGAGGAAGGAGCAAACAATTGTGAGAAGGTTTCTGAGGTGGGATATATTTTATTTCTTGAAGTAAGGTTCAGGTCATAGACCCAGTTGATAACTGTTGAATCGTAGACCCTTTAACTGATTTCTGTGATTTTGATTGATTGGAGAACCCATTTACTAGAGAATCATTAGTTCACTGCTTCTCTGAGTCCATGAGAATCTACACTTATTTTATTATTTGATGAAGTTGGGAGGGAGGCAAGAAATAGATGCCAAGAAGTGTGTTGTTTCAGTCATTCTCCCATGGCATTTGTTGCATACAGTTTTCCTGTTTGGATAATGTGCTTGTAAACAATTAAAGCTGATATTTCAGAATTCTTCCATGGAGTTGAAAGGAATTGGACATCATGAATGGTATTCAAAATCTGTGACTGGAAATGATAGCCATCTTGGGATTTGAATCCCAGTCTTCCCAACCTTGAGTTTCCAGACATGATATTGAGGCCATCCTTCATTTGTCCTCTCATCACTATCCTCCTCCCCATTCTGTTTCCTTTCTGGGTTCTGAGGAAGACTGGGAATTAAACTGTCCCATAGCAGTGGAGTGTGGTCATTTGGATATGTGGTCAGGTTTTTTTTTTTTTTTTTTTATTGTTCACTTGTTTTCCTATATTATATTCTTATATTCTTGTTTTGATAAATTGAGGTTAATGTGGCTGTGAAATTACACAAGGTCTTTAGATTTACTCTTTGTAGGTAATTTGTAAGATACAACACTAAGGAATTGTTGGCATTGATAGTGCTTTTGCTGTAACCATGGCTTTAATATTTATCTGTGTTTTGGTTGAGTCATTTGTATTTGCCAGGTATCACCTGAAATTACTAGTACTGACTAGTTTGTTTATTTTTATTCAGTAGATATGTAGTGGATACCCAGTATGTTCCAAGCATGGTGATAAGCCCTGGGAATATACTGAGTTTATTGTCTCCATGGCAAATAATACACGATTATCACTCAGCAAGGATTAAGAATGTCAAGAAAGAAGACAGTGTATCTTCTCTGTTCCAGAGAGCCAATAGTCTTTACATTGGGGGACTGATGATTTCTGAATAATATAGTTAAGGAATAAGAGCCAAACTGAGATAGATAGTTTGGGGGAAGTAGTCATGTGAACAAGTGGGCACTGAAATGCCACTTAGGATTAGCAGTATTCACAGAAGAGCCTATGGAGAAAGGAAGTCTACTGACAAAATTTTGCTTACCTTAATGTAGATTCTTCATGGGGAGCAGTACTTGGAGTTATATAAACCAATTCCCAGAGCAGGTGAGTTCTTGATCATACCATAATTTTATGTTCTGACTAACCTTCCAAACTGTGTCAATGTGTTAAACTGGCAGAGAAGTAACTAAATAAATTCTATTGTAAGTTATTTGTGTGCATGTCAGCCATTAGTGTATATTGATGTTTTTTGTTTAGTCACTATAATATGTCTAATTCTTTGCAACCACAAGGACTTTAGCCCCCCAGGCTCCTGTGTCATGGGGTTTCCCAGGCAAGAATGCTGGAGTGGGTTGCCATTTCCTTCTCCCGGGGATCTTCCTGACCTAGGGATTGAACCTGCGTCTCCTGCATTAGCAGGTGGATTCTCTCCTGCTGAGCCACCAGGAATCCCCATGTCAATGTTAACTAGTCCTTACTTTGGTTACTTAAATATCATCCTATTCGAATAGTTTTATTTAATAAATTACTTCAATAAACTACTTAAAATCTGATCAACAACTGATAGGAGCATTTTTCTGTGTATATCTTAAACTTAGTGATTGTGTATAATCAGTCCCATGAATGTGATTCTTCGTTCTTTTCTCAGGTATTTGTGTTGGTACTGATTTTCATAAAGCAAAGAATGTTAAAAGATACAGGATGTCTTGTAATTAACTTTTTCCTATTTTCTTTTAGAGTAAGTAAAATCACGTCTGTCTTAATCAGTTTATTTTTCTCAGTAATATCTTACTTGTTCAGTAGAGCTTCTCATTTTTTCACTTTAATTTGATGTATTTGTTTTGTGTTGCTACTCTGATGTCAGAATATTTATATGCTGACCATATAAGGTGGTAAAACACAAGAAAAGTCTGTCATATTATGTAATGTAGAGGTTAGCCAGTAGCTAGAATTGTACTTTAATTTTTTTCTAAATCTTTGTATTTTATTTTGGAGAAGGAAATGGCAACCCACTCTGGTATTCTTGCCTGTAGAATCCCACAGACAGAGGAACCTGGTGGGCTATAGTCCACGGGGTTGCAAAGAGTCGAACGTGACTTAGAGACTAAACAACTTTATTTTATTAAACATTATAAGATTCTGATTGCTTAAGGCCGAATAGTTCTATTTCATTGTTGGCGTTATTTGTTTCTGGTTGTTCTTGTAGCCGTTCCTGTTTTTTTTTTTCCTTTTAGTTTCTTCCTTTGTGGTTTTGTGCTTTTCTTTTGCTTGTGTTCCTTTCTCTTTTGTTTTTGGGTATCTGTGGTAGGTTTTTGATTTGCAGTTACCATGGAATTCATATACGTTGATCTATAACTATATTTGTTTTAAGCCAGGTAGTCCTTTAAGTTCAGACACATTCTAAAAGAGCGATATTTTTTTCTCCCTTCTCCCACACTTTTTGTTTTTGATGTCATAGTTTCCATCTTCATGTTTATCTCTTTACTTATTGTTGTAGTCATACTTGATTTTACAGGTTTTTGTTTCTTAATCTTTGTACTAGCTTGTTTAAGTATTTGAGCCTCTGTCTTTCCTATATATTTGCCTTTACTAGTGGGATTTTTCCTTTTCTATACTTAATTCTTGTTATATCCTTTCCTTTTCTATTTAGAGAAGACCCTTTAACATTTATTTTAGGGTTGGTTAGTATTTATGAACTCTTAATTTTTGCTTATCCAAAAAGTTCTTTACATCTCCTACAATTCTGAAGGATAATCTTGCTGGGAAGAGTAGCCTAGGTTGTAGGTTTCCCTTCTGGCACTGTAAATATATTATGCCACTCCTTTCTGGCCTGCAAAGTTTCTGCAGAAAAATCAGCTGATAGCCTTGTGGAGATTCTTTTGTATATGACCCTCTCTTTTTCTTTTTGCTACCTTTAGAATTCTCTCTTTAGCTTTTTCCATTTTAATTATGGTATGTCTTGGTGTGGGTCTGTTTGGATTTATCTTCTTTAGAATCTTCTGTGCTTCCTGAACCTAGACATCTGTTTCCTTCTTTAGGCTTGGGAAGTTTTCAGCCAAATTTCATCAAGTAAATTTTTACTCTGTTTTTCTTCTGAGACCCCTATAATGGAATGTTGATATTTATGATATTACCCAAAGATCCCTTAAAATGTTCTCTGCTTTTTACTTTTCACTGTTCTGATTGAGTGAGTTCCAGTATTCTATCTTCTAGATCATGTACGTGTTTTTCTGTATCACCTCAGTTCAGCTCCCTTCAGTCACTCAGTCGTGTCTGACGCTTTGCGACCCCAGGGACTGCAGCATGCCAGGCTTACCTGTCCATCACCAACTCCCAGAGCTTGCCTGGACTCATGTCCATTGAGTCGGTGATGCCATCCAACCATCTCATCCTCTGTCATCCCCTTCTTCTCCCTGCCTTCAGTCTTTCCCAGCATCAGAGTCTTTTCCAATGAGTGAGTTCTTTGTATCAGGTGGCCAAAGTATTGGAGGTCCAGCTTCAGCATCAGTCCTTCCAATGAATATTCAGGACTGATTTCCTTTAGGATGGACTGGTTGGATCTCCTTGCAGTCCAAGGGACTTTCAAGAGTCTTCTCCAACACCACAGTTCAAAAGCATCAATTCTTTGGTGCTCAGTTTTCTTTATAGTCCAACTCTCACATCCATACGTGGCTACTGGAAAAACCATAGCTTTGACTAGATGGACCTTTTGTTGGCAAAGTGATGTCTCTACCTTTTAGTATGCTGTCTAGGTTTGTCATAGCTTTTCTTCCAAGGAGCAAGCATCCTTTAATTTCATGGCTATACTCACCATTTGCAGTGATTTTGGAGCCCCCCAAAATAAAGTGTGTCACTGTTTCCTTTGTTTCCCCATTTATTTACCATGAAGTAATGGGACCAGATGCCATGATCTTAGTTTTCTAAATGTTGAGTTTTAAGCCAACTTTTTCACTCTCCTCTTTCACTTTCATTAAGAGGCTCTTTAGTTCTTCTTCACTTTCTGCCATAAGGGTGGTGTGCTGTTAATTCCTTTTAGTGCATTTTTCTTTTCAGTTAGTCTATATTCTTCAGCTCTGATTGGTTCTTTTTTAAAAATTTCTAGTTCCTTGTTAAAACTCTCATTGTATTTGTCTATTCTTTTTCCTAATTCAGTTAGCGTTCTTATTACTAATGCTTTGAATTCTTTATCTGGTAAATTGTTTATTTCTGTTTCGTTTGTTGTTTTTTTCAGGAATTTTCTCTTGCTCTTTCAGTTGAAACAGACTCCTCTGTATTTTCATTTTGCTTATCTATTTCTTTATCTATTGAAATCAGGTGAAACAATTATTACGGTTTTTCTTTTGTGGGTGTGCCCCTGTACAGTCTGCAGGTGCCCAGTGGCTTTGATGGGAGAGCTGGATTTGATGTGAGCACAATTTAGGGTCTTTCCTCAGGGTGTGCTGACAGCTATCACCTTTGTAGGGGGTGGGGCTGGAGATGGAAGAGTAGTCAGATGTTAGGTGGGGCTTCTCAGCTTAGTTTTTGTTCCCCCACCCCACCCCCCACCCCCAGACCCCCACCTCCCACCCCCCCAATTAGGGGGCAGGGGCAGCTCTCTAATTGCTGGAGCAGAAGCCCTGAGGGTTGGGTCTGAGCTGCTTCAGTTCCCTTTAGGTGTGTGCTCTTCCCACTTCAAGCACTGACACCCTTGCCCCCGAGTGGTTCAGTAGAGGAGTGGCTGGTATGGGTGTTTCAGTGAGGCTTGGGGCATGGGCTTTGTTGGCCTGGCCACCATCAGAGATCTGGGCCCTCTGTGCAGTCACCAGTAATGGCTGTCCCCTCCCTGTTCAGATGCCGCTTAGGGTTTGGACCTCCTTAGCATCTTATAGCTGAGCCTTTTCCTTGATCCATGGCAGCCTAGACTGTGGAGCTGTGATGTGATGTGTGGTGATGGAATGTTCCCTCAGCTCAGGCTGGGAACCAGAGAATTTTTTTTTGTAGAAAACCAGTCAGCCACCCAGGTGGTTTCAGTACGCCCTCTCTGCCCTGCCTTGAGAATAAGTGAGTATTCACTCACTCCTGGATTCTAGGCTTCCCATAACCCTCTTGTCCCAGTGGCCTTCCAGCTAGCCGTGGGAGCTTGTCCTTCCTTTGTTGGACACCCAATATGTGGCTTAAATTGCTCAGTCCCCCAGGAAGGTCTCTCCCTACACCATCTCCCTTTTCCTTTGAGTCCTCTCCCACCGGTCCTTACCTGATTGCTTTTCTTCACTTCCTACCTGATTACCTGTGGGTCTTTTTTATAGTCTTGGTTGTATAGGAGTCTTAATTTTCAGTGGAGGTGTATTTTTGATGAGTTTGTGTGGGAGGTGGGAGGTGAATTCTGTGTCCTCCTACTCTGCCATCTCAATTTGAGTCTTCAGTTTGGTATTACAGACTGTTTTTACACAGTTCCTCATATCTGAGGCAGTGTGCAGTGTGTGGTTATGTGAGGAAGTTTGACTTTTATTTTAAAGACAATAGATAACCACTGAAGGACTGTAAGGAGAGAATTATATGATCAAATGTGGGTTTTAGAAAGCATCGACTCTGGCTCCTGTTTGTAATGCTTGGATGGATAAGAGGATGAGATAGAGGGAAGGAGATTTTGTAAGAGACTTTTGTAATAATCTAGGTTGGAGAATGTGGTTGATTGACAAGGATTGTAGGCATCAGTAGGGATATAAGTGGAGAAACTGTAGGGATATAAAAGAAGTAGGCTTGGTATTTGTTTAAATGTGGAGTTGATTATCTCAGGATATCATCTGCAATTTGACAATTATTTATCAGTTGCATCCTAACATCTAAGGCTTTCTGTTAGGGTTACAAATAAATGGGAAATGAAACAAATCTGGACTGTGTCCTTTTGGAGCATATAACCTAGTTGTTGGGGAGGGCAGCCTATAATAAAAAAAAAAAGCACACAAATAAATGTATAATTACAACTATATGTGATAGACATTACAGATGAAACATACTTGATACCATTAGAACTTAAAATAGAAGGATTTGGCATAATCAGGTTGACTCTGGGAAAAAATAGCTTCAGGCATAATATGGAGCATGTGTTAAAGTTGGTCAGAGTGAATGTGCAGGTAACTAGTTAGAAGTCTGTTGTGGTAGTTGAAATAAAATGATGGTAGCTTAGGCAAAGGTGGTGGTGGAGAGATAGAAGTGGAAGAATCAGAATCAGCTTAGGAGATTAAAGTGACAGCAACCTAGTTAATCTCAGCATTATTTTATTTTTTTTAATCATCTTTCATACCCAGGCAGGTACCAGGATCTTTGATTTTCTCCCTTCAGTGCATTTAGGATCCTATTTCTGTCTACCTCATTTCGATCACCATTATCTCTCACTTTCCAAGTGTTCTCTCTGCCTCCATTCTTGCTCCTCTCAGATCTGTTCATCTCACTGTAGCCCGAATATTATTTCTGAAATGCAAGTGTATTTTTCACTTCCCTATTAAAAAGCCCAGATGGCTATTCGTAGACTTCAGGATGAAGTAAAAAACTTTTTGTATCTCCTGACTTCTCTTGATGTCTGCCTACTCAAGTCTTGTCACATATTTAGACACTAATTTATGAGGCAGGCGTCATGCTGAAGTTTCTGCCATGGCAGCTGGGTGGATAGTACCATTCATTCATGTAGGGAACAAAAGAGAAACAGGCTGGAAAAAAAGATTATGGGTTCACTCTCAAACAAGGATAATCCATCAAAAGGTCACCAATTAAATGATGGAAAGAAGAGTCCCTGAAAGAACAAAGTGGTTAGAAGGAAGCATTGTCTCATTGAAGCCAGTAGAGGTTCCGTAAGGAATGGAGTAAATGGTGTTGATTATTGCTTAAGAAATGTTCATTGAATGATTGAAAATTGTTACTTTTTACCACCTAATTTATCAGAATTACTAATGTATCAAATTTGCTAACTCAGGCATTATGATTGCTTTTCATGTTTATGACTCAGCATCATATTGAAAATTGTTCTAAACCATGCCTTTTTTTAGTTTTGCTGAACTTCCAGTGGAAGTTATGTTAAATTCTCTCATGTCTTCATATAATATATTACGTATGGCTTTTAAAACAGTCTCATTTATTTGTTGTACATTTATTATTTTTACTTTACATTTTAGGAAAATTAAGATGCGAAACAGTTGTTGCTGATATCATGGATAAAGGATCCGGTTTAGTACTGCTCCTGGATGGTAACTAATTTCCAGTTCTTACAATAATATTGTTAAATTGATAGCCTTTGTATGCAGTATAATACTTTACCATAGAAGTTGATAAATTTAAGTTTCTATTTATCTTCCAATTTGTGAGAAAGCAAGATTAGCATTCTAAAAATTTATGAACTGTTTTAGAAAATAAGGGGTTAGGAGAGTGGGACATTTCAGGGGATTTGTGACAACATAACCAAAGCAGAGATGGGAATTGTGGCTGGTCTAGTGAACACAGTGGGGAATTATGCTTCCTGGAGTATGTTTTAGCAGGAATGAGTACAAAGACAACCCTCAGTTGATAACTAGGCTATGTTGTAAATATTCTTTCGTATGTTAGCTCTTTGGTACTGGGAACCTATTTGACCCCTGAATCATTCTTATAAGTGGTAGTTAGGTTTTTAACCTTGCACATTCAGACGTATTGAACTCATAATGTGGTTCTAACACCATAGGTTCTAACACATTTTATTTGTGGTGGAAAAAAGATTATAGTAGTTTAATAAATATTGAAATACTAATAATTAAACATAAGCCAAAGACACCTTGCTTAAAATTTATCTTATAAAGTTTAAGAACAAAAACAAGAAAGATTATCAAAAATTTTGGAAGTATCAGTGGAAGGTTTAATATTAATCTGGTATTTGGAATGTAGGTTTTATCATTTTGTTCTAATACATACCTGAGGTTATACTGAATATGTTGT
Organism: Cervus elaphus; assembly: GCF_910594005.1. NCBI lineage: Eukaryota > Metazoa > Chordata > Mammalia > Artiodactyla > Cervidae > Cervus > Cervus elaphus. The sequence continues at coordinate 36,083,922 of NC_057823.1, read as the reverse complement.
TTTGGAACTTGCCTTGTTTTTACTTAATAATATATTTAGAACATTTTTAGTGCTTTTAAGTATTTTTCTATTACATGTTTTTGTTAAAATTTCACCATAGGCACATAGAACATGAATCTTTTCTCTCCCCTTTTCCTCTTCTTCCTTCTCCCTCTTCTTTTTTAGATATTTGTGTTTTCTTGTCATTTCAAATGTTGGCTAACATTTGGCTACAGTTCTCCCAGTTTTCTTTTAATCTTCTCACCATTCTACCAAATGTAACATACCGCTATGAAGTTTTGTTGTAATTTTAGCTTTAGTTTTTACTTTTGTTTCTTGATCTCCTCCATTTATTTACCTATAGCTTGACAATGGATAATAATGTATTAGAATTTGTAGATAAAATATAGATGACATTAGGTATCCAATTTTCTGTGTAATAAAGATGAATGTCTTATTTTAAATATAAATAACCATGGCTTTTCTTATTTTTGTCATAGTTACATTTTTCCTTCTGTTATTCAAAAGCACATTTCTAATTTTACAGAGCTGGAGATTTAGATGCTGCTCAAACTCTCACAAGGATAGTAGTCAGTAGAAAGAGGAACAGCTGTCTTTCATTTATTACTTGCTTACTTATTCACTAACGTGCTCACTCGTGTCGTTTGTTCATTGATTCATTAATTAATGCGTATTTATTAGGTGCTTTTTCTGTCCCAGGCACTATTCTAATTGCTGGGAGTGTGATATGAGCAAAAGGGTCATGATCCTGCCTTCCAGAAGCTTATGCCTTCATTTTTGCTATTTCCCCTTTTATATTTCAGGCTCTGTTGAGGGCTTCAGCAGAATGTTTGAAAATTTTAGAGTGTGGTTATCTGCATTTTAATTTTTAATTGTACTGAAATTTTGGTGGATTTACAATGTTGGGTTAATTTCTCTTGTACAGCAAAGTGATTCAGTTTTACATAGATACATTCTTTTTCATCTTCTTTTTTTTTTTTTTTAATTTTTTTATTAGTTGGAGGCTAATTACTTCACAACATTTCAGTGGGTTTTGTCATACATTGATATGAATCAGCCATAGATTTACACTTATTCCCCATCCCGATCCCCCCTCCCATCTCCCTCTCCACCCGATTCCTCTGGGTCTTCCCAGTGTACCAGGCCCGAGCACTTGTCTCATGCATCCCACCTGGGCTGGTGATCTGTTTCACCATAGATAGTATACATGCTGTTCTTTTGAAACATCCCACCCTCACATTCTCCCACAGAGTTCAAAAGTCTGTTCTGTATTTCTGTGTCTCTTTTTCTGTTTTGCATATAGGGTTATCGTTACCATCTTTCTAAATTCCATATATATGTGTTAGTATGCTGTAATGTTCTTTATCTTTCTGGCTTACTTCACTCTGTATAATGGGCTCCAGTTTCATCCATCTCATTAGGACTGGTTCAAATGAATTCTTTTTGACGGCTGAGTAATATTCCATGGTGTATATGTACCACAGCTTCCTTATCCATTCATCTGCTGATGGACATCTAGGTTGCTTCCATGTCCTGGCTATTATAAACAGTGCTGCGATGAACATTGGGGTGCACGTGTCTCTTTCAGATCTGGTTTCCTCAGTGTGTATGCCCAGAAGTGGTATTGCTGGGTCATATGGCAGTTCTATTTCCAGTTTTTTAAGGAATCTCCACACTGTTTTCCATAGTGGCTGTACTAGTTTGCATTCCCACCAACAGTGTAAGAGGGTTCCCTTTTCTCCACAGCCTCTCCAGCATTTATTGCTTGTAGACTTTTGGATAGCAGCCATCCTGACTGGTGTGTAATGGTACCTCATTGTGGTTTTGATTTGCATTTCTCTAATAATGAGTGATGTTGAGCACCTTTTCATGTGTTTGTTAGCCATCTGTATGTCTTCTTTGGAGAAATGTCTGTTTAGTTCTCTGGCCCATTTTTTGATTGGGTCATTTATTTTTCTGGAATTGAGCTTCAGGAGTTGCTTGTATATTTTTGAGATTAATCCTTTGTCTGTTTCTTCATTTGCTATTATTTTCTCCCAATCTGACGGCTGTCTTTTCACCTTACTTATAGTTTCTTTTGTAGTGCAAAAGCTTTTAAGTTTCATTAGATCCCATTTGTTTATTTTTGCTTTTATTTCCAATATTCTGGGAGGTGGGTCATAGAGGATCTTGCTGTGATTTATGTCGGAGAGTGTTTTGCCTATGTTCTCCTCTAGGAGTTTTATAGTTTCTGGTCTTACATTTAGATCTTTAATCCATTTTGAGTTTATTTTTGTGTATGGTGTTAGAAAGTGTTCTAGTTTCATTCTTTTACAAGTGGTTGACCAGTTTTCCCAGCACCACTTGTTAAAGAGGTTGTCTTTTTTCCATTGTATATCCTTGCCTCCTTTGTCAAAGATAAGGTGTCCATAGGTTCGTGGATTTATCTCTGGGCTTTCTATTCTGTTCCATTGGTCTATATTTCTGTCTTTGTGCCAGTACCACACTGTCTTGATGACTGTGGCTTTGTAGTAGAGTCTGAAGTCAGGCAGGTTGATTCCTCTAGTTCCATTCTTCTTTCTCAAGATTACTTTGGCTATTCGAGGTTTTTTGTATTTCCATACAAATTGTGAAATTCTTTGGTCTAGTTCTGTGAAAAATACCGTTGGTAGCTTGATAGGGATTGCATTGAATCTATAGATTGCTTTGGGTAGAATAGCCATTTTGACAATATTGATTCTTCCAATCCATGAACACGGTATGTTTCTCCATCTGTTTGTGTCCTCTTTGATTTCTTTCATCAGTGTTTTATAGTTTTCTATGTATAGGTCTTTTGTTTCTCATCTTCTTTTCCATTATGGTTTATCACAGGATATTGAATATGGTTCCCTGTGCTATACAGTGTGACCTTGTTTATCCATCCTGTATGTAGGATGCATCTGCTAATCCCAAACTCCTAATCCCTCCCTTCACCACCTCCTGTCTCCCTAGGCAACCACAGTCTGTTCTCTCTATCTCTGGATGTGTTTCTGTTTTGTAGATACATTCATTTGTTTTGTATTTCAGATTCCACATATCGTGTGACATTTGTCTGTCTCTCTCTGACTTCGCTTGGTATGATAATCTCTAGGTGCATCCGTGTTGCTCAGATGGCATCATTTCATTTTTGTTATGGCTGTGTGGCATTCCGTTTTGTGTGTACACACACATTTTGTGTGTATGTGTGTGTCTCACATCTTCTTCACCCATTTATCTGTTGGTGGATATTTCCGTTGTTTCCATGTTACGGCTATTGTACATAGTGCTGCTATGAACATAGGGGTCCGTGTGTATTTTTGAATTATAGTTTTGTCTGGATATATGCCCAGGAGTGGGGTTGCTGGATTATATGGCAATTCTATTTTTAGTTTTTTGAGGAACCTCTATACTGTTTTCCATAGTGGCTGTACCAATTTGCATTCCCACCAACAGTGTAGGAGGGTTCCCCTTTCTCCACTCCCAGTCTAGCATTTGTTATTTGTAGACTTTTTAGTGATGGCCATTTTGACCAGTGTGAGGTACTCCCTCATAGTTTTGATTTGCATTTCTCTGATAATTAATAGTGATAAAAAAGTCTTTTCATGTGTGTTAGTTTGCTTTTTATAGTGAAATTGTCTGAAAAGTTTGAGAAGGAGAAAACTGAAATATGAAGGGCAGTTGGGGAGTTTTAGAAGAAGGTAGAAGAACTGCTGTTTCATAGTTACGAAAGGATTTGTCAAGATCTTCCTTTCTCTGCCTTCTAGAGACTGGTTGTGTGTATGATTAAAATGAGTGCTCTGTAACCCAAACTTGGGTGTCTTTAAATTGCAAAACCTTTTTAGTAATTGGATTTTATTTCTTTTTTTTTCATTTATTTTTATTAGTTGGAGGCTAATTACTTTACAATATTGTGGTTTTTGCCATACATTGACATGAATCAGCCATGGATTTACATGTATTCCCCATCCCGATGCCCCCTCCCACCTCCCTCCCCATCCCATCCCTCTGGGTCATCCCAGCGCACCAGCCCCGAGCACTTGTCTCATGCATCCAACCTGGACTGGCGATCTGTTTCTGAAACATTTACAGGGATTGCTGATCATGTATTGGTTAACTGGTTATATCTTTTGATGATAAATTCTTTTCTTTCTTCTTTCATTTACTTTTCAGTCTACTCTTACTCTGAGGAGGAACTTATATGTTATAATCAGTTCTCCATCTTTGTTGTTGGTTCTGGAGGCTTTGGTGGAAAACGGACATCAGACAAAGCCAAGGTAGGCTACGACTTCATAACGACATATGTGTGCCATTAAGGATGCTTATCTGTATTTTGAAGTTACTATATGTATAATTTTACAGAGTAGGGCTTTAGTAATCTAAACTTCCTTGAATCAGAATATGTTCTTGGATTTGAAGTGCTGTTTATATTTGTATATTTTAATATATAACATGTTATATGTGTTACAAGCTGAGGTAAGTGTAATGTACATGAGATAATTACCGGAATATCTTTACTAATACAAACTTTTCCTGCACCCAAAACTCTTTAGAAAAACCTAACATGTACCAGAGATCCTGATGTAAATGAAAACCTTCACTCATTAAATGTCTAGAATATTTCTTATATATAAAACAATTCAAACTACTGTTGAGTTCTCAAAATCTGCCCCAAACCATATTTTTCCTAAAAATATTTTGTAATTTGGATTTTATTCCAGTTTAACCCGGCCTTCACCTCTGCCTTCAGCTCTCAGGATAGGGCCACGCTATCTTCCTAGGCAGAGCAGGACACTCATTTTTCTTATTTCCCACTCCTACCTTCCCTAACTTGTGTAGCAGAAGCTCTATTCCAGGTAAAAGTGGCCGAGAGTTATGGGGTTCTCTTCCCTCACGCAGCCCCCACTTGTAGTGTGGAGAGTTTTGTTCTGCGATGGCATGTTAAGAATACTAGGGCTCTGATAACTCTTGCCCCAGCCTGCTCACAGGACGAGGGCTCCCGGCTGCTAGAGGTAAGCTGAGAAGACCAGAAGCTCCTACTCCTGCTCAGTACCCTCTTGCAAATGAGGATGTCACTTGGAGAGAAGTGGGCCACTGTCCTTGCCCTCATCTCTGTTGCAGGGGTGCAGAGGTTTTGCCTGGGGCCAAGGCAGGCTCTAAAAATAGAGAGCTCGGAAGCTCTTCCCAAGGAAACTGACTCATTTTGGAACCAAATAATTGGAACCAAAAGTAAGGATGGTTTCAAAAACAAAGTTACTTTAGTGATACTCACAAGGAGTCTGGTAGCTCTGTGGAAGCAGTAAGTAAACTAGTCCAACTAGAAGTTTGCTAGAGAACCATGCAAGAAAACAGCTAAGAAGAGTTGTCACGGGATCATTTTTGTTGTTGTTCAGTTGTTAAGTCATGTCCGACTCTTGGAATTCCATGGACTGCAGGATGCCAGGCTCCTCTGTCCTCCACTGTCTCCTGGAATTTGTTCAAATTCATGTCCACTGAGTTGGTCAAACCTCAAAGACTGACCTCAAAGACCTCCCCTGGAAAGAAGTATGCTTTTGCATTGGGAAGAGTCCCTATGTTTGTTGCCTAGAGAATGGACCTGGTTATATAATTCCTTTCATTATACAGAGTCATTTCAGTGAACTCTTAATGTAGACAAAGCTCACAGTTACAGAATTTTAAAGGTCATTATGTGCTGAAAGTATTAAGAAAAGCTTCTTTTTATCCAGCGTACAGATTTCATTACAGTCAGCCCTCCATATCCATGTGTTCCGCATCTGCGGGTTTTGCATCTGCAGATTAAACCAACCGTGGATCAAAAATACCCAGAAAAAAAATTTCTAGAAAGTTCTCAGACTATATGCACAGTATTTACATTGTATTGGGTATTACAAGTAATCTTGAGATGATTTAAAGTGTATGGGAGGATGTGCATAGGTTATATGCAAATACTGCCCCATTTTGTATAAGGGACTTGAGCATCTGCAAATTTTGGTGTCCTGGAAACCAAGAAATAACTGTACATTGAAACATGGTTTGTCAAATACCAATTTCGGTAAAGAGACTAGCAATTATTTTGTTAACTTATTTAACATGTCGTGTTTTTTTTTTTTTTTTTTTAAATTTCAGGCAGCTGTAGCCATACCTGATAGACCTCCTGATGCTGTACTTACAGATACCACCTCACTTAATCAGGTAACAAGGTGATTTTGAAAAGTGCTAAAGCCACCTGGCTCCTGGCACTTTAACTTGTAACTCTTGATACCCTGTAAATCCTATGAATTCAAAAGTAGTCCTAAGAATTCACAAGAATTCTACATAATAGAAATAACAGCATATTTCTGTAGTTGAAATTTGTTCTTTGTGAATTTTTAGTTAGTGGTTGTTTTTCTCCACTAGATATCAAAAGAAAATATAAAGTGGTTTTCACGAGTCAGTTGAGACAGCATCATATTTTGTTGGCGCGGATTGCTTGCCTTAAAAAGATTGCCTAGCTTTGTGAAGAATTTCATTAAAACTTTAGAGAACAGGATAAAGTAAAGGGTAGATTTCAGTTATCCTCTCTTCTGTTGGAAAAGAAAGCTGAGCTGCACTGCGTGGAGACAGATTATTTTGTGCCAGCTTTAGTGGACAGGTACAATAAAGCATCTTAGAAGGAGCAGGTGATTTAATCTGTTCTGTTTGGCATGAATAGTATGTTTTCTGATGAAGAAGATAAAATTACCCTGTCAGTTAACAGATTCTGTAAGCATGCAAAGATGTATTTAATAAACAAAAGGTGACCTTGAAGATGAAAAAAGCCACTTTGTTTTTGAGAGTTATGAAGGTTCTTCTCTAAGATGGCCAGAATACTAATCATGCAGATATAAAACAGAATACATAAAGCTGTGAAGTAATGCAGTGAAAAAACAGGTAATGACAGCAGATTATTTATAAAATTCACTTATTTTTTGATACTAATTTTGACATATTGATATGAGAACTTCTGCAGGATTTATGTTTGCTAACAAATAGAAATATAATTTCATGAGATAGAAAGAATTAAGTTTGAAACATAGTAATCATGTTTTTTTCAATGCTATATAATTGGGTGATAGAATAATACTTTTTATCTCAGGTTAGTTTTGCCTTTAAATGTTCTTCCCATCCCTATTTCTTATCAATTTCTTAAGAAAACACTCATTTATGTTTAATTAAAGCTTCATAGTGAAATTAATTTTATTATGGCATTGAAGAACAGAAAAGACTGTGGTTTCATGGTTCAGAAAGCCCAGCAATGCTCCATTATTATTCTTGGGTTTCTGAAATAATAAAATGTATCTGCTGTAGATAAGAAAAGCTGAATAGTTTCCATGACTTGAGTTTCTTTATACAGTAAGCAGAAAAAATTTCTTTTTCTGGTTTTTCAGACGAATAGAACTTTTCATCGGCTTTTAACCAACTTGAGTACTTTGCTATGTGACAAAGAACAGTTTATAAGTTAACAGATATTTTTTGTATGAATAATGGGCACCCATCGTTTCACAGAGGTTCCTGGCCATTTGTATCACATGGTCATTTGAGAATGTGATTAAAAACTATGTACAATTTCTTTAAAAACATTTTGCATGAAATTTTACATAAAGTTCAGGGGATATGTGAGCTGTTTTAAATTAGATCTGTACTGTGGGAGACACAAATCAAGAAGTGTGATCTATTGACGAGGAACTGCAAGTACTCTTAGAAATAATGTGTAGATGTCTTAACTAGAGCATCTATTCTAAGCAATGAATGATTGAAGACAAAGTTTCGAATTGTAGAATAAGTGCTGTAAGACATTCAGAGAAGTGTTACTTATTAGAGAATGATACACAAAAGAGTTTGGTAGGAAAAATGAGACTTCTGAACTAAACTGGTGTATTCCCTTACCAGAGATGTAGAGCTTGCAGTATGGCCTGGATGGGGATAAGAACTTAATAATGATAACAGATAAGAGCTTGATATATGTACAAGGAGTAAGAATTAGAGAATTCACATTGGAGAGTGGCGGGAGGTGATTATGGATGAACAGACCTTTAAGGAGAAGTGGGAATGGAATGGATTATGCCACTATAGCATAAACTTTTTGCCAGGTATTTAAATTAAATGAGTCATTTTTTAGTCAGTAAGAAAACTGGCAATCATAGTTTTAGCTCTGTCAGTGTCACTTCTGGAATATTTTGTTTTTTATTTCTCTAGGAGAATTTCTTGATCTTCAGATTGGTATGATATTACAAGTATGGTTCATGGTTTGTCATAATTAATAAAGAGAAAATTCATCCCCAGTAACCTAGGAAGACCAAAGAATAGGAGGGTAACAGATGTCAGACTTTGTCTTTGGGAAGAAAGAAGACAAATATCTTTAGTTTCCCCAGTTATATATCTTATACTACTTATTCTAACAATTAGAATTTTAGCTATCATCTTTGTTAAATAAAGTTAATCTTTGGAACATTGGTTATACTATCCATTAAAATGTAATTCTTTATTAAATTACCAAAGGAGAAGGTGTCAGACACTGAATAGATGATTGGTTTTGGCATCAGACAGACTGATGTTCAAATCCAGCTCTGGATTTAAGGTTTGAAGTTTGTCATTTTTTCTATTTGTATGTAACATGATGATGTATATTTGCCTAGTGTTTTGTTTTTTTTTAATGCTTTCTAAAATTTATCATTTAACCCTCTACAACTTATACAGAATCTTGTAAATCACATCTATTTGATAATTGTTGATTTGATTTAATTATTTTAGAAGCCACATAAAGGGAAAAAACACTGATTCATTGAAAAAGTGAATAATTTAGAAATCCAGCATATGGAGTGATGGGAAAGAAAAAGTTTTTTGAAATTATATAAAACATATTAAAAAGTAAATGCTATTTTCCTATGAATTGTAGGAAATGTTATTTTCTGTACATAAAGTTTATTTAAAAAGAATAATAATTAAAAATAACACAAAACACTTAAGAAAATCAGGTATGCTGACATGGCTAGCCTTTGCACAACATTTTAATAGTCTTGGAAAGCTTAACATAGCAATTGATAAGAAAGTTCTTGAGGCAGACTCAAAGTTAATACACAGATACATTAAAATACTTACTCTTAGCTTTTTTTTGAATTTTCTTTCTTTCAGTACTGAGAAGTACTTTTTTTTCGTTTGACCAGTGTACAACTTAAATGCTGACAAGTATAGTGAATTTTTGATCCTGCTGTTGCCTTTGTGCATGTCTGCGGCTGCTTCAGTCACGTCTGACTCTGCTTCTCTGTGGCCTGTAGCCCTCCAGGCTCCTTAGTCCATGGGATTCTCCAGGCAAGAACACAGGAAGGGGTTGCCATGCCCTCCTCCAGGGGAATCCTCCTGACCCAGGGATGGAACCCTCATCTTCTGAGTTGCCAGCGGGTTCTTTTCCACTGAAGCCACCTGGGAAGCCCTGTTGTTATCTCTTTTTGCTAACCCTGCCTTATCTAAGTATGGAAGTGATGTGAGGATCTGGACTAACCAGAAATGTAATCTTAAAGGCAAGCTACTCGTCTCTCTCTCTTTTTTTTTTGGTTGGATGAGCTGATCTCAGAATTTAGGGCACCCAGTCGATTGAAAGTTTATTAGAAGTGTTTGATGTTTATATGTCTAGTATTGGGTTATAGGCTTCAATTTAAAACACCCCACAAGAAAGTTGGCATAAATTTTGCTTGCTTAGAAGAGGCTATAAACATTTACACCTTGTCTTCATTGGGTTTTAATGAGAGTAGATTGATGGATTCCTTTTTGTGAATTTCTCCTTAGGCAGTGGTAACCAGTGTTATTCCCAGATGTAGTTTTTGGTTCCCATTGCTATTTTTGCACAGTCCTCATCCCTTCCCAACTGATTTCAGTGGCAGGTGTTACAAAAAGCATTTGATTTACACTTAACCTTTTTTTGTTTGAAATAGTTATTTTTTAATCAAAGCTAGAGTTGGGTACGGAGAAGGCAATGGCACCCTACTCCAGTACTCTTGCCTGGAAAATCCCATGGACAGAGGAGCCTGGTAGGTTGTGGTCCATGGGGTCGCTGAGAGTTAGACACGACTGAGCGACTTCACGTTCACTTTTCACTTTCATGCATTGGAGAAGGACATTTCCTTCTCCACAAGAACCCACTCCAGTGTTCTTGCCTGGAGAATCCCAGGGATGGGGGAGCCTGGTGGGCTGACGTCTATGGGGTTGCACAGAGTTGGACACGACTGAAGTGACTTAGCAGCAGCAGAGTTGGGTATATTATGATTCATTTCTCATGCAATAACCAGTCATATTTTCTGTTTTTATTTTAATATATTCACAGAAAGCACTGATATGCTAGTTACTTTTATAATTCTCTCTCCACAGGCTGCTTTGTACCGGCTCAGTGGAGATTGGAATCCCTTACACATTGATCCTAACTTTGCTAGCTTAGCAGGTGAGTTGCTAGTAATATGTGTCAATGAAAATATTAGCTCAGTTATCTAAATAATAAAGACATTGCTACTTCTGACTGGCAGTTTAACTGGTGACGTTTAAAAAATAGCCCTTTCCTAATATGTTTATGCAAAGGCAGTGGAAAGGTAGGGAGTAGTGTTCAGAAAATGGTGTTCTTGAAATTCAGATTATGGTGGAAGGTAGCTCCTGCTAGTGCAAGGTCTGTGATAGGACCATGGGGATGAATATCTGAGTTATCGTGAAGGACAGGGTCATTGGAGGACAGAGGATGAAGGGCAAGGTAATTGGAGGGGAAAGCAGAAAACTGATAGGTTGAGGAAGAACCGTCTACATACATGGATATTGAAATCACCATGGATAATTTCATGGTTACAGGCAAACCTAACAAAATAATTCTTTGTGTCCCCAGATCTCTGACACTCCTTTCTTGTATTTTTTTTTCTTTCTTTGTTTATTTCATAATTTTTCCCCCAGGAAGCATTATTTATAGAATATTTTTCATGTTTCTTAAAATACATGGTATGATTCAGATTAATGAAGTTTAAAAATTATTTTTGGAAGTTCTGAATTAATTGTTACTGGTTTTTAAACATGAACTGTGTCTTTAACTAAATTATCTCTCTTATTTTTAGGTTTTGATAAGCCTATATTACATGGATTATGTACATTTGGATTTTCTGCCAGGCATGTTTTACAGCAGTTTGCAGATAATGACGTGTCGAGATTCAAGGCAATTAAGGTATATGTAAATTATTAATTTAAATATTTGTTCCTTTTTAGTGTTAGAGAAGAGAAGGAGTCTTCAGTTCAGTTCATTTCATTCGCTCAGTCATGTCTGACTCTTTGCGACCCCATGAGCCGCAGCACACCAGGCCTCCCTGTCCATCACCAATTCCCGGAGTCCACTCAAACCCATGTCCATCGAGTAGGTGATGCCATCCAACCATCTTATCCTCTGTCGTCCCCTTCTCCTGCCCTCAATCTTTCCCAGTATCAAGGTCTTTTCAAATGAGTCAGCTCTTCGCATCAGGTGGCCAAAGTATTGGAGTTTCAGCTTCAGCATCAGTCCTTCCAATGAACACCCAGGACTGATCTCCTTTAGGATGGACTGGTTGGATCTCCTTGCAGTCCAAGGGACTCTCAAGAGTCTTCTCCAACACCACAGTTCAAAAGCATCAATTCTTCTGTGCTCAGCTTTCTTTATAGTCCAACACTCACCTCCATACATGACCACTGGAAAAACCATAGCCTTGACTAGACGGACCTTTGTTGCCAAAGTAATGTCTCTGTTTTTTATAATAATGCTTAGTCTACATTAATTTAATATATATATAAATATATATAAATATATATTATATGTAACTAAGAAGGAGTCTTAGTGACTTCATTTAAAGGAAATACTGTACTGAAATTATTATTTTTATTATTTCATTGACTTGGTATTCAGCAAGTTTTCTTTTCATAGCTATAAATACCTCTAATACACATGTATCATAAAGAATATTATATACAATTATATTTTTAGCAGATTGATTATTTTATAAATTATCAAATGGTTAGGAGCATACATATGTCAGTGTGTATGCCTTAACAAAAACTTATGGTATACCTTTAAAAAATTATTGTTGTTATTTTGTTTTAATATTTTATAATTTACCTTAATTTAATTAAAAATGTTAACTGGCTGCATTTGAACTTTAATAGACATAAACCTGGAGAAGGCAATGGCACCCCACTCCAGTACTCTTGCCTGGTGAATCCCATGGACAGAGGAGCCTGGTAGGCTGCAGTCCATGGGGTCGCTAGGAGTCGGACACGACTGAGCAACTTCCCTTTCACTTTTCACTTTCATGCATTGGAGAAGGAAATGGCAACCCACTCCAGTGTTCTTGCCTGGAGGATCCCAGGGATGGGGGAGCCTGGTGGGCTGCCGTCTGTGGGGTTGCACAGAGTCGGACATGACTGAAGTGACTTAGCAGCAGCAGCAGCAAACATAAACCTATATCAGTATGTTAGCTTCAAGTTTTCATCCATTATAAATTACAAAAAAACTCCCTCTGCACAGTATCTGCACAGTATCAAGACATACACTTAAAAAAAAAGTCATTAAGACAGTGTCAAATAATTCCAAAAACTTTTATCAGTTTGTGCTCCATGCAGCAGTGGAAATTTATTTTCTGATGTCTTGTCTTTGGTAACACTGATTATTCTCATTATTAGAACTTATAGTGATTATTATAAATAGTTTTTATTATTTTCCAATAATATGTACACAGAACAAATAAAATAGTATAGAAAATTAGGAAATAAAAGGTAGAATTATTCTTTCCTATATGCCAACCCCAGATCTTATTCCCCAGACTTAATTAGTACCGCTTTTAATTGCTTTTTTTTTTAGTTGTACTAATGGTTGCCTGTATAACTTTGCTTAATATGGTTATTCTTCTATGTCTTGATTTGTCAAGAGTGAACTATTTATTGATTCTATGCTTAGAAAGATAATTGACTTATACTAACTATAACCTTTCTTTACTAATTTTATCATATTACTGTTTTTGTGCATTTAAGTATAGTCAAGCCTATTTCTTCCTTTTATGCTCTCCTACCTCCATCTGAAACTATCCCCCTCCCCAAATGGAAAAACTTTATATTAAAACATTTTTAACCCTTAAACACATGTTCTTTTAAAGGTTCGTTTTGCAAAACCAGTATACCCGGGACAGACTTTGCAGACTGAGATGTGGAAGGAAGGAAATAGAATCCATTTCCAAACCAAGGTATGAGTGAGGTGGTTAGAGGTACATTGTTTCGTTACCTTCTTCACCATATCCTGTAATTTATATTCTATCCTAGCATTCGTTTGGTTAATAACTATGTATATGAAGTAAAACTTAGGAATTAAAAAAAAATCAATGGTAATTTTCAATTGAAAATAAGATGACTCTGTACTTTGTTTTTTATTTTCGGTTTTATTCTCAACTAAATTGGTGCCTGTTAACATAACATTTCTGAAAATCCAATCAACCAAATCTTTTTGGCTCAACTTATCATTCAAGATGTCAGAATATAATCTTCAGAAAATTGAAGGAATGATTCATAGATATAATATGAAAACGTGATGAAACTAATTCCTTAATGAGGGTGCTAGCAAGATGATAAATCTGGTTCAAAGGAGAAGTAGAACAATGGGGTTTATGTAGTCCAATGGGGAAGGCATTCTAAAATAATTTTACTGAGTTAAGAGACAAAACAAGTTAATTGTTCTATAGAACAATAAAACCATATCCTTTATGGTTATATTTTCTGCTAGACAGAAATCATATGCATCTTGATCACACAAAAACCCGCAAAGTAACATCTTATGTCACAGAATCTGAGCTTAATCAATAGCAAGTAACAAGACAAATTAAAGTATATCTCCCCAATGTGTAGGGGACATAAGAATCTGAGCTTAATCAATAGGAAACCAGATCTGAAAGAGACATGTGCACCCCAATGTTCATCGCAGCGCTATTTATAATAGCCAGGACATGGAAGCAACCTAGATGCCCATCAGCAGACAAATGGATAAGGAAGCTGTGGTACATATACACCATGGAATATTACTCAGCCATTAAAAAGAATTCATTTGAATCAGTTCTAATGAGATGGATGAAACTGGAGCCCCTTATACAGAGTGAAGTAAGCCAGAAAGATAAAGATCATTACAGCATACTAACATATATATGGAATTTAGAAAGATGGTAACGATAACCCTATATGCAAAACAGAAAAAGAGACACAGATGTACAGAACAGACTTTTGGACTCTGTGGGAGAAGGCGAGGGTGGGATGTTTCGAGAGAACAGCATGTATATTATCTATGGTGAAACAGACCACCGGCCCAGGTGGGATGCATGAGACAAGTGCTCAGGCCTGGTGCACTGGGAAGACCCAGGGGAATCGGGTGGGGGGTGGGGAGGTGGGAGGGGAGATCAGGATGGGGAATACATGTAACTCCATGGCTGATTCATGTCAATGTATGACAAAACCCACTGCAATGTTGCGAAGTAATTAGCCTCCAACTAATAAAAATAATTGAAAAAAATAAAAATAAAGTATATCTCCCTATAGAGTTAAGTGCTTTTGGGGGTGAGGCTGTTAGCAGTGCTCCAGTAAAATACTAAGAGGGCATACAATCCTCCTTTTGTAAGTTTTTTATAGATAATTTTTGTTAACACATCTCCCAGGCTGATACCTTTTGGCCTGATCATTTGTACTACTTAAATGTCTTGTGTTGAGCAATTTAAATAACACCACCAACAGTAATAGCAGCTTATAGTTACTGAGTACCTATGAGCAGCCTAACGCATTATCTCTACTATGCATAACAACTCTACATTTAATTTGGGAAAATCTGGGTTCAGATCTTTTAAATAATTTGCTCATGGTCGCATAGAAAGTGGTAGAGCTGGGATTTACACCTCGGTCTGCCTGTCTCAGCACTCAATTCCTAGGTCCTAACTTTTTTTTAAAAACTGTACCATGATTTCTTTCATACATAAATAACTTTCCAGAACTGTTCTTTGCATGGCTGCCTTACTCCTTATTACTTCCTGCTGCTCTCAGTATCATTTCCCTGATTCATTTATGCACAGTTTATTTCACTTTTCAAATTTCCTTTGTCTTCTCAGCATCAGTTGAAGCTCTGCCTTGTCCTCAGAGGCATTCCATTACCGCTCCCCTTTCCCCCATTCATAAAAACACACATCCTGGCTTTCCTCTGAAATCCTCTTGGAATAAATGTTTGTACCACATATTCCCGAACCCTCTTATTTTCTAACTATTTCATGTAAGTTTATTTTTTGAATAAAATTATGAACTCTAAAAGAATTAAAGACCATGAAAACAATTATGGGCTCTATTTTCTCATCATGAACAGTATAGAAATAATTCATATAAATAAAGACTTAAAGAGTTGAGTAATAGTTTAATGTCTAAATATAATACATTCTTGTCATTTTGATAAATTCTAAGCACATCTTCTTATCTATTCAGTATATTTGCTATTTTTCCCCCCAGTGATTAGAGGTATTCTTTTTCTATTAGCTATTTGTGGGAATCCTTTCCCTTCCTTAGTTACAAGAGAGTAATTTTCTAAAGTGCATTTTGTTCATTAATTGTTTCCTTTCATGCTTTCCACTGTATATAATTTGAAATAAAATGAAGAAATTGTTTGGAAGATCTATTTTTCTGAAGTATAATGGAAAATAGTCAAGGGACAATGATCTTCCTGATTCTTAAAAATCAGTTTTAATAAATGCTACCCTTAAGTTTTAGACATTATCCTATACATTTGTAGCAATACCATAATTTTATACAGGAATACTATTGGAATAATTTTAGGTGCCATATTAGGAATTAGAATTTGAGTTCTTTTAATGAATATTCTGAAAAAAGGCTATTCAGGTGTTTACTTTGTACTGTGTATAGTTCCTACTTGAAATAGAAGGTCTGTTCATATCCAGTTTTGTTGTATATTAACCAAACAAATAATACTTTGAGTACCCTGCCTCATGTGGATTTTGTGCCATGCCTTTTACTATTTATCAGAATTAAGCAATTCTCATCCTGGCTCCCCACTAGACATATTTATATTGCAAAATAAATCCTCCAAATACCAATGCTCAGACTCAGACCGTTTAAATAGGAATCTTTGGAGATGAGACCTGGTCATAAGTATTTTTGAGAAAGGCCTCAGTTGATTCTATGGTTAGGGTTAATTACAATTTTAGTGAGTCATAAGCTTTCATGTTTATTCCTGTTGACATTTAACTTATGAACTATTTATTTAATTTGGATGATTTTCTTTCATATGAAGAAAAATGTAAATTTCTTTTAAAAGACTTTATAGTGTTTCACAATAAAATTTCATTTTCATTGGCCTTATAGAGTGAGCTGGTTTTTTTTCCCCCCTCTCATACGCTTTATAAGGTCCAAGAAACTGGAGACATCGTCATTTCAAATGCATATGTGGATCTTGTGCCAGTGTCTGCTGTTTCAGTGAAGACACCATCTGAGGTAGGTTATAACCACTGATATCCAAGTCATGGCCTTCTCTGGTAGCTCAGCTGGTGAAGAATCCACCTGCAATGCAGGAGGCCCTGGTTTGATTCTGGGGTTAAGAAAGATCCCCTGGAGAAGGGATAGGCTACGCACTCCAGTATTCTTGGGCTTCCCTCGTGGCTCAGACAGAAAGAATCCGCCTCCAGTGCAGGACACCTGGGTATGATCCCTTGGGTTGGGAAGATCCCCTGGAGGAGGGCATGGCAGCGCTCGAGAATCCGCATGGACAGAGGAGCCTGGCAGGCTGCAGTCCGCGGGGTCACAAAGAGTCTGCCAGGACTGAGGAAGCACAGTACAGCGTCCAAGTCATAGCCTGATTTATGAATTTCAGTTGAGATCACTTTAAGAGTGTCCAGTCTACTTTAGAAAATTCAGAGCTATGAAAGATTCTTAATTCTTGAACTAGAGACCATGAATTCAAAACTGCCTGGAAGAAAAGGAATATTCTGAAAATTATGAATTTCTAGAAAACTTTTTTTGTGGTGATACTAGGGTATCTTTTAAGAGAATATAATTGATTTTCTAGTTTTAAAGTAAATAAATCACTTGTTTAATAAGAAATCTTAAGTAAATAGTATTTTGGAGAAAGGTTAAAAAGTTAAATATCTCATACCTTTTTCTTGATTTAAAAATTTGTATAAAGCATTCAGTGCATATATAAAAGCAGTAGCATATATTATTTATTAAAACATTTGTATTACTGTCTATTAACATGCTGAAATTAATAAAAGTATTTATATTCTGTCTCCAGAATATTAACTTTGTAATGTTGAAGTTTTCAAATCCATGATATTTGTGTTTCATTATCCATATTATCACATAACTGAATGAAAATTAAAATATCTTTAAAAAGAATCTAAGATTAAAAACTTAAGAAATTTTAGAGCTAGAAAGAAATTCAAGTTTCATGTAATTTAGTCTCATTTTACAAATGAAGAAATGAGATCACAGAAGTTGATTAATTTGTCCAGTATCTTCCTGCTGAAGTTTATTAGGATATAAGTTGTTAAGTTAGTTCCTAGTCTACTTGTAAAATATTATTTCTGAATTCTGATAAAAGTAAAATTCTTTTATTAAGGGGATCGAGGTTCTGGGTGACATAAATAAATAGAAAGGTGTGAAAGAAGACTAGTGTAACAAAAACTAGTTTGCCTTTTTTATGTGCAGGTTTTTAAAAAAATTACCCTATTGCACATTGATTTTGTGATAGTTTTTCCCCTTGAGTCATTTTTACATATCTTTTAAAATGAAATGATTATCTTTTCTGTTTTTGCTAGGGTTCAGGGCTTCAGAGTACCCTTGTGTTTAAGGAAATAGGTCACCGCCTTCAGGATATTGGGCAAGAGGTGGTAAAGAAAGTCGGTGCTGTGTTTGAGTGGCATATCACTAAAGGTGAAAATACTGCAGCCAAGTGGAGTAAGTCCTGTCCCTATAACATTCTAAGATAACTCTTAGTCAATAGGAATAAGATATCCTTGTTATAACTAAAGCCTGTCTCTTTGAAGGTAGGTAAATCTTACCTTCTTCAGTAAGGTGTTTTTTGTTTTTAATGGAAATAATGGGTTTCATGGGCTTCCCTTGTGGCTCAGCTGGTAAAACAAATCTGCCTGCAATGTGGGAAACCTGGGTTTGATCCCTGGGTTGGAAAGATCCCCTGGAAGAGGGAAAGGCTACCCACTCCAGTATTCTGCCCTGGAGAATTCCGTGGACTGTATAGTCCATGGGGTTGCAAAGAATTGGACATGACTGAGCGACTTTCACGTTCAATGGGTTTCATGGCACGCAGACATGTATGTTTTTTAGAGATGAAAAGAATCAATTAAAATGAAAGTAATCTGTTTTGAAGATTTCATTGTAACACCTGAAATTAGTACTTTAAACGGTTGCCTTAGCTGTATGCTTCTTTAATCTTCAAATTCCTCTTAAACATAAAGAAAGTACATCAAGTTAAATGAAATATTTTAAAGTTTTGAGTAATTATCATTATATTTTAACAGATTTAAAATCACTTTTCTTCCTCCCCCCCCAAATTAACATTTTGGATTATCACCTTATTTATCAGTATAAAATCATAATTATTTTCTCAGTGTATAAAACTGGCAATCAAAGGTACTAATTTTATTTGATCTAGAAAAATTATCTATCAGAGTGCTGTTAGCAACCTGGCAAGGTATCCAATATGAGCCAAGTTGCTGCAGAGAGAAAGCAGTCACGCTTCCATTCACTTACATGGAGCTCCAAAAGAACCTTACTACCATTTTATGAAGAAAGAAAAATTAGGTGATAAAAAGAGAAAGGGAGAAGAAATTTTTTTTTTTACCATATCTTTTCTATCTGTTGTGTAACTGCATTCTTAATCATAGCACAGACTTTTCTGTCCTGTGGCCTAGTAAGAGACTGCAGGGTCGAATTTTAATTTAATTCTTAAAGTTGGGGAAGGTAAGATGAAATTACTAAAGATGAGTAAAAATATTTTTCTAGATTAGAAAATTTTCTCTTTTTTTATATCCACATAATAAAAGCACTAACACTTTTGTGGACTCACTTTGCTAGTCAGCCAGATCTGTTAGCACGTTTTTAAGTATCCAGTGTCTGTATGTCGTGACAGAAAAATGCGTAACTTTTTCAGATTTCTCTGTGTTTCTCTATAGGCGAAAGGACAGTGAAGTGAGTATACATCCATTCTGTTTCTCATCATCAATCATACAGACTGAGAAGCCACTGCTTCTAACAATGAGAGTATCTTAGTTCAGGCTGCTGTAACAAATATACTATCGACTGGGTAGGTTAAACAGCAGAAACTTATTTTCTCGTAGTGAGGAGGCTGCAGGGTCCAGTGTGAGGGTTCCAGCAGGGTTGGGTTCTGGTGAGAACCCTCTTCCTGGTTTGTAGATGGCTGCCTTCCTACTGTTTCCCCACAAGGCAGAGAGAAAGTTCATCTCCCTCATGTCTCTTCTTAGAGAGAGACACTAATCCCATTATGGAGGCTGTACTCTCATGACCTCATATAAACCTAATCACCTCCCAAAGGCTCTGTTTCTTTCTTTCTTTTTTTTTTTCTTTCTGTTTCTAAATATCATCGTTGTTTGGAGATTAGGGCTTCAACATATGAATTTTGGAGGGATATGAACATTCATTCCGTAGCTGACAGCCATTCATATTTTGTCATGAAACATGCTATTAATGAACTTTCACCATCGTTTCTTTACCTTTATACTATAGAATACTCTAGCCTTACTTTGATCTGTAGAGCATTCTTTCTTTATATTCTAACTATATGTTTATTTTATAGAATATTCTAATCTCTAGAGATGCTGGAGAAATATAGTATCCCAGTGAATGTTCCCTGAAAATTTTTGGATTTTCATGTTTTTTTGTCTTGAAATCCCAAGTGACAGGATCCTTTCATTTGTAGTCAAGCATCTATCTACTGATGTGGTATAGGGAGCATTCAGAATAGTTTCTAGCTCAAGAATTTTCCCCTTCCTTCATAATCGTGAAATATTACAGTGAGATCTCATGTAGTTAAGATGGGCTAAGAGCCCCTGGAATGCTGAGGGGCTCCACGAAGTGGCCTGTGATTGGCTTATTTATACTCTAGGACCATGTAAACTTTCAGGCCCATCTCAAGCCTGGTTGTAATCCTTCTCATAGTATACTATAATACTATGCTCATAGTAGTATACTATGGTGGTACCTGAAAGCAAGGATTGTAGACTGTGCTTCTGCAAGTCCCACAGCTGATGGTATGAACCATCTTCATTCATTATTTGTACACTACATATCATGCAGATAATGTGTCTATACAGACTTTTTTTTAAGGAAAAAATCTTTAGGTTTAGGATTTTACTTGCACAGTAGAAACTACTCTTTTGTAGATTTTTATTGTTTTTATTCTAAGATTACTGTTTTAGAGTGCCTGTTTAAATGCCATGTAAATCAGATTGTTTTATTCCTTATTACAACCAAAGATCACTGTAAATGCTTGTTAATAGTAAAAAATTTAAAATGTATCTCTAAATCAACTGAAACTTTTTGAGACCATCTTCTATTATATATTCCTAGAAAACATTTTGAAATTTTGTTCAATTGATTTTGGTTTCATACAAGTTTCTTTTTAACATGACAATTGCTATTCCTTTAAGGGACTGTATTTTCATTATATAAATTTTGGTGTATGTAAGTATAAAGTGGGAAATACTGATGTATAATCCCACTACTCACAGTTAACATTTTTGGTGTTTGTCCTTCTGGAAGACATTTGTGCTCATAGGAAGTGAATTCAGAAGAGATAAAGGAAGCCAAACATGTAATATGTATTTAGTTTCCCAAATTTCAGTATCTATTTTTTTCTCTAAAAATCTTTATCAATTAACAGTGAAATGTAGGTATCATCACTTGCCATTCTTTCTTTGTTCTGTCCTTACTTCTGTCTATGAATGATGGAATTCTACCTTTTCCCTATAGATGAAACTATATTAGAAGTTGAGTTATAAATATAAAGCACGGAATTTTTGAAGATACTGGTCATGGAAAGGAATGAGACAAGAGTGAGAAAAGTTGCTGGAATTGTGTGTCTCACAGTTGGCAGAATAGAACTCTGTAGAGATTTATAAAATATACAAGCAATTCATTCTGACAAATAGGATAATTTTCTTCAATATAGTGTCAATAACCAACTAATATTTTCACCTTATCTTAGTGTCACTTGCCTTGTAGACAGTATTAGAAAATGTGCTTATATTTAGTAATTGCCTTTTATTAACCTAGGCAAAGGGTTTTTTCTTATATTTCCACTCCAAAATGGGAATATTTGAATCCTGTTAATACTTACTTATAATTGATGCCTGTGGTTTTTGTTTGTTTTACTGTATCTTCTTCAGGTCCTAATTTATCAAAGCTAACAATCAAATTGGATCTTGAAGCTTGAACAGTTTCTCTGAAAGTGTTCATTATTCTCTTTAGTTATCTGTGTGTCTGATTTGATTTGATTCTAAGCTGTGTCTATCTTTTTTCAATTTTCATTGTTTCTCACTGTCTGTGTCCCTGAGCTAAATCAGAGCTGGCATCAGTAGAAAGTACCTAAGATTTTTGGCTTATGATGTTTTTTAGAAGATGATTCCACATTGGCATCTCTTTTTTGCATCTTGGTGCTTAATGACATAAAATAGGTGACTAAGTACCTTGACTTAGGGAATACCTAATTTTTTTTTTTGCAAGCTGTTTTTAAAATGTTCTTCTAATCATTTTAGTTGGCCCAGCCTTGTTCACATTATGGCAGACGCAAACCTGTTTAAAGAGAACAGGCTCAGCTACTTTGTTCACCTGTGGAACTGGGGTTACACAGAGTGACTACCCTTGAGCAAGTCTAGGAGCCAAGGGATTTGGGCTCAGTGGCCTGAAAGATGCATTCCAACCTAGAGATCCTGGACTGCGCCCATCTTCCTGCTCCTTCCTGTATCTCGCCATCCAGACAACACCAACAATGAATCGCTGGGCAGAGGTGTGTCTGTGTCGGGATTTTTAACAACCAAGTTAGTGTGAGTCTAAAGAGAACGAGGAGAGTTCTGGCATCAGGCTTGGTTTTGGCCGTGGAGTAGGAGGCATCTTCGTTGTGTCTTTCAAGGTTCGGCCCCTCTGAGGCCTGTGGTGCTTGGTCATGTCGGAGCTGGACGGCTGCCTGAGCGAGGACCGGTGTGGTCTCTGCCCTGCTGGGCTGAGGTGGTCTGACGGGGCTAGTCTTCTTGCTAAGAACTTTCCCCTTTTTAGCCCTCTTTTCGTTTATCAGCACTAGTTATTAGCTTTCCACAGAAAAAAGTTGTATTGCTTTATAAGAGTCTGGCTGTGAAGCAGCAGGTAAAACCGAGTGAGTGAGAGGGCGGGTCGATAGCACTTCATTAGAAGGGCCTTCATTAGCTGAGAGGCTTACTCCACGCTGAAGTATTAAGATTGTGTGAGTCCAGTTTTTTTTTTTTTTTTGTGAGTCCAGTTTTATTCCTGAGCAAGACTAGTGCATACAGCGGGCCTTAGACTCACTTGTGAGGAGTTAAAACAGTATGTTTTGCATGTCAGAGGTTTGCTTTTCTTTAGTCTTTCCTTTCTACCCTCTGACCCCTCCCAGTATTCTCTCCCTGCTCCCTCCCTGCCTGCCTTCCTCCTTCTCTTATTCTACTCTTGTTTTTAGCTACACAAATAACACGGAAAAACATGTTTGTAATATGTATGTACCAGTAAGAACAGAGCCTTTGTTCTTCACGCCTTATTCCTAGTATCTTGCATAATGTCTGAGAACCATAGAAGAAACGAAACAATGAAATGAGTGAATGAAACAAAGCAAAAAGTTTCCATTCTTACTCTTTCTCTTCCTCAAGGTGACCGTAGGTAGTCATGTTATTTATTTATATTTTTTTAGTTTAGTTCACAAAATTCTCTTCTGTGGACAGTACGCGTGATTTAATTCTGTTTTTGCAGCAGAACTTGGCTAACCAGTCTATATAATTTTTCTTACATGTGTGTGTCTTTTCTTGATCCTAAGTTGGGAGTTCCCTACACACTCTTAGGAAGAGTGATGTGATCACAGCTTCTTTGTAGTAGTAGAGAAAGCACATTCAAGAGGCTAAAGCTGGCTGAGTGGAATTGGCCTTCCTGGATGAGTGGTCTTGGTCACATGTGTGACAATGAAAACTTTCTAAAATGTAACGTTAACGTAAAGCTCTGTGCTATATAGAGAGCAATGAAGGAGGTAAATTTTTAATAGCTTTTCCAGTTACCCAGCCTGTTTCTGGAACACTTAATCCTGCTGTCTAAAACAGTTAAGGGAAAAGATTTTAATTTTAACCTTTATTCACAACAGTTAAGGCAATAAGCATTTTATAAATAAATGACTAGTTGAAATACTTTTAAAAATTTAATTTTACTGTCATTTAATTCATATGGCAGAACCTTTGATGAATTCAAGTTATTGAAAGGTGATGAGTGTGCATTCCCTTCCCCCACCCCAACCAATATGCAATTGTTTTAAAATTCTGTTTTCTTCCTTTGTTGACTGTAGAATCTTTATTTGAATCTAAAGACCTTAACCATATAACTTCCAACCTCTTAACTTCATTATATTATTCTACATTGATTCACTTTTCAAATCTCTCTATTGTGTAAACTTCTTCAATGAAGAAAAACTATTATTGATTTGATTCTTTTGAAAATCATATTCTTTATAAAAAGGACATCTCAAAAAATAAAGGATTTAAAATTTTTTTTCCTAAGTGATAGGTAATATATAATGTATAATTAACACCACAGTAACTCTGAAACTATGAAAAAAGTCTGCATTTATTTGGTTCATTTTATTCTCATGTTGTAAAGATAAAAATGACTGATATTGGTTTCTTCCTGTTTTTCCCAGCTATTGACCTGAAAACTGGTTCTGGAAAAGTGTATCAAGGCCCTGCAAAAGGCTCTGCTGATGTAACCATCACACTTTCAGATGACGATTTCATGGAAGTAGTCTTGGGCAAGCTTGATCCTCAGAAGGTAAAGTTCTTAAAATGTTTATTTATTTGTCATTATTGCTTCGTATTTTACAGTTGCAGTTTTTGGCTGACTCCAAAATTCTAGTTTATAAGACAGATTTCTTACAACTCTGAAGAAAGGCAGAGTTGATTGCAGTTTTCAAGTTGACAGATCGTATATTTTTCTAATAGAGTTTTTCAGCCAATAACTTGTTAAAAATAAAGTTTTGAGTGAAATGCTTCTTCAGCACATAAACAATATAAAACTCATATCTAGACCTTTTAATTTATCGTCATTAGTTCAGAGGTAAAAAACATATGATATTTCATAAAATTAGACATTCTTCCCTGATATATAAGATTAAGAATTTGTCTTAATCATCACTGTAAACTGGAAATAGAAAGATGGAATATAATAGCCAGTATCTTTCTGAAGGTAGAGACATTTCCGTAGAAAATTATGATTAAAACAAGAGTACCTTCACTGACCATTATAAGTTAATATTGTTCTGAAACCTGTGGGTAACCACAGACACACAAAATTAAAGTAACTGATGTAGCAACTAGAAGAGAGGAGGAAATTTTGTAATTTTTGAATCATGATTATGTAGCTAGAAATCCCAAGAAGATCAGATGATTCTTAGATCAGAGGAGTTCAAACAAATGGTTGAATGCACAGTAATTATTAAAAATAGCTTTCACATAGCAGCAACACCAACTAGAAGATATAATTTAAAAAATTTGTTCATAATAACTGCCCAAACTTCCAAGAACCAATGACTACCAAAACAAGAAAGGCACAGTGCTTATTTGCAGAAAACAATACAACTTTACAAGTTACAGAACAATTTGAATAAAGGAGAAAATGTTCAATTTCCCTGAATAGAAAGACTGAAAAGAATTATAAAGTTGTATCGTGGTTAAAAATACATTCTTTTGGCGTCAGATAAACCTGAGTTTGAATCTTAGCTCTGCCACCTACTCTCTAAACCTTAATTTTCTCATTGTAAAATGAATAATGATAATCCCAAAGAACTAAATGGACGATAACTAAATTCACTAAAATGCATGAAGCGCTTACTGTAATGCGAGGTACTGAATGAGCTCTCAGTTAATTCTTTCCCAGGAATTTATTTAGCACCTCGTTTTATTTGGGTGCCTGATGTGGCTAAACAAGACAGTGCCCCCTCTGGGCAGAGCTTAGTTCTGGAGGGAAATGGAAAAGAAATATAATTTCAGGTATGGAGAAAAATAAGTCAGAGTTACAGGTTACAGTAGTGGTTGGCAAACTTTTTCTGTAAAGGGTCCCGTAAGCTTTGCAGGTCAGATGGTCTCTGTTGCAGGTCAGATGGTCTCTGCTGCAACTACTTGGTTCTGCCATTTATAAAGTAGCCATGGATAATATATATTATGACTGAGTGACTGAGTTCCACTCAAATTTGTTTATGAATGAAAACAGGCAGCAGACTGGTTTTGGCCTTTGGGCTGTAGTTTGCCGACCCCTGGATTAAGAGTGTGACAGGATGGAGGCACTATTTTAGTTAGGGTTGTCCAAAACGACTTGATAGAGACCTGAACAAAGTGAGGATGAGGGAATGAACCATGAGGCTAAAGAAGCAACCAGTGCAAAGGCTGGAGGCACCAGTAGCTCTGCTTATCGGATATAACTGTGAGGAGGCCAACAAAATGAGCAGTGGGGAGAGAGACAGGAGGGGAAAAGGGAGAAGCAGGCATGGGTTAATCATACTGGACCTTGTAGATGTTGGTGAGGAGTTTAGATCTTGTATATGATAGGAAGGTATTGAGCTCTGGATTGACATCTGATTTTTAAAGGTCATTATGACTGCTGAGTGAGTAATTAAGAGTTCTTTTGGCTGATTCATGTCAATGTATGACAAAAACCACTACAATATTGTAAAGTAATTAGCCTCCAACTAATAAAAATAAAGGAAAAAAAAAGAGTTCTTTTGTAAGATATACTTGAGATGCCTTTAAAGGATTAAATGTAGGATTTAGGGAAACCTTTATGTAACATTTGTATAATCATTAGGAATATCAGGTCTTTGGGGGTAAATGATACTGGGAAGTTGCATAGTAAATGATAGTGGTTTGTGTCATTCTATGTACCATTCTGTCAATACCAGACAGAATGAAATTAACTGTGAAAAAATTAAAGCAGAGGCAAAACTTGATGCAAACCTAGCTGTTTATTAGTCTCAAAGATCTAGTCCTTAGAGAAGTTCTAATTAATACTAGAGGTTTTCTAAACTCATTGGGCTCAATTATGTTCTGCCCCAGTTTGGTGCTCTCACCCCGGTTCTTCAGCTGTCAAACACCGTATATCCTAGTGTACAGTCTCTCTCTGCACCAACTCTTGTCAACCTTGGTGGCTTCCTTCAGCATTCATAAAAATGACTTCTCTAACCAGATGACTCTTAGTTTATTGATATTGTTTCAAATTATCTTTCGGTCCATTCTGTATCAACTTTTGTCTTTATTGGAAGTATAAAATGTACAAATTCCAATACCTGTTTCAAAACATCACCATTTTCCAATACCATCCCTTGCTTGTTTTTGTTTTGTGATTCTTACTACTGATGTTGAACTTCAGAGGCCTCCAGTTTGTTGACACCACCACTTTCTGTCTGTCAACGCCCTTCTGTCTTTTTGTCTCTTCTTGTTCAGCTTAGATTTTGTGGTCCATCATAATAGCTCCCTTGAAAATATCCTCATCTCCCCGTATATCTCTCATCTTACTTGTGTAGAAAATTCCACCCTATTTTAACTCTACTCTCTGCCATCTTTCTATCTGTACCAGAATAGATGAAGGAGTTAGGAGGAAAACTGTACCACTAGACAAGTTGGATTCCCTTTAAAATTCTGATTTTTGTTGTTTATTTGCTAAGCCATGTCCAACTCCTTTGCGACTCCATGGACTGTAACCCACCAGGCTCCTCTGTCCATGGGATTGTCCAGGCAAGAATACTGGAGTGGGTTGCCATTTCCTTCTTCAAGGGAATCTTTATGACCCAGGAATTGGACCTGCATCTCCTGCATTGGGCAGTGGGTTCTTTATCACTGAGCCCACCAGGGAAGCCCCAGATTTTAATTACAAATCTCAAATAGTCTTTAAGCACTGTCTAGCAATCTTACCGTGATTTTCCACTAAGCTTCCATTCCTATTGTCTGAGATGTGTTTTTCATATTTGTCTTCAGCTGATGACCTTTCTTCATGCTTCTTTGGGGAAAACAAGAAAGACCTCAGATGAAAATATTTACCTTTCCATCACCAGATCTATTCTGTTGGCATCTGCACCTGCGTGTATTAGTTGCTCAGTCGTATCTGACTCTTTGTGACCCCATGAACTATAGCCTGCCAGGCTCTTCTGTCCATGGAATTCCCCAGGCAAGAATACTGGAGTGGGTAGCCATCCCTTCTCCAGGGGATCTTCCCGACCCAGGGATCAAACCTGGGTCTCCCACATCACAGGAGGATTCTTTACCATCTGAGCTGTCAGAGAATCCCTTCAGCATCTGCATCCATCTTCTTTTTTTTCCTGTATATTACGTTGAAGGAGGTCTCCCTCTTTCTGTCAAAGACATCTTCATTTCTCATCCAGGTATCTACTCAAAGTCATTGCTGCTCTCCTTCCACTCTTTTCTGCATCATTCTCTCTCATTTCATGATGTAAGTGGTCTACAGCACAGAGGCAAGCTAACAATGGTCTTAAAGCAATCCCCATCCAGCATGCCATATTAAATCTTTTTCCTTTTCACAAAAGAATTGTCTAAAGCAGTGCTGTCCTGGTTTTAATATTAGACACATGTTAGATATACAATGTGAGCTGCACATGTAATTAAAACCGTGGAAATTGGAGCCCCTTATACAGAGTGAAGTAAGCCAGAAAGATAAAGAACATTACAGCATACTAACACATATATATGGAATTTAGAAAGATGGTAACGATAACCCTATATGCAAAACAGAAAAAGAGACACAGAAATACAGAACAGACTTTTGAACTCTGTGGGAGAATGTGAGGGTGGGATATTCCAAAAGAACAGCATGTATACTATCTGTGGTGAAACAGGTCACCAGCCCAGGTGGGATGCATGAGACAAGTGCTCGGGCCTGGTGCACTGGGAAGACCCAGAGGAATCGGTGGAGAGGGAGGTGGGAGGGGGGATCGGGATGGGGAATATGTGTAAATCTATGGCTGATTCATGTCAATGTATGACAAAACCCACTGAAATGTTGTGAAGTAATTAGCCTCCAACTAATTAAAAACAAACAAACAAACAAACAAACAAACAAAACCCATGGGATTCTCCAGGCAAGAATACTGGAGTGGGTAGCCCTTCCCTTCTTCAGGAGGTCTTCCCGACTCAGGGATTGAACCTGGGTCTCCTGCATTGCAGGCAGATTCTTTACCGTCTGAGCCAAGAAGTGAAGCCCCATATAATAATGTGAGCCACATATGTAATCAAAAATTATCTAGCGGCTATGTTAAAAAAAAGGTTAAAAATAAACTCAAAAGGACTTGAAGATTTAAACATAAGACATGATACCATAAAACTCCTAAATCCAGTGAATATTTCTCTGTCTAGGTCTTTCTCCGCATTTTAGTAGCATTTAACTCAGTTAACCACCAACTTTTTGAAATAATTTCATTCATTGGCTTTTATGACACCTTATTCTCCTATTTTGCTTTTTCCACCTTTGGCTATTCTTAATCTCCTGTGGTGTCTTCTTCTTTTACCCCCAGCCATTGGGTTTTGGTATTTCTGAGAGCTCATTTCAGGACTCTTCTCTAAATAATACTCTTATTAAATGAGTCCATCTATCCTGTGGTACTTAGAGCCATCTACATGTTGTCATCTTGCAGATTTAATTGTCTCACTCAGTCATCTTCTCTGAGTTCCACAGTGATATAACCAGCTCTCTACTTGCGTCTCTGATGGGATACTTTATTATGCCCCATTTAGAACTTGTGATTTAATTTTCTCCCCCAAGTCTTTTTTCAGGAAATGGCACAGTGATCTGTCTACTGAAATTAGTATGCTCAATAATACAAGAATTGTCTTGGCATCTTTCTTTACCTTTGTATCCTTTGTATCCTTCATCCTGTTTGTTATTTCTCCAAAATGTATCTTTAGTATTCATTTTCTTCTCTCATCACTAGGGATATCATCATGACCTGAGTTTCCATCATCGCTCACCTGGCTTCCTGACTGGTCTTACTACACTTAGTCTTGCCTTTCCACCAATCTGTTCGCACGGGAGCCAGGATAATCTCTTAAGAATGAAATCAGATTACCAGTTATTCCACCTGATAAAAACCTCCAAGATTTTCTTTTGCACTTAGATAAAATCTAAACTACCTGTTATCATATTGTTTGTGACGCTTCCCTCGCCCATCTTCCCTGCTTGCCGCATCACTTATACTAAATCAGTTTACATTGCCTTTCCTCTTAGTTCCTTCCCATCGATTTTTATTCCTTCAACGTCTATTCATTTGCCTTTTCTGGAATTTCAATCCCTATCTTTTTACAGGACTGGCTTTGTTTTATCAAGAGTAGTTCCCTCCTGTTATATTTTTTCATAACCTCCTTAATAGCATTTATGTCTTTAATTACTTGTTCACATTTTGTTTTTTGACTTACCTATTGTAATGTTAGCACCCTGAGAACAGGGAGAGATGTCTCTTTTCTAGCATAAAATATTGCCTAGGGTACTTTAGATGCTCAGTTAATACAAGAATAGATTAAAGAAAGGATAGAAACAAGGAACATAAGCTCAATAATAGTAGTTTAGGCTGTGTAGAAATGTAAAACTTCTGCTTGTCAGGCTCCCTCTATAAGACATTCCATAAACCTGGGGAGGGGGGGAAATGATGGTGCATAGTATATTGGGGTCAATAACCTAAAAAATCTATGGGCAACAATAAGACCTCAGTGTAAAAAAAATGAGCAAAAGACATGAAACAATAATTAATGAGAGAGGGAGATGACTAACATACATAAGAACAATTACTAATTTTTCCCCAGTATCTAAAACATGCAAATTAAAGCATGTCATTTTTGCCTCAGATTTTCAAAGATTGGAGAAATAGTATTATTAAGGTTGGGATAAGAGAATTCACACGTAGCTAGAAGGAATATTCATTTGATACAGTCTTTCTGGACTGCACTGTGAGAGTTTCACTGACTTCTTTTATGGCAACTTACAGTTCAATAAAGAAAAGTTTGTTTGGCATTGCTCGGCCAAAAGAAATACCTAATGGTTCAGTTTATTAAATAGTTAGATCTAAACAAGAGTAGTTTTTTGTGTTGTCTTTGAGCAATGTCACTGTATTTCCTTCAAAAAATTTAAATACTCCAAAGTGTGTTTGAGTTCACTGCAGTGCCCTAGTGCAGTGAGGAACAAAGTTTGAAAACCATGATAATGGAAGTATGGTCAAGAAAATCTAAATGCCGTGATTCAGTAATTCTTCTTCTAGGAACCTGTCCTAAGAAAACAGTTAAGTAGGAACAGAGATTTCTTTACAAAATTCTTCTATTCAGTAACAACCACCACATATTGGTGTATTTACTTCAAGGAAATAGGTGTTATTGGTTCTTAAATCCCTCTCAGATTGTAGCTCCTGGCAAGCAGGTCTCAGTAGTGACTCTCTGCAGGAGTTGCAGACCATCACGTCTGTAGCTGCGCAGTGAAAGCAGTCTTAGTTTTAAAATTCCAGTGTCCAGTGTGAAAGCTTAGCACTTGATCCTGATTGAATGAAATTATCCTGTATTAATTTTGGGATAAAAAGTTTAAGTAGTTTTTGCTTTTCCTCCAGGTGGTGAGGATTTGGTACTGAGATTAAGTTGCTGCTAGTTAATGATCAGGAGAGACTGTTAAGCAGAGAGCACCCAAATTCAAGTCCTGGCCTACTTGTTGCTGGCACTATGGTCTTGAGCATGTTTTTAAGCTTTCTGAACATCTCTTTTGCTAGTATGCCCAGTTCAGGTTGATGGCTGTGCTTCCCAAGTGACATTTTATTTGTGGGGCTGCTTTGTAATGTTAAGTATACATGGATATTACTACTTTTTTCAATCTAGCTAAAAATCTAGAGACTTCTTTTCACGTCATATTCCATATCTTGTTTTCTTAGTAAGCTGTATGTGTTTTATCATTTTTATTTTACTGTTAGATTACTTGACAGTGGGGGAGAAATTGCACACATTTCTTTTGTCAGGTCAGAAAAGAACTGGAGCTCTTAGTGTTTTAACATGACGGCCTTTTACTTGTAATAATGAGCTTAATACCTACCTCTGTATGTCAGGCGCTAAGCAAAGAACTTTGCACACTGTTTCATTTAACTCATACAACAAAGCTGCTATTTAGGTGCTATTGTCCTACTCTTTATAGATAAGGATGCTGGAGCTCAGAGAGGTGAAGTCACTTGTCCACGCTCACCTTCCATTTAGGGGCAGAGCCTAGATTTTAACCCAGGCATTCTGATGCTGCAGCTTAGGATCTATGTACCGCTTTGTTGGACTATCTTATTTTGCCAATATATGGCCTTCTGTTTCATGAAGATACAATAAATATTTTAAATCTATTTTTTAAAGTTCTGAATTGAATGTTTTTATTGTTAGTAATACAGTAAAGCCTTTTTATTCATATGATCTCAAATTCACATTTAAGAACATGGATTAAAGCCAGAAGCATAGGTTGAAGCAGAAGCACCAGATCTTTCTATTCTATGGTTTTCTAAAATATACAAGCCATCTTTATTTTTTCTTAGATATCTAAAAATTGGGTGCTATTTATAATCATTAAACTATCATTGCTAGATAAAAGTTGCCTTTGTTGTCCAGAGTTGTTAACTCAATTGTATTCAGTCTTAACAATGATCTTTTTTAAAAAGATAGAAACTGTGATGTAACAAAGGTTGGTACTCTTTCCCTTTCTCCTTTCCAGGCATTCTTTAGTGGCAGGCTGAAGGCCAGAGGGAATATCTTGCTAAGCCAGAAGCTCCAGATGATTCTTAAAGACTATGCCAAGCTCTGAAGGATGTGCTACGTTATTAATTACAACAGAAAAATTAAATACTCTCTTCACCTAAATATGCAGAAATAATCCAGCAAAAATGATCAAAATTAAGGTACAGGGAGAATTGCTTAACATTTTCAGAATCCAGATAACTTTCAGATTTTTATTTTCTACTAATTTTTCTTGTTATTATTTTTACAAGGAATTGTAAGCTGGCACATGTTTATCCTTCTGTCCTTAGACCGATGTCTTCATAATAAAAATTTTCACCCAAGTCCAGTCTCTAGAATTGTGATAGCATTTATAAGTGGTAAGGAAAATTAAATGAGTAGAGGCTACTTTGGTGTCTTTTACACTGTATTATTTTCTCTTCTCTGATTTATTGATACCCCAATTTTAACATGAATTTTCATATTTATACTCATTTTCATACTGCTATATAATAGAGTTCTGTTTTAAGGCAAGATAAAGGTCTTTGTGTGTTTACAGATTTTCTTTAAAAATTTAGCAGTAGTTGATTTACAATATCAACTACTTACAAAACAGTAAGATGGTAGGCTCTGAGAGAGGGTATCAGAGGGCAGACAGACTGAAACCTGAATCACAGAAAGCTAGCCAATCTGATCACATGGACCACAGCCTTGTCTAACTCAGTGAAACTAAGCCGTGCTATGTAGGGTCACCCAAGATGGATGCATCATAGTGGAGAGTTCTGACAAAACGTGGACCACTGGAGAAGGGAATGGCAAACCACTTCAGTATTCTTGCCTTGAGAACCCCATGAACAGTATGAAAAGGCAAAAAGATAGGACACTGAAAGATGAACTCCCCAGGTCGGTAGGTGCCTAATATGCTACTGGAGATCAGTGGAGAAATAACTCCAGAAAGAATGAAGGGATGGAGCCAAAGCAAAACCAATACCCAGTTGTGGATGTGACTGGTGTTAGAAGCAAGGTCTGATGCTGTAAAGAGTAATATTGCATAGGAACCTGGAATGTTAGGTCCATGAATCAAGGCAAATTGGAAGTGGTCAAACAGGAGATGGCAAGAGTGAACGTAGATATTCTAGGAATCAGCGAACTAAAATGGACTGAAATGGGTGAATTTAACTCAGATGACCATTATATCTACCACTGTGGGCAGGAATCCCTTAGAAGAAATGGAATAGCCATCATAGTCAACAAAAGAGTCCAAAATACAGTACTTGGATGCAATCTCAAAAACGACAGAATCATCTCTGTTTGTTTCCAAGGCAAACCATTTGCAGACTGTGGACAGAGGTTCATGACATTGTATAGGAGATGTGAATCAAGACCATCCCCAAGAAAAAGAAATGCAAGAAAGCAAAATGGCTGTCTGAGGAGGCCTTACAGATAACTGTGAAAAGAAGAGAAGCAAAAAGCAAAGGAGAAAAGGAAAGATATACCCATTTGAGTGCAGAGTTCCAAAAATAGCAAGGAGAGATAAGAAAGCCTTCCTCAGTGATCAATGCAAAGAAATAGAGGAAAACAATAGAATGGGAAAGACTAGAGATCTCTTCAAGAAAACTAAAGATACCAAGGGAACATTTCATGCAAAGATAGGCTCAGCTCAATAAAGGACAGAAATGGTATGGACCTGACAGAAGCAGAAGATATTAAGAAGAGGTGGCAAGAATACACAGAAGAACTGTACAAAAAAGATCTTCATGACCCAGATAATCATGATGGTGTGATCACTCACCTAGAGCCAGACATCCTGGAGTGTGAAGTCAAGTGGGCCTTAGGAAGCATCACTACGAACAAAGCTGGTAGAGGTGATGGAATTCCAGTTGAACTATTTCATATCCAAAAAATGATGCTGTGAAAGTGCTACACTCAATATGTCAGCAAATTTGGAAAATTCAGCAGTGACCACAAGACTGGAAATGGTCAGTTTTCATTCCAATCCCAAAGAAAGGCAATGCCAAAGAATGCTCAAACTACCACACGATTGCACTCATCTCACATGCTAGTAAAGTAATGCTCAAAATTCTCCAAGCCAGGCTTCAGCAATATGTGAACTTCCAGATGTTCAAGCTGGTTTTAGAAAAGGCAGAGGAACCAGAGATCAAATTGTCAACATCTGCTGGATCATCAAAAAAGCAAGAGAATTCCAGAAAAACATCTACTTCTGCTTTATTGACTATGCCAAAGTCTTTGACTGTGTGGATCACAATAAACTGTGGAAAATTCTGAAAGAGATGGGAATACCAGAATACCTGACCTGCCTCTTTAGAAAGCTATATGCAGGTCAGGAAGCAACAGTTAGAACTGGACATGGAACAACAGACTGGTTCCAAATAAGAAAAGGAGTATGTCAAGTATTTAATCCTGCTTATTTAATTTACATGCAGAGTACATCATGAGAAACGCTTGGCTGGATGAAGCACAAGCTGGAATCAAGATTGCTGGGATAAATATCAATAATCTCAGATATGCAGATGACACCATCCTTATGGCAGAAAGTGAAGAACTAAAGAGGCTCTTGATGAAAGTGAAAGAGGATAGTGAAAAAGTTGGCCTAAAGCTCAACATTCAGAAAACTAAGATCATGGCATCCAGTCCCATCACTTCATTGCAAATAGATGGGGAAACAGTGGCTCACTTTATTTTTGGGGGCTCCAAAATCACTGCTGATGGTGACTGCAGCCATGAAAAAAGATGCTTACTCCTTGGAAGGAAAGTTATGACCAATCTAGACAGCATATTAAATAGCAGAGACATTGCTTTGCCAACAAAGGTCCGTCTAGTCAAGGCTATGGTTTTTCCAGTGGTCATGTATGGATGTGAGAATTTGACTATAAAGAAAGCTGAGTGCTAAAGAATTGATGCTTTTGAACTGTGGTGTTGGTGAAAACTGTTGAGAGTCCCTTGGACTGCAAGGAGATCCACCCAGTCCATTCTAAAGGAGATCAGTCCTGGTGTTCATTGGAAGGACTGATGCTGAAGCTGAAACTCCAATACTTTGGCCACTTGATGGAAAGAGCTGACTCATTTGAGAAGACCCTGATGCTGGGAAAGATTGAGGGCAGGAGGAGAAGGGGATGACAGAGGATGAGATGATTGGATGGCATCGCCGACTCAATGGACATGAGTTTGGGTAGACTCTGGGAGTTGGTGATGGACAGGGAGGCCTGGCGTGCTGCAGTCCATGGGTTCGCAAAGAGTCAGACACGACTGAGCAACTGAACTGAACTGAATTGATTTACAATATTGAATTAGTTTTAGGTGTACAGCTTCAGATTCTTTTTCTTTATAGGTTTTTACAATATATTGAATATAGTTC
The DNA here is from genome assembly GCF_910594005.1 of Cervus elaphus. Taxonomy (NCBI): domain Eukaryota; kingdom Metazoa; phylum Chordata; class Mammalia; order Artiodactyla; family Cervidae; genus Cervus; species Cervus elaphus. The sequence continues at coordinate 36,048,501 of NC_057823.1, read as the reverse complement.
CCTGTTTGCGTTCTCAGTTGCTCAGTCGTGTCTGACTCTGTGACCCCGTGGACCGTAGCCCACCAGGCTCTTCTTTCCATGGGATTTTGCAAATAAGAATACTGGCATGGGTTGCCATTTCCTCCTCCAGGAAATCTTCCTGATCCAGGGATCAAACCTGTATCACCTGCATTGGCAGGTGGATTCTTTACCACTGAACCACTTGAGAACCCCACAGTTCCCTATGCTATATGGTAAATCCTTGTTTGTCTGTTCTATGTATAGTAGTGTACGTCTGTTAATCCCATACTCCTAATTTCTCTCTCCCTCCCCTTCCCCTTTTGGTAACCGTAAGTTTATTTTCTGTGTCTGTGAGTCTATTTCTAGTTTATAAATAAGCTGATTTGTAGTATTTTTTAGATTCTACATGTAAATGATATTATATAATGTTCGTCTTTCTTTGTCTTCCTTCACTTAGTATGATAATCTCTGAGTCCATCCATGCTGCTACAAATGACAATATTTCATTCTTTTCTATGACTGTGTAGTATTCCATTGTGTGTGTATGCTCCACAGCTTCTTTATCCATTAATCTGTTGATTGACATTTAGGTCACTGCCTTGTCTTGGCTATTGTAAATAGTGCTGCTATGAATGTTGGGGGTGTATGTATCTTTTCCAATTAGAGTTTTCATCTTTCCCATATATATCCCCAGGAATGGTATTGCTCAATCATATGGCAACTCTATTTTTAGTTTTTAAAGAAACCTCCATACTATTTTCCATAGTGGCTGCACCAATTTACCTTCCAGTAGTTTATGAGAGTTCTCTTTTCTCCACACCCTCTCCAGCATTTATTATTTGTAGACTTTTTGATGTTGGCCATGCAGACTGGTGTGAAGTGATACCTCATTGTCATTTTGATTTTCATTTCTTTAGTAGTTAGTGATGTTGAGTATTGTTTCATGTGCTTATTGACCATTTATATTTCTTCTCTGGAGAGATGTCTATTTAGGTCTTCTCTTCATTTTTTGATTGGATTGTTTGTTTTTGTTTTTTTGATATTGAGTTATATGAGCTATTTATATATTTTGGAAATTAAACCTTGTTGTTTGCATTGTTTGCAAATATTTTCTCCCAGTCCATAGGTTGTCTTGTTGTTTTGTTTATGGTTTCCTTTGCTGTGCATAGGCTTATAAATTTGATTAGGTTCCACTTGTTTATTTTTGCTTTCATTTCTATTGCCCTGGGAGTTTGAGCTAAGAAAATGTCATTGTGATTTATGTCTGAGAATGTTTGCCTGTGTTCTCTTCTAGGAGTTCTGTGGTTTTTTGTCTTATATTTAAACCTTTAAGCTACTTTGAGTTGATTTTTGTGTATGGTGTGAGGGAGTCTCTAACTTCATTGATTTACATGCATCTGTCTAGCTTTTGTAACACCACTTACTGAAGAGACTATCTTTTTCTTCATTGTATATTCTTGCCTATTTTGTTGAAGATTAATTGACCATAGGTGTGTGGGGCTGTCTGTTCTGTTCCATTGATCTCTGTATCTGTTTTTGTGCTAATCCCGTGCCATTTTGATTACTGTGGCTTTGTAGTATGATCTGAAGTCTGGGAGGGTTATTCCTCAAGCATTGTTCTTTTTCCTCAGGGTTGCTTTGGCAATTCTGGGTCTTTTTATTGTGATCCTATGTATATTTTTGCATTATATGTTCTAACTCTGTTTAAAAAAAATGTCATGGACAATTTGCAAGGGATCACATTGAATCTGCAGATTGCTTTGCGTTGTATATTCATTTTAACAATATTAATTCTTCCACTTCAAGAGCATGGATTATCTTGCCATTTCTTTGTATCACCTTCAATTTCCTTTATCAGTGTTTTTTTAAGTTCTCAGTGTATAGTTCTTTCCACCACCCTGGTTAGGTTTATTCATAGATTTTTTTTTAATGTGATTTTTAAATGAGATTTTTTTTTTTACTTTCTGATATTTCATTGTTACTGTGAAGACATGCACAGATTTCTGTATATTAATCTTGTATCCTGTTATCTTGCTGAATTCATTTATTAGTTCTAATGTTTTTGTATAGAGTCTTCAGGGTTTTCTAAATATAACATCATGTCCTTGGCATTGAAGGCAAAAGGAGAAGGGAGCAGCAGAGGATGAGGTGGTTAGCTAGCATCCCTGATTCAGTGGGCATAAATTTGAGCCCAACTCTGGGAGCTAGTGGAGGACAGAGGAGCCAGGCGTGCTACCGTCCATGGGGTTGCAAAGAGTCAGACATGACCTAGCAACTGGACAACAATAACAGCCTCTGCAAATAGTGACAGTTTTATATCTTCCTTTATAATTTGGATGACTTTTACTTATTTTCTTGCCTAATTACTTTGGTTAGTAATTTTAACACTGTGCTGATTAAAAGTGGAAAGAGTGGGCATCCTTGTCTTGTTCCTAGTCTTATAGGAAAAGTTTTCAGCTTTCTACCATTGCATATGATGTTAGCTCTGTACTTGTCATATATGGCCTTTATTACATTGAGGTATGATCCCTCTATATCCACTTTGTTGAGAGTTATTGTCATAAGTGGATGTTGAATTTTGTCAGATGCTTTTCTGCATCTATTGAGATGATCATCCAGTTTTTATCCATACCTTTTTTTGATGTATGGTGTATCACATAGACTAATTTGTAGATGTTGAACCATCCTTGAATGCCTGGGATAAAGCCCACTCAGTCGTGGCATGTAATCCTTTTAATGTAGTATTGAGTTTGGTTTGCTAATATTTTGTTGAGGATTTTTGTATCTATGTTTATCAGTGATATAGATCTGTAATTTTCTAGTGTCATTCTTGTCTTGTTTAGTATCAGGGTTATGCTGGCTTTGTAAAGTGAGTTTGGAAGAGTTTCTTCCTCTTCTAATTTTGGAGGAGTTTTAGAAGGATTGATATAAATTCTCCATGGAGTGTTTGGTGGAATTCACTGTGAAGCTGTCTGGTCCTGGACATTTTTTGTTGGGAGGTTTTTGAATATTAATTCAACTTCCTTACTAATAATTGGTCTGTTCAGATTTTCTATTTCTTCATTATTCAGTCTTGGGGCTTTGTACATTTCTAGGAATTTTTAAATTTATTCTAGATTATCCATTTGTTGGTGTTGTTCATAGCAGTCTCTTGTGATCCTTTTTTATTTCTGTGATTGTAACAATTCCCTATTTGTAACATTGTAACATTCCCTATTTCATTTCTGATTTTATTTATTTGTGTTTTCTCTGTCTCTTTTTTTGGGAGGTGAGTCTAGGTAAAGGTTTGTTAATTTAGTTTGTCTTTTCAAAGAATCAGCTATTAGTTTCCTTCACCTTTTCTGTAGTTTTATTTTTTTAGCCTCTATTTCCTTTATCTATGCTCTATTTTTTTTTTTTCTTTCTTCTACTAAATTTGGGCTTCATTTGTTCTTCTTTTTCTAGTTCCTTGAGGTGTGAAATGAAGTTACTTGAGACTTCTTTTTTATTAAGATAGGCATTTATTGCCATGAATATCCCTCTAAGAACTGCTTTTGCTGCATCATATAAGTTTAATTTAGAGTGATTCATTGTTTGTTAGTTGAATTTAAAAAAACAACAAATGGCAGTCTTTTAATGTTTGTCTTTTATGCTTGAGCCTGGAACAGCTTAGTGTCCTTTCAAATAGAAATGGCACAGTAAAGTTAATCAAATGCCACAGCACACTGATGAATGGAAGTATGAATATATATATTCATCATATATAATGAATATATACTGATGAATGTATACCTTAGATGCTTAAAACATACTAAGAAAGTGATCTTTTAATTATCTCACTGACCTATCTCTGTTGATCTTGTGATCAGAGAGTTACTGGTATCCATATTTAGTAGCTTCTCATTAATTCTCATGCTCCTTACTCTTTTTGTAATATTTAATATTGAATACACCATCCTTCTTAATTCTTTATTCTTTTATTCGCCAATGAGAAATATATTATCATCTTAAATGAACCTATGGATTACTCTTTCTGACTTCTACTTGTCTCTTTGGTAAATTCCTCCATCTGCATCTCTCTGACTTCTACTTGTCTCTTTGGTAACTTCCTCTGTCTACCTGTCTTTTCAGAACTTTTGATGTGGTTTCAGCCGTCTTCACTTTTTGATAGACATTTTCTTCCTAGATGATTTCATTTACTGTTGTGTCTCCAACTATCACCTGAGTATTCATAACTCTATTATTTTCAACTCTGTTCTCTTCATAATTCTATAGTTCTACCCACAGTGCCAAATGACTTCTAGACTATTTTCATATACATTTGACCTTTGAACAATTTGGGTTTGAACTGCATGGCTGCACCTATACTTGTCTTTTTTTTTTTTTCCCAGTAAATGCATATTGCAGTACTACACCATCTGAGGTTGGTTGAACCACAGATACAGAGAGCTGAGACCTGAGTATAAAGTTCTATATGAAGTTTTGAATGCATGGAGGGTTAGTCCTCTTAACTCCCTTATCCCCATTGTTCAAGGGTCAAGTATAGTTTCTGCAAACACGTGCCCAAAATAAACATGTGATCTTCCTCTCCACTCCTAAGTCTGTCTTTTCTTATTTTGTTTTAGTTAAGAACATCACCTTTTGCTGAGTTAAAATCAGAGTGAACCTTGACTTTTCTCTTCCTCACACCCCACATTCAATCTTACCAGCTCTTATCACTTCTACCTCCTGAATATTTAAGGATTTTTCTCCATATCACTGCTACCCAAGCACTGGCACTATAGTACCTCATACTTGATAGTTCATTTTAGTGGCTTTCCAACTGGTCTCTCGTCTTTCACCACCACCCTCCTACCCCCCACTTCCCTGCAGCCCCCGGAGGTTAACACATCTGAACTTCCCAGGTTAACACTCCCCAGCTTAGAAACCTGTGATAATTCCTACTCGGTTATCTTAACTGTCAGACCCTTTAGCATGGTTCAAGTTTGCATCCGTTGGAATTCTTTCAGTGGCAAGTAATAAAGCCAATTCAAATTGGCATGAACCCCTTTCATCAAACTGAAAACGATCTAGACTGGTAGGACTGACTTTGCAGGGAAATTGCTGAGTCAGTGCCATGCATGCCTGCCAAGTCTCTTCAGTGGTGTCCGACTCTTTGCGACCTTATGGACTGTACCCTGCTGGGCTCCTCTGTCCATGGGATTCTCCAGGCGAGAATACCAGAGTGGGTTTCCGTACCCTTCCCCAGGGGAATTTCCTGACTGAACACATGTCTCCTGAGGCTCATGCATTGCAGGCGGGTTCTTTACCACTGAGCCACCAGGGAAGCCAGGCCAATTCCTTGCCATCTCTCTGCCTGCTTTATCCACAAGCTCCATGTGGTGTCACCCCAGCAGCTCCAGGTTATTTTCCTAATGGTCACAAGACGTTAGCCAAGAGGTGCAGCCTTATAGTCCCATTTCTAATCAACCAGCAGAAGAGAGACCACTGGGTTCTCCCAGAAGCCCCAGCGAAGGTCTCATCTGGTCACACTAGCTGTGACTGGGTTATAAGGCAATCCCTTAACTCGTCACAGTAGCTAGAAACGATGGGTATGCTAATTGGCCTGCATCTATCAGGGCCCATGCATGTAAGCTAAGGATGGTGTGTTGGGGAACCCCAAGATTTCCTTCAGATTTGGTGATTTGCCGGCAGGACCTGCAGAACTCAGCATGTAATTTTATACTTATGACCATGATTTATTACATCAAAATAAACAAAGCAAAATCAGAAAGGCCATGTGAATGAAGTCCAGAGGAAATTAGGTACAAGCATTCAAGTGATCCTGTTAGACATAATTTTATGTCTTCTTCCACCCTGTTCAAGGGTTCTTCCCCTATGCAGTCATCCAGGACATGCTTCATTTTCCCAGTATCAGATTGTGATGACTTGAAATGCCTACCAAGACTCAGTGTCTAAGGTTTTCATCGGGATGCTGGTCATACAGGCATCTTCTGCCAGACTTCACAGTAGAATTCCAGACTCCTAAAAGGAAAGCAGGTATTTAGCATCAACTGCATTGTTTGTACAGTTTGGGAACCTCCTCAAAATCTACATTCCCAGATCTCAGCCAGGGGCCAAACTTGCAGGTAAATCTTCCTAAGGATAGCAATCTCAGGCCTGACATGGTGTCTCTTCTAATTGATAGGCTCAACCCCAACCAAACTACAAGGCCTGAGAGTGAATCAGAGGAAGTTTAGAGTATAGGGAACCAAATCTCAGAAGTCTACCTCAAAGGCACTTTAGTTCTCCTAAATCACTTTCTCACCGCATCACCTGCAAACACCTCTGTATCCTTAAGCCTCCCCAATGTTTTCCCTGTGCCAAGCTATTCTTAATGCGCAGTAGTAGAACCATCTCTTAACTCCTCCCAGACCTCTCTGTGTTTGTTTTAAAGCAAATAATCTGAGAAAGCTGAATTTTATATTGGAGAGAAACAGATTTGTATGATAACCAATTTAATAATACTACTACCCCACCATTAAAGTTATCCTTTTTAAGTCAAAAATATTGCAGGAAAACTAAATGATAATCCCATGGAGAAATTCTGAAGTTGAGAGACCCCAAAAGCTGAAAGTTACAGAAAGTGATTTTCTGAAGATCAGCTTTTAAGACAATATGGACTAAGCTATTTAAGAGGGGGGAGGAAAGACAAGAAGCCATTAAAAAACCCATAAATAGGCAAAACAGAAAAATTGTGAGCATTGGCAAAACCTAGATTTATATTGCATGTGCCTGCAGTATATTGGCAGAAGTTTCCTGTGCTATGCTGTGCTTAGTCGCTCAGTCATGTCCGACTCTTTGTGACCCCATGGACTGTAGCCACCAGGCTTCGCTGTCCATGGGAATTCTCCAGGCAAGAATACTGGAGTAGGTTGCCATGCCCTCCTCCAGGGGATCTTCCCAACCCAGGGATCAAACCCAGGTCTCCCATATTGTGGGTGGATTCTTTACCATCCGAGCCATGACATCTAGCTATCAGAATTATTACAGCTTAAAAGATAAAAAGATACATGAGGAGGTAAAATGTTTCACTAAAATTCACAATTTACTCATGGAAGAGCTACTGATAGCTTCATCCAGAAGCCATGTTTGAGAGTTTGGTTGCATAATTTTGAGTCCACAGCTGATAAAAATCAGAAAATAGAGAAGTAGAAAGCATTGTGAGTTGGGGCAGCATTGGCCCAGGGAAGTTTTTGAGGGCAGCATGGAAGAAGACATAAAATTATGTCTCAACAGGATCACTTCAAGTGAGTTTTATGTGACGGGAGATTGAACAGGTCCTATTCCTTAATCTCTTTTGAAGTTACAAGCATGACAGTAAAAATGATGATTGGTTAAATCAGCTGTCAGCAAGCATTTTCTGTAAAGACCTAGATCGTAGTATTCTAGGATTTGTAGGCCACATATGGTTTCTGTCGCATATTCTCTTTTGAAATCAACTTTCTAAAAAATGTAAAACTCTGTGGAAAAACTGGAGAGGAGGAGAGGGAGTGGATATGGCCTGAAGGCATGGGTGCTGAGAGTGCCAGTTTGGAAAAAAAATTTTGAACTGTCACTTATTTGCTTTAAACATTTATGAAAGTATGAATTCATATGAATTATGAAAGTATGAAAGGCCTTCTCCCACCCTCATGCCCAGGCAGGTGAAGCCACACAGCACATGCACTGGCTGTGCCCCTACCAGCCACATGTTGCATTCCTTATGTCAGTGAGTGGCACTGACATCTTCTCAGTTTTCTTAACCAGCAACTCTTTTCTGAGCACCAAAGAATTGATGCTTATGAACAGTAGTGTTGCAGAAGACTCTTGAGAGTCCCCTGGACAGCAAGCAGATCAAACCAATCAAGGAAATCAACCCTGAATATTCATTGGAATGAAGAACTGATGCTGAAGCTGAAGCTCCAATACTTTGGCCACTTGATGTGAAGAGCTGACTCACTGGAAAAGACCCTGATGCTGGGAAATATTGAAGGCGGGAGGAGAAGGGGGCGACAGAGGATGAGATGGTTGGATGGCATCACCTTCATGGACATGAGTTTGAGCAAGCTCTGGGAGTTGGTGATGGACAAGAAAGCCTGGCGTGCTGCAGTCCATGGGATCACAGAGTTGGACACGACTGAGCAGCTGAGTAACAATGAAACTCCATTTTCACCTTGATCTTCCTTTTCATTTTCATCAACATTCATGACATACCCTCTTCCTCAAAATACCCTCTATTTAAACACTGCTATTTTAGATATTTTACTTCTGAACTGTTTTTTTAGACAAAGCTTTTAGGAGTAGGATTATTTGGTTAAGAGGTAAGAGAAGCTTTGTGATAGTACTTTACGGCAACAAAGTTTCATTTGTGCTTATCCCACTTTGAGAGGAAAGGAAAGGAGAGAAAACACCTCAGCATGTTTATAAATAGCAAGTTCTGTCATAAAAAACAAAAGTGACAGCCTTATGCAAGTCAATACCTGCTGACTGCATCAGTCCCTTGGTTCCTAATGTGATTAAATCTTGTATCATCAACCAAGAGAAAGCAATTGAAGCAATGTGACTTAGATTCAAATAGGTGTCTTGTGGGAGTAAATTAGGCAAGAAGTGAATACTGCTGTGTGCAGATGCAGGCCCAGGAGGAGTAGGCCCCTGCATCTGATTGAGAATGGGTCCATCATCAGAATACACAGTCCTGTTTACAGAATGAAACAGTAAGAAGGTAGGTAGGACTATGCGTTTCAATGATTTGAATCTTTTGCCTTTTTGAATAATCAGCTGAAGTTGGGATTCATTGGCAAGCAAGCCCACACTTTGGCCCATGTCCCAAGGGAAGACATCTGGACAGTAAGGTTATTTCACCTTAGATTGGGTGATTAGAGGAAGGAGTGTACAAATATAAGGAAGGGGGCCAGGCCAGTGGGGAGGAGGGAGAATTGTTAGATTAAGGACAGACACACACAAAAAGGGAAGAAGAACCCCACCCATCCACATCACCTCCCACCCCAGAATGTCTCTCTGTGAACTATCTACAGGAAGTGAGGTGGGGAGATCAAAACCACAAAAACCAAATTCCAAATTGAGATGTTGGGGGGAAAGCGGGGACAGGGCAAGAAGTGGACCTCAAGTGTGGCTCCCCTGCTAGGCCACACTTCTTCCGGCCCTGGTCCCCAGCACGCAGCCCAAGCCTACACGAACCATGCATACTGGAGGCCAGGACTCGCTTGCCTTCACACAAACACACACACACACACACACCCGACACGCATGCGCGTGCACACACACCACGTACATCTACATCCCAGATGTACAGAGATGCCTGCCCACAAGACACACACACACACGGAGTCTGAGGCACGCTCGTGAGGGCCCATGGCACTGACACGTTCACCTTAAGGCTGCAGAATGTGGGGCCCAGAGAGGGCGAAGGAGTGAGATGGCCTGGGGCCTCCCTTCTCAGAGGCCCCTACCTCGGTACGTACCAGGCCCCCACCCTTACCCTCTCTTCAACCCAAGTCCACCGGGCCCAATACTCAATACTCTGGGTGCAAGATGTGTAATAGCCGAGGATGGCGCCCCTGGGCCCCAGGCAGAGCGAAGAGGGAGATCTCGGCCCCCATTCTCAGACGGGGTCCAGCAGGAGGTAAGACTGGCTGGAAGGAAGCCCTGGGACGGCTCGGGGCTAGTGGGTGGGAAGGCTAGCTCCCGAAAGTTCCTGCTGCCTCATCCACAGGGTCAGGAGAGCAGGCGAGGGGCGAAGACAGGGCCCAGAGGCGGCGCCGGAGGCTCTGCGCCAGCTCCTGGCTGCCCACGGGGCAACGCAAGCCCCGTCCACTAGGGGGAGCCCGAAACCCAATCCTGAGCGCGGCTTCAGGGGGCCGCGCCTCCTCGCCACCCAGGCCACGGACTTGACTGCTTTTCCGACCGCTAGCGGGAAGGGAGCTAGACGGCCCCAGGCCGCTCCGACCCTCACGACAGGGCAAGGAAGGCGGCACAGGGCGCTGTCCACCGGGGGCCACCAGAAGGCAGCCTCTGGCAGGAGCAGCAACGCAGAGGCAGGCTGCCGTGGGCGCCCCAGCCAGAAATTCAGGTAGGCCCCACGGCTCCACGCTTTGGCCCTGCCAGGGGCTTTCTGTTGATTAAAGACCAGAATGTCCCCAACTGCCCGAAGGCCTGGTCCTGGGGCAGGCAGTGGAGAGTCTCCCACATCCTGGTCTGGGCACAAAGGTGAGGGCAGGACAAGATCCTGGAGGCAGGGCCGCTGGGACCGCCGAGGTGAGTTTGGCAGAGGGCTGAAAGAAAAGAAAGCAAAACAAAACTGGGAGCGGCAGTAATGAGGATGGGGACACAAACAAAAAAGCAAAATAAAAAGTTAAAAAAATAAAAAATAAAAGGCAAGCACCCCCTCCACCCCCACCCCAGGCGGTGATGGAAGCTGTGCGCGTGCTCTCTGAGGCAGGTGGGCAGCGCTGCTCCCTCAGGGATGCTGGGAGACCTGGGGGAAGGGGGTCTGCTGCTCCGGTTCGAGTGAGCACAGGCTGTCGTAGCGGTCCAGGGGTGTGACTGTGATGGACTGGGTGATTAACTCGTTGTCAGGGTACCTTGTGTCAACCTGAGATGTGACCTGAGGTTGTGGCTGTCTTATGGCCCACTGTCCCCTATACAAATTGACCTGTCTTCTTTTTTCTCTGCCTGCTTAAGAGCTGTTGTTCATTTGCTAAGTTGTGTCCGACTCTCTGTGACCCCATGGACTACAGGATGCCAGGCTTCCCTGTCCTTCACCATCTCCTGGAGTTTGCTCAAACTCATGTCCATTGAGTTGGTGATACCATCCAACCATCCCATCCTCTGTCGCCCCCTTCTCCTCCTGCCTTCAGTCTTCCCCAGCATCGGGGTCTTTTTCCAGTGAATTGGCTCTTTGCATCAGGTGGCCAAAGAATTGGAGCTTCAAATTCAGCATCAGTCCTTCCAATGAATATTCAGGGTTGATTTCCTTTAGGATTGACTGGTTTGATCTCCTTGCTGTCCAGGGGACTCTCAGGAGTCTTCTCCAGCACCACAAGTCAAAAGCATCAATTCTTGGGTGCTCAGCCTTCGTTATGGTTCAACTCTCATATCTATACTTGACTACTGGAAAAACCATAGCTTTGACTATATGGACCTTTGTTGGCAAAGTTAAGAGTACTCAGTTTTATTAGCCTGTGGATTGAGTTAGGACAGATTGGAAAAATAGTTTGCCCTCATCCTTCATCTTTCAGCATAATGTGTGAGCTATTCCAGAATATGGTTTTTGCTACATGTAACCATGTTGATTCCCAAGTAACAATTTTCAAGACCACCAATGGATAGTCAATTAATGAGTATTTATTGAACTCCTAGTGTATGAATGAGTGAATCCAATTTTATCATTACTCCTTAAGGATTATTATCATCAAAAGGAATTCTTGGGACTTCCCTGGTGGTCCAGTGGCTAAGACTCCGAGCTCCCAATGCAGGGAGCCCAGGGTTCGACCTGGGAACTAGATCCCACTTGTCACAACTAAAGATGCAGCATGCCACAACGAAGAGCAAAGATCAGTGTGCCGCAACTAAGACCTGACCCAGCGATCAAGAACCCACCTGCAGGAGCCTCGGGAGTCTTGGGTTCGATCCCTGGGTTGGGAAGATCCCCTGGAGGAGGGCATGGCAACCACTCCAGTATCCTTACCTGGAGAATCCCATGGACAGAGGAGCCTGGTGGGCTATGGTCCACAGGGTCCCAAAGAGTCGGACACGACTGGAGCGACTTAGCACAGTCGCTCCAGTCGTGTCCGACTCTGTGCGGCCCCATAGACAGCAGCCCACCAGGGTCCCCCGGCCTTGGGATTCTCCAGGCAAGAACACTGGAGTGGGTTGCCATTTCCTTCTCCAATGCATGAAAGTGAAAAGTGAAAGTGAAGCCGCTCAGTCGTGTCCAACTCTTCGAGACCCCATGGACTGCAGCCCACCAGGCTCCTCCTTCCATGGCAGTTTCCAGGCAAGAGTACTGGAGTGGGGTGCCATTGCCTTCTCCCACAGCACAGCACAAATACTTATGAAAAGGAATTCTTACTCTTTAGTAGGTGTTTGGTGGTTTCTCAGATTTGATTTAAATTGCATTTTTTAAATTAGAGAATGAACATTTTCCCATGAGTTAAGGAATATGTATTTCTCCAAATGTAAATTGTCAGTCTATTCTTCAGAGTTGACAATTGAAAAAACAAACAAACAAAAAACCTTTGGCATATGGCTATGAAACTCCCAGAAGTTAATGAGTTGTCCCAGGTCATTCTGGGAGAGGTGTAAGAGTCAGACCAAGGAACAAAGTCACCAGCTCCTAGTTTGTGTTTGTTCTACTATGTATTCTAAGCAGTATCTCTAAACATATCTTTCCATCCCTGTCTTTTAAGGTGATATGATTTGTCTTAAAAGATACTCCACAATGAAGGAGAATGGGACTCTGAGAAGCGCTGTTTCTATAAAGCTAGCAGTACTTTAGCTCTGTAACTTTAGAATTATAAGAAATTCTCTAGCCAAAAGTTTAATAGGAGAAGGCTAGGTATTGCATAATTACTTGGACCAGAGAGGTCAGTCTTTGACATTTTTTATTTCTGATTGTCCTTGCAGAGTTGAAAAATGTGCTTCTGACTTAACATTATACCTCTTTTAGATATTAAAGTTCCATCCCCTAAGTACCTTTTGACAACATCTTAGGGACATGTCTCTTCTGGACCTCCACCCCTCCTCCAATATCCAAACGAATTTTCTTTGTATTTTTCTGATAAAATCTTGTAGTTGACAAAAATCAAATTCTCTTTGAATTAATTACACTTATAACCATAACTATTATAAAAGAACAATACTTAGAGGCCTAAGACATGGTCTATTAAAATTTCTATACATTAGTTCATCTTTATCTTCTTTGTATATCTTAAAAGTGAAATTATTCCTATTGTAAACATACTGAATTGCTGCAGAACTATGACTTTATCACTCCGCTATTTAAAAAAAAATCATAGGTTACAAATCTTCAAATTAAGTTAATTAAAATGTTTAGTTGATTTTCATTTCATAAATTCAGTAAAAATTAGCTTAATTGCTTATTCAATAATTAGATTACAAGAAAAAAATGCTGTAAGTTTCATATTCTTTGTAAAGTCATTGAATTTTCTAAATTGTGTTCACTTTAACTCACCTGTAAATCAGTTCAACACATAGGAAAGCAAATGAAAACTTCAGGAGTTTGTTTTTTTTAATTATTTTATTGAACTGATTTTTCTAATTTATTTTATTGAAATGAAAACTTCAGGAGTTTGTTTTTTAAAATTTATTTTATTGAACAACTTATAGTTGATTTACAATGTTGTATTAATTTCTTCTGTACAGGAAAATTATTCAGTCATATTATGTACATTATTTTTCATTATGGTTTATCATGGGATTTTTTTAAAAAATTTATTTATTTATTTTTTCAGTGGGTTTTGTCATACATTGACATGAATCAGCAATAGATTTACACGCATTCCCCATCCCGATCCCCCCTCCCACCTCCCTCTCCACCCGATTCCTCTGGGTCTTCCCAGTGCACCAGGCCCGAGCACTTGTCTCATGTATCCCACCTGGGCTGGTGACCTGTTTCACCATAGATAGTATACATGCTGTTCTTTCTCAACATCCCACCCTCATCTTCTCCCACAGAGTTCAAAAGTCTGTTCTGTACATCTGTGTCTCTTTTTCTGTTTTGCATATAGGGTTGTTGTTACCATCTTTCTAAATTCCATATATATATGTTAGTATGCTGTAATGTTCTTTATCTTTCTGGCTTACTTCACTCTGTATAATGGGCTCCAGTTTCATCCATCTCATTAGAACTGATTCAAATGAATTCTTTTTAACGGCTGAGTAATATTCCATGGTGTATATGTACCACAGCTTCCTTATCCATTCATCTGCTGATGGACATCTAGGTTGCTTCCATGTCCTGGCTATTATAAACAGTGCTGCGATGAACATTGGGGTGCACGTGTCTCTTTCAGATCTGGTTTCTTCAGTGTGTATGCCCAGAAGTGGGATTGCTGGGTCATATGGCAGTTCTATTTCCAGTTTTTAAAGAAATCTCCACACTGTTCTCCATAGCGGCTGTACTAGTTTGCATTCCCACCAACAGTGTAAGAGGGTTCCCTTTTCTCCACACCCTCTCCAGCATTTATTGCTTGTAGACTTTTGGATAGCAGCCATCCTGACTGGCGTGTAATGGTACCTCATTGTGGTTTTGATTTGCATTTCTCTGATAATGAGTGATGTTGAGCATCTTTTCATGTGTTTGTTAGCCATCCGTATGTCTTCTTTGGAGAAATGTCTGTTTAGTTCTTTGGCCCATTTTTTGATTGGGTCATTTATTTTTCTGGAATTGAGCTTCAGGAGTTGCTTGTATATTTTTGAGATTAATCCTTTGTCCGTTTCTTCATTTGCTATTATTTTCTCCCAATCTGAGGGCTGTCTTTTCACCTTACTTATAGCTTCCTTTGTAGTGCAAAAGCTTTTAAGTTTCATTAGGTCCCATTTGTTTAGTTTTGCTTTTATTTCCAATATTCTGGGAGGTGGGTCATAGAGGATCTTGCTGTGATTTATGTCGGAGAGTGTTTTGCCTATGTTCTCCTCTAGGAGTTTTATAGTTTCTGGTCTTACATTTAGATCTTTAATCCATTTTGAGTTTATTTTTGTGTATGGTGTTAGAAAGTGTTCTAGTTTCATTCTTTTACAAGTGGTTGACCAGTTTTCCCAGCACCACTTGTTAAAGAGGTTGTCTTTTTTCCATTGTGTATCCTTGCCTCCTTTGTCAAAGATAAGGTGTCCATAAGTTCGTGGATTCATCTCTGGGCTTTCTATTCTGTTCCATTGATCTATATTTCTGTCTTTGTGCCAGTACCATACTGTCTTGATGACTGTGGCTTTGTAGTAGAGTCTGAAGTCAGGCAGGTTGATTCCTCCAGTTCCATTCTTCTTTCTCAAGATTACTTTGGCTATTCGAGGTTTTTTGTATTTCCATACAAATTGTGAAATTATTCTAGTTCTGTGAAAAATACCATTGGTAGCTTGATAGGGACTGCATTGAATCTATAGACTGCTTTGGGTAGAATAGCCATTTTGACAATATTGATTCTTCCAATCCATGAACATGGTATGTTTCTCCATCTGTTTGTGTCCTCTTTGATTTCTTTCATCAGTGTTTTATAGTTTTCTATGTATAGGTCTTTTGTTTCTTTAGGTAGATATACTCCTAAGTATTTTATTCTTTTTGTTGCAATGGTGAATGGTATTGTTTCCTTAGTTTCTCTTTCTGTTTATTCATTGTTAGTATATAGGAATGCAAGGGATTTCTGTGTGTTAATTTTATATCCTGCAACTTTACTATATTCATTGATTAGCTCTAGTAATTTTCTGGTAGAGTCTTTAGGGTTTTCTATATAGAGGATCATGTCATCTGCAAACAGTGAGAGTTTTACTTCTTCTTTTCCTATCTGGATTCCTTTTACTTCTTTTTCTGCTCTGATTGCTGTGGCCAACACTATGTTGAATAGTAGTGGTGAGAGTGGGCATCCTTGTCTTGTTCCTGATTTCAGGGGAAATGCTTTCAATTTTTCACCATTGAGGGTGATACTTGCTGTGGGTTTGTCATATTAGCTTTTATTATGTTGAGGTATGTTCCTTCTATTCCTGCTTTCTGGAGAGTTTTAATCATGAATGGGTGTTGAATTTTGTCAAAGGCTTTCTCTACATCTATTGAGATAATCATATGGTTTTTATCTTTCAATTTGTTAATGTGGTGTATTACATTGATTGATTTGTGGATATTAAAGAATCCTTGCATTCCTGGGATAAAGCCCACTTGGTCATGGTGTATGATTTTTTTAATATGTTGTTGGATTCTGTTTGCTAGAATTTTGTTAAGGATTTTTGCATCTATGTTCATCAGTGATATTGGCCTGTAGTTTTCTTTTTTTGTGGCATCTTTGTCTGGTTTTGGAATTAGGGTGATGGTGGCCTCATAGAATGAGTTTGGAAGTTTACCTTCTTCTGCAATTTTCTGGAAGAGTTTGAGTAAGATAGGTGTTAGCTCCTCTCTAAATTTTTGGTAGAATTCAGCTGTGAAGCCATCTGGTCCTGGGCTTTTGTTTGCTGGAAGATTTTTGATTACAGTTTCGATTTCCTTGCTTGTGATGGGTCTGTTAAGATCTTCTATTTCTTCCTGGTTCAGTTTTGGAAAGTTATACTTTTCTAAGAATTTGTCCATTTCATCCAAGTTGTCCATTTTATTGGCATAGAGCTGCTGGTAGCTGCTGGTAGCTGCTGCTCTTATGATCCTTTGTATTTCAGTGTTGTCTGTTGTGATCTCTCCATTTTCATTTCTAATTTTGTTAATTTGGTTCTTCTCTCTTTGCTTCTTAATGAGTCTTGCTAATGGTTTGTCAATTTTGTTTATTTTTTCAAAAAACCAGCGTTTAGCTTTGTTGATTTTTGCTATGGTCTCTTTAGTTTCTTTTGCATTTATTTCTGCCCTAATTTTTAAGATTTCTTTCCTTCTGCTAACCCTGGGGTTCTTCATTTCTTCCTTCTCTAATTGCTTTAGGTGTAGAGTTAGGTTATTTATTTGGCTTTTTTCTTGTTTCTTGGTGTAAGCCTGTAATGCTATGAACCTTCCCCTTAGCACTACTTTTACAGTATCCCATAGGATTTGGGTTGTTGTGTTTTCATTTTCATTCATTTCTATGCATATTTTGATTTGTTCTTTGATTTCTTCTATGATTTGTTGGTTATTCAGAAGCGTGTTATTTAGCCTCCATATGTTTGAATTTTTAACAATTTTTTTCCTGTAATTGAGATCTAATCTTACTGCACTGTGGTCAGAAAAGATGACTGGAATGATTTCAATTTTTTTGAATTTTCCAAGACCAGATTTATGGCCCAGGATGTGATCTATTCTGGAGAACGTTCCGTGTGCACTTGAGAAAAAGGTGACGTTGATTGTTTTGGGGTGAAATGTCCTATAGATATCAATTAGGTCTAGCTGGTCCATTGTGTCATTCAAGGTTTGTGTTTCCTTGTTAATTTTCTGTTTAGTTGATCTATCCATAGTTGTGAGTGGGGTATTAAAGTCTCCCACTATTATTGTGTTACTATTAATTTCCTCTTTCATACTCGTTAGCGTTTGCCGTACATATTGCGTTGCTCTTATGTTGGGTGCATATATATTTATAATTGTTATATCTTCTTCTTGGATTGATCCTTTGATCACTATGTAGTGTCCTTCTTTGTCTCTTTTCGCATCCTTTATTTGAAAGTCTATTTTATCTGATATGAGTATTGCGACTCCTGCTTTCTTTTGGTCTCCGTTTGCATGAAATATTTTTTTCCAGCCCTTCACTTTTAGTCTGTATGTGTCTCTTGCTTTGAGGTGGGTCTCTTGTAGACAGCATATATAGGGGTCTTGTTTTTGTATCCATTCAGCCAATCTTTGTCTTTTGGTTGGGGCATTCAATCCATTTACATTTAAGGTAATTATTGATAGGTGTGGTCCCGTTGCCATTTACTTTGTTGTTTTGGGTTCACGTTTATACAACCTTTCTGCATTTCCTATCTAGATAAGATCCTTTAGCATTTGTTGAAGAGCTGGTTTGGTGGTGCTGAATTCTCTCAGCTTTTGCTTGTCTGTAAAGCTTTTGAATTCTCCTTCATATCTGAATGAGATCCTTGCTGGGTACAGTAATCTAGGTTGTAGGTTATTTTCTTTCATTACTTTCAGTATATCCTGCCATTCCCTTCTGGCCTGGAGGGTTTCTATTGATAGATCAGCTGTTATCCTTATGGGAATCCCTTTGTGTGTTATTTGTTGTTTCTCCCTTGCTGCTTTTAATATTTGTTCTTTGTGTTTGATCTTTGTTAATTTGATTAATATGTGTCTTGGGGTGTTTCGCCTTGGGTTTATCCTGTTTGGGACTCTCTGGGTTTCTTGGACTTGGGTGGCTATTTCCTTCCCCACTTTAGGGAAGTTTTCAGCTATTATCTCCTCGAGTATTTTCTCATGGCCTTTCTTTTTGTCTTCTTCTTCTGGGACTCCTATGATTCGAATGTTGGGGCGTTTCACATTGTCCCAGAGGTCCCTGAGGTTGTCCTCATTTCTTTTGATCCTTTTTTCTTTTTTCCTCTCTGCTTCATTTATTTCCACCATTTTATCTTCTACCTCACTTATCCTATCTTCTGTCTCCGTTATTCTACTCTTGGTTCCCTCCAGAGTGTGTTTGATCTCATTCATTGCATTATTCATTTTTAATTGACTCTTTTTTATTTCTTCTAGGCCTTTATTAAACATTTCTTGCATCTTTTCAATCTTTGTCTCCAGGCTATTTATCTGTAACTCCATTTTGTTTTCAAGATTTTGGATCATTTTTATTATCATTATTCTAAATTCTTTTTCAGGTAGATTCCCTATCTCCTCCTCTTTTGTTTGACTTGGTGGACATTTTTCATGTTCCTTTACCTGTTGGGTATTTCTTTGCCTTTTCATCTTGTTTAGATTGCTGTGTCTGGACTGGGCTTTCTGTATTCTGGAGGTCTGTGGTTCCTTTTTATTGTGGAGGTTTTACCCAGTGGATGGTGTTAGACGATTGGCTTGTCAAGATTTCCTGGTTAGGAAAGTTTGCATCGGTGTTCTGGTGCATGGAACTTGATTTCTTCTCTCTGGAGAGCAATAGAGTGCTCCGTAATGAGTTTTGAGATGGGTCTATGTGTTAGGTGTCACCTTGGGCAGCCTGTATGTTGACGTTCAGGGCTATGTTCCTGCGTTGCTGGAGAATTTGCTTGGTGTGTCTTGCTCTAAAACTTATTGGCTCTTGGGTGGTGGTTGGTTTCAGTGTAGGTATGGAGGCTTTTGGAAGGTCACTTATTACTTAAAGTTCCATGTAGTCAGGAGTTTTCTGGTGTTCTCAGGTTTTGGGCTTAAGTCTCCTGCCTCTGGATTTCAGTTTTATTCTTCCTGTAGTCTCAGGACTTCTCCAACTATACAGCACTGATAATAAAACTTCTAGGTTAATGGCAAAAAGATTCTCCCCTGTTAGGGACACCCAGAGAGGTTCACAGAGTTACATGAAGAAGAGGAGAGGGAGGAGGGAGATAGTGTTGAGCAGGAGGAGAAAAAGGGGACTCAAGAGGACAGAGACAGATCTACGCAGTTGTCTGTTCCCAGAGTGTTCTCCGTTGCCCAGACACCCATCAAGATTCACAGAATTGGATTGGGAAGAAAAGGGGAAAGGAAGAAATAGAGGTGTTCTGAGGTAGAAAACAGAGAGTCAAGATTGGGAGTGAATAATCAACACACTCCTGAATAAAAATGGGAACTGAATATTGGATTCTTAAATGTTCACAATTTATATCATATATTGAAAAACAAAAATTAAAAATCTAGAGTAGAGATTAAACTCTTAAAAATACTATATTAAAAACAAAAACCAAAACACACACACAAAAAATTTTAGAACTATATATGAAGTTCAGTTTAAAAAATAGGGCTTCTCTTTTTTTTTTTTTGTAAGGTTATAGTGTATTGAAAATGAAAATTAAGGAGTAGTAGAGTTGTACTAGAGGACTTTAAAAGAAATAAGAGAAAAAGAAAAATAGAAAATAGAAGAGAAAAAGGAGAAAAAAAAAAGAATTTTCCCTAATTAAAAAAAATCGTAAAAATCTATGAAAATGAAAGTTAAAGAGTAATGGGGGAGTAATAGGGAATTTTAAAGGAAAATAAAAGAGAAAAAATAAAAAAGAAAAAATAAAAAAATTTTTTTTTTTCTATTTAAAAAAAAATTTTTTTTTTTCTATTTAAAGAAAAAAAGAGTAAAAATACATCTAGGAATTTCTCTGGAGCTGTTGTGGTCAGTGTCGGTTCGGCTCAGTTTCAGATATCTCCTCGTTCCAGCTTACACTTCTCGATATCTACAGGCCTCTTCCGGTGTAATCAGTGTTTTCTACAGGTATTTTAATCTGTTGCACCGCTCTCTTTAGAAGCGGTTCCCTTTGTTTATTTGCCTTCTGTTTGCCGGTTTCTTCAGAGCCTCATTTCTGCCCTGACACAGGCAGGCGGAGGTGGACTCTTATTCAGGTAGCTAGTTCTGTCGTGCTGCGGGAAGGGGCTGACGCTGCGGGGCGGGGCTGACGCTGCGGGGAGGGGCTGGTGCTTCGAGGAGAGGCTGGCGCTGCGGGGAGGGGCTGGCGCTGCTTTCTCGGTCTGCGCTGCTCAGGATCCCGGCTGCTCTATATGGAGCGCGCCGCGCGCTGTGCGCAGCTCCAGCCCTCGGGTGTTCCACAAAAGCGCGGAACAAAAGGCTGCGTCCGCTCTTGTGCCTTCCCCGTCAGAGCGGTCCAGGTAGCCAGGGGCTTGACAGGCGCACTCTCCCCAGGTGCAGCGCGCCCACTACCTTCCACGGTCCCAATCTCAGTTTCCGCCGGAGCCAGTCAGGTGCGTGCGCCTTCTGCCCTCCCCGTCCCCAGCCCCAGTCCCCGCCCGCGCTGGTCGGGTGCCTGCGCCCTGTGTCTCGCCGCGACCTGCTCCCGCCTCCGGCGGGTCTGGGCCGGTCCGCAGTCTGCGAGCTCTTCTCTGGACTTTCTCGGTCCCTTTGTTCTGCAAACGGCCGGCAGCGTGTTCGGGCCAGTTAATTTTCTCTCTCTCTTTTGGTCTCCCACAGTTCAAGTTGGCAACTCACAAAAGCTCCCTCCGATTGTCCTCAGGGCACTCAGGCCCGGACCCTACCCCAAGCAATGCCGCCCGCTCCTCTCCGTGCCGCCCCCACTTGCTGGTGGTGGATGCGGGTGTCTGGGGCACTTTTCTGCTGAGAGTTGCTTTTAGGCACGTAATCTGTGGGTTTTATTTATTGTTTCCCTCCCAGTCAGGTTGCCCTCCTAGATTCAAACACTTCCCCCCAGGCCCGCCAGTGCGAGGGTTTCCCGGTGTCTGGAAACGTCCTCTAAAGACTCCCTTCCCGGGACGGATCTCCGTCCTTAGCTCTTTTGTCTCACTTTTTATCTTTTATATTTTGTCCTACCTCCTTTCGAAGACAATGGGCTGCTTTTCTGGGCACCTGATGACCTCAGCTAGCGATCAGAAGTTGTTTTGTGAAGTTTGCTCTGCGTTCAGATATTCTTTTGATGAATTTGTAGGAGAGAAAGTGGTCTCCCCGTCCTACTCCTCCGCCATCTTGCTAGAACTCCTATCATGGGATATTGAATATAGTTCCCTTGCTATACAGTAGGCCCTTGTTGTTCACCCGTTCTCTGTGTAATGGTTTGCATCTGCCAATCCCAGATTTCCAGTCCACCCCCCAGGCCCCCTCCCCCTTGTCACAAGTCTGTTCTCTGTAAAAAACTTAAGAAATTCTGATAATCACAAGGGCCTATTTTCATACTCGGTTTCACTTTTATATGTCAAAGGGTGAGTTTCATTATGATATTTTATTCTAAGGAGAACATTAGAAGGTTATCTCATAACAAGGCACTGACATTATTGGTTGGTGAAGTTGAAATAAAGAGATTATCTGTTGATAAAATGGATTAACTCACATCTCAACTCAAGAACAAGTGCCGGTAACTAGTAATAGCTCCCTAGTTTTGTGAGCCCCCTTACATACTTAGGCTGAATTTTATTCCCTTTTTGACTTGAAACAGCCAGCCTAATGATAAGAAAGGGAACAGTTGCCCTTGGCTGAAAACACAAGTCCATTTGCTGCTGGTAACTTGCATGAGAACCAGCAAGCTCTCTCTCCCTGTTAAGAGCTTGACCTAGTTTATCGTCAGGTCTTCTGGTTTCAAGATTTTAGGAGTCCATAAGCATTAAAGTTCCCAAGTAGGAATAATCCTGTATATAGATGTCCAATGAAAACCAGTGATGAAAAAAAAAAGAATTGGCATAATCAAGATGTCAGCAGTCTTGATGGAATGAAGGTGACGGGAGTCCAGGTTTTCCAGCCCCATTGGTCATCTTTCATTTAATATTTAATTCAAACAGTCTCCATCCTGCTTACAGTGAGAAGTCCAATATCCCCACCAACATGTCCAGGTATTCTTGGGAAGGGGGGCAGTGGTTAGTAGTTTCCCAAATCACTTTTTGATAATTTTCTGGCTCCACTGAATTTAGCAGTCTCTCAGATCTCCTTATTCGTCTATTCCCTTCTTTTATCGTTGCATTGAATCTCAGTGTGGAACAGCATTCATTTTTGTTCATATTTTACCCCAAACCATTTACACAGAGTAATTATGTGTACTAAAGCAGGATTGAAACTTTAGGATGAACACAGAGGGTTTACCTCACAGCTTAGCCCTGTGGGCCACTTGTGTAATGTATTACTAGATGCTCAAGCAGTGCCTTGGCCACTCCTATGTTGAAAAGTTACAAACAGGCTGACTGCTCTCACATCTGTTCTCCTCACCTCCCAGGTCTCCAAAATCCCCTTACTCCTCATGCTTTATTATACTTAACAGTTTAGCTCTATCTCTCAACCAGGCCATTGGAACTCTTTTCACAGCTAGGGAGGATTTCAATATATATGCCTAAACAAAGATAATTCTCTCTCCGAAAGAAACTCTGCCTCTTCCTTATGAGTATTTTTTTTCCTCCTGGGCAAAGTCAGAGGGCAAGTTAGGTAGAGGTGAGCAGGGAGAGTTGGAGACAGCTTGGGAAGAGGATGCTGGAAAAGGAAACTAGCAACCTCGAGTTGCCCACCCCCTGCAGGCCCCCGTGCCAGGGGTTTTACAAATATTATCCCAGCTAATCATCATGACAAACCTGTAAGGTAGATGATGCCATCATCTCTATTTTAAAGACAAGGAGACAGGTTTGGGGGGGTTCAATAACTCACTCAGTAGCATACAGCTAAGTGGCAGAGCTGAGATTTGGATACAGTCAATCTTTGTAAATCACTGTAAAACGCTGCCACCTTACCCCTTATGCTGGTGCCCCACATACATGATTGCATTCTATTCCTGTGAGTTATGTGCAATTTTCGTCATTTTTTCCAAAGAATAAACTCCCCGAGTTGCAGAGTTAGGATGTCGTGGCGCCAGGAGTCTAACCCAGCTCACATCAGTAATCTCCTAAGTCTATGTGGCAGGTTGCCTTGATGGGTTTTCCACTTAAAATATTGATGTACCTCTACTTTTACTTGAGTTTAACAAGCAGAATTTATAATGATTCCATTAAAAGTTTGCCAGGTTTTATAATAAACATCACAGAGTTGATGCCTAAGGACATTTATTTTCAAAGTTTACAGTGTGAGCAATAGAAAGAAAAGGAGAAATTGGCGTGAAAGAAGGTTAAAGAAAAACACTTTCAGATAGTGAAAAAAAAAAGGTACCACCCCCCAAAAAAAGTACCACTGGGCACACTCGAGATTGTGAGGTATGAGTATTGTTCTAATTTTGGGATTCCAAGCCCATGGATTCTGGTAAAAAATATCTTACCGTGTACTTCAGTTGGTCAATAATAAATGGCAAGTATGCAAAAACACATTATCATTTGTGTTAACTGTTGCAATGGAAATACTGGGTTTTCATTGTCTTTTGAAATTGCAGTGCCCACAGAAACATTTTACACATAAAAATTATGGAAATGGTCATAGGGATATTGAGTCTGCTTTTAAAAAGTAGCTTAATAGAGAGATTAAGAGAAGTTAGAGTCAATAGAATGAATAGCATCAGTCAACATCCCTCCCACCAGATACTTGAATTCCTTTTTTGATGTGCCTGGCAGGTGTTCGTGTGGCCTTTTCTTGCTTACGTCTTGTAATGGGGAACTCTGTTTTTCCTAAGGTGGGGAGGGACCTCTTTAGGAAAAAAGTGTTACATACTTGAGTGTAATAATGAAATATGTTTTCTGGTATCATGTGTTGATTTTTGTTTTTGCTTAAGAAGCAGGAGAGATTAAATTTCTCCTGTTTACTATAGAGTTGGTTCAAATCCTTTTCAACAAACCTGTGGTTCCTAAAGTGGAAAGGTGGGTAGGTGGGGAGGAATAATTTAGGAGGTTGGGATTGGCATATACACACCACTATAGGTATGGATAACCAGCAAGATAGATAATCAACAAGAACCTATTGTATAGCATAGGAAACAGTAATCAATATTTTGTAATATCCTATAAGGAAAAGGAATCTGAAAAAAAAAATGTGTGTATAACTGAATCACTGTGCTATACACCTGAAATGAACATAGCATTGTTAATCAACTATCCTTCAAATTACAAAAAGGATACATTGTACAATACAAGTAATACAGCCAGTAGTTTGTGATAACTATAAATAGAAAATAACCTTTAAAAATTGTCTAAAAATATTTTTTTAACTTTCAAAAGAATAATACAAATAAAATAAGTGAATAAATAAATTAAGTCCACCCCCCAAAAAAACCCCACAAACAAATCCTTTTTAAAAGGGAAGGAATATGAACTAATGGGAACAATGTTAGCCTTGGAGTTAGGAAGCCAGTCACGACTTCACACAGTGGTGGGTCTGAGAGCCAGACCCGGGATTCTTGATAATCCCTTCTCTTGGCTGTTTTCTTGGCACATCTCTTGGAGTCGTTTTAAAAGTTGAATGAAAACGAGTATTGAATATGTTTTAATAACACCACTTTATAGTTCTGTGCTTTCTGAGTCATTAAATTGGGGCAGACAGTGCTCTAAATGTAGTCAGATGAGCATAGAGTTCAGTGATGCAGATACAAGCTCAGTTATAGGGGGCTTGTCAAGTCCTGGAGCACTTGTGGGCAAGAGTCTGTCTGTGTGGGCGTGTGGAGTGGGTTCTGGTTGTCAGAGGTCTGATGTGTGGAGAGGGAGCATATGTTCCAGTCTACCCATAGATGAGTCAGATCTTCCTTGTGGGTAGGAGTTGTCCTTGCCTCCCCTCCCTGAAGCTTTCTGTCCCACATTCATTCCATCAGCCCCGAGGGACCTCCCATAACCTATTGGCTGGTTCCCTGGAGGGCTGAGGTCCTTCTGATTCCAGCAAGTGGATGGTGGCTATGGGACCCCACTCAGCTCTGATCACTTTCCTATTGAGACTTTACTCCTCATCTGATGGTGAAGGGCCCACCCTTATGGAGCAGATTTCTGGTACTCACTTATTTCCCGCCTACTTTCTGTCTTTGGTAGCTTAGTTGTCTCAACCGTATCTTCTGTATTTTGTATTGGATTCATCTAATACCAAACCATTTCCTAAATGTGCCTCTGTCTTCTAAACTTCTGAGACGGTATGTCTAGACCAGTGGTTTTCAAAATATGATCTCTGGACCAGCAGTATTAGCATCTCCTGGGAATTTGTTAGAGAGGTGGGTTTTGGTCCCACTTCAGACCTACTGTGCCACTCTAAGGACAGGGTCCAGCAGTCCCTCTCCAGGGGATTCTGATGCACATTAGTGTTTACACACCCTGTCCTGGACTGTCTGGCTGTCCTCCATGAAGGCAGTTTACGCTACTTCATCACCCGCTCTTTTCCCCTGTACTAGTTTGAGAGTAGAATTTTTGCGTGGTGTCAACTTTCACTCTATGTCTACCCTCCTGTTGCTCAAATGGTCCTCTAAAGGACCATGATTGTTTTTACATATAAGTAGTTCAGGTTAAGTAAGACGAGTAAGAAAGCACAGAACTATCATAACCAGTCCCATATTCTAGTGTTGTGATTCACAGACATCCATCCTGACCTAAATTACTCAGGTATTTATTCTGCAGTGACATTAACACACAATTCTTTTAAAAACAAAAGAAATCTGCTCCGTGTTATGTGGCAGCCTGGATACGAGGGGTGTTTGGGGGAGAATGGATACATGTATGTGTATGACTGAGTCCCTTTGCTGTCCATCTGAAACTATCACAACATTGCTAATCGGCTCTCTCTCTCTCTCTTTAGTCATTAAGTCATATCCAACTCTTGCGACCCCATGGACTGTAGCCCGCCAGGCTCCTCTGTCCATGGGATTCTCCAGGCAAGAATACTGAAGTGGGTTGCCATTTCCTTCTCCAGGTTAATTGGCTATATTCCCAATATATAATTAAAAGGTAGAAAAAGAAAAGAAGAAATACCAATGGAGGGAGAGTGGGGGTGGTGGAGGGCTCAAGGGATTGAAGTCAGGAATATTACCCTATATCCCACTCAGGAAAACGTCCCTGTACTTGCCTCTTTTTTTCCTTCTGTTCCAGTTCTGATTTTCTTTCTTTTTACAGGAACAGATGAGTAATCTGACAATGCTATTAGCTAATGAAAAGAAGAGAGCATTATCTTATTTATAGACTTTGGGCGTTATTATCTAGAGGCTTCCTTGTGAGAGCTGAGGTATGTCTTCATGATTGCTGCTTAATTTCCTCAGGAATAACGAAGTGGGAGCTATAATACATCTTTGTTTAGCAGCTATGGTTTTCATTAAATTTAATTAAGTCCCCCAGAAGCTTTAAATTTAGGGTAAGTTCAAAATGCAGGTGGTTTCTGTTAAGTATAATTATATTCCCTTTACAGCTGTCATGGCTTGGGAAAGCTGGCCTGTCAGACTTAAAAATCTTTAAGAAGCTCACCAGAGCTTTAGTTTCAGAGTGCATTTCCAAGCTCAACTCTTCCTTCCCTCTCTGCTTCCCTTCTTCTCTTTTTCTTTCCTTCTTCCCCCTTTGCAGAAGGCTTTGGATAATGTGAACTTAACAAAAGCTGCCCTGTTATGCTTACAACCTCACTAATGAGTTGTGGTCAACATTTGCAAGATTACTTTTGCCGGAGGATTCTAAAACAGTTTTGGTTGATTACTGGGGTTAGTTGAGGTCCTTGAGTTCACTAGATTCTCTGTCCAAAGAACGAAGTGGACACAAGGATGAGAACAAGGGTCTGGGGCTGCCTTAATGGCAGACACTCACTGCCGGAGAAGAAGATTTCGATGCTTGAATCTCCCTCTTTGCCCCAGGTCAGTTTTCTGAACCCTCACCTGTGCAGTCCTGCAAACTGAAGTGGTCATAGGGAAGAGGAAGAGGAGTTGTTAAACAGCTACAGTGTGCAAAAGTGGTCCTCCAGGCTCCAAGGTTTCCATATGAAAAGAGTTCTTCCTCAGAGGTCCCAGAACAGTTGCATTTTTTGTAATTGTGCTGTAGTTTCACATCAGCATTTTTCTCTCCTAGCTAAGAGTATAATGTATCATTGCAAAGGTAATGAGAGAAGATTGTCAGGAGTTTGATGAAGTCCAAAATTTCTTTTTGTACTCTTGGGTCTGAACGCAGAGTATCTAGGTCAATTCAATTTCTTTGGAAGTAAACAATTTTTAAGTTTCAAACAGATTCCTGTAATACTTGTGTCTATTCTGCTTGATTCCAGCTGTAGTCCAGAGCACATTTAATGACGTGCATAATTGTTATGATCTGTTGTCATTGGGGATAAATATCAAGCAGTTGAATAAATTGTCTTAATGAGTTATTTTAATACAGCTGGACAAACCAAATGTTAAGTTTGTTTCTCTTTGCAGTTGTTCAGTGTCTATAGTCATATTGCTATCATCAGTTGTTCAATATTAATCAGTTTTCTTGGTATCCATACAAAATAAAAGTATTTTTCTCCAATTCAGGATTGAATATGGACTAGATATTAGATGATATCAAGAAATTTTATTAAGAGTGCCAATGGTGTTCTGCTTATATAAGAACATGTTCTTATGTTATAGCAATGCACCCTGAATTATGTAGGGTTGAGTGACATGATAGTTGATTATGCTATTCTTTTGTCCGTATTTGAACGTTTTCTTGATAAAAAGCTCACGGATTGGAAGAATTAATATTGTTGAAATCACCATACTATCCAAGGCAATCTACAGATTCAACACAATCCAGATCAAAACATTACTGCCAATGGCATTTTTCATGAAACTAAAATAAATAATTCTAAATTTGGTATGGAAACATAAAAGACTCTGAATAGCCAAAACAATCTTAAGAAAAAAAGAACAAGAGGTATCATGCTCTCTGATTTCAAGCTATACTGAAGTTTTAGTCTTCAAAACAGTGACACAAAAACAGACGCATGGATCAGTGGAGCAGGATAGCCAGCTCAGAAACAACCTCTCACTTCTATGGGCGATTAATCCACAGCAAAGGAGGCAAGGAGGTACACTGGGGAAAAGACAGCCTCGTCAATAAACGGTGCTGGGAAAACGGCTACTTTCTCACAGCATATACAAAAATAAACTCAAAATGGAGTAAAAACTTAAATGTAAGACCTAAAACTATAAAACTCCTAGAAAGAAACATAGGTAGTATATTCTTTGACATTAAGTTTTAGCAGTGTTTTTTTGGATATGTCTCCTCAGGCAAGGGAAACAAAAGGAAAAACAGGCAAATGGGACTACTTCAAACAAAAAAAGCTTTTGTACAGTGAAGAAAACTATCAACAAAACAAAATGGGAGAAGATACTTACAGTGTCTACTGAATGGGCGAAGAATTTTTGCAAATGATATATCCAATAAGGGATTAATATCCAACATATACAAAGAATCCATATACTTCAATATTAAAAAAACCAAACCACCCCATTAAAATATAGGCAGAACTATTGAATAGATATTTTTCTAAATAAACAGACAGCCAACAGATACATGAAAAGATGCTCAACATATCTTCCAGAATAGCTATCATCAAAAAACCCCCAAATATTAATAAAAGCTGTTGACGAGGATGTGGAGAAAGGAAACCTTTGTGCACTGTTGGTGGGAATGGAAATTGGTGCACTCACTATGGAAATGTGGCTTTTAGTGACTTCCCTGATGACTCAGTCGATAAAGAGTCTACCCGCAATGCAGGAGGGTTCTAACCCTGGGTTGGGAAGATTCCCTGGAGAAGGAAATGGCAACCCATTTCAGTATTCTTGCCTGGAGAATTCCATGGATGAGCCTGGTGGGCTACAGTCCATGGGGTAATAAAGAGTTAGACATGACTGAGTGCCTAACTTTCTATGGAAAAGAGTATGGAGTTTCCTCAAAACATTAAAGATAAAGCTACCTTATGATCCAGCAATTCCACTTTGGAGTAGTTATCCAAAGAAAGCAAAAATTAATTCAAATATATATATATACTTCATTGTTCGTTGTAGCCTTGTATACAGTAGCCAAGATATGGAAGAAACTTATGTGCCTATAGATAGATGAATGGAAAAGAATATGTGGTATGTATGTACCATGGAATATCAATTATAAAAAAAATGAATTCTTGCTATTTGTGATAACATGAATGGACCTAGGGGCTTCTGAGGTGACTCAGTGGTAAAGAACCTGCCTGCCAGTGCTGGAGACACAGGCTTGATCCCTGGGTTGGGAAGATCCTCTAGAGCAGGAAATGGCAACCCAGTCCAGTATTCTTGCCTGGGAAATCTCATGGACAGAGGAGCCTGGCAGGCTGCAATCCGTGGGGTCACAAAGACTCGGACGTGACTGAGCATGCACGGAGGGCCCCAGAGGGTATTATGCTAAGTGAAAGACATCAGACAGACAAAGAAAAATACTGTGTGATTTCCCTTTATGTAGGATCTTAAAAAAAAAAAAAACCAAACGAATGAACAGAGCAAAACAGGAACAGAGTCACAGAGAACAAATGGGTGGTTACTGGAGGGTAGGGAGCAAGGGGGATGAGAGAAATAGGTGAAGGAGATTAACAGGGACAAACTTCTAGTTAAGGAATAAATGTCACTGGTATGAAATGTGCAGTGTGGGGAATATAGTCAATAATAATGTATCTTTACATGGTGACAGATGGTAACTAAATTTATTGTGGTGGTCATTTTGAATGTATAGAAATATCGAATCACTATGTTGTATAATGGAAAATAACATAGTGTTGCAGGTCCATGATACTTCAAAACCAAACAAACTCATAGAAAAAGAGACCAGATTTGTGCTTACCAGAGGCAGTGGGTTGGGGGAGAGGGAATTGGACGAAAGTGGTAATAAGGAAGAAACCTCAGTTATAGAATAAATACTAGGAATGTAATGTACAATGAGATAAATATAAATAACACTGCTATAGATTATATATGACAGTTGTTGGAGTAAACCCTAGAAGTTCTCATAACAAGGAAAAAAATGTTTTTTTCTTTTATTTTGTAGCTACGTGAAGTGATTTTTTTCTTTTATTTTGTATCTATATTACCACTAAACCTATTGTGGTAATCATGTCGTGATGTACATGAGGCAGATCTTTATGCTGTACACCTTAAACTTATACAGTGCCATAGGTCAATTACATCTCGATAATGTTGGAAGGGGAAAATTAGCCCTCTCATAGATGTGCATGCTATAATGCACAGCTGCTGCATTTGATCCACAGACATAGAGTGACACCCCCCCTCTGCCCCATATATACCCTCTGCCCAGTTTGGAGAGATGAGCAAGTAGGTCTGGGAAATGCTAGGTCTACCAGTCCTTGTGACAACCAGTTCAGTTCAGTTCAGTTGCTCAGTCGTGTCCGACTCTTTGCGACCCCAGGGACTGCAACACGCCAGGCCTCCCTGTCCATCACCAACTGCCAGAGTCCACCCAAACTCATGTCCATTGAGTCGGTGATGCCATCTAACCATCTCATCCTTTGTTGTCCCCTTCTCCTCCTGCCCTCAGTCTTTCCCAGCATCAGGGTCTTTTCCAATGAATCAGGTCTTCGCGTCAGGTGGCCAAAGTATTGGAGTTTCAGCTTCAGCATCAGTCTTTCCAGTGAACACCCAGGACTGATCTCCTTTAGGACGGACTGGTTGGATCTCCTTGCAGTCCAAGGGACTCTCAAGAGTCTTCTCCAACACCACAGTTCAAAAGCATCAATTCTTCAGCGCTCAGCTTTCTTCACAGTCCAACTCTCATATCCATACCTGACCACTGGAAAACCCATAGCCTTGACTAGATGGACCTTTGTTGACAAAGTAATGTCTCTGCTTTTTAGTATGCTGTCTAGGTTGGTCATAACTGTCCTTCCAGAAACACCCTCATATGTCCGAATGAGCCCAGGAGCCTGGTGTCTGAGTAGCTGGAGCAGAGTGGGGTGGGGCCAGGGGGTGGGAAAGGAGACGAAATGCTCTCTGCATTCAGGCTGCTACTGTGCGGGATACTCATGCCAGGGAAAGAGGGGCTCCAGTCCCTAAGGCTGTGTCTGGGGCGCCTCTGTCCTCTGGCTCATGCCTTCTACCCACCACATTCCTTCCATTTCCAGAAAGTGGTCTTAGATGCTCCCTACAAATTTGCACTTGCTTAGAACTGCTTCAGTCTTGTCTGATTCTTTGCAATCCTATGGACTGTAGCTGTCCATGGGATTCTCCAGGCAAGAATAGTGGAGTGGGTAGCCATGCTCTCCTCCAGGGGATCTTCCCGACCCAGGGATCGAACCTGCTTCTCCTGCCTTGCAGGCGGATTCTTTACCACTGAGCCACTAAGCCCCTGCACAGACTTGCTTATGGCTAGAATCCATGTAAGGGGAGAAAACATTTCAGTCTCTAATCAGTGATAAGATATATAAAAGTAGACAGCTGGTGTAGATGTAGTGTTGGCATTCATTTACCCTGAGGTCTGGTCAGCCAATGTTAGGTGTTGAAATGAGAACTTTTCCTAATGAAAGGAGAAGAAGGTGGGGGGATGGAGCCTGGAAAGCAGCGGAGGCAGCTCCTGACTCTGGTCTGTGTGAACTAATGAAGGCATTTCTTGCTTCTGTGGCTTCTCTTGCCTACAGCAGGGAACACCTTAAGGGGAACCCTGAGGTGTGCTTTTGAAGCAAGAAGCCTTCCTGTTATATTTGTTACATATATTTTGGCCATTGGAAGTCAATTTCATTGCTCTGTAGATAAGATTTTTGTTTTTCCAAATGTGACGGGGAAGAGGCCTCAGAAGTTCAGAGAAGGTGAGTACAAATGAGGGAGTTAAAACCAGACAGTGGCAAGCATGACTGATAAATGTTCTCCATCTCCTTAGCTGCTGGGATGGCCACCTCATTTTGGGTGTTATCACAATTGAGTTTTCCTCTCTGACTCTGTTAAATAGAGACTGGGGTTGTACAAGTGAAACAGGTGATCTCTGATACCTGATACACTGTGTTTTACTTTGTATTAACAAGGTGCTTTTATTTTAAAAAAAATTTTAGCCACACTTGATAGCATGTGGGACCTTAGTTCTCTAACCAGGGATCAAACCATGCCCCGCTGCAGTGGAAGGCAGAGTCTTAACTACTGGGCCACCAGGGAATTCCTTTAACAAGATGTTTTTACATCCTTGCTCTTTACCATAAATTAATTTTAGTTATTAATGCTTTGGCATTGGCTTGAATTATTGGTTAGCTGTGAGAAGATCATTCAGAAAGGGGTTTTGTTTTTTATAAAAGTTACTCATGACTGCTCCCTGAACTATCTCACATACAGTATTAGACACAGGCAGTTGGTACATGGGCTTCCCTGGTGGCATAGCAGTAAAGAATCCTCCTGCCAGTGCAGGAGATGGGAGTTCGATCCCTGGGTCTGTAAAATGCCCTGGGAAGGAACCCACTCCAGTATTCTTGCCTGGGAAATCCCATGGACAGAGGAGCCTAGTAGGCTAGAGTCCATGGGGTGGCAGAGTCGGATACGACAACAAATCAGTACATGATTTTGCTCCATGACTGAAAAAAGTGCTGTGTGCAAACCTGCTTTGTGCCAGGGGCTCTAACAAAGCCTACGCTATGTTTTAAGTGTATTGTAAGTGGCTTGGACTGCAGAGGAATAAATTAAGATGGCTGTAAGGGGGATGTGAGTCCAGCCACGTTCCCACCTCTCCTGCCCTTATGCTGTGTCTGTTGCAAGCTGTAGTCTCCTGAGGATGTATTTTTACTTCTCAGAACTGTTCACAAGCTATTACAGTGTTTGCCGTAATGAAGGACAATACAGGATATTTCCCCTCCCTCTGAGTATGGAAATGTGTTGAAATGTATAGAGGAACTTCTTTGGCAGTCCAGAGATTAAGACTTCACCTTCCAATGTAGAGGCTGTGGGTTGGATATCCACTCGGGGAGCTAAGATCCCATGTGCAAAAAACTGAAACGTAAAACAGAAGCAGTATTGTAACAAATTCAATGAAGACTTAAAAATGTACAGAGACTTACTGAATTTGTAATAAATGTTGAACCCTTAAAAGTGCTTTAGAGAAACCACGACCTGGTGAGCAGTTTGCATCTGCCTTCAGAAAGGAGCTAAGCCTTTTCTTCACTGGACTTTTTTTTTTTTTTTTGACTCAAAGGATAAGTAGCAGTAATGCTGTGATACTGAGACGAGAGCAACAGTAGTCTAGTAATGAAGTAGAGGGAGTCTAGAAAATTCTGGAAATCTTGGTAAAAGAACAGGATTCAGGATCCTAGAATCCAGAAAGCCACAGAATCAGTATCAGTGACTTCAGCAAGTGATTATGGAATCCAGGATATCTGGAGTAGGTGCAGACTGCAAAGGAGTTCTTGAAGATTTTACCTGTTTTAATCTTTTTAACCTTAAAGTTGGTGTGTGTTGAGAAAAGGTAGTATCTCTCTAGAGTGGAGGTTAATGTATGGGGATTTATGCAGTGGTTTTCAAATCATGGTCATGGAACCAGCAGTATGAGCATCATCTAGAAGTGCAAATTCTTGGGCCAAATCAGACAGTAGTGAACCAGCAGTTTGTTTTAACATGTTTCCAGGTGATTCTGATACTCGTTCAAGCAGGAGAGCCACCTGTGTATACACCTTCAGAGGATCCCACCCATAGGTAAGCGGGACTGTCAGACGAACTCTTGGTGAAGTGGTGAGATGACAACTTGGTTTGTGAGCTCTCTGGTAGTGAATGAGTTAATAGGAGGTTGCGTTTCGGTGGCTAAATTTGTCCACATATTTAACAACAAGATTTCTTTCTCTAAAATCTGGGAGATGGCTTGTCACTTCAGTATAAAATACTCCTGAAGCTAAGAAGGAAAGTACTGACTTAAGGAAAATGAAAAAAGGGTAATTCTGGGAAGCATCAAGACACACACCTGACTGGTTGTTAGTTGACAGTATGAAAATCACTGTGCCCCAAAGAAAACTTATTTGATGATATTCAATGAAATGTTATCCAAATGAAAGCATTTGAAAAGTAAATATGGATGGATAATTGCCTTGAAATTGTTGAATTTCAGTAAAGGCAATTTTCATTTGTGGAAATGACAGTTTTAACTCTGTACCAGTTCAGAGGCACCATCAGCAGGAAGAGTAGTCATGGGATTTTTAGTCATTTTTAAGCCTTGGATCAGTTATGTAAAAAGTCTAATGAGAATCAAATGGTGTGAAGATTAAGTATGAAGGCTCTCTTGCAAATCATTATATGTGTAACATGTTCTTCCTGTTAAAGTCAGTTCATTTGGTGAATATAAGGAATTCCAGTTGGAAAAAAAAAACAAAAAAAACAAACAACAAAAAAAAGGAATTCCAGTTGGATTATGGAATCTGATGGATATTTTCCTTCATAAGTGTAACCAGAATTTAAGGGGCTGCCATGAGGGCAGAAGAGTATTAATGTTCTCCTTCTTTCTCCAAACAACAGTAGAAAGTGTCAGCCACATTCTTATGAAGGGTGAATAAGATTTATTATTTTATTTTTCAAATCTTCTTTATTTTTATAACTTTTTGTTTTATGTTGGAGCATTGCTGTTTAACAGGGTTATGATAGTTTCAGGTGGACGGCAAAGGGACTCAGCCGTAGATATTCCCGTGTCCATTCTTCCCCAAACCCCCCTCCTATCCAGCTGCCACATAACATTTAGCATAGTCCCATGTGCTCTATACCAGAAGGCAATGGCAGCCCACTCCAGTGTTCCTGCCTGGAGAATCCCAGGGACAGAGGAGCCTGGTGGGCTGCCGTCTATGGGGTCGCACAGAATCGGACACGACTGAAGTGACTTAGCAGCAGCAGCAGCAGCTGTATGCTAGGTCCTTGTTGATTATTCGTTTTAGATATAGCAGTGGTAAATTGTTGTCGTTCAGTCCCTAACTCGTGTCTGACTCTTTGCGACCCCATGGACGGCAGGACGCCAGGCTTCGCTGTCCTTCACTATCTCCCAGAGTTTGCTCAGGTTCATCTCCGTTGCATCAGTGATGCTGTCTAACCACCTCATCTTCTGCTGCCCTCTTCTCTTGCCTTCACTCTTTCCCAGAATCAGGCTCTTTTCCAATGAGTTGGCTCTTCACATCAGATAGCCAAAGTATTTGAGCTTCAGCTTCAGCATCAGTCCTTCCAATGAATATTCAGGGTTGATTTCCTTTAGGATTGAGTGATCTGATCTCCTGCTGTCTAAGGGACTCTCAAGAGTCTACTCCAGGACCACAGTTTGAAAGCATCAAGTTTTCAGCAGTCTTGTTTATGGCCCAACTTTTACATCTGTATATGACTACCAGAAAAACCATAGCTTTTATTAGATGGACCTTTGTCAGCAAAGTGATGTCTCTGCTTTTTAACATGCTATCTAGGTTTGTCATAACTTTTCTTCAAAGGATAAAATGTCTTTTAATTTCATGGCTGCAGTCACTGCCCTTCATGGATGACTGTCCTTCAGGTAGTCACCCTTTCATGGATCACAGCCTTGTCATGGCAAAGGGGCTTCTATGACTTGAAGCTACCAGCTCTGCCGTGTAGGACCACCCAAGATGGATGGGTCACAGTGCAGAGTTCTGACAAAATGTGGTCTAGTGGAGGAGGGAATGGCAAACCATTCCAGTAGTCTTGCCACGAGAACCCTATGAACAGTATGAAAAGTGTGCACATGTCTGTCCCAAACTCCCTAAATATTCTCTTCCCTTCATTCTTGAAGGGTGAGTAAGATTTTTCACTACAGCATTACACCGAAATGAAAAGTATACAAAATTAAATGCAAACAAACTTTACCTCAAGAAAACTCATGGCTTTTGGAAATAAGAACGTTTATATGCATAAAGGAGAAACCATATGATGCAAAACTAAGAATATCACCTTAGGAGTGCCTTACCTTTGAGATATGAGGCTCTTAAGTTTCTAAAATTACCCCTTCCTTTGTGTGGTATTATCTGCTGAGTTAATGATTTCTCACTGAGCATCCTTTTTGAATGAATAACTCCCCTGTCAAGCTATCCGGGAATGGTGAAGACTGAAATTGATTTTGAGAAGCCTGGGTACATCAGACACTGCTGAAAAAAGAATTCCTCAATTCCTCATGTATCCACTCTTTGACCTATTCTTCCGATTATATGTGAGTCACTTTTGTAAACAATAGTCTATTGAATCTTTTTAATAAAATGTATGCTTTCTGCTACTGGGTGTCTAGAAAACAATGGAGTACTGTATCTTCCTCAGAGTTCTAGTGAGGATTCTTTTATGTTAATATTGTTTTTAACAAATGAAGCTTTAGGATAAAAGTCCAATTCAGCAACAGCTGTGGGAAATAAATGATAAGCCAGAGACCATATTTAGAAATGTGATCAGAAAAGAAAGCTAGTGTTTAACTTAGGGCTGGTTTAAGCTGGTGGAACATAAAGTTGTTCTAGAATTCTGGTCATAGGGAAATACATATATACATTATGTTTATCTAACATATATATCTAACTAGGCAATACGACCTCTTCCCATAGCAGGCCAAAATCATTATGGGAAGAAAACCTTCATTATATTTATTTATTTTTAAATTTTATAATATTTTAATTACATAATAGGACTGCATGAATTTATGTAAATTGAATGTAATATCTGTGATACAATTTCTTGTATTAAAAAAAAAAGAGTTCCATAGTTATTTCTGTGTAAATTCTCTATGGGAACTTTTTCTCCTAAACATATACATTCTTGAATATATTGATTTGTACTTTCCTATTAAACTTATATATGCAAGTAATAGATCACTTATTTTTTAATTTTTAAAAATTGGAGTGTAATAGCTCTACAAGGTTGCGTCAGTTCCTGCTTCATAACACCCTGAGTCAGCTGTAAGGAAACATATATCCTCCCCGCCCCCGCCGCCTGTCACACGCTTCTGGGTCATCACTGAGCACCACGCAGAGCTCCCAGGGTGTTACATAGCAGCTTCTCTTTTACACATTCATTATATTTAAACAGTTGGAATATGTGAAATTAAGACTTTGGAAGGCAATATGTGGGAATAAACATTACAATGAGGGGAGGAGGAGCTACTATGTCAAACTTAAGTCACCCAATTGTGTCTGACTCTTTGTGACCCCACGGACTGTAGCCCGCCAGGCTCCTCTGTCCAAGGAGTTCTCCAGGCAAGAATACTGGAGTGGGTTGCCATTTCCTCCTCCAGGGGATCTTCCCAACCCAGGGATCAAACTCGTGTCTCCTGCATTGACAGGTGGATTCTTTACCCCTGAGCCACCTGGGAAGCCCCAAGTGTTTCTATACATTATATCATATAATACTCAAGAGGAGCTTCAAGGATAATATCTCCATTTTACAGATGAAGTTTGGAGGGATCAATAATATCCTCAAGATCATGGACTAAAAATAGGGATTTGTTGCAGAAATCTTAGCAAAGATCCAAATCTGTGGTGCTGGGATGGTAAAGTCCAGGCAACCCAGAGCCCTGATGGGATAAACAGTTGATGAAAATACATGTACTCTGGCCTTCGCCCTTCCTCATTTACTGCCTTCTGTCAGTGCTGCTATTTACTTTCTGAATTTACAGATAAAATCTTTGGCCAAAGAAATTGTTCAAAGTTGGTGGAGAAAAAGTCCCGTATTCAGAATAGATAAGTAACTCTTACTTATCAACAACTTATCAACTTATCAACAATCAACAATAAAGAGACAAAAAACCCAATTAAAAATGGGCAAATAATCTTGAATAGATAGTCGTCCAAAGAAGGTTGACAAATGCCAATAAGCAAATGAAAAGATGCTCAACATCATTAGTCACCAGGGAAATTCAAGTCAAAACCATAATGAGATACTTCTTCGTACCCATTAGGGATGTGGAGAAATTGAAACCCTTCTTCATTTTGCTGATGGAAATGTAGACTGGTATAGCCACTGTGGAAAATTTGGCAGTTCCTTAGAAAGTTAAACAGATTTATCATCTGACCCAATCATTTGGCTCCAAGTTATGTACTCAGAACTGAGAACATGAGTGAGTGAGTGAACGTTGCTCAGTTGTGTCTGACTCTTTGTGACCCTATGGACTGTAGTCTGCCAGGTTCCTTTGTCCATGGAATTCTCTAGGCCAGAATACTGGAGTGGGTAGCCGTTCCCTTCTCCAGAGGATCTTCCCAAGCCAGGGATCGAACCCAGGTCTCTTGTATTGCAGGCAGATTTTTTACAGTTTGAGCCATCAGGGAAGCCCAAGAATACTGAAGTGGGTGGCCTATCCCTTCTCCAGGGGATCTTCCTGACCCAGGAATTGAACCGGGGTCTCCTGCATTGCAGGAGGATTCTTTACCAGCTGAGCTACCAGGGAAGCCCCACTGAAAACATATGTTCACACAAAACCTTATATGTGAATTTAAAAAAATTATTTATTTATTTGGATGGGTCGAGTCATAGTTGTGGTGCATGAAATCTTGTGTCCACTCACTCTAGTTGTGGCACGTGGGCTTAGTTGCTCCAAGGCATGTGGAATCTTCCCTGACCAGGGATCAAACCTTCCTCCCTTGCATAGCAGGGCAGATTCTTAACCACTGGACCACCCGGAAAGCCCCTACATGAGTGTTTATAGCAGTATTATTTTTAATAGCCCCAAAGGTAGAAACTCAAATATCTATCTTATGAATGGTTGAAGAAAATATGGTATACCTATGCAATGGAATATATTCCATCATAAAAAGGAAGAGGCACTATCTGCCACAACGTGGATGGACCTTGAAAACACTATGCTAAGTGAAAGAAACAAGTTATAAAAGGCTACTTATTCTATGATTCCTTTTATATGATAGGAAATTCATGGAGACAGAAAACAGATCAGTGGGCTAAAGAAGGAAGTGGAAAATGATGGCTTATGGGTATGGGTACTCTTTTGGGGTTAATGAAAATGTTCTTGAATTAGATAGTGGTAATAGTTTGCACATTCTCCTGAATATACTAAAGACCAAATAATTGTCCTAAAGGAAATCAGTCCTGAAAATTCATTGGAAGGATTGATGCTGAAGCTGAAACTCCAGTACTTTGGCCAACTTATGCTAAGAACTGACTCATTGGAAAAGACCCTAATGCTGGGAAAGATTGAAGGTGGGAGAAGGGGGCGACAGAAGATGAGATGGTTGGATGGCATCACTGACTTGATGGACATGAATTTGAGCAAGCTGAACTAAACAAATTTTGTACTTTAAAAAGGATGGATTTGATGGCATATTAAAAAATAAATAAAATATTTATAGCCCCCCAGATAGGACAATTAATAAAACCAAAGGTTGCTTCTCTGACTAGATAAATGAGATTGGTCAGTTCAGTTCAGTCACTCAGTCATGTCCGACTCTTTGTGACCCCATGGACTGCAGCACACCAGGTCTTCCTGTCCATCACCAACTCCCGGAGTTTACTCAGACTCATGTCCATTAAGTCGGTGATGCCATCCAACCATCTCATCCTCTGTCATCCCCTTCTCCTCCTGCCTTCAATCTTTCCCAGCATTAGGGTCTTTTCCAATGAGTCAGCTCTTCGCATCAGGTGGGCAAAGCATTGAAGCTTCAACTTCAACATCAGTCCTTCCAATGAATATTCAGGACTGATTTCCCTTAGGATTGACTGATTTGATCTTCTTGCAGTCCAAGGGACTCTCAAGAGCCTTCTCCAACACCACAGTTCAAAAGCATCAATTCTTCACGGCGCTCAGCTTTCTTTGTAGTCCAACTCTCACATCCATACATGACTACTGGGAAAACCATAGCTTTGACTAGATGGACCTTTGTTGGCAAAGTAATGTCTGCTTTTTAATATGCTGTCTAGGTTAGTCATAGCTTTTCTTCCAAGGAGCAAGTGTCTTTTAATTTCATGGCTGCACTCACCATCTGCAGTGATCTTGGAGCCCCCCCAAATAAAGTCTCTCCATGTTTCCATTGTTTCCCCATCTATTTACCATGAAGGGATGGGACCAGATGCCATGATCTTAGTTTTCTGAATGTTGAATTTTAAGCCAACTTTTTCACTCTCCTCTTTCACTTTCATCAAGAGGCTCTTTAGTTCTTTGTTTTCTGCCATAAGGGTGGTGTCATCTGCATATCTGAAGTTATTGATATTTCTCCCAGCAATCTTGATTCCAGCTTGTGCTTCTTCCAGCCCAGCATTTCGCATGATGTACTCTGCATATAAGTTAAATAAGCAGGATGACAATATGCGGCCTTGACGTACTCCTTTCCTGATTTGGAACCAATCTCTTGTTCCATGTCCAGTTCTAACTGTTGCTTCTTGACCTGCATACAGATTTCTCAGGAGGCAGGTAATGTGGTCTGGTATTCCCATCTCTTGAAAAATTTTCCAGTTTGTCGTCAAAGGCTTTGGCATAGTCAGTAAAGCAGAAGTAGATGTTTTTCTGGAACTCTCTTGCTTTTTCTATGATCCAACAGATGTTGGCAATTTGATCTCTGGTTCCTCTGCCATTTTCTAAATCCAGCTTGAACATCTGGAATTTCATGGTTCACATACTGTTGAAGCCTGGCTTGGAGAATTTTGAGCATTACTTTGGTAGTGTGTGGGATGGATGTAATTGAGCTATAGCTAGAAAATTCTTTGGCATTGCTTTTCTTTGGGATTGGAATGAAAACTGATCTTTCCCAGTCCTGTGGCCACTGCTGAGTTTTCTAAATTTGCCTGCATATTGAGTGCAGCACTTTCACAGCATCGTCTTTTAGGATTTGAAATAGCTCAACTGGAATTCCATCACCTCCGTTAGCTTTGTTCGTAGTGATGCTTCCTAAGGGCTACTCGACCTCACATTCCAGGATGTCTGGCTCTACGTGAGTGATCACACCATCGTGGTTATCTGGGTCATGAAGATCTTTTTTGTATAGTTCTTCTGTGTATTCTTGCCACCTCTTCTTAATATCTTCTGCTTTTAGGTCCGTACTATTTCTGTCCGTTATTATGCCCATCTTTGCATGAAAAGTTCCCTTGGTATCTCTAATTTTCTTGAAGAGATCTCTAGTCTTTCCCATTCTCTTGATAGAGATTGATAAACTCTAACAAATGTGTTGGGAGAAAAGAAATTAAATAAAATTAAATAAGATACAGAAGGAGAATGGTCAAATAGACACAACAGAAATATAAAAAAATATCAAAAAATTATAGAAACACCTCACAATAATATGAACTTGATATATCAGGATTGAAGATGTATCCTGCCTGTGTTCTCAATGGCTGTGGTCTTTAGTTTTAATCTTTTCTGGGAGGTCTGTGGTGAGAATGTGAAGGTGGAGTCGGGGGGCAACAGCAAACAATCTCTGAAGAGACCTCAAAGTGAGCAGGAGTCCATTAGCCTAAATCTGCAGCATTGGACCACCAGCAAACTGGGGAATTCGTAGAATTTCTGCCAGTGACCTGTTAAGTTTTGGCTAACTTGGGTCTTAGAATTGTTGCAATCTACAATGAAGCCACTAGATGGCATCACAGTGCAGCTAGCCAGGATAAACCTGACCTCTGCCGTGTTGCAATTCCTGGCCCCTGGTTGTAAAAGTTCATCCTGAACATTTCATTAAGTGTCACAATTAAATATCTCTTCCTTTACATGACTGATTTTTAAAATTAATTAATTTATTTTAATTGGAGGCTACTTACTTTACAATATTGTGGCTTTTTGCCATACATTGACGTGAATCAGCCACAGGTGTACATGTGTCCCCCATCCCAAACCCCCCTCCCACCTTCCTCCCCATCCCATCTCTCTGGGTTTTCCCAGTGCACCGGCTTTGAGTGCCCTGTTTCATGCATCTAACTTGGACTGCATCGAACTTTACATGACTAATTTTTAATGTTTCCATTATACTTACGGCTTTTTCTCTGCTATGAATAACTATATGTGAGTGAACTTAAAAAGTAGGTGAAGTGGATACATTTCTTGAAAAATAGAAGATGTCACAATTAGCACAAATTTAATAGAAAATTTAAAGAGAATCATAAATAAATATGAAATAAACTGAAATGAAATTTAATGGCTTCCCCTCTCTGGAACTCTAAGCTCAAACTATTTTTCAGGTAAAGTCTAAGAAACTTCCAAGAGACAGTTGTTTTCTAATGTACACTGGTAGTTCCAGATAATGGAGAAGGATAAAAACTGCCTGGCTCATTTTATGAACCCAGGGTAAGAAATCAGATTCACACTGTGTATGTGAGTGCACCCTCTGCTGGGGGCTGTGGCTGTCTCAGCGCCAGGGAGACATTGGAGCCTGGCCTTTGCCTACTGAGTCCAACGATGTGCCACAAAGATGCCAGGTCCTTCTCTCTCCCTTCTTCCCCAACCTCTCCAGCGGACAAGAGCTCCATGTACTCAGGTTGGGAGACCTCAGCTGGTATGTGGCGACTTCAGGACCTCCTGAAGAGAGGACACTTGCAGAGAGAAGGGGGCAGCACTTTTCCTTCCTAGGGTAGCTGGGCCAGAATGTCTTTCCTTGGTCTGAGCTGAAATCTGCTTCGTTGGGGCACTCCCTGAGTACATGATCTGCTTTAGCAGCTCAGCTGGGACAGTGAAGAGCAACCAGCTGGGAAGAAACAGGGTCTTCAGGTCTGTGTTGCTGCAGTTACAGACCAAGTTCCAGAAAGATACTGGTTACCATACACTGGGGACCTGAAGCAGATGGAGGACAGACCAGGAGAGTGAAGAAGGGTTTTGATTGGAGGGGCCCACGGCAGCTGGGTTAGTTGTTCTGCACACAACTGCTGTTTCTGAGTAGCACAGGATATGAATGGTGTTGAGAATATCCCATGTTAACCAGAAGCTTCTCAGTTATACTGATATCATTTTGGAAAGTATTTATTTATTTATTGGCTGTGCCTAATTTATTTATTGGGCTTCCCTGGTGGCTCAGACGGTTAAGAATCTGCCTGCAATGCAGGAGACCTGGGTTCGATCCCTGGTTCAGGAAGATCCCCTAGAGAAGGGAATGGCATCTCACTCCAGTACTCTTTCCGGGAAAATCCATGGACAGAGGAGTCTGGTGGGCCACAGTCCATGGGGTTGCAGAGAGGCAGAAGCCCCTGAGCATGCACTGCACCACCTGGTCTTACTCGCAGCCCATGGGACCTTTGCTCTTCTTTGTGGCATGCAGGATCTTTAGTTGCAGCATGTGGGACCTTAGTTCCCCGACCAGGGATTGAATCCTGGCCCCCTACATTGAGAGCAAGGAGTCTTAGGAAGTCCCTAAGATACCAGGTAAGTCCCTGATACCATTTGTCTATCAGTCTGTGCATAGGAACTTCTGCAAGACAGACTGTATCTAGGAATTAATTTATCCAAGATTATGCACATGCTCTATGGGGAAAATTTTTTAAATGTAAATAAAGAACATAGAAGATGACCTGAATAAATGGAGAAACATTTCATGCTCTTGGATGAAATGGCTTTTATAAGATGGCATTTTTTCCTAAATTATGTATAATTTCCATTCAATCCTGATTAAAATTCTATTTGGATTTTTGGACGAATTTGATAGCCTCTACTTGAAAATTTAGTAGAAATTTCATAAAGAAAGCTGAGCGCTGAAGAATTGATGCTTTTGAACTGTGGTGTTGAAGACTCTTGAGGGTCCTTGGACAGCACAGAGATCAAACCAGTCAATCCTAAAGGAAATCAGTCCTGAATATTCATTGGAAGGACTGATGCTGAAGCTCCAATACTTTGGCCACCTGATGCAAAAAACTGACTCATTGGAAAAGACCCTAATACTCAGAAAGATTGAAGGCAGGAGGAGAAAGGGAAGACAGAAGATGAGATGGTTGGATGGCATCCCCGACTCAATGGATATGAGTTTAAGCAAGCTCCAGGAGTTGGTGATGGACAGGGAAGCCTGGTGTGCTGCAGCCCATGGGGTTGCAAAGTGTCGGACATGACTAAACAACTTAATTTGAAAATTTATACAGAATAATAAAAGTGCACAAATAGTAAGCCAATGTCTTTTTAAAAATTGTAGTAAACACATCAGATCATTGCTCCTGACAAAGGTACAGTACAATAATGCTACCGATAAGCAGAATGTTATACAGCAGGTCTCCAGAACTTTTTCATAATAAGCCAAGCTTGCAGAAAAAAACGGAATGTAACATTTCCTGGCAGATACTGAGACAGGCTACCAAGCCATAGTAATGAAAACAGTGTGATATTGGTACAAGGGCAGGCAAATTGATCAGTGGAACAGAATAGAGAGTTCAACGGATTCATGTATTGATTGGAAGTTAATATATTGTAAAGGTGGTGCCACATGTTGATGGGGAAAGGAAAGATTGTATATTAGACACTACTGGATGAACAGGCTCATTACACAGAGAAGAATAAGGTTGATCTTGTCAAACATCATATACAAAGGCAGATTCCAGATGACTGAAAGATCTAAATGTAAAAGTTTTTCTTTTTTTTTTTTCAGGTTTTTTTTTCTTTTTTTTTTTTAGTTGGAGGCTAATTACTTCACAACAAAATGTAAAAGTTTAAACTGTACAATTATTAGAAGAAAATGTAGAATTTCTTTGTGACCTTAAGGTGGGGATTTATTAACGAAAAGCTCAAATGTGAAATCTTTAAGAAGAAAAGTTGATTTTGTTTACCTCTGAGCAATGTTATTACAAAGATTAGAATGTTAACAGACTATGAATAAAGTTCTAAGCCAACAAAGGACTGATGTCTGAAAACTACTGCAAATTAACAAGAAAAAGGTACAATCTCTAGTGGAAAATGGTGACGTATAGGAAAAGAAAATTTACAGAATAAATGCAAAATTTTACAAGAACATTTGCAGATAAGAGTA
This sequence comes from Cervus elaphus, assembly GCF_910594005.1. Lineage (NCBI taxonomy): Eukaryota > Metazoa > Chordata > Mammalia > Artiodactyla > Cervidae > Cervus > Cervus elaphus. The sequence goes on along the minus strand of NC_057823.1, from coordinate 36,003,508 downwards.
TACGATGTTTATAAAGAAGGGGAGAAATGCTGGTGGGCCATGGGGACTTAAAATATGCATGTGAATAAACAAAGGAGTAAGTGAATAAATAAGAGAGGAGTCTGTGGACCAATGAACTGAGCCCCACCAACTGAGGCATGGCATCACCTTCTTCTTCTCTGAAGGAGACCCAAAAAGAAAAGGAAAGCAACATAACTGAAGTTATCTGTCTTTTTAAAGCTTTGAACCCTCCCCTTCTTCCTAGCGTTATCCCTTGAGGCCCCGTAAACATCTTCCCGCTAATTAGGTGACTTCAGAGACTGTCTTGATGATTATCTGAAGTGATGTATGTAGGGCACCAGGCACAGAGTATATCCTCAAATGCTACTTTCCTGGTCCTTACTTGAATATTTTCTTTTTCATCGGCTTTCCCCCTAACAGTGCTTCATTTAACATTTAAAAATCTTTCACCGTTGGGTTCTTTCTTCTCTGGTTTTCTCTATTGCACTCCATCACTCTTTCACACTCTATCTAAATGTGGTCACCTTAGTTTTCTCCTTCAAGTGTGTCTCCCTTCTGGAGATCTCATGTCTGTGAATGCAGCCTGGGAGAGCATAAGCCGCATCACCCTGATGGCTCAGGTGGAGTCCCCCCCCAGCCCTCCATCCCCACCCCAGAATCTATCAAGTAACTTCTACTGCCAGCAATGTTTCTTTCCCATCCCCTTTGTGTCATACTTTTTCAGCCCAATGAAGAGAGGTTGCCTGTTGAATTTCATTTCATTAAATTTGCTCTCAGCCTGTCAATTGTGCTATCAAAGAAGATCTCCAGCTTTGTATCATTCTGGAATTTGATACATGTATTAGGTGGATTTCCATGGTGCTGTGGGCAGAGCTAGGCCAAATTGAGGGATGGTCCAAAAGGCAGGTTTAACTTCAACATAGGGAAGACTTTGAAAAATCAGAGCTGTCTCAACATGGAATGGGTTTCCCTGGAAAGTAGTGAGTTCTTCATCAGTGGGGGTGTTCCAAGTGTGGTTGCTTGATCAAGGCAGGCTGGTGGAGTCCTGAGGATCTCGATTCTCCTGTCAAATTAGAATCGTCTGGTTGTTGTTGTCATTTAGGCACTAAGTCATGTCCAACTCTTTGCGATGCCATGGACTGCAGCACAATAGGCTCCTCTGTCCTAGCTCCCAGAGTTTGCTAAAACTCATGTCCATTGAGTCGGTGATGCCATCCAATCATCTCATCCTCTGTTGTCCCCTTCACCTCTTGCCCTCAGTCTTTCCCAGAATCAGGGTCTTTTCCAATGAATTGGCTCTTCACATCAGGTGGACAAAGTATTGGAGCTTCAGCTTCAGCATCAGTCCTTCCAATGAATATTCAGGGTTGATTTCCTTTAGGATTGACTGGTTTGATCTCCTTGCAGTCCAAGGGACTCTCAAGAGTCTTCTCCAGCACCACTGTTTGAAAACATCAGTTCTTTGGTTCTCAGCCTTCTTTATGATCAAACTCTCGTATCCATACATGACTACTGGAAAACCCATAGCTTTGACTATACGGACATTTATTGGCAAAGTAATGTCTCTGCTTTTTAATACACTGTCTAGGTTTGTCATAGTTTTCCTTCCAAGGAGCAAGTGTCTTTTAGTTTCATGGATGCAGTCACCATCCACAGTGATTTGGGGCCCAAGCAAATAAAATCTGTCACTGCTTCCACTTTCCCCCTTTCTATCTGCCATGAAGTGATGGGACCAGATGCCGTGATCTTAGTTTTTTTTTTTTTAAATAATCTGGAGAGTTGTTTAAAGCTCACTTTCCCTAAGATAGCCTGATTTAATTGCTCTAGCATGGGACCAGACATCAGCTTTAAAGCTTAAGGCTCCCCAAGTGATTCCAATGTGCCCATAGAGCTGAGAACGCAGAAAGAAATTAAAGTTAGGAAAGTTGGGTCTGACAACCTAAAACTCTGTCTTTCATCTCAGAAATATTATTTTGACATTCTATTTGGTATCAAGTTGGTGTGTTGTAGCCATGAATTCTGGGAAACAACTCACTCAGAAGGACAGTGCAGATAGTGGAGTGCAGTTTATTACACCGGCAGGCCCAAGACAGATTCTCCTCTTAGTCAAGGACCCCGACCAGTTTTTGTGAAAACCTTATATACCTTAAGTGTATATATATGCTCAAAGCCAACCTCCCCAAATTCTTTGAAACTAGTCTGAACAAAGGAAAAGAAAGATACAATCAAAGTTAACCTGTGATTCGTAGGTTTTAAGCCTAGGTAGTTAACAGTGGACAATTATCAATAGGCCTGTGGTCATACCCCAATAAGCGTAATAGAATTTATGATTCTATTTGGTTACACAGATAATTAGGGTGTTCTTTTAGATGACGGAGAGTCTAGGTACAAGCTCTGGGGCTCTTCCATGGGTGTGGGGGGGGTGGGTCTGGTTTTCCAGTTGGTATGTCATTTCCATAGATACTGGCATAGAGCTCAATGTCCATAGTCCAGCCCAAGATGGAGTCCTGCTTTCAAGGTGGAGCCTGTTCTGTCTGTTTCCTCCTTTATTCCCCACTCTTGATGCTCTTGACTCATAGTATGAGCATCACTCATAGGGATATATTGCACCTTGGCTCTCTGACCGCCAATTTGGGAGAACGACACCAACCTTTGGGTTACAAAGCTCATAATACATTGTAAAATGCAGGGTCCACCAAGCAGAACTATCAAGGCAACTGTAACAATGGTAAATATAGTTTTCCACCAATCACCCCTCACCCAGGATAGGACCAAAGTCCAGAAAGGAATCTTTTCATTTGACATTGCTTTTACCTGGTTTTTCATGTCATCTAAAGCAACTGATACCTTGCCACAACATTCAACCTTAATTACAGCACAGGTCCCTCCTTGAGCAGCTGTGAGCATGTCCAAAGCCATTCTGTTTTGAATAACTGCTTTTCTCATTTGGATTTGTTCTTCACTTAAGGCTTGGGTGGCTTTAGCACCATCTAGGAGGGCCTGTTTTGTGAAACTAGTCAAGGCCTCTACTTTAATCATAATATCTGTTGTCCCTATAGAAGGTACAAATAAGGCAGCAATATACTCATACCATTGAACCACAGACCTTGCCCACCTAGCATGTAAATAAGGTAGATTTACCAGGGCTTGTGGTAGGTTAGGCTTTATGCTGCCATGGGCAAAAGTGAATCCCAGTGTGAAGCGGCCTACCCAGTCGATTGGTAACCAAGGCCAAAGGTTAGGCCCACAAAGTCAATGGGTTCCATTGGGCACCATCCAGCAGATTCCAGGGTTATATTTCCAATCAGAGCCTGGCCAATGGATGGACTGGTTCGGGTGGTATGTGACTTTGAATGTTCATTTACATTGTTCAGGGGGTAGGTACTCCATATATTTTAGTTCTTTTGGGTCTAATGGAGGTCACCAAACCCTACCCTTTGTTCTTTTAGTTCCCAGCATATAGCAGTGGGAGTAATTGATTGACCCTTTTCTGGGGTCATCCAGAAATATTTATCCCAGACTTGGTAGAATTGTTCAACATACCTAGAGGCTTGTCCTCCCTTGCCAGTCAGGGAGCTTTTTTCCTTTTTGTTCTTTAAATGTGAGGTATAGGCTTTTGTTACTCCTATGAAACTGGTGTTTATCTCAGATGTAACCCCATGACCAGAGTCTATTGACTGTAGTTCTGGCTTCTGCCAAGAGAGCAGGGAGAGATTATGATTGACAAGAGAAAGGAAAGTCTCTTTTTGTTGTCCCAGAAAAAAGCAGGTTTAAAATCTCCTTGACACCAAGGAAGTCCATCCATCACAGAGAGAGGCTTAGCCCCATGACCCAGCAGTTGGAGGTGTTGTGGAAGTCAGTGTAGGAATGTGCCCATGAGATGGAAACATTGTCCTGAGTTGAAACGGAAGTTTATTTCAAAATCATGCTGATGAGGCCAAGAAGCAGGAGGTGATTATGCAGCTTCATCCTGAAGGGGCTCGTCCCGGATCTTCTTTTCCTTCTTCTTCTTAAGGATGATCTTAGTCTCTCGAGGGTCAGTGGGGTCCCTCTGCGCAGCCCACTCAGCGCTTTCTGGGTCTGCGTGGTGTGCTCTCTTCATCCTCATGTGGCGAATCCAGGGAGTGACACCTGCAACTTTAACTGCCGCAGGGGTGGTTAGAACAACAGTATATGGACCCTTCCAATGTGGGGCCAAGGAGTCGTGTTTCCAGTCCTTGACACAAATCCCCGGGCACACATTTGTGAATCTGTTCCCCCAGGGGGAACGGCACCCTTTCTTGTACAAGCTTAGTTGCTGATTTATTACCTGACCCCGTTGTTCCATCTGCCGTGAAATCTCACCTCTCCTTGCCTGAGGCAGATTTGTTGACACCTGTTTTATTATGGGAGGGGGCCTCCCATACAAAATTTCATATGGAGAATAGCCATGGGACCGTGGGGTCATCCTGAGTCTGAGCAGAGCCATCGGAAACAGGTCCACACAGGAGCAGACAGTCTCTGTGATCCACTTGGAGAGTCTCTTTAAGTGTCCTGATGGGTCCTTCCACCATCCCAGAACTCTGGGGCCTATATGCTGTATATAATTTCCACTTGATGTTTAAAGTTTTGCTTACTTGTTGTACTAAATCAGCTATGAAAGACTGGCCGTTGTCCAATCCAATGCTGGTAGGAAATCTAAATCTGGGAACTATCTCCCTAAGCAGGCATGGGGCTATTTCTGATGCCCTTTCAGTCCAGGTAGGAAAAGCTTCTACTCATCCCAAGAACTAAATACCATGACCAGCAGGTAACGGTAGTATTGGTGAGGTTTCATTTCAGTGAAGTCCACTTCCAGGTGTTCAAAGGGCATCGTGCCTTTTAGCTGAATCCCCGGAGGTTTCTGTCTGTGCCGAGAGGCAGCACTGACCTGGGAGCAGGCAGTGAGTTCTGAGATTCTGTCCTGCATAGGGAAGAGAGGCGGGGAGCCAAGAAATATTTTTGAATTAGCTCTTCCAGTTTATCTTGGTGGGTTGCTTGGTGTGTTTGGCTTACCAGAGTGGGTGCCATCCCCTCCAGTACCAATAATTTGCCACTTGGCAATTCCCACCATGCCTTTTCAGTCTCGATGGCCCCTTCTGCTTTGGCTGGTTGGTTTTGAGCTTCAGTGTATTTTGGAGAGTCCAGTGTTAGCTCAGGCAGCTCCGCCAATACGAGAGCTTTAATAGGGGCTTCACTTGTCACCCCAAGCCCTCGGCTGCTTGTTTAGTGGTGTTATCTGCCAGTCTGTTCCCTGAGCCCGGGGGTGGGGGGGGGTATCCTTTTTTTTATGTTCTCGGCAGTGTATGACTGCAACCCTTTCTAATTCCCAGGCAGCATCTAATAGGGTCATAATTTCTTCCTTATTTTTAATATCTTTTTCACCAGCTGTCAAAGGCCTCTCTCCTTATACAGAGCCCTGTAGTGTGGCAGAAGCACACCTGGAGTGTGTGTAAATGTTTGTCTTCTTACCTTTTGACAGCTGGAGGGCCCGGATTAGAGCATATAGTTCTGCCCATTGAGCGGACCAGTGTGAAGGCAGAGAACTAGCCTCAACGATGGTTTCTTCCATGACTACTGCATATCCCGACAGTCGTTGTCCTTCTTTCACGAGGCTGGTGCCATTGGTGTACAGGACCAAATCTGGATCCGGGATTGGCTGGTCTCTCAAGTCAGGTCTGCTGGCATATTTCCTTGCAATCATGTGAGGGCCCACCTTCTCCCACAGGAAAGAGAGTGGCCAGATTCAGGGCCTGACAGGGTTCAGTAATAACATGAGGTTCTCACAAAACAGTCCCTGGTATTGAGTAATCTGGGATGTCGACAGCTGTTTATGGGGGTCTCCTGGCAGGAGAGTGTTGACCTCATGCGGGACTTTCATGATCAAACCTTGGCCCAAAGTCAGCTTCGTTGCCTCCTGAGCGAGTAAGGCAACTGCAGCAACTGCCTGTAAGCATAGTGGCCAGCCAGTGGCAATGTTGTCCAGCAGTTTCGAAAGATAAGCCACGGGTCTGTCCCATGTCCCCAGAGTCTGGGGCAGCACTCCCATTGCCACCTTGTCCTTTTCAGTCACGTAAAGAGTAAACAGCTTTGCAAGGTCTGGCAGGCCCAAGGCGGGTGCTGACATAATCGTACTGGGTTTGCGTTCTATTCCCACTGGGACTAGTTTTGCAACCTGGGGCCGGGGGCGGGGGGGGGGGGGGAGGCTGTGGCGGTTCTTCTGCCCAGACGTCAGGGAATTGTTGAGTTAACTCTCTTCTCTCGACTGTTTAGCTCGTTTGGTTTCCCTTCGGGGAGATCATGCAACCTCCATTCCTCTTGAGGGGTTACCGAGAGGAAGAGTAAATAGGTGGTTGAGCCCACTCAAAGAGTGGCTCTTTCGTGGGGGGAAGATCACTTGTGCCCCCAATTTAAACAGCAAATCTCTTCCCAACAAAGGTACTGGGCATTCAGGGATGTATAAAAACTCATGAGTCACTTGGAGTCCCCCATCTGACATTTTCAGGGTAGGCTTGAGATACAAAGGCTGCATTTATCACCGTCTGAGACCCAGCAGCCTCTGGATCTATTGGCATATAAAGTCTACAGGCCTCTCACAGTCTTTCGTAGAACTCAGATGGTGATTCGCTTTCCCTTTGAATCACTTCAGAGGGCTTTGCCCTACTCAGAGGTTTTCAGGCCCCCCCGGAGACCTTGTAAAGTAGCCGCCAATAGCTCTCCATGTGGCCCCGGCCTTCCGCTGTGTCACAGTCCCAATCCGGCCCCTCATCGGGGGCGGCTAGTTCTGCCCCCGCCGCGGCTCTGCAGTGCCCCCAGGTGCCAGTCCTCTGAACCATTTTCTGGCCTCAGTTAGGATCCTGTGTCTTTCCTCAGGGCTGAGAAGGGAGACGAGTAGTTGGATTGTGTCATCCCATGTAGGGCGGTGGGTTCGAAAAATAGTCTCCATTAGCCTGATCATGGCTTGTGGCTCCCCCGAGTATGGTGGCGTGTGTCTCTGCCAGTTTAATACATCCGTAGAGGAAAATGGCTGGTAATAATAGGCTACAGGGGGCTGATGGTAATGCCCACATGTGTCCTGAACCGGAGGCTGTTGTAGCTCTCTGAGGGGCATCTGTAGTGGGGTTCTTTCTTCCTGTTCCTTGGCAGAGCGCAGCCTCTGTCTAATTCCTGTGTTTTCTTCCCCCTTCCCATCAGTACTCATTGGGAGAAGGGGATACAGTCTATGAGGTCTGGCTGAGGTGGAATTCCGGGGGCGTTGGCCAGAGGTCTCCATCGCTGGGATCGGAGCCTGCCAAAACGGTGGCTCTACGATCTCTGGGAGAGCTGCCGGAGGAGCAGCGGCTGCTGCAGGAACTTCACCTGGCCCTGGATCGGGCATTAAGGCGGCCTCCGGTCCTGATGGAACACTTGGAGACGGGCGCATCATTATCCAGTATGGGGGAGGGGTCAGGTCATCCCCATCCAAATCCTGCAGAATCTCCTTTTTTATCATCAGTCATTTTTTGTGCCATTAATATTTTTCCCTTTCCCTTCTGGATACAGAACCTTGTCCAAGTAGGAGGGTCTTGAGCTAACCCTAGCCATGAGGCAATATATGGACACTGATCCGGGTGTCCTGGCTCTCCTGTGACTACTGTATAGACCGCTTCCACTATTTTTAAGTTCATGGTGTTCTCTGGTGGCCATTCTACTCCCATAGAGGGCCATTCGACCTCACAGAGTGTGTGGAGGCGGTTAGGCGTCATCTTTACTCCATAGTCTGCTCCAAATCCCTTCTTTAAATTTTTAATCATGCACTCCAATACAGTTGCCTTAGATTCACTTCAGCCCATCTTGCTTACCTTCTTGGACCTTCTTCTACTTTTCAATCTGTCTATGAAGTTCTCAGTATCCTATGTACTTCTGATACTTCCGCTCGGTGAAATACTTAACTTGCCATTCCGCCTGCTTCCTAATTGGGGTGAGAAGAGCCTTCCCTGCCAGATCCCAGAGGGAGAAGGGGGATCAGCGTGTCTTCACCTGCCGGTCAGCACAGCCAAACCAGAACACCACGTGATCCAAGACTGTTTCTCCCTTAACTTTTAAAGTCCATTCTACCTTGGTGGGCTTGATCAGGTGTGGATGAAAACACAGATGGGTTAAATATCCCACATCCCAGGCTGTCTCCAGAAAAGCCATTTCATACTCACTTTTGTATCCCCCTCCTTCTAGCCTGACAATTCCGAGGGGGTCAAGAATCTCACAGCAGGTGGGACACCTGCAGAATATAGCACCCAAAGACCAAGTTTCTTCTCCTAACAATCCCCTGGCGATTGCTTGGTAATAATTTCCCCCAAAACAGCGTGGACACCACCTCCTAAATGACATTCACAAATTTCCCTCCTAAGCCCTACGCGCTCGTCAACCTGTGTACCGAGCAATTGCTGCCACCTGCCTATTCCAGGTGCCTGTGGGTCCGTGCCCCTTCTGGTCCCTCCCAGGGGGGTGATCAGGCCCCCTCTTCCACCCTGCTGGGTGGGTTCCTCCTCACCTGAGCGCTCAGTTCCCCTGCTGCCATCCGCTACCTGCTAATGTGAAAGGTCAGTGCGTTGAGAAGCAGAATGCTTCCAGAAGGGCGAGGCGCCTTCCCCCACTCTAGAAGATTCAAGCCACAAGGCCTCGGAGTAGTCCCAAATGGGATCTGTCTCCTCAGACTGAGGAGTTTCCTGGCCAGTGCACCAAATGTTGTAGCCACATGTTCCGGGAAACAAACTCACTCAGAAGGACAAAGCAGAGAGTGGAGTGCAGTTTATTACACCGGCAGGCCCAAGGCAGAGTCTCCTCTTAGGCAAGGACCCCGACCAGTTTTTGTGAAAACCTTATATACCCTAAGTGTACGTGCTCAAACCCATCTCCCCAAATTCTCTGAAGCTAGTCTGAACAAAGGAAAAGAAAGATACAATCAAAGTTAACCCGTGGTTCGTATGCCTTAAGCCTAGGTAGTTAACTGGACAATTATCAATAGGCCTGTGGTCAGACCCCAATAAGCATAATAGAATTTATGATTCTATTTGGTTACACAGATAATTAGGGTATTCTTTTAGGCGAGGGAGAGTCAGGGGTGGGGGAGGCGGTCTGGTTTTCCAGTTAGCATGTCGTTTCCATCAATACTGGCATATAGCTCAAAGTCCACAGTCCAGCCCAAGATGGAGTCCTGCTTTCAAGGTGGAGCCTGTTCTGTCTGTTTCCTCCTTCAGGTGCTTAGGTCCTTTTTCATGCTGACCTCCTTCTCCCCATGTTTTCTTTCAACTCAGCCCTCCTGTGTCCACCTGGAGCATACTGTGGATGGCAGGCCCCTGATGCAGTCGCTCTCCCTCTCGGGTGCCAGCGTATCTTGCTCTGTTTAAGATTGATCGCCTTAAAGTGCCTTCTTGGCCTTTCACACTGGAAATCACAGCACTTTCTCTAGAGGGACAATTTTCTGCAGGATTGGCTATTTTAAATAGTAGCACAAGAGTGAAGAAAACACATTTAACTGTGGAAAGGGTATCAGCAGTAGCCCTAAGTGTAAATTTTCTTTTTGGGGACCACTTATTGAACTGGTTTAGAAAACCCCAGATTCTTGTTAACTTAGACAATTGGAAAAGAAATCAAGGAATGACTACAGGGGCCTCTATTTAGCGGTGCTTGTTAATTATCTGCATCCTACAGAGAAAACGATGAGGTGGGGAGGAGGAAGAGAATAGGGGGAGAGAGAGAGAAATCTGCTGCAGGACCCCAGCCTGTAATAGAAGCAACGACCTTACGTCCCCTAATCACAGAGTGCTCGTCCTGTTTTTCTGCAAAATGAACTTATCATGAAATTTGAGATGCCCCTTCCCCTCTGTCCTTTTCAGACTTGCTGTCTGCTCTTTCCGTCTTTTTAGCTCTCCCGAGGGCAGATGGATAGGCTGGCTCTCTGTGACTCAGTGCCATTTTATAGAGTTAATTCTTCTGTCTCTTGCCTCCTTTCAAGATAAAGATCAGGGCTTGACATTATGGCAGGCCTCCTTAAAGACCTGTGAGAGGGTAAGGTTCTTTAAAATATAATCACTTGCTTCCAGGCAAATAGCAATAGTTCCTGTTCCCAAACTTTAACCTTCCAACTATTAAATGTTAAATGTAAACAAGATAAACCTTTATATTGCATTAAATACCTTCCTTTAAAAAATTTCCTTCTCAGATAAATTCTCCCATGGATTTCTCCCCTTAACCAAAGAGTCGGCTGTATTTACTCCTTCCTATTTTTTAAAAATCGGACTATAGTTGATTTACAATGTGTTAGTTTCAGGCATACAGCATAGTGATTCTGTTATACACACATAATAAAAGAACATATGTATTATTTTCAGATTCTTTTCCTTTATAGGTTACTACAAAATATTGAGTATAGTTCCCTATGCTATATACTAGGTCCTTGTTGGTTATCTACTTTATATATAGTAGTATGTATATGTTAATCCCAAACTCTTAATTTATCCACTGCCCTTTCACCCTGGATAACTATAAATTTGTTTTTTATGTCTGTGGGTCTGTTTCTGTTTTGTAAATAAATTCATTTGCATCTTTGTTTTGTTTGCACATATAAGCAATATCCTATGATATTCATCTTTGTCTGGCTTACTTCACTTAGTGTCATATCTATAGGTCCATCCATGTGGCAGCAAGTGGCATTATTTCATTGTTTTTAATGATAATATTCCATTGTATTGTATATGTGTGTACCATCGTTCATCTGTCAATGGACATGTAGTTTGCCCCTCTCTTTCCTAAATTCTTAAGATGGAGTGCATGAGAGTATATATGTGTATATTTTTAATTAATCTTATTGAAAAACTGTATAAAGTGTAAGTTGCTTTACAATGTCATGTTAGTTTCTACTGTACAGCAAAGTGAATACATATGTATATGTATACATGTATCCCCCCTTTTCTGGATTTCCTTTCCATTTAGGCCCCCACAGAGTTCTGAGTAGAGTTCCTTGAGCTATACAGTAGGTTCTCATTAATTACCTATTTTATGCATAGTATCAGTAATACATGTCAACCCCAGTCTCTCAATTCGTCCCACCTCACTCACTTTCCCCTTTGGTGTCCATATGTTTGTTCTCTACATCTTTCTCTCTATTTCTGTTTTGCAAATAAGATCATCTATACCATTTTTCTAGATTCTACATATATGCATTAATATATGATACTTGTTTTTCTCTTTCTGACTTACTTCACTGTGTATGATAGTCTCTAGATCCTTCCACCTCTTTACAAATGACACAATTGTTTTCCTTTTTTTTGACTGAGTAATATTCCATTGTGTATATGTACCACATTTTCATTATCTGTTGACAGGTATTTAAGTTGCTTCCATATCCTGGCTATTGTAAATAGTGTGTCTTTTTTTAAAATTAATTAATTAATTTTAATTGAAGGCTAAGGCTAATTACTTTACAATATTGTGGTGGGTTTTGCCATACATTACATGAATCAGCCGTGGGTGTACATGTGTCCCCCATCCTGAACCCCCCTCTCACCTCCCTCCCCATCCCATCCTACAGGGTTGTCCCAGTGCACTGGCTTTGAGTGCCCTGTTTCATGCATCAGACTTGGACTGGTCATCTATTTCACATGTGACATACATGTTTCAGTGCTATTCTCTCAAATCTTCCCACTCTTACCTTCTCCCAAGGTCCAAAAGTTTGGACCAAAAGTCTGTTCTTTATATCTGTGTCTCTTTTGCTGTCTTGCATATAGAGTCATCATTACCATCTTTCTAAATTCCATATATATGTGTTAATATACCATCCTGGTGTTTTTCTTTCTGACTTACTTCACTCTGTATAATAGGCTCCAGTTTAACCCACCTCATTAGAACTGATTCAAATGCATTCTTTTTAATAGCTGAGTAATATTCTGTTGTGTATATGTACCACAGCTTTCTTATCCATTCTGCCGAGGGACATCTAGGTTGCTTCCATGTCCTGGCTACTGTAAACAGTGCTGTGATGAACACTGGGGTGCATGTGTCTTTTTGCATTATGGTTTTCTCTTGGTATATGCCCGGTAGGGGGATTGCTGGGTCATAGTAGTTCTGTTTTTAGTTTTTTAAGGAACCTCCATGCTATTCTCCATTGTGGCTGTATCAAGTTACATCCCCACCAACAGTGCAGGAGGCTTCCCTTTTCTCCACATTCATGGGTACATTGTTTGTAGATGGCCTGTGTGAAGTGATACCTCATTGTAGTTTCAATTTGCCTTTCTCTAATAATGAGTGATGTTGAGCATCTTTTCCTGTGTTTGTTGGCCTCTTTTTGTCTCCTTTGGAAAAATGTCTGTTTAGGTCTTCTACCCACTTTTTGATTGGGTGTTTTTTTCTTCTTTGTTTTTTTATTGAGCTGCATGAGCTGTTTGTATATTTTGAAGATTAATCCTTTGTCATTTGCTTCATTTGGAAATATTTTCTCCTATCCTGAGGGTTGTCTTTTCCTCTTGTTTATGGTTTACTTTGCTGTGCAAGAGCTTTTAAGTTTAAAAGGGAGTATATTTTTTAAGTCATGAGGAAAATTCTGTTTGTCTGTTATCTCAGTGATAAGTGCTCCTGTTTTTGCTGGGTTGGCTTGATTGAGCTAAGGCTGAACTGTGATACTCTCCACTCAGCCATTACGATGGAGGATTGCCCTCCTGGAGCCTCAATTACTACATCACCCTTGGTTGGAACTCTGGATTCAGAGAAGGAGAATCTGAAAGATGAAAATGGGGGCTTCTTAATTATGGAATTATGCTCTTTCCTTGAGCAAATAGAGAAAAACATGAGTTCGTATTTACGTGGATCATTTTTGACTCATATGTTTTTGGAGGGATGTTAAATTGATGCTCACAAAACACAGAAGTGCTAGGCTTCAGCTGTGTGCCTTTAGCATAGCTGGCTGACATGCAGTGCCCAGCAGCCTTCCAGAGAACAAACCAGGATGATGGTTCCCCAAGGAGGTGAGGAGTTTCACTTTTGGCTTAGCTTTAATTGCCATCCAAAGATTTCACTTTAGAAATCTGGTCCTCCAAAGGGCTGGAGATGGATAGGTGCTTCTGGCTCCAGGATGTTCTCAACGGTTTTTAGCTCCCTTACGAACTGTTTGCATGACTGTAAGCACGAGGCTTCAAGAACTTCCTAGCCAAGAGCAGTGCCCCCTCGCTGGTGGAGGTCGACAGTGTTGGCATGACCAAGTGAACGAGGGACAGATACATGACCTCCTCAAAGCTTCTAGGAGCCTTTCATCATGGAGGGTGCTCTTACCCTAGAGAAATGGGGGCCATTAAATCAGAAGGAATTGTGGCATCCTGGCCCAGCATCCAGTAAGAGGTGCTAAGAGCAGCACAGCCACCCAGCCTCTGGGTCCTGGCTGCCTGGAGCTTTTGATTCACTTTAAAAAATGACCAAACAAAATCACACACACACAAATGAGCTCATGCTGAATGAGTGGCAGTTACCAGGAATCATGCTAGCAGATATGATGGAAATGAGTTTTATTAAATGTGTAATTTTGAGCTATCTGAGTTCAGCTAGTTACATCAGAACTGTGTGATGAATCAAGAGATTATGAGTATGAATAATGCCTTGGCATGCATTTGCCTTATTTCTGAGTTAAGTTCCGTGTTTATATGATAATCATTGATCTTCTCTAGCTACCATGCAGGTTCAATCCCTAGGTCTGGAAGATCCATTGGAAGAGGAAATGGCAACCCCCTCTAGTATTCTTGCGTCGGGAATCACATGGACAGAGGCGCCTAGTGGGCTACAGTCCATGGGGTCACAAAGAGTCAGACACAACTGAAGTGATTTAGCATGCACGCATGCATTATCAACAGTTCAGGCAGTCTTCCCAATTATACTTTTGTTTTCTTGTGACCTACTTCTGAAAACGTGTGGATGTGTTTGATCTAGACTATGGTGGTCTTGGACCTGCTCTGCCTGGGTTCCTTTTTTGTCCTTCCCCTGTCGTGTTCTCTATCATGAAGAACTATAGAGGCTTCTGCAGGGCTACCTACAGAGGCTGTGGTTCACCAAAGTCCTGTTTGATGGCTTCTCACTGAGTTGAGCCACTGGAGGCCCTGGTGAGAGCCTGGAGGAGGGAGATTGGGAGAGCCAGGGTAATTTCCCTCCTCCTTCTGCCCTGGGCTGATGCTCTGGCAGCAGGGGAATTTTTCCTGTGGCTCCAGCTCCCACTGTACAGGCTGTCCATGGTTCCAGCTTTGCTGGCTCATGGGCCCTCCTGAGTTCCAGCAGTACTACCTCTTGTCTCTGTTCTGCAGCCTAAAGGTGGGATTGGCTTCCTGTTGTTGTTGACATCTGGGTTATGTCATCATTTCCTGTTCGACTCTCAGCTTTTCCATCACCTGTGTAACCCTTTCTGCACCCCAATCCCTTCTGTTTGTTCAATACTTGCAGTGGTACGTCATCCACCTCCTCATTTTGTGAAGAGGAATTTGGAGCCCAGAGAGGTTAAAGTGTGCTTCCTAAGGTTCTCTGGAAGTCAGACTCGTGGCACTTCAGTCACGGACAATGCAGTTAAGAATCCAGAAGTAAGAAAACAGTGTAATTTCCTTCATGTGAATAGCTATCTGAAAATCCTCACAGTGAGGTCCAAACATCAATCTCTCTAAGCAGACATTCATTAAGCCCATTATTTCTGTTTTTGCAAATAATTATTCAACTTGTTGTCACTAAAATTCTCCTGGGAAACTGGTGCTTGTATTTGCTTGATGACAGCATTGCTCTTAGGCTGCTGTTTCATTGACTAGAGCTCTTATGGCCTGGAATTGTGGCGAATGGTACAATTGTGGTGAATGGCACCGTTCCCCAGGCACCTAATTCACTGTTAACTGGAGTCTCACCCAGTGTAATCTGGGTTGATCATTTATAGAAGCCAAGAGAGCTGAAATCCCCAGTCGGAGAACTGAATAAATGAGTGGTTTCCCTTTCCTCACCCAGTGAGATGGGATGTTGCCAGCAGCAGTCCCAGATTAAGGATGTTAGGACGGAGCCTGTCACTGTGGTGGTGGCTGTGGGCCCACTGCTGCAGTCTTCTTTCAAGAAAGAATTTCCCATCTTGAGAGATTCCAAATGTAATGCTTTCAGGATCCGCCTCAACTTTCCATCCAGGGCCACACTTCCCAGGCAGCCCCCAAAGAATGCCTGAACATAGCAGGAGGCGCTTGGGCATAGCCATTTCTGTGCAATATAGGATTCATCTATATTCAACATTCAAAAAAAACTAAGATCATGGTATCCAGTCCCATAACTTCATGGCAAATAGATGGGGAAATAATGGAAACAGTGACAGACTTTATTTTCTTGGGCTCCAAAATCACTGCAAATGATGACTTTAGCCATGAAATTAAAAGACGCTTGCTCCTTGGAAGAAAAGCTTTGACAAACCTAGAGATGGACAGTTTCCACTCTGGAGGGTCCCATTGGCTTTGCTGAGATTTTTGTCAAATAGGCATTTCAATTCAAGGCTTCTCCTGTTGAATACTGCCTTCTTCCCTCTTTCTTTTCATAAGAGTAGTCAAATTTTCAAGTGAGAAAATCTGAAGGATTTCGTGGATCAACCCCCACCACCCCCTAACACCACTTTTGATCTTCACCCTCCCAATAATCCCAGAGTTGCACTCCTAACTCTGATTCAGTGTCTGCCTCCTGGAGGTCCTAACTGGCTGCACTCTTCTTGGTCCCTCCTTACTATTTTGTTAATTGAATATAACTGATGTACAACATATGTTACAGATGTACAGTATAGTGATTTGCAATCTGTCCATGGGATTTCCCAGGCAAGAGTACTGAAGTGGCTATTTCCTCCTCCAGGGAATCTTCCTGACCCAGGGATTGAACCTGAGTCTCCTGCATTGCACGCACATTCTTTACCATCTGAGCTACCAGGGAAGTTGAGTTATGCTCCGTTTACAGTTATTATGAAATATTGACTATATTCCCTATGTTGTCTCCTTGTCACTTATTTTATATTTTTCATTAAATTAAAAGAAGTTTATAGTGAAGTGTGGTTGAGTTTTATGTTAGCTTCAGGTGGACAGCGAAGCAATTCAGTTATTCATATACATGTCCCTATTTTTTGTCAGATTCTTTTCCCATTTAGGTTATTACAGAATATTGAGTTGATTTCCTTGTGTTATACCCTATGTCCTTGTTAACTACCTGTTTTATATATAGTAGTGTGTATGTCAAGCCCCCATTTGTTTATTTAACTTATATGCAGAGTACATCATGTGAAATGCCAGGCTGGATGAAGCACAAGCTGGAATCAAGATTGCAGGGAGAAAGATCAATGACCTCAGATATGCAAATGACACCTCCCTTATGGCAGAAAGTGAGGAGGAACTAAAGAGCCTCTTAATGAAAGTGAAAGAGGAGAGTAAAAAAATTGGCTTAAATCTCAACATTCAAAAAAACTAAGATCATGGTATCCAGTCCCATAACTTCATGGCAAATAGATGGGGAAACAATGGAAACAGTGACAGACTTTATTTTCTTGGGCTCCAAAATCACTGCAAATGATGACTTTAGCCATGAAATTAAAAGACGCTTGCTCCTTGGAAGAAAAGCATTGACAAACCTAGACAGCATATTAAAAAGCAGAGACATTAGTTTGCCGACAAAGGTCTGTCTAGTCAAAGCTATGGTTTTCCCAGTAGTCATGTATGGATGTGAGAGTTGAACCATAAAGAAAGCTGAGCTCCAAAAAATTGATGCTTTTGAACTTTGGTGTTGGAGAAGACTCTTGAGAGTCTCTTGGACAGCAAGGAGAGGAAACCAGTCAATCCTAAGGGAAATCAGTCTTGAATATTCATTGGAAGGACTGATGCTGAAGCTGGACCTCCAATACTTTGGCCACCTGATGCAAAGAACTGACTCACTGTAAAAGACCCTGATGCTGGGAAAGATTGAACGCAGGAGGAGAAGGGGGACAACAGAGGATGAGATGGTTGGATGGCATCACCAGCTTGATGGACAGGAGTTTAAGCGAGCTCTGGGAGTTGGTGAAGGACAGGGAGGCCTGGTGTACTGCAGTCAATGGGTTGCAAAGAATAGGACATGACTGAGTGACTGAACTGACTGATGTCAATCCCAGTCTCCTAATTTCTCTCTCCTCCACCTTTCTTCTTTAGTAACCGTAAGTGTGTAGAATGGTAATCCCACCCCCAGCATCTCAGCACTGTGCCTGTGCTTCAGTAGAATGCAGAACTACCAACTGATTCTGTCCTTCTTTTAGGAAATTTTACTGCCTTCATTTCTTAGGCCAAAACTGTGTCCTGTAACCATAGCAACCACAAAGGAGGTGGGGAAATATTTTTGTTTTAGCTAAATGTATAATGGTCCCCACAAAACTGAATTCTGCTACTGAGAAAGAAGAAAAGAATAGGTATTCTGTAGATGAGTGGTCCCCAATCTTCTTGGCACCAGGGACTGGTTTTGTGGAAGACAGTTTTTTTACAGACTGGGGTTCAGGGATAGCTTTAGGATTATTCAAGTGCATTACATTTATTGTGCACTTTATTTCTATTATTATTAAATCAGCTTCATCTCAATCATCAGGCATTAGATCCTGGAGGTTGGGAACACCTGCTGTAAGCAACAAGTAGTTTTTGCCCCACCTTACCTGGAGAATTCCATGGACAGAGGAGCCTGGCAGGCTACAGTCCTTGGGGTTGCAAAGAGTTGGACATGACTGAGCAACTATCACTCACTCACTTATTTTCATTTCTGGAAAACCTTTTTTTTTTTTTAATTGAAACAGTTGATGTATGCAATTATGTTAGTTTAGGTTACTACATAGTAATTTGACACTGCATATATTATAAAATGATCACCATGATAACTCAAGTAACCATCTGTCCATGTATAAACTTGTTAAAATATTACTAATCCTTATGCTGCTATATTCCCATGGTTTATTTATCATCTAACCGGAGGTTTGTATCTCTTGTCTTCTACATCTGCTTCACCTTCCCTCCCCACCCCTGCCTTCTGGAAACCACCTGTTCTCTCTATGTATGATTCTGTTTTCATTTCATGTTTATTTGCTTTTGCTTTTTAAATACCACATATAAGTGAGATCATATGGTATTTGTCTTTCTCTAACTTATTTCACTTAGAATAATACCATTTAGGTCCATCCATGCTGTTGCAAATGACAAGAGGAATATTCCATTGTACTTTTGTCATATCCCACATCTTTATCCATT
Organism: Cervus elaphus; assembly: GCF_910594005.1. Lineage (NCBI taxonomy): Eukaryota > Metazoa > Chordata > Mammalia > Artiodactyla > Cervidae > Cervus > Cervus elaphus. The sequence continues at coordinate 35,985,224 of NC_057823.1, read as the reverse complement.
TGTCTGTGTATAGACACTTAGGTTTCTTTTGTATTTTGGCTATTTAAATAGTGCTGTAATGAGCATTGGAACACATATATCTTTTCGAATTAGTGTTTTTGTTTTCTTTGGATATTACTCAGAAGTAGAATTGCTGGAATGTATGGTAGTTCTCTTTTTAATTTCTTTAGGAACCTCCATAGTCCCACCAATGATGTGTGAGGATTTCCTTTCATATATTTCTTGTTACATGTTTATTGGTTGTCTTTTTGATGGTAGTCATTCTGACAGGTGTGAGCTGGTCTTGCATTGTCATTTTGATTTGCATTTTCCTCATGAAAAGCGATGTTGAACACCTTTTCATGTGTCTGCTGGCCATCTGTGTGCCTTCTTTGGGAAAATGTCTGTTCAGATCCTCTGCCCATTTTTTGATCGGGTTGTTTGTTTTTTGATATTGAATTGCATGTGTGTTCTTTGTATAATGTATTTTGGATATTAACCCCTTGTCAGATATACTATTCTCAAACATATTCTCCTCTCAGATTTTTTTTTTCTACCTTGAAAAGGAGAGGGAGCCAGAGCAGACAGAATAAGTCTTATCTCTCCTTTCAAACAACACTTAAAAGGGAAATAACCCATTTGCTAGGTAGTATATAACAAGTTCTTTAAGAATTTGCCTTAGCAAATTACTTTTGAACAAAATGTGAAAAATGAGATTGAGAACTATTTTGAACAACCATCTCAGTGTTTATAACAAAGTCTTAATTTATCACATTCTTTTTGGAGAAAGTTGTCTTTTCTAATGATGTCACCATTATTTAAAGCACTTTTGAGTTCTGGTCTTACTGATTTCGGAACCACTTCATAAGTTATACAGAAAGTTGGTATCATTACTTGATAGGGAGACTCCAGTTGATCAAAATACCATTTACTGATCGCCAGTCCAGGTTGGATGCATGAGACAAGTGCTCGGGGCTGGTGCACTGGGAAGACCCAGAGGGATCGGGTAGAGAGGGAGGTGGGAGGAGGGATCGGGATGGGGAATACATGTAAATCCATGGCTGATTCATGTCAATGTATGGCAAAAACCACTACAATATTGTAAAGTAATTAGCCTCCAACTAATAAAAATAAGTGGAAAAAAATAAAAAAATTTAAAAAAGAAAAAAAAAATACCATTTACCATCTTTTCCTGATCTGGCTCTAGATGTCTGTCTATCCTCCAAATCTACCTATAATATGATGAAAATTTGTCATCACTGAGTCTGTGTAATAAACTAATGGAAATTTTAAGAGGTGTTCAAATTTTCCATGAGTATTTCTCATTTTTTAACGAAACATCTATTAATATCCTATAAAACATTAGTTTGGGAGATATACCATTAAACCAGTTCTTTATTTCTGTCACAGATTGAAGGGGCTGTTTTAGAACTTGATGAAATTAGGAAATTTTAAACAGTTAAACATGCCCATTCTCAGCTCTTAAAAATATCCCAAAGAGTAAAGCAGTTATCCTCCAATTAAAAATAAATAAATGTAAATAAAATTCCAAAGAAGTTAATTCTAATACTAGACATCAGAATCTGGCAAGGATGAAATTATGTAGAGCTTGGCAAGATGTTATGTGATAGTAACTACAAGATTTTTTCCATGCTAAGCACAGATCATTTTCAGAAAAGGCTGAGAAGTATTTGTTTTGAATTTCAATAAAAATTAAAGAAAATGTAATTAAAGTATACTTAAAATGTATTTCAGTTTTGAATAATTTCTCTAGGGATATTATATAAATGTAGTATTTGATCCATTGCTTCAAGATAATGTTTATTGTTGCTGTGAAAACAGAGGAATTTACCATAATAATATCAGTGTCATTTTACATTGAATACAGCTACTATCAAATTGGCTATTACCAGAGTCAGATGAGCATCCCAGGAGCAGATGTAATGAAAACTTAGAGAAATGAAGGGAGCTGGCCCTGCTGCTGGACTTTCTGTATAGCGTCATGCCTCCTTGGAATCCCCCCCATCCTGCCCCGCCAACCCCACCATGCTGTTCTCCCTGTCTGTGTGGATTGACATATTGTCCAAAGCTTAACTTTTATCGTGGGTACCACCTCCTCTGTGAAGTCTTTTCTGATCTTCTCCAGCAGCCTGTTCTGTCTCTGCCTCTAGACCCACAGTACTGGGGAGTCAATACATTTGTCTTATGGCATTTCATTCTGCATTGGTTGTGGTATATGTAATCTTGTCAAGACCCTTTCATGCAACCCACATGCCACCTTGAAATCCTTATTTGCATCTCTTGTGTTTAGCCAACACATAGCTAGTGTCCAAGTTTTACGAATTGAATTGTGAAAAATAAAACAAACCTGAAATACCCAGCTACTTCCTGTAAGTACTTTCATACTGAGAGCAACTGTTAAAAACAAAATGGGCACCTGAGGGCAGTCCCCTCAGTGTTTTGTGTTGGTATTAGCGTTAATGGTCTTCCCAGCACACCAGTATGTACCTAAGGAGGAACTTAAAGTCTGTTATTTTATCATTGTGTCTCTAAGGGACAATGCTAATTTAACCAGGAGAGTATTTCTCAGCATTTCTAATGCATGGGCTGTTTTTTTTTAGTGTATTATTATCTTACAGTATGTAAATTCTTGGCAACTGTCTGGATTAAGTAAATAAACAAAAACAAAGGATGCTATGAAAAGGTCCATTACCTCTTGACTTTGAGCAATTGCCTAATTACCTCAAGTTCAAAGCTTATCCATGGAGTTCCTTGTAATAATGACTTACATTTGTCTAGTGGTGGGAGATTTATAAGTTGCTTTCATCTGTGGCATTCATTCAATCAATCAACTTGTCAATTAAGTTAATCCTTCAACAGACATTTCTGTACAGCCTATTACATATCAAACATTGGCAAGCATGATCTGACGAATCCTAAAATAAATAAGACAAAGGTGCTGCCTTGGTAAAAGTCTTCAGTCTGGCGAGGGTTGACAGAAATACAAGCAAGCAGATGACTGAAGTGCTGTGATTGACGCTTGTAAAAACCTTAGTGGGGGCAAAGGTGGGGAGTGGGCCATTCTCACTAAAGTGAGGTGAAAGTCACTCAGTCATGTCTGACTCTTTACGACCCCATGGACTATACAGTCCATGAAATTCTCTAGTCCAGAATACTGGAGTGGGTAGCCTTTCCCTTCTCCAGGGGATCTTCCCAACCCAGGGATCAAACCCAAGTCTCCCGCATTGCGGGTGGATTCTTTACCAGCTAAACCACAAGAGAAGCCCAAGAATACTGGAGTGGGTAGCCTATCCCTTCTCCTGAAGATCTTCCTGACCCAGGAATCAAACTGGGGTCTCCTGCATTGCAGGAGGATTCTTTACCAACTGAACTATCGGGAAAGCTACTAGAGAAAGTGGACAGGAGAGCATTCATAGCAGAGGGGTCATTGAGTGAAGTCTTATCTGATTCTTACTAGTGAGAATCTGGCTTAGGTGTGAAGCATCTTCTCTGAGGTGACCCTGTTCTTGAAACTTCAGAAGTGACTTGTCCCACTGCACAGCATAGCTCTTCTGTGCCCTGTGAGATTTCTGGAGTGTGACTCCCCTGTTCTAGTAGTGATGATAAAGGGAAGGTAAAGTCAGAGAGCCTGAAAATGAGGATTAAGTTTATGCAAAATGATCTTGGTTCCCAGAGTAACAAGAAAAACAACTTGATTGAACATGTTATTCATCCGTAAAGAAAGACAGAAAGCCAAACCCAGAGGCAGGGTTTAGAGCTGGAAACAATGGCTTTGCTAAGATTTACAAGCCTGTGGGATTTCTCAGTTGCATAGGGTATTAAGGAAAGTTATCTGAAAAATATTCAAATTATTTGGACATTATTTTCTCTAGGCAATATGGAAACTCACTTTTTGGTGGTTGGGTCTCTATTAACATAAAACCGTGGAGGAAATGAGGTTTAAAAGGATGACCTACTTCTTCTGCTGTCACCACCCACAGACTCCAATTTAATTTCTGTTCACTGGAAGCCCCTAGTTTTTTTTTTCATGGGATGGATGCTTCTCTCTAGTCACACTTTTGGTGTGTGCGGCCACATCCCACTAGGTTGGTGGCATGCTGATTGGTGAGGTGCCTTAAGAAGATACCCACAGTCATTTAAGATAACCTGGCAAGAGCAACTTAGTTCTGGCACGTATTTTATTTTTCTCTGAAAGGAAGCTTAATATTGGGTGTTAGAATGTAACATCATACAGAGATTTCTAATATGAGCTAAGACTGCCTGGATAGTATGGTGGAAGGGGATTTGGTCTTTTTCTTTGCCTTCGCACTTCATGTCATCACCTAAGCATTCGGAGCTGGAGTGATGCATTTTATAAGCTATTAAATTGTAAATCACAGTTAGGAAAGCAGGTATTTTAACGTACCTGAAAACGAAGTTCCATTATTCCAATGGGCTAGGTGACCCCATATTTTTACAGTGAGTTACAGATTAGAAAATGTTTCAGATATTCTGTTTTGGCCCTCACAAGAACTCCAAAGGGAGGCATATGAAATCTGTTTAGCTGCAAGATTTTTTTTTTTTTTTTAAACTCATGAGGTAACTGAGACCCATATAGGTTAAGGCTAGGCTCTAGCTAATAATAAGGCTTTTTTGGGGAGTATCTTCTGGACTAATGTTGCTTAGTTCTGTCGAAAGATAAATTGAAAGTGAAAGTTGCTCAGTTGTGTCCTACTCTTTCCACCCCATAGACTGGCCTACCAGGCTCCTCTGTCCTTGGAATTCTCTAGGCAAGAATACTGGAGTGGGTTGCCATTTCCTTCTCCAGAGCATCTTCCCTACTCAGGGATCAAGCCCAGGTCTCTTGCGTTGCAGGCAGATTCTTTACTGTCTAAACCACCAGGGAAAGATAAATTGAAGCATATTCAAATTTTGAGTTTATTTTAACAAATTCGATTTGAATCAGACAGCACCAAATGGGAAGTGGTTAGGGTGCTCCACATACAGGAGCTGGGAGACAGACTTTACAGAGAAGATGCAAGGGAAGCAAAGGAAGGGAATTATCTGATTGGCTGAAGCAGTTGCATTGTTTGGAAAAGCTCAGTTGGCTATTTATGATTGGTTGTCGTTAGGTTTCGCTTTCTTAACCTTGAGACATTGCAGCCTTAGGTTTTGGTTTACTTTATATAGCCTGCTAATGTGTTAGTCTAATGGTATCCTTGTTTTAATTGATTTAACAGTTCCTTATATTGCTTCTTTGCTGGGAAATTCTCTCATGGACACGCACTGTGCCTCTAGCCCTGACCTGCTATTTCTCAAACCTGTGTGATTAGTTGCAAAGGAGCCCGAGTGAGAAAATGGATGATTCTGTACCAACCTGTCTCACTTATAAGAAGAGCAATACAAATCATATACTCCTGTGGTATGGTAGTTTGAGTTACTTTAATATACAATGAGCAGCACATAATTGAATTCTAAGAATCAAGAATTATATTTCTTGTACTGGGAACTCCTGCATCAGGAGAGCATTCGTCTGGATGAATAAAGCCCACTAGGGATGCTCATTACAAAAACTGTGCAGATTAAACTGTAGAGAGATAACAGAAAGAGGTGATGTTACCAGTGTCAGCCCATTTTCTCAGGCCATGCTAGCCTGGAGTTTTAAAAGGGATCACATCAATGGTAATAACCAATATTTTAAACTTTTTATCTCTTTGGCTGTTATAAACCTCACCCACCCCTAGCGAAGTCCCGGGGGTTGGCTCCTCCATGTGCCCCAGTTCTTTCCACCTCCTGTGGGTTCCATGATGTGTTTTCTTCTTCCTCTGCTTCAGCCCCCACGTTGGCAGGCTGGCTGCCCTCAGAGGGGGCACAGATTTTTCTCTCAGTTGGCAGCCTCCCCTGGTACAATTCTTACCTCCACCTCTGAATTCTTTCTTGAAGTTGTAAATGTGAGCCAGGCAGAAGCTGGACATGCAGTCTTCTCCCTTTTGGGTCTCAAAGCAGGGCAGGATTGTTAGTACCCCTTGTCTTTAATTTTAGAGGGACAACCCTCTTGTTCTAGTCCATGAGGGTAGGTAGGCCATGGACAAACTGGAAAACATCAAAACTATATTAAGACTGTCATCTTGTCCTCCCCTTAGTTCTCATGAAAATACTAGTATTTTCTAGCAGACTAGTATCTGTTAACTTCCAGACAGGCCCAGAATCTCAGACCAAAAGAGAGAGCTAGACTCAAGCTTAGGGGACCCCAAATATCAATATTTGTGTTCAACTCGGGGCTGATTCTTCCCCTTCTATTTTCTGGGCTCTCTTTCTTGTATTCTTGGCTTTCATTTCTTTGGTTAATTGGGGGAGGGGGAACAACCTAGCTATAGAAGTGAAAATTGCTTTCAAAGGCAAAATGCCTTAGGTCAAATCTGTCTTCCTGGTTGAAGGGAAGGAAACATAGGAAACCCATTGAAATCCAGTTAGTGTTTCCAATCAGAAGGGGAATATTCTACCTCCCTCCATGGTGAGTGAACCAAATCAGCTGGAAAGGATTCTCAGTCCTAGGGCTAAGGAGTAAGGCATCTGGAACTCAGTGATGCTGTACATTTAAATCAAAACAAATCTAAACTGGAACATAAAATCAACAGTAAAAATTAACCATGGGAGACAGAGCTTGCTGAATTTGGATTTGTGGGTGGCAAGTATCTGGGTGCAGCGCCCCTGTTTCACTGTCCAGAGTGAGGCAAATAGTATCTGCTCTGAGCTGGGGTTTTGTTGCAGAGCCATCCTCTCTCTTTACATCCCCAGCATCTTCCTAAACCATTCTGAGCCCACTTTTCCTTATTCTCACTTTATTAAAGCCTCTGAGAGGCTCAGAGGTCACCTGAAAATCTGAACTCTATTTATAGGAAGGTGTCTCTTAATTAAGACTACACTTAAAAGGCAGTATGATGTGGTGAAAAGAGGATCTTCAGGGTATCAGGAGACCTGGAATTTTCATTTCTGTTAACTGTGCCACCCGACTAGGGAAGCTCCCTTCTCTGCCTCTCGTCCCTGCTTTCCTCCTTCTACCTCTATCGGTCTGTTTCTCTGTAAACACGTTTGATCTGTGTGATCCCTCCTTCTCCTAAGTTTTGAGTGTATAATTTTGAAAGGTTCCTCCCACCCGAGGAGTTTCTACATGCCCCAGGGAAATGTTTTTAGTTATGAGAGCTATTTTCTTGTGCATGTATTGAGCACCTCCTATGTAGCAGGTACAATGACCATTCAAAGTGTTCTTTCCGCTTGTCATTTAATCCTTAATGATGATAACAAACAATTACATAGCACTTGCTCTGTGCCAGACTCTAAACAGTTTATATACATTCGCCCATTTAAATCCTCATCACAAAGTGTATGAAGTTGATACTATTATGATCTTCATTTTGCAGATGACCATTGAACCTTAAAGGAGAGACAAACAGGGCCCAAGGGCCTCGGGCTGATCTCTGTATTCATAAGCCAGGACAATCATCTTCTCTTGACCAACAAGGAGGCTGGGGTTCTAACAGACTCAGGTACACTGCCCACAGTCACAGAGCAAATAAGTAGCACACTTGGAAATCAAGCCTGCGTCTAACTCGTTCCAGAGCCCATGTTCTTTCCATTTTGCTGCTTGGCCTCCCAGGGGCATCTTTTGCTTTGTCACAAACTGCAGAGCCGAGCATGGCACTTTTAATGATGGAAAAGTTTGCCAAATGAAAAGCAGATTAGTGAGATATTTGGGATGCTTTGCAGTAAATAAATCTCTTTCAGAATTCTCATCTTCTCCCACTCACATTGCTAAAGCCATAACAGTAACAATTACCTCAGCCTGCTTGAGGCCATGTGGGAGTGAGCTCTCTTAATTTTATTGCTCAGGGATGGCACTGGGGACCCACAAACCTTTCCCTGAGCTGACTGAGCCATAGGTCAGAAATTGGATATATCAGAGGTTGGCTTTCCCCATCACAGTCTCCTCTGGCCCCTCCTGTTATAGCTGTGTCTTGAAACACCATTACTTGAGGAGAGAAATAGAGCTAAAAGTTGGGTCAACATTAAAAGTATTAGAAATGTCAGTGCTAACCTGTTTTCCTGAATAGATGAGACCTTGAGCCTCATTTGAACACAACTGCCTGAGACTTGAGGAGAGTCTCTCTCTCTCCCCCCATGTATATTATATATATATAATAAGTAATCTCAGCTACTCTATGAGAATTTAAAAATATCCCTTTGAAACTGAGAGGCCAGAACAGAAATGTAATTACTTCTGTATGATATACAACTGAATTCGAAGCCAAATGCACACATTTATATTCAAGAGGAATGTGTGTGTACTCAGGCTGGGTGTTGAGGGTTTGAGGGATGTGAAGACAAGCAAGTCCCAGGCCCTTTCTCTAAGAACTTGGAATCTATTAAGGGAAGTGGAGCGCAAACTGGAATAATCTGTGCTGTGTGGGGAAGCTTAACATTTACTGCCCATCCTCCACAGGCCAGGCACTGTGTCAGGCACTTTATAGAAGACGTGGCAAGATCGGAGTATCATCCCCCTTTCTAGGGGAGAAAGCAAGGCTTAGGATAAGCTGTCCTGGGTCAACATTATAAATATGGCTGGGCTTCAGAATTAGGTGGTTCAGATGACAGACTATCTCCTATGTTGTCCTAATAATATGAATTACATGGGATTCATTTAATGGTTTAATGTGTTAGATATCCTTCATGAGGTTTAAAGATTTATGAAATAGTTCACTAAGGTGCATCATGTTTTGAGATGACAATTTTTGACCTGGGGTATTTTGAGGAATCGGGCAAATCAAATAACTTTCAACTTCCTCAAAGGAATGTACAAGGCAGAAAACGTTACCCATTTCTCACGCTTTTATGTTTATTGGGTGAGGCTTATGGATGGTCTTTGGGTGGGGGAACAGAAGAGGTCTGGATAACCTATAGAGCTACACTGTGAAAGTGAAAGTCACTCAATTGTGTCTCACTCTTTTCAACCCCATGGACTGTAGCCCACCAGGCTCCTCTGTCCGTGGAATTCTCCAGACAAGAATACTGGAGTGGATAACCGTTCTCTTCTCCAGGGGATCTTCCCAACCCAGAGATCGAACCCAGGTCTCCCGCATTGCAGGTGGATTCTTCACCATCTGAGCCACCAGGGAAGCCCATTTTGTTGTTAGTCACTCAGTTGTGTCTGACTCTTTGTGACCCAATGGACTGTAGCCCGCCAGGCTCCTCTGTCCATGGGACTTTCCAGGCCAGAAGACTGGAGTGGGTTGCCATTTCCTTCTCCAGAAGCCTATTACTTGGTAAGAAATAATGGTTTTGAATTTTGACTTCATTACTTTAAAGTGGCTGCATCAGCTCAGTAAAAGTTAGCAGAGATTTTTTTTCTTCTTCTTAAAAAAATGTTTATTTGGCTGTGCCAGGTCTTAGTTGCAGCATGCAGAATCTAGTTCCCTGACCAGGGATCCAACCCAGGCCCCCTTGCATTGGGACCATGGAATCTTAACCACTGGACCACCAGGGAAGCCCCTGGAGTTAGCAGTTTGATGTGGCTACCAAAAAGCCAGTCTTAACAGAAGCATCTGTGATGGGTAAGGTAAGAACCCCACCCTATTTTGCCTTGGTCAGACCTTGGTTGGAATACTGTGTTCAGTTCTGGCAAATGAGCATGCATGCCAAGTCACTTGAGTTGTGTCTGACTTTTTGTGGCCCCATGGACTGTAGGCCACCAGGCTCCGTCTGTCCATGGGCTTCTCCAGCCAAGAATACTGGAGTGGGTTGCAGGGATCTAACCCACATCTCTTATATCTCCTTCATTGGCAAGCATGTTCTTTACCACTAGTGCTACCTGGGAAGTCCTCCGAGGAATGTGCATTAAGACCAATATAAAGCAACTAGGACATATTCAGGAGAAAGTTTGGATATCAATGAGGAAACGAAGTCTGGATGTTTGAGGGAATAGGGCTGTACTGCTGAATAAAAGGCTTGAAGGTCTAAGATAACAGTCTTTGAATATTAGAGGGACTGCCTTAGAGGAATGTAGTTTTTTTTTTTTGGTCTGTGGAGAAGAAGATGCAACTGGAAGCAACAGCCTCTGGAGAAGTGGATTTGTCTTTGCAAGGGAGAATTTTTCCTGTTATTTTTGCCTGAATGTGTAAGGTTTTTTAAATAAAGTGATGGATTCCCCATCCCTGAAGGTCCTGGAACATGTGCCCAGTAATTACTTGGTGGAGCCATGGCAGAGGAAATTCAGAGGTATCATGGGTTGGGTTTCATAAGCATCAGAGTCCTTCCCAACCCTAAGCATCTCAGCACCTATGGACTGAGCACCTTCCAGGCTTTGGCTTCACTTTTGTCACCAGGGTTGGAATATATTTTGGGGCATGGATAGATGGATGAGTGGCCAGGAATATGAAGAATCTACAATAGCAAAGCAGTACTTGGTTCCCTGTAATTGGGTCTGCCATTTAAAAATTTTGCCTTTCCTATATACTAATTTGCTTGCCTTAAACTGTGGGCACCTGAAGGTCTTTGCTGTATCTGTTTAATTTGTGATCCTCAACATAGCACCTCATTCCATGCAATTGGGTTCTTATGAAAGTTATTTGACAATGATTTTACCAGGTATCAAGTATTGTCAGGCTCTAATAGTAGGAGAGTCTAACTTTGCTGTATGTACAAACTCTAGGTTTGTAAAACTTGTGACTGCATGCCCTCCCCAGGGAACCACAGAACCTGAATTCTTTCCCAAATTTCAACAAGATGGCAATTTCAGGACATCTAAGAGACAGAGAACCAAAGTGATTCACACTTCAAATTAACCTTAAAAATTACCCAGATGCTATTTACAGTGTTCCCAGCTCTCTGTCAGGTAGGCGTATTCAACTGTTTTGAAACTCTAGCTCTTTTTACCCATTTAAGTACTGAAAGCAATTGACAGACATTTTTTTGCTTACAGCCTACAAATGAACTCTTGAAGTGTCAATAGTAAATATTCCAGCAAAAGGAGTAGCGGTTTGACCAACTTCATCGCTTTCTGCAGGGCAGACTCTCGGCTCATGGCAACATCTAATCTTCAGTGACACAAGTTGTCACACCTAGGAGTAGGTTACCAATTCTTTTCAGAGCTATAAACAGCAGAGAAACATGATTTATAGACTAAGAGGCATTTTAAGCATGGTATCCATGAATGTTTCATATTCCCTCCTTCATTATGGATACTTTGTCCATTCTTTGGAAGAGACTCTGAGATCTTGGTTGGATTCTGTTAATCTCATTTACTTCCATGAATTGATGTCAAGTGGATTAGATTCATGGAGGAGATTTTCAAAACTCTACCAAATGGATTTAGAGGAAGATGGAGCTCAATTCATATTAATCCTTTGGCCCAGAGGTTTTTCTGGGCACTAGTCATCATCTGAGTTTGCTTTCTAAGGCAGCTTCCTCTGCTTAAAGTTCATACATAGCAGCTAAGTCTCTGATGGGAAGACATCCTTTACAATTGTGAATTTACCCCAATCTCTGGGATCCTTTATAAATAAACTTAGAATGCTCTTCTTATCCCTAGTTTTTGAACTCTCTGAGTCTTAGCTCAGGTTACCAACAGTATTAATTTCCAGTATATAAATATGTCTTACATCCTTAATACATTGTTTCACACAGGGGCACCATCTTAGAAAGATGTCATCTGCTGAAAATTTATGAGGATGTTGACTATTTATGTTGGTACCTTTTCACCGTCTCTCCAACATCTACCTCTATACCAGATAGTATTTCTTTTTTTCCTCATCACTATATTTTCAAAAATGTTTTTAAAATGGCCTAATTCTTAGCCTGTTTTTCCTTAGTCTTTGCTAAAACTGTGACTGACAGTGAGTTAGGTTAAGATACCACTTATGAGATTATTTGTATTTTAATAAAAATCTTTGAAGGGTAAAATATTCAAAGTACTGACTCTCTATGGTTAAATTTTAGGTAGTGCAAAAATAGTTTCAGATGGAGATGAAGGGGTTTGGGTGGGTTACATAGGACATGGGATGAACAAGTCTCCCACTTTGGTTCAAATGTATGAACATGGTGAATGAACATCTTTCTTAGCATAAAGAGATGGCACTTCTGTGCTTGTGAGGGAGCAAATAAGAGAGGCTACTGGTCATGACCTTGTTTGGCCTAGGGAGGAAGAAGATCCACTACTTTGGCAATTTATTTAAGCTTTTAATTTTTGTGGGGTAGGGGAGCAAATAGGCGAGCTCATACTTGAAGCTGAATCCAGCCTCTGCACCCTGAAAGTGAAAGTGTAGTCCGACTCTTTATGACTCCTTGGGCTGTAGCCCACCAGGCTCCTCTGTCCGTGGAATTCTTTAGGCAAGAACACTGGAGTGGGTTGCCATTCCTTTCAGGGGATCTTCCAGACCCAAGGGTCAAACCCAGATCTCCTGCATTTCAGGCAGATTCTTTACATTCTAAGCCACCAGGGAAGTCCAACTGACATTGAATTAAATCTCAGAGACAAAGTTTTGGGTGAAGTAGAAAAGAGTAGCTTTATCCCTTTGCCAAGCACAGGGGACCACAGTGAACCACTGCTCAAAACTGTGTGTCCCTGACTTGGAGGGGGAGGTGAGGAATTTTATAGAAATGGTTCAAAGAGGGCATGATCAGCTTGTGGACATTCTTCTGATTGGTTGGGGGGTGGGCGTGAACATCATCAGCCTTCTGGTTCCACCTGGTCTGGGCTTTACATGTTTGTGGCCAGCATACCCTTAACTTCTCCCACCTGGTAAAGATTTAAGTATCTGCAAAACAGCTTAAAAATACTGTTACATATATCCCTTGAGAGGGAACTAGGACCCTGCCCATGGCTGCACTATTGTTTAACTGTTCTTCTCTTGTCTCCTCAACCTCTCCCTTTCCTAATTATCAACTTTTTGAACCCGGAACATGCTAGAACTCATATCACATGCTAGCAAAGTAATGTTCAAAATTCTCCAAACTAGGCTTCAACAGTGGAGAAGGCAATGGTACCCTACTCCAGTAGTTTGGCCTGGAAAACTCCATGGAAGGAGGAGCCTGGTAGGCTGCAGTCCACGGGGTCGCTAAGAGTTGGACATGACTGAGCGACTTCACTTTCACTTTTCACTTTCATGCATTGGAGAAGGAAATGGCAACCCACTCCAGTGTTCTTGCCTGGAGAATCCCAGAGATGGGGGAGCCTGGTGGGCTGCCGTCTGTGGGGTGGCAGAGTTGGACACGACTGACGCGACTTAGCAGCAGCAGCAGGCTTCAACAGCATGTGAACTGAGAACTTTCAGATGTTCAAGCTGGATTTGGAAAAGGCAGAGGAACCAGAGGTCAAATTGCCAACATCCACTGGATCATAGAAGAAACAAGAGGTCCAGAAAAACATCTACTTCTGCTTCGTTGACTATGCTAAAGCCTGTAGATCACATCATACTGTGGAAAATTCTTAAAGAGATAGGAACACCAGACCACCTTACCTGCCTCCTGAGATATCTGTATGCAGTCAAGAAGCAACAGTTAGAACCAGACATGGAAAAATGAACTGGTTCCAAATTGAGAAAGGAGTATGTCAAGGATGTATATTGTCACCTTGTTTGTTTAACTTATATGCAGAGTACATCATGTGAAGTGCCAGACTGATGAAGCACAAGCTGGAATCAAGATTCCAGGGAGAAATATCAGTAACCTCAGATAACCAATGATACCACCCTTATGGCAGAAGCAAAGAAGAACTAAAGAGCCTCTTGATGAAAGTGAAAGAGAGAGTGAAACAATTGACTTAAAACTCAATATTCAAAAAACAAAGATCATGGTATCCAGTCCCATCACTTCATGGCAAATAGTTGGGGAAACAATGGAAACAGTTACAGACTTTATTTTCTTGGGCTCCAAGATCACTGCAGATGGTGACTGCAACCATGAAATTAAAAGATGCTTGCTCCTTGGAAGAAAAGCTATGACCAACCTAGACAGCATATTAAAAAGCAGAGACATTACTTTACCAACAAAAGTCCATCTAGTCAAAGCTATGGTTTTTCCAGTAGTCATGTATGGATGTGAGAGTTGGGCAGTAAAGAGGCTGAGCACTGAAAAATTGATGCTTTTGAGCTGTGGTGTTGGAGAAGACAGTTGGGAGTCGTTTGGACAGCAAGGAGATCAAACCAGTCAATCCTAAAGGAGATCAGTCCTGAATGTGCATTGGAAGGACTGATGCTGAAACTGAAACTCCAATACTTTGGCCAGCTGATTTGAAGAACTGACTCACTGGAAAAGACCCTGATGCTGGGAAAATTGAAGGCAGGAGAGAAGGGGATGACAGAGGATGAGATGGTTGGATGGCATCACCGACTCGATAGACATGAGTCTGAGCAAGCTCCAGGAGTTGGTGATGGACAGGGAAGCCTAGTATGCTGTGGTACATGGGGTCACAAAGAGTCAGACGTGATTGAGCGACTGAACTAAACTGATTGGAGCTCAGGGCAGGACATGGAAGCTGAATGAAGCCTGTTTCCTGTAATCAAGGTGAGGGGGACCCAGAAAGACTTTTTTTGCCTAGGAGTCCCACAGGGTCCTGCTCGCTATCATACTTAGTGCAAGGAGCTGTGGAAAATTTGGGTATAAGGAATCTTGGCCTCTACCTTCCAAGGGTTCACATCCTGTGTTGTGAGGAAATCAGACACATCTATTAAGAGTCTCCTCAAATAAAGAATATAAGAAGAATTATCACAGACGTACAAGTAACTTGCTATGAAAATGTGTGGTCCATTCTCAATGGGATGTCTGGAAGAGTTTCTTGTAGAAAGTTGGGATTTTAGTTGAACTTAAAAACAAGTTGTACTTTGAAAACTTGCACTTTTGAAAGAAGTGACTTGAGCAAGGGGCTATCCTCTGATTGAGGGCGGGAAGTTTGACGTAGCTGAGTGAAGGCTGGAAGGCAAGTGTTATGTTTAGCTTGGAAAACTCAGTAGGGTCTTCAGCCCTGCTGGGTGTTGTATGTTTGGTTGAATATTTTAGATTTTTATTCTTCTCATATTGAGAAGCCATTTAAGATTTGAGCAGGGGAACAATATTCTTAAAGAAAATAACTATGACTAGGATGCACTGAAGGGAAGGGGAATGACATACTCATTTATCTACAATTTGGGTAAGAGAGGAAGATTGCCTCTAATTCATTAGATGTGCATTGTATCTGCAGGAGCAAAATAAGCAGCATATCTTAATGCATAAATCTTCCTCCCATGTACACGTTCTTTTTCATCACGGAGCAAGTATTTGGCAGCCCAGTCATCTTTAAAGTAATAAGAACAAAGCTATTTGGAATAAATGTTTCAGAACCATTTGTTACTTTGCGCAGACCTATGAGCAAATAGGGACTGAGCTAAAGCATTTACCCTGTAATGTGGTTCTGCAGGGGATGCCACACTATCATATATACTTTTATCTTAGCTAAACTCTGTTTCCACCACTATTACTCAAAGAACTGAAGTGTCAACAAGATAATCAGAAAGCAAAGTGGGAGTCAAGAGTGTTTCTGTCATTGTTTCTTAAAGTCTCAGGAAGATTATTTTCTTTGTATTCCCTATATTCAGAATATAAAAGCCTCCCAGACATCTAATCTTTACCAGGTCAAACATTTCAAAAGACAGTGAGACTATTTTCCAATTGCTTTTCAGTTTAAGGTAAGTGTTTTAGGGGCTTCCAAACCCTCCCTCTTGAATCTATTTATAAAAAAGAAACAAAACAAAGAATAAAGTAAATGCAATATGATCCCAGCTACATTGTCCTGGTATAAAAATTCCAACAGAGCCTAGTGGAAAAAGGTTCTGAATCATGATCTAAGAGATCTGAGTTCTAGCTCTAATTTTGTGAATGCATAGCTTCACAAAAAGCTATGTCTTGTCTTGTGTTTAATGGGGAGATATTAGAATTTTTCTGTATAGTTTCTGTGCTATTCAGGAGTATTGTTCACAATTATTTTTGCCTAATGAATCTAGAAAATGGGGAGACATACAATAAGATTGTGGTCCACAATTTTGGGTGGACATGATGTGTGTTACTCTGGGGCCAGAACTCACATTACTAACGTAAGGCTCCAGAATTCTTTCTGTCTACAAAGATGGTTAAGAGTGACAGCTTTGTCAGCCTGGGTCCAGGAATAAGGACTATGAGGATCAGAATTCCTAGCCAGCTCATAATGGACGTGCACAAGGAGTCAGAAATGAACCTTTGTTTTTTTAAACCATTGAGATTTTGGGGAATTACTTGTTACAATGAAATGATGAAGTTTATTCTGATGGATATGGTCTCCAAAGAGTATAACTGGGGTGCATGGGGAAAGCCTTAGGGATATTGAAGTTCCTTCTTTTTCTTAAGTTTTCTATAGATCAATGTCAGAGCTGCTTTGGGGGGAATTGTTTCCTATTACTGAAAATACTAAAATATAGACTGTACAGTCTCTTGAAGGCAGTGATGTGGGAATGAAGGTGGTTGTGTGATATAATAAGGCATTGATGTTTGGTTTTCTATATTTTTGGCACAGAGCTCTGAAAACCTTTGGAATTTCTTAAGTGCTGAGAGCAGTGAAAGTGTCGTTTGTTACATTAATGAGGTGACTTTTGGAAACCAACTAAGGGTGGAGGCGGGTTGCTAGTGGAGCCAGCCAAGTGATTAGAGGGTTGAAACTTTCATTCTCACCCCTCTGGGGAGGTCAGAGAGGACTGGAGGTTGAGTGATTCACCAAAAGCAAATGGTTTATCAATCATGTTTATTATGAAGCCTCCATAATAACCCAAAAGAAGGGGTTTGGACTGCTGCTGAGCTGGTGAACATGTGGAGACTTGAGAAAAAGGCATGCTCAGAGAGCAGGAAAGACTTGGATCCTTTCCCAATGCATCTCTTCCATCTGACTGTTCCTGAGTTTATATATATATATATATGTGTGTGTGTGTGTGTGTGTGTGTAACGTTATATATATATATATAATTAGTAATATGTAGTAAGTAAAATGTTTCTCTGAGGTCTGTGACTCCACTTTGTGTGAATGAATTAATCATGCTCAAGGCAACTGAAGCACAGGTGGCAACCTTGATTTGCTACTGGCATCTGAGTGTGTGTGTGTGTGTGTGTGTGCGCGCGTGCGCTTGTAGGACTGAGCCCTTCATCTGTGGAGTCTGACGCTGTCTTTGACTAGGTAGTGTCAGAACTGAGCTGCACATACAGCCCCTGGTATGTGGTCCCACTTGGTGGTATGGGGAACACCCTGACCCTCCACACTGGACTTGGAACTATAGCTGACTCTGGAACACTGTGGGTTTGAACCTGTGGGTTTGAATCCACCTATAGGTGGATTTTTTTTTTTTATTTCAGTAAATACACATCTTTAGAGTCAACCAAACATAAATCAAGTTTTTATTTGAGGTTGGTTGAATCTGTGGATGTGAAACTTGTAAATACGAAGGGATCAACCTGACAGTACTTGAACTCACTGGTCAATCTTAACTTCATTAAAAATGGGACAATTTTTGTACTTTCTGTTGCAAAGCAATAGGATAGCACACAGCATCACTTACAAAATAAGCTTGTAGTGATGTGAAATTGCATCTAAATCGAATTAATTCTTTAGCTCTGACTGTTTATAAGGAAAATTAGGTAAAAGGGCGCATCTTAAATAACATCACAGGAATATAGTCAATAGACTTCTGTGGAAAATTCTACAGGATAAATTACTTAGTTTCTTCAATAAATCAGTGCCAAAAAGGGGGGGAGAGCTGTTGTAGACTAACAGACACATCTGCCAGTTGCAACAGGTGGACCTTGTTTAAATTTTGATTTCAATGGACCTTGTATAAAAAAGACATTTTAACCCAGTTGGAGGAAATTGAGTATGGCTTGGTTATTGTGCTAAGAAGAAATGATGATTAAATTTTGGGGGTGAGATAATGATGTTGTTGTTATGTTAGAAACAAGTTCTTATCTGTTGGAGATAAATACTATTACATTTAAGGAGAAATGACATGATGTCTGAGATTTGCATTAAAGTAGAACACTTCCCCCACCCTCCCCAAACTCCTAAACTAAAATAAATGAGCAGAAAGCTAAATGTGAGAGAGTGTGTGTGTGTGTGTGTGTGTGCGCGTAGCAGAACAAGAATGGCAGAATATTAATAATTGTTGAAACTGAGTGGTGAGTAAACAGCACTGCATTCCTACTATATCATTCTCTTTACTTTGTGTATGTTTAAAAATTCCTACCGCCAAAAATAATCAAAAGAAAAAATCCTCCTTGTCCCTTCTTTTCTTGGGATCCACCAAGAAACAGGAAGATTTACTCTCATCAGCAAACCCTCCCGAGGCTGTTGATGTCCTGTCTTCACTCCCTTCGCTGCCAGAAACTTTCAGCCATTCTGCAATGCCCTTGCACGTGGGGGCCCGCCTCAGTCCCCAGGGTGTTTCTAATGAAAGCAGTGACTTCTGGGAGTCCACGCCATCCAGGGGTGCCAGCACTGCCACTGGATCCTGGCCAGCACCTTGAAATGAGGTGTGCCCTAATTCTAGAGTGGAGTCAGGAGGCTCCAGATGGATTGCCACTTTTAACTGGTATAAATTACAGACCACAAGCAGAGGTGTGCAAGAAATAGTATGACAATTTTTTTTTACAACTCCATTTAATTTGTATTTTAAGCCTTGATCCTGCTGGTGTCCTGTTCGGATTTCCACCCGTCCCTATTTGGAAGTCATACAGGGCCAAGGTTTTGAGGGAGGGGACGGAAGCGTGGTCACTGTTGACTGCAGCACACAGTGCAGTGAAGACGTCCATCCGCTCGGACACCTTCCCTCCTTTAGGTTTGCTGGCTTCTGTGCCATGCGGGCCTCCCTTGTGGCTCAGCGGTGAAGAATCCACCTGCCAATGCAGGAGACCCAGGTTCGATCCCTGGATCAGGAAGATCCCCTGGAAAAGGAAATAGTAACCTGGTCCAGTATTCTTGCCTGGAAAAGCCCATGGATGGGGAGCCTGGCGGTCTGTAGTCCATGGGGTCAAAAAGAGGCAGACACGACTGAGCAGCTGAGCAGGCATGTGCCAGATGTGGGACAGATTGCCATGATTCTGCTTGCATGCACACGACAGCCATCTCCTTCTAGAATTTTTGCCCCATCTACCCCTCCAGCCACACTTGAGAGGCCTTTTCTCCTCCAGGATCCACAGACGTCCCTCTCTGACTTAATTAGCGCCTTTCAACACTCCAAGAGGAAAACAAGACAGTATGTAATTTAAAAAACCTGCTTCTGTTACATTTCTGCTCAAGTATTGTCTCTTTTCCATGGTGTTTGGGATTTCAGAAATAAAAGCCAAGATCATCAGCATGCCATTGCTGCTACACCCTGCCTGGTTCTTCCACTGGCCAGCGAACGCAGGCTCTGTTACCCACTTGAATGTAGAAGGGAAAGAGTGAAATAAAGGGAGAAAAGAAAAAAAAAATAAACAGGAACAGATTAACATCTCAAAATATCCTGCTACATTTGAAAGATGTGAGAGTTGAGTTCATGGGCGAGGTTCTACGGGGAAAAAGGAATTGTTCTTGAAAAACGAGGTCTGTGCTGTTGCAGAGACAGCATTGCCCCTAGGCCCACAGAATGCTCTGATGTCATCGCTGAGGTCAGAGAATCCTGCCGTGGGCCTGGCGACCTTTGAACCTTAACAGCCCTGCGCTGTGGAGAGCGCTGGGCAGTGCTGCTGCTTTAAGTGGTCCGAGTTCTTCAGCCACTTTGGAGACTCGACTGCTTTTAACTCGATTTAATTATCAAGTCATTTCAGAGGGTCTCCGGAGAGCCAAGAAGGGCCAACCTGTAGCCAAGAGGAGGAGCTGGACGTGTGGCATCTTCTTCGAGGGGGTCTTCTAGTTGGGACGATGAAAAGGCGACAAAAGAGGAAACACCTGGAAAATGAAGAGTCCCAGGAGACTGCCGACAAGGGAGGAGGTATGTGGGGGCAATTTGTCTGGGGCACAGGGGTTTCTGCCAACCTGAGCCTTCTCTAGGAAGGGGGCACTGAGAACCTGTTACATATGAAGCAGGGAGCAAGATACCATCACAGTCTCGGTGATGTTGCTGTAGCCAGCTGGGGGGAGGTCCCCGCGGTGTGAGATGGCCACAGAAAGGCCAGATGCACCAGGCAGGCGGGAGGTTGGTCCTGCTGGTTTGAGGACTCTCCAGGGGCCACAGGCCTGGGGCTTCGTGGCACTCGCAGAGGCTGTATCCTGCCCGCGCAGACCTAGACATGCAGCTTTTCTCAATCTTCGAGTTCTTTCTGCTTCTCTTTGCTTTTTCCCCTGGGCTCACGGGCTAGGGGATGTGAAGGATGCTCAGACAGACCCATGGGTTGCTTGGCCCCTTTTACCAAAGAGGAAAGAGAAGCCTCATGAGCTGA
This sequence comes from Cervus elaphus, assembly GCF_910594005.1. NCBI lineage: Eukaryota > Metazoa > Chordata > Mammalia > Artiodactyla > Cervidae > Cervus > Cervus elaphus. Next base: position 35,964,788 of record NC_057823.1, on the reverse strand, counting down.
AGGCCTTGTTGGAAAATATCTCAAGGAGTGGAATGCTCTTCAAAAGCAGGTTGTTCGTCTAGGGATGGCGTCCTATAGAAAACATGGAGGTTTTATTCATTCGACAGGAAGAATTTCCTGAAGGAGATCAAGGGAGAGGGGAAGGACCTTCCAGAACCTGAGACAAGGGTGGGGGTGAGAAATGTTGTTAGAGTCCTGTGGGGAGCTCTGAGAGCCATGGCTCCAAGGTGCCTGCGTGTATTAAGTGCAGGTGAGTAGTCACCCTGGGAGAGGGGGTGGTCAGGTGAGGAAGTGGGGCAGAATGGAGCCCACCCCAGAGTTCCAGCTGGAGGCCCAGGCCCCAGATGAGAGGCGCACCTCCCACCGGGCCCAGGGCCCTGGCAACTGTAGGATGGGACCAGGGAGCAGGCAGCAGCTGGGACAGGATGGGGAAAGCAATGACTACCTTGCCCCTTACACAGCAGAATATTTCTGTGTGTGTGTGTGTGTGTGTGTGTGTGTGTGTGTGTGTGTGTGTGTGTGTGTGTGTGGTGGAGGAGGGAGAGTGGGGAGAATGGGGGTGGAGTGCTTATCAGATATAAAGTCTGCATGGTAAAGTTCTTGTCACCGTGCTGGGACCTGGGTGACCCTCAGAGTATGTAAGGGGTGTTTCATGACACAGTCACTCATATACTCATGTACACTGTGATATAGCGGAAATATCACAGCCCTCCACACATAAGCTCCTTATTAAACCACACATTGAAAATTGGGTGTCCTGTATTTTTGTTTGCTAACTCTGGCACCTGCTGACATATTATGTACTGATTATATTTTTATATTATTTATATATTTTTGTAGTGTCTGTCTTCCCCCACTAGAATGCTCAGCTTTCCCAGAGACCAGAATAATGGAAAAGTGCCAGATACATAGTGACTGCTCACTGAATCTTATTGAATGAATGAATGAACACGAACCATAAATACAAGCCACACCATGTAATGAGGAAGAGTTACATGTCCCATAATTCCTGAATTGTAAACAGAAACCATACACACAAGTGCCACAGACACAGATACACACATTTGCACTGTGCTTACCACACTGACTCCACACTTATCACAGACTTAACTAATACACATCACTCATATTTCTGTATACTTACAGTCACCTCTCAGACCTACATTCCCCCAAATACACCAACAGAATAGTTATTGATTTTAATTGAATTCTGGAGTATATACCAGGAAACATGCTCCAAACCATGTGTATTCACTGCACCTAACATGTGTCAGACACTTGGTAAATATTTGTTGGACAGACGACTGATGAGCAAACATGTCCAAACCACTATCTCTCTCTCAGCCTCTAATTTCTCTCCTAGGAATCTCAAAATCACAAGAGGATCCCCCTCAGCTAGGATGCAATGCAGTGGCCCAAGTCTGCCCCCAAGGGGCGGGGGAGGTCTCTTCTGCCTCTGAATACTTCTCCTGTGTTTCTTCTCCACGCAAGCTCATCCATGGTGGTAAGGGTGCGGGGATCCTTGAGTGTAAGGGTGCTTGGCTCTGGAGCAGGGACACATAGGTCCCAGCGAGGCTGAGCAGAAACCCAGGGTTCTCAGAGGTGGTCAGGGCCCTGTGGAGGAGCCTGGGGAGGACATCTGAGCTATTAGGAGGGCGTGGACCAAGCTCAGCGTGGGGGTGTGTGAGTCTTGGTCCCACCATGATGGGGAAGTTAAGGAGAGGGGCTGGAGAGGTCTGGGCTTGAAGTGGAGGGCAGAGGGACCAGGTTTAGCATCTTCGGAGGGACATGTAGTGCTCGTCTGCCTTTGTTTCCAGAGAAGGACAGAGTTCTTGAGCTCAGCCCAAGGGCAGGACCATGCCGCTCAGGTCCACACACCTCCCATGTGCATCTGCTCTCCACTCATAGCCATTCTCAGCCCAGAGACCAACCCCAAGCAGGTGATTCCCCAGGGCCTTCCTCCTATACCACAGCCCACCTTCCACAAGTAACACATCAGTGATATTCTCCAACTCACCTGCTCCTCGTAAACACACCCACCAGCATCCCTCACATACCACAGCATGCCCCTGCACCACACTCCACACCCCTGCATACAGATGTGGCTCCAGTATCTGCTCCCCCGCCCACAGATGAAGAGCCCACAGATGCCAACACATACTCCACCCCATCCTGTGGCCAACAAACCCCAGGCTCATGACACAACTGTGTCACCTGGATGTCCCTCCCCACACCTGCACCCTCTGCTCCTGGAAGGACCCATGCATGTTCTTATGTTCCTAATTTCCTTTCCCAGGAATCTGGAAGTTGCATCGAGACAGTCCCCAGCCTAGGGCACCCCTAGCCCATCTTCAAGAACAAGGGGAGATGGCTCCCCTGTCACCACGTGTCTCCTTCTCCTCCCCTTCATCCTACAAGACCTGCGCAACCTCTCTGCATATGAACAAAGAGAAGAGGGGCATGAAAATATACTACATGCAGGTACAAATGAAAAAGGGCGTTGCTGTCTCCTGGGAGGCAGAGAAACCCTCGGAGTCGCTAGAAAAGCAGCCGAGGATGGAGGAAGTGACCCTTCCTGAGGACGTGCGGGTGGGGACTCCCCCCTCGGACGTGTCCACCAGAAACCTCCTGTCTGACAGCGAGCCCAGCGGGGAGGAGAGAGAGCATGAGGAGAGGGCTGAGGCAGACAGCCCCGCCCCAGGGTCACCCACCGTCGAGGAGAGACCCCGGGCCCGGACACCCGACTGGCTGGTGACCATGGAGACCGGCTTCCGCTGCATGGCCTGCTGCCGGGTCTTCCCCAGCCTGGAGGTCCTGCGGGAGCACGTGCGGAATGGCATCCGCGAGGGCTTCAGCTGCCACGCCTTTCATCTCACCATGGCCCAGCTGACAGGCAAGGCAGAACCGGAGAACACCCCTGAGGAGGAAGCGGAGGACGAGGACGAGGACGGGGAGGACGAGAAGCAGGAGGAAAAGGAGAAGGAGGAGCAGCAGCCTGCGGGGGACGATGTCAGCTTGAGGAGGCCCTGGAGCCAGTGTCCGGGCTGTGTGTTCCATTCTCCCAAGGACCGGAAGTGAGCAGGGCCCAGGGCTGCAGCGGGAGCTGTGTCTTCTCCAGTCCTGTCTCTCCACCCTGGCTCAGAAGGGAGAGGTGGGGCTTTCTCACCTCAGGGGACAACCGAAGCGGGTAACTGGGCCCCTTGCTTCTGGCCCAGGCATTTTAATAAAGTCATGACTGTAAGAGGGAATTTATCCTGAGCTTTTCAGCTTCTCTTGGAAGTTCTCTTTAACTCAAAAGCATCTCTCTTGATTTCCACACAGCAACTGATAATTCACAGGCCAGAAGATCCTGGAAGATGGTGTGGGCTTCTCTCGGAAGAGGTGAGACCTGAGGCTGGCACAGTCTTCTGAGCCTATGCCATGAGGGCCCAGAGGAATCTAAGGGAAGGGGTCGAGGAGATGCTCTGGGTTACCTGATGGCTCTGCTGTCGCATCACCTTGGGGCCCACGCAACGCTCGGGAGGGATTGACCTCTGTTGATTTAGACAAGAAGGTGGAATGTTTTGATTGAGTTTTCTCAGGGTCTCCATGATTGACTTCGACTCTAAGAGGATGTATTGCCAGTAGCTCATCTTGGTAGAGAGAGCCAGGAGTGGTCTGGAAAGAGAACAGGGGCCTCGCAGGACCCCCAGTTTGAGGTCTTGAGAGCCTGTGACCTGAGCCGGGACCTCACCCTGACCACTCTACATAGCCTTCTGGGACAGAGGAGAGTGGAAGAGGGAGTCATATGGAAATGAGGTCCCCTGAGGTCTGGAAATATATTCCAGAACCTTCATTGTGTGATCAGTTCAGTTCAGTTGCTCAGTCATGTCTGACTCTTTGCGATCCCATGGACTGCAGCACACCGTTTCCCTGTCCATCACCAACTCCCAGAGCTTGCTCAAACTCATTTCCATTGAGTCAGTGATGCCATACAGCCATCACTGTGCGATAGTTTGATCTGGAGCCCGACTCTCTGTGGTGTGCGTGGCTCTTGAGCTTCGAGGCAGAGGTGAAGGGTAACTCTGACCAGCAGAGCTCCTGGTGCTTCTTGTCTCTTCCTGTCCTGCCTCATTTGTTTTCTCCCTTCCAGAGAGAAGAAAGGACCCTGGAGAGAGTAGCAGACAGAATGCCAGTGGTCTGAAGGAGGATGAAGGGGCTGGCATTCAGTCCAACATCATATGACAGTATAAACATGACATGTAATAAAGGGTGTTTCCCAAACCTTTCCTGGATATTTTATTTAATTACATTTATCTACCTATGCATCCATCTATCAGTCATCTACATCTATATCTCTAGTGGTTTGTTTGTCAACAAAGTTTCACAGAAGCACCAAAGACCCACCAGCCTTTTCCAGAAGCAGCAGTCCCCAAGCTCCCAGGGTTGATGAGGCTTCTGTGTGACTAGTTTACAAAGACTGGATACCATGTTTTACATGAAAACATGGCAGACCACACTGAGTTCAGGTAAAGTCACTGGGAAGTGGCAGGTGCTGTGGGAACTGTGTCCAGTCAGTCATGATTGAAAATGCTGTGACCAGTAACTTCAGAGGATGGAGGGTGGTGTATGTGTCTTCAGGGTTAGATTGGGAGAGAGACTTGACTGGTTTCACAATGAAACACTGGGACAGAGGAGGAATTCCTCAGTCTTGAAGCTATTGATGGAACAGTTTCCTCCTGAGATGGTAAGACATTATTATAGTGCTGAAAGAGGGGCCATCTGACCTCCATCAGGAATTTGGAGAAAAGATCATCATGTTAGGAGTCTAAGCCAATTCTGATGCATTTCATTTTCTAAATAAATTCTTATTCTAGCCTCTCAAGATTTTGACTGCATCACCTCTGAACTATGTCTTCTCATCACTGCTACCACCCAGTGGAGTCAAAGGCTCTGGGAGACACGGAAGACTCACACTGATGTATGATCCATGGTCTTTAAGGTAAGGGAGGAATAATGTATCTTCCTCATCTGGGTAAGGGGCCAAAATCAGGTTTTGGTAGGACTGATAGAAGGAAATCATTTTGCAGTTCAGAGACTTTTATCAGTTTAAGCAGAATAAGGTCTAATTCAAAAGTCCCATGGGTTTATTTATTTTTATCCTCAGGATATATAAGGAGACTTCCACTGGGCTTCATTGAATCAACAATGGTTCCAGGGATCTGGTTTTATCATTATTATTTAGATAAAAATAATAAGCCAGCTTCCCAAACTAAGCAGTCTTGAGAAAGAAGAATGGAGCTGGAGGAATCAACTTTCCTAAATTCAGATTATACTACAAAGCTACAGTCATCAAGACAGTGTGGTACTGGCACAAAAACAGAAACATAGACCAATGGAACAAGATAAAAAGCCCAGAAATAAACCCATGCACCTATGGATACCTTATACTTGACAAAGGATACATTATACTGACAGTGCAGCGGGGCAAAGACAGCCTCTTCAATAAATGGTGCTGGGAGGAAAACTGGACAGCTACATGTAAAATAACAAAATTAGAACATTTCCTAACACCATACACAAAGATAAACTCAAAATGGATTAAAGACCTAAATGCAAGACCAGAAACTATAAAACTCTTAGAAGAAAACATAGGCAGAACTCAATGACACAAATCAAAGCAAGATCCTCTATGACTCACCTCCTAGAGTAACAAATAAAAACAAAAGTAAGCAAGTGGGACTTGATTAAACTTAAAAGCTTTTGCACAGCAAAGGAAACTATAAGCAAGGTGAAAAGACAACCCTCAGAATGGGAGGAAATAATAGCAAATGAAGCAACTGACAAAGGATTAATTTCCAAAATATACAAGCAGTTCATACAATTCAATACTAGAAAAACAACCCAGACAAAAAGTGGGGAAAAGACCTAAACAGACATTTCTCCAAAGAAGACATACAGATGGCTAACAAACACATGAAAAGATGCTCAACATCGCTCATTAGTGGAGAAATGCAAATCAAAACTACAATGAGGTATTACCTCACACTGGTCAGAATGGCCATCATCAAAAAGTCTACAAACAATAAATGCTGGAGAGAGTGTGGAGAAAAGACATTGTTGGTGGGAATGTAAATTCATAACAGCCACTATGGAAGACGATATGGAGATTCCTTAAAAAACTAGGAAGAAAACCATCATATGACCCAGCAATCCCACTCCTAGGCATGTTACCCTGAGGAAACCAAAATTGAAAAAGACACACGTATTCCACTGTTCGTTGCAGCACTATTTACAATAGCTAGAACCTGGAAGCAACCTAGATGTCCATCAACAGATGAATGGATAAAGATTTGTGGTACATATACACAATGGAATATTACTCAGCCATAAAGGAACACCTTTGAGTCAGTTCTAATGAGATGGATGAACCTAGAACCTATTATACAGAGTGAAGTAAGAAAGAGAAAGATAAATATCATATTCTAATGCATATATACAGAATCTAGAAAAATCTAGAAAAATGATACTGAAGAATTTACTTACAGGGCAGCAATGGAGAAACAGACATAGAGAATAGACTTGTGGACATGGGGAGAGGGGAGGAGAGGGTGAGATGTATAGAAAGAGTAACATGGAAACTTACACTGCCGTATGTAAAATAGATAACCAATGGGAATTTGCTGTATGGCTCAGGAAACTCAAACAGGGGCTCTGTATCAACCTAGAGGGGTGGGGAGGGAGGGAGATGGGAGGGAAGTTTGAAAGGGAGGGGACATATGTATACCTATGGCTGATTCAGGTTGAGGTTTGACATAAAACAACAAAATTCTGTAAAGCAATTATCCTTCAGTAAAAAATTTAAAAAAAGAAAAAATGTGGTACATATATACAGTGGAGTACTACTTAGCCATAAAAAGAATGAAATAATGCCATTTGCAGCAACATGGATGGACCTGGAAATTATCACACTTGGTGAAGTAAATCAAACAGAGAAAGGCAAATATCATATGATTTACATGGAATGTAGAATATGATGCAAATGAACTTATTTACAAAACAGGAACAGACTCATAGAAACAAATTTACAGTTACCAAAGGGGATGGGGAAGGATAAATTAGGAGTTTTGGATTAGCAGATACGAACTACTGAATATAAAATAGATAACCAACAGGGTCCAACTATATAGCACAGGGAACTATATTCAATAAGAATAACCTATTGAAAAAGAATATGAAAAAACATACACACACACACACATATATAAAAAACCAAATCACTTTGCTATCAGAAACTAACACAACACTGTAAATCAACTATACTCCAATAAAAAATTGGCTTCATGTTCCCCAGTCTCTCCATCTGGGGAAGGATCTCTCATCCATACAGACACATCCCTTCAGGGTCCCGAGTGCCTCCTCTCCACAGTCATCCCAATGAATTCAGAATTTGAGGTTTATCCCTCCCTTCCAAACTCATGCCACATGGGAGAGTCCACTCACACTATGACATTTTCTGCACACTCCACAATCTTCATCTTGGTTCCTCTTCTCCTGCTCTTGAACTTACCAAGATTTATCCTTTTCCCCTCTTTTCCTAAGTCTTTATCATCTCTTACTTTATTGAGAGATTTTTGGACTTCTCTCTTCCACTGACCTCCACATAAATTGGCAGGATATTGGTTATTAAATGAGAGTTCTCACTGCTGTTCCTACTGGGATAGACTTCCCTGTAAGCATGGACCGAGGGTAACATGAGGGCCTGTAGGCAGGATTAGCGTTGCAGGACGCAATTATCACTGTGCTTACCTATTCTCCCAAGATCCAAGTTGACTATGGAAGAGGGAATTGAAGCCTGCAGCTTGAATCCTTTTCTGAACAGACGAGTTCACATATCACAATGTATCTTCTCTGCAATGTGTGTTAAGTCACTTCAGTCACGTCTGATTCTTTGTGACCCCATGGGCTGTAGCCTGCCATGCTCCTCTGTTCATGGGATTTCCCAGGCAAGAGTACTGGAGTGGGTTGCCATGCCCTTTTCCAGGGGATCTTCCTGACCCAGGAATCAAGCCCTCATCTCTTATGCCTCCTGCATTGGCAGGGAAATTCTTTACTACTGGCACCACCTGGGAAGCCTATCTTCTCTGCAGGACCACTTACAAGTTTTGAGTTAAGAGCCTGAATCATGCTCAGAAGAATGTAACGTCTGTGCAGTTTGAAGTCATATTTGAGCTTATCTTTTTTTTTTTTTTTTTTTAACTGTTGGTTAGGATTCTAGCTCAGTAGATGTAACTGAACTCCCTGAAATCCACTTAACTGAACTAGAGAAAAAATGAAAATATTTGGGGATTTCCCACAGTGAGGGAATGGCCACAATCCTTGCCACGCAGACTGTGTGTGTGGCCCTCCTGACTTACACTCACTACCTCTCAGAGTTTCCAGGGGGTCTGAGATGGGCAATGGTGGCCAGAGGCAATGATCACATGCAGGCTGGATGTCTTCAGAAACTAATTCTGTTCCGGGGCATATCGGCCTGGCCCCAAGCACAGTTTCCTTGTCCCCAGCCACAGGGATCTCCCTCCCTCAATCTTTCCCTCCCTCTCTCTCCTACCCCTCACTGGAGGGAGTACCTTCTCAGTTGAGATGAGACTTCTTTTGTTCACAGAATTCTCACATGTTCTACTATGGCTCCTATTATTTTTGAACATTCCAAAGCTAAGAATTTTCTTTTTCTCATCCTAATTTCTGCAGAGTCTTTACCTTTTGAATGTGGTAAACTCAGAATGCCTTGCTGACTGGGTGGGGGAAAGAATCCAGGGGGCAAAGAGAAATAATAAAAAAAAAATCAGTTACTTTTTCACAGTATTCTCCAACAGTATATTTTTAAAATTTAGGAATATTAAGAATAGTTTCTTTATAAATAATGAAATTATTTTTAAAGGGTATAATGTATAAAAGTCTCTCTTCATAACATCCCAACCCTACTCCCAAGACTACTTCCTTCTGCAGAGATGATCATTATTATTATTTTTTTTTGCAGAAATCAATCATTCAGTTCAGTTCAGTCGCTCAGTCGTGTCTGACTCTTTGCGACCCCATGAATCGCAGCATTCCAGGCCTCCCTGTCCATCACCAACTCCCGGAGTTTACTCAAACTCATGCCCATCGAGTCGGTGATGCCATCCAGCCATCTCATCCTCTGTCATCCCCTTCTCTCCTGCCTCCAATCCCTCCCAGCATCAGGGTCTTTTCCAATGAGTCAACTCTTCACATGAGGTGGCCAAAGTATTGGAGTTTCAGCTTCAGCATCAGTCCTTCCAATGAACACCCAGGACTGATTTCCTTTACAATGGACTGGTTGGATCTCCTTGCAGTCCAAGGGACTCTCAAGAGTCTTCTTCAACACCAGAGTTCAAAAGCATCAACTTTTCAGTGCTCAGCTTTCTTCACAGTCCAACTTTCACATCCATACACGACCACTGGAAAAACTATAGCCTTGACTAGATGGACCTTTGTTGGCAAAGTAATATCTCTGCTTTTTAATATGCTATCTAGGTTGGTCATAACTTTCCTTCCAAGGAGTAAGCGTCTTTTAATTTCATGGCTGCAATCACCATCTGCAGTGATTTTGGAGCCCCCCAAAATAAAGTCTGACACTGTTTCCACTGTTTCCCCATCTATTTCCCATGAAGTGATGGGACCAGATGCCATGATCTCAGTTTTCTGAATGTTGAGCTTTAAGCCAACTTTTTCACTCTCCTCTTTCACTTTCATCAAGAGGCTTTTTAGTTCCTCTTCACTTTCTGCCATAAGGGTGGTGTCATCTGCATATCTGAGGTTATTGATATTTTTCCCAGCAATCTTGATTCCAGCTTGTGCGTTTCTCATAATGTACTCTGCATATAAATTAAATAAGCAGGGTGACAATATAGAGCCTTGACGTACTCCTTTTCCTATTTGGAACCAGTCTGTTGTTCCATGTCCAATTCTAACTGTTGCTTCCTGACCTGCATATAGGTTTCTCAAGAGACAGGTCAGGTGGTCTGGTATGCCCATCTCTTGAAGAATTTTCCACAGTTTATTGTGATCCACACAGTCAAAGGCTTTGGCATAGTCAATAAAGCAGAAACAGATGTTTTTCTGGAACTCTCTTGCTTTTCCAATGATCCAGCAGATGTTGGCAATTTGATCTCTGGTTTCTCTGCCTTTTCTATAACCAGCTTGAACATCTGGAAGTTCAAGGTTCATGTATTGCTGAAGTCTGGCTTGCAGAATTTTGAGCATTACTTTACTAGCATGTGAGATGAGTGCAATTGTGCAGTAGTTTGGCCATTCTTTGGGATTGCCTTTCTTTGGGATTGGAATGAAAACTGACCATTTCCAGTCCTGTGGCCACTGCTGAGTTTTCCAAATTTGCTGGCATATTGAGTGGAGCACTTTCACAGCATCATCTTTCAGGATTTGAAATAGCTCTACTGGAATTCCATCACATCCACTAGCTTTGTTTGTAGTGATGCTCTGTAAGGCCTAATTGACTTCACATTCCTAAATGTCTGGCTCTAGGTGAGTGATCACACCATCGTTATTATCTGGGTCATAAAGATCTTTTTTGTACAGTTCTTCTGTGTATTCTTGCCATCTTTTCTTAATATGTTCTGCTTCTATTAGGTCCATACCATTTCTGTCCTTTATCGAACACATCTTTGCATGAAATGTTCCCTTGGTATCTATAATTTTCTTGAAGAGGTCTCTAGTCTTTCCCATTCTGTTGTTTTCCTCTATTTCTTTGCATTGTTCGCTGAGGAAGGCTTTCTTATCTCTCCTGGCTATTCTTTGGAACTCTGCATTCAAATGGGAATATCTTTGCTTTTCCCTTCTCTTCTTTTCACAACCATTTGTAAGGCCTCCTCAGACAACCATTTTCCTGTTTTGCATTTCTTTTCCATGGGGATGGTCTTGATCTCTGTCTCCTGTACAATGTCATGAACCTCCGTCCATAGTTCATCAGGCATTCTATCAGATCTAGTCCCTTAAATCTATTTCTCACTTCCACTGTATAATCATAAGGGATTTGATTTAGGTCATACCTGAATGGTCTAGTGGTTTTCCGTACTTTCTTCAATTTAAGTCTGAATTTGGCAATAATTAGCTGTCTGATTTCAAGACTTCTGGCCCATGAGTTTACACATGTAGGTGTTTTATATGTGATGTATAGCTTTACAGAGGATTTTGATCTATTAACTCTATCATACCATATCTATTGTAAAATTAACATTTTGATTAGAGAGCTTTGAATGTCTTTAATACAGAGATTTAATATGAATATTTTAAATGGTCAGTTTCCCTATGGATTACTGACATTTTAAACTCTGCACATCAATTTCCCCCAATACCTGTAATTCTGTCATGGCTATTTCTCTACTTAAGTATAAGTAACTATATGATTTATTTCTTTATTTTTCCTGTCTCTTTCCAAGATACTGAATTTGATTGCATCTTATGTATTAGTGAAAAATGCTAGTCTTCAAGTTAAAACATTGGGCCTTTGATGAAGTAGCTCAACCTGTCTGGGCTTTAGCATATGCATATGTGATCAAGAGGCTTAGGCTAGCCCATCTTTCAAGTGCTGTGCTTCTTTGATTCACTCTAACTTATTGATCTACTACTTGAGAAGAGAATCTGTTCTCACAAAATAAGAACAACCTCTTTTTAATCATTGGGTTAGGCAGAGCTTAATGGGTCATACTCAGGTTGTTATTTACTCTTACATATGCGTAGCTCTTGATGACGGTGAAAGAGGAGAGTGAAAAAGCTGACCTAAAACTCAGCATTCAAAAACTAAGATCATGGCATTCGGTTCCATCACTTCATGGAAAATAGAAGGGGAAAAAGTGGAAATACTGACAGATTTTATTTTCTTGGTCTCCAAAATCACTATGGATGGTGACTGCAGCCATTAAATTAAAAGACACTTTCTTCTTGGAAGGAAAGCTATGGCAAACCTAGACAGTGTATTAAAAAACAGAGACATCACTTTGCTTACAAAGGTCCATATAGTCAAAGCTATAATTTTTCCAATAGTCACGTGTGGATGTGAGATTTGGACCATAAAGAAGGCTGAGAGCCAAAGAATTGATTCTTTTGAATTGTGGTGCTGGAGAAGACTCTTGAGAGTTCCTTGGACTGCTATGAGATCAAACCAGTCAATCATAAAGGAAATCAACCCTGAATATTCATTGGAAGGACTAATGCTGAAGCTGAAGCTCCAACTGTGGCCACTTGATGCAGGGAGCTGACTCACTGGAAAACACCCTGATGCTGGGAAAGATTAAGGGTAGGAAAAGAAGAGGACGCAAAGGATGAGATGATTGGATGGCATCACTGACTCAATGGACATGAGTTTGAGCAAACTCAGGGAGATAATGAAGGACAGGGAAGCCTGGTGTGCTGCAGTCCATGGAGGTCGCAAAGAGTCAGACACAACTTAGTAACTGAACAACAGCAGCAAAGGTCTCAATACTTTATATAGTGCTTGTGACTATCTTTTTTTTTTTTTCTTATTTCCTCTTACAGCTTCTGATTTGTAATTGCCAGTGTAGAGGAACTTGCTTGATTTTTAAAATTTATTGACTATCTGCCTGTTGAACTATCTTATTAGTTCCTACTAGTTTATCTATGGATTCGTTTGGGTTTCCTAGATAAATGAAGCTATTAAATGCAAATAATGTTTTTTTGGATAAAGTTTATTTTTTCATCTCAGAATCAAGATTGCCGGGAGAAATATCAATAACCTCAGATATGCAAATGACACGACCCTTATGGCAGAAAGTGAAGAAGAACTAAAGAGCCTCTTGATGAAAGTGAAAGAGGAGAGTGAAAAAGTTGCTTAAAGCTCAACATTCAGAAAACTAAGATCATGGCATCTGGCCCCATCACTTCATGGCAAATAGATGGGGAAACAGAGGAAACAGTGGCTGAATTTATTTTTTTGGGCTCCAAGATCACTGCAGATGGTGACTGTAGCCATGAAATTAAAAGATGCTTACTCCTTGGAAGGAAAGTTATGACCAACCTAGAAAGCATATTAAAAAGCAGAGACACTACTTTGCCAACAAAGGTCTGTCTAGTCAAGACTATGGTTTTTCCAGTAGTCATGTATGGATGTGAGAGTTGGGCTATGAAGAAAGCTGAGCACTGAAAAATTGATGCTTTTGAACTATAGTGTTGGAGAAGACTCTTGAGAGTCCCTTGGACTGCAAGGAGATCCAACCAGTCCATCCTGAAGCAGATCAGTCCTGGGTGTTCATTGGAAGCTTAAACTCCAATACTTTGGCCACCTGATGCGAAGAGCTGACTCATTTGAAAAGACTCTGATGCTGGGAAAGATTGAGGGCAGGAGGAGAAGGAGATGACAGAGGATGAGATGGCTGGATGGCATCACTGACTCAATGGACATGAGTTTGAGTAAACTCCAGGAGTTGGTGATGGATGGGGAGGCCTGGAATGCTGCGGTCCATGGGGTTGCAAAGAGTTGGAAAAGATTGAGCAACTGAACTGAACTGAGTATATACATAGATAGCACTATGTTGAATTAATTTAAATATTTACATAACTTAATACAACCTAACATCCTTTATCAATTATTTTCTTTCAATCCATATTATGTTTTCAAAATATATCCATATCCATTCATATAGATGTAAGTCTTTTATCTTTGACTGTTTGATATTCCATCTATGGACATAGCATCATTTATTTTCCATTCAAGCATTATTGGACCACTGGATTGTTTCCCTCCCTTCTTGAGAACAAATAATATTTCCTAGACTATCCTTAAAGACATCTGACAATCAAGAAGGGCCTGGCTGCCTGAAGCATTCCTGATTGCCTTTTGTTGTTGTTGTTTTTGTTCAGTCACTAATTCATGTCTGAGTCTTTGTGACCCCATGGACTGCAGCACACCAGGCTTCCCTATCCTTAACTATCTCCCAGAGTTTGCTCAACCTCATGTCCATTGAGTCAGTGATGCCATCCAACCCTCTCATCCTCTATCACCCCCTTCTCTTCCTGCCCTCAATCCCATCATCAGGGTCTTTTCCAATGAGTTGGCTTTTCACATCAGGTGGCCAAAATATTGGAGCTTTAGCTTCAGCATCAGTCCTCCCAATGAATATTCAGGTTTGATTTCCTTTAGGATTGACTGGCTTGATCTCCTTGCTTGCCTTTAGCTACCAATCCAACAGGCCATCTCCAGCAATCTGAAGCACAGAAAATCTCACCAAACGGGGAGACCTAACGAGCTTTCAGAATGTGGGAGTTTAATGATAGGCATCCTACTGGGGTCCTAGGGGAGTCTGAGCTGGCCAGAATCACCTTCTCCTCCATCCCTCAAGATAAATGTGGAGAAGACTCCAAGAACTGAAAGTAGAAAGAGGGAGAGATGGGCAGTGGGGCAAAGCCGTTACTGAAGTCCTTGAGTGGGCTGTGATGGTCAGAACCCCTAGAGAGCCAGACTTTGCCCTCTGAGAACTTCTCCCATAAGGATGCTTATTTTTAAAGTGATACCAGTCATGTAAATTTGACTTGGTCCACACTGTCACAGAAATCTGCTGCCTTATCAGATTCTCTTCTTGTTCATATACCCTTTTTGTCCTGTTACTTGGTTATTGCCTTTAGTACGCCACTGATGTGAACCATGGTAGTTGGTCTGTCTTGCTCTGTGAAATTTAGTTCACAGCTTGAGGGGGAGGGTGGAGGCCAAATGTGCTCAAGAAGGAAAGATGGAGTTTGAAAGGAGATCTGTGTTGAGGATGTTTTCTTAAGTCCTGATGAATAAAATCTAGGTCCAGTGCCTCAAGGATCTAAAGTCCTGCTTGTTCTCAAGGCTGACCAGGGCTTACTCAGTGAAGGAAACACATGCATTTGGAATTTTCATTGCTTGCTCATATGTGCCCTCCTCTGATACACACTGTTTAAGACTGATTTCCCCCCCAAACAACTTTCCAAGTGCTACTGTCATCTCATGAACATATACTGCCCCTTCCTAGTGTCCCCCTAGAACATCACTGCAGAAAATTTATAATTAGATAATCATGCTTCTTCCCATATTCTCAGCTGCTTCTGATCAATTTTAGCTACTTTATTCCATAGTCTTCACTTATCAGTGTTGTGTGTTGCTCAGTCGGGTTTGATTCTTTGTGAACCCATGGACTGCAGCCCACCAGGCTCCTCTGTCTATGGGATTTTGCAGGCAAGGATACTGGAGTGGGTTGCCATTTCTTTCTCCAAGGGATCTTCCTGACCCAGGGATAGAACTCAGGTCTCCTGTATTGTAGGAAGATTCTTCACCAACTGAGCTATGAGGGAAGCAACTTTCTAGCTACAGGTTAACCCATTAGAAATAATTTTTTTTTTCTTTTTCTTCTTTGGAAAATCCTTTCTATCTTTTAAGGTCCTTTTTTTGGTCTCTCTACCATCCTGCCTTCCTGAACTTTTTTTTTCTCTTTAAATAAACTTTGTCTCATTTCCTAACTTTCTTGTAAACATTCAGGGTTTATTCCTCACAAATTAGACAAGCGTTTATGAATGTCTCGGCATAATGGACTCAGAATAAGTTGGTACCCCTGCGGTACCTCTCTTGCTGGGGAGCCATGAGTGAATCATTGGCTGCTGGAGACACAGCTTGTATGGAGTCAGAAAGGCAGAGTGGTCTCTGAATGCTTGTTCTGCACATGTGTGTGTTTCTTCCTAGTCATTTTCCTTGTCCAGTCACCTCTAATATCTTTCCATCCAGCCTGGGGAATTATTTTAATCACAAGAGTATAATGTTTTGTTTTCCATCAAGTTCTTTCCTCAGAGTTTAGTTGTAAGTTGTTCCTGTTCCAAAGACTCCTTTTCTCTCACTTCACCTTTGTTCTATCATCTCTGTCCAGAATGGCCCACTGATTCAAATGGGTGCAGATCCAAAGATGGCAAGAAATGCCAACAATTCTGAAATTACAATACAGATATATTAGGAAAACTTGAAAACATTTATCCTGCCAAATTAAAGAAATTGCACTTACAGTGTATTAAAAGTCTCAGCATGAAAACACAAATGATAAGAAATTGAATCACATCTATTTTTTTCTTTAGTCCTTTCCTGATTTATTCCAGTCATCAAAGTTGACATGAATAACTATTTGTTATATAAACTTTCAATCAGTTTCTACACATACACACTTTTTTCTTTTTTTCAAATGAGTGTGAACTAGGTCACTTTCAACATGCTGTGATTCTATGATTCATTCACTCCCACTGAATCATCCACTGATAAAGTAGTTTTTTTCACGGAAAAATATTTCCAATTGCTAATAGTCAATGTCTGTGGAGTGCTTACACAGTGTCTGTATCTTCTGACTACGTTATATATACTTTTTACAACATACCCATGGACTAGGTACAATTATAACCCCCTTATGACAGGTAAATACAGAGGTGAAGTAACTTACCCAAGACACTGGAACAAATCAAAATCCATGCCTCTATAATCATTTTGCTTGCCTCCCTCAGGGAGGCTTGATGATTATGCAACTAAAACTTAAATACCATGTTACATTTTCGTATTTCTTACACAAGCATAGAGTTGTGATATGGGGTAACTAAACAGACTACTTTTAAAAACCCTTATGCACCTGAAATGAAAGTAAGCCAGGGACTGCAAGCTGTAGACTCAAGATTTCCTACCAGCTTCTAAAAATAGCTTCTTGAATTCAGTTTATGTAATGTCAAGTCTAAGATGTAGTCCAAATAGTAACAGAAAAATGGAAATGTGTAGAAAAGTGGTTAAAGTTGACAGGTACTAGGAGTGTAGTATTATGGGGGCCAAGGTAAAGGCCCACAGCAAAACTCACCATTTCTGTCCCAAAAGGCAGAGCTCCACGTTGTAACTCCCTGGGGCTAGTGAGCTATTCTACTCACTGCTTAGCGTAGCAGCATCTTCAGTTTGATAGATTCATAAGAATGCCATATACTTGGTTAGCAGTTCTACAGTCGTTTTTAAAATTTGTTTATTTCAATTGGATAATTACTTTACAACATTGTGAGAGCAGTTCTACATTTTTGATGCAATAATATTTTCAGGGTATGGGAGGATATCAAGCTATGAAAAATAGCCTTAGAGAGGTCTGCTTATTAGCTTTGCTTTTTCGATCTCCACAATACTTTTCCTTCACTTTTTAGAATCACGTTGTTTTCCCTTTGTCTAATGAACTTTTTAAATACTTTTTGACGAGCTATCGAGTTTGGAAAAAAATAAACATCTCTTTAAAATAAAGAAGATAGTGACAGTCATAAGTAGAAAAAAAACTCTAAAATTGAGATATACTTCATCATAGTCAGTTAATTGGAATGCAAAGTTTGTGTTTACTGTTTAGGATGTCTAATTAAAGTCAAGGATGCTCTGAGGCATCTCTCAGATCTTTATAAGCCTCCATCATTACTGATGAGTAGGGTTGACAGATAAAATATATGCTGTTTAGTTAAATATGAATGTCAGGAAAACAATGAGGACGTTTTTAAGGTAAGTTCCCTGGTGGCTCAGTGGTAAAGAAAAATGCAGGAGAGACAGGTTTGATCTCTGGGTTGGGAAGATCCTCTGGGGGAGGTAGCATGGCAATACTCTCCAGCATTCTTGCCTGGGAAATTCCATGGACAGAGGAGGCTGGCAGGCTATAGTCCATGGGGTCTCAAAAAGTCAGACACCAGTATTCTTGCCTGGAAAAGTCCATGGACAGAGGAACCTGGTGGGCTGCAGTCCATGGGGTTACATGACTGAGCATGAGGGCATGAGAGTGGAGTGAGATGGGTTGGTAGCAATAAACTGGTAGAACTTAAAAAAAATTAAAAAGTCAGACACAACTCAGTGACTAAACAACAACAACATGCCCCAAATAATACATAGGATGTAGTTATACTAAAAATAATGATTTATTTTTTCTGAAGTTCAAATTTAACTGAGTGTCCTATGTTTTTATTTACTAAATCTGACAGTCCTCTGATGATCCACAGTGGGGGCAGTTCAGAGATGGTACCTACCGGCTCTCAGACAGTCACAGATTGCTTCAGGAGATCCAGGTACAGTACAAAATTCATTTTGGATGTAGCTAAGAAGTCATGACTAGCCCTTGACTGCAAGTATGTCCTTGGGTTTCCCTGAGGTGGGATGAACCTCTCTCTTCAGTTCAGTTCAGTTGCTCAGTTGTGTCCGACTCTTTGCAACCCCATGAATCGCAGCACACCAGGCCTCTCTGTCCATCATCAACTCCTGGAGCCCAACCAAACCCATGTCCATCGAGTCGGTGATGCCATCCAGCCATCTCATCCTCTGTCATCCCCTTCTGCTCCTGCCCCCAGTCCCTCCCAGCATCAGGGTCTTTTCCAATGAGTCAACTCTTTGAATGAGGTGGCCAAAGTATTGGAGTTTCAGCTTCAGCATCAGTCCTTCCAATGAACACCCAGGACTGATCTCCTTTAGGATGGACTGGGTGGATCTCCCTGCAGTCCAAGGGACTCTTCGAGAGTTTTCTCCAACACCATAGTTCAAAAGCATCAATTTTTTGGCGCTCAGTTTTCTTCACAGTCCAACTCTCACATCCATACATGACCACTGGAAAAACCATAGCCTTGACCAGATGGACCTTTGTTGGCAAAGTAATATCTCTGCTTTTTAATGTGCTGTCTAGGTTGGTCATAACTTTCCTTCCAAGGAGTAAGCGTCTTTTAATTTCATGGCTGCAATCACCATCTGCAGTGATTTTGGAGCCCCCCAAAATAAAGTCTGACACTGTTTCCACTGTTTCCCCATCTATTTCCCATGAAGTGATGGGACAAGATGCCATGATCTTAGTTTTCTGAATGTTGAGCTTTAAGCCAACTTTTTCACTCTCCTCTTTCACTTTCATCAAGAGGCTTTTTAGTTCCTTTTCACTTTTTGCCATAAGGGTGGTGTCATCTGCATATTTCATAAGTCTGGAAGACCCTATCCAAAGGGAGCCCCCAAAGTCAGTTTCATCCTTACAACCATGTTTCCAGTTCCTGGAATTAGCTCCATGTGACTCACAAAAGATGAAGAAGTTTGTGAAAATCAGGAGTTACATATCTTTGACCCTTTGTGGGTGAAGTTTTGCCATCCTGGGAGATTTAATAGGAGAAATGTAAAAGAGTCCAGGTACCCGTATGGACAGAAATAATCGTGTTATACTTCTGTATATGTGACAAGTCTCTAATAGTTCACAAAGATCTGGTCTTAGAAAGACTGATCCAAGCTTGGATGTTTCTTATGACAAGGCAAGGACCTGAGTTTCAAGTTCATCTTTTATGGTTGTGGAGACAACAAGGAACTTCACATAGTTACCCAAAGGGAAGTCATGGGGGAGACCTTGGCTTCATCCATTGTGCAGACTTTTATATTTGGTTCTATCTAGATTGTGTTTCAAAGGTGGAGCTTGTTTACAACTATGGAGGTTCAGAACATTCTCTGATGGGCTTTTGGGGCCTTCACTCCTAGAGGGAGAGCAGTGCTGAGGCTATAGGAATGCCATGAATATTCAGGCTGTCAATGGCTTTCCCAGGTGCCATTTCCTTGGTTCTGCTCTCTGAATGTGCAAAGGGATTGTCATCTGTTTTGTGGCCTGGTGGCCTGTCTTAGTGTTGTGAAAAGAAGCTGCTACACCTGGCTCAGAGGAATTCAGATGTAGCGAGAGAAGACTGGTCAAATTTAAGTAACACTAGTTTTACTAGTGGAGAAGGCAATGGCACCCCACTCCAGTGCTCTTGCCTGGAAAATCCCATGGACGGAGGAGCCTGGTAGGCTACAGTCCATGGGGTCACTAAGAGTCGGACATGACTGAGTGACTTCACTTTTTTCACTTTCATGCATTGGAGAAGGAAATGGCAACCCACTCCAGTGTTCTTGCCTGGAGAATCCCAGGGATGGGGGAGCCTGGTGGGCTGCCATCTATGGGGTCGCACAGAGTCGGACATGACTGACGTGAGTTAGCAGCAGCAGCAGCAGTTTTACTAGAGCCAGGGAGAATAAATGATTGGAAGTGGAGGTGTCTGGGATGGGAAGGACGTTGCTGTAATTTTTAAAATGCTCTAGGACCAGGAAGGACAACCAAAAGTACTGGGCTTTGATTTGGGTCACAGATAAGAGAGGGAGGGATGAAATAGGGATTGACCTTATATAGATGGCTAGCATGTTGTTCATTTGTTCATTCACCCAAAACCCAAAAGGTGAGTTGCTGAGGTACTATCATGTGTCAGGTACTCTGTTAGGTTTTGGGATACAATAGTGAGGAAAATGAATTCTCAGTCTTTAAGGAGTGTATAGTTCAGTCAGAGAGACTGATAAACAGACAATTACAACATAGGAAGTAAGGCACTTAACAGAGGAAGTGGATCTTTGTGGGTGTAAGCAGGAGGGCCGATTTACCTAAGCCCAGTGGTAGGGATAGGGAATGGAAAACCCAGAGGGACTTCTTTTTTTTCATGTAGTAATGTAGTACTTTTAAAAATAGGCATGTAAGAGGACCCCTGCAGTTCAAACCTGCCATTGTTCAAGGGTCACTGTAGACAGTATGTAAGAGTATCGGTTTTATTTTGGACAAAGAGTGTTGCTATAATTTGGAGAAAGTTTGTAGTAGAATTTAAGATTAGAGCCAAACTATATGCACAGAATTTAAGATTAGAGCCAAACGGAAATGTAGGGTTTAACCCAAGAGGATAGTTCAAGTCATGACAGAAGACAAGATGTCCCCAAAATAAGAGAAAGAGTAGAACACCTTTATGGTTAAGAGAAGAAAAAGGACCCCAGAGGAAGAGAAGTTTCACAAGGCGTGAATTAAGAGTGGTAAATGCTACTGAAATGGAAAGATGAGGACTGAGAAAGCAGCATTTATAATAAGAGTAAGA
This sequence comes from Cervus elaphus, assembly GCF_910594005.1. Classification (NCBI taxonomy): domain Eukaryota; kingdom Metazoa; phylum Chordata; class Mammalia; order Artiodactyla; family Cervidae; genus Cervus; species Cervus elaphus. Next base: position 35,943,857 of record NC_057823.1, on the reverse strand, counting down.
GGTACCTTAAGTAGTGGAGGGAAAAGCCGAATTCAAAAGGGTTAAGCAGTAAGTGATGGTAAGAAACTGAAATAAATTCAAATCTGTCCACACCCCTCCTTATCTTTTCTCATCCCAGAAACACTGGTTAGGTTAGCAGTCACAGGCCTCTTTCCATTTTTTGGCGTTCCGTGGCCCTCTAGATAGTGATTTGAGTACTTAAGTTCTTAAATAAGTGTCCTTAGCAGTCTTAAGTTAAAATCTGTTTGCTGGTTTCTTCTGTGCTGTCCGCGGCCGGTACTGGCGCCGGCTCGTCCCTGCTCCCCGCCGCCCCTTGGCCTGGATGTGGGAGGCGAAGGCAGCGAGCCTTTCCCCGGCGGGGTGGGCGCTGAGGGGCGCGCTGTGCGTAATCAAGCGACGCCCGTCTCAGAACAGCGCGTCCGCGCAAGGCTCGGAGCCGTTGTGCCTCACGTCTACAATCACTGAGCAGTTGAGGTTCGTTCAGCGAACTTTCTCGCTGCTCACCGCCTGGTGGAAGGTCCTCGTCGATTCCACGTTCTTCTCGAAGGAACAGAACTGAACCCGAACCTGCTTGACGGAGCGGAGTCCGAGCCCAGTCAAGGCCGCCGCCATGGTGACACCCACCCCGGCCCAGAGAGACTTCTCGAAGGAAGTGATATTGGCGATCTGCAGGGTGAGTAGAAATTTTCCAGGACCTTTCCAGGCAGAGATGGAAGGAAGAAAGACAGTTTCAGGCAGAGGGACCACTCGATACAGAATCTGTAAGGAAAATATCGTGTGTTCAAAAGTATGGCTGGGGCATGAAATCTGAGGTGGGGGGTGATAGGAGATGTGGCTAGAAGGAGAGGTAGGGTTCTGTCATTTAGATTTCGTTCTGCCAGCAATGGGGGTTCGCTGAGGTTTGTGAAGGCAGAGGAGTGACACTGTCAGATTGTGCTTTAGTAAAGTCACTTAGGTGATTGTGTATAGTGGGTTTTGACAGTAAGCCCAAATTCTTCTGTGTGGGGCCAGGTCATACCTGAGACCATGTAATCACTGGATTCAACTGGGGCTGTGAGTATTTTTGATTTTTGTTTCTCTTTTTTGTGTGTGTGAAGTTAGGCAGATGATGTCATGCCTTTTTTCCATTAACAGCAACATGAAATCAATTAAATATGTGTGTGCGTGTGTATCCTCAGTTGTGTTCGACTCTGCAACCCAATGGACTATAGCCCGCCAGGCTTCTCTCTGTCCATGGGATTGTCCAGGCAAGAATACTGGAGTGGGTTGCCATTTCCTTCTCCAGGGGATCTTACTGACCCAGGGATCAGACCCTTGTCTTCTGCATTTCCTGCATCTCAGGTGGATTCTTTACCACTGAGCCACTGGGGAAACCAGATCTTTCCTTGTGTTATTTTAAATTAACTCAAGACCTGTAAGGGCCATTTTGCTGTAGAAAGGGGTCTGGCACATGTAACATCTGGGTGGAAACAGAAGCTGATGGAAAAAGTGGGAATTCGAGGGATTCTGGAGCAGGATGGGGGAAGTAAATACAGTGAAAGCCCTTTCTAACTCACAGCTTTATAACTACTGGTCCTCCCTACCCTCTCCTCTTCCTGACGCCCAGCCTCATGAGGGTAAAAATGTATCCTAGAGGCCTCTGATCAGACTCTGCCCACAACACTCTGGTTTGAAAGTCACAAAGTTCTCTGAGAAGTGATAAGCTGCTTATCTTCCTTCCTTATTAGTCATTTAGTACCATTTCTAGTTTCCAAACACCTACTGTTTGTAGAGCCCTCTTGCTTTCTCCTTCTGAGTGTTTTTTCAGCACTGTCCCTTTTGATCTCAGAGATGTAATCTTTAACAAACTACCAATTAACTATGAAATGTCACTACAACAAAACACATCAGTATTCTCTGTGGGTTTATTGTGCTTGAATTTGACCTTCATTGCTAATTCTTGGATTGTCTTCCTGGTTTGTGGCTTATTTGAACTCACGTTTCTTCTTTCTGTTGACCATTTCAAAGCTTTTGTCTAGAAATTAAGCTGGTAAAATAGCATAGAAGTCTTTTCCCCTGTGATAATCCCTTCCTTTTGATACCAATAATTAAAAATGGGCTGTGATAACATGAGAAGACTTAAAGTTTGAAGGTTTTAAGAATGACTTGGAGACTCAGAAGTAAAAAGGGACCGACACAAGTGAGTATAAACTATTATTTTACTCAAAATACTATTTAAAATAGAATTTAGGTTTATTGAAGAAAATGGTTATACTTGAGCTATTTGAAGTTCTAGCAGTCAGATGTTCTTTGAAAATTTGTTTTAACGTTCTGACTGGTGGTCTTAGAATTAAACTGCTACTTGGTGAAACATGGAATATGGTGAGGTGAAAGAAAAGTCAGACTGCAATGATGCTACAAAAGAGAAACTACCCCATCCATGAGCATGTAGAGTGAATGGGAATCAGACAGGAAAGGAAACAGAAGCAGAGCTGGTTTTGTAAGTCATGGTGCCTGCAGCTCTTTGAAAGTGATGACCACCAAGGGCCAGGTGCAGAGAACTCAATGAGAACTTCTTGTCAAAGTCCACGTGGCGGGAGTGGCAGGGCCACCAGACAGCAAGTCTCTCCATTTCTGGTACACAAGCTGGAATTTCAAAGATATGAGGACATAGGTCTTTCTCTGAAAAGGATGGACTATGATGTTTTTGAGAGAGAATTTCCAGAGCTAATGACATACTCAGGCTAAAGAAAATGTATCTATCCATCTAGGGACCTTTGAAAAGAGTGGGAGGCTGAAAGAGCAAATATTTTGGCAACTGAAAGACCTGGGTTGGTATCTATTACTTCAGTAAATTACTTAATCCCTCTCAGTCAACTTCCTCATCTCTAAACTGGTGATGATGACGATAAGATTGTTGAGGGTACTAAATGAGGTCATGGCCACTGGACCGTTGGTGCAGTACCTGGCACTTAAGAACTGTTTAATGAATGACAACCAGTGGTCATTAGTGAAATGATGCAGAATAGTACATCTCAGACTCTTGTTGAGAGAGGTTTCTTATTATCTGTTCTTATTGCTAATATCACTTGTGAACCCCTCTGAATTTGCTCTTGCTGCTTGTCTGGTATTGGCAATTTGTTCAGTATACCTCCTGTGTTTCTTAGATCCTACCATTTTATGCACTTGGTAGACTTTCAGCTGCCACTATTTGGCATTTTCTGGCCCAGGAGTTTCTTCTGAAGCTGTTGAAGTCTGCTCTGCCTGTGCAGATGGCAGGAAGGAAGAGAGGGAATTTCATAACTTTCCTCAGTAGTCCTCTGCTGGGAGTCAGCACATGAATGACTCACGTTCCTTGCCCTTGAAGATGGATGCTTGAGTTTTCCACAGTTTCTCTGTAGATTAGCTCCACTCTCCTGCATTATTGCATGACTAATAATGCAGTCTGTAATGCCTGCCTTCTCGTTCCTATCTCACTTTATTATTGGGATTTCTTCCATTTCTCATATTAACTATATCAACTTGAATATTTATTATTGAGTTTGATTCTGGGAGAAGCCATATAATGTCATTTTTTTTTTTTTTTTTGGCCTCATGCATGTCTTGTGGGATCTTAGTTCCCCAACCAGGGAACTTGGGCTCTTGGCAGTGAGAGCCTGCAGTCCTAACCCCTGGATAGCCAGGGCATTCCCCGCAGTCATTTTCTTGAGGAGAAAAAAGTTGTCAAGTTGCCTTCTATGGAAAGGTATTAAATAATAGAAAAACCAAAGTTTTCTTTATGATTAACTCACATTTCCCTATGCACATTATTTGGCTACAGTATTGTTTAAATATATAATATAGAAGTGATACAAAAAGCAAAAAGGCACTGCTGATTTTAGAATGTATGTATTCATGTTAAGCATCTAAGAGATATCAGTTATGAAACAATTAATGATTTAAGAATAATTACAATGTCATTTGCAATAATCAAGTCCTGCTGAATCCAGTGATCTGCACACAATAGTGATTGGTGTCATAGGATTACTAGATTAAGTTGATAACTATTGATCAGTCTTAAATAGATAGGGGATGGGAGTGGGTTGTCCATATTCTTTACTTCCTAGTTACAAAGAATGCATAATAAAGAGTACTATTCTCTGTTCTTCTCACACTGTTCTCTTACTTGAGGAATAAAAGGAGAAAACATAGTATAAGAAAACAAATATAACAAGAGAAAACAAGTATAAGCTCTTTTTTAATGAAAGGTACATTATTTATCTTCTTAAAGACAATTTTAATTAGGAAGTCATAATTGCCCAATTTATATAAGTAGCTTAATTTTGAACTTGGAACTCACTTCTGGGAGGTAAATGAATAGAGGCAAAAAGGAGGGATTAAATCAGACTGGAAGGCTGAGAGTAAAGCTGGAACCCATGTATAATATTCACAGTTCAACATTTAACAACTGCTTTAATTATTACCTTATCATAAATGTAAAAGTCAGGCCAGAGCCATCTAATATAATAGATGTTGATGACATGATGGTATCCTCATGAGACCTGTGTTCATTCTTTCCCATGTAGATGAAACTAAAATTTCATGTCTTCCCCAGTGTTACAAACTTTGACCATTCTGATAAGTGTGTAGTGGTATCTAACTATTGTTTTAATTTGTAATTTCCTAATGAGCTTCTCCAGTGGCTTAGTGGTTAAGAATCTGCCTGCAGGAGATGCATGTTCGACTCCTGGGTCAGGAAGATCCCCTGGAGAAGAAAATGGCAACCCACTCCAGTATTCTTGCCTGGAAATTCCCATGGACAGAGGAGCCTGGCCTGCTACAGTCCATGGGGTCACAAAGAGCTGGACACGACTTAGCGACCAAATAACAACTACATGAAACTTACTTTTTCTAGTTTTCATGCATTGACCATGTACTTGATTTTGGAGAGTTGTTCCATCTTTGTCTCTGGTTGGCACAAGGTAAGCAGTCTCCCTGTCTTACCTTATGATGCCTACTCATAGCTTGGACAAAATACAGTGTGGACTGCACATTGAATGTTTCGGCTCTACTTATCAGGATGGCTTGCAAATAATGCCAGTTGTTGTATCTTCAAAATAGCAGTTGCCAAACATTTCTCCCCCAGTAACTGATTCCTTTTACAAGTATAATTTTCTGTAGAACTCCAAAATGTAAATTACATTATGAAAATATTGATTCTGTAGGCAGGTAGTTGATAATGGTAACAGACTGCTGTGTTCTCTCAGGACACTCTGCAATTTATTTATCCAGAAACCCAAAGGAGCTATAGTAGGAAATTCCGCTTCAAAAATTGCATCACCAACAATAACTATTGCCTGTATGTCATATCATTAGTATCAAAGTCAGAGAAGCACAAACAACTTCTAATAAGTACTGAAAGATTTATAATTTAATAATAATAAGACATTATCTTTGGAAATTAGTTACTGAATAGTCAACTATGATGTGATAAGACTATCTTCCAGGTAGATGAGTCTGAGTTTTACATGATATATAAATGGGAGAGGCATATTACTGTAGAACTGGTTATAGATATAGGAAAACTGAGTTCTGTTATCATATAAATCTTAAAGACATATAAATCTTAAAGTTTACTAAGATAAGTGTAAAGGATGTGTACTTAGCAAATTGTACCAAAAGGTCAGAGTGTGAGAGGTTCAAGGAACATGAATTCTGCACTCTCTGAGACCCCATCCAGTTGCATGAAACCCAGAATGGTGTATCTGGGTCTAACCCTTTATGATCCAGAAAGCTATTGTTACCCTAAAAATCCATCATGATTCCCAAGATGATTACAAAATATACCATTAGCCAACCAGCCCGTGTAATCTGGCTCTAACAGTTTCTAATGACACCACTAGCACCATCTTGCCTCATTGCCCAAAGGTTCCATGGTAAGAATAGGTATTGTGCATGCCCAGGATGGACTGGTTTAGCCTGTAGGCCTTGACAAAGTCTTTGATATATGAGAGAACTTGATTACATTTCTTTAGAAATCATAGTAAACTGGGCATTCTGTTATTAAAAAAAAAACCCTTACTGATAAATAGCATATTATAAGTAATGTCATTCATATGTAAAAATTCAGTTTTAGATTTTTTACTGAGGTTTGCAGATAAGAATGAATGAACCAGACAATATCTTGCAAGAGAGTTCACTAATATGTATTAAAATCTTTTATATATCATGTTAGTTAGTGACTCCTAGACTATTCCTGCAGTGTTAAAATACACACTAAAAATAAAAAATTGGACCAAATTATTTATATGTAACACCTGAAACAACTATGTAGAATTTCAGGGCTTCTAGAAACATAGCTTAAAAATAAATCCTAAAATGAGGTCCGTGACTTGGAGAATTTGAATTATTGCCATTTTATAAGTGGATAAAAAGTAACAAATCAAAATGTGACTTAGGCATGATTACATGGTAGCTCAGGGGCAGACCTGAAGGGTACAGCTCAGGGTCTCTGTGCTGAAGTCTAGGAATCTAATGAACTAAGCCTCCAGTAAGTAGATTACAGCACTGAAGTTCAGACTAGACCTGCATCATTGACTTTGGTGTAAAATTAAATTCATCTCTTTAAGTGGAAATTGTTAGTTGCTCAAAAAATAGTATTGGGATATAACTTCTTATTACTTTGACTTTGCTCCTAGTCCATGTCTGATGGCTTGGTAATGATAAAAAATCAAAGTGTAAAGTTATGTGCAGGAATAATCCTTAGGTTTGGAGGACAGAACCGGTAATAGGATGGAATTGTAAGCCACTATCTTAGTCTATGAAGTCATTCATAATTATCTTCTTATTAGCTTTTGGGCTATCATGTTGTGCTGAATATCAAGTATTAACCAACTTAGTTTGTAGACTGTAAAGTGTCTGTAGGAAACACAGTGTCATATGTTTTTCCCTAAAGTGATGCTAAAGTGCATTGCCAACAATAACAGTTTAAAGGACCATCATTTAAAGAGATCCTTATCCTCTAAGAGTGAAATCCAGAACAATCTATACTAGCCCGAAGGTTTAGATGGCTCTTTGAATCTAATCTCATTCTCATGGGAAAATTTGGAATTCCCCTCCCCTCATCCTGGGGAGTTGGAGGACTGAAAAGGTGCCCACCTGGAAATTGTATGACAGGGTTTGTGCAATGAAGAAAGATATAGGGGTGAGTATTCACTGAAGGCATTTAGTTTTCTCTTTCAGAAGATAAGTTCAGATTCCCAAAAGATGGGAAAAGATCTGGAAATGGAAGACAAAGCCGAGAATAGAAGTAGGACAATGTGAGATCTGGTGGGCATGGAGCATGGAAGGATCTCTTTTTATTTTTATTTATTCTCAAGTGGTTTATTAGCTTTATTGATGTATTAGTTTTGGAGGACAGATGTGAACATAGACTTTGTATATGTGCAATCTTCCCATTTCCTTTTATTGAGACACTCTGGTATAGGGTGGGATTCAGATTAGTGATGTTTAGCGGATACAAATCTTCGGAAGAACCTATTTTAAGAAACAGTTTGATTCATAGTTATTGAAGAACTTTAATAGCTAATTAATAATTACATAAGGAGATAGGGCATGTTTTCGCCAATGCATACAAACAAACCACATTTTATTGAAACACACATTATTTCCATAATATATACAGGTACCCACTGAAATAATTCTGGCAGTTACAAAGTACTTTAAAGTTAGTCAGGTGGTTTGAAGGTTTCTGCCACACTGTTCTAGAAAAGGTTTTTTTTTCATTTTTCTTTTTGATAATAATACTTACAGACTTTGTAGAGTAGATGCAATGAGAGAAATATGTACTGTCAATAGATAAAACAAGCTGGTAGCTAAAGTACCCCTCAGTGGAACAGGATAAAATGCGTTGCGAATAACCAAGTGTTCATTTTATTCCACGGAAGGGGTTGGGTAAATGACTCTGGTTCTGGGCCAGATGTTATTTAACGGCCTAAGCTAGTGGGGATGGAGACTCGTTGCGTCACTTCAGAAGGATGTGTTGACTACTGTTGTCCCTCTCTCTGGTGGCAGTCTTGGTCATCATTTGCCACAGTGGAGAAGGTAGGCATATCATCCAAAGTTGTTTCGATGATAGATGTTTCTTGTATGGAGTCTCTGAGTTAACTACCTCTGTAGAGTTTCCTTTTCAGCTCAGCTGGGACTACAGGAGCCATTCAGCAAATGACCACTGACTGGACCAACTGTTCCATCTTCAGCACATGCAGGCCCTTCAGCTTGTCTGAAGCCTGGTACCATTTGTTGGCACAGGTGCTACAGGTGGGATGCTATTAGAGTTTCATGGATGCTGGCATTTCACTGGGGGCATTCAAGCCTCCCAGAGCTGGAAAGGGTTTTGCTCTTTAATAATAGGATTCAAAGGACATTCACACATGATGGCAAGAAACAGGAACATGTAGGCAATGACCCTGCTTGTTTATAATGTCTCCTTGGTTTCTGAACTCATTCAGTGTTTTGTTCTCCCCTGCCCTGGTGGATGCTGCTGATTAATCCTCCTTTTCATTTTCATGTCAAACTATTCTAACCTCCAAAGAATGAATGTTGGCCTCACTGGTGTGCTGCTGACCTTGGGCCAGTTTTGAATTTGTTAGTTGGCAGCAGTTTACCTTCAAGGCTTGCCTAAAGTTACCATTCTATGAGGAGATATGAAGAAAACTGATTAAAAATGGTCCAAAAGACTGGACCAACGTAAGAATGCTTTTTTTTAAATTCCCCCAAATACAGATGAAGGAGAGGGAAATAGGATAAGTGCATCTTAGTGGGGCAGAGGATGTCCAAAGTGAGTGGAAAAGGGAGACAAATATGGAAGTTCTTTAACCCTTAGTATAGAGACTGGAACTGTGGAAAATTCTGAAAGAGATGGGAATACCAGACCACCACACCTGCCTCTTGAGAAATCTGTATGCAGGTCAAGAAGCAACAGTTAGAACTGGACATGGAACAACGGACTGGTTCCAAATAGGAAAAGGAGTACGTCAGGGCTGTATATTGTCACCCTGCTTATTTAACTTATATTCAGAGTACATCATGAGAAGCACTGGGCTGGAAGAAGCACAAGCTGGAATCAAGATTGCCAGGAGAAATATCAATAACCTCAGATATGCAGATGACACCACCCTTATGGCAGAAAGTGAAGAGGAACTAAAGAGCCTCTTGATGAAAGTGAGAGAGGAGAGTGAAAGAGTTGGCTTAAAGCTTAACATTCATAAAACTAAGATCATGGCATCTGGTCCCATCACCTCATGGGAAATAGATGGGGAGACAGTGGAAACAGTGTCAGACTTTATTTTTTTGGGCTCCAAAATCACTGCAGATGGTGACTGCAGCCATGAAATTAAAAGACGCTTACTCCTTGGAAGGAAAGTTATGACCAACCTAGACAGCATATTAAAAAGCAGAGATATTACTTTGCCAACAAAGGTCCGCCTGGTCACGGCTATGGTTTTTCCAGTGGTCATGTATGGATGTGAGAGTTGGACTGTGAAGAAAGCTGAGTGCTGAAGAATTGATGCTTTTGAACTGTGATGTTGGAGAAGACTCTTGACAGTCCCTTGGACTGCAGGGATATCCAACCAGTCCATCCTAAAGGAGATCAGTCCTGGGTGTTCATTGGAAGGACTGATGCTGAAGCTGAAACTCCAATACTTTGGCCACCTCATGCGAAGAGTTGCTTCATTGGAAAAGACCCTGATGCTGGGAGGGATTGAGGGCAGGAGGAGAAAGGGACGACAGAGGATGAGATGGCTGGATGGCATCACCGACTTGATGGGCATGAGTTTGAGTAAACCCCGGGAGTTGGTGATGGACAGGAAGGCCTGGCCTGCTGCTATTCATGGGGTCGCAAAGAGTCGGACACGACTGAGTGACTGAACTGAACTGAACTGATAGACTGGGCGTAAAGGGTCATCTTTAAATCCTCTTTAGTTTAAGAAATAATTTTATCCTTGTGTCTGAATGATCTGAGTACAAGTTCAAGTCAAATACAGTGGAACCATTCGGCACCTGATGATATGGTGGGAGGCCTATACTTTATGAGATGGCTGCATACGATGGATATTTGATTCTATTTTGTGTTTCTGTTAGAAAGGATATTAAGATAGCGACATATCTTAGGGACGTCAGTGCATTGTGCTGTGATACTCCTTCTTTTCTTTCTTTCTCTCCCCATCCTCCTCCTCCTTCTCCTCAGAACATACCAAAGCTAGAAATTTCCTAACCTTTTACCTTCAATTTTTACATTTACCATATGCCTGGCTCTCTGCCAGGTAATCTAGACTTCATTACTTCATGTGATATCCTCACAAGCAGCAGAGGTGAGCATTATCAGCACCATCTTACAGACAGGAAATTGAGACTCAGAAAGATAAAGAAACTCATGTCAGGTCATGTAGCTAATAAGTGATAAGGCTGTGTTCACTACAGTGTTCAGATCTGTGTCTCACTATAAAAGCCACATCACCCTTTGGTCTGCATTAGCTTTGAATCCATGTTTTCTTTAAAAAATTTTGGAGGGAGACCAAGTCTTTGCCTTGGGTTAGAAAGAAATTTCACAGACTGGAATCTCAAAACACTTTAAAATTGCTGAAATAATGAACAGTGAGAAGTGCACACCTTCTCCGAGTTTGGGATAGTTGTTCTTTCCATAATCTTGTGTCTGTTTCATCAAATTGAGTTGATTATATTTTATTAAAAAAAAAGAAAACACTCCTCTGTTGCTGTGTCACAAGGGCAAATATAGATCTGATTACAAAATGCAATTTTATTCCTCTCCATATTCTACACAGAAAGTGTATTAAGCCATGGTGACCTCTACTCACAAGAAACATGTTGGGGAGGCAGAGGCTGTGTGAGCAGTTGCTCCCCCATGAAACCCTGCTTCTGTGAATGGATAGATGTGTTTTGGGTAAAATGTAGCCTTTATCTATAAGGATTTAGGAAGGTTGAATGCTGAGAAACAGTAGTGATGTCGGTCTCGTGGATGGCTGTTGTGAAGTAAGATTGTTTGTCTAAACCCCAATCCTTGAGATGGCTGTTTCTATGAAATGGAGCATAGCTTTTATGATATGAACATTCAGTGACTTGAAGCCAAGTGGAGTTTCAATAAAAAGGAAAAGCATGTAGGTCAGTTACACTTTGCCCACCTGGACAGGCCTTTGCCTCTGAGGCCTGGCGTGTCTTTGGACATAGAACATCCTTTTAGTGTGTGCTTCGGGCATTGTGATCAGGTATCTGGTTACCACAGTGCCACCAGTGGATTGGGGGGCTGCTTGCAGCTGCAGCTCATTGGCAGCTCTTCTCACACCCCATAAGGCGGCAGGCTTTTATCTTCTTCCTACACTGCTCACCCCAGGCACAGCTGGGGCTTGGATCCTCTGACACCACCATGGACTTGAGAGTTTTCTGTCTGCTCTTGAAGCTGGGTGTTTCAAGGATTGAAAATATATACTTAAATCTTGCCAAAAGCTTCATTGACACAATGTTTTCTTGAAAATTCTTTTTTCCATTTATAACTAAATTGTGGGGGGCTTTTTCCAGATTACTTTGTTGGCATTTTCTCTTATTTGTTGTTAATTTGCTATTAGTTCTCAATTCCTGTCAGTATCAAATTTGGTATGTCATTTATTCATTGCTAGTTTTACATTATTCATTAATCATTGATATTTACACTTCTGTAAGCATGTTTAATGATGGCACTTGCCCTGCCAAGCAAGTCTGAGTTTCCCAAAGCCATCTGAAACAGAGAGGATGAAAAGAAATCAGAATCTTGAATTTTTTCAGGGGCAGTGGGGACAGACTTTCTAGTATAAAATGTGTGAAATCATTGCTATCTCAAACTGTAGGATTTTTTCAACATCCGTATGTTTTTAGAAGGAGATTCTTTAGTTTCTCTCTGTATTATTCATTATCTGATAAACAGCCCCTAGTGTTTACACTTTTGTCTTGCTAGTAGTCTAAAGACTTCATTCTCACAAACTGTAGCTGTAGACCTCTATCTCCTCTGTCATAATAAGAAGCTGATGTCTGTTATAAGTTGTGGCTGTTTAGTCACTAAGTCCTGTCCAACTCTTTGCAGCACTCCAGGCTCCCCTGTCCTCCACTATCTCCCAGAGTTTGTTCAAATTCATGTTTGTTTAGTTGATGATGCCATCCAACCATCTAATCCTCTGTCACCCCTTTCTCCTCCTGCCCTCAGTCTTTCTTAGCATCCGGGTCTTTTCGAATGAGTCTGCTCTTTGAATCAGGTAGCCAAAATATTAGAGCTTCAGCATCAATCTTTCCAGTGAATATTCAAAGTTGATTTACTTTAGGATTGACTGGTTTGATCTCCTTGCAGTCCAAGGGACTCTTAAGAGTCTTCTCCAACACCACAGTTCAAAAGCATCAATTCTTCAGCACTCAGCTTTCTTTATGGTCCAACTCTCACATCTGTACATGACTACTGGAAAAACCATAGCTTTGACTATATAGACCTTTGTCGGCAAAGAGATGTTGTTGCTTTTTAACATGCTGTCTAGGTTTGTCATAGCTTTCTTTCCAAGGAGCAAGCGTCTTTTAATTTCATAGTTGCAGTCACTGTCCACAGTGATTGTGGAGCCCAAGAAAATAATATCTGTCACTGTTTCCATTTCCCCCCCTTCTGTTTGCCATGAAGTGGTGGGACTGGATGCCATGATCTTAGTTTTTTTAATGTTGAATTTCAAGCTAGCTTTGTTGCTCTCCTCTTTCACCCTCATCAAGAGGCTCTTTAGTTCCTTTCTGCTTTCTGCCATTAGAGTGGTATCATCTGCATATTGAGGTTGTTGATATTTCTCCCAGGAGTCTTGATTCCAGCTTGTGCTTCATCCACCCTGGAATTCCACATGATGTACTCTGCATATAAGTTAAATAAGCAGGGTGACAGTATACAGCCTTGATGTACTCCTTTCCCAATTTGGAACCAGTCATTTATTCCATGTCCGGTTTTGACTTGTTGCTTCTTATCCTGCATGCAGGTTTCTCAGAAGGCAGGTAACGTGGTCTGGTACTCCTATCTCTTTAAGAATTGTCCACAGTTTGCTGTGATCCACACAGAGGTTTTAGCAAAGGTGTTAGCAATTTGATCTCTGGTTCCTCTGCTTCTTTGAAACACAACTTATACTTCTGAAGTTCTTGGTTCAGGTACTGCTGAAGCCTAGCTTGAAGGATTTTGAACATAATCTTGCTGGCATGTGAATTGTGTGCAATTGTAAGGTAGTTTGAACATTGTTTGGCATTGCCCTTCTTTGGAATTGGAATGAAACTGATCTTTTCTAGTCCTGTGGCTACTGTTTTCCAAATTTGCTGACATAGTGAGTGCAACACTTTAACAGCATCTAGGATATGAAATAGATCAGCTGGAATTCCATAACCTCTACTAGCTTTGTTTGTAGTTATGCTTCCTAAGGCCCTCTTGACTTCACATTCCAGGCTGTCTGGCTCTAGGTGATTGACCACATCATCATGGTTATCCGGGTCATTAGACCTTTTTTGTACAGTTCTGTGTATTCTTGCCACCTCTTCTTAATCTCTTCTGCTTCTGTTAGGCCCTTTCCCTTTCTGTCTTTTATTGTACCCATCCTTGCATGAAATGTTCTCTTGGAATCGCCAGTTTTCCTGAAGAGATCTCTAGTCTTTCCCATTCTGTTGTTTTCCTCTGTTTCTTTGCATTGTTCATTTAAGAAGCCCTTCTCAAATCTCTTTTCTCTTCTCTGGAACTCTGCATTCAGTTGGGTATATCTTTCCCTTTCTCCTTTGCCTTTCGCTTCTCTTCTTTCCTCAGCTATTTGTAAGGCCTCCTCAGACAACCATTTTGCCTTCTTTGGGATGGTCTTGATCATTGCCTCCTGTACAGTGTTACAAACCTCTGTCCATAGTTCTTCAGGCACCCTATCAGATCTAATCCCTTGAATCTATTTGTCACCTCCACTGTATAATCATAAGGGATTTGATTTAGATCATGCTTGAGTGGGTTAGTGCTTTTACTTTTTTTTTTTCAATTTAAACATGAGTTTTGCAGTAAGGAGCTCATGGTCTGAGCCACAATCAGCTCCAGGTCTTGTTTTTGCTGACTGGATAGAGCTTCTCCATCTTTGGCTGTAAAGAACATAATCAATCTGATGATGTCCTTGTGTAGAGTCATCTCTTGGTTTGCTGGAAAAGGGTGTTTGCTATGATCAGTGTATTCTTTTGACAGAACTCTGTTAGCTTTTGACTTGCTTCATTTTGTACTTAAAGGGCAAAGTTGCCTGTTATTCTGTATATCTGTTGACTTCCTACTTTTTCATTCCAGTCCCCTATGACGATAAGGGCATCTTTTTTTTTCTTTTTGATGCTAGTTCTAGAGGATGTAGAAATCTTCATAGAACCAGTCAACTTCAGTAGCTTTGCCGGTAATGTTCAAGAATCATCAGGTTCTCTAAACTCCTTTTGGCCTGAAATGTTTTCAGTCTGCCTGCTCACCTCATTGTGTTCCAACAGTCCTTCTAAGCTTTCCTTCTTGTTTCTATTGATTTTCTTCTCTGAGTAACAGTCCCTATGAGCAGTCCTGCCATTGCAGGTGCAGTCAGAGTTCACCGTGGTGGACCACAGATTTTCATGCCTGTCAGATGAAGTGGGATGATATTGTAAGAAGAAATACTTGAAGTTCATATGGTTGGCATCTCATGAAACTCACTTGGCATGTGAGCTAGATTTCGTGATTGTTGTAGTCTTTGTTTTTAAAAATATTTAAATTATTTGTGGTAAAATATACATAGCATGTAATTTACCATTTTAACCATTTTCTAAAAAGGTGTACAGTTCAGTCACATTCACATTGTTGTGCAGTCATCACTAATCTCCATTCAGGACATTTTTCATCTCACAAAATGGAAACCCTGTACTCATTAGATAATAACTCCTCTTTCCTCCCTTCCCCTAACCCCTGGCAACTACGATTCTACCTTCTGACTCTATGAATTTGACTATGCTAGGTATCTTATATAAGTGAGATTATACAGTATTTATCCTTTTGTGACTGACTTATTTTACTATACATAGTATCTTTAAGATTCATCTGTGTTGTGGCATGTGTCAGAATTTCCTTCCTTTTCAAGGCTGCATAATGTTTAATTGTAGGTGTATACCACATTTTCTTCATACTTTCATCTGTTGATGAACACTTGGGTTGCTTCCTCCTTTTGGACATTGTTAATAGTACTGCTATGAAAGTGGGTGGGCAAATATCTTTTCAAGTGCTTGCTTTCAGTTCTTTTTGATATATATTCAGAAGTGGAGTTGTTGGATCAAATAGTAATTCTATTTTTAATTTTTAAAGGAGCTGCCATAGTATTTTCTACAGTGACTGACCCTGTTTTATATTCCCTCCAGTAGTTCAATTTCTCCATGTCTTCACCAATAGTTATTTTCTGTTTTTTTTTTTTATAATAACCATTCTGATGGGAAGTGGTATCTCATTATGGTTTTTATTTGTATTTCCGTAATATTAGAGATGTAAAGTGTCTCTTTATGTGCTTATTTGACATTTGCATATTTTCTTTGAAAACATTTGTAGTCAAGTCCTTTGCCCATTTAAAAATTGTTGTCAAGTTGTAGGGGTTCTGTTTATATTCTGGATATTTGCATTCATCTCACAAGCTAGTAAAGTAATGCTTAAGATATTCCAAGCCAGGCTTCAGCAATATGTGAACCGTGAACTTCCAGATGTTCAAGCTGGTTTTAGAAAAGGCAGAGAAACCAGAGATCAAATTGCCAACATTCTCTGGATCATCGAAAAAGCAAGAGAGTTCCAGAAAAACATCTATTTCTGCTTTGTTGACTATGCCAAAGCCTTTGACTGTGTGGATCACAATAAACTGTGGGAAATTCTGAAAGACATGGGAATACCACACCACCTGACCTGCCTCTTGAGAAACCTGTATGCAGGTCAGGAAGCAACAGTTAGAATTGGACATGGAACAACAGACTGGTTCCAAATAGGAAAAGGAGTACGTCAAGGCTGTATATTGTCACCCTGCTTGTTTAACTTATATGCAGAGTACATCATGAGAAACGCTGGGCTGAAAGAAGCACAGGCTGGAATCAAGATTGCCAGGAGAAATATCAATAACCTCAGATATGCAGATGACACCACTCTTATGGCAGAAAGTGAAGAACTAAAGAGCCTCTTGATGAAAGTGAAAGAGGAGAGTGAAAAAGTTGGCTTAAAGCTCAACATTCAGAAAACTAAGATCATGGCATCTGGTCCCATCACTTCATGGGAAATAGATGGGGAAACAGTGTCAGACTTTATTTTTTTGGGTTCCAAAATCACTGCAGATGGTGATTGCAGCCATGGAATTAAAAGACGATTATTCCTTGGAAGGAAAGTTATGACCAACCTAGATAGCATATTAAAAAGCAGAGACATTACTTTGTCAACAAAGGTCTGTCTAGTCAAAGCTATGTTTTTTCCAGTAGTCATGTATAGATTTGATAGTGGTACTATAAAGAAAGCTGAGTGCCAAAGAATTTATGCTTTTGAACTGTGGTGTTGGAGAAGACTCTTGAGAGTCCCTTGAATTGCAGTGAGATCCAACCAGTCAATCCTAAAGGAAATCAGTCCTGAATATTCATTGAAAGGACTAATGTTGAAGCTGAAACTCCAATACTTTGGCCACTTGTTGCAAAGAACTGACTCATTTGAAAAGTCCCTGATGCTGGTAAAGATTGAAGGCAGGAGGATAAGGGGACATAGAGGATGAGATGGTTGAATGGCATCACCAACTTGATGGACATGAATTTTAGCAAGCTCCAGGAGTTGGTGATGGACAGGGAAGCCTGGTGTGCTGCAGTCCATGTGGTTGCAAAGAGTTGGATGTGACTGAACAACTGAACTGAACTGAACTGTAGATTGCCTAAGGAGACCAAGTGCATCAGTTGTGTAATCATCTATGTGTCATCTGCTCATGTTCACTAGTGATCACCAAATTATTCAGAATTTCATAAACAATATTCTTCCACCAGGAGAAGGAAGTCCAGGCTGAAGTTCAACATTTCTTGGTAGTTGTGAAAAATGTAATCAGAGAAGTTGTCAGGCACTGTAATTAAAGCTCCCCGAGAGACTCTTTTGTATATGCAAATTATCTTCATTGGAATCCTTTGTGAGGAAATGTTAAGTGAAGTGAGTTAGCATTTATACTATTAATTAAGAAGAAAGATGATCTTGGTAGTGAATCAGATCAAGTGTTTATTTAGCTTTTTTTGTTTTTGTTTTTGCTTGTACCTCCTACTATAAGCAGCACCCACAGTGCAGGACGATCCTTTTCTTGATCCCTTTTGATCACTGAGAGGCCTCTGTTTACATACTGAAGGGTCTGACAAATACTGATAGTAACTGTGCTTGTATTTTGGGGTGTTTGTCTCAAGCACCACAAACGCATTTATTCTGGTGATAGTCTGAAGGGAATGTTATGAAAATAAACTCTCTAATGTTTCTCATGCTGATCTGTCAGGGGCCTTGAAATTGAGAAAAATGAGCTTTGAAAAGAAGAAATGGAAGATGTTGGAGCAGGTGATTGGGGACCAGGCATAAGGGAGAGATAAAACATCAGGGAGCCACAGTGATGGAAGGCAGTGATTTTTAATGGAAGAGAGTCTGAGAAAAGGAGAAACTAGAGAAATAAAGATAAATGAACAGAAAAGAAGCATTTGTCAATTTTTTTTTCATCAGGACTTAAACTTTTAAATCAGCATTTTTCTTTTCTTTTTATATTAATGTTTATAAGCACTGTTTATGGACCTGGCATTGGACTGAATGCTTTGTTTTAAATTTTATTATTACAGCCCTGTGAGGAGGCTAATAGTGTTTAATAGTATTTACATGTGTGAGCCCTTTGATGGTTTAGTGTTGGAATCCCTGAAGTTCTACTTATTGGCTCTGTGATTTTGGGCAGAGTAAGCTTTTTGTATCCCAGTTTCTTCATCTGGGTACAAAATAGTGACAATAATAGTATATATCTATTGTGTTAAGGACTAAAAGGTTAATATATGTAGAGCACTTCAAACAGAGTGTACACATGGAAGCACTCAATAACGATTGGCCATTGTTGTTACCATTTTTATTAACATTTCAATTAAGTGGCTGAACATCAGAAAAATCAAGGCATATTCTTAAGGAATCTCAGTTAGCTTCAGGCCCAGGTGAATCTAGCTTTAGAATCCTTGCTTTTAATCATATCCCATAAGGAGACAGAAGACCTATTTTCAAACTCCAGCATTAACTGACTCTTTTATAAGTTACTTAAACTCTCTGATTTTGCTTGGTTTCCCCCCAAAACAGATCTCATGACAAGGGCTTGATGAATGGTTCCCAGCGAATCTGATTTATCTTGAGGTATATATTAACTGTTTGTTAATTAATGACTGTAGCCGAATCTGATAAAGCAGATTAGGCACGATGGATTGGGAAGAATGAAACAGGGAAGAGAGGAAGCTGATACAAGAATATAGCTTTAAGAAGGTGGCTGGGTGCAGTTGGGGCTCAGGGCTACCAAGGCCCCATTGGAATGGTACAGAATGTGCCTCAAAATCATCCACAAGGGACGGGGAAAGATGAGTGTTTATTTAACAGTTACTATGCTCCAGGGGTGTAATTTCCTTGTATTTAAAGAGTTTTGTGTATGATCCATCATAAGCCTAGATCTCAGAGGACAGAGAAGCCTGGGCCAGAAAGCAAGTGATGGGTGGCCCAGCTGAGGTATGCTATTTTGTCAAAGGTTCTATTTGTGTGGCGCAGCTGGTTGCCACAGCTACTTGAGCAAAGTGGTGGGTAAAGGGGTTATGAAGGTGCTTGGCACACTCCCCCTGCCAGAGCACGAACACTGGTTACATAAGATACTTGCTTCATCTTTGTATAGGTAAATTTTCTCTCATTCATACTGAGTTATTGAGGTGATCCAATGAGATGTGTGTAAAAGTGCTCTGAAAAGTATCAGTCATGTAGAATGTTACACTGCATTATCACTACATGTGATACTGAGATCTCCAAAGTTGAAGGTAAACAATGGTTGAGCAATTTAAAAAAAAATCCTATCTATCTATAGGTACTTTTGAAATCAGTACCTCTCTCATTTCACTGTCATCATGTAAGTAATAAACTTTTCATACCTTCTTGCTGCATGTCATCAGTCTTGACATTCCAAGTAAATTTTGGGTAGGGGGTTTATTTTCTTTGTTCAGAGTGGTTGTAATAGAGAGAAGTGTGGGTTTCAGCTGAAAACAGGTCCCTCAAGACCACAACAGGACGTACGTCATTGAATTCCAAATTGATTGTTGGTGTGATCCTATGAATTGGAAAAGTCCAAATAGTTTATCTTCCCCATCCCTGGTCATTTGGTGACTGATTCTCGTGGGTGCTAGACCCCTAATATTCTAAGGTAGAAATGAAAGAGAAGAGAATAAAAGTTTATGCTGACTAAGTTAAAATCTGAGCTAGTTTGGCACTTTCTATCTTTAGTGGAAATCAACCTGTGCTCTACTTTCAGAACTAAAATACAGTTACGAAATGTTGAATTTTCAGTGCTGTTTTCTGCTTTATGCTTGAATCCTCACTCCTTCACTTACCTGCTGTGGGATGCTGGTCATGTTATTTCACCTCTTTGAGCTTCAATTTCCTCATTGCAACCTTGAAATAATAATATTTAATCCAGTGAGTTGTTACAAGGATGACTGTAGTGTGTTTGGAACATAAAGGCATTTAGTACATGGTAGTTGCTAGTATTAGTGTTATTATCATTTTTGTTTTGACAAAGACCTGTAGCTTAATTTTTTGAGTGTTTAAATGTGATGGTTATTTCTATTAATTTAATTTAATGATGAGCTTCTCTAATCTAACATTTATATGAAATATAAAGCCTCTTAGAATCATCTTAATATCCTGACTGAGAGAGAAGTTTAAATGCTTTTGACCCTCTGAGGAGCCCTCTGACATCATGAAAGCACATAGCCTTTTGAAAGTTGATTTTCTAAACACAAAATTGATAGCTCTGTCCATAACTGTTTTAGAAACAATTTGAAAATGTCAAGTAACCTGGAAAGCAATAAAGATTTTGCTGCTGCTGCATATTTCTAGAGATTGTTTCTTCCTCAAAGAGCTTGAAGTGTCTTGTGTTCTTATTCCATGTTCTTTGCATCTACCCTGTGAAGATCTGGGAATACATGACATCTGTGTAACAGATTTCTATTTTGTATACTTATGTATATAAGAGAATGTAAGTAAAGCCCAGTGTAATAGTGTTACTCCATTAAAAATTGTTTTTATTTTTTAAATTTAAATTTTTAAATTAAAAAATTCAATATTTTATTGAATTTTTTAATTTTAAAAAATAAAAATTACTTATTGATTTTTATTTATTTTTAATTTTGTGTGACTCCATTTTTTTATGTTTGCTAACTTCTAAAGTCTCATCCCTCACTGCTCCTCTTTCACCCCATTTCTGGGAAAGCTGATAAGAAAGTCTGAGTGCTTCCATCTTTGGTATTGGTAGGAAGTTCAAACCACATAAGCCTCTGCCTGTATACAGAGGCCATTGTGCCAGCCTCACCCTCTAACCACCATAAAACCTTCCGCCAGTCTCCTTCCAGCTCTCACAAACTGTTTTTCAGACCAACTTATGAAGCCTACCCTGCTCTGCCCAGAAAGTCTCATTAAGTAAGTAATAAACTTTTCATACCCTCTTCTTGTGTGTCGTTAGTCTTGACACTTGACATTCCAACCAAATTTGGGGCGGGGAATCCGTTCTGTTTCTTCAGAGTAGTTACAACACATATATTGGCTTGTACCGAAAGGAACCAGGAGTCCTTGGAGAACTAACTCCAGTTCTGGGCCAAGGTCAGTACAAAGTAAGTCTCGGATATTTTGTCATGTGGATATTTTGTCATGCCCTGAAGCAAAGACCTTTTCAAAGTCTAATGGTGTCACTTCTAAAGAACAATAGAAGCCAGGGTGAGGGACTTTCACTTGTCAAAATGGGAGAAGTTGAGCATTGAAAAGAATATTGATCGTAATAGATTATATTACATTGAACATAATTTATAATAATAGAAGAGGGGAAAAAGAGGGAGAGAGAAGTAAGTGGGAAAGCTCTTCTTTACAAAAGATTATTCACTAGCAAATATAGAAAAAGGAGAGAATTTTAAAACAAAATCATCATCTTGCAGCTGAATGAGATTCAAACAAATATCATAGAATTCTAAAACTTTTGAATAAAATGTAAACTTTTGAGTAAACTTTTGAGAAAAAGGAATTTCACATGGAATCAGCGTGTTATCCCATAGATTTTATGTGTTTTCATTGCCAAGGAAAATGACCCTTTAGATAGGTGACACAACAGGAGGCATATGATACAGCATCACCTGTGTGCTATGTGGTACCTATGTCAAAATATTTAACCTGATTCTCATGGTAAAGAACAATTCAACACAGAACATGAGGCATAATACAGGACAACTGTCCTGAATTTTTCAGTGTTGTGAAAACAGAAACAAAAAGAATGCTATTCAGGAAAATATTAAAGATACTAAAGAGATATAACCAAACACAATGTGTGAACCTTTATTTGATCCTAGATTAAAAGGTTAAACAATTTTAAAAGACAATTTTGGTCACTTCTGCAAATTTGCATGTGGATATATGAAAGTGATACTCTGGTTATATAGGAAAACACTCTTAGTCGATGTGTGATATTTAAGGCTGAAATGTCATGGTATCTGGAACTTGTTTTCAAATGGTAGAGCAAAAAAGTATGAACATTCTTGTGTAAAAAAAAATAAGATTAGCCCAGAGGTAGGAAAGAAGTAAAGAATGTTCACACAGCATTGTAAATCAACTATACTTTTATAAAATTAAAAAAATAGAGAAAATCCCCAGAAAAGAAAACCAAAGGTGACAAAATGTTAATATTTTGACAAATTTAGATGAATGGTATTTGTTATTCTGTTCTTTAAACATTTTTCGGTTTAAAAATTTTTAAATAAAGATTTTACAATTAAAAGCCCAAGTGAACAGTGATAGAACAAAAGAACTTCAAAGAGGGTGCTGATACCACCAAGTAACACCACTGTGTAACTTCCTCTGAAAGCTCAATTATTTGAACAGAGTGTAATATTTGTACTTGGAAATTACTCATAATGTACAAAATAAGTAGCATATTATTACCATGTCAAAAGACTTACTGCACAGAATCCCATGCTCATGAATCAGTGCTATCGTCTTCTACCCCTGGCATCTATTTCAGTTATATCCCCCTTGAAAGCCTAGTAACCATGTGCTCTCTGCCAACAAGGACAAATAGACAACTGACTCAGAGATCAAAAGATTTACAGTTGCTGCAAATCTCCTTATTGTGGAATATCCTTAATACCAGATTGGATTTGAGAGCATCATGCTTGAACTGCAAAGGAACCCTGACCTCTGTGATTGGAGAGCCACTGGCAAGACTTACCTGTGATTAACCTCCTTCTGCTCAAATAAGGATAACTGCTTAAGGATGACATTTCCCTTCTTTTGCTCAAATGAGGATAACTGCTTAAGGATGACATTTCTGACTTGTCTATCTTGTGTTATTATGTCTGAAAAACAGCAGGAATTCCTCGTCGTGCTCCTGTGCCCTGAGAAAATAATTGGCATGCTCATTATCTTTTAAGAGCCTGGAGGAATTTATCCTATTAAGATGGTGGGCAAATGAGCAGTTACCTAGCTCTCTTTGACTTTGTAATGCCTTCCCATAACTTGTTATCGTGCTGCCCATTACCTAATCTTTCCTCCTTTCTATAGTACTTTTTAATTTTTTTAAAAATGACAACTTATTTTTCTTTTCCTCTGCTCAAAGACTCTGTATGAAGAGAGATTGCCCGCCAGTGCCGTATTATAAACTCACACTAAAATGCAATTGTAAGAGAATTCCTCAGCATTATATATTCCATTCTCAGCGAATGAGAGATGTAACTGTTACATCTTTTTTTCACATTTGTAACATACCATTTTTGGGTACTTTTTTTTTTTAAGGTTGCTGCTAAGTCACGTCAATTGTGTCCGACTCTGTGCGACCCCATAGATGGCAGCCCACCAGGCTCCCCTGTCCCTGGGATTCTCCAGGCAAGAACACTGGAGTGGGTTGCCATTTCCTTCTTCAGTGCACGAAAGTGAAAAGTGAAAGTGAAGTCGGTCAGTTGTGTCCCGACTCCTAGCGACCCCATGGACTGCAGTCTACCAGGCTCCTCTGTCCATGGGATTCGCCAGGCAAGAGTACTGGAGTAGGTCCCCAGTGGATTTTAATCTTTATTTTGCCACATTATCTTTTGTCCATAGTAGAGAACACAGCTTGCTCTATGTAAAAATGAAAAACCATAGGCCAGTTTAAAATAGTTGGTGAATTTAAGGAATATGAGTTTTAGTAAAAGTGAAACTTCTTTATAAAATGATTTTATTTTCTCTGAAAATTGGAAAATTCCTGCTGAATGCATACTTTCAAAATGAAACCAAACTGTTATTTCAGTATCATTTGAGTATTTCCACGTATCTGAGAGAGAAAAGCCTACAGCCAGATTCAGATTTAGAATCCTGATGTTGCCACAAGCTATGGGTAGCCTTTAAACAGGCTGCCAGGCTTCTTGGAATCACAGTTTTGTGAAATGGGTACAATAAACCCCACCAAACAAGGATATTGTAAGGGTTAAATTACGATGACATCTGTCAATGAATTTGCAAGTTTTAGGTATCCAATACATGTTGGCTAATTCAAATCTATTGAGAATATCTAACATCCACATAATTAATATGGAAGGAAATTCACATCCTGACATTCTGCAGCTAAACAAACAGTTGTATCTTTCTCTAAGGAAATCTGGCTTCCCAATGGCTCTGTGGTAAAGAATCTGCCTGCCAAAACTGGAGATGCTTGCTGGTTTGATCCCTGGGTCAGGAAGATCTCCTGGAGGAGGAAGTGGCAACCCACTTCAGTATCCCTTCTGTACTATAGTGGTTATCATATTTGCCTAACATGTGAAAGGTCCCCAGTTCAAAACCGGGTGGAAACAGGTTTACTCTTTGGCCTCACTGGTGGCTCAGATGGTGAAGTGTCTGCCTGCAATGCGGGAGACCCAGGTTGGATCCCTGGGTCGGAAAGATCCCCTGGAGAAGGAAATGACAGCCCACTCCAGTACTCTTGCCTGGAAAATCCCATGGACAGAGGTGCCTGGTAGGTTACTGTCCATGGGGTCGCAGAGTTGGACACGACTAAGTGACTTCACTTTCACTGATAGCTCAGTTGATAAAGAACCCACCTGCAATGAAGGAGACCCTGATTCAACTCCTGGGTCAAGAAGATCCCCTGGAGAGGGGATAGGCTATCCACTCCAGTATTTTTGGACTTGCCTTGTGGCTCAGCTGGTAAAGAATCCTCCTGCAATGTGGGAGACTTGGGTTCGATCCCTGGGTTGGGAAGATCCCCTGGAGAAGGGAAAGGGTACTCACTCCAGTATTCCAGCCTGGAGAATTCCATGTACTGATAGTATTCTTGCTTGGATAATTCTACCGACAGAGGAGCCTGGTTATGTTTCATGGGATTGCACAGAGCTGGATATGACTGAGTGACTGAGCATGCATGCAATAGAAAGTCTGGAGATAGGTGCTGCTCTTTCTAGTTCAAGGTTTCAGTAATATCAAGGTTGGGTGGCAACTCTATAGACCACCTGGCCTTTCCTTAATAGTCATCACAAGATGAGGGCTGCATCTCACATCAACAAGTCTGTGATCATGGCAAGAGGAAGAGGGGCAGGTCAGTGACTCATGTTTGTTCCTTTGATCATGAAAACCAAGGTTTTCCAGAAGGTGCAGTAAGCTTCTGCTTCCACTTCTTTGGCCAGAACTGTCTCACATGGCCTGCTCTGGCTGTGATGGAAGCTGGAAAGGGAGAATTTAGTTTTCCCATCCCCTGCCGTACAGTGGATCAAGGCAGGGGAGGGCTAGGAATAGGATTGGGGTTAACTAAAGCATGATGCCTGCTGCAAAGGGTTATCTGAGGAATGAGGTAGGCAGTATAAGACCATGGGCATTAGGTGGTCTTGATCAGCTTTCCCAGTTACCATGTAGTGGCCTTGAATGATTTACTTAGTATCTTTGAATCTCAGCTTCCTTATTTATATTAAAAAATAATATTTCAGGTTTGTGATAAAGATTTATAATGTATACAGTATATATATATATATATATGTATATAATATACACTGGGTATATAGTATGCACACATACTGTGGTTCAGTTACTCAGTTGTGTCCTAGTCTTTGCGACCCCATAGACTGTAGCACGCCAGGCCTCCCCATCCTTTACCATCTCCTGGAGCTTGCTCAAACTCATGTCCATCACATTTGGTGATGCCATCATTCCACATTCTCTGTCAATGAAAGTATGAGCCATGCCATGTAGGGCCACCCAAGACGGACGGGTCATGGTGGAGAGTTCTGACAAAATGTGGTCCGCTGTTGAAGGGAATGGCAAACCACTTCAGTATTCTTGCTTTGAGAACCCCATGAACAGTATGTAAAAGCAAAAAGATATGACACTGAAAGATGAACTCCCCAGGTTGGTAGGTGCCCAATATGCTATTGGAGAACAGTGGAGAAATAACTCCAGAAAGAATAGAGAGACAGAGCCAAAGCAAAAACAGTGGTCAGTTATTCACGTGACTGGAGATGGAAGTAAAGTTGGATGCTGTAAAGAACAGTATTGCATAGGAACCTGGAATGTTTGGTCCATGAATCAGGCAAATTGGAAGTGGTCAAACAGGAGATGGCAAGAGTGAACATTGACATTTTAGGAATCAGTGAACTAAAATGGACTGGAATGGGAGAATTTTACTCAGATGACCATTGTATCTATTACTGTGGTGAAGAATCCCTTAGAAGAAATGGAGTAACCCTCATAGTCAACAAAAGAGTCCAAAATGCAGTTCCTGGGTGCAATCTCAAAAACGACAGAATAATCTCTGTTTGTTTCCAAGGCAAACCATTCAGTATCATAGTAATCCAAGTCTACGCCCCAACCAGTAATAGCTGAAGAAGCTGAAGTTGAATGGTTTTATGAAGACCTACAAGACGTTCTAGAACTAACACCCGAAAAAGATGTCCTTTTCATTATAGGGGACTGGAATGCAAAATAGGAAGTTAAGAGATGCCTGGAGTAATAGGCAAATTTGGCCTTGGAGTACAAAATGAAGCAGGGCAAAGGCTAACAGAGTTTTGCCAAGAAAATGCACTGATCATAGGAAATACCCTCTTCCAACAAGACAAGAAACAACTCTACATATGGACATCACCAGATGTCAATACCAAAATCAGATTGATTATATTCTTTGCAGCCAAAGATGGAGAAGCTCCATACAGTCAGCAAAAATAAGACCAGGAGCTGACTGTGGCTCAGATCATGAAATCCTTATTGTGAAATTCAGACTTAAATTGAAGAAAGTAGGTAAAACCATTAGACCATTCAGGTATGACCTAAATCAAATCCCTTACAATTATACAGTGGAAGTGAGAAATAGATTCAAGGAATTAGATCTGATAGACAGAGCACCTGAAGAACTATAGACGGAGGTTTGTGACATTGTACAAGAGGCAGTGATCAAGACCATCCTCAAGAAAAGGAAATATGAAAAGGCAAAATGGTTGTCTGAGGAGGCCTTAAAATAGCTGAAAAAAGAAGAGAAGCTAAAGGCAAAGGAGAAAAGGAAGGATACACCTATTTGAATGCAGAGTTCCAAAGAATAGGAAGACGACATAAGAAAGCCTTCCTCAGTAATCAATGCAAAGGAATAGAGAAAAACAATAGAATGGGAAAGACTAGAGATCTCTTCAATAAAATGAGGGATACCAAGGGAACATTTCATGCAAAGATGGGTTCGATAAAGGACAGAAATGGTATGGACTTAACAGAAGCAGAAGATATTAAGAAGAGGTGGCAAGAATGCACAGAAGAACTATACAAAAATGATCTTCATAACCCAAATAACCATGATGGTGTGATCACCCACCTAGAGCCAGACATCCTGGAATGTGAAGTCAAGTGGGCCTTAGCAAGCATTACCATGAATAAAGCTAGTGGAGGTGATGGAATTCCAGTGGAGCTATTTCAAAACCTAAAAGGTGATGCTGTGCACTCAATATGCCAGCAAATTTGGAAAACTCAGCAGTGTCTACAGGACTGGAAAAGGTCAGTTTTCACTCCAATCCCAAAGAAAGGCAGTGCCAAAGAATGTTCAAACTACTACACAATTGCACTCATCTCACACACTAGCAAAGTAATGCTCAAAATTCTGCAAGGCAGGCTTCAACAGTATGTGAACTGTGAACTTCCCTACTACACAATTGCACTCATCTCACACACTAGCAAAGTAATGCTCAAAATTCTGCAAGGCAGGCTTCAACAGTATGTGAACTGTGAACTTCCAGATGTTCAAGTTGGATTTAGAAAAGGCAGAGGAGCCAGAGATCAAATTGCCCAAATCTGTTGGATCATAGAAAAAGCAAGAGAGTTCCAGAAAAACATATACTTCTGCTTTATTGACTATGCCAAAGCCTTTGACTGTGTGGATCACAACTGTGGAAAATTCTTCAAGGGATAGGAATACCAGACCACCTTACCTGCCTCCTGAGAAATTTGTATGTAGGTCAAGAAGCAACAGTTAGAACTAGACATGAAACAACAGACTGGTTCAAAATTGGGAAAGGAGTACATCAAGGCTGTATATTGTCATCCTGCTTATTTAACTCATATTCATAGTACATCATGCAAAATACTGGTCTGGATGAATCACAAGGTGGAATCAAGATTTCCAGGGGAAATGTCAGTAACCTCAGATATGCAGATGACACCACCCTTATGGCAGAAATTGAGGAAGAACTAAGGAACCTCTTGATGAAAGTGCAAGAGGAGAGTGAAAAAGTTGGTTTAAAACTCAACTTCAGAGGACTAAGATCATGGCATCTGGTCCTGTCACTTCATGGCAAATAGATGGGAAAACAATGGAAACATGGAGAGACTTTATTTTGGGGGCCTCCAAAATCACTGTAGATGGTGACTGCAGCCATGAAATTAAAAGACACTTGTTCCTTGGAAGAAAAGCTATGAACAATCTAGATAGCATATTGAAAAGCAGAGACATTACTTTACTGACAAAGGTCCATCTAGTCAAAGCTATGGTTTTTCCAGTAGTCATGTCTAGATAGCATATTGAAAAGCAGAGACATTACTTTACTGACAAAGGTCCATCTAGTCAAAGCTATGGTTTTTCCAGTAGTCATGTCTGGATGTGAAACTTGGTCTATAAAGAAAGCTGAGAGCCAAAGAATTGATGCTTTTGAACTGTGGTGTTGGAGAAGACTCTTGAGAGTGCCTTGGACTGCAAGGAGATCAAACCAATCTGCCCTAAAGGAAAGCAGTCCTGAATATTCATTGGAAGGATTGATGCTGAAGCTGAAGCTCCAATGCTTTGGCCACCTGATGCAAAGAGCTGTCTCATTGGAAAAGACCCTGATGCTGGGAAAGATTGATGGCAGGAGTAGAAGGGGACAACAGTGGATGAGGTGGTTACATGGCACCACCGACTCAATGGACATGAGTTTGAGCAAGCTCCGGGAGTTTGTGATGGAGAGGGAAGCTTGGCATGCTGTAGTCCATGTGGTCGCAGAGTCGGACACGACTGAGTGACTTCACTTTCACCTTCCAGATAGGTTAAACATTAAGTTGGAAGGGAAGAAACATACAGCTGATAGAGGAGAATGTATGAGATAATCTTTACAATTTAGGAATGAGGAAACCAAAAAATTTCAGAAGGCATAAACGTAAAGCAAAAGATTGCTAAATAGAATTATATCACACTTAAAATGCTCCATATAGCTGAAATGGGAGAATTTCATTACATGTAAATTATACCACAATAAAGAAAATAGTCAGAAATATGGTGGGAATATACATTTTGGATTGGTTTGTACCAGCAAGATAGTTACTCATATGCTTATCTATGTAAAATCTGCCAGATACTGACTTTTGGAAAGGATCCACTGAGAACATGATGGAGATGGAAAGAGACTAACAAAAAGCTTCCACTGCTCCACCCCACTACGGCCCTCCCTCCATGAGCAAGCAGGACTTTTCTTGTACAAAAACCAAGGAAGTCATTGGGAACTGAGCACCTTAAAGAATCCAGGAGATGAAGTGACCTCTTCATAGCTCTGGGAGGCTGTCTAGCTTCATTCATTTGGCACACACATATGGCACTAACCCTGGTCTAGGCGTTGTTGTCACGGGGAGAAAGCATCAAGCAAAACTGACCCGCCCTCTGTACTTGGACAGCTGTCATCCTGTCCCCAGGGCCCTCAGGGAGGAGACCACGGGGAAGATACATATGGGTGAGCCGGTGAGAAAACAAGAATCTGTGAAAGCCTCATTATGCTCAGGAAAATTAAGGTGTTTTTTTTTTTTTTTTCCATTCATGAAGAACACTATGTAACAAATTAATAGGTGACTAAATGGGAAGAGGCATTTTCAATGCTTAAAACTACAAAGCAGTGAATAATTAGCTGGGAATTTCTGTAAATTGGTAAGTCAGTTTCTGTCATAGGAAGACAGGTAAAGAATATGAACAAGCAACTTAAGAAGAGCCCTCAAAGCCACATCCTTAAAGGTATACTAAAGATAGTAATCAGAGAAATTCAGGTTCCATTGACAATACTAAATTGGCAAAAATGAGAAAACTGGATAATGCTGAGTATTGCCAGGGAAGCAGCTTGGCAAAAAGCTTCATGGGGAGTAGATTGGTACAGCCATTCTGAAAAATCTGGCATGATATAGACAAGTATACATACATACACTATGGTGCAGTAATTTTGCTACTGAGAATTTATCCCAAAGAAAATTTCTAACATTTGTATATTGCAGAATATATAAAGATACTTATTACAGTGATGTGTACAGTGGTGGGAGTTGGTGGCAGTTTGGGTAGAAGATGTGGAGAATACATGGTTTTGGAGCTTTAGGAGGTACACATCTGATGTACACATGGACGTGTAAGATTGTGTCTTAAAAAGATAGTACTTGGTGTGAAAGAATATGAAAATGAATGAGATCTGTAAGGATTTACATAGTTTAAAATATATGCCAACAAAATCACACATTTTAGAGCACTTGAAAATAAAAAGCAATAAATACAACAGAATGACTATCTTGGAGATGTGGATTAAGTGGAATAAATGTTAAAACGAGAGTGCATCACAATGATCCATCAATGATTCCACTGTGCCTTGAAGTGTGGAGTATTATTAATTCCACCCTGTATATTTGATAAACAACTAATAAGTAAAATGAAGCATGGTGCATCAAAAGAACCTAAATATTCATGGCTATTGGAGAAATGTGCCTTGCTTAAACTCCTTGGCTCTGCTTAAATACCACCACACTTGCCTTCTGGGGTGTGGCCCATCTGGGAGTCTGCTGGGGGCTGATTTTGGGTTTTCATGTGCTCTAAACTCAGAGACCAGCAAGGAAAATCCTGAAGGAAGAAGCAAGGCACAATCACAGCAGTTTTGATCTCTACTTTTGTGCATATTCTTAAAATGCTGCAAACGTTTTGAATATTTTCTCTGTTATGAAGTACCATGATGTTTCTGCCTCTCCTTTCCTGTTTATCTAGTAAATCATTTTCATGTTTGTGCTTCTACACTTTTCTAGCATCAAATTGCTTTGATGAAGCATTGTGTTCTATCTTCATTACAACTCAGCTGGAGGCCCTCTCTTTTGTAGTTGAGAAAACAAAGGCTAAAGACGCCAAATAACTTTCAAAATGTCATATTTTGGAAGTGATACAAATAATACTTCACGTCAAGTCTGTCTTCAAACTACACTTCTTGATCTAACACTTAAGGCTGCTTTAATGCAAAGAAATCTTCAGTTCTAACTGAATTTCAAGTAATTGAAAAAAAATTAATGAAGTTCCTACAGAACTTTCTTTTGCTATTTATGTAGGAATTAACTAAGAATTAATTGGTACAGAGTCAGTAGATATGACAACCATGAAAAGGCGATTTTCAGGTGGAAGTCTGGAAGGCAGTGATAAATAATATAATTCTCTGGTCTTCCACTACTGTTTGGAAACCATAATGCCTTTTATTATAAGTTCTGAATTTCAAGGAATTTCAACTTGTCCAAATGCATCAGGCTATAAACAGCAAATACTCTATAGTGTCATCCCACATGCAGTTTCCAAAAAATGAATATTTATGGCATTAAACTTTTCAAAATCAGAAAACAGTTTAGGTATGTATGTAATTCAATTTTGCAAAATAACAGATATGGCAAAACTGAGTAAAATAGAACTTACATGCTGAAGAAAAAGCAACAAGAATCTCTTATAAAGTGGCCGATGGGTTTTCTCTAAGTGTCTCTTGGAGGTGAGACCAGGATAACCTCTCTCCTGAACCACACAATGTCTACAACCTCCTAGTGCTCAGTTGGCACACAACTATCAGAGAGATCTAATTAGAATTCTCTGGTACTCCCCTTCCACATTTGCATTCACAATGAAGATATAAATATTGCCTGATTTAGCCCCATCTACATTTCCAACCTTATTTATACAATTCCTCTTCCACTCTAACCTTAATCTCAAGTTAATATACTGTCCTTCTGCCTCCTGAAACTTGCTGTGTTCCCTCACATTACAACTCTCTGCATATGTGCTTCCCCTGAATGGAATGTTCTGGGATGTTCTTCAATCCCCTTCATCAGTTTATTTCTTTTTATTTTTAAAAAGCTTTTTATTTTGTATTGTGGTATAGCTGATTAATGAACAGTGTTGTGATAGTTTCAACAGCGAAGGGACTCAGGCATACACATACATATATCTATTCTCCCCCAAACTCCCCTCCCATCCAGGCTGCCACATACCGTTGAGCAGAGTTTCATGTGCTATACAATAGGTCCTTGTTTGTTATCCATTTTAAATATAGCAGAGTGTGTACATGTCCATCTCGAACTCCCTACCTATCCCTTTCCCCTATTCTACCCCCTGGCAACCGTAAGTTCTTTAAGTCAGTGAGTCTTTTTCTGTTCTGTAAGTTCATTTGTATCATTTCTTTTTATATTTTACATGTATGGGCTGTCATATGATATTTCTCATTCTCTGATTTATTTCTCTCAATATGACACTCTTTAGGTTCATCCATGTTGCTGAAAATGGCATTATTTCATTCTTTTTAATGGCTAAGTAATATTTCATTGTGTTTGTGTACCACATATCCAGTTCTCTGTTGATGAACATTCAGGTTGCTTCCATGTCTTGGGGTGCATGTATGCTTTTGGATCATGATTTTCTCTGGATTTATGCCCAGGATTGTGATTGCAGGATCATATGGTTGCTCTATTTTTAATTTTGTGAGGAAACTCCATACTGTTCTCCATAGTGGCTGTACCAATTTACATTTCTGCCAGCATTGTAGGAGGGTTCCTTCGCTCCACGCCCTCTCTAGAATTTGTTGTTTGTGGATTTTTTGATGATGGCCAGTCTGGCTGGTGTGAGGTGATATCTCATTGTAGTTTTGATTTGCATTTCTCTAATAATTAGCAATGTTGAACATCTTTTCATGTGCCTATTGGCCTCTGTTCAGTTTAATTCTTAGTTCTTCTTCAATCCCAGATCAGAAATGATTTCCTCAAGAAATCTTCTGGACCGCCAGTTCAAGTCAAATCCTTTTGATATCAGCTCAGAGATCTTTCTCCTTTGGATCACGTATGTGGCTTGTAGTTGTACATTTATTAATGTGATTATTTGCTTAATTTTTGTCCTGTCTTCTCCAAGAGACTAAAAATTTCATAAGAGTTGTTTGTTGACATGTTATTTTATTTTCTTCATCATTTTCTCATCCAGTATCTGACTCCCTCTTGTTTAGGGGTGGGGGGTGCTTTGGTCATTTATTTTGAATACCGTGCTTGTGTTTGGGGAGTTCTTCACCTTGTCAGCCCACAGTTCAGGTGGCAGAGCCCATCACCTTAGTTTTCTAGCCGTTGTGCTTTGCAGCCAAACAAACATGTGACGCAGGCTGTGACATGCAGCCTGCCAGGGCACAGTCCAAAGGATGCTGGTTGTCTCCAGAACCCGGAACCATCAGGGCAGACTGTGCTCTTATGCCAGGTGGTAGCCCTGGTGCTGGTACAATTTTGTGTCTTCTTTTGAAGGTTGTTTTTGGAAGAATGATCCATCATCCCTGCTTCTGGGGCTTTCCCAGAGATTCTGAAACTTACATTCTCTTATTGAAGAGGTTTTTTCCTGCATTAATGACTAAGAGCAATTTCTTTGGTTTGCAGCTGAGAACCTCAAGATGGATGAATAGTGGAATATCTTTGCCGCCAACACAAATTGGATGTTTTAATGTCTATGCTGCCTTATGAAATTATTGCAAAAGGGACTTAAATTATAGAAGTAATCTGAATGTTATCTAGAGGCTTGTTATGGCTCAGTATATTTCAACTGTAGGAGGCTACAAAAATGATGTTAGATTCATGTAAATATATGCATTACCTTCCTATTGTTTAAAATCTTCTGACAAGTGTTTTGGAGTTCTTTATGATCAATTTCAGAATAATTCAGCTCTTAATGCTTTCTGTTCGTTGTTTTATTGTACATCAAGGAAAAATGTTAGATATTTCTGTGTCAGGATTTATAAGTACTTCATCCATTGTTCTATACTGAGAAAAGATATTGCAAGCTAAACAATACTGAAAAAAGAGATGTATTCTGTGATTCTTTGAATCACACAGAAAATATTCCATGAACATATATATTTTGTAAGAAGAGAGCAATCATGACTACGTATTTTTCTGGTCATGAACTTTGAATCCTGAATGAAAGTCCCAGAAGCTTGAAATACAATATAGCTTGCTTTTTGTTAAATGCACAGAAATAGTGATCTAACAGTTTAATTGGCCTTTTCCTTGAATCATTTACCACTGGACCCACCTCATACAGCAGAGGCTTTCAAGCTCAAATGTCACTGAGTCACAAAAATATGAGACCTAACCGTTAAAAGACAGTTGAGAGTCATGGGGATGGTGAAGGACTGGCATGTTCATGCTGTTAAAAGATAAACAGGCATATTAAAATTTTTGAGCTAATTTGAACAAATTGATTTGAATTGGACAGTACCAAATCAGAAGTATGTAGGAATGATCCACAAATAAGAGCTTGGGAGAAGCTCTTATAGAGGAAAAGCAGATGCAAAGTAGGGAAATTATTTATTGGCTATAACTGAAAGCCAAGTTGACTATGATTAGTTGTCCTCAGTATTTTGATTTCGTAATCTTGAGGCATTTATAGACAGATTTTGGTTTGCTTACAGACGGTGCCACAGCATTAAAGCCACACTAGTCTAATGTCCTCCTTGTTTATTAATTTAACCATTCCACCCTTTGGTCATCCTCTTATACATGAGAGATTGACTAAATATCGGTGTTAACCCACTCTCAGGTACCATCAGCGTTAAGTTCCTCCTTGTCTCACTGTGAAACTTTAAGGTTAAATTGCTAGATCATGAAAGACTTGTTCTTGCTGTTCATCTCACTGTTTATCTTGTTTCTGTTTCTCCAAGTGCAGTAACTCCATTTGATGTGCTTCTAATGGCTGCAAACATGCATTTAAGACCTTTGAGAGAATATAGCACGCCAGGTAGACTACAGTGATAACTGTTAGGAGGATAATGCCAAGAGATGGAATATATTCCTTAGCCAGGGCCCCCACGAATTAAACCAACTGGTGTCAAATAAAGAATGTACCTGAAGGCGCATCAGCTTGTTTTAGCCAAGTGGCTTGTTTGCTAATTTCCTGTTTTTGCTGCAATACCACAGGTGTATATCCAGGTACAGTAAGAGATATTTACTATGGCACAGACTTTTCCTAGTTCTGCAATTTTATTATCTAAACCACCTTAGCAAGAAAGTTCAGGGCCTTTTATTATGCAGCTATGACCTTAGCAGTGGATTCAGTGAAAGATACCAGAGATAAGGAGCCTTATCTTTCTGTACAATAACAGAAAGAAAAGGCAAGTAGCAAAAAGGCCAAAAAAAGAAAGCTTTCATTTAGAAATTAAGATCTTGACCCATGAACTTGGGGGAACTGTCCACCTTAAGATGCCAACTGCTTCTAAAGAGAAACCTCCCTAGTCAACTTTAACTTTACATCTCCAGCTGGTTCCAAGAGCGTGGTTTAGCTCTTTTTTAATTGGAGGATGTGAACCAGAGGTTCAAGTCCTTGAAGGTGATCTGGGTCTGATTCTAGACCCAGCCTGGTTTTAAAATCACACTCAGTTTGACACCACTGGTTTTCAGACCCAGTGTGGGAATGTGAAGTCGCTCAGCTGTGTCTGACTCTTTGCGACCCTGTGGACTGTAGCCTACCAGGCTCCTCCGTCCATGGGATTCTCCAGGTAAGAATACTGGAGTGGGTTACCATTTCCTTCTCCAAGTCTGGGAAAAGAGGTGCTTAAATAAAGTCAGAAAATACAGCATGCAAAAACCGTGGAGCTAAGATCACAGGACTTAACCAGCATCTTCAGAGGCAGCAAGGAATTTGAGAGCTCAAGGGCCTCAACAGCCTCAACAGGTACCTGCACCTTCCCCTTTCTAGTCTTTCTGGGGGGCGCAGGGGGAAGGTTATCTTACGTAACATTTATACGTCTCTCTGTGCCTCGGCTTCTGTCCGCTGTAGCCCTGCCTCTGTCGTCTCTAGGATGCTGTATAAGGCACGCCTGCTGTGTTTCAGCACCGGCTGTGGTGCTACCAGCGCTCTATCTTGGTTACCCATCTCGTGACCCTGGCTCACCCTTGACCTCTCAAGCTTCTTGTGGTTATTTTCTCTCTTTGAATCCAGGACTGAGTCTTCACCAACTTTCTGATGAATCTCACATGCTCATTCCTTTATCTGGCCAATCAGAAATCAGTTCAGTTCAGTTCAGTCACTCAGTCACATCTGTCTCTTTCTAACTCCGTGGACTGCTGCACACCAGGCTTCCCTGTTCATCACCAACTCCCGCAGCTTGCTCAAGCTCATGTCCATCGAGTCGGTGATGCCATCCAACCATCTCATCCTCTGTGCCTTATTGTGTCCTGTTCCTCATTTTTAGTGCCAGGAGGAGGGAATTCTACTGTCAAAGTCTTACCTTCTCAGTAATGTGCCGTTTCTTTAGGCTTACTCACCCTCCTCCACTAGAGGGCTGGTTTGGATAAATTGAAGTTCATGCTTTAAGTCTGTGGAAGTCTTCCTACCGTTCTAACACAGAGACCCTGAAACTGTCTTGTCTCACAGGTGAGGCCAATGGGTAGGAATGGACCGATTGGTTACCCAATATCTCCATCTCAGCAGGGTCTTCCTGGCCTCTGCTTATTTCAGCATAGACAATAATACTTAGGATTATTGTATACACTGTGTAAAGAGACATTGTTGTTTAATTGCTAAGTTGTGTTCAACTCTTTGTGACCACATGGACTGTAGCCTGCCAGGCTCCTCTGTCATTGGGATTTCCCAGGCAAGAATACTGGAGTGGGTTGCCATTTCCTTCTCTAGGGGATCTTCCTAACCCAGGGATTGAACCTGTGTCTCCTGCATTGACAGGTGGATTCTTTATCACTGAGCCAGCAGGGAAGCATAAAGAGACCTCCTGATGATGATAATCTAAGAGCATAGTGTTATCACTTACAGGATTTGTTAAGCTTTGTTCACATCCAGGTGAGGGGAAGCTACATTAATGATCTGATAGGAAAAAAAGAAAATTACACAGTGCCAGAAGCCAGCTTGAGTTTTCTCCCTGCATAATGAATTTCTAAGAGACTTCTCTAACTTCTCAACAAAAACATTCAGTCCATAAAAATTATCAGTAAGAAGGAACTACTGATACATGCTCTTGCTCCTTTTGTTCTGATAACGGAACCTCACACAAGCTGCTTTGCAGCTTGCCCTTCCAGTGTGAAGTGTTTAAAAAAAGAAAAGAAGATGAACTAGAGAACGTTGTAGAGAATAGTCACTTGGAGTGAAGTGTACCAAGGCACTGAAGGCTTGGGATGAAGGAGGAAAAGTGTTGTGGTTCTGGGAAAGCACTGCCTTCAACTCCGTCTGTGGAAAGATGTGTGCCATCAAACAGCTGGGATCAACTTCTCACACCAGGAGAAAATGGTGCTGGTCTTCAAATCATGGGGTAAAAAGGGACTTTGCCTGGACTTAGGGGCCTTTCATTTCAAAGCTGGAAAGGTCATAAAACAACTGCTAGCATTTTTCTAACCTCTGTCCACTTCAGGACTGAGAGTTGTTTTGTTTCAGGTCATGATAAAATATGACAGCTTCTAGTTTCTCAGTCACTGACTGTGTCATTTATGATGCCAAATGTTTTCTGGGTTCTGGTCCTTTATCATGGTGAGCCTGACTTACAAGCTACAATTGAAGCTAAAGCGTTCCTTCTGAAAGCCAAAACAATATATTGTAGATGGCTATGCTTGACGGTTTTTTGATAGTGTCTTACTTTTGTCTAAAGAAAAATGACATTCAACCTAAATGTCTGTTTTGTGCCTATTGAAACATCTTTATTCTTTTACAAGGTTTGCCTGGCTTGCATTGTTATACTTTGTTATGATGGCAGAGATACTGAGAGAATGGCTATAGTTCCTACATTTACACCATCTTTTTTAACCTTCTTGTTTATATACATGGGTTTTCATAATGTGATGGTTTCTCTTTTTCTTTTTCATGTGTCTGCTTAGCTAAGCTACATCCCCAGTTGCTCAAACACTAATCTGCCTATTGCTGTGAAGGGAATTTGCAGATGTAATTGAAATCCTTATTCAGTTGGCTTTAACTATGGGAGATTATCCTGGATAATCTAGGACCTGATTAAAGCAGTTGGAAGGATTTAGAAGCAGGGCTTACACTCCTCAGCCCTGCTTCTAAGGTTTTTCAACTGCTTTTTGACTGTGTGTAATACGTGTGTTGAGAGAAAAAAAAGTTTCTGCTTGCATTTCAAAATTGTTTTCTAGCTTTTCTGAGATATAATTTTTGTATAACACTGTGTAAGTTTAAGGCATACAATATGATGATTTCATTTTGTTTTCGCATTTTTTGGTTGTGCTGGATCTTTGTTGCTGCACATGGGCTTTCTCTAGGTGTGGTGTGCAGGCTTCTCATTGTGGTGACTTCTCCTGTTGTGGAACATGGGCTCTAGGAGCTCAGCCTTCAGTAGTTGCAGCTCTCAGGTTCTAGAGTGCGGGCTCAGTAGTTGTTGCACGTGGGCTCAGCTGTCCCTCGGCATGTGGACCAGGGATTGAACCCGTCTTCCCCATGTTGTCAGGTGAACTCTCAACCATTGGACTACCAGGAAGTCCATGATGATTTGATATATGTATATATTGCAAAATGATGACCACAATAAGGTTAGTTAACACATCCAGCACCTCACATAGTTTGTTTTTTGTTAACTATAGTTACCATGCTTTACATTAGATCCCAAGAATGTATTCTTCTCATAACTGGAAGTTTATACCGTTTGACCACCTTGATTCATTCCCCATCCCCTGCCCCTGGCAACAACTAATAATACACTGTGTTTCCATGAATTCAGTGTTTTTAGATTTTGTATTTAAGGGAGATCACAGTATTTGTCATTCTTATTTCCTTAGCTTGAAGCTCTCAGGTTTCATTCGTGTTATTACAAATGGCAGTATTTCCTTATTTTTTAAAATAATATTCGTTTGTGTGTGTATGTGTAAAGAAAAGAGATGATAATTGATGGCGAGGATGTGGAAAAAGAACTCTTATGTACTGTTGGTGGGAAGGTAAATTATCTTATCTATCTTGCATTTTCTTTATCCAAGACACTATTGAGAGACTCTTAGGTTGTTTTCATGTCTTGGCTATTGTGAGTAATGCTGCAATGAACATGAGAATGCAGAAATATCTTTGAGATCATGGTTTCATTTCTTTGAGTATATAACCAGAAGTGTGATTGCTGGATTATAGGGTAGTTCTATTTTTAATTTTTTTTTTTTGAGGAGGTTCCATGCTGTTTTCTATAGTGGCTACACCAATTTACACCCCACCTTTTCCAGATATATAATTGGCAAATATTTTCTCCCATTCCATAGGTTGCTTTTTAATTTTTGTTAATGGATTGAGTGATCAGTGGGGCTGAGAGCTGTGCCTTAAAGATGTGAAGGTCTCGGCCTGGGCTTCATTATTGAGTAGACTGCTGGCTGTGCCCCACTATTGGGGTGATGTAATAATTTGTGGGGTGGGACTATAGATATATCCTGTTTCTCACCAGACTCTCTCATTACCTTTATTTCCCAAGAGTAATGTATCAGTCTTATCTAAATACATTTTTATTATGCTAGTTGCATTTAATTTTCTGACTGGATCTTTCTAGATTTATTAGTCAGTATTCTATAGTTAGAAAGATCTCTCTATATCACTTATTTATTTATTTAGTTATGAATCACCTACTTATTGTCAATATGGCTTCTTCTTTTATTCAGTGGATTATAACGTATTATGGTCCTTATTTATTTTGATGCTTAAATTGTCTCTGACTTGCCCAGTGTGAATCCCTTGGAGCTGGTTCCATGTGTCCTTTTGACATTTCCTCAGTTTTCAAAAACTTTTACAAGTGTAATTGATTTTTAGCAGTTCTTTACTTTCTGGCACAAAATGTTCAGGTTCATTTTGTACCTCCCCAGCCCCAACCCTGCAATCTGTCATTTCTCTAGGAATTACTGATTCCTTTTAATAGAGAATGGTATTTCAGGATGAAGATCTGGGTGTCAGGTGCTAATTTCTCCTGGAGTATAATTGCTTTTGGGTTTCTAGGACCTTTCAGTGGACAGAGCTGGGAAAAAATTAAATACCTCTTAAACCTGAAGCTGGGAAGAATTGAAGGCAAGAGGAAAAGGGGACAACAGAGGATGCTGTGGTTGGATGGCATCACTGATTCAATGGCTATGAATCTGACCAAATTCTGGGAGACAGTGAAGGACAAGGAAGCCTGACATGCTACAGTTCATGGAGTCACAGAGAGTCAGACATGACTGAGTGAATGAGCAACAAATAAACTGAGTATTAAGTCTCATTTTAGAACCTAGCTACAATAAGGATTTTTAAGTGTGTCTTGAGCTGAATAACATTTGTTTTCTTATTCTTTTGCATTTCATTACATATTTCTACTTCCTCATTTGTGAAGTTGCTCAGTCATGTCCGACTCTTTGTGACCTCATGGACTGTAACCTACCAGGTTCCTCTGTCCTTGGGATAATCCAGGCAAGAGTACTGGAGTGGGTTGCCATTTTCTTCTCTAGGGGACTTCCTCGTTTACTAGCACTTTATCTCCTTGGGTTTTCTCAGCCTTCCAGAATCAAGTGAAAGTTTTAAATTTGATTTTCAGGGTAGATTCTCAAAAATGAAGGTGTTTCCCTGACACATGACTTTAGGAGTCCCAATTTACATTGTCTATGCCCTATGCCTTAGTTTATCTTTTCAAAGCAGTCACAAGTTGATAAATATATAACTGACGCTAGTATTTGAGTAAAGATTTGGGGGACTGGTAAAAAAATTGATAATGGATGATGTTTTCATTATTTGGATTCTTTTTCAAAAGTCTAGTGAAAGTAGACTTGTCTTACAAGTATCTTGTAATTTGATTTACTCTAATACCAGCCTTCCTCAGACAGATTCTTAGGTGTTAAACATTCCGCAGTGGACATGTAGTTACTATTGTCGCTTCAAATCCTCCTCTGACTTGTTGCTTCTCTGGTGGGTTAAACCATGTTTGAAAGTTTTTAAAAGCCTCACAAATGTTGTATTGCAGACAGTGTGCCTCAGACAGTTGTTTTGGTTATAGAGTAAAAATGTTTTTGCAAGAAGAATAAAATTCATTAAGGCCAGGGCACTTATGGTTTTGATTCAGCTGGGATTTATTTTTTTCTATTATGTCTTTCTTTACACATCAAGGGAGAAATTTGATACTGCACATAAGAGAAAGTTCCACATGGGAGATTTGTTTCTGGTACTTTAAATCCTGGGAAAATAAATCCCTATTTTTCTTTGTTGTACTTGAGTCTATAATAGAGGAATACCCTATAATTTATAATCTTAAATATTTCTTCTTGTCTTGAATTTATCTGTTTTATATAAATTAGTTAGCTCTTAAATATCTTCCATGAGTTACTTCTCTTTAGCTGCTGGATCCAAGCCATTCTGGGAAATACCATCCAAGAAACGGCCAGGGAACAAAACAAAAAAGAAGTCTTGCTTCCCCTTTAGGGTTGTCCTTTCCATTCATCCCCAATTCATTTTATCAGGAAAGAATTATGAGAGCTTGCTAATAGAATCTAAAGGTATGTAAAGAACTATAAAACCATTTATACTCTAAGGAAGTTTACAAAATTAATTTTTATTTTTTAAATTCGCAAATTATCATAATCATTATGATTTGATGAAACCAAAGAACAGGGATTTGTTCAATAGGAGAAAAAAATGCTTAAAGTAAATGTGTCCAAATATCTTTGATGTATTAAATAGAAATATAAATGTATACATGTAGACATATTTAAAATGTTTCTCTCCCTTAGAATTCATAAATACAGAAGTGAATTATTTTTTTGATGACTATTTAATATCAAAGACAACTTTTTATGTAGGAGATCAGCTATGCATATCAGAGGTGGTTTCTAAGATTCTAGAATACATTTCTAAATCATTGTATAGCAGAATAAGGTCAGAATGCTACCAGACGATGATGTCCTTCATTCTACTAAATATTGAATAAACAAACATGATAAATTGTAATTTAGAAAAGAAAATGTGAGGTTTGAAACTAGGAAAGCCATGCTGCTTTGAACCTCAAACAAAGTAATGCAAACTATTGCATTCAGATGAAATGGCAGAGAATGGATTGTTTCTGTAGGAATAAAATCCTAACCAGTCCTTCAAGGGGGTGTCAATGAC
Organism: Cervus elaphus; assembly: GCF_910594005.1. Classification (NCBI taxonomy): domain Eukaryota; kingdom Metazoa; phylum Chordata; class Mammalia; order Artiodactyla; family Cervidae; genus Cervus; species Cervus elaphus. The sequence goes on along the minus strand of NC_057823.1, from coordinate 35,901,762 downwards.
ACGGGTGACTTATCCCAGTGCTCCAGAGACAGTTGTGCAGCTGAACAGAACAAGAGTAGTTTATCTTAGACAAGGACAGAAACAGCAGAGCCTCGTGCCAATTTTTGCAAATTAATTATTTGGAAAGAGAAACACCATATCACTTTAGCCATTTACTGAAATGTGCAGGAGGCCTCCATGGAGGCTCCCTCTTCATCTGATCTCAGGAACACACAGCATGACTCCTCAACATACCCAGCTTCCTGCCAGGCTGATTCTGGCCAGCAACCCAGGGGGCGTCGCTGTGAAAGAAAATCCTTATGTTTTCATCTTCAAGGCTGAGAGTGGAATGTGATGATATTCAGGGAGAAACTGCAGGTAGAAATGCATATTCTCTGAGGAAAGGAAATCATAAAGTATCAGTACAATTGCAGTTAGTTTTTGTCGTAACGATAAGCCATTGCAAACATGGAGCAAGGACTCTCTTAAGACTCCAAATGACTGTGTTGAACTTGAAAATGTGCATTTGTGTGTGATTTGATCATAACTTTAAAAGAAAATTGTGTATTAATTTTTAGATTTTTTTTTTCTTTCACCACAAGATGCATTTAGTTGGTCTGAGGTAAATTCTTCTTTGGAAATTCTGCTGGGTGGAGATAGCATAACAATGGGTTTTTGAAATGTATTAAAATTTGTAACAGATGTATGCTAGTTTTGCTTATCTAGTATCTCTCTCCATTCTACAGAAAAAAAAAATGCCAATTTTCCTTTGGGAAGCTAGATTTCCTATTCTCTGGCCAAGTGTCCTCATGAGACTCTAGAGTGTGAAAACTGTGACCCTGATTTTCCAAGGTATTGTGTTTGTTTTCCAGAAAGGCACCCAACCTAAGAGGACCAATCAAAGTGAATTATTTAGGTTCTAAGTTGAGCTTTCTAAAAGAGATGCTCTTTATTTTCTGCTTAAGTTGAACATGAAAGGTATGGGTTAGCTATCTTGCTTCACTGTGGAACCTGAGAATAAACCATCCTATTAGGGGACCGGGTGGAGAGAAGGAGAAATTTGGTTATGCTGACATAGTTCAAGCCCTAGGCTCAAGTCATAGATGAATTTTTAATCCATGTGATCCAATACATTCTTTTATTTGACAACTTAGCATGAGTAAGATGTCTATTATGCAACAAAAGATGATTTGACTAATATTGTAACTGAATAAGATTTAGGCTCCTATTCTTATGCCCTGTTGAATACAATCAAATGTTTATAATGGAAAAACTAAAAGAAAAATTATCTGGTTGCTCTGCCTCAGAAACTGAAAAGTTCACACAAACACACAATTGCATTGAATGTTGGTACGTGCAAAAATGAAACTGGAAGATTCGAAGAGTGTGTTGATTGAAGCATTTATGGGATACTTCTCTTGCAAAACAAGTTTAATAAAAGGTAATATTAATTAAAGTATTAAATGTGAGAAAATATTATGTTCCACTTTTTAGAGCTTTCCCCTTCTCTTATTTGTAATTCTTATTTCAAGATCCTTAGTAAAATAATTGTTTATAGTTTAATATCCCTAAATTGTGAAAGGCTGAATAAATGCCTGCAAAGGTAGGCACAGAAAAATTTCCCCCCTTTCCCTTTTATTAATAGGTTCTTTGGCTGGTCTAATAATGAGAATGACATTGTGCAGATTAATGGGTTGGAAATAAGTTTAATTTTGTATGTATTGGATCCCCAAAGATTTGAGACCCAAGAGCAAGCTGGGTGGTTGAGAATTATATGCGACACTGAGCTAAGGAATGGAGTAGGAGCCTGAGGCTTCCAAGTGGAGAAGGGGAATTCATGGGAGAATCAGAAGAGCACGTGTTTGGTAATTAGGTGTTTGCCCTGCCTGCGTTTGATCTTTCGGATAAAAATTTTCTTTGGTAATAACCATCTTTCTGGGCTAGGCCCTCCATCTAAATTCTATTTTTTTTTTTTTTTTGACTGTGCTGGGTCTTCGTTGTGGTGCAAGGACTTCTTTTTGCAGTGTGTGGGCTTTTCTAGTTGCAGATCACGGGCTCAGCAGTTGTAAATTCTTTTAGATAGTTAAGGGAGTACAAGTTTTGTTTTGTTTTGTTTTGAGTCTGCTGGGTCTCCATTAGCGTTAGCTCAAAATAGCCCATATGCCAAAGTGACATATTTTGGGGTCACACATTCTGCTCTCCCTCACAGGCAGCAAGCTTCCATGGTATGTTTTTCCAGGCTTACAGCTTTACTTGGAGTATATTCTATGTATGTTCCTGATTAAAAAAAAAAAGGAGCATAGAAAATAATTTTTTAAGATTGATAAAAAAATATTTTGAGAAGACTTTCACACTTGAATCAAGGTAGTTGGATATAAAATTCTTGATTGAAAATAATTTTCTCTCACAGTTTTAGAGAAGTTATTCCATTTTTTTCCCAGTTTCATGCTGCTGAGAAATACGATGCCCTTTTTATGCCCAGTTCTTGGCATTTTATCTGTACTCCTCTTCCTCCCACACCAATTGTAGTGACAAAGCCCAAACTTCAGTCAGGCTCCTTGGAGTCTTTCTTTTGATTAGGCCTCACTCTTAGGCTCTACTATTATAGACTCACTTAGTCCAATTTTAGCAAGAATCCTGCTGGTTCAGTTTAGTGAAAATACCCCCACTCTTGATATCTCATCAAAATGTTCATCTCTCATTTTGGCATCTGACCAAATTCCTTATCCTGCATGCAAGTATCTTAGCACCCTTGCCTGCCTTCAGCAATATTCCTGTCAAATTGGTTGTGCAGAATCTCTCCTCACTCCTGATGTTTCCTCTTAGTAATTTTCCATCCGCTGATTCCACCCTGCTCTTTGGCTCTCTATTTCCACTTTTCCTTGTTGTATTCAGAATTGACCCAGTCTCTATCCCCCACTACAAACCCCATTGTAATAGTCTCCCTAAAAAAGTCTTTCACAAGCGGCAGAATAATCTTTGTATTTAACAGTAGGCATTGTCTTCATTCCTGTTTTCAACACACACCTTGTTCTCTGCTAAGCCTGAGTGTCTCTGAGTCCCAAGTCCTCCTGAGCTTAATTCCTCTAGAGTACATTTTCTCTTTTCTTGAAGGGATGGAGAGGAGAAGTCACCTGATACTGGGCAGAGGAGGTATGTAGTATCAAGTGAATCCTTTATACAGCCCCACCCTTGTCTCTGTCTCCCAAGGTACCTGGTGACCCCAGTTCCCGAGAGCTTTCCAGGGTTCTGAAGATAGCCTCCCTCTACTTCTCATCAGTATCATTCTCTGCAGGTTTCAGCTTTCTTTATGCTTCAGGTCATTTGCCAGTTCATTTTCTACCCTCTTAAGTGTTTTGTTTATATATATATACACACACACACACATATATATATTTATTTGGCTGTGTTGGGTCTTAGTTGCAGCATGTGGGATTTTCACTGTGTCATGTGGGACCTTTTGTTGTGGTGCCCAAGCTCAGTAGCTGTGGCAACTGGGGTTAGTTGCCCTGCAGCATGTGGGATCTTACTTCCCCAAACAGGGATCAAACCCATATCTCCTCCATTGCAAGGCAGATTCTTTCTTTCTTTTTAACTTTTTATTGTGTATTGAGGTATAGTAGAAATGGCAACCCACTCCAGTATTCTTGCCTGGAGAATCCCATGGACAGAGGAGCCTGGCAGGCTACAGTCCATGGGGTCGCAAAGAGTTGGACACGACTGAGCAACTAACACACACACACACACACACACACACACACACACACAGACAGTTGATTAACAATACTGTGATAGTCTCAGGTGAACAGTGAAGGGACTCAGCCATATATATACATGTATCCATTCTCCTCTAAACTGTCCCCACCATCCAGTCTGTAAAGTGAAGTCTTAACCACTGGACCAATAGGAAAGTCCCCCTCTTAAGTTTTAATAATAATATCTTGTTTATCATTGTCTCTTTTCCCATTTGCTTTGTCCTTTAGAGTTTATAATGTTTTTTATCCTTTTATGTTATGCTAGAGTTGTTTCAGGGCTTCCTTGGTGGCTCAGTGGTAAAGAATCTGCCTGCCAATGCAGGAGACACAGTTTCAGTCCCTGGATTGGGAAGATCCCCTGGAGAAGGACATAGCAACCCACTCCAGTATTCTTGCCTGGCAAATTCCATGGACAGAGGAGCCTGGTGGGCTACACTCAATGGGGTCACAAAGACGTTGGACATGACTGAGCATGCATGCATGTAGCAACTAAACAACAACAAAAAGTTGTTTCAAGAAATAAATCCATGGAGTTAAATCACCATTTCATATAGAACTTCCTATTTGCTATTTAAGGAATGTCTTTATGCATATATTCATTCTTCATAGAATCCATTGAGAATGTAGGCTGCGATTGACATCTTCTGGCTCTCTAGTTCCCCAAATGCTGACCTTTGTGTTATAAACTCAAAAGTGTTTAGCATTTATGAGTTAGTTTTACACATTCTGATTCTTACGTTCTCATTCACCACATTCCTGTAAAATGCCCAATATGAGTAAGGGATAGAGGCAATGTATATGTATTTGCATGTGTGTTTTCATGTGTCTGGATATGGCATACTTCCTGCCTATAAGTGACTCATCTGTTTGGAAAAGCAAAAACTTCTATTCTTAGGATGCTAAAGCAATATGATAATTAGGAAACAAAAAGATAAAACTAAAGACATAGCACAAGATGGAGTTATTTGTCAAATGAGAGATCAGTGTTTGTATTCAGAAGCTGGGCAGATCTTTATTTATTTGACTGAGATGGAATTGAAAACTTTCATAAGAGAGCTGGATTTGAGTGAATGCTTGATGGATGAATGGATGGACTTAAAATTATTTAAATTCTAGACTGATATGTCAATAACTGTCATATGTTCATGAAATCTAATTTTCTAACCCACTTATCTCCTCTCAGGGCCCATGGCTAGGTGATATTTCTGAGTTAGGTGGAGCCACAAAAAGGGCTGATAGAAGTGATGCCCTCCACACTCCTAGCCCTTAAAAACACCCCTCATCTGATCACAGTACGCTCTCAACCCTCACTAGGCTGTGCCCGGCCTTCTTACTCTCGTTTCCACCAACTTGACACGTGGTTGTAAATCTCCATGTGCTATTTTCTTCTTCCCTAACTAGGCTTGTTTCCTGCTATCTCCTAATTCCTTGTCTCATTGTCCCTAGAATGTGACTTGACACAGATTAAATTGAAAGTGATAATAAAACACTCAGCTGTCCAGTAGGCCCTTAGCCTATGGGCACTCCAGCAGGAAGTTGAACGTGTAAACTGATTTCTACTTTGAATATTTTTCTGGATTTGAACCCCTGAGCTGACCAAAATGGCCCTAGAAAGAGTGGTTTATGTTGACTTTGGAGTGCAGTATTTGACTGAAGTGAAAAGTTTGTTTTGAGTCAATAACTGTCCTCCGGGAGGAAATTTCAGTCATTACACAAATCCTAAGTTTCTTCTTTTTCTTGTTGTGTAGCTGCTAAGTTGTCTCCAACTGTTTGCAACTCCATGAACTCTAGCCCACCAGGTTTCTCTGTCCATGGGATTCCCCAAACAAGAATACTGGAGTGGGCTGCCATTTCCTTCCCTAGGGATCTTCCTGACCCAGGAATCCAAACCATGTGTCCATCAATTGCATAGACCAACACATTTAAAAACTGTAGAAACACCTTGGCTGAAGGGATTTATTTCCTTGTAAGCCTGAGCATGCTCTGTGAACATCTGAGTGCCAGAACCAATGAGATCCTTAGGATTTGGGGTAGTTGTGAAGTAAATCTAACCTGTACGATATGAGTGAAGTACTTGATGGAATAAACTTTAAAATGCAAGCAATTGTGGGCCACATACAACACTCGGACTCTACTTGCTCCATGTGAGTATTTGGTAGTAATGAGTGCATTAGGAGAATAGGATTGATTTGGGTTCTTCAATATTCTACTGCATGTGAGCAAGTCAGCTTTGTATAGCTCTTAAATCAATTAGTTTTTTTTCACATTAATTAACTCCTGCATATTCAAAGTTTCCCTCCATCAGACTAAAATGTTAACCTGTCTTTTCAATTTGTGCTGCTAAGAACAACCACATCCTGGATTGCATTTTCAATCCACTATGTACAGATTGTCTCTGAGGACAGGCAAACCCAAGGGCTGTAGTTAGAGCTACAGGAAAAAAAATATTCAAGGATCTTTTGAATATTGCATAAGCACATATGGGATTCTCTGCCTCGGCATCCTAGGAGGATGAGGGTGATCAGATTGTTTTGAAGGAAACACATTATAGGAAAGCTTTCGCCAGAATCCATTGAAATCATCTTCTGTCACCTAGGGACTTTTTTTTTTTTAAATCCCAGATGCTTGGAATTAATTCCACATTCAAAGCCTGTTTTTTAGAAGAAGAAAGATAGGTTTCTTTATAATTTTTTAAGAGGTTAAAGGTGAGGAAGTTTCTTAATTTATTTTCTTGGAGGAAACAAAATATAGCAAGGCAGAATTATAATCTCTTTTAAGGATTTATTGAAATGTCAAACTCTGGGGGACCGAAACTGTCTAAGGAAAATGAATAAACAGCCGATTAGCATTTAGACAATATTCTTTTATTGTTTGACTATAGAAAATAATGCTGAAGAGAATTAATTTGGATTTTGGCAGGAATTTGAATAGTAGAGGTAAAGCATGCAAATAATTGAGTAAATTTGTGTCTTGTAAGAACATTTATTGGAATAAATTAAGGAATGGCACAATGACAAAAATTCTCTGGAGGCTCTAAGTGCCAAAAAAAACCAAGAAACTAAGAATTTTATACTTATTCAATGGTTTTCTGGAATTTTAAAAAGGAAGGTCTCTTTTTCTCTTTCTTTTAAAATCAGGGCTTTTAGCACTAAAGCAGTTGAGAACTAAATTCCTTTATTGGTATTGAAAACTATCATTTGTTGCTGCGTTGTCCAGGCTAGAATTTAAATGATCTCAAATGTTGTCTGCCCATTTTAGTCAGGAATAGAGAAAGAAGGAATCTTGAAGTAGTTATTTGAAATCTTTGGATCTCTTTAGGTATAGAAAGGGTATATCATTTTTAAAAAATTTTTTGACTGTACGACGTAGTATGTGGGGTCTTTGTTCCCTGACCAGGGATGGAACTGTGTGTCCTGCAGTTCTGTCTGCAGTAATCTTAATCACTGGACCACCAGGCAAGTCCCCAGGTGTATCGTTTTTAATAGAAAGTTTTCTTCTCGATAAGAATCTTTTCTGATAATTTGATTACTGTAATTTATTGAGCATAAATTGTGGACATTTCAGCTATTTTCTCCGTTTTCAGATCTAATTAGACTAGATGGCTTATTGAAATGTATACACGCAGAAATACTTACATTTAATGGGGAAGCTTAAAAATATCCTAAATTAGAAAGCCATTTATTTTACTGATGAAAGCTTCATACTGTGCCGTGTTGATCAGCTTATACACCTAAATGGAATTAATTTACCCCACTCATTTCCCTTCTTATATGTTGTGATCTATCAGGGCATATCTGGGAAAGCATCTTCATTATGTGTATTGAAGATGCCTGGGTCTGTTATCACTTTCATTGTAGAAAATAATGGTTTGATTTTCTTTTCCAAGTGCTTTAGCAAGTAAAAGAGTCTGGAGAGAAAGGAGGTGGGGCTCTGCTGAATACGGTCAGGAGTAACTATAAAGCCAAAGAGCTTATGTGGGGACAGTCTGCCTTCTAGAGGGCAGTGATGGCAACAAAAACCCAGAACTGGCCAGAAAGTTGCTTACAGAAGTCATAGTCTTAAGAATTGCCCTAACTTTGCATTCTTTTCTCTCCATTCCTATTAGTTTATTTGAGTGGACACCTGTGATGAGGATTTCCTTGTTCTGCCTAATTTCAGAAAAAAGAAGAAAAAAAAGTAGGCTCAGGATCACAGGAGCCCAGGCTATCAATGTGGTTGTCGTAGGTGTGGTTAATGAGAGCCATAATGGTTCACCTCATGACAGTGTCTCCAGTTGCTGAAGAAGAGAACTGCCTGAGAACAGGCTTCATTTTTCTTGCATGGATCCTGTGCCATCTTACAATGGTGCATGGATAACGCAGAGGACCACTTTGTGCAGAGCAGGAAGGGGTACTAGACACTTGACACTCCCTCCTGTTTCCCCTCTCTCTCTCTCCCCCTCCCTCCTTTCTCTTCAGTCTCTTTTCTAATGTCCCTTTTTGTTCCCTCTCCACTTCTCTTCACTAACCAAATGGCTATTTTGTGGTATAGACTTGATTTAATTCAAACATGTAATAAAACTTGCCATTTATTCAACCAGCTCTCTTTAGTGGATTTGTCATGAATGTAATACCCAGGAGTGAATTAGAAAGGAAAAATGAGATTTTCCAAATCCATTAGTTTTATGACCTAATCTGATACGGCAGTCTGTGTCCCTTGAGCACAATTATATTATTGATACTTAAGCATAAGAATAGTAATTTGAATTTAAAGATCTCCTGAAGCTACAAGTAGAATTAAAGGCCTCCCACAGTGTAGCACTCTCAGCATAAAAAAAGCCATTTGAGTTAGGACATGTCAAGACCAAATAGTTTGTATTATTATTAAAGTATAGTTGATATACAATTTTGTTTTAGTTTCAGGTGTATAGCATAGTGATTCAGTATTTATGCAGATTATATTCCATTATAGGTTATTATAAGATAATGGGTATAGTTCCCTGTGCTACACAATAATTTCTTACTGTTTATCTATTTTATATACTGTATTCGGTTGGCCAAAATGTTCAGATTTTTCTATAAGATATGGAAAAATTCATATGAACATTTTGGCCAACCCAATAGTTTGTATGTGTTAATTCTAAATCCCTAATTTGTCCCTCCCTTTTCCCCTCTTCTCTTTGGCAATCAGTTTGTCTTCTATATCTGGAAGTCTGTTTCTGTTTTGTATATACATTAATTTACATTATTTAAAAAAATTTCACATATAAGTTGTATCATATAGTAATTGTCTTTCTGTCTGACATTTCACTAAGCAGAATATTCTCTTGCTCCTTCCATGTTGCTGCAGGTGGCAAGGCCCAAAGATTTATCCTCAGCATGTTTGAACATGAAGTAACCAAATATCTTTTGCATGTATATTAGATTATTTAAAGACTGAGTATAAAATTGGGAACATTTAATTTCCTTAAATATATTCAGCTGCATGAAGCAATTAAAGAAAGGTTTGCAGGGCTACAGACCTCTTTCCTCTTTGATCCAAAAGAAACTGTTGTTTGAATACATATTGCTAGTAAATGCTAGCTAGTCCTCAGATACTTTATCATGAATGATCTACAGATTCACCTTTGTGTTGTTGGGAATGAAATACCTCCCTCTGAAAGGGTGCTGTGATGTTATAATGCAATGTCTTTTTATCCATCCACAGAATCCCTATTATTTTCCAGTTCAGTGAAGCCACATAACACTGTATCTTTTTCCGTCTTCTAAGTCCACTCATATCTTGAAAGAATCTCTAATTATGAGTAGTCTTGGTGAACCAGTGGTGGCAATATCCTGGCAGATTATTGCTGCTAAAAATGACTGCTGTGCTTCCAGCTCCTTGGGTTTTAGAGATGTTTATTTTGTAAACCAGATCATTATGTCTATCAATTGTGTGGATTCTTGATACTTTTCTAATAATTTCATTTTTGGTAATTAGAGCCAGATTAATGTCTGTGGTAGGTAGAAATACCAGCCCCAGTCTTTAAAGTCTCTTTTTATTCAGGCTCCTTTCCATATGATTTTGCAATCCTCCCCATTTGAAATGGTGCATACTTCCTCATGTCTTGATTCTGGGCTTATCCATGAATTTGCTTTGTCCTGTGGAATGTGGATGGAAGTGATACTATGTGAGTTCTGAGTCTAGACCTTAGGAGGCATCACATTCTGCCCGCTTTCTTGTGCTTCTGCTAGTGACATGAGAAAGCTTCTTCGGGTATGTATTACAATATTGTTAATTATAGTTACCATGCTGAAATTAGATCCTCAGAATGTATTAATCTTATAATGAAAATTTGTACCTTTAACCAACATCTCCCTGCTTTCTCTATCCCTCAGCCCCTGGTAAACACCATTCTCTGTTACTATGAGTTTAATGTTTTTAAAGTTCACATGTAAGTGATACCATACAGTATTTATCTCCCTCTGTCTGACTTATTTCACTTAGCCTGATGTCCTCAGAATTCATTCATGTCGTCCCAAATGGGAGGATTTCAAGTCATTGGTTTCTAACTCCGTGTTAGAAACTAATGATACAATGTTAGTCACTCAGTCATGTCTGACTCTTTGAGACCCCATCTGCTGCAGCCTGCCAGGCACCTCTGTCCATGGAATTCACCAGGCAAGAATACTGCAGTGGGTAGCCATTCTCTTGTGCAAAGGATCTTCCTGACCCAGGGATCGAACCCAGGTCTCCTGCAATGCAGATAGATTCTTTACCATCTGAGCCAGACCCCAGAGCCACCAGGGAAGCAATAATACAGGTTATAACTATACAAACAAAAAAGTTTGAAAGGTCAGAATCCAAAGAAATTAAGTAAAATAATTTAAAGTTTGAACTAATTTGACATTTTGGGTCTGATGTATCCAGCAATCCTATGAAACAGGGGTCCCCAACCTCTGGGATCTAATGCCTGATGATCTGAGTTAGAGCTGATGTAATAGTAATAGAAATAAAGTGCACAGTAAATGTAATGCACTTGAATCATCCCCAAACCATTGTGGTTTGTTCATGTGGAAACTATCACAGTGTCAGGCACCCTTTTCTCCATGTCTTGCTTTATCAGTGAATTCAAGAACCAAGGTAAATGGATAGAAAGAAGAATTAAGAACTTAAAAAAGAAATTTGGCAGACTGTAATGTGACTAGGCCTAGACAGCATATTGAAAAGCAGAGACATCACTTTGCCAACAAAGGTCCATATAGTCAGTGCTATGGTTTTTCTAGTAGTCATGTATGGACGTGAGAGTTGGACCATAAAGAAGCCTGAGTGCCGATGAAGCTTTCAATTTAAAAAAAAAATTTTTTTTTTTTGGTACTCCTAAGAGTCCCTTGTACAGCAAGAAAAACAAACCAATCAATCCTAAAGGAAATCAACCCTGAATATTCATTGGAAGGACTGGTGCTGAAGCTGAAGCGCTAGTACTTTGGACACCTAATGTGAAGAGCCGACCCATTGGAAAAGACCCTGATGCTGGGAAAGAGTGTGGGCAGGAGAAGAGGGCAACAGAGGATGAGATGGTTGGATGGCTTCAGTGACTCAATGGACATGAATTTGAGCAAGTTCTGGGAGATAGTGAAGGACAGGGAAGCCTGATGTGCTGCAGTTCATGGGATCACCAAGAGTTGGACACGACTTAGAGACTGAACAGCAACAACAAATGTGACAAGAGACAGCTTTATTTTGTCATGATCCTTTAGATCTCTGTTCCTTTTTTTTTTTCAGTTTTTTTAATAGAGGAGATACACTGAGTTTATGGCTCATTCTCTTTTTATTTTAATGTTTTTCTTGGAAAAGAAATTATCCTGAAATGTGCATGAAACTTTTATTTTTCACTATTTATGTTACTTTCATTGTATTGGCAGTGCTGAAATCATTGTCATTTTTTTCTTTCTTGTTCTCTCTGTTTTGCTTTATAAAGAGGTACAAATTAATAGAAAGAGGTAGAAATGAACTAACTGATAAGCATGTAAAGAAAGTGTACATTTAAGTGGAAAAAAAAAAGTTCAACCTTAATTGCCGTGGTGGTTTAGTCACTAAGTTGTAGCTGACTGTTGCAATCACATGGACTGTGGCTCGTCAGGCTCCTCTGTCCATGTGATATCCAAGGCCAGAATACAGGAGTGGAATAGCTATTTCCTTTTCCAGGGGATCTTCCTGACCCAGGGATTGAATCTGGGTCTCCTACATTGCAGGTGATCTCCTGCATTGCAGGCAGATTCTTCACCAACTGAGCCACCATTTTAACCCAATATTGCTAAAATGTACTAATCTGTTCTTAAGCCTGAAAGATTAGCAAACTGATAGAATTGTAACTAGTAATTTTAATTTTATAATTATGATTTTTAGCAATAGAGATTTCTTTGTTGTTTTTTAATCAAGGATGAGAATAACAAAATAAAGAAAAATTTTGAGTGATACTAAATTCATATCAAATATGCTCATGTTCAGACTTCAAATTATATGAAATGTAAATTTCATAGCAATTAAAATTAGCATATTCAGAAAACAACGTATCCTGAGATTATATCTTTCACATTTTAATACTTAGACGTGTAATACATTTTGAGTACATAATCATGACATTGCCAGGTTTTTATGCATAAGAGGGAAAGATTCATCTGTTATTTATAACTTCATTTTTGTGTCTTCCCCTATTAAAAGAAATATCCATTCCTTTTACTTGGAGATCAGTACTTGATGATTTACCATTTTTTTGTGCTTTTTGAGCGAACGCTAGACTTTCTGGAGAAACAGCTGGAATAGATTATGAGAAGCAGGATGAGATGCCAAGCAACAAACGAGGAAAGTAAATTTGGGTTCTTAAGGGCCTATCTTCAGTGTGGGAGTGGGTTTTCCTTTGGTCTCTTGGGGAGCCTCATTCTAATCTTTAGCTGGAATTGTGTGGTGTGTTTCCTCTTGGCACTTGAATGGGAAACTAGAGTGAGCCAGGCTTTAAATTAAACACCAGAATGCTTACAGGGTGGGGACCTAGTGCAATGCATAGGGAGTTGTTTTTATTCTCTGCTTTGGCCCACTTTGGATGAGTTAGGCTGGAAGGTGCCCCTTAATTTTCCATTCTGTAAACAGAATGCAATCACTCACTTACAGAGCTTTGATAATACTAAAAACACTTTTAAGAACTTATTGAAGTGATTACATAAAACTTTAAAGTATTATCCTTTACCTTAAGATCTTTGTTGACTCTTGGACAGTCTGGCTTATTACCAGTATCCATTATTTTGAAACAAGAACAGTGTTTTAAAGACTAGTACCATGAAAAGAATTGTCTCCCAAAACAAGTTACAGTCTTTCTTGCTCCAGAAATACTGAAAGTTCTTGGCCAACTGGGTCTCTGAGTGAAAGCTGCTCACAGGAAGAAACGTTTGAAACAGCCACCCAGTAAGTCAGAATGACATTTGAATGGGAATGACAAACGGTCCACTGAGTAAGTCAGAAATGAGCCCCGATCAACAACTGAGGTGATTTCTGCCCTAAATTAGGACTAAACAGATTTGAAAGTCATTTATAACAATTCAAATCCACAGCTATCCCCTGACCCTCAATGCCCCACCTCCCCTCCCAACCACAAGGCTGTAAGCGGAACCTTTGGATGACGGTGGAGTATGGTAACTGAATCAGATTGCCTTTGTGTCACTTGGGGTATCAATCTGTGTGAAAACGGATTCAGGTACTGGCTATGTTACATCAGGCAAAACACTTAATTTTTATGGGCTTTATTTATTCATCTATAAAATGGAGTATTCTAAGTCACAGAACTGTTGTAAGATGGAGTTTAATACATGAAACCCATATATAAAATACTCCAAGTGATTGCTAGTAAGAATTAAAAACTGGTAGGTTTTATTGTTGTCATAGAAGTGAATACATATGTCATCCTACATATTAACTGAGTTAATATTGGCCACTTTTGTCCATTTCAGGACATTTTATTTTTTAAAATGATTCATTACTCTTACTTTTCTTATCACTCTTGTTTTCCTTCACCACTTTCCTTAAAACCTGTTTATACATTGATTGATTTTTTTCTGCTTCTTTCAATAATTGCTTAGTCAATTATGCCCAACATTGATAGTTAAGACAAAAACTTATCTAAATTCGAAAGTTTGTATATGCTATGCTGTGTCCACGTGCTTTCACAAAATGATGGTAAACAAGCTGATGGTCCAGTCATTCCTAAACTGGGAATGCAATGTGTGGTTGTAAGGAGGGAGATGTCAGTGGTTCTTGGCTCTGCTGCACGGGAAGATCACCTGCCTGGGCTCCACCCATGAAGGGTCTGAGTTAGTGGACCAGGTGGACGCTGTCTTCAGTGAGTTTTAATAGCTCTCCAGGTGCCTTTAATATGCAACCAAGATTGAGACTCACTGGACTGTTGGGAGGGAAACGTGGGTTTCTCTTAGCAAAGCATAAATCTCTGTGAATCTGTGCCTGTTTTCCATAGAGGTTAAAGGGCAGTAGGGAGTAAGCACTTGGGAGTAAAATTCCATTTATTTTTTTTTACTGCTTTAGTTCAGCTCCCTTGCTGGGGATTTCGAATTTAGTTGTGACTGTTAAGGAAAGTCCCTTTTCCCCCTACTGTTTACATTATGGTTTATAAGCGAAAGGCTCCTATTTCCAATGTGACAGATAATTGGACTCATTTTCAGTTATCGAGTCCAATTTAGATAGTTGTCTTAATTTAGACAACCAGTAAAAATTAACCAGTGTGGGTACTAGTTTGGCATCTTGTTCCTGTCTTGCTAATGGTACCTAAACTAAATTATTTAGAAGACCATGCTGTTGCATTTCTTTCACTGTTTGGTTAGTGAGATCGCCCTTCAGCACAGGTGTATCTCCTTAAGTGATGGATTCATCTGCAGATGAAGAGAAAATGTGAGCTTCCCTTACAGTTTCCCATCAATCCTTTCCTGGTTCATCTGTGCCTCTTCATGTTATTCAGGCTGCCAGGCCTTTCTCTTCCATTCTGGCTGTATGAGAGACACCCTTCTTCAAGGACAATCTTCATCTCTACCTCCTCTGTAAACCCTTCCTACTTCCTACCAACCCTGCCGTCCTTCTCCACATTTCTGTCTTCACTCACCTCCAGATCCGTGACTACTGTGGGCGGTCGTTTACACTTTTTGGTGTGTCTGCATCTGTTTCACAGCTAACTTCAACCTCTTTCAAGTTAACAACAGTGATGGCTTCAGGAATAAGGTCCTGCACTTTAGTAAGTAATAAATACGCAATGTGGTAGTGAAGTAAAAGTCATGTTTCAGAGAGGATGGAGGATGGGCTGTATTTAAAAAAATGAGAAAACCACAGAGAAGACAGATTTTGAACAAGGTTTCAGGACTGGATAGAATTTGGATTGTTGGAGAAGAGAGCCTTCTACAAAGTGTTATTTTTGGTCTGGTTTGAATAATCTGTAAAATATACACATATGTACCTGTGGAAACCTCTGAATTCCTTGGCTACCTTAATACGTTCAGAATCTGTCCATATATATATATATATATATATAAATTTTGGATATTTAATGTATTACATATATATTATATATATATATATATACACACATACACACAATTAGTAAATTTTGCATACTTCAGGTTTTATATATATATATATATATATATATATAATTTCCTGTCTCTAAGATTAGGGCAAAACATACACAATTGAGCCTTACTACTAAATACAAGCGAAGGAACGCATTCACTGTTTTGATTTGTACATTCTCAACTAAAGGGAATTCTAAAGCTTGTTCACTATCACTTTTTAGTAATGCAGTGGGGGAATAAGAAGTACTAGTATTGTCTTATTACATGATTTGCTCATTCAAAATGTATAGCCCAACCCCCTTCCCCAGGTGCATTTTGAACTGACAGAATTATTATACTGGAATTGAGAGATCCAGTGATCTTATTCACTTAAAAAGTCTGATCAGTATTGCACACAAAATTAGAAGCTTTTAAATTTAATTGTGTATTACCTATGTGATGGGGGCTCTTGTCATCACTCCCTAGATCTGATAGTTACATTAGATGGATGATTGAATAAGGTATTGTAAGAAGAGAGATGATAAAACCGGCCAGTAACTAGGTTTCAATTATTGTGACATTGATGTTCAACAGTGACAAGGTTACAAAACCATTTTCTCGTGCCCATTGGGCTTGAGGTACTAGATTTTTCTGTCTAGCAAGACATTTATTTATTCAAAATTTAAAGCTTAATTTCTCGTTGAGTGCTTTTTAAATAGACTTAACTTTTTTTCCCCTCCTCTAAGGATCACTCAGTTTTCTTTACAACATATATGACCTTGAATCAAGTCTTCCTCTTATATCTCTCTCCGCTTTTGTATTCAGCAATAGCTGACTCCCACAGTAAATTCAGTGTGGCCAATTACTTTTCATAATGGAGCTCATGTAAATTAGAGTAGAGCAGAGGTTTTATTAATCAGACCAATCTATTATTAAAGCTGCTACGATCATCCTTTCTGAATAGTGAGATAAAAGTCAGAAATAATATAATGTCCCCTGTCAACAGGCCTGATGAAGAAAATGAAGCCTGGAAATTTTACACATATCAATTTTTTTTGAACACAGCAGAATAGTTTATTTCTGAAGTCCTATTCCATTTTAAAAGTAATCTTTGATAGAAAAATCAGGATTTTCTGATGTCTGACATAATGAAAATTTTATCCCTACATAACGTGAACCTGAATGGCGAAGTCTTTTGGTGACAGTGAGGAGTGAATTTTCTAGGATTTTCTTACTCTTTCACATTTTGTTTTTATTCATGGATATACTCATAGATGTCAGGCTATAAATTTGGACTTTTAGTGTGCAAAACATGTGTAATGAGTTTACTGTCCAGCTCACTATTTTAAAACCTCAAATGGTAAAATTATTAATTTTTAAAAATTGAAGTCTAATTGATTTACATTGTTGTATTAGTTTCTGGTGTACAGCAAATTGATTCAGTTATACTTATATAAATACTATTTTTCACATTCTTTTTCATTATGGTTTATTACAAGATATTGAATATAGTTCCCTATGCCAAACAGTAGAGACTTGCTATTTATCTATTTTATATATAGTAGTGTGTATATGTTAATCTCAAACTCCTAGTTTATCCCTCCTTACCATCTCTTTTTCCTTTAGTAACCATAGATTTGTTTTCTATGTCTATGTATCTGTTTTTGTTTTGTAAATAAGGTTCATTTATATCAGTTTTTTAGAGTCTACAGTAAGTGATCATATATTTGTCTTTATCTTTCTGACTTGCTTCACTTAGTATGATAATCTGTACAACCATCCATGTTGCTGCAAATGGCATTATTTCATTTTTTATGGCTGAGTGATATTCCAGTGTGTGTGTCTGTGTGTGTGTGTGTGTGTCTGTGTGTGTGTGTCTGTGTGTGTGTGTCTGTGTGTGTGTATCAAGTGGTAAAATAATTAATAGTGGTTTCATAGGAACTTTTATAGGCAATGAGGTGGTACAGTTAGGGGGTGAAGTGGGGGCCTCCTAATTTCTCCTCAAACTATACTAGCTACTTGCTCTGCCTATTTTAAAATCACCAGCTTGTGGAATATGTGTCTCAAAGCCCCCATCAGTGATCTTATTAATTTATATGTTGTGAATTATTTCTACATATTTTATTGGTATCCCTATTTAAAATATATTTAAAATTTTTTTAATTTATTTTTAAAAACTTAAAGCATATTTTGGGAAATATGAAAGAAGCGGAAGGAACTGAAATACATTCTGGGATGAATTAGTAAATCAACATTAGAGAAACGACTTTACACAGTGCACGGTGACAGAGAGAAGTTGAGGATAGTTAGAATAAAGCCCAAAGGTGTTTCTTGAGTTTGTAGATGATGGTTTATTTCAGGCCCTGGAAAGAGGTATGCTTTTGACAACCACAGAATAGAGGAGGTGGCCAGGCTGACACTGATCTTTGGTCAGAGAGGAAGGTGGTCAAAGAGTACGTTGTGCTCCGTGGCAGAGGTCCCCAATCTCCAGGATCTATTGCCTAATGATCTGAAGTGGAGCTAATGGAATAATAGTAAAAATAAATTGCATAATAAATGTAATGCACTTGAGTCATCCTGAAACCATTCCTCCTGTCATGGTCTGTGGAAAAACAGTTTTCCACAAAATCAGTTCTTTGTGCCAAAAAGGTTGGGGCCTGCTGCTCCATGGCATACCAGCTATGAATCTTTTCATTTACAAGGGACAGAAAATAATTTCTAGTTGATTTAATTATAAAAAGAGAACTTATTAATTTACAAGCTGAATTAAAAACAAAACTGGCTTTCCTGATTAATAATCCAGAGACATCACAGAGTCCCGGCGCACAAGTAGTTGTATTAGAAGTCTCTCATTTTCCACCTTTTGTTCTGCTTTCCTGTATTGGTTTCCTCTTAAGGTGGGCTCCTCCCCAGAACTGTCTAAGCTATTAGCAACCCAAATGGAAAGGCAGCACCTTTTCTAAGGATTCCCACCAGTCTCTGGCCTGATTCTTGTGAATTCAGCTTGATTCATTATTCATTTGTGAACTAGCCACCATAGTCAGAGGAGAAAATGATGTGACTTCACAGGCTGGGGTGTGCCCATTTTTAGCATTTAGGGTGGAGTCAACTCCACCAGCCCAGAACACAAGGACTGAGGGTGTGGGGAAGGGAGTTTTCCCAAAAGAAAATTGGGACCTGATAACAGAAAAAAGGGCTATGAATAAGATAGGCAAAGAAAGCAAAAAAGCAAGATGTCCACTGCATATGGTTACAAATAATACCAAGATGGAGAATGGTCCTTGGGGAGTGAGGGCTTCAGGAAAATTACAAAACAGGCATTAATGTCACTATAGGGGAATCTGATGAACACTATTAAAGAAATATCATGCCAATAGTCATGGTTATTAAGAAAATGAATAGCTAAATCAAAAAACATATTTTCATGCAGTTGTCCCAAATAATTAGAAAAACATGGAGTAAGATTGATAAAATTATAAAGGATTTTATCAAGGTTTTCTGGGGGAAACTTTTAGGTCCAAATTATTCATTCTCAGCAAGAGTGGGTGTTTTTGTGAAAACAGAAAACCTCCTTGCAAAACAACATTTGTTTTTCAGTCTCTGCTTCATATATGTGCTAATCAATAAAATTTCAATGCAAGCACAAGTGTTTTCATTTTGCTAACAAAATACTGCATGCTTGTCCAGAATAAATATCTGGGAGAGAAAGATGTATTGTTACCAAATCCCTTAAGGTGAATTACAGACACAAACTTGTCACTTCCTACAGGTACTGGCTTTGTTAAGATTTCAAAGTTAAATATTGTTTGGGTAGTTAACCCAGTTTTCTTTATTTTCTAACATTTTAAGAAGTGAAATTTAGTGGCAAGATGTAGAAGCTCTATACTAAATGGTTTTTCAATTTTTGATAGTCTTTGTTTAATTTTAGAAATAATTTTCTCTGGAAATTTGATATGCGTATCAGAAAACTTAGTACAACTCAGTACCATTGACACTATTTTTTGAAAAGAGGTGCTGTGGAGGGTAAAGCAAATAGGATCTTTCCTGCTTTCAAGCAGTTGAAATTTAGCATAGAAAATATTTCTGTATTATAGAATCATCCAAGCCAGGCTTCAGCAATACATGAACTTCCAGATGTACAAGCTGGTTTAAGAAAAGGGAGAGGAACCAGAGATCAAATCTTCAACATCCACTGGATCATTGCAAAAGCAAGAGAGCTCCAGAAAAACACCTATTTCTGCTTTATTGACTATGCCAAAGCCTTTGACTGTGTGGATCACAATAAACTGTGGAAAATTCTGAAAGAGATGGGAATACCAGACCACCTGACCTGCCCCTTGAGAAACCTGTATGCAGGTCAGGAAGCAACAGTTAGAACTGGACATGGAGCAACAGACTGGTTCCAAATAGGAAAAGGAGTATGTCAAGGCTGTATTTTGTCATCCTGCTTATTTATCTTCTACGCAGCGTACATCATGAGAAACGCTGGGCTGGAGGAAGCACAAGCTGGAATCAAGATTGCCGGGAGAAATATCAATAACCTCAGATATGCAGATGACACCACCCTTATGGCAGAAAGTGAAGAAGAACTAAAGAACCTCTTGATGAAAGTGAAAGAGGAGAGTGAAAAAGTTGGCTTAAAACTCAGCATTCAGAAAACTAAGATCATGGCATCTGGTCCCATCACTTCATGGCAGATAGATGGGGAAACAGTGGAAATAGTGACTGACTTTATTTTTCTGGGCTCCAAAATCACTGCAGATGGTGATTGCAGCCATGAAATTAAAAGACGCTTACTCCTTGGAAGGAAAGTTATGACCAACCTAGACAGCATATTAAAAAGCAGAGACATTACTTTGCCAACAAAGGTCCGTCTAGTCAAGGCTATGGTTTTTCCAGTAGTCACGTATGGATGTAAGAGTTGGACCATAAAGAAAACTGAGCACCAAAGAATTGATGCTTTTGAACTGTGGTATTGGAGAAGACTCTTAAGAGTCTCTTGGACTGCAAGGAGATCCAACCAGTCCATCCTAAAGCAGATCAGTCCTGGGTGTTCATTGGAAAGACTGATGTTGAAGCTGAAACTCCAATACTTTGGCCACCTGATGCGAAGAACTTACTCATTGGAAAAGACCTTGTTGCTGGGAAAGATTGAGGGCAGGAGGAGACGGAGACAACAGAGGATGAGATGGCTGGATGGCATCATCGACTCGATGGACATGGGTTTGGGTGGACTCCGGGAGCTGGTGATGGATAGGGAGGCCTGGCTTGTTGCAGTTCATGTGGTTGCAAAGAGTCGGACATGACTGAGCGAATGAACTGAACTGAACTGAATACATAATGCATTACTATGATATCAATAGTTATTATACAAAACAGTATCATATATAATAGTAGTCATGATTATAATATATAATAAATGATTATAATAAATACCAGAGAACAAGCCTACAAGAGGGGTATGTCACATAGTCAGAAGAAGAGGAGGACATTTGGCTGGAGAAAGAAAAGAGGGAAAAGTTTTTGAGGGAAGTGGCACTTGACATGTGTCAATAGGATTATTTGGCAAATGTTTTTTATTAAATAATGTAGAGGCAAGGCTTGAATTGTATTCCAAGAATGGGATGATGATCATGAAAATAAGGCATGAGAGATGAGGCTGGAGAGGAAGACTGAAACCCAAAGAAGATACAGCGATTCACCATCTGGATTCTTTGACAACAGACTTAGACATAGGGTTTGTTAGGGAAGGTAGTAAAAGGATGCCTGAACTAGTGAGCGTGGTAGAATGGCAGATGGCTGATGCTACCCATACAAAAGAAGTAGCTCAGGAGGAGTGGCCAGTTATTGTGAAAGGATGAAGATATGATAAGTGTGGGATGAGTTAATTTTGAGTGGCTAGGGAATATCCAAGCAGTTGGGGCTGTAGTAACTGAAGAAAAAGTTTAAGTTAAAAAAACAACAACAAAATTTTGCATTATTTTGCCTGGAAGATAAATTGAAGGAGAATTAAGAAGAATGGATGAAATTATACAGTGGGAGAAAATCTGGAGATAGAAACTAAGACTTGGAAAAAAGAAAAGGGAGAGGTGGTCTGTAGATCAGTGGAGATCAGTTTTTCTGTACTTTATCTGACCCTGTGTCCAATCCCTTCTATGTGTGTTTTTGTCACAATTTACTACCTTTGGCTTCAGTTTGTCTTAGAATAAGTGTAGAAGAGATTTCTTATTTAATCTGATCTTGTATCAGAATCAGGTTTTTAGTTTGGCACTCTGATTGCTGATTTAGTTATTGCTTCATTTATTTTTGTCTTGCGTTTCAGGATTTTTATCTACCTTGACTCAGATACGTGCTTCTTCTGAACTTGTAACCCGAGGTATCAGTGAGAGTCCATGCAGCAAACAGATGGCAAATTCAAAGTGGTAAGTTAAAAAGAGGCTTAACAAAGTGGCAGCGAGCAATGGTGTCAGTAGGCTGAAGGGAACAGAGAATGGTGAAGCATCTTTGGTGAAACATGCTACACCTGGACCTGAAAGAACAAAAGAAGGTAGTAGTTGCAAGAAAGTGGGGAGAGTTGCAGTCAGGGGAGAGGGTCCATGTGATAGGAATTGCCACCTTGGGGAACAACTCCCCAGGTTGTGGCCAGAACATAGCCACAGCCAAGCATCACCAGCGAAGGATACAGTGGGGGTAAATGCCCTGGCCTTTTCCTTCTCCCACCCTTCATCTCCTACCAGTCAACCAATAGCAAACCAGTGTGGAAGCCAGAGGGCAAGGGGCCCAGGTGGTACCGTCTGTACAGGGCAGTGTGCTGGGGGAAAAGTCAGGGTAGAGAGGGTGGACAGTATGTTTAGAAGGGCAGAAGGGGATACCATTATCCTTGACTTCCTGGCTTCTTGTTCTCTTTTCTGCTCCTGATTTCTGATAAGAACATGCCCTGTACTATTGCTTGTGCTACTTAGAGAGTGGCTTCTTGCTTTTTATGATCTCTAATAGACCAGAATGGGTATTTCAGAGGCACTACAGACTTATCAGAAGCTTCTTTCTTTTAATTTTCCTTTACTTTTCCTATCCCCTATTCAGCTCTGGAGTGTAAAGAGATTTTAAAGGGAAAAAAATGAAAGTCAGAGAGGTAGGAAGAGATGCATAGAATACAGCCATCTTTCTACATCTGTGCATGAAAGGCTGATTCTAAACACGACTAAGGTTATTATAATTCTAGTATTAAATATGATGAATAATTGGCTTGGGAGTTCTGTGTTTTAGCTCAGTTTGGCTAGAGGAAAATTTTCTTTTAAAGCCACCTGCAAGCACCTTCCTTGTGTTGTGCACTCCTGTCTGCCTACCTAACATCATTCCCCTTCTTTTTCCTTGCTGACAGACTCTCACTGTGCTCCAGTGTTGGTGGTCAAGGGCTTTTGAAAAGGCTGGTCTCTCCCAGCACCAGGGGTGAATTTTGGTTAGTCTGAGAAGCTAATTGAAATGCAGCAGGACACTGCATACTGGTTTTTTTTTTTTCATGAGTTTCATAATTGCAGTTCAGGTTCTGAAATTGAGGACAGAGAATGTTCAGGAACCATATATTCTAAAGAAAGGTTGCAGATCATCTATGAAGCATTTCAAACGATTGATTCAAAACAAATCTGGTGACTCTGAGTCCATTACCTACATCAAGAGCACCTGAGAATAAGTAAGTGTACCCTTGAGAGAAGGTTCTATTGCAGAGTATATCCATCTTCTAGAGCTACCATAACAATATACCACTGACTGGGTGGCTTAAACAGCAGGAATTGATTTTCTCACAGTTCTGGAGGCTAATGGTCCAAGATAAGGTGCTGGCAGGGTTGGTCTTTGGTGAGATGTCTCTTCTCAGCTTGTAGATGGCTGGCTTCTTGCTGTGTTTTCAATGGCCTTTCCTCTCTGTGAATATGGAGAGCTCTCCAGTATATTTCTTCCCCTTCTTATAAGGACACCAAGCTTATGGGATTCAGACCCAACTTCTTTGACCTCATTTAGCTTTAATTAACTTCCCAGAGTCTCTGTCTCCAAATATCATCAAATCGGGAGTGATCGCCTCAAATCATGAATTCTATAGGGGTGACACAGTTCAGTCCATAGCAGAGACTGTTGTTGAAGCTTTACTTCTGTTAACTGCAATCTTAAAGAGTAGAGGACTTGAGTAAACTATTCACAGAGTATGGGAATATTTTCCAGGAGGAGAAATAGAGTTACTGCAGTCACAGAGGCCCTGGTGCAGCCAAGTGACCTAAACAGAGTACAGGGAGATAGCACTTGCAAAAACCCAATAGAGTCTCCATTGATGAGGGAAGTCAGGGACTTCAGGTGAGTCTCACTGGAGCTAGACAGTAGTGACTAGAAATGGTCTCAGTGGATATGAGTTGTTTCTTGTTGAATCAACGTGTGTATGTATGCACATATCTATTTTTGCATTACCTTGGTAACATCACAGACCATAGGTAGTAAGAGCTCCTGACACTCATATTCATAAGTATACCTGAGTTAGTTCTGGGAAATGCCTTTTAAAAGACAAAGTAATACAGAAAACATAAAGAAAAATTCTGATAGTCCTATGTGCATAAAAACTTAAATTCTTCAAGTAAGTATCAGTGATGAATATAAAAAAATTTGCCGTGTAGGAAACCAAAAGGTTAATATTGTCAAAGAATCTTCCTCCCCAAACCAAATGTTCCAAAGACAGGCAAAATTGATTCCTAAAAGAAGAAATGTAAAATTCCAATAAATACAAACAAATACTTATTTTCATATGTTTGAAACTTGAGAATAGTCGCTCTTCTACACTGCTGATAGGAGTACAAATTGGTAAAACCAATTTAGCATTAGGTATCAAAATATGAGTTGTGGCAAGAATGTACAGAAGAAATGTACAAAAAAGGCCTTAATGACCTGGACAACCATGATGCTGTGGTCAATCAACTAGAGCCAGACATTCTGGAGTGTGAAGTCAAATGGGCCTTAGGAAGCATTACTACAAACAAAGCTAGTGGAGGTGATGGAATTCCAGCTGAGCTATTTCAAATCCTAAAATATGATGCAGTTAAAGTGCTGTACTCAATATGCCAGCAAATTTGAAAAACTCAGCAATGGCCATAGGACTGGAAAAGGTCAGTTTTCATTCCAGTCCCAAAGAAACACAATGCCAAAGAATGTTCAAACTACCGCACAATTATACTCATTTCATATGCTAGCAAGGTAATGCTCAAAATCCTTCAATCTAGGCTTCAACAGTACTTGAATTGAGAACTTCCAGATGTACAAGCTGGATTTAGAAAAGCAGAGGAATCAGAGATCAAATTGCCAACATTCATTGGATCACAGGAAAAGAATTCCAGAAAAATATCTACTTCTGCTTCATTGACTATGCTAAAACCTTTGACTGTGTGGATCACAACTATCTGTGGAAAATTCTTCAAGAGATGGGAATACCACACCACCTGACCTGCCTCCTGAGAAATCTGTATGTAGGTCAAGAAGAAACAGTCAGAACCAGGCAAGGAATGATGGATAGGTTCCAAATTGGGAAAGGAGTATGTCAAGGCTGTATATTGTCACCCTACTTATTTAACTTACATGCAGAGTATACCATGTGAAATGCCAGGCTGGAAGAATCACAAACTGGAGTCAGGATTGCTGGGAAAAATATCAATAACTTCAGATATGCAGATGACACCACCCTAATGGCAGAAAGTGAAGAGGAACTGAAGAGCCTCTTGATGAAAGTGAAAGAGGAGAGTGAAAAAGCTGGCTTAAAACTCAGCATTCAAAACGTGAAGATCATGGCATCCAGTCCCATCACTTCATGGCAAATAGATGGGGAAACAATGGAAACAGTGACAGACTTTATTTTCTTGGGCTCCAAAATCACTGCAGATGGTGACTGCAGCCATGAAATTAAAAGATGCTTGCTCCTTGGAAGAAAAGCTATGATCAACCTAGACAGCCTGTTAAAAAGCAGAGACATTACTTTTCTGGCAAAGGTCCATCTAGTCAAAGCTATGGTTTTTCCAGTAGTCATGTATGGATGTGAGAGTTGGGCCATAAAAGAGGCTGAGCATCAAAGAATTGATGCTTTTGAACTGTGGTGTTGGAGAAGACTCTTCAGAGTCCCTCTGACAGCTAAGAGATCAAACCAGTCAATCCTAAAGGAAATTAACTCTGAATACTCATTGGAAGGACTGGTGCTGAAGCTGAAGCTCCAGTACTTTGGCAAAGAACCAACTTATTGGAAAAGACGCTGATGCTGGGAAAGATTGAGAGCAAGAGGAGAAACAGGGGACAGAGGATGAGATGGTTGAATGGCATCATTGACTTAATGGACATGAGTTTCAGCAAACTTCAGGAAATGGTGAAGGACAGGGAAGCCTGGTGTGTTGCAGTCCATGGGGTTGCAGAGTCAGACACACATGAGCAACTGAACAACATCAAATCAAAATATGAACCCTTATATCCATTATCTACAGTAATAGTATTTTGTCTAAAATGTAATCAGAGATGCTTGCAGAGAGATCTGTTAAAGAATATTCATAATTATATTATTATATTGATGTAAAATGGAAACAACTTAAATGCTACAAAATATTTTTGCTGAAATACTGTGCAGCTATTAATAATCATTTTAATAAACTGAGAAGAGTCTTGTGATATGTTTGCTAAAAAATAAAGGGACATACATAGAACACAAAAAGCACTATGAGAGAAAAAAGTAGTAAATTGGATCTTCATCAAAGTTAACATGTTGTTCTCATTCTTATTAAAATAAAAATTGGTAGTAAAATAAAAAGGCATGTCACAGAGTGGGAGAAAACTAATAATATATATATCTGAAAATTGCTACAAGTCAGTAGTGAGAAGGAAATAAAGTCAATAAAAAATGGGCAAAGGACTTGGACACTTCTTAAAAGATGATAGAGGAATGGTCAGTACTCATAAGAAATGAATTCTACATCGTGTGATGACAGTAGGCAGCATGGAAGTGAAAATGCTAACCACAGTAACATACCTACTGGAATGACTAAAATTAAAATGAGTGATAATGCCAAATACTGACAAAGATAAGGGATCCTGGAACTCTCATACACTGCTGGTAGGAGTATGAAAATGTACTATTTTAGAAAACTGTTTGATTACTTATAAAGTTCAATATACTCCTCTGCTTTGATCCAGCAATTCCTTTCCTAAGAGTTACTCAAGAGAAACAAAATCATTTATCTACAAAAAGACTTGTACCATAAGATTCTTAGAAGCTTTGTTCATAATAACCAAGAATTGGCAGCAAAACCAATATTCACAAGCAATGTGCTAAGTCGCTTCAGTCGTGTCCGACTCTTTGTGACCCCATGAACTGCAGCCTGCCAGGCTCCTCTGTCCATGGGATTCTCCAGGCATGAACACTGGAGTGGGTTGCCATTTCCTTTCCCATCACTAACAATAAAAATGGATAAACAAGTTGTGATATACATATTTATATCTATCCATAAAGTAGAATACTATTTAGCAGTAAAAGGAAATATACAACTGATAAAAGCAATACACTGGATGAATCTTGAAAACAAAAAGTTAAGCAGAAGAAGTCAGACACAAAGAGGAGGTAAGTATGATTCTATATATGGGAGCTTCAAGACCTGGCAAAGCAAATCTATGGTGATAGAAATCAGAATAATGGTTGCTTCTGTGTGGGAAGGACAAGAAACTGGAAAGGGCATGAGAAAACTTTTAGCATTGAAGGAATAATTGTATCTTTTTAAAAAATTAAAATGTAGTTGATTTATAATATTTATAATATTTCAGGTGTTTAGCAAAGTGATTCAGTTTTATATATATGTGTACACACACACACACACACACATATATATATATATATATATATACACACACACACACACACATATTCTTTTTCAGATCCTTTTCCATTGTAGGATATCAAAAGATATTGACTATAGTTCTATTCTAGTTCTATAGGTCCTTGATGTTTATCTAGTTCATTTATAGTGGATGGTTTTCTTGGTTAAAGTAGAGTTTCTTTGGGCTAATAAAATTATCAGAATTTATCAAGCTATACAATTAAAATTAATACAATTCTTTGTAAATTATAACTCAATTTAAAGAATCAAAACCGTACAGTCTGGGTAGGTGCCTCCAATGGGCAAAAAGTACTCAAATTTTCCTTTAGTTGAGATCCCACAGAGGGCTTCCCAGGTGAAGAATCTGCCTGCCTATGTAGGAGATGCAGGAGACATGTGTTCAATCCTTGGGTCAGGAAGATCCCCTGGAGAAGAAAATGGCAACCCACTCCAGTATTCTTGCCTGGAGAATTCCACGGACAGAGGAGGCTGGCGGGCTATAGCCCATGGCATCACAGAGTCTGACACAACTGAGTGACTGAGCTCTCATGGATGCATGATATCCCACACAAAGAGATGGTTCACTAGTTGACTTTGTGGGTGTTTCTCATAGGCCAGATAGAAGCATCAACTGTTGATTCTTGTGCCCCAGTGGTTATCCAATCCACTTAGTTCCTGTTGCACTGGCTATATGTTCACCGTGAATACTCTCATTGTAGCTGCTTTTTCCCCCAGTGTAGATACTCTTGTTGGAAAGAGAGGCTGATCAATACCTGTGCACTAAGGAGCTACGTTTCTGGGTACAGACTGACAAATGGATATTCTACTTAATATATTGGTCAACATCAATGGATCTTCCTAGGAAAGGCACTTTCATTGACCTTCCATCCTGATCCTACAGTGTTCTGGCACAGGTGGCTACATACAGAAGCCCTACCTGGATGGCCACAGGCCTCTTTTTAAAAAATTTAATTCTCTCTGCTCAGTAACTTTGTGAAATAGCTTTTTTATTGTGGTGTACACATGCCTTCTCATGTCTTTAATTTCTTTTTGAGAGTTTGGTTTATTTATATCAGACTCCGTTACATCCCAGTTGTGATGCTGCTTCTAAATTCAAGCTGAATCCTCAGTGGGTAAGGGATTGTCAGGCTGGAGAGGGCTGCCTTCCAATTTGAAATGTGTCATATTTTTGACAGTAAGTGACTTTCCTATTAGGGTGGGTTAAAGGCCTAATGTTTCTGTTATTTACTGACATCTCACTATAGTCGGTACCCACTGCATTCACTGAAATAAAAGTGATGATGGTTAATGGAAAGACAGGGATGCTATTTTGATAGAGGGAATGAGAAGATGGGAAGCAATACCATAAAAAGTCCTTCAGAGTGGCAGAGGGGCACTCTTTTCCATTTATTTTCCAAACTGTAATTTAAAAAAAAATTGCTTTAAGAAGAATCAGAAATTAGTTTAATACTGCTTTCAGATAACCTGGTAATTTACCATTAAATGAATAGAAAATAAGAACAGTATGAACATTAATAAAAGCTTGGTTTGGGAAAAATTGCTTTGTGCAGAAAGAAAATTCTTTAATTTGTCCCAAACTCAACTCACCAGATTCATAGCATGATACAATCCATGTCCATTATATACCATTCTATGTGGCTAAATTTGTAAGATATTTTTCTTTGTCCTTTAAGATGAATCATGCAGCTCAAACAATATTTTATTCCTAGAGCTTACAGAGTATATATAAAAATATAAAATATTTACAATATACAATATGTTCTACCTATAGGTATGGGAGGAAAGACTGTTTAATATTATTTTAAAGATGTTCTATGAGAGACCTTTTGAATATGATAGAGAAAATCAGAAGCTGCTCTGTGTTGAAAAGATATTTTATGTTGATACAAATTATATATATATATATATAATTTTCATTATAAAAAATATCTTTTCAAATTTCATGAAACATTTGGAAAACACTGAATGACTAGTATAAGAATTAAAAACACCTCAAATTCAATATCCAGAGGTAAGTGCTGTTAACATTTTAGTGCATTTTCCACATCTACTTTTTTCAGTTTAAAAATCTTTTCCATTTAGTATTATATGGTGCATTTTCAAAAGTCGTAAATATAATTCAAAGGCATTATTTTAAATGGCTACCTAAGGTCTTGCGATGACATCATCAAGATCATGATGTAGATTGTTCCTGACTTCAGTGCTTCTCACAAGAAGAGCAACTAGCAATTATCCAGAGACAAGGCACCATTGTGAAAATCCCAGAACCTAGAGTGATCCTGATGCACCCCTGGACCACAGAGACTGAAAGGACCACGCTGGGAGGATCGGGCAGGCTACAGTCTGACTGCACTGTCGCTCCCCCAGGCCTGTGCAGTACTGCCGTCCCCGACCCCAAGGTCGCCAGTTTCTCCAGTTGGGAGGCAGAGCCCAAGGTGAACATCCAGCTTCCCCAGCCTGCGGGATGCTTCCCAGAGAGCTCTCTCTGGTCTTGCCTCATGGGGATCACTGGGGAAACCTTTGGGGTTTTTCCCCTGGAGATCAGACAGAGGTAGAGAAGCAGGCAGGGCTTTCAGCAACCAGCACTCAGATCTTGCCCGCATTTCTGCATGTAGTCATGCCTAAGCAGAAATCCCAGCCAGTGGCTCTACCCTTCTGCAGAGCCAAGTCAGTGGTCCCATTGGGTAAATTTGTTCAGTTGGCATTTCTGCCAGATTTGGACCTCCAGTCAATGGGCTATTCTGGCTGTGGTATATGCTCAACAGTGAGATCCAGCTGGAGGCCCTGCTGACCAGCGAGCCAGGCCAGTCAATGTGCCCAATAGTGCATCACAGCCAGTGGTCTATAGGATCTCTCAGCCCAGCCTGTGGCCCTGTCCAACTTCAGGGCTTAGCTTGTAGCCTCACCTGATTGCAGAGTGTAACCTGAGGCCCTGTCCAACCACAGCCCCCTGATTGCGAGTCCACCTACATCTGCAGCACTATTTGGTCAGGAAACATAGCCTGGGAACCTACCAGATCAGGAGGCACTGTGGAGCCCAGTTCATAGTCCTGCCCAATCACAGAGTCCAGCTAGTGGTGCCACCTGCCAATGAACATTTAGAGTAGGCAACCCCATCCATCCAGGGGTGATTGTAGAGACAAGCTCGTGGCCCCCACCTAATTGCAGAACATCGCTGGCAGACCTGCCTGACCAAGGAACCCGCCTAGCGGCTCCACTTAAACATGGAGTCCAGCTGGCAGGCCCACCCAACCAAACATTCTTGTATTTATAAATATGTATATATGTGTATATGTGCACGTGTGTGTGTGTTAGTCGCTCAGTCGTGTCCAACTGTTTGTGGCCCCATAGACTGTAGCCCTCCAGGCTTCTCTGTCCATAGAATTCTCTAGGCAAGAATACTGGAGTGGGTTGCCATTCCCTTCTCCAGGGAATCTTCTCAACCCAGGGATTGAACCTGTGAAAGTGAAAGTCACTCAGTCATGTCCGATTCTTTGTGACCCCATGGACTATACAGTCCATGGAATTCTCCAGCCAGAATACTGGAGTGGGTAGCCTTTCCCTTCTTCAGGGGATCTTCCCAACCTAGAGATCAAACGCAGGTCTCCTGCATTGCAGGTGGATTCTTTACCAGCTGAGCCACAAGGGAAGCCCAAGAATACTGGAGTGCGTAGCCTATCCCTCCTCCAGCGGATCTTCCCAACCCAGGAATTGAACCAGGGTCTCCTGAAATGCAGGTGGATTCTTTACTAACTGAGCTATCAGGGAAGTCCCAGGGATCAAACCTGGAGTCTTCTAGATCACAGGCAGATTCTTTACCATCTGATACATAGGCACCCAAAAAAGTATTTATGAAGATTAAATATAAAAGTCTTTCCAGAAAAAAATTTTAAATTAAATTTTGAATTAAAAAGTTTTTTCTGACTCAGGCAGAAATCTACCTTAATAAAGCAATCAGATATACACAGAGATTTATGTACAAGATTATTACAGTTATTAACAATAATGAAAGCCTGAAAAAATGTAAAATCTTCTGAAAAGAGGAAGAAATATGTATTATGAAATGGTTACCATAATAAGTTAGTTAACACATCCATCACCACACTTAGTTGCAGCTTTTTGTGTGTGTGGTGAGAACTTTTGAGATTTTTCTTTTAGCGACTTTATTCTCTATAACTCTTACCTTTATTTCATTATTTTGTTCTCATCTTTTTTAAACTTTTAAGAAAACTTTGAACTTGTTTCCTACTTCACTAATTTTCTGTTCTTATGGTAGCTAACTGTACATGTTTTTCTTTCTTATGGTTTTAAATTTTCCACGAAATATTTCCATTCATGTACAGTTTTATATGATTTCAGATACATGTATATATCTTTGTGGTAACTATCTGACCTAGTTTCATGGATGTAATGCTCTTTTGAAACTTGTTGAAAACTCAAATTATTTTAAAAGATGTTATTGTACTAAATTAGTATTAACAGTTTCTTAAATTTTTTAACCAGGAAATTATTAATTCTGATTCTGCAGAGTCATCTCTGAGTTGAACTGCTTTATATACTTAAGATTTTTTTAAAATTTATCCTCACAGAAGGAAGTCTACATTTGCTCCTACTGGAAGATGAAGAGAACTTGGTAAGAAGTCCATGTCCATTTCTGTGTACTGCATGTCTCAATGAAAATGAAGATGAAATTTCACATTATCAGGTAATTTTATAGATCAGAAATCCAGAAACCAAGTTTTCTGTGTGGTTGTGGGATGCATAGAGATAAAACATTGATCAAAGTACTCAGAGTTGCAGTGAAAGCCTTTTTCGTCTAGATGAGTTTCTCTCCATGTTTGTTTTGTCACCCAGCAGTTAGGAACATGTTGGGGCTTCCTTGGTGGCTCAGTGGTAAAGAATCTGCATGCAATGCAAGAGAGGCAGGTTCAATTCCTGGGTCTGGAAGGTCCCCTGGAGAAGGAAATGGCAACCCACTGCAGTATCCTTGTCTGGGAAATCCCATGGACAAAGGAGCCTGGCTGGCTACAGTCCGTGGGGTCACAAAAAGGTGGAACATGACTTAGCGACTAAACAACAGGCACCTACATGCCAGAAGACTGTGTGGCTCAGATGCCTCTCAGTTTAGCCATAAGGCCAGGAAAGTCTGCCAAGGCTTCTGACAAACTCTATTTGTGTTTTTTAATCTCAGCTGCTTCACCTCTCCTTGTAGGAGCATTGTAGGAGTGTGGTCATTCCAGGGTTTTGTTCACTCACCCCTGGGCTTAGTCTTCTTTCACTGTGATGCGAAAGTGAACACGATTCAGCCATTCTTCCATAGTCCCATCTGTGATGTATTTAGTAGACATCCTATCTGAAAGTTTAGAAATATTTGACATGTAATGACACCCTCTGTAATTTCCATTCCTTATGCTTTGTTTTCCGTTTTTTTTTTTTTTTTTTTTCCCTATTTCTTTGTGAATTGAGAGACTTAGGAGATACCATATTCTTTGGTGTAATAACACAGAGAGGTTAAGTTTCAACATATGAATTTTGGGGAGTCGTAAGCATTCAGTTTGTTGCAGAATCCACCTGCTTTAAACTGGAAAATATAAAAGAATAGCAGCAACAAAATGCCAGGCAATTTAGAGCTATGTCAGAATATTTTTAGCTATTCACTTCCCAAATGTCTAAGATAATATATATTCAGAAGTAGTTAAAAATGAGATAAATATGTCAGTCATATTTACCCCAATATGTGACTATCATTGATTCAGTTAATTTTTTATCTATGAATTTATTTCTATGAAAAGCCTTTAAAGTCATCAACATTAGATAGCATTTAGTTTTATGTTTAAGAAATCCACTCTTGAAAAGAATAGAATAATACAAAATTGAGACTGCTTGGTGTGCATCTAAGGGTAAATCCATTTTCCTTCCTGATGAATATGATGGGAGCATTTCTCACTTAAATAATTTTCCTTGTTATAGCCAAGTGGTTGCAGAAAATACGCACATAGGGATCCTGGATTTGTTATCTGAGAAACACAATGTTCCTCAGTGTTTAAACCACTTAGGCAGCTATTTTTTAAATAAGCTACTTTTTGAACATGAATAAAATGTTGCCAGGGTTTCTGGGTGTTTGTGTGTGGGGTGTCATTTACCTAATTGCCCAGGCCCCTCTCATGACCATGGTGGTTTGTCTGAAAATCAGGGAGTAAGCATGTAATATTCTTTGTTAACCAACAGTTTTCCTTTGTTTGGGCTGAGGACAGCTTGCATCTGTTTCCAGGACGTTACTCCCTAAACAGATGTTCTGTATCTTTTACTTATTGTTTTGTTTGTTCATTTTATGAAATATTATATTGTGTGTTTAACTGGAATGATTTTGTTCTACCAAAAGAGATTCACAGAGAATCACATGATTGTATTTCTTAAATACATATAAAAAGTTAACTCTAGCTAGGTGGCCGATATCAATTTCCTTTAAAAAAATGTTTTGGTGGGGTTGATGGTATAAAGGGGAGGATTACATTTCCTTGAAGTCATATAAAAATCCTAGAAAAATAGTACAACTCAGAAAACCTGGACATGAGTCTTCAGTATATTAAGTCTATCACTTGGGTCTTTGCCTTTCAAGTCTACTAGGGCATGAGGTATTTCTGCTCTTCTTTTGCCAAGAACATGCTCAAGTTGCTTTTGATTTGGTTTTCAAAGTTACAACTCAATATTTAGATTGCAAAGTATCCATAAATATCACTACTACTATTGTAGTACAAAAATACTCCCTACTCCATCCTTCTGTGTTAGAGATGAATACTAGACCCTCCCACTTGCTAGAAGACCATTCTCATGTTTTTCTCCATCTCAGAGAAGACAAGGGGATGAGGCTATTGTTCCTTTTTCATTCAATACTGTCATCCCTTCTTCCTTAAATAAAATCTAGTTTAATACTCTTTGACGAATCTATATCCTTCCCCCCTCAAAGCTTGAGGTTTTCTTTAGGATTCCAGCTTTAGGCACAAAAGTTTGGCCATCCCATTTCTAAGGGTATGTGCAGAAAAGAGTTAGCACAGCGGGCCTGAGGCTACTTAGGAAGGACTGTTTGCAGAGTTGTCCCTTGGCTGGTATTTGGAAGCTTGGATTTCTGTTCCCACCATTCCCTGCCTAACAGAAGAGTGGCTCTCTGTGCCTGTTTTGTTTATGCAAGCAGTACGGTTTATGCAGAACACCAGTTTTACTTCTGGGAGTCTGGAATTTTGGCAGAGGTTGCATGTGTCCATGTGACCAGTCTTTGATGAAACCTTGGGCACAGAGTCTCTCAAGAGTTTGTCTGGTAGATGATTCTGCACATGTATTGTCACAGTTTGATGCTGAGGGAATTAAGACCTGTACGATCTACTGGGAAGGAACTCCTGGAAGCTTGTATCTGGGTTCCTTTTGACTTTGTCACATGTGCTTTTACCTTTTGCTGATTCTGTTTTGTATCCATTTGCTTCAACAAGAGTTAGTCATGAAACAACTATATGCTGAGTCCTGTAAGACTTCCTAGTAAATCATTGAAGTAGGATGTGGTCTTGGGGATCCTCTACATAAGAAAAATGACCATTTACTATTGTAGGAATTGTAGGAAACTACAATTTCTCTACCAGTGAAACCAAGATAAGAATTAGTATCTTAATGACTTACAGAAATTTAAATGAAACATCAAGGATTGTTAAACTAAGACAAATGCTCACCAAAGGATATCCTTGGTAATTCTGAAAGTTCTGATGCTTAGTTGTTGCAATGTGGTTAGGGATGTTTTCACAGAAGAGGGAATCCTTGAGTCTATGTTTATGTCTTTTAGAGATGACCTCTCTTTTTATGAAAAAATATTAATAGTATCTTAAGGCTATACCATGGGATTGCAATTTAATCAAATACTACTTTATCTATAGAACCTATGTAGATGGAAAGATAATACAGGAATACTTTAAAAAAAATCTTGCTAATTTTTCTCTTTGATGCCACTGAAGTTATTTGCTGGAAATTTGTTGTGTGTGAATGCATGTCTGTGTTTGCCTCAAAGCTTCAGGAATGGGCACAGTTATAAAAATCCATTAAATAAATAAATAGAGAGCAAAAAATCATCAGGACAGCCTGGGGCATTGTTGCATCTGTGTTGTGCTTTGCTAACAAGCATATCAGATTTTTCCAAAATAATACCAAAGCTGAAAGCTGGTGATTGAGTATGTGGTAAACTTACCAAATTGCTTTTTATCTCTTAGTCTCAATGGAATAAGTATTGCTTATTGTCCACCTGTGAATGTGGATATAAAATATTCGTCTTCAAGCTGGTAAAAGGTGGACAAAATAAGTCACTGCCCATTGAGAGCAGGCCAGGTTTTTCCTGTCATTTTTAGGAAGCATTGGTTTGATCTCCAGTGATTGCTTCTTGAGAAACCTGTTTTATATTTCAAAGCAACCAATACAAAACAAAAAATATAAACACACATGCCCTGGCACAAAGTAATATTGTCTGGTTATCAATCATTGACAAGGTTCTTTTGTCTATGGTGAAAGACTTGACATTCACAGCCAATGGCTCAGAAATGACTTAGTTTGCAGGAAAAATTAGCCAGAGTTAGAATTTTTAAAAACAAAAGGGATGTGATATACTTTAATTTTTAAAATCTACATTATAGTTGATTTACACACAAAAATAATTTTTTTTGATGTGTTATATAATTGCCTTTTAGAATTTTTTTCTTGTTTTTGTTTTGTTTTATGTGTTAGATTGCTTTTTTTTTTGGGTGGGAGGAGCTCCAGCTAACTTTGCTCTGTTAGTTTTTTTTTGCTTTGTAAATAATGAGAGGGCTTATTTTTAGTTGTTCAGATTAATTTTGGGACTGTACCCTGCTAGCCAACTTAATGGACCTGATTCACTCCCTCTCAGTGGTGCTTTATGTTTTATTTTAATTTTATTCATTCATTCATAAGTTTCTTAAAGACAGCCCAGGTCCTCCAGCCATGGTCTACCACACAGATTGTTGTCTCTCTTCCATAGGGCCTAAGGCGCTCCCCACAGCTCTTCCCTCATTCCCTCCTCCACAGAGGAATGTGCTGACTGAACCCCTCTCACAGAAGCTTCTGTGTTAACCTCATCTGAGGTCTTAACATCTGTGAGAACCTTTCCAGTGAAGAGCTGTCACCTCCCCTCGGTGTTAACCCTCTGCCTGCATCTTTGGTTCTAATACCCAATGGAAGTTGCCTTATATACCTCCTCTTGAATTACTATTATCAGTTTTTACCGATTAAATTTTGCTTCATTCCTTCGAAAGTGAAAGAAAGTGAAAGTCACATCCAACTCTCATGGAATTCTCTAGGCCAGAACACTGGAGTGGAAAGCCTTTCCCTTCTCCCAGGGATCTTCCCAACCCAGGAATCAAACCCAGGTCTCCTGTATTGCAGGCAGATTCTTTACCAGATGAGCCACTGGAGTGGTAGGGAAGTCCAAGAATACTGGAGTCGGTAGCTTATTCCCTCTCCAGCAGAAATCCCAACCCAGGAATCGAACCAGAGTCTCTTGCATTGCGGGCAGATTCTTTACCAGCTGAGCTATGAAGAAAGTCCAAAGGCAGCTTTTTACAACCTGTCACTCTCCCTACAGCTGTCATCATCTTTACTTCTGCTGAGTATCTGGAATGAATGCTAATTATCACCATTTTCTCACCACTCATTTTTCCTGTTTTAAAGGCCTTAATTTTTGCTATTTAATGAGTATCTCCAGTGATTTTCCAACCACCATGTTCAGTGGCCCTGGTTTCCCATTATTCTGACATTGAACTTTGTACTCTGTTGAATCTCTTAATAACTTATGTTCATTTTCCTCTTTGAAATGTGACTCTTTCTTTTCAGCTTAGATTTTGTTTTTACTGCTCCTGAACTTTAAACACTGTCTTATGCCTCAGAACTCTGCTCTTCCCTGTATATACTCACCCCTTGGAGAATTTGGTGATAGACTTGATTTTAGATGTTATACCTTTGCTGAATTTAATTCCTAATAAGTATTTTCAGTCTTGCCCTCTAACCTGAGCAGAGCATCTAGAACCAATGAATACACAATAAACATTCACTGAGTATTTACTGAGTGAACATAAAGGTAAACCCAGCATGAACTTATATATAAATATTTGTAAGAATGACAATTTTTAATGCCTAAGCTGAGAAAACTTTCAACAAAAGAATGATATTAGAAATAAAATGATTTTCTGCCAACTGTCTCAGAAAAAAGACAAAGGGGATTTTCTTTGTCCTAACATTTATAACTTTCCATTTCATATTGTGTTGACCTAAGTGCCAACTGAAATTGAACACCCTACTTTGATTACAGTCAGACATTTCTAAGTAATAATGAATAAGCTTAAAGTTCAGCTTGAATTAGTTCCAGGGATGAGTAAGGGTAACACAGGGAGGGATACTCCAATTTTTTTCCATCAGTCATTTCTGTAAACTTTCGTCAAAGAAATCAGATTTCAAAATACTTTTTTTTTTCTGTAGATGTAAAATCATCTCCAAAGTTTTTAAAAGTTTAGTATTGGGAAATTGATTCCTCATGAGCTTTATAATTTTAAAATGTGAGATTATTTTAGGTGTGACTTTTGTGTGTGTGTGTTAAAAATCCTCGTAAGTTGGATTTTGGGAGCTTCACTCCAAAATGGTCTTAGATTTGCTTCTGACAGACACCTCAGGGTTAAAGCCGGGTTTACATTAAATTTTTATCTCAAGGGTTTTCTGCACCTCTAAGGAACATTGGCTTAGAATCAAAATGTAGAGTTCCTTAGAGGTGCAGAAAACCCTTGAGAAGAAGTGAGACAACTACAGACAACCTTTCATATTAGTTAACACTGCTTTCATCATAAGAACCATGAGGAGAAACCCTTGCCTATTTTAATTCAGAGAGAATTGCTCATTAATTTTTTCAATATGCAGACCATTTACTCTGTTAAATCAGTCTGATATGAAAAATGTTTGTTAACAAGAAGTAGGGTGGTAGTATTTTACCCGTCAAGGAGTTTTTCAACTATTACCATCAACTGTGAATTTTAGGTCAACTAAATGATCTGAGAGAAAGAGAAAGCAGAGGGGTTAATCCTGGAAAGAATTCCCTTTGAGTGCCTGATTGGAATGTGAGGCTAAACATGAAGAAGAGAGGGTCTCAGTATGGGAGGATGTTGGGGGCCTTGAGATGACATACTTTTCCCCTTATTTCTTTTTTTGGTTTTAGGAGATTATCTGCCTTTAGTTCCACTAAGACACAGTGCGGTTGTTGAATTCAGTGACTGATTTATAGAATCAAAGTTCACATGAAACTCTCTGACTACCCTCTTTTTTTTAGTCTGACATTTAATTACATGGGCAGTAACCTTGGCCTGTGTGCTGTTTTAATTCAGGGTCTTATCTCTCAGAAACCTTAGCTGTAGACAAAATGAAAACATTTGTTTGGAATAAACAGTTTTCTCCAGTTTTATTTTTTTATAACTTTTTTTTGACATTTTAAAGGCATTCCTCTTTACAGACATCAGGCAGTTCAATTTGAAAGTGGTTTTAGTGACTGCAGATATGTTTTGCATCACTGCTGAGCTTAGAAGAGGGCAGCTTCCTAACTGAGCAGATTTTCTTGCATCTTGAAAAAGTTTGGTCAGAGAATTGTCAACTCGGGCCTTATTTTTATAGCTTAAAATATTTGATGATCTTTAGAAGAGTGCCTTTTCAAAAAAATTGTAATGATTGGAGTTTAAGGTTCTCGCTTTGTCGTAAAAGAATTTCTAGATGAAGTGACAGTTAAGAAATGGATTTATTTAGAGAGGAAACATTCCCCAGAGCGGGGGCCATCTCAGAAGGTGAGCCTGGAAATACGGAGTGGCTAGTTTTTATGGGTTGGGTAATTTCATAGGCTAATAAATGGGAGAATTATTCCAATTATTTTGGTGAAGGAGTGGGCATTTCCAGGAATTGGGTCACCACCCACTTTTTGGCCTCCCATGCTTGACCTCAGAACTGTCATGGTGCTGGTGGGTGCATCATTTAGCATATGCTAATAAATAAGTGGATAATGAGTCTCAAGGTCTAATGGAAATCAAATCTTGTGCCATCTTGGACCTAGTTGGTTTTAACCGTTTTTTTTTTTTTTTTTAACACTAAAAATAATAAGTTTATTTATTTTTATTTTTTATTTTTATTTTTTTAGTTGGAGGCTAATTACTTCACAACATTTCAGTGGGTTTTGTCATACATTGACATGAATCAGTCATGGAGTTACATGTATTCCCCATCCCGATCCCCCCTCCTGCCTCCCTCTCTACCTGATCCCTCTGGGTCTTCCCAGTGCACCAGGCCCGAGCACTTGTCTCATGCATCCCACCTGGGCTGGTGATCTGTTTCACTATAGATAATATACATGCTGTTCTTTCGAAACATCCCACCCTCACTTTCTCCCACAGAGTTCAAAAGTCTGTTCTGTACTTCTGTGTCTCATTTTCTGTTTTGCATATAGGGTTATCATTACCATCTTTCTAAATGTCATATATATGTGTTAGTATGCTGTAATGTTCTTTATCTTTCTGGCTTACTTCACTCTTTATAATGGGCTCCAGTTTCATCCATCTCATTAGAACTGATTCAAATGAATTCTTTTTAATGGCTGAGTAATATTCCATGGTGTATATGTACCACAGCTTCCTTATCCATTCATCTGCTAATGGGCATCTAGGTTCCTTCCATGTCCTGGCTATTATAAACAGTGCTGCGATGAACATTGGGGTGCACGTGTCTCTTTCAGATCTGGTTTGCTCGGTGTGTATGCCCAGAAGTGGGATTGCTGGGTCATATGGCAGTTCTATTTCCAGTTTTTTAAGAAATCTCCACACTGTTTTCCATAGCGGCTGTACTAGTTTGCATTCCCACCAACAGTGTAAGAGGGTTCCCTTTTCTCCACAGCCTCTCCAGCATTTATTGCTTGTAGACTTTTGGATAGCAGCCATCCTGACTGGCGTGTAATGGTACCTCATTGTGGTTTTGATTTGCATTTCTCTGATAATGAGTGATGTTGAGTATCTTTTCATGTGTTTGTTAGCCATCTGTATGTCTTCTTTGGAGAAATGTCTGTTTAGTTCTTTGGCCCACTTTTTGATTGGGTCAGTTATTTTTCTGGAATTGAGCTTCAGGAGTTGCTTGTATATTTTTGAGATTAATCCTTTGTCTGTTTCTTCATTTGCTATTATTTTCTCCCAATCTGAGGGCTGTCTTTTCACCTCGCTTATAGTTTCCTTTGTTGTGCAAAAGCTTTTAAGTTTCATTAGGTCCCATTTGTTTATTTTTGCTTTGATTTCCAATATTCTGGGAGGTGGGTCATAGAGGATCTTGCTGTGATTTATGTCGGAGAGTGTTTTGCCTATGTTCTCCTCTAGGAGTTTTATAGTTTCTGGTCTTACATTTAGATCTTTAATCCATTTTGAGTTTATTTTTGTGTATGGTGTTAGAAAGTGTTCTAGTTTCATTCTTTTACAAGTGGTTGACCAGTTTTCCCAGCACCACTTGTTAAAGAGGTTGTCTTTTTTCCATTGTATATCCTTGCCTCCTTTGTCAAAGATAAGGTGTCCATAGGTTCGTGGATTTATCTCTGGGCTTTCTATTCTGTTCCATTGATCTATATTTCTGTCTTTGTGCCAGTACCATACTGTCTTGATGACTGTGGCTTTGTAGTAGAGTCTGAAGTCAGGCAGGTTGATTCCTCCAGTTCCATTCTTCTTTCTCAAGATTACTTTGGCTATTCGAGGTTTTTTGTATTTCCATACAAATTGTGAAATTCTTTGGTCTAGTTCTGTGAAAAATACTGTTGGTAGCTTGATAGGGATTGCATTGAATCTATAGACTGCTTTGGGTAGAATAGCCATTTTGACAATATTGATTCTTCCAATCCATGAACACGGTATGTTTCTCCATCTGTTTGTGTCCTCTTTGATTTCTTTCATCAGTGTTTTATAGTTTGCTATGTATAGGTCTTTTGTTTCTTTAGGTAGATATACTCCTAAGTATTTTATTCTTTTTGTTGCAATGGTGAATGATATTGTTTCCTTAATTTCTCTTTCTGTTTATTCATTGTTAGTATATAGGAATGCAAGGGATTTCTGTGTGTTAATTTTATATCCTGCAACTTTACTATATTCATTGATTAGCTCTAGTAATTTTCTGGAAGAGTCTTTAGGGTTTTCTATGTAGAGGATCATGTCATCTGCAAACAGTGAGAGTTTCACTTCTTCTTTTCCTATCTGGATTCCTTTTACTTCTTTTTCTGCTCTGATTGCTGTGGCCAAAACTTCCAACACTATGTTGAATAGTAGTGGTGAGAGTGGGCACCCTTGTCTTGTTCCTGATTTCAGGGGAAATGCTTTCAGTTTTTCACCATTGAGGGTGATGCTTGCTGTGGGTTTGTCATATATAGCTTTTATTATGTTGAGGTATGATCCTTCTATTCCTGCTTTCTGGAGAGTTTTAATCATAAATGAGTGTTGAATTTTGTCAAAGGCTTTCTCTGCATCTATTGAGATAATCATATGGTTTTTATCTTTCAATTTGTTAATGTGGTGCATTACATTGATTGATTTGCAGATATTATAGAATCCTTGCATTCCTGGGATAAAGCCCACTTGGTCATGGTGTATGATTTTTTTAATATGTTGTTGGATTCTGTTTGCTAGAATTTTGTTAAGGATTTTTGCATCTATGTTCATCAGTGATATTGGCCTGTAGTTTTCTTTTTTTGTGGCATCTTTGTCTGGTTTTGGAATTAGGGTGATGGTGGCCTCATAGAATGAGTTTGGAAGCTTACCTTCATCTGCAATTTTCTGGAAGAGTTTGAGTAAGATAGGTGTTAGCTCCTCTCTAAATTTTTGGTAGAATTCGGCTGCGAAGCCATCTGGTCCTGGGCTTTTGTTTGCTGGAAGATTTTTGATGACAGTTTCGATTTCCTTGCTTGTGATGGGTCTGTTAAGATCTTCTATTTCTTCCTGGTTCAGTTTTGGAAAGTTATACTTTTCTAAGAATTTGTCCATTTCATCCAAGTTGTCCATTTTATTGGCATAGAGCTGCTGGTAGTAGTCTCTTATGATCCTTTGTATTTCAGTGTTGTCTGTTGTGATCTCTCCATTTTCATTTCTAATTTTGTTAATTTGGTTTTTCTCTCTTTGTTTCTTAATGAGTCTTGCTAATGGTTTGTCAATTTTGTTTATTCTTTCAAAAAACCAGCTTTTAGCTTTGTTGATTTTTGCTATGGTCTCTTTAGTTTCTTTTGCATTTATTTCTGCCCTAATTTTTAAGATTTCTTTCCTTCTGCTAACTCTGGGGTTCTTCATTTCTTCCTTCTCTAATTGCTTTAGGTGTAGAGTTAGGTTATTTGGCTTTTTTCTTATTTCTTGATGTAAGCCTGTAATGCTATGAACCTTCCCCTTAGCACTGCTTTTACAGTGTCCCATAGGTTTTGGGTTGTTGTGTTTTCATTTTCATTCATTTCTATACATATTTTGATTTGTTTTTTGATTTCTTCTATGATTTGTTGGTTATTCAGAAGTGTGTTATTTAGCCTCCATATGTTTGAATTTTTAACAATTTTTTTCCTGTAATTGAGATCTAATCTTACTGCACTGTGGTCAGAAAAGATGACTGGAATGATTTCAGTTTTTTTGAATTTTCCAAGACCAGATTTATGGCCCAGGATGTGATCTATTCTGGAGAAGGTTCCGTGTGCACTTGAGAAAAAGGTGAAGTTGATTGTTTTGGGGTGAAATGTCCTATAGATATCAATTAGGTCTAGCTGGTCCATTGTGTCATTTAAGGTTTGTGTTTCCTTGTTAATTTTCTGTTTAGTTGATCTATCCATTGTTGTGAGTGGGGTATTAAAGTCTCCCACTATTATTGTGTTACTATTAATTTCCTCTTTCATACTCGTTAGCATTTGCCGTACATATATCGGTGCTCCTATGTTGGGTGCATATATATTTATAATTGTTACATCTTCTTCTTGGATTGATCCTTTGATCATTATGTAGTGTCCTTCTTTGTCTCTTTTCACATCCTTTATTTGAAAGTCTATTTTATCTGATATGAGTATTGCGACTCCTACTTTCTTGTGGTCTCTGTTTGCATGAAATATTTTTTTCTAGCCCTTCACTTTTAGTCTGTATGTGTCCCTTGTTTTGACGTGGGTCTCTTGTAGACAGCATATATAGGGGTCTTGTTTTTGTATCCATTCAGCCAATCTTTGTCTTTTGGTTGGGGCATTCAATCCATTTACATTTAAGGTAATTATTGATAGGTGTGGTCCTGTTGCCATTTACTTTGTTGTTTTGGGTTCACATTTATACAGCCTTTCTGCATTTCCTGTCTAGAGAAGATCCTTTAGCATTTGTTGAAGAGCTGGTTTGGTGGTGCTGAATTCTCTCAGCTTTTGCTTGTCTCTAAAGCTTTTGAATTCTCCTTCATATCTGAATGAGACCCTTGCTGGGTACGGTAATCTAGGTTGTAGGTTATTCTCTTTCATTACTTTCAGTATGTCCTGCCATTCCCTTCTGGCCTGAAGGGTTTCTATTGATAGATCAGCTGTTATCCTTATGGGAATCCCTTTGTGTGTTATTTGTTGTTTCTTCCTTGCTGCTTTTAATATTTGTTCTTTGTGTTTGATCTTTGTTAATTTGATTAATATGTGTCTTGGGGTGTTTTCGCCTTGGGTTTATCCTGTTTGGGACTCTCTGGGTTTCTTGGACCTGTGTAACTATTTCCTTCCCCATTTTAGGGAAGTTTTCAGCTATTATCTCTTTGAGTATTTTCTCATGGCCTTTCTTTTTGTCCTCTTCTTCTTGGACTCCTATGATTCGAATGTTGGGGCGTTTCACATTGTCCCAGAGGTCCCTGAGGTTGTCCTCATTTCTTTTGATTCTTTTTTCTTTTTTCCTCTCTGCTTCATTTATTTCCACCATTTTATCTTCTACTTCACTAATCCTATCTTCTGTCTCCGTTATTCTACTGTTGGTTCCCTCCAGAGTGTTTTTGATCTCATTTATTGCACTATTCATTTTTAATTGACTCTTTTTTATTTCTTCTAGGTCCTTATTAAACATCTCTTGCATCTTCTCAATCTTTGTCTCCAGGCTATTTATCTGTAACTCCATTTTGTTTTCAAGATTTTGGATCATTTTTATTATCATTATTCTAAATTCTTTTTCAGGTAGATTCCCTATCTCCTCCTCTTTTGTTTGACTTGGTGGACATTTTTCACGTTCCTTTACCTGTTGGGTATTTCTCTGCCTTTTCAACTTGTTTAGATGGCTGTGTCTGGAGTGGCTTTCTGTATTCTGGA
This sequence comes from Cervus elaphus, assembly GCF_910594005.1. NCBI lineage: Eukaryota > Metazoa > Chordata > Mammalia > Artiodactyla > Cervidae > Cervus > Cervus elaphus. Next base: position 35,857,190 of record NC_057823.1, on the reverse strand, counting down.
GGTCTGTGATTCCTTTTTATTGTGGAGGTTTTACCCAGTGGGTGGGGTTGGACGATTGGCTTGTCAAGGTTTCCTGGTTAGGGAAGCTTGCATCAGTATTCTGGTGCGTGGAACTTGATTTCTTCTCTCTGGAGAGCAATGGAGTGCCCAGTAATGAGTTTTGAGATGGGTCTATGTGTTAGGTGTGACCTTGGGCAGCCTGTATGTTGACGTTCAGGGCTATGTTCCTGCGTTGCTGGAGAATTTGCGTGGTATGTCTTGCTGTAGTACTTATTGGCTCTTGGGTGGTGGTTGGTTTCAGTGTAGGTATGGAGGCTTTTGGACGGTCTCTTATTACTTAAAGTTCCATGTAGTCAGGAGTTTTCTGGTGTTCTCAGGTTTTGGGCTTAAGTCTCCTGCCTCTGGATTTCAGTTTTATTCCTCCAGTAGTCTCAGGACTTCTCCAACTATACAGCACTGATAATAAAACTTCTAGGTTAATGGCGAAAAGATTCTCCCCTGTTAGGGACACCCAGAGAGGTTCACAGAGTTACATGAAGAAGAGGAGAGGGAGGAGGGAGATAGAGATGAGCAGGAGGAGAAAAAGGGGGACTCAAGAGGAGAGAGACAGATCTACACAGTTGTCTGTTCCCAGAGTGTTCTCCGTAGCCCAGTCACCTACAAAGATTCATAGAATTGGATTGGGAAGAGAAGGGGAAAGAGGAAATAGAGGTGTCCTGAGGTAGAAAATGGAGAGTCAGAATTGGGAGAGAATAAATCAACACACTCCTGAATAGAAATTGGAACTGAATATTGGATTCTTAAATGTTCACAATTTATTTCATATACTGAAAAACAAAGATTTAAAATCTAGAGTAGAGGTTAGACTCTTAAAAATACTATATTAAAAACAAAAACCAAAACACACAAAAAAATTTTAGAACTATATATGAAGTTCGGTTTAAAAATAGGGCTTCTCTTCTTTTTTTTTTGTAAGGTTATAGTGTAATGAAAATGAAAATTAAGGAGTAGTAGAGGAGTAATAGAGGACTTTAAAAACAAATAAGAGAAAAAGAAAAATAGAAAATAGAAGAGAAAAAGGAAAAAAGAAAAAAAAAGAAAAAGAAAAAAAATTTTTTCCTAATTAAAGAAATTCTAAAAATCTATGAAAATGAAAGTTAAGGAGTAATGGGGGAGTAATAGGGAATTTTAAAAGAAAATAAAAGAGAAAAAATAAAAAAAAAACCTTTTGTTTTAATTAAAAAAAAAAGTAAAAATATGTCTAGGAATTTCTCTGGAGCTGTTGCGGTCAGTGTGGGTTCGGCTCAGTTTCAGATAGCTCCTCGATCCAGCTTACACTTCTCGATATCTCCAGGCCCCTTCTGGTGTAGCAGGTGTTATCTACCGGGATTTTAATCTGTTGCACCGGTCCCTTCTGAAGAGGTTCTCTTTGTTTATTTGGCTTCTGTTTGCCGGTCTCTTCCGCGCCTCATTTCCGCCCTGACACTGGCGGGCGGAGGCGGTCTCTTATTCAGGTTGCTAGTTCCGTTGCGCTGCCGGGAGGGGCTGGCTGCTTTCTCCGTCTGCGCTGCTCAGGCTCCCGGCTGCTCTATATGGAGTGTGCCCTGCGCTGCGCGTGGTTCTAGCCCTCGGGTGTTCCACAAAAGCTCGAACAAAAAGCTACGCCTGCTTTTTGTGCCTTCCCCGTCAGAGCGGTTCAGGCAGCCAGGGGCTTGACAGGCGCACTCTCCCCGGGTGCGGTGCGGCGCGCCCACTCCCTCCCGCGGTCCCAGTCTCAGTTTCCGCCCACGCCGGTCGGGTGCGTGCGCCTTTTGCCCTCCGCGTCCCCAGCCCCAGTCCCCGCCCGCGCCGGTCGGGTGCCTGCACCCTCTGTCTCGCCGCGACCCTCCCGGCGGATGTTGACCATCCAGAATCTCAGGAGGTCTTTGATTAGAAACTGGAGGCGTGTTTGCAGTGTCGTAGGGGATGCGGTCCTTGGGGCCGAGCCTGCCCCTTTTCCCTCCCCCCTGCCTCCTGCCTCCAGCGGGGCTGGGCCAGCCCGCAGCCTGTGAGCTCTTCTCTGGAGTTTCTCGGTCCCTTTGTTCTGCGAACGGCAAGCAATGTGTTCGGCCAGTTAATTCTCTCTCTCTTTTGCTGTCCAACAGTTTAAGCTGGTAACTCACAAAAGCTCCCTCCGATTGTCCTCAGGGCACTCAGGCCCGGTCCTTACCCTGAGCAATACCGCCCGCTCCTCTCCGTTCCGCCCCCACTTGCTGGTGGCAGATGCGGGCGTCTGGGGTACTTTTCTGCTGGGAGTTGCTTTTAGGCTCGTAATCTGTGGGTTTTATTTATTGTTTCCCTCCCAGTCAGGTTGCCCTCCGAGATTCAAACACTTCCCCCAGACCCGCCAGTGCGAGGGTTTCCTGGTGTCTGGAAACTCCCTCTATTAAGAGTCCCTTCCCGGGACGGATCTCCGTCCTTAGCTCTTTTGTCTCTCTCTTTATCTTTTATATTTTGTCCTACCTCCTTCCGAAGACAATGGGTTGCCTTTCTGGGTGCCTGATGACCTCAGCTAGCGATCAGAAGTTGTTCTGTGAAGTTTGCTCTGCGTTCAGTTATTCTTTCGATGAATTTGTAGGAGAGAAAGTGGTCTCCCCGTCCTACTCCTCCACCATCTTCGGTTTTAACTGGTTTTTGTCTTGTCCTATGGCCATGTCATTCTTTTAAAGATTGTGCCCTGCCCCCTTCCCTCTTGTTTCGTTGCTCCCTCAGAGACTTAACCCCCTACTCTTATGAAGCAGAGGGATGACAGTCCTTCTTCTGTAACTGTTTCAAGGCTAAGTATGGGCATCGACCCTGCCTGCCAGGGAATAAAATCTCTAGATGACTGATCTGGGGGTCCCAGAGGCAGGAGAACTCCTTGTTTTAAGTGGGTATGGGGTGGAATCTGCTCATTGCCATCATTTTGATGTGGAACTGTTAGAACAGCTTCCTTAGCCTTTCTACGAATCTCTTTGTTGATGAAGCACTTTTTGCAATAGCATCAGAGTACAAAAATATCTATAAATGACAAAAGACTTAAAAGGCATGGTTAAACATCTGATTACACTGTAATCAATAAAGAAACTTGGTTACAATAACTAGAATTATGAATGATTACATTTAATTTAACATTCCAAATACTCCTAGTTAAATAATTTTCTTTGAGATTCCTCAGGGACCTCCTAAAGCATCCCGGACTTAGCTGGAAATCAAAAGAACTTTCATTAAAATTTGATATTTGGGAAGCTTGTCAAAAAGTTTTAAAATACGTGGTCAAATAAGACCACAGGTCACTGTGGGACAATAGTATTTTCTTAACCAAAGTGACAATAAAATATTTCAAAGGAAAATACAGATTATATCACTTAAAAGGTAAAGAAACTTAAAATTTGTTATAAAGGTGGTTCAGCATTTTAAGAAAACTTCTGCTTCTAACAAGGAGAAAACCCAAATTTGGGTTTTGTATCAGCTTACCTTTAAAATTCATTTACTCAGTTAAATTTATTCTAAACTTACTCAATCCTGACCATGCACAAAACTTTTTTCCCAGGATCCAATTTCCACAAACCTTCCATCACTTTCTCTACCTATCACTTTGTTTTTCTTCATCCAGAAACAATCAGAAAACAGACTTTCTTTTCTCTTAATAACCTGCAATTCCATTCCTTATACTTTCTTTACTGAAAACACATATCCTTCTTTCCTTATAAGTGTTTTACCTTATTACTTTTATTATTGACAAATGTGTAACAGAGAGAATAAGTTTTTATTTGGTCTCTAGTAAACTTAGGTACAGCCGACATACTTACACTTAACACTGATGACGCTAAAAATATGTCTATATTAATCAGACCAACAAGCTTAAGCCACCTTCAATACCAAATATTATAGTTTAGTATTAAATATTTCCCAGATGACATAAACCTGAAATTCATTTTGACCAGTTTTGTATTTCTGAATATTTATATAAGCTATAAGCACTTACTTTTCTTTCAGCCAATTAAATGGAAGTCTTTTACAAATTAATTTTGGCAATACCTTTGTCTACTAAAAAAAAGATGCACGACGTGAGAGCTTCGAGTTAAGATTTATTTGGGGGAAAAATGAGGACTGCAGCCCGGGACAGAGTACCTCACATAGCCCTGAGAAACTGTTCCAAAGAGGTAGTAGGGGAAGGTCAATATATATGATTTTGGTGAAGGGGGAGTTCAGTGCAATCAAGCACTTATTTTACAAAAGGTTTTCTGCTAGTCATGAGGAATTGATGTCATCATGAAGGGATTTAGTCCTTTTCTGGATATGAGGAGATGTAAAGATTGAGATCATGAAATCAGTTTCTGAAAATATGAAAAGTGTGTTAGTCACTCAGTCATGCCTGACTCTTGTGCAACCCTATGGAATGTAGCCCACCAGGCCTCTTTGTCCATGGAATTCTCCAGGCAAGAATATTGGAGTGGGTTGCTATTCCCTTCTCCAGAGAATTTTCCCAACCCAGGGATTGAACCTGGGTCTCCTGCATTGCAGGCAGATTCTTTACCATCTGAGCCACAAAGGAAGCCCCCAAAGACCTATTTAAACCATAAGGGAAGCCACTTAAAGGGGCTTTAAGTCCCAGCCTTTTTCTCTAAAAACCTGGTAAGTTTTAGAAAACAAGCACTGTCCATTAACAGAGATGGTTTGTGAAAAATAAAAAAAAGAAAAAAAACCTCTTTTCCCTCCCTTTCCAGCTTCTCAGGTGGTGCTAATGCTAAAGAACTCACCTGCCAATGCAGGAGAAGTAAGAGAGTCGTGCTGTATCCCTGGGTCAGAAGATCCCCTGGAGGAGGGCAATGGCAACCCACTCCAGTATTCTTGCCTGGAGAATCCCATGGCCAGAGGAGCCTGGTGGGCTACAGTCCATGGGGTTGCCAGAAGTCGGACATGGCTGAGCAAGTGACACATACACTTTTGTGGGTAGTACCCCTGGGGCCTTGGGGCCATCTTCTCCCCACACCTTCCCACAGGTGCTCTGCCCAGCAGACAGTCGGGCTGGGTGCAGGTGCAGATGTGGCAGCTGATTTGGGGGGACCTGTGACTTTATAATTAGAGAGATGGAGGGCCCTGTGGCATCCCCTCGAACACAGTAAATGTGGGTCATTGCCCAGGCATGTATCCTGGGGGTGGGCCATGCGCCTGACCCACCCAGCATGGGTTGCCTGTCCCGCCCTAACCAGGAAGGGTGGCAGAGAAGTCAGAGTGGACCCTGGAGGGGTCCGACCAAACACCAGAAGTTGGGCGGTTAACCTTGGACCCACTATGAGGCCCAGCCACACATCGTGAGACCATCCACCACTCCTAACACCCACCTTACGAGGGAGTTCCCAGTGGGACTGCAGCTGCCGTAACTGTGGTAGAAACTCTGAGTTAGGCTGTATTTTGTATTTGTACACCATTGAATCTGTTAAAGTGAAGTCGCTCAGTCATGTCAGACTCTTGCGACCCCATGGACTGTAGCCTGCCAGGCTCCTCTGTCCATGGGTTTCTCCAGGCAAGAATGCCGGAGTGGGTTGCCATTTCCCTCTCCTGACACAGGGATTGAACCCAGGTCTCCCACACTGCAGGCAGACTCTTTACCGTCTGAGCCACCAGGGGCTCCTGTATTGAACCTGTTAACAGTTAAATGGTGAATAAGGCAAACTGGAAGCTCCATGGTGGCGGTGGCTCAGTGGTAAATAATCCGCCTACAATGCAGGAGATGTGGGTTTCATCCCTGGGTCTGGAAAATCCCCTGGAGGAGAGCATGGCAACCCACTCCAGTATTCTTGCTTGGGAAAATCCCCCGCGCTGAAGTGACTGAGCATGAGGCAAACCCAGAGGGCAAAGATCCTGTGGTTCAGGTCCCTAGCTGCCTGTAAGATGCCTGGAAACGTTCCCTGACATGCTCTGCACATATGTAATAAAAGTGGAATATCTAGTGGGCAAGGTTAGAAAATGCCTGGTAGTCTATGGCCTTACCACCATGAATGTGCCTGATCTCCTCTGACCTCGGAAGCTAAGCAGGGTCAGGCCTGGTTAGTACTTGGATGGGAGAAAATACCTGGCGGATTTCTTTTTCTCTATTTCCAACAGAGTAAGGCACAAGAAAAGGGTGGAAATTAAGAGTGAGGTAGGGAGAGACTGGGAGAGTAATTGTGGAAAGTAAGGGAGTGACTCTCAAGTGCAAGAGAGGTGAGAGGAGAGGCTGGGGTTTAGCAGATTCTCCTGCCTGGCTTTGCAATCATGCTGCTGGTGAATTTAAGGTTCTTGCTTTGTTGTGGAAGAATTTGGAGATGAGGTGATAGGTAAGAACTGGGTTTATTTTGAGAGAAAACATTTTGCAGATGGTGTGGGCCATCTCGGTGAGAGAGAGACTCCAAATATGGCACAGTGAGTTTTTATGGGCTGGGTAATTTCATAGGCTAATGAGCAGAAGACTTGCTCCAGTTATTTTAGGAGTGGAGACTTCCAGAAATTGGGCCACCACCCACTTTTTGGCCTTTTATGGTTGGCCTCAGAACTGTCATGGAGCTGATGGGTGCCCCATTTTGCATATTCTAATGTATTACAATAGGCAGATAATGAAGCTCAAGGAATCATCCGCCATCTTAGACCTAGTTGGTTCTAACCAGTTTTCGTGATGTCCTGTGGCCATGTCATTCTCTTAATGGTTGTGCCCTGCCCCCTTCCCTCCTGTTTCAACTCTGAAGTGTAAAACTGAAAGCTTGAATTATCCTTTATTTACTCCAGTTTAGAAGTGTGTTGGAGGATATTGTTATTCATCTCTTGTCCCAGTGAGAGAGAGAGAACAGCAGGTTTATTAGTATTCAAGTTGGAATGGAACATGCAACTTGAATTCAAAGGCAAATGTGACTTCTACTGCTTTCCCCCTCATTTCTAAATCTGATCTTGTGACCTTCTTGTATGGAAAGCTCCTTATATGGAGCCAGTGAGGGGCTAGAGTAAAAATTGTTTACTCTGAATGTTTCTTCTGGGCGGAGCAGGTGGAGTGGAAGACTCACCCACCCAGTAGAAGCCCAGGTCGTGGAAAGTCAAATATCTCTGTCTCCCTCAATGAAAAGACTCCTAAAGGCAATTCACAGTTGTAGGGGAAACAGAACTCACAATTCAAAAGTTGGTACTTGAACACCTTGTACGTTACCTGTTTTCTTGAAAAATATTTTATGAAGGTTGAATAAGACTTAAGTTAGTATTTGAGTTAATAAGTTTAGTGGTTCACTTCTTTTTTCTTACTTCTCAGTTACCATTAACAATTGCCCTTCTATGTCTATGAGTCAAAACCACATTTCTGTTTTCTGCTAACCTGTGTGCAAGGGACAGAAACTTTTTATATGTCTCACTGCTTTATGTACAGAATCTATGTAAGGAGTGGTGTATTTCAAAGAGAAATAGCACTAAATATGTATGGTTTCTTAATTTTCATGGTTGTGGAATGGAAAAATAGAATATTTATAATCCTTTGGGAAGCAGTGGTGGTCAAGCTGTGGAGTAAGCATGTATGTATCAGATTTTAAATTCTCTTGCAGACACAGTGACTAGTGGTCCTAGTTACTGTATTATTCCTATGTTAACAACAGCAAAAAAAGCACCCAATGAGCAATTCTGGGTGATATTGATGACTTCAGGTTTGGGATATGGGAAAAGTAGTCAGACCACGAATGACAGGAAACTAGCTAATTCAAGATGAACAGCTAGTTGGGCACAAATTCGTTTTCCTTTTGAAGAAAATAATAGCTCCTTCCATCTAGTGTTTTTACGGTCTTAAACTATACATTTGTAGGAATAATGGATTGGTCATTTAGCTACCTAACTAGTCCAGACTTGGGGATTTGAAAAGATTTCTTTTGTGTAGAATACTTGATCAGCCTGATACTAATATCTGAAAGAATTGTTAAGGTTTTCTCTTACAAAAATAAAGGTATACTTAGGGGAGATAGTTATTGGCATTACCACAAATTTATATCTTGTCTTAAATGAATTTATTAGGTACTGTCCTAAGAATTTATTTTGATGGGATGAAGCAGAAAGAGTTTGAGGTTCACTGAAAGTGAAAGTGAAAGCCGCTCAGTCGTGTCCAACTCTTTGTGACCCCATGGACTATACAGTCCATGGAATTCTCCACCCAGAATACTGGAGTGTGTAGCCTTTTCCTTCTCCAGGGGATCTTCCCAACCCAGGGATCGAACCCAGGTCTCCTGCATTGCAGGCGGATTCTTTACCAGCTGAGCCACAAGGGAAGCCCAAGAATACTGGAGTGGGTAGCCTATTCCTTCTCCACTGGATCTTCCCAACCTAGGAATTGAACTGGGGTCTCCTGCATTGCAGGTGGATTCTTTACCTACTGAACTATGAGGTTCACTAGTTATCTAGAAAGGGGATGATAGTGATGGCTTAGTTTGTTGGACAGGAAGGACTAAAACTATTCTTGACTTTTTTCACCATAGACAAAAAAATGGCCTTGTCCCAAATGACTTCAGTACATGCCAAATGTTTAGTCATGTCAAAGTGAGTTTTAATTGTTTCTTTGACACACCAAAGCAAGGTGGTAATGTTTTGTAGGTGGGAAAGGGAAAATTAATTTTAGTTTAGCCTGCAATAAAAGGTGACAAAGGAAATGCCAGCAAGAAGGATCTTTTGAATATCATTGTCCCCATCTCATGATTCTGTGAAGTACTGTGTTGGAAAAATATATGTTTATATTTACTTCTATAAAAAATAGATAAAAACGTAGTAGGTGTGCAGTAGGATATATGTCTCATATTTTATTTGGTAGCTTAATAGCATTTTTGATATGCTATTCAGACAAATGAATGGAAAAATACCTTTAGTGGGTTCATAAAACAGTATATAATTTTATTCATTTAGAGTATTTCAATCCAGTGAGTTTAAACTTTTCATTTCATGGCATACATAGGAAATGATAACATCTGGGTAACTGGAGTAAAGGGAGTAGGTGTTTGGGGTCAAACTGAGTGGATCAATATTCAGCTTCTAAAATCCATGAAGTCCAGCTTTGGAAACCTTGCTTCAACAACTGAGTAGAATACATTGCTGTATTTAAACCACACGATATAGTGCAGTGGTTTCAGATACTATATCAAGTGACAGTCAAGGTTAAGAATTAAATGATAAAAGTTTTCCCATTAGATCAGAATTGTAAAAGTAGAACAAATTGTATTTTTTTAGTTTTAAAAATTTTGCCTTCCAAATCTTATGATATAATTAATTTTGCTTGTTGCTTAAAAACTAATATTTTACTAAGCTTTGTTTTAACAGGTTGCTTGAAAGCTCATATTTTGCCTGTCTTATTTAAATAGAATTAATATCAAGACTCTTTATATATGATTAAATACCTTGAGCCCTTCTTTTATATGGCTAGATCATGGAAAAATAATTTTCATACTATTGCATTATTTCCTGGATGTTGTTGCCTCACATTCACTGTGTTTAAAATTGAACTTTATCATCCCTGATAATCCTGTTCCTCTTGTGTTTTCAGTCTTTATAAATAGCGCCACAAAATATCTATTCATCCTGGCCATCCATCTGGCTAGATTATTTCCCCTTCCACACCCTTTTATTGAATTTGTGATTGTACTATTGATTCTCTACACTTTTATAAATTGTAAAAGTGAATGCTTTTTTTTTTTTTTTTGTGGATGCTTTTTTAAAAGAGAATAAGTTTAAATCATATACAGTGTGTAACGCAAAAAGCGAGAGTTTCTGTCTTGTCTCTTTGTTCCCTGAGAGTCTAAGGAGCCATAGAAAATGCTGCTCAGAGCTTTACCCTGGGACAGGAAGCTTAGGTGTACCTGATGTGGACTGAAATGAGGTCTGGTCCCCTGGTGCCTGTGCAAGGCTGGTCAAAGACGGTGTAGAAGCAGCAGTGGCTATGGGAAAAGGCTGGGAGTGCTGGGGTGATTTAAGATGTGCACAAGAGGTGTCTCATACAATATCTTTGAGGATTATATCTGTATTCTATGTATTAGTATGTACAGTCAGGCATTTCTTTTAAACAATACAACAGATCACATTTTGTTATAACAAAAATTTGGCTAGCAATATTTCATGTTGGTGGTGCTTATAGAACTACCTTATTCTTTTTCCCCCTTCAGGTATAATTGACATATAACATTATATAAGTTGAAGGTGTCCACTGCATTGACTTGATACACTTATATGTTGCAGAATGATTGCCACTGTAGCATTAGCTAACATCTCCATCACCTCATATAATTACCATTTCTTTTTCCTGGTAAGAACTTGTAAAAGATACACTCACGTGGCAGTTTTCAAGTGTACAATTCCTTATTATTAGCTATGATCATTGTGTTGTACGATAGATCCCTAAAACTTAATTGGAAGCTTGTACCTTCTGACCAATATCTCCCATTTCACTCCATTCCTCACTCCCTAGGCTTCGATAACTACCACTTTACTTTCTGTTTCTATGAGTTTCTATATCATTCTTTTTAACAGATTTTTGTTTGTTTTGTTTTCTTTTGAAGAGGATTCATCCTGTTGATGTATTGCAAAGCAGATTGTATTTCCTATAGATGAACATTTGCTTCCAGTTTTTTTGGTTACATGAATGTTGATACAATAAACATCCATGAACATATCTTTGCCTTTATGCTGTATATCTAAATTTTCTTCTTAACGTATATCAGTTCTTTTTTATAGTTTTTTTTTTTTATGAGGCTTTTTATACTTTTTTCTTAGTCTTTTCTATGTTTTATAGTGACTTCAGTGCTTTTGGATATGGAGTTTTGTTTTCATTATCGTTTCTAATTATTTATGAATTATAGAAAAGGCTGATTTAAAAAATTTTTTACCTTATATATGACTGCCTCATTAAACTTTTAATAATTAGAACACTTGATGGTCCTGACTATTCTAGGTAAAAAATTAAATCATATGCAAGTGAAACATATCAAAGCTATTGATTTCCAACGCTGATACTTCTTACTCTTTTTGTTAGTCTTATCACATTACCTAGAACTTCCAGGAATAATTTTAAATAATATTAATAATATTATGTAACTGTATTGTTTGCACCGTAATGAGAATGCTTAAATATATGACTATACACACTCCCTTCTTCCAAATAAATAATGTATCACTTTCTATGATGGATATTTGTCCTTATTCATTTATCTAAGTCTGAGTTTATCTAAGAGTTTATCTAAGAGTCTGAGTTTATCTAAGTTTATCTAAGTCTGAGTTTATCTAAGATAAAAATACAGTATTCCATGATAGTTTTAATTTGTATTTCCCTGATCATATGTAAAGTTGAGCATGTTTTTGATTACTGACCAGTGTGCTTCTGAGAATTGTCTTATCCATATTCTTTTGGGTTGTGTATATTTATAAATTAGATTTGTGTGAGATTTTTGTGTGGAAAGCTTTTGTTTGCAATGCACATGTTGCAAAGGTTTTTTTCAAGGGTATCAGTTTAGAGTTTCTGGATAGATCAAAGAATCTGTTTCAGCTAGCTGAAGCTGAAAGGGAATTAGTTAGCTTATGCAGTTTCTAAGGAATGCCAGGAAACTGTCTTTAGTGAAGGCTGTACAGTCAGAAGTAAAAAGCTAAGAGCAATGCCCCAGCTCCTCTGAACTCAGCCTTGTAGAAATCCCACTGCTGCCTCTCCCTGTTCCTCAACACCAACAAGGCAAAGATCCAGCATCAGAACACCCACTCTGCTGTGGAATATCGAATGCCTCTTCAGTTGCTTATGTGAGAAGAGCCTGGTGCTCATAATCTTCAAATCTGCCTTCCAAGTCTCTTGTTGGTGCATCTGTTTGATCATAACTAGCTATAAGTCTATGTACTAAAATAATGGGATTCTGGGAAATATAAATTTTGGATTCAACTTGAGAAAGGTGAGGGTCAACAATATGGAGCGTTATTAAAATGGAGGGTGTCCAAAGGTCTTTGAACCTCCATAAGTGACCAATTTTCACTGTACCTAGTCTGCTATTTTTTGAAGAGCTTTGTTTTTATTTTCTTTAATAATACAGATGTTTCAAACATTTCGTATATCCTGATATTTATTGTTTATTCATTCATTCAATACATAGTTACTGAGAGTTGATTATGTACTTGTCATTACGCTTTTAAATGGAGATAGAATGACAATCCTGACTTGTGAAATTTTGAGTTTAGTAGGGCAGACAGACATTAAATTATCACAGAAATAAATTTGGCATTACAAATGTGATAATTTAGACAAAGGTTGTATTGAGAGTGTGTACTAGGGATAATTGGTCCACTCAGAAAGGTCAGCTAAAAATAAAAAAAAAAAATTAAAAAAAAAAAAAAAAAAAGAAAGGTCAGCTAAGAGTTTGCTAATGAGGTGGTACTTGGTCTGAATTTTGAAAGATGATTAGGAATCAGTTCTTGAAAGGTGATGGGAGGGTGTTTGAGGGAGAACAGATAATATTTTCACAGACCAGGGGACAGGAGAATATCTGGCAAGTATGAGGGTTTGATAGAACATGGTTGTGACTGACATATAGAAAGTGAGAGAAAATGTGGTGCTAAATGATGCTGGAAAGACAGGTAGAGGCCAGACCATGAAGAGCCTTGTGGCCCAAAATAAGCATTTTGGTCTTTGTCCTAAGAGGCTTGGGAAGCCTCAGCCTCAGGCTTCCATGTGGAAAATAGTCTGCAAGATTCAAGGTTATTGTGGGTGAACAAGTGAGGAGGAGACTGCAGTTGTTCAGGGAAGGGTTACCTAGTGCTTAGCCCAAAGACATGCTTGATGAATGTTGGCTGGAGGAATGAAGTAACAAAATGTCAAAGTTAATACTGATACTTCTTTTAAGCAATAAGAAAGCAAAAAGGGTGTCTGGAGGGCATTTTGTGAATATTTGATGAGCAAATACAATGTAGTAGATAAAGAAGCTGTTACAGATTAGTGAGACATAGGATCAAATATATTTTTATTAACTGAAAGTACCCAGTTATAATGAGGAGAGTATCTATGCAACATATACTTATTATGTTTGGTTCAGGTTATTTGTTTTGATAATTTAGTGCATTTGTTGACTGGCTAATGAGATTTACCAGTAATAACATGTAAACAGTTCAGCAGAAATCTATTAATTTAGATAGTCTGGTTATGTAGGAGCTTCCTTAAGGAAAGGCTCAGTGCCTACCAAATACATTGTTAACAATGCTGGTTAATAAGGTCATTTGTATAAAGGCAATAACCTGTCAGGCTTTGAGTTTACTTGTTAATGAACCCTTGCTGAACATAGTGAGAAATTTGGAGTTTGTTAGTCATAGCAATTTTTAAATTGAGAGTCACAGCCTTCTTGAGGCTCCAAAATGGGTTTAAGGATAAAAGAGAGTGACTTATTAGAACTAAAATGTGCCTTATAATTTTCTGAATCCTAGCATGGCAGGACCAATAGATATCAATAGTTTGGAGGATAAATAAAGGGGAAAGCCGTTGGCAAATCATACTTTTTATTTTTTAAGATTTTCTTTGGTGTACACCATTTTTAAAAGTCTTTATTGAATTTGTTACAATATTGTTTCTGCTTTTTAATTTTTTTTTTCTTTGCCACAAGGCATGTAGGATCTTAGCTCCCCAACCAGGGATCGACCCCTCACTAGATGCATTTGAAGGTGAAGTCTTAACTACTGGACTGCCAGTGAAGTCCCTGAAAAATCATGTTTGATGATAGTAAAGAGAAGGAAAAAATAGAGTGAGGGAATAAATACCAAGCACAGAGGATGTCATAGGAACCTCAGTTGTTGCCTCTGTCTGAGGTCTGAGTGTTGGTTTCAAAAGATGGAGAGAACTTTAGAAGTATCAGATGTTCCAATGGCCTTAAACCTTTCCTTAGTCCAGGTACCTTCCCAATACTCTATTTCTGCTTCTTCCTGGGCTTCTTCCTAGATGTAATTTACTAGGCTCAGGCAAGACACCAGGCCTCCCGAGAGCGTCATGGCTCCGCAGATCCCTTAAGACCACCACGGTCATGCTGAGAAGCCAGGAGTCTCATTTTGAAATAGTAGTTTATATTGATTTACAAGAAAGGGAGGATGTTAGTGATTAATCCACATGCTTCTTTTGGTGGTCCCACATCATGAATTTTGCTGTGTAGATTTTTGCTGTAGTAAGCAGTCACAGAAACCATCTTATTCACTGGTAAAGAATGAATTAAAAAAAAATCGTAAGACACTGGTAAAGAAATTGAAGCCTAGTAAAAGTCAAGTAGCTTTCTTAATTATAAAACAGGTGGGAGGCAGAATATGATAGGAGTCAATTTGTAACTTCTTCTACCCTATTGGGTATTTTAAAAAAGGGTGCTATTTCAGTGGGACTGTGCCTGTGATGATCTTCCATGTTTCACTAGGTTGCTCTCCCTCGTGTCAAGTTTTGTTCGCCCGTCCATAACAGAAATGGCCCTGGAGGCCAATGAGTGATGTTCTGAATATAAGTGAAAGAGCCCTCTTCTATGAAATCTGAATATGAGCGAAAAAGCCCACTTCTATGAAAATCACTATTTTTTTCTTTTCTAAAGAAAGAGTTTTTATAAAAGGACTTCCTGCCTTTGCGGAAGATATTAAAAACCAAGGCTAAAAGAGATAGACTTATGCCTTAGGAGTTAGAAGGAAATTTAGTGGTGTAACCTGTAACCCTTTTTTGTATACCCTCATAGCTCAAAAAGCCTCTTGATGAAAGTGAAAGAGGAGAGTCAAAAAGTTGGCTTAAGGCTTAACATTCAGAAAACTAAGATCATGGCATCTGGTTCCATCACTTCATGGGAAATAGATGGGGAGACAGTGGAAACAGTGTCAGACTTTAATTTTTTGGGCTCCAAAATCACTGCAGATGGTGATTGCAGCCATGAAATTAAAAGACACTTACTCTTGGAAGGAAAGTTATGACCTACCTAGATAGCATATTAAAAAGCAGAGACATTACTTTGCCAACAAAGGTCTGTCTGGTCAAGGCTATGGTTTTTCCAATGGTCATGTATGGATGTGAGAGTTGGACTGTGAAGAAAGCTGAGCACCGAAAAATTGATGCTTTTGAACTGTGGTGTTGGAGAAGACTCTTGAGAGTCCCTTGGACTGCAAGGATATCCAATCAGTCCATCGTAAAGGAGATTAGTCCTGGGTGTTCATTGGAAGGACTGATGCTGAAGCTGAAACTCCAGTACTTTGGCCACCTCATGTGAAGAGTTGACTCATTGGAAAAGACCCTGATGCAGGGAGGGATTGGGGGCAGGAGGAGAAGGGGGCGACAGAGGATGAGATGGCTGAATGGCATCACCGACTCGATGGACATGGGTTTGAGTAAACTCCGGGAGTTGGTGATGGACAGGGAGGCCTGGCGTGCTGCGATTCATGGCATCGCAAAGAGTCGGACATGACTGAGCGACTGAACTGAGCTGACTGATAGCTCAAAAATGCTACTGATGTCAGTATAAATCAATGACCTTGAATCAGAAACTTCCATAAAAGCTACTGGTATATAAATGCAGCATTTACAAGCATAATACAGAAAATATCCAACACAAACCCCAAATCCTCCTTTTTTATCAGCCACACAAACTGAAGCAAACTCCTGACCATATATCCCCAAACAAATGGAAACCAAGTTCAGTTACCTAAATTATTCAAATTTTTTTCCTTGAAATATCATTCAGGGAGATTTGTGCTGGAGCCTGGAGGCAACTGATCACAGACAGCAGGTATTGCAATTGAGAAAATTCTGTAAACTCTTGTTTAGTTTAATTTTGGGGGTATGCTTTCATCACCTTGCCCTCAAAAATTTCCTGTGCAAAGTAACATCATCCTGTATTTCAGCTTCCCATTTTGTCCTGTTTACTTTTTCCTTTATGACTCATCGGTGATGGCTTCTCATTCCTTCTGGGTGGCCTAAGTTGCCCTTGGTGGAAGCAAGGTGCTGAGTGAGTACTCCAAGCATAAGAGTCCTTGCTTGTCAACAACTCATGAATGAGCTCTGTCAAGGTAGTGATAAAGAGGAGATGAATCATGGGTTCAGGAACTCTCGAGTTATCTACACCAGTCATAGTTATCTCTGAAAATTCTAACATATCTTCATTATTCAAGATTCCCTTCATCCGCTGGGTTCTCTAATCCAGACTTCTCTCCAGACCTTCCCTCCAAACTGAACTAGTTAGACCTTGTGTTTTGCCACTAATTTCTGTTTACTTCATCTGCATATTACTGTCACTAATGGGAGAGAGTAATCAGTAAACGGAATAGTAGGGAATGGATGGTGCCTGTTCATTGAAGCTTTAGTAGTGTTCATGAATATTTGTTCTTTTGTTTACTCCAGACACCTTGGAAAGTGGCCTTCAACACTTCTTTTAGGTTGGGCAGGGTCATATGATTAATTATGGCAAAGGGTTATGAGTGGAGGTGACTTGAGTTGCTTTTGGGTCAAAGCATTGAATTGTTTAAACAATTGTTTTAAGCTCTCTTTTTCTCTGGCATGTTGATGGTAGACATAAGATGAAAGTAACCTTATCACTGAGATACCACAGGAAGCACAGAGTCTTGGAAATTTACGTGGAACCACAGCAGATTTTATGTGAGAAATAAGGCTTCATCACGTTGTTCCACTGAAGTTGTGGGGCTTATCCATTCCTGCAGCATATCCTTAACCATTACACTGAAACTTCTGCCCTAATTAGTTAAACTTACACTTATGTTCTTGACTCACCTAGTATTTAAGGACATAGAAATATAAATCCTCTGTCTTTAACTTTTTTCTATATTTTGGTTGTGCTCCCAGTGCCTTGCTAAATGGTACACGTTTCTTAGAAATCATGCACAACACATTTTATTTCTGCTAAATAAGTATAAGCCCAAAAGTTGCAATTATAGCTTTTATTCTGTAAAACCTGTTACCAACTCCATGTTAAAAACTTATTTCACCATCTCATTTAACTCTTCCTTATATATGATAAATTTCTCTTTTGATCAAAATTTTCTACCCATCCCTCGAAATTATCAATTTCTCAAGGACACATGAGAAAATGTTTTGTCAACTCTGTTTCTAGGCTATTGTGACAGATTAGTTATACCATTTATGTTTCTTTGTCATTCTTATAGTACTCTGCAGGTATAAGCAGAAAATTATATGCAAGAGTTGCATTCAGTAGGTCAGAATTTACAAATAATATGGTGGTGTCTCAAGCTAGCTGCTGCTATCATGACCTCCTTCTCTCCTTGTCCTGCTCTCTTTGGCAGGCAGCCACTGTGTGGCTCTATCAGTCTCCCTGTAACTGTCAAAGTCAGGAGAATGTTGGAATGAAACAATGCAGTTACATTGCTTGTGCTGAACTGGACTTTCTTAAAAAAAATAATATTATTTATTATTTATGCTTGCCTCAGTTATCCAGCTCCCAGTAGGGATAGATGCACAGCATCAACCACAGCATGGGAAGAAGGGACTTGCTCCTGGATGACAATTATCATGACTGATTCTTGCATAACCTTTAAAAGTTTTAAGCCCATATCTCTTTTATGTTAGTCGGGGTTCTGGAAAGAAACACACCCAGTAGGAAAAAAAGGACATTTATTATATGGAATTCGTTCAAGTTTTTATGGAGGCTTAGAAGTCCCAGGATCTGCCATCTGCTTATCTCTTGGGTCTTCAGGAAACCTAGGTGTAATTCAGTCCAAAGCCCTGAGAACCAGGGGAGTGGATCATGTAAATCCCAGTCTGAAGGTCAGAGAATATGAAATGTGATGTCCCAGTTCAATCCATGAGGTAGGAAAAATGAGCAATTTTTTCTTTATTCTGCCTTTTTGTTCTATTTAGGCCCGGGAATGATTGGATGATGCCCACCCACATGAGAATGGGCAGTCTACTTTACAAAGTCCGTTCAATTCAAAGCTACACTAATCTGGAAGCATTCCTACAGACTCTACAAATAATGTTTAATCTGGATGCACTGTGGCCAGTCAAATCAACATATAAAATTAACTGGGACACCATATTATTGTGAGAATAGACCTAGCAGATATATTGGGTTGGTTAGGTTTTTTTCCTTGTTGTTATTGTTGCTACTGCTCTTACTATTGTTACTATTTATTATCTCTACTAAAGATAGAAATGGAAATACAGAGAGAAAAGAGAAGGAAGTTTCAGAGAAGTATGTGATTTTACCAGTGTCCCATACTTAATAAGTTGCAAAGCATGGTCTTGAATCTGGGTCCTTGAACCCTAAATCCTTTTTTCTTGTCTTTTCTGTTGGCAAACCTGAATGCCCACTACAGGTTTGGCACTAGAACTTGTTTCGTTATGACAGTTCACTGATAATTATAAATTTATAACAATCTTCAGATTTCAAGAAGTGAAAGTGTGCTGATTATATTCCCATTCTTGATGCACAAATACCTGCTTCAGTTGGAACGCACTCCATGATACAATCCTATATCGCACAGCTGTAGGTTTTTTTTCCCCCCCTTTTAGGTTTTATTCATCCTGACTGGCAAAATCCAGTGTTAATCTTTCCTTTCTTAGTATGCTTTGTTGAGAAGTGTTTTTGCTGTGGGACATCTCTCACTACTTTACAGGTAGCTTTTTTTTTTTTTTTCCCCTCAGTAGTGAACACATTATGCTAAGGGATATGTCAAGTGTATTTTATCTTCTTTGGGTGTTTGAAGTTGTAGTAAAAAGACCAACTACCTAGAGGCATCATGCTCTCTGGTAGGGTTCTGTGCTGCTAGCTTAGATGAATGAGGTCCATTGAAAAGCACCTTTGCTGGGTTTCTCACGAAAGGATTTTTATACTATTAAAGGTTTAGAATTTATTTTAAAAGTTTCTTTTTAAAGTCATTAAAGTTTTATTTTTATCAGAGAAATCTATGTCTATGTTAAAGATAAAAAAGGCAGAATAGGTTATAATAAATAATCTTTTTGCCCTTTTTTTACCCTAGCTTTAGTCTTACTCACCAGAGGCAACCAATTTAATTGTTTCTGTTTTTTGTTCTCCTGGACATTATGTCCATAATTCTAAATAATGTGCTTTTTTTACTTTTTGATTTACGATTGAGAATAGTTACTGATATTATATATTTTCCTAAGGGTAAGACTTTATCTCTCTTATACAACACCTGTGTCTTTGCCCCTTTTTCTTCTTTCTATTTTTTCTAATTAATCAGGCATGATAACATTCTATTGGTTTTTCTTCTAGCTTCCAATCGTATATACCTATCTGTCCATCTATCAATTTTTTTATACATCTATATATTTTTTGTATCCACTTTCAATAGTCTCTTCTGAATCTCTGTAAGATACATATTTTTGTGTGAATTTTTAAAATTTTTTATATTTTATTTATTTATTTTTAATTATTTTTAGAAAAATAAATGACCCAATCAAAAAATGGGCCAAAGAACTAAACAGACATTTCTCCAAAGAAGACATACAGATGGCTAACAAACACATGAAAAGATGCTCAACATCACTCATTATTAGAGAAATGCAAATCAAAACCACAATGAGGTACCATTACACGCCAGTCAGGATGGCTGCTGTCCAAAAGTCTACAAGCAATAAATGCTGGAGAGGGTGTGGAGAAAAGGGAACCCTCTTACACTGTTGGTGGGAATGCAAACTAGTACAGCCGCTATGGAGAACAGTGTGGAGATTCCTTACAAAACTGGAAATAGAACTGCCATATGACCCAGCAATCCCACTCCTGGGCATACACACCGAGCAAACCAGATCTGAAAGAGACACGTGCACCCCAATGTTCATTGCAGCACTGTTTATAATAGCCAGGACATGGAAGCAACCTAGATGCCCATCAGCAGACGAATGGATAAGGAAGCTGTGGTACATATACACCATGGAATATCACTCAGCCATTAAAAAGAATTCATTTGAATCAGTTCTAATGAGATGGATGAAACTGGAGCCCATTATACAGAGTGAAGTAAGCCAGAAAGAATAAAGAACATTACAGCATACTAACACATATATATGGAATTTAGAAAGATGGTAATGATAACCCTATATGCAAAACAGAAAAAGAGACACAGAAGTACAGAACAGACTTTTGAACTCTGTGGGAGAAGGTGAGGGTGGGATGTTTCAAAAGAACAGCATGTATACTATCTATGGTGAAACAGATCACCAGCCCAGGTGGGATGCATGAGACAAGTGCTCGGGCCTGGTGCACTGGGAAGACCCAGAGGAATCGGGTGGAGAGGGAGGTGGGAGGGGGGATCGGGATGGGGAATACATGTACATCTATGGCTGATTCATATCAATGTATGACAAAACCCGCTGAAATGTTGTGAAGTAATTAGCCTCCAACTAATAAAAAAAAAAAATTAAAAAAAATAAGCAGTTAACTAGACAAACTGTAAAAATAAAATATCTACAAAGAAAAAAAATAAATTTATTTATTTTAATTGGAGGTACCATTACACCCCAGTCAGGATGGCTGCTATCCAAAAGTCTACAAGCAGTAAATGCTGGAGAGGCTGTGGAGAAAAGGGAACCCTCTTACACTGTTGGTGGGAATGCAAACTAGTACAGCCACCATGGAGAACAGTGTGGAGATTCCTTAAAAAACTGAAATTAGAACTGCCATATGACCCAGCAATCCCACTTCTGGGCATACACACTGAGGAAACCAGATCTGAAAGAGACACGTGCACCCCAATGTTCATCACAGCACTGTTTATAATAGCTAGGACATGGAAGGAATCTAGATGCCCATCAGCAGACGAATGGATAAGGAAGCTGTGGTACATATACACCATGGAATATTACTCAGCCATTAAAAAGAATTCATTTGAATCAGTTCTAATGAGGTAGATGAAACTGGAGCCTATTATACAGAGTGAAGTAATTCAGAAAGAAAAACACCAATACAGTATACTAACGCTTATATATGGAATTTAGAAAGGTGGTAATGTTAGCCCTATATGTGAGACAGCAAAAGAGACAGAAATATGTGAATTTTTTTTACATATTGCTCTTTCCATTGCTCAATTTCTGACTGCTATATCTCTACCTTTAGCATTTTTTTATATTTAAAACATTCACAATATATTATGTAAACATAATTAATCTTATTATTTCTATTGGTTTATTCTTAAATCTGAAAATCAACTAGAAGCCTTTTCATCATTATGACTATGTTAACATGTTTCCATTTCCTTCTCTGTGGGTCAAGTACCATTACCTTATCTATGCCACTTGAGGGAGAATATAGTGTCCAGGCCAAGTGGAGTATTTTTTTCTTATACATCAGCAATTTCTCAAAATTATGCACATTTTAGCTTGTAACATTTTGAAGTTGTGATTCTTCTGTATAGTTTTTGTTTTCCAAGGTTTTTTTTTTTTTTTTTTTTTGGCTTGTTTTCTTTTCTCCAAGATTTTCTTTTTGTCTTTCTTTTAATGCAGTTTGAATATAATATCCTCAGGTATAGCTTTTTCATTTTTTTGGTATTTGTCCTGCTTGGTATTCTTTGAGTTGGGTTTGTAGTTTATCATTAGTCTTGGAAAATTCTTAGCCATTATCACCTCAAATATTTCTTCTGTCCTTTTGCTTTTTCTTCTCCTTCTGAAATTCCTATTATATGTATGTGACAACTCTGGTAATTATGACACAGTTCTGGATATTCTTTTCCATATTTCAAATTCTTTTTTTCTATTTATATTCAAGTTTGGAACTTTCTACTGCCATATTTTCAAGTTCACTGATTTTTTTTTCTTGGCTGTGTTCAATCTACTGATGAGCTCATTCAAAGACATTCTTCATTTCTGTTAAAGTGTTGTTTATTCCTATCATTTTCTTTTCTTTCGTAGTGTTTCCATCTCTATGCTTACATTACCCATCTGTTCTTGAATGTTTTCTATTTTTTTTTTCCTACTAGAGCCCGCTGTATTAATCATGAAAAAAGTGAAAGTGAAAATTGCTCAGTCATGTCCGACTCTTTGTGACCCCGTGTGCTATGCAGTCCATGGAATTCTCCAGGCCAGAATACTGCAATGGGTAGCCTTTCCCTTCTCCAGGGGATCTTCCCAAACCAGGGATCAAACCCAGGTCTCCTGCATTCAGGTGGATTCTTTACCAGCTGAGCCACCAGGGAAGCCCAAGAATACTGGATGGGTAGCCTACCCCTTGTCCAGCGGATCCTCCCAAGCCAGGAATTGAACCGGCGTCTTCTGCATTGCAGCCGGATTCTTTACCAACTGAGCTATCAGGGAAGCCCCTTATATTAATCATAGGGGTTTTGCATTCCCAGTCTGAGCTTTCCAAAATCTCTGTTGTATCTGATTCTGGTGCTGATGCTTGCTCCATCTCTTCAAGCTGTGGTGTTCTTGTGTTTATTTGTTTTTGCCTTTTAGTATACTTCATATTTTTTTTTGAAAGCCAGACATGATGTACTGGGTAAAAGAACAAGTATACAGGCCTTTAAGGGACTGTTTTATATTTATCTGGCTAGCAGTTAGGCCATGTTTGCTATGGTTATGGGGTTAGGGGCTAAAGCTTCCTCTAATGTCCTTGTTTTTGTCTCCCCTATTTTCTTTGGGTTTTCCTGGAGATTGATTAAATAGTGTGATGGTTAATTTTAATGTGTCAGCTTGACTGGGACATGAAATGCCCGAGTGTTTGGTAAAACTTTATCTCTAGATGTGTTTGTGAGGGTGTTTCCAACAGTGAAGGCCCTTGTCTTCCCCAGTGTGGCCAGGCCACATCCAATCCACTAAAGACCTGAACAGAATAAAAATTTCAGTAGAAAATAATTATTTCTCTCTGCCTGCCTGTTTTCAAACTGGGACTTTGGTCTTCTTCAGCCTTCAGAGTTGGACTTACATCATCAACTTACTTGTATCTGTTTTGTCTCCTAGAAATCTACTGAAATTCTTGATGAGTGACAACCATACCCCTTTCTTGGGATTATTGTTGTTCTATCCATTTAGCATCTATTTGTTTATGGCTTATTTTTTTTATTGTTATATAGTTGGTATACAGCACTGTATAAGTTTAAAATGTACCACTTAATGACTTGACTTACATATGTCATGAAGTGATTATCATAAAGCATTAGGTTTAGTGAACATCCCTTATCTCATATAGGTACAAAATTAAACAAATGGGGAATAAAACCTTTTCCTTATGATGAGAACAGGATTTACTCTCTTTTGTTCTTGTTCAGTTGCTCAGTCATGTCTGACTCTTTGCCACCCCATGGACTGTAGCACGCCAGGCTTCCCTGTCTTTCACCATCTCCCAGGTCTTGCTCAAACTCATGTCCATTGAGTCGCTGATGCCATCCAACCATCTCATCCTCTATTGTCCCCTTTTCCTCCTGCCTTCAGTCTTTTCCAGCATCAGGGTCTCTTTAGCAACTTCCATATATAATGTGTAGCAGTGTTAAATGTATTTATCATGTTTTACCTTTTGACCACCTTCCTCTAATTCCACCCCCTGCCTCTGGTCACCACAAATTTGATCTCTTTTTCTATGTGTGTGTGTTTGGAGTATAATTGACCTAAAACACCATTTTAGCCCCTATTATACAACAGAGCAATCTCATATTTCTACCTATTTCAGAATGATCACCATTCTAAGTCTGTTTACAAACACCTTGCAAAGATATTATGTAATTATTGACTTTATTCCTCGCATTGTACATCTCATCCCTGTGACTCATTTATTTTGCAACTAGAAGTTTTTACTTCTTAAATTTCCTCACCTATTTCTTTTCTCCCTGATCCCGCTAATCCCCAGCCATCTGGCAACCATTTGTTTGTTCTCTGTATCTGTAACTCTGTTTTGTTTTGTTCTGTTTGTTCATTTATTTTGCTTTTTAGAGATCACATATAAGTGAAATCATACAGTATTTGTTTTTCTCTGACATATTTCTTATGGCATAATTCCTTCTAGGATAATCCATGTTGTTGCATATGACAAGATTTCATTTTTTTATGACTTAAGTAATATTCTGTTGTATATATGTGTGCATGCGTGTGTGCATCTTCTTCTGGGCTTTTATCTTGTTTCTTCATTTGGAACATATTCCTTTGTCACCTTATTTTGCCAGATTTGCTGGTTTTATTTCTCTGTATTTTATAGGTTGTTTATGTTTCCTGACCTTGGAGAAGTGGCCTTTTGTAGGAGACCTCCTGTGTGTCTGAACAGCACACCCCTCTTTGGTCCACAGAGCTACATATGCTCTAGGGGTGACCCCGATGTGGGCTGCATGCATCCTTCTGTTGTGGTGGGCTCACTGCTGTGAGAAATCTGGAATGTGTGTCTGGCCCCTGGCGCTGCCTTGTGGGGAGAATGTCCGTCACTGTGGGGTGGGGCTGAGTCACAGGGCAGCTGGCTGCAGATCCCTGGGGGGTTCTGGGGCTCCTTGTGGCCCCATCATGGAAGCTGATTCTAGGGTGGATGGTTGTAGGGCTGGATGTCCTGGATCTAGTGTTGCCCTGCTGGTAGGTGGGACTGGTTCCTGACATGGCTGGCTGTGAGGTTTGGGCTGTCCTGAGGCTGATATCGACCCCTTGGTGGATGGCTCTTGATTCCACAGTGGCTGGCTGAGGAGCCCAGAGTGTTCTAGAGCTGATGTTGGCCTGTTGGTGGGCAGGGCTGGCACCCAGGAAGTCCAGGGCTGGTGCCAAGCTGCTGGTGATGGGCTGGGTACTGACATGGCAGACTGTGGGATTGTGGTGATTTAGGACTGGTGCCTGCCCACTGGCAGGCAGAGTTATGTCCTGGAGTCTCAGGCTGTTGGACCCGGCCATCCTGGAGCTGGGCTTGACTCGCTGATGGGTAGAGTCAGGTCCCAGATGATCCTTGGGCTGGTGCCTTCCCACTGTTGGGTAAGGCTGGTCCTTGGGCTCTTGCTAATTCACTGGCGGGGGCTGGGTTCTGAGGTCTCTGGCTGTGGGTTTCTGGGGATCCAGGTGTTGCTTATGGCCTACGGGTGGATGGGGCCAGATTGCAGCAGCTGGCTATAGGACACTAGGGGGCCCTGGGCATAGCATTGGCACAATGATGTGTGGGACCATGCCTTACCCCTCTGGTGGACAGGAGCGGGCCTTGGGTAAGCTGTGGGCTCAGGAGGTCTTAAGGAAGTTAGCCTGCTGGTGGGTGGGGCTGGGTAAGCCAGTGTGGGGCTCAGAATCCATGCTTTTTGGGAAGAATTTCTACAATTATAATTATCTTCCCACAAAGGGCCATTTAGTCAAAGCTATGGTTTTTCCAGTAGTCATGTATGGAACTGAGAGTGAAAGTTGCTCAGTTGTGTCTGACTCTCTGCAACCCCATGGACTATATAGTCCATGGAATTCTCCAGGTCAGGTCAGAATACTGGAGTGTGTAGCCTTTCCCTTCTCCAGGGGATCTTCCCAACCCAGGGATCAAACCCAGGTCTCCCACATTGCAGGCGGATTCTTTACCAGCTGAGCCACAAGGGAAGCCCATGGATGTGAGAGTTGGACCATAAAAAAAGCTGAGCGCTGAAGAATTGATACTTCTGAACTGTGGTGTTGGAGAAGACTCTTGAGAGTCCCTTGGACAGCAAGGAGATGAAACCAGTCAATCCTAAAGGAAATCAACCATGAATATTCATTGAATGGACCTATGCTGAAGCTGAAACACGAATACTTTGGCCACCTGATGTGAAGAACTAACTCACTGGAAAAGACCCTGATGCCGGGAAAGATTGAGGGCAGGAGGAGAAGGGGGCAACAGAGGAGGAGATGGTTGAATGGCATCACTGACTCAATGGACATGAGTTTAAGCAAGCTCCAGGAGATTATGAAGGACAGGAAAGCCTTGTGTGCTACAGTTCATGGCATCACAAAGAGTCAGACATGGCTTGGTGACTGAACAACAACATCGTGGGTCACCCACTGGGATATGAGTCTTGACTGTACCATGACTCTGCCTCTTCCACCTGTCTTGATTGTGGTTCCTTCTTTAAATCTTTGGTTGTAGACCTTTTCTGCTAGTAGTTGTCCAGTGTTTCTCATCAATGGGTGCTCTGTAAATAGCTGAGTTTAGGTTTTCCTGTGGGACAGGGCAAGTGTGGCGTTTTCCTACTCTGCCATCTTAGCCACTCTAGCAGCTTAGTATGTTATTTCCAAAGATGTAATGTGAATACTTAATCTGTCTCCTTGAATCCATAAGCCTTATTATTTAAAATGTATCTTCTTTAACTAAATGAGACATGAATAATTCTTTACTATAGAAATTCAAGCAACACAGAATTATATAGAACAAAAAGTTAATACTGCCTTTATTTCTTACCCACTTTCTCTTCACTTCCTCTTCATTGGCTAACCTCTGCTATGTGTAATCCAGCCCTTACCACCCACTGACCTCCTTATATAGAACCAGTGTCAGTAGTTTGGTATATAGTTTAGTGAACTTTTTTCAATTCACTTTGAAACAAATGTAGTTACAAAGTTTAAATTCATTTTGCAATAAGTGGAGTTAAATTCCATGTATTATTTATGTAAATTGCTTTTTGGAAAGACTCATTAAATAATATTTTTTAATCTCTTGTCATAATTAAAGAAATTTCTTCCCGAGAATTAACTGAAATACACTTGGATTGGTTTCTTTCCCTCAAGATAGCTGTATCGGATGTCATATGTCTGATATCATTTCATAATTTAAAATCAACTTTTAATTAAATTATCCCTCTAAAATATTTTTATCTTTTACAGTGATTTGCATAAAAATAGATATTCTAGGCTACTGTAAATCAAACAATTTCAGCTTTTATTGTCCTTCTTTTATAAAAGGAGAAACCGAAGTCCAGAAATTGTGGTTTTCCCAAGGTTATAGGGATAACACGCAGGATGACCTGAGCTCATGGGTTTCCTGACTTGTGATGTGGTGCTCTTTTAGCCAGGCTTCCCAGGTGGCATTAGCGGTAAAGAACACTGCAGGAAACATAAGAGATGTGGGTTCAATCCTTGGGTTTGGAAGATCCTCTGGAGGAGGGCATGGCAACCCACTCCAGTATTCTTGCCTGGAGAATCCTGAGCCTGGGGGGCTACAGTTCATAAGGTCACAAAGGGTCAGACAGGACTGAAGTGACTTAGCATGCAGTCTCTTTTAGCCAGGTCATGCTTCCTAGATAACTGAAAACCCCACTTCCTCCAGGAGAAAAATTAAACTATTAATTAACGTGAAATATCCTTTAAACTTGAATAAAGTAAACCTCATATAAGTAATAAATAAGAAATGGATGAGACACAAATGTAGTAGCTCTCAGTACAGACACAGGTGAAAATTCTCAGTACATAATAAGCAAAAACAGTCTGGGGTGTGTGTGTAAATCTCTTCCAGAAAGACTTCCCTGACAACCTGCCCATCTCTTTCCTCTCACCCAACCCAGATAGTTAAATAGTTAACCATTTCCTTTTCTAAACTTTATTGTTGTGCTTTTGACTCTATGATTTGTTTACATATGCCTCTCCCATCTTGGTGTGAAACTCCTGGATGATAGGCACTTTGTTTTATTCATGTGTGAACCCCTGGGTCAGTACCAGTGTGTACGCTTAGCGGCTCAGTCATGTCCTATTCTTGCGACCCCTTAGATGTATGTAGCCTGCCAGGCTTCTCTGCTCATGGGATTCTCCAGGAAAGAACACTGGAGAGGGTTGCCATTTCCTTCTCCAGGGAATCTTCATGATCCAGGAATTGAACCCAGGTCTCCTACATTGCAGGCAGACTCTTGACTGGCTGAGCTACGAGGGAAGCCCCTGGGGCAGTACATGACTCACTAAATATTTCTTGAATGAATTGACACTTTCTATTATGTTGTTAAATACTTTAGATTTGACCCTAAGGATAACTAATGGCAAGCTGTGGCAAATATTAATTCTATGAATAACCTTACAAGGAAGAGATTCTAAGTAGTTTTCATGACAATTATGAGATAGGACAGTATGAATCAAGCTGGGACAGAACATTTTTTTTTCTAGATTTCTGAATTTATAAATACCACAGTTTTAGAACATGTGCAAGAATTAAACCTATCACCTAATGAAAATGGTCAACTGTGTTTTGGGGTGAGTATATTTTTTAACATTTCTCTTGCTAACCAGCGCCTCACACCTTCAAGCCATTTATTTTATTTACTTATTTTTAATTATCATATTGTTATTTTTTAACACCAGAAACATTTTGTATTGGGGTATAGCCGATTAACAATGTTGTGGTAGTTTCAGGTAAACAGCTTAGGACTCAGCCATACACATACATGTATCCATTCTCCCCCAAACCTCCCTGCCATTCAGACTGGCACATAACATTGAGTAGAGTTCCATGTGCTACACAATAGGTCTTTGTTGGTTATCCATTTTAAATATAGCAGTGTGTACATTTAGGTCATTTATTTTAAAGCATATGCCAAGTTCAGAGTCTTCAATGTGCTGAAGTATCTAGCTAGAACTTAACATTTTGCTTTCTCTGTTTTAAAATTTTATGACAAATGATAGTTTTTCCTGTGGTTTTAGCATATGTTTTCCTTTAAAGATAATTTACGTTTTAAAGTGGCCTGATTTAAAGAAATGTAAAAAGTAAATAATAGCTTTAGAGGTACATGTACATGATAATAATTGTGGTAGTTGTATATGAATGCCTAAAATTTGAGGCACACTGGGGGAGAAGGCAGTGGCACCCCACTCCAGTACTCTTGCCTGGAAAATCCCATGGGCAGAGGAGCCTGGTAGGCTGCAGTCCATGGGGTCACTAAGAGTCGGACAGGACTGAATGACTTCACTTTCACTTTTCACTTTCATGCATTGGAGAAGGAAATGGCAACCCACTCCAGTGTTCTTGCCTGGAGAATCCCAGGGATGGGGGAGCCCTGGTGGGCTGCCGTCTATGGGGTCGCACAGAGTCAGACACGACTGAAGTGACTTAGCAGCAGCAGCAGCAGGGTTACAGCATAGGTTAGAGCTGACTTCTGATTCTAGCTACGCAGCAACCACAGCCAAGTGTTCGCAGCTGTAGGGTCTGTAACAGAGGTTTGCTGTGACTCCTGAGTTCTGTGGTAGAGAACTGCTGGTTCACGGTGAAGGTGGAGCCTCGTCAGAGCCCTGTGCAGCTTCAGGAAGACCAGGGCTGTGAGGGGCTGGCTCAGATTTGGGTCCAGAAGGCCAGTAACAGCAGACTTTTCAAGAGTCTCTGTCTCCCATTCACTCATTTATGTACTCTGGTTTGACTTCCACCCATCCCATATTACTCCACCAATACAGCTATTACAAATTCAGAAATGACCTTCCCTGGAGACATTTATTAACATTCATTTTCCTTGACCTTTCACTAGCTTTCATTGTGTATTCTCTCTCCACCATTCCTTGAACAGTCTTTTTTCATAGGCTTCTAGATTAACCCTGCTGTCTGGTTGGTTGGCCTTTAAGTCATAAGGTTTCAAGAAGGTGGTCAAAGAGAGAGAAGTCACTTTTCTCATCTGTCAAGCTCCTAAATCTTGAGTTTTCTCAGAGGTGGCTCCTAGATTCTGTTTTTCCCTCTGGACTCTTGCCCTGGGTATTCTAAAACTCATCCGAGTCTCAATTCTCACATTTGTGCAGAAGACTTGCAAATAAGTGATTCCAGCCAGACCCTTCCCTAGACTCCATTCCCATCTTTTCAATTGTCTGCTTGACAATTTCACCTCCACAGCGCCTGAACTTTGTATCCATATCAACAAATTGTCCTCTTTCCTACTTCCCTCATCAAGCCTAGTCTTTACCTTTTATTATCTTTCTCAGTAAATAATGCCATGTTCCACACATTACCCAAACCAGAAATTTAGTTACCTTAATACCTCCTATAGCCTATAGATGCTATATTCAATCCATCCCACAGTTTTGTAAGTTTTACCTCTTAAGCATTTCCCACAGATATCCCTCCCTCTGGATCGTCATTAATTTCATTGTCCTATTGAAGCTACCATCTTCTTTCCTGAACCACTGCAATGGCATCTATGTGACTTACTCCCTCCTTTTTTCTTTCTCTATTCCACTTTGCCCTTTCTGTTGCTTGTGCTGTAGTGAAAGTGTTCATTTCAAATTTAACACTCCAGCACCTTGCTCAAAAATATTTTGATGACTTTTCATTGCTCTTAGGATAAAGATCCAAACCCTTAACATAAACGTTAAGACCCTCCATGAACAGACCCCACCTCTTCCTAATAAGACTACATCCCATTCCCCAGCTCTTCCTGCTTGTTCACTAAACTGTGCCCTGATTGTTCTCCTTCAGTACATACTCTTCCTTCTGCCTGAGTTGCTTCATCCCTCTCATCCTTCCTTGTTTGCCCACTCCCAACAAGTTCAAATGTCCACCTTGGGGTTGATGCCTCAGAGAAAACTTACATCTTCTTCCAGATCACAGCAAACCATCCTGTGATGATCTAATATGACACCACATATCTTCTCTTCCTGTCATTTAATCATGGTAATAATTTCACCTCTATTTGTGAGTTTATTAGTTTAGGTCTATCTTCTCTTGTAGATCATATTCCATGAGGGGTACCCATACCAAGTTTGCTTTTGTTTGAGTCTTCACTTTTTAAGAAAATCCTTGACACATACTAGATGCTAAATTAGTAGATCTGGAGTAAACGAAGAACAAAGGAAGGCAGTGAGGTTGGGTGTTGGAACAGTGGGAACATGATGAGATGTAAACAAGTAAAGGGCAAATGATCTTCGTCTTCTGTGTTATTTAGCTTTGGTTCTTCCTGGTGAGGATGAGTATCTTCTCTGTCTGCTGAATTGGAACTGAAGACATTAGAGAGAATGAGGTTAAGAGTAGTTGGTAGTATTGCTTCTTTGAGCCTTTCTATTTCCTGTTTTGCTTTTCCTTCATGGGCTAGATTTTTACTGTGAGACTGTACTTATAGGAAATGATTAATTATGAGATTGAATTATAGAAGTTTTGCTTGATAAAAAGTATTCTCATTAATTGGGAAGATTTCCTAGGATGGGAAAACGTAAATGGCATTTCTGTATTCAGTTGAATAGTTTTTGATGGTATAAACTAGATCTTTTGTAAAGTACTTGCCAAAAAGTGAATCTCTGTTCATTTAAAAATCATTCATTTGTGTGCAAGTAAAATTGCCTGTCATGGTTTGAAAGGATTATTTATGGTTTCTAAACAGTCATCTCTCCCAACTCAGCTCATATACTGCCTTTACAGAATAGAAATTTAATTCCATTAGAATGTTGTGTTGTCCAACACATACACCTTGTTATAGGATGATTACATTCAATTGCTCCACTTGCTATATTAGAAAATGACAAAGTACATCAGATAGTTTTTAACTTTCTACTATGATGTCCTGGTGACTGTGACTAATACTATTGATGATCACCTCAAATGATAATCACTAGGAACAGTGGCATCTTGCACTGACCCAAGAAAAAATAGTTCATGGCAATATAGTAAAGAATAATAGTGGAAAATGATTTTACAGCATACTTTCTAAGGTTAAAGCCCTCTAAGATAGAAAACAGAGAGTAAACTTTAAATGACCTTTCTTTGTATTTGAATCTTAGGAATGGTTCCTTTGACTTGTATTGGATTTTATAAAGTTTGATGTTAAACTTATATAAAACACATGAACATGATTTTTTTGGTATCTAAAAGTGCTAGAATTTCTTGATTCTTGAAATATGTTTCTGTATTTATGGAATGGTGCTTGTTGCATGTGAGGAGTAGACTGAAATTTGACAAAGTGGTCTAAAAGATGTCATGTGCTTAACAAACTATGATATAGAGATGCAACCAGACCAAAGGGTACCTATCAAACTTAAGAAATTGGCACTCTCATGCTGTGTGGCCAAATGCTTGCTTCATAGGAGGAAACACCATCTGCTTTTGGTACAACTCACACTGAGGGTTGCATGAACAGTAATTAAAGGGAGATACTGCATAGGTTCTTAGCCACACACACACACAAAAAAAAAAACAACAAAAAACAAAACCAAAAAAAAACGACTTTGAAGAAATTTGATACTGTTCATAAGCATATGATTAAGAAGAACACTCAGATTTAAAAGTTAGAAGGGAAATGCAAACATCAGTTATTCAAAACTGAATTTATTTCTAAAGACCAATTTGTAGTTTTTAGGCAGGAGCACTCTGTAAGATTTTAAAGAGGTCATTGGTTCTACCAGGAAAGAAGTCACTAATTGAAACTGCAAGTTGGTCTTATCTTTCTGTAGTGTTGTGGGAACCACACAACGCAATTTATGTGATGTCATCTTGCCTTCAGTTTTTGCTGGTAGCGTCCAGCAAAAAAATCTTTTCTGTCTGGGAAGAAAGCTTTATTATCAGGTAAAAGGTATAACCATGACAGTCTTGGGATTATTGTAAAACTTGCCAACAAGTGACATGTTTTATTAAGTTGCCATGATAACTCATCTTAGCTCTCAGGAGATTTTGGCAATTATTTCCATTTAATAGCAGTGGAGATATAATCAAAAGATTTCAGAAACATTATTGGGCTCCAGAAGAACTCTAAAGGGTCTATATATATATATATACACACACGTAGGAGATTTATCTTTGCAATAAAATGGCAGTTTTGTAATATTTAATTATTACTCCCCTTTTCGCCTAAACCATGAAAGCAACTGCTGTTATTGATTGTGTAATTTTGTTTTTGAAAAGAGCGTATATATTATAGGAAAACAATTTGGAATTTCGGCAGTTTGATAGAATGAACTGATTAAAGGAAATCAGTCACAGATTTACCTTGGGACGTATTTCTTCCAAAGAACTAGTTTGCAAACAAAATGAGGGCAAGGGCAGTTACTGTTTTGTTCATATGTGGCTCTCCATAACCTGGGACATACTATATGCTCAATACTTATTATCTGATGATTGAATGAATAAGCAATAATGACAGACTGCTGAATAGTTTGGTACATGTAATGAAGACAATTATTGAAAGCTCAGCATCATGTAATATGCCATGCAGTTATAAAATATAGGGTCCTGCCCATCATAGTAGACAGAGGAAGGAATAACAAAGCACAGCAATAGGATATGTTCCCCACAGAGGGTTGAACTGAAGAAAAGTTTATTCCTGTCTGTGTTAATTACAGGTTGATGAAAAGATTCTTGAGATGGTTTGTGTACAAGTGCTTTGTGAAATGGATGTATTTATGAAGAGTTGTGTTAGTTGATAATATATTTTAAGGATCGAGGGAAAATTACTTTGTAAAACAATTCTTAGTGACGATGTGCTTATAAAACTAATGATAATGATTTATTCTCTGTGTAACTTGAGATTACATCCTTCAAAAATCATAAAATGTTAAACAGCACAGTGTTACTTATGATAAAACTAAGCCATCTTTTCATGTTGACATACAATGCCTTTTATCATGGAATTCTTATAGAGAGTTATCAGAATCACATCTTGTTTTACAAGTGAAATGCAAATTTTATAACATGAGGCAAACCAGACAAAAATAAGCTTAATTTCATAAGTCTTAGTTTCTTGATTTTTTTTCCCCATGGGCAAGCATCTTGATATAAAGTCAGGTTGAATCTACCCACCCCTGTATAAAAATCTCTCTATAAAATCTGTATTTTATATATCTATATGTCTCTATTTGTCTACTTTCTATATCTGTATACCTATGTGTATTTAGCTCTATCTATGTATCTATCTCTAGAAAGATTCCTGAACTCAGAACCTTAACAAGAGTTTTTTGAAAATGAGTGGCCCATAATGAGAACAATGCTTAAATTTTTATGGGTGAAAGTATAGAAGTATGTAGAGAGCTCTAATATCAGATTGAAGCTACTTCTCTGGTTCTAGTGGTAACTCTTTATCCATGCAGATAAATAAAGTTTGGCCATTCCTCATAGGGTGCATGGTATGTGACAGATGCTCAACACTTGTAGAAACCATCTGAATACCTGGGGTTCTTTTGTGTGTCCTACTCTGGCTTATGCACAAGATATTCCCTGTGATGCCTATGTCTTACTTTAGGGTCCTTATTACTAAAATAGGTGAAATTTATAAAGTTGTAAAAAGAGTATCAGGTACACAGTAAACATCTTATAAGTGATTTAAATAAAATAATAAATAATGATATTATTTAAACAAGAAACAGTCCTTGTGATATAATAGATAGCAATTTGGGGGAAAATAGAAAAATGCATTGATGTTTCAGTTGAAGGACACTAGGAAGTGACATATTAGTAAGTATAAATTAAGACAGTAGAATATAAGCTAAATAAAGAGGTGACTTTGCAGAACCATGAAGAGACTGGGGTTTTAGTCCACCTTCAAGCTGGCATGTTAGCCACAGTTTCACAGACGCTGATGAATGGCCTTCTGGACTCAGTCTTCATGTTTAGAGGACTTGCAATTACCTTGAACAGTTCTTTTGACTCCATTCCAAACCAGGTTCTTTAGTTGTCAACTGAAAAGCCGTTGAGAGATTGGATTCAGTTACTCTTAGCATAGAGCACAGCATGAGCTGTAGCTTCAGTAACATTTCATAGCAATTTTTTAAAGCTCTGTCTCACATTTGGATGAAAGTTTGGGCTAGGAATTCAGCCCTTTATTTTTGTGTGGACAATTTAAAAAATTCCTCTTACCCCTAGCATCTATTGTTAGCTTCAAGACTTGGAACGCACAAATTCTGCTTTGACTCCTGCTTATCAACTTGACTTTTTTATCTTTTTAAGTTGGCAAAGGTGTTTATAATATATTTAAATCCACATCCTTCCTCTTTTTTATATTTTACCCTACATCTCTTTAGAGGAGAAAGGGTTAATGAAGTATGCAGTTGCTGCATCATCTTGACCAGTTTACACTTTGAGGTGATTTTACAGCTGTGATTATCCCATTTTATATGCACATCTGAAGTTCTATTTCTAATTTGGGGTGACAGTCATTGCACAAAATTGTTAGATCAGCTGATCAGTCTTAGTGGTGGGAAAGTGTGCTAAAGGGTAGTCATTTTGGTGTTAACATCCAGCTGCAGTGAATTAAGCATGCACATGCTTAAAAAATACTAAAGAAAAAATGTATTATTACTACATTTCCTCCCACAATTGGGAAGTTCAGCTGTGTTTTATTTTTCATGATTCCAAAATGGAACATCAACCACATATGTTAAATTAAATATTAGATTATAGCATTAGAACAGTTCTTCTTGGGAAATTATCTAGAAGATCGATTGCCTGACTCTGTGGCAGAAGGGACTAAGTAACCTTTTGAAGTATCTCTGTCTTAATATGTTAAGTGTGAGGCAAAGGCAGAATGTTGTTTCACTCTATTTACCACACAGAGTAGATGCTGCTTTCTCTCTTCAGTTATTACTTTTCAAAGAGATTTTTACCAATTAAAATTCAGCACTTTAGTATAGTTCACAGCTCAACAGTGAATAAATGCCTCAGTGAATGATAAGTTCAGTTTGAGACAATTTTGTCGCCATTTGGGAAAGGTTGATGTCTACATCAGTTATTCTTAAAGTACCTGTGACATTAGTACATCTGCTTATTCTGGAGTTTATAATTTTATCTAGTTTTTGAAGTTTTATATATGTTGAAATTAACTTTTTGCAATAAACAACATTTAATACAGCTTTAGCTAGTATGTTGGCAACCTATACTTGGTTATATGGTTATAATGATGTGTTTAACTACATATGGCATAAATCACATTTTCTATTTTTAAAACAGACATCAATCATTTACCACAAATTCTTTATTGCCTCAAAGAGACATTCTTAGCAACAATGTTGTCAAGGAAACACAATGAAACTGTTACATAAAAGAATGTTTCTTTGAGGAAAATCTTTCAAAATGATACTTCTATTTTTTCCCCAGATTGTGTGAAATTATAATTTACAAGTGATTCAGTTTAAGCAGTCTGTGTAATGGTATAGCTCTGGACATATCTGTCAAATACAGGCATTTAAAAATTTTAAGTTTAAGACCTCTGCCTCTACATTGGGGTTTTGCAGTTCTGTGGAGTTTTCCTTTTTTTCCTGTTTTTTTCTTTCTTCTTCTGTTTTTTTCTCTTTGCTCTATTCTATAATTTTAATTTTTAATTTTCTAAAACCTATTATATTTTTCTACATTTATTCCTTTATTTGCCTTTCCTACTATACTTTTCTCCTTGCAGTTAATCTTTGATGCAGTTAATCTTTAGTATAAATCTTCTTCATCTACCTCTATTTAACTTTGCATATCTATTCTTTCTTTCTTTTCTTTCTTTCCTTTCCTCTCAAAATATTTGTTAGTTTTGTTTTCATTGCTTTATTCCCCACTTGGCACCTTGCTGTAGTTGTGTTTTCCAGTTTATGCTTAACTTAGTTTTGTTCTTAACTGGTAAATATAACTTTTGATTGCCTTTGTTCACCAGATCAATCTACTCTGTTTTTGTTGGACTGCTTTCACTTTGCTCATGGGTGTATATGTATATGTGTATATTCTGTTATTTTAATTATTATTTGCCTGATTTTGTAACTGCCATTGGTCTGGGGTTCATCTTTGGTTTCTTGTTTTTGGATATTTGTTTTACCCTCACTTAATGCCATAACAAACCAGTTGTGAAATCTTCATTCCTGATCAGAGAGATCAAGCCCTGAGCCTCTGAAGTGGGAGCACTGACTCCAAGACCCTAGACTACCAGAGAACTAACCCTAGGGAGTATCAAATAGTGAGAACTCACACAAAGGAAACCACTTGAATACAAGACCCAGCATCACCCAACCACCAGTAGCACCCCATGCAGGACACCTCATCTAAACTACAAACTAAACAAAACTACAAACCAAATCATCAGCAGACAGGAGTACCACCTCACTAGCCATGCTCTTCAGAGGAAAGACAAACAAAAACTCAGCACAAATCTCACCCTATATGAGGCTCACACAAACCACTGGACCAATCTTAGGAGGGCAGGAACCAAAGGAAAGGAAGAATTCAACCTTCTTCAAGGAAAGAATTCAACTTTCCTTGAAGCCTGGGAAAAGGAGACCTCAAACACAAAAGCTTAAGAAAAGGAAAGAAAGAAAAAGTAGAAAAATACTGCCCAAATGAAGTAACAAACTCAAAACACAGAAGTCCAAATAAATGAAGAGGAAATAGGAAAATAACCTGAAAAAGAATTCAGAATAATGATAATAAAGATAATCAAAAATCTTGAAAACAAAATGGAGAAAATGCAAGAATCAATTAACAAAGACCTAGAAGAATTAAAGAATAAGCATATAGAGACAAACAGCACAATTACTGAAATTAAAAATACTCTAGAAGGAATCAATAGCAGAATATCTGAAACAGAAGAATAAATCAGTGAGCTGGAAGATAAAATGGTGGAAATAACTTCTGAAGAGCAGAATAAAGTAAAAAGAATGAGAAGAACTGAGAATAGTCTCAGAGACCTCTGGGACCTGTCAAATGCACCAACATTCAAAGTATATGGGTCCCAGGAGAAAAAGAGAAAAAGAAAGGGTATGAGAAAATTTTTGAAGAGATTATAGTTGAAAATTTCCCCGACATGGAAAAGGAAATAGCCAATCAAGTCCAAGAGGCACAAAGAGTCCCATACAGGATAAACCCAAGGAGAAACACACCAAAACACATACTAGCCAAACTAACAAAGATTAAACACAAAGAAAGAATATTAAAAACAGCAAGGGAGAAGCAACAAGTAACATACGAGGGAAACCCCATACGCTTAACAGCTTATCCTTCAGCAGAAACTCTGCAGGTCAGAATGGAATGACAGGATATATTTAAAGTACTGAAAGGGAAAAATCTACAACCAAGATTACTGTACCTGGCAAGGATCTCATTCAAAATTGATGGAAAAATAAAAAGCTTTTCAGACAAGCAAAAGTTAAAAGAATTCAATGCCACCAAACCAGCTTTACAACAAATGTTAAACGGACTTGATACTCAAGAAAAACAACAGAAGAAAAAAGATCTACAAAATCAACCACAAACAGTTAGAAAATGTCAATAGGGACATATATATCAATAATTACTTTAAATGTAAATAGATTACATGCCCCAACCAAAAGACACAGACTGGCTGAATGGTTACAAAAACAAGACCCATATACATGCTGTCTAAAAGAAACCCACTTCAGACTTTAAGACACATATAGACTGAAAGTGAGAGGATAGAAAAATATATTCCATGCAAATGGGAAGCAAAAGAAAGCTGGAGTAGCAATCCTCATAGCAGACAAAACAGACCTTAAAATAAAGAAGGTTACAAGAGATAAGGAAGGACACTACATAACGATCAAGGGATCAATCCAAGAGGAAGACATAACAATTGTAAATATCTATGCATGCAACATAGGAGCACCTCAATGCATTAGACAAACACTAACAGACATAAAAGGAGAAATCGACAATAACACAATAATACTAGGAAACTTTAAACCCCACTCACACCAATGGAAAGATCATCAAAACAGAAAATTAATAAGGAAACAAAAGTCTTAAATGATAAATTAGATGAGATGGATCTCATTGATATCTTCAGGACATTCCATCCAAATGCAGAATACACCTTCTTTTCAAGTGCACATGGAACATTCTCTAGGATAGACCACATCTTGGATCACAAA
This sequence comes from Cervus elaphus, assembly GCF_910594005.1. Classification (NCBI taxonomy): domain Eukaryota; kingdom Metazoa; phylum Chordata; class Mammalia; order Artiodactyla; family Cervidae; genus Cervus; species Cervus elaphus. The sequence goes on along the minus strand of NC_057823.1, from coordinate 35,818,522 downwards.
TCAAACCTCAGTAAATTTAAGAAAATTGAAATCATATCAAGCATCTTCTCCCACCACAATGCTATGAGACTAGATATCAATTACAAGAAAAAAATTGTAAGAAACACAAGCACATGGAAATTAAGCAACATGTTTCTAAATAGCCAACAGGTTACTGAAGAAATCAAAAGGGAAATAAAAACATTTCTAGAAATAAATGACACTGAGAACATGACAACTTAAAACCTATGGGATGCAGCAAAAACAATTCTAAGAAGGAAGTTTATAGCAATACAATCCTACCTCAAGAAACAAGAAAAACATCAAATAGACAACCTAACTTTTTACCTAAAACAACTGGAAAAGGAAGAAGAAAAAAATCCCAAAATTACTAGAAGGAAAGAAATTGTAAATATCCAAGCAGAAATAAATGAAAAAGAAATGAAAGAAACAATGGTAAAGATAAACAAAACTAAAAGCTGTTTCTTAGAGAGGATAAACAAAATTGACAAATGCTTAGCCAGACTCATCAGTAAAAAGAGAGAGAAGAATCAAATTAAAAAATTAGAAATGAAAAAGGAAAAGTTACAACAGACAATGCAGAAATACAAAGGATTATAAGAGACTGTTATGAGCAACTATATGGCAATAAAATAGATAACCTGGAAGAAATGGACAGCTTCTTAGAAAAATTCAATCTTCCAAGACTGAATCAGGAAGAAATAGAAATTATGAACAACCCATTTACAAGCCCCAAAATTGAAGCTGTGATAAAAAATCTCCCCCAAAACAGAAGCCCAGGACCAGATGGCTTTACAGGAGAATTCTATCAAACATTTAGAGAAGAGCTAATGCTTACTCCTTGGAAGGAAAGTTAACTAACCTAGACAGCATATTAAAAAGCAGAGATATTACTTTGCCAACAATGGTCCATCTAGTCAAGGCTATGGTTTTTCCAGTGGTCGTGTATGGATGTGAGAGTTGGACTGTGAAGAAAGCTGAGCGCCAAAGAATTGATGTTTTTGAACTGTGGTGTTGGAGAAGACTCTTGAGAGTCCCTTGGACTGCAAGGAGATCCAACCAGTCCATCCTAAAGAAGATCAGTCCTGGGTGTTCATTGGAAGGACTGATGCTGAAGCTGAAACTCCAATACTTTGGCCACCTCATGCAAAGAGTTGACTAATTGGAAAAGACCCTGATGCTGGGAAGGATTGGGGGCAGGAGGAGAAGGGGACGACAGAGGATGAGATGGTTGGATGGCATTACTGACTCAATGGACATGGGTTTGGGTGGACTCTGGGAGTTGGTGATGGACAGGGAGGCCTGGTGCGCTTCGGTTCATGGTGTCTCGATGAGTTGGACACGACTGAGCGACTGAACTGAACTGAACTGAATGCCTATCCTTCTAAAACTATTTCAAAAAATTACAAAGAAAGGAACACTTCCAAACTCATTCTATGAGGCCACTATCACCGTGATACCAAAACCAGACAAAGACAACACACAAAAAGAAAGCTATAGGCCAATATCACTGATGAACATGGATGCAAAAATCCTCAACAAAGCTTTAGCAAACAGAATTCAGCAGTACATCAAAAAGCTCATACACAATGATCAAGTTGGGTTTATTCCAGGGATGGAAGGCTTCTTCAATATACGCAAATCAATCAATGTGATACACCATATTAACAAATTGAAAGGTAAAAACTATATGATCATTTCAACAGATGCAGAAAAATACTTTGACAAAGTCCAGCACCTATTTATGATTAAAACTCTTCAAAAATGTGCATAGAAGGAACCTATCTCAACGTAGTACAGGCCATATATTATAAGCCTATAGCGAACATTATTCTCCATGATGAAAAACTGAAAGCATTCCCCCTAAGATCAGGAATGCCACTATTATTCAACATAGTCCTAGCTATAGCAATCAGAGAAGAAAAAGAAATAAAAGGAATCCAGATTGGAAAAGAAGAAGTAAAGCTGTCACTTTTTGCAGATGACAAGATACTGTACATAGAAAACCCTAAATAATCAAAAAATTACTAGAGCTAATCAGTGAATTTAGCAAAGTCACAGGATACAAAATCAATAAGCAGAAATCACTTTCATTTCTATATAATAATAGTGAAAAATCAGAAAGAGCAATTAAAGAATCAATCCCATTCACCATTGCAACAAAAAGAATTAAATATCTAGCAATAAACTTACCTAAGGAGAGGAAAGAACTGTACACGGAAAAGTATAAGACACTGATGAAAGAAATCAGAGATGGCATAAACAAATGGAGAGATGTTCCATGTTCCTGGGAAGGAAGAATCAATATTGTGAAAATGACTATACTACAAAAGGCAATCTACAGATTCAATGCAATCCCTATCAAATTACCAATGACATTTTTCAAAGAAATAGAACAAAAAATTTCACAATTCATATGGAAACACAAAAGACCCCGAACAGGCAAAGCAGTCTTGAGAAAGAATGGAACTGGAGGAATCAGCCTTCCTGACTTCAGGTTATACTACAAAGCTACAGTCATCAAGACAGTATGGCACTGGCACAAAAACAGAAATATAGACCAACAGAACAAGATAGAAAGCCCCAAAATAAACCCATGCACCTATAGGTACCTTATTTTTTACCAAGGGGGCAGGAATACACAATGGGGCAAAGACAGCCTCTTCAATAAATGGTGCTGGGGAAACTGGACAGCTACATGTAAAAGAATGAAATTAGAACACTTCCTAACATCATACACAAAGATAAACTCAAAATGGATTAAAGACCTAAATGTAAGACCAGAAACTATAAAACTCCTAGAGGGGAACATAGGCAAAACACTCTCCGACATAAATCACAGCAAGATCCTCTATGACCCACCTCCCAGAATATTGGAAATAAAAGCAAAACTAAACAAATGGGATCTAATGAAACTTAAAAGCTTTTGCACTACAAAAGAAACTATAAGTAAGGTGAAAAGACAGCCGTCAGATTGGGAGAAAATAATAGCAAATGAAGAAACAGACAAAGGATTAATCTCAAAAATATACAAGCAACTCCTGCAGCTCAATTCCAGAAAAATAAATGACCCAATCAAAAAATGGGCCAGAGAACTAAACAGACATTTCTCCAAAGAAGACATACAGATGGCTAACAAACACATGAAAAGGTGCTCAACATCACTCATTATTAGAGAAATGCAAATCAAAACCACAGTGAGGTACCATTACACACCAGTCAGGATGGCTGCTATCCAAAAGTCTACAAGCAATAAATGCTGGAGAGGCTGTGGAGAAAAGGGAACCCTCTTACACTGTTGGTGGGAATGCAAACTAGTACAGCCACCATGGAAAACAGTGTGGAGATTCCTTAAAAAACTGGAAATAGAACTGCCATATGACCCAGCAATACCACTTCTGGGCATACACACTGAGGAAACCAGATCTGAAAGAGACACGTGCACCCCAATGTTCATTGCAGCACTGTTTATAATAGCCAGGACATGGAAGCAACCTAGATGCCCATCAGCAGATGAATGGATAAGGAAGCTGTGGTACATATACACCATGGAATTTTACTCAGCCGTCAAAAAGAATTCATTTGAATCAGTCCTAATGAGATGGATGAAACTGGAGCCCCTTATACAGAGTGAAGTAAGCCAGAAAGATAAAGAACATTACAGCATACTAACACATATATATGGAATTTAGAAAGATGGTAACGATAACCCTATATGCAAAACAGAAAAAGAGACACAGAAATACAGAACAGACTTTTGAACTCTGTGGGAGAAGGTGAGGGTGGGATGTTTCAAAAGAACAGCATGTATACTATCTATGGTGAAACAGATCACCAGCCCAGGTGGGATGCATGAGACAAGTGCTCGGGCCTGGTGCACTGGGAAGACCCAGAGGAATCGGGTGGAGAGGGAGATGGGAGGGGGGATCGGGATGGGAAATAAGTGTAAATCTATGGCTGATTCATATCAATGTATGACAAAACCCACTGAAATGTTGTGAAGCAATTAGCCTCCAACTAATAAAAAAATTAAAAAAAAAAAAAAAAAGACGCTGACTCCTTGGAAGGAAAGTTATGACCAACCTAGATAGCATATTATTATTTTTTTTTTCTAGATAGCATATTAAAAAGCAGAGACATTACTTTGCCAACAAAGGTCCGTCTGGTCAAGGCTATGGTTTTTCCAGTGGTCGTGTATGGATGTGAGAGTTGGACTATGAAGAAAGCTGAGTGCCAAAGAATTGATGTTTTTGAACTGTGGTGTTGGAGAAGACTCTTGAGAGTCCCTTGGACTGCAAGGAGATCCAACCAGTCCATCCTAAAGAAGATCAGTCCTGGGTGTTCATTGGAAGGACTGATGCTGAAGCTGAAACTCCAATACTTTGGCCACCTCATGCAAAGAGTTGACTCGTTGGGAAAGACCCTGATGTTGGGAGGGATTGGGGGCAGGAGGAGAAGGGGACGACAGAGGATGAGATGGCTGGATGGCATCACCGACTCGATGGGCATGAGTTTGAGTAAACTCCGTGAGTTTGTGATGTACAGGGAGGCCTGGTGTGCTGTGATTCATGGGGTCGCAAAGAGTCGGACATGACTGAGCGACTGAACTGAACTGAACTGATGCTTTCTAAAGTTATTTAGATACATAGTATCTCTTATTTTACCTGATAATTTTCATCAAGTGCTAGATATTACTTTTCAAAAATTATAGATATGATTTGAATATTATGATAATGTTATTTTCTGCAAGAGAGAATCATATTTGTTTTTGTGAGGTAGTTAGGGACACTAACTAGCAATTATAGGTAACTTTAATACAATCATAGACCCAGAGACATAGGAGACAAACTTATGGTTACCAAAGGGGAAAGGCAGGGCAGTGAAAAATTAGGAGCTTGAGATTAACATACACACAGCACTGTATATAAATGGGCTTCCCTGGTGGCTCAGATGGTAAAGAATCTGCCTGCACTGCAGGAGACCTGGGTTTGATCCCCTGGGTTGGGAAGATCCCCTGGAGAAGGAAATGGCAACCCACACCAGTATTCTTCCCTGGAGCATCCCATGGTGGGAGGACCCTGGTGGGCTACAGTCCATGGGATGGAAAAGAGTCAGACATGACTGAGCTACTAACACTTCATATGTAAGATAGATAGCCAACATGGACCTACTGTCTAACACAAGGAACCATAATCAATATTTTGTAATAACCTATAAGAGAAGAGAATTTGAATCACTTTGTTGTACAACTGAAACAAACACAACATTGTAAATTAAGTATAATTTTAAAAAATTAAATTAAACTATATTGTGGTACATAGTTGGCCATTATAGAGTTCTCTGTTGTTAACATATCATTGAATATTGTACAGTGTTAACCTAAAGCCTATTAGGAATCAAATTTTATATAATTAGAACATCTCATTTCCAGTTTTCAACAAATTTCAAATGAAAGCAAAAGTGGTCCGCTATTGTAAATATTATTGTATATGAGCATTACATACATATACATATATAGGTATGTATTTCCTTTGTGTACTTTACATACACAAAACTGAATTATTCAGAATTCTTAGGCCATGGAACACTTTTATTATTAACTTTCATGGTTCACTTTTATTTGCTTTATAATTAAATTATTTATTTATAATAAATTAGCATCCATAATACTTCCATCTGATTTGAAAATTAGAAGATAACCACAATTTCTACCTATTTATTATTTCCCCATCCTGTCTTTCTTTTTCTACTCTTGATGTAACCGCTTTCCTGGACTTATGTTTGCCATATATGCTTAAATAAAATATTGCTTTATTTTAGTCACATTAAATTTTTTTCTAGAGCCTCAACCTCTTGAAATTAAGCCATCCATAGTCCTCTGGGGCTCATTTCATTCAATATTATTCTACTCCAGGAGTTGGTGATGGACAGGGAGGCCTGGCATGCTACAGTCCATGGGGTTGCAAAGAGTTGGACATGACTGAGCAACTGAACTGAATTGAATATTCTTATATGAGTAAAGTTCACCTGTTTCACCTTAGGAGTTGGAGTTCACCTGTTTTCACTACTATTTTCACTGTGAATCTACCATAATTTATATATTCACCTATTGTGAGCATTTCACATGGTTTTAAATATAATGAGCAATTCTGCTGTGAACATTCTTGATATCTTCTATATTCTTGCAAGATCTTTGTTGGTTATATTCAAAGAAGTAAAATTTCTGGATTTATAGTGTATAAATGTTCATATTAAAAAATGTGACTCTGTATTTGGCAGGCCAGATGCATGTGACTTCTGGTTCGGTCACTGGGCTGGTCTGTGGGTGGACAAGCCAGCCTCTAGACTACAGCAGAACAGATCTGGAGCCAGGTCACAGAGCTGCTTCAGAGACAGCAGTTGGATCCTAGGCTAGTAGGCCTGTAACTGGTGCTATAATGGTTCCTCCTAGGTCCCTTGAAAGGAGAGACTGGTTGCAAGACTATGAGCAAGTGGAGCTAGAGCTGAGTCTGAGGGAGTTGGGCCTGCTTCTGCTCTGCAGTGAGGGCCAAAGACACTGAGTCTGGCATCTGTGTGCAGACCTGCCTTCTTCACGTGACTCTCTCCAGATGTGGGCTCCATCAGGGTTTTGCAACCTCTTATTTGAGTTCCCAAGCTCTTATAAAGGCAGTTTTGTCTATGGGATATCTGTCAAACGTTTGTTCCTGTGGCAGGATGTGTGCTGGGGCCTCCTATTCTGCCATATTCCTGACGTTGCTGTTGTTTAGTCGCTATGTTGGTTCCAACTCTTTGTGACCTCATGGACTGTAGCCCACCAGCTTCCTCTGTCCATGAGATTTCCCAGGCAAGAATACTGAAGTAGGTTGCCATTTCCTTCTCCAGGGGAATCTCCCTGACCCAGGGATCAAACTTGTGTCTCCTGCATTGGTAGACAGGTTCTTTACAACTGAGTCACCAGGGAAGCCCATTGCTGACATTACTCCCTAAGAAACCTTACTAATTCCCATTCTCTCTAATAATTATTTTGTTGGATATCTTGTTTTTTGCTTACTGAGTTGATATAATACCTTACTGTGGCTTAGATTTGCATTTCATGATTATTAATGAGCTTGGGCAACTCTCCAATTCATTGACCATGTATATTTCCTCTTCTATGGAATCCCTATTCATGTCCTTTGCTTGCTTTTTCTCATTGGGATATTTGCACATTCCTTATTGTTTTGAGTTTTAATATGTGTCTTTCACACTAATATTTGAGTTTTACTTTTGAAAGTGTTTTTTTCCTAATCATAAATAATATTTTCACATTCTTAAGATGTCATTTGATAAAAAATTCTCATTTTAATATAATCCTTATGAGATACAGAATTTATTTTTACAAAGGGATAATTTGTCTGACTCATTAGGTAAAAATCATTTATCGCTTGGATATTAGAGGGTTGTAAAGGGTGGGTATAGCTTTCTCTGCAACATTCACTTTCATCCTGATGTCTCAAAAAATGGGTATGAATGAATCCATAAATCTGAAGTATTTATTGCTAAACTGATTGAATATAAGGCTAACATTCCAGGCATCTCAGGTTCATTGCTTATTCCCATCCAAGAAAAGGAGAACTTTTACTCTTTGTCAAGGCTTGCATCAAAACAGGAAGAACTTGAGCCTACATGCTTAATAGGCATTAGTGGGTGGAGTATTTGTTTTTGTTGTGTTTTTCAGTTAGGTCTGTAGATGGTTTGCAAAGTCAGCTCAGACCATGTGGGCTACAAATAACTAGTATGAATTTTATGCCTGGAATGCAAATGTAGTGCTTGATAAGCTGCTCTAAATTTCATTCCTATTTATGTGAACTGCATTCAGCACAAGGGAAGGAGCTATGGAGAAGCTAAGTGCTTAGAGTCACGAGGACTGTGCACTGAGAAGTGACTGCTCCCATCCCAGTTCATGGACTCATATAGGCTCTGAAAATGCTAATTATAACAACACTGACCATAGTTTTATTTCAGAGACTTAGATCCTGATTTTACCCTTAGAAGACTGAAGGAATTTACTAAAGAACATGCACAAAAAAAGGATACTCTCATTGTATAGGCAATAGTGCAAAAAAGTCACAAAATTATTGCCAATCCTAAATCTAAAGAGAAAATTAAAATAGCTTGTACCTTATACATTGTCTTTCTGGAATGTCTTCATTTGGAATGCAAGAAGAATGTCTTGATTTAAAAATATGCTTTGGTTTTATTATTAGAACAGGAATTTTGGGAAGAATGAAAAAAAAATAGAAAAAGAAAGCAGAACAGGCAAATTACATTGGAGGGAGTGATGTATTCTTGGGAGTATGATTGAGATCTCAGAGATCTGACTAGCTACAAATGACACATTTTAAAAAGTAAGCTGTAATTTAGTTGTTCCTGAAAGTGGAACTATAAAAGAGAGAATTTTTTTCAGTTATTCTAGGATTAGAGAGGGCGATTGGGGCCTAAAGAAATAGAGATGTAGCCTAGTGGCAGGATCACTGAGAATGTATTAAAATTATTACATGAAGGGCGTCCAGATCCAACAAACTCTTGAAAGCTCCCCTCTTAAAGTGGTAAATAGAGAGTCCTTAATAAGAACTAACCATATGGGAAAAGAAACTTGGACAGATTTGAAAGGCAATGACTGGAAAAAATCAGTTAAAAAAAAAAAAAGCGAGAAGTACTTACTTTTAAGATGATGATTATTGTACGTGGGAATAAAGATGCTGCTTCTCTTCCAAGGGGAAGAAATTTATTCAATAAAGGCTTGAAGGGAAAGTACCTGAAAGATAACATTTTTTGAAAGAAAAGACAGTGCTAGATATAATCCAGCCTAGTTCAGACACGTGTGTGATGAGATAGTGATTGGAATGATTTTACTGAGGAGGTGAGGGTGGATGAGACTGGTTGGAAAAGGACATGTTTATGGCAGCACCAGATATCATTGACTCTATTTCTCTCATGATAATCCTATCATGATTATAAGACAAAAGCTGGAAAAAATTATATCAGAGAAACAGATAATTAATAATAGAGACAAATGAAAAGCAAAGCAGATACTCATTTCTTATGAATAGCCATACATGTGGTAGAGAAGGAAAAGAATCAATTTCAGATGCAGGTTAAGCTAGTTGAGCCTCCAGAGATAGGAGAAAGGCAGATAGAAATAAAATGTTAGAGCTTTCCTCCCTGCTGTTGAAAAGTACATAGCAGAAAGAGATGCTGCTTGAAGTCTAGAACATTCAAAAGCTGAGAAAAGACGGGGCCTGTGGATTCTCCAACAGAAACTGTGTTGGAGTAATATGGAAAGTTTCTCTCCCCGGGAAGTCTCATAGACCTAGGACATTCCAGAGTAAGTGGCAATAGTCCTTGTAGAACAAGTCGGTCTGCAGGACAAATCTCATCCTTAAATGTAGGCCTGGGGTGGAGGTGGGAGTGAAAAGTTGACACTCAAAGGCAAATGAAATTACAAAGTTTTTGACATACTGAATGGAATTGAAAGAACTTCAGTAAGACCTGGTGACTGGGTCTGTGACAACCTAAATTTCAAAGCTTTTCCAGAAGTTTTCTTCACTCTCTGATTAAGGACAGAGAATGCAAAAGTGGATACCTCTCCCTTCTATACTTGTTAAAAATAATTAATCTCCTTATGGCAAACTTCACAATTGACTGGTTTTGGACCATAGACAAGTGACAGACGAGCTGGGAATCTGGCATAACAAAAACTAAATTTTTCTGCATCTACTGTGCTTTCCTCAGATAGCACTAAGCATCTTTGAAAACATTACTTACTGGTTTCTGGGAACACTATTTTTGAATTATATTCCTGGGATAATTGCTTTGGAACTAGGATTAGATTGCTATAAAACTTGGATTCTAATAAATTTATATGTTTTATTAAGTCTTTCTACTTTCTTAGTAGTCAGGTTCGTAGGCAAAAGAGTTTCACTTCTGATGTCATAAAGGGACCATATTCATTCCTGTAGAATACAGCTCAAACTACAACCCAACTAGTCTCTAACATTTTCTAGAGAATACAGAACACTCTTGAGGAAAATATATTCTTATATATTTTAATTGTGGAAAAGATTCTTGAGAGCCCCTTGAACTGCAAGGAGATCAAACCAGTCAATCCTAAAGAAAGTCAGCGCTGAATATTCTTTGGAAAGACTGATGCTGAAGCTCCAATAATGTGGCCACCTGATATGAAGAGCTGACTCATTGAAAAAGACCCTGATGCTCAGAAAGACTGAGGGCAGGAGGAAAAGGGGATGACAGAGGATGAGATGGTTAGATGGCATCACTGACTCGATGGATATGAGTTTGAGCAAGCTCCAGGAGTTTGTGATGTACAGGGAAGCCTGGTGTGCTGCAGCCCATGGGGTCACAAAGTGTCAGCCTTGACTTAGTGACTGAACATTTTTTTTTAAATGATTGATTAGTTTTATACTGGGGCCTTAATTTCTTGCTGAGAACTTCATAGCAGGAGAGTATTTACATTCAAATTTGGGTCATTTTTATCTTATTGACACTATTATTGGAGCACAGTGATTCTACTTTTGATTTCATTGTGACACTTTTAGTATCCTCTGATGGACAGTGGAACTGGACCCAGATTGAAATGGGGAACAAAATAGGAAGTACATTTTTAGCTTAACGTACAAAAGGACTTTGAAATGCTTACTGAATGTAATCGTCTTACCCAATTCATATTCTTCACAGGAAAAGCCAAATTGGCCACAGGAGATAAACAGCTGGTATTATGAACAAAGAAAAGGACTACCCTGAAACTCATCTCCTTCTCTGAGGGATGAGGCAAGCTCCTCACCCATAATTTCCTTGATTGCTAAACCAAATGGTTGAAAAGAACAGGAAACGGGAATGTGTATACATGTATGAGATGCTTATTTTCTACTTCTTATATTTCCATAAAGGGGAAATATTGCAATATGTATTCTAATCACTAGAAGGGATAATATGGGATAATCTCTTTCCCCACACCCTTTCTCCTACCTGAGGTCCAAGTAATGACCTGTGGAAGTGATGAATTTGGGAAAAAGTACTGAGCAGGATCCATTTTGTGCCTTCTGGGTTTTCTAGAGACAGCCTGGAGCTCACATTAGAATTTTCCAGGACAGGTTTTATCCCTGCAGCAGGGAGGTCTGCCATTTTGGACGGGGTTAAGTTCATAGGGGAAGGTGAATGTGTTATAAGTGCATTTGGTCTCTGATCCAAACTACATTCTTCAGTTCAGTGTTATCAATTTGTTGTTGTTGTTCAGTTGCTCAGTTGTGTCCAACTCTTTTAGATCTCATGGACTGCAGCATACTAGGCTTACTGTCCTTCACTATCTCCTGGAGTTTGTACAGACTCATGTCTTCCCGGAGTTTGCACAAACTCCTGTCCATTGAGTCTATGATGCCATCCAATCATCTCATCCTCTGTCATCCCCTTCTCCTCCTGCCTTCAATCTTTCGCAGCATCAGGGTCTTTTCCAATGAGTCAGTTCTTCACATCAGGTGGCCAAAGTATTGGAGTTTCAGCTTCAGCATCAGTCCTTCCAATGGATATTCAGGACTGATTTCCTTTAGGATGAACTGGTTGGATCTCCTTGCAGTCCAAGGGACTCTTAGGAGTCTTCTCCAACACCACAGTTCAAAAGCATCAATTCTTCTGTGCTCAGCTTTCTTTATAGTCCAACTCTCACATCCATACATGACTACTGGAAAAACCATAGCTTTGACTGTATGGACCTCTGTCGGCAAAGTGATGTCTCTGCTTTTTAATACACTGTCTAGGTGTTATCAGTAATAAAGCTGTATTTTTATATTTGTGTCCCTGACTCCCAGTCTATGTTTCAAACAAGGAGGCTGTGGACACAAGAGTGTGATTCTCATTCTCAAACTCCAACAGACTTAGAGAAGTGCCAATCAATGCAGGAGGCGTAGTGGGTGCGATAAGAGTGCAGTGAGCTGGGAAAGCCTTTCACTGAGCTTCATGTGTGCAGTGACAAGAAAGATTTGGATCATCAAAAGCAGACTAAAAATGATGACTTGTGATTTGTGACCTCTTTTCTGATATAGGGACTATGAGCTCAAATGCCCAGAAGGACCAGGTCAGTGAAAAGAAAGAGTAACACGGTGCTGGGTATGTGTGTGCATTGTGGAGAGATGGTAAGTCAGGGAGGGTGTGAACTGGAGACAGCATCCCCCCTACCACCAAAAAAAGGTGGCAGTTTTTATGTACACCAGCAGGCTGTAGTCTGGAGGAAGCATTGGATCTTCCTATTTCTCAGAGAAAGCAGAAATATGTATTTCTCCAGAAAATTTCCCAATTTTTAAATGTTGGCTTAAATTTAGGTGAGAAAACTCTTGGACAGTTAAAACAGGGCTATAGACTGAATATGGTTTAGGCACTGTTATAATGGAGTTGATATTTCTCTCAGCCTGTTGGGGACCTGCCCCCCAATGCACTTACATTAGAGTTTCTTTATCAAGAATTTACTTCATCTCAATTGGCTAAGGCAGTTTCCTCTCTGTTTGCTGTATTTAAACTTCTGCACTACCTCTTTTATTGCCACTGATTTAAGAATCTATCATATACTGCCCTAGACCAAAAGTAGGGTTTATGACTCTGGTGTTCATGGGGCTTGATTAGATCTGAAGAAGCACATATGGTAAAATGTGCCATCTCAACATTTTGTCAATTATGCTGGCATACTTGTGCCAAGGAAAGTGATTTCTCCGTCCTAAAGACATTTGAGCCAGAAAGAAGTTCTTTGATTTCTTGTTTTATGTGACATTCTGTCTGCAATTAGCAGGCTTCCAGATGTTCATGAATTTTATATTCGACTTATATAGTCATTTATGTTTCCCACCAGAAAGCAGAGTGGTTTATGTTCCAGAAACTCAATTGAAAAACATTTCTTCTAACTTGAACTTGAAACGACTAAATATTTCATGGTGTAACTTCTAATTATAAATGTTCTGTGAGATTAGAGGACTTTTATTTTTATCTCAGTAAGTCTGAGTTTTATCCACATTCATTGAACAAACATTTGAAAATATTTCCTTCAGTTTGGAACTGCTTGGGTCTTTCATTTCTTTTCATTCTTCTGCTAAACTCCTAACATTTTAACTAGAACTTTAAATCTCATTAAAAAATCACATTTGTTCTGTGTTATAATAGTGTATTTTGTTTTACTAGGCTGTGAAGTTCTTGAGAGGCCTTTGCAATGTTTAGAAGAGGACTTTCCTATACTAGGTGCTCAAGAAATTTACTTAATGAGTGTTAGTTCACTCTTCCTTGAAATTCAGAGGAAGGCCATCTATAGATTAACTAATTTCCCTTTTTAAGATCCATGGGCTATCACCACTGCCCATTATTTAGCAATGAAGGCATGTCTTCCCTTACCTATAAAACCTAAATTGCCAAGCTTGTTCTAAAAAGGGGTCAGTTTAGTTTGAAGTCAGGTTAGATTAAGGCAGGGAAGCAGACAGATTTATGATAATCCATCGAGGCACAGGAAGTTCCCTTTAAAATCAATTTTTAATTTAAATATATATATATAGAAGTTTTAGGGCTTCTCAGGTGGCACAGAGGTAAAGAACCTGCCTGCCAATGCAGGAGATATCAGAGACATGGGTTCCATCCCTGAGTAAGGAAAATGCCTTGGAGGAGGGCATGACAACCCACTGCAGTATCCTTGCCTGGAGAATCCATGGACAGAGGAGCCTGGTGGACTACAGTCCACAGTGCCACAAAGAGTCAGACGTAACTGAAGTGACAGCATGCATACATGCATAGCAGTTTTAGGATATCAAAATGAAGAAATGTGTTTACATAACTTATTAAGGCTTGGATACATAAAGTTATAACTCTGAAAGGCATCATTGTGATAGGGTACTTCAGTTTTCTTCCTAACTTGATTTTATAATATTTTTTTTTACAGAGAGTACTAACCTTCCAGGGACAAATAATACAATACAGGCTATTTTTTTTTTAAGACAGTGATGAACAGAGTTTTCCTCATATCAAATAAAATCTACCTTTTCCCACTTTTGTTCACTAGTTCTAGTTCTTCAAAATTGGGACAACACAAAATAAATTTAGTTCTGTCTCCACACAAACTTACAATATGTCTTCCCTTGGTGTTTTCTTCTCCTTTTCTTCCTGCTCCTCATTTTTCTTCTTCTGAAATGGCTTTATTGATGTATAGTTACGTACTATAAAATTCATTCAGTGTAAGTGTTTAGGACAATACATTTCGGGATGTTCGTTGCTGTTGTTGTTCAGTCGTCCAGCCACGTCCAACTCTTTGTGACCCCATGGACTGCAGCACACCAGGCCTCCCTGTCCCTCACCATCTCCCGAAGTTTGCCCAAGTTCATGTCCATTACTTTGGTGATGCCATCCAGCCATCATCCTCTGATGCCTTTGTTTGTTGCTAGTATGTAGAAATACAGTTTGGTCTTCTTTTGAAACTAATTTATGTGTTCCTGGTTGTTCTTAGCTGTCAAGGGAAGATGAAGGAAGAAGCCTGCGATTGTGTTCTGGGCTTCCGCCTTGCATTCAATTGCCTCATAAGGGCTGTCATTTCCCTAATATTACTGAATATTGATGAGAATCTGAGTTACCTGTGTTCAGAATATATAAATATTGGATATGAAAATCATACTCATATTGTGAGGGTCAGCAGTCAATCTGTTTTGCTTGATATGCATCTCCCGGCCTTGATCAGAGTGATAAAACCAGAAAGGTTATTAAATGGCACACCCATTAGTCAATAGGCTGTGAACCCTGAGGGCCCCGTATGCAAATACCCACACGGTTATCTTTCTCCATATATTTGTGTCATTCTTATTAAATTGTGATTACTCATTTTTTTCTGCTAGAGTAACTATTTTATTAAAAGGAGAAGCAGTGAGAATCTTTCATTCTTTTATGTCCTCTCTTGAATCTAGAAGAAACTTTGTGCATTATTTAAGATTGAGTTTGACCAAATATAGCAAAATCCTGGGAATAATGGCTTAATAAAGAGTGGATCTATCTAGGTATGTATATATGTATATATCATCTATCAATATATATATATGTATCTGTCTCTATTATTTATCTATGTTTCTAATTACCTGTCTATAGCAAGAAGTCTGTAAAATAGCCTGAAGGTGATCAGTTCAGGAATATTTTGTCTATTCAAAAAGTCATCAAGGAGTTAAGGTTCCTCCTAGCTCTTGTTCTAGCACAGTTAGTACATGGCTTTTGTCTTTATAGTTGCAGTGTCTGCAGGCACTATGCCCATATTTTAATTGGAAGAATATAAATGTGTAGAAGGCAAAGGAAACATGTGGAGTTCACTTCTTTTATCAAGCTTTCTTGGAAAAAACTACTTATATCTCATTTGCCAGATTCATGTCACATGGCTAATCCTAGAAGCCTCGAAGTCTGGAAAGCTTAATAGTTAAAGCTGGCACACTCCTAGTCATAAAAACAATATGATTCTGTTGGTAAATGTGATAAATATTATCATTGCTTACCATCGCTGATTCTTCTGCCCTTCTTAATAATAGTACAATGAAGCTTTTACTTCTCAGCCTCCTTTCCATTGTGTGAGGCAATGTGACCAGTCCTGGCTAATGAAATATGAGCAAAGGTGATCTATGTCACTTCTAAATGAGGAGGAATGAGGAAGTCGAAATGTCCATTTAAGTTTCTTCAGTCTTGCCTCACATGCTGGGGTCATCTAGAGGCTTTGTGTTTCAGACAGTAACTTACAAGAGGGAAGAATCTTCATCAGCCTGGTCCCCTTTGTCAACCCATGTAGGGCACATGGCATCACAAAGAAATGAGCTTTTGTTACACTGAGATTTCAAGTGTGTTACTGCAACATCACCTAGTCTGTCGTGATTAAAGTACCAGAGAAAAGGGTTAATAGATATTGCCCAGGCAGATACCTGAATCTGCTACACTCTTCCACTGAGCCTGTTTCTCAGAGCTGTGGTGGTCATCAGCTTTCCTTCTAACTTTATTTCTTTTGTATTATGGACAAATTTTAAGTATACAAAACCAGAGAGAATGATGTAATAACAGTGTACCCATCATACATGACCAGTCCTGTTCATTTCTACTTTTACCCTCTTCTTCTCATCAGATTATATTTAATCAAATTCTAGGCGTCACATAATTTAATATATATATATTTAAGTATGTATATTTTAAAGATATATAATATTTTGAACTTAACTGAAATACTGTTTTCACAGCTAAATAATTAACAGTAATTCCTTAATATCTTAGGCTTTCCTTTTCACCAGTTGTCTTAGAGGGGATTTTTTTTTTTTTTACAGTTTATTTGTCCAAATTTGAATCCAAAGCTTATAATATTGATTCCCTGATACATCTTCGAATCCTCCATTAGTCAGTTTCTTCCTCTAGTTCTAAAAGTTGTGTTCTTTGTCTTGGAGAGCTTCCCACACTTAGGATGTTGCTCTGTGTCATCATGGGATCTGTTCAAGGGGCTTCTCTGTCCATTTATTTTGTGCCAATGGCTCATTATGTCTAGAGACTTTGTCAGATTAAGTTAATTTTATTTATTGATTGACTGGCTGGCAAGAACACCTCATAGGTGATGCTGTGTACTTTCACCTGTAGGCCCATGATGTGTGCTTGTTTTTACCATCCTCTCCTCAGTCATGCCTCTCCTTTAAAATGTGTTAAACTTCTTAGATTACATGAGGAAGCATGAGGAAGCTGTTAGTAGGATCCCAATTTTATTGGCAGAGCCATTCTCTAATTTTAACACAACTGAATTCTCTCTCTCTTTTAAAAATCAACTTTGTTAGAGTGTAATTTTCATAAGTAAAAAATGCATTTTAATTGAACAGTCTGTTTTGGCAATGTATACATCCATGTATACATTCCATAATTGAGATATAGAAGTGTTGTGTTATCCCCAAATCCCTTATCTCCTTTTCAAGAAATTCCTGAACATATAAATATGCACAAACTAGTATTCAGCTCACAGTCAAAGGAACTTATGCAGATCTGTGGATAGTGTCTTCATCTCCTCCTCCTTCACTTTCAGCTTTTTCTTCTCCCTCTTCCCTGACTTCCCCCGCTTCTCTTTCCCTATTTCCTCCTCTTCCCTCTTCTCCAGCTTCCATCTATTCCTCACAACTTCCACCCTCTTTGTACTCCCCAAACTATGATCTTTGTTTCCTCAACAACACAAGCCCCCTGCTCTCTGCTTAGGATCCTTTTCCCAGCTTTGGAATCCAGAGTGTTCCACTGCACAGAAAGCCAAAGTGAATTTGAGGCTCACTCTTTGTTTTCCTACACTCAGGATCACATGTAGCATTGTTTATTATGCCGTGGCTGAAAACAATTATTTCACATTTTCTCCACCTTCTAATTGTTTATGGTATGAGGTTAATAATGTTCTTTGTTACTCCAAATGGCAATAATATGTTACTCCAATAGAAAACTCCTTTTTTTAAAAAACATATTCCCAACCAAACCCTTCAAGTTTGGTTTATCAGAATCTACTCATTCTAAAATAGTTTCTTTTCTTTTTACCTTCAGTGAACCAGTGAAGTTGCTCATTTATGCCTGACTCTGTGATCCCATGGACTGTAGCCCACCAGGCTCCTTCATCCATGGACTTTTCCAGGCAAGAGTACTGGAGTGGGTTGCCATTTCCTTCTCCAGGGGATCTTCCCAACCCAGGGATCTAACCCAGGTCTCCTGCATTGCAGGCAGATGCTTTACTGTCTGAGCCACCAGGGAAGCCCCCTATGTTCAGTAGATGTTCCTTCATTTTCTCCTTTAGACTTCAGCTAGTCTTTTCTTCATTTATGTTTTTGAAGAATTCTAGAGTCCTTCTTCCCTGAAGAAGTAGAAAGGCTCAAATATGGACTCCCTCAATTTTACTCCCTCAGTGTGACATCTTTTTTCCTATTTTAAAATGTGATAATCTCCTTTAACCACTGTTCATAATTTTTTAAAACTGTTTGTATCCTCAGAATTGCATTTTCCTTGTTCTTTTCCTTTAAATTTATTTATTTTTTTGATTGAAGCACAATTGCTTTACAGAATTTTATTGTTTTCTGTCAAACCTCAACATGAATCAGGCATAGGTATACATACATCCTCTCCCTTCTGAATCTCCCTCCCATCTTCCTCCCCATCCCACCCTTTAGGTTGATACAGAGCCCCTGTTTGAGTTTCAAGAGCCATACAGCAAATTCCTGTTGGCTATCTATTTTACATATGGTAATGTAAGTTTCCATGTCACTTTTTCCATACATCTCACCCTCTCCTCCCCTCTCCCCATGTCCATAAGTCTGTGTCTGTCTCTCCACTGCTGCTTCTGTAAATAAATTCTTCAGTATCATTTTTCTAGATTCTGTATATATACATTAGAATACAATATTTATCTTTATCTTTCTGACTTACTTCACTCTTTATAATAGGCTTTAGATTCATCCACCTCATTAGAACTGACTCAAATGCATTGCTCTTTATGGCTGAGTAATATTCCATTGTGTATGTATACCACAAATCTTTATCCATTCATCTGCTGATGGACATCTAGGTTGCTTCCAGGTCCTGGCTATTGTAAATAATGCTGCAATGAACAGTGGGATACGTGTGTCTTTTTCAGTTTTGGTTTCCTCAGGGTATATGCCCAGGAGTGGGACTGCTGGGTCATATGGTGGTTTTATTCCTAGTCTTTTCAGGAATCTCCATACCATCTTCCATAGTAGCTGTATCAATTTACATTCCAACCAACAGTGCAAGAGTGTTCACTTTTGTCCACATTCTCTCCAGCATTTATTGTTTGTAGACTTTTTGATGATGGCCATTCTGACTGGTGTGAGGTGATATCTCATTGCAGTTTTGATTTTCATTTCTCTAATAATGAGTGATGTTGAGCATCTTTTCAAGTATTTGTTAGCCATCTGTATGTCTTCCTTGGAGAAATGTCTGTTTAGGTCTTTTTCCCACTTTTTGACTGAGTTGTTTGTTTTTCTGGTATTGAGGTGTATGAGCTGCTTGTATATTTTGTCAGTTGTTTCATTTGCTATTACTTCCTCCATTCTGAGGGCTGTCTTTTCATCTTGCTTATAGTTTCCTTTGCTGTGCAAAAGCTTTTAAGTTTTATCAGGTCCCACTTGTTTACTTTTGTTTTTATTTCCATTACTCTAGGGAGGTGGGTTATAGAGGATCTTGCTTTGATTTATGTCATCGAGTGTTCTGCCTATGTTTTCCCCTAAGAGTTTTATAGTTTCTGGTCTTACATTTAGGTCTTTAATCCATTTTGAGTTTATCTTTGTGTTTGATGTTAGGAAGTGTTCTAATTTCATTTACATGTAGCTGTCCAGGTTTCCCAGCACCATTTATTGAAGAGGCTGTCTTTGCCCCATTGTGTATTCTTGCCCCGTTTGTCAAAAATAGGTACCCATAGGTGCATGGGTTTATTTCTGAGCTTTCTATCTTGTTCCATTGGTCTGTGTTTCTGTTTTAGTGCCAGTATCATACTTTCCTAATTACTGTAGCTTTGTAGTATAACCTGAAGTCAGGAAGGCTGATTCCTCCAGCTCCATTCTTCTTTTTCAAGACTTCTTTGGCTGTTCGGGGTCTTTTGTGTTTCCATATGAATTGTGAAATTTTTTATTCTAGTTCTGTGAAAAATGCCATTGGTAATTTGATAGGGATTGCATTGAATCTGTAGATTGCATTTTGTAGTATAGTCATTTTCACAATATTGATTCTTCCTACCCAGGAACATGGAATGTCTTTCCATCTGTTTATGTCATCTTTGATTTCTTTCATCAGTGTCTTATAATTTTCTGTGTACAGTTTTTTTGTCTCCTTAGGTAAGTTTATTCCTAGATATTTAATTCTTTTTGTTGCAATAGTGAATGGGATTGATTCCTTAATTGCTGTTTCTGATTTTTCATTTCTAGTATATAGAAATGTAAGTGATTGCTGTGCATTGATTTTGTATCCTATGACTTTGCCAAGGGTAGGCATTAGCTCTTCTCTAAATGTTTGATAGAATTCTCCTGTGAAGCCATCTTGTCCTGGGCTTTTGTTTTTGGGGAGATTTTTTATCACAGCTTCAATTTCAGTGCTTGTAATTGGGTTGTTCATAATTTCTGTTTCTTCCTGATTCAGTCTTGGAAGATTGAACTTTTCTAAGAATCTGTCCATTTCTTCCAAGTTATCTATTTTATTGCCATACAGTTGTTCATAATAGTCTCTTATTATCCTTTGTATTTCTGCATTGTCTTTTGTAACCTCTCCTTTTCAGTTTCAAATTTTGTTGATTTGATTCTTCTCTTTTTCTTGGTGAATCTGGCTGAAGAATTGTCAATTTTGTTGATCTTCTCAAAGAACCAGCTTTTAGTTTTATTTATCTTTACTATTGTTTCTTTCATTTCTTTTGCATTTATTTCTGCTCTGATATTCATGATTTCTTTTCTTCTTCTAATTTTTTTTGTTATTCTTTTTACAGTTGTTTTAGATGTAAAGTTAGGTGGTCTATTCAATGTTTTTCTTGTTTCTTGAGGTAACATTGTATTGCTATAAGCTTCTCTCTTAGAACTGCTATTGCTGCATCCCATAGATTATGAGTTGTCATGTTTTGTTATTTCTAGAAATGTTTTGATTTCCCTTTGATTTCTTCAGTAACCTGTTGGTTATTTAAAAATGTATTGTTCAATCTCCACGTATTTGTGTTTTATACAGTTTTTTTTCCCCTTGTAATTGATATCTAGTCTCATAGCATTGTGGATGGAGAAGATGCTTGATATGATTTCAGTTTTCTTAAATTTACTGAGGTTTGATTTGTGACCCAAGATGTGGTCTATCCTGGAGAATGTTCCATGTGCATTTGAGAAGAAGGTGTATTCTTCTGCATCTCAATGGAATGTCCTGAAGATATCAGTGAGATTAGTCTCATCTAACATATCATTTAAGACTTTTGTTTCCTTATTAATTTTCTGTTTTGATGATCTGTCCATGGGTATGAATGTGGTGTTAAAGTCTCCTACTATTATTGTGTTACTGTCGATTTCTTCTTTTATGTCTGTTAGCATTTGTCTTTTGTACTGAGGTGCTTCTATGTTGCATGCCTAGATATTTACAATTGTTATGTCTTCCTCTTGGATTGATCCCTTGATCATTATGTAGTGTCCTTCCTTATCTCTTGTAACCTTCTTTATTTTAAGGTCTGTTTTGTCTGATATGAGGATTCCTACTCCAGCTTTCTTTTGCTTCCCATTTGCATGAATATATTTTTCCATCCTCTCCATTCAGTCTATATGTGTCTTGAGGTCTGGAGTGGGTTTCTTGTAGAGAGCATGTATATGGGTCTTGTTTTTGTACCCATTCTGTCAGTCTGTGTCTTTTGGTTGGAGTATTTAATCCATTTACATTTAAATTAATTATTGATATATATATCCCTGTTGCCATTTTCTTAATTGTTTGGAGTTGATTTTTTAAGTCTTTTTCTTTTCTTGTATTTCTTGGCTATACAAGTCCCTTTAACATTTGTTGTATTGCTGGTTTGTTGGTACTGAATTTTCTTAATTTTTGCTTGTCTGAAAAGCTTTTTATTTCTCCATCAATTTTGAATGAGATCCTTGCCAGATACAGTAATCTTGGTTATAGATTTTTCCCTTTCAGTACTTTAAATATATCCTGCCATTCCATTCTGGCCAGCAGAGTTTCCCCTGAACTATCAGCTGTTAAACATATGGGGTTTCCCTTGAATGTCATGTGTTGCTTCTCTCTTGCTGCTTTTAATATTCTTTCTTTGTGTTTAATCTTTGTTAGTTTGATTAGTATGTGCTTGGCATGTTTCTCCTTGGGTTTATCCTGTATGGGACACTTTGCACCTCTTTAACTTGATTGACCATTTTCTTTCCCATGTTGGGGAAATTTTCAGCTGTAATCTCTTCAAAAATTTTCTCACACCCTTTCTTTTTTCTGGGACCCCTATCATTCAACTGTTGGTGCATTTGATATGGTCCCAGAGGTCTCTGAGACTATTCTTAGTTCTTTTCATTCTTTTTACTTTATTCTGCTCTTCAGGAGTTATTTCCACCATTTTATCTTCCAGCTCACTGATTCATTCTTCTGCTTCAGATATTCTACTATTGATTCCTTCTAGAGTATTTTTGATTTCAGTAATTGTGTTGTCTGTCTCTGTATGTTTATCCTTTAAATCTTCTAGAGCTTTGTTATTTGATCCTTGCATTTTCTCCTTTTGTTTTCAAGGTTTTTGATTATCTTTATTTTCATTTTCTGAATTGTTTTTCAGGTAGTTTGTCTCTTTCCTCTTCATTTATTTGGACTTATGTGTTTCTAGTTTGTTCCTTCATTTGTGCAGTGTTTCTCTGCCTTTTCATTATATTTTTAACTTATTATGTTTGAAGTCTCCTTTTCCCAGGCTTCAAGGTTGAATTCATTCTTCCTTTTGGTTTCTGCCATTCTAAGGTTGGTCCACTGGTTTGTGTAAGCTTCATATAGGGTGAGATTTGTGCTGAGTTTTTTGTTTGTTTATTTTTCCTCTGATGGGCAAGGCTGAGGGATGTGATAGTCCTGTCTGATGGTTGGGTGATGCTTGGTCTTGTATTCAAGTGGTTTTCTTTGTGTGAGTTCTCACTATTTGATACTCCCTTGGGTTAGTTAAATGGCAACCCACTCCAGTATTCTTGCCTGGAGAATCCCAGGGATAGAGGAGCCTGGTGGGCTGCCGTCTATGGGGTCACACAGAGTTGGACACAGCTGAAGCGACTTAGCAGCAGCAGCAGCAGGAGCAACAGGGTTAGTTCTCTGGTAGTCTAGGGTCTTGGAGTCAGTATTCCCACTCCAAAGACTCAGGGCTTGATCTCTGGTCAGGAATGAGGATTTCACAAGTGGTTTGTTATGGCATTAAGTGAGATTAAAACATCCAAAAATCAGAAACCAAAGATAAACCCCAGACAAATAGAAGTTACAATATCAGACAAATAATAATTAAAATAATATAATATACACATATACATATACATCCATAAGCAAAATCAAAACAGTCCAACAAAAATAAAGTACAGTAGATTGACCTGGTGAACAAAAGGAAATAAAAAATTATATCTACCAGTTAAGAAGAAAACTAACTATAACACAAACTGGAAAACAAAACTAAAGCATGATGCCAAATTGAGAATAAAGCAGTGAATACAAAACTAACAAATATGTTGAGAGGAAAGGAAAGAAAGAAAAGAAAGAAAGAATATATATGTGAAGTTAGAGGTTGATGAAGAAGATTTATATACATTAAAGATTAACTGCAAGGGGAAAAGAACAGTAGGAAAAGCAAATGAAGGAATAAATGTAGAAAAAATAATAATAGGTTTTAAAAAATCAAAATTAAAATTTAAAAAAGAAAGAAAAAATAAAGGAAGAAGAAATTAAGAAAAAAAAAAAAGAACAAAAAAGAAAACTCCACAGAACTGTAAAAGCCTATGTAAAGGTGGAGGTTTATAACAATAAAAAATGTGACTGAGGAAAATAAAAAGCTCAAAAGCTTAATTAGATTTCATAGTGCCAATAAAATTGACAACTACAACAGAGGTGGGCAAAAAAAAAAAGTGGGGCAGGAGGTGGGGAAGAAAAAGTAAAAAAAATCCAAAAGAATCTACAGAACAATCAAAACATAAGAATAATAAATGTTTTTCTTGAGTCGTTGCTGTCAGAGACCTTTCTCTCACTAGGAGTCACAGTCCACATCAGTTTCCTAGGATGCCCTCCAGTACTCTGCTGGTCTCTGGACCTGCTGTGGGGGCAGCTCAGGTTCTAATCTGGTCCTACTCCTGTGTGTTCTTGCCTCCAATGTCCACAGCTATCAGAACTTTTGTGGGGGTTCTCAATGTCCTTTTATATATTCCATACACAGAGTCTGCCTGGTTAATCGTGTGGATTTAATCTGCAGCTTGTACAGCTGATGGGAAGGTTTCGGGTCTTCTTCCTTAGCCACACTGCCCCTGGGTTTCAGTTGTGGTTTTATTTCCACCTCTGTACATGGGTCATCCACGGGGGTTTGCTCCTGAGGCTGCTCTGGAGGACTTGAGTCTGTCCCAGTGGGGACTAGCTGTGGAGGTGGTGCAGTTGCTTGGGCTTCAAGGGTCCTGACAGCACCAGGTACTCAGGGGAGTTGGCAGCTAGGGAAGCAGGAAATACAGTGCTCTAGAAGAGTATGGCAACCAGTATTAGCCAATACACTGCAGTATTCTTGCCTGGAGAACCCCCATGACAGAGAAGCCTGGCAGGCCACAGTCCACAGGGTCACAGAGTTCGGCACGACCAAAGTGACCCTGTGTGTATATAAGCAAGACTTTTTTTTGCCTGTGGCAGCTCTGCCCCAGTGAGGGTTGAGCATGAAGGTGGCACAGCTGCTTGCCTTGCGGAGACCCTGGTGGCAGCAAATGTGCAGGGACACAGACTGCCTCCGCTGCAGGAGTTATGGCCCTACCAGAGTCTTTTCTAGAGCCTCTTGTAGCTGGTGATCAGAAGGCCTCTTTGGCCAGTCTTTCTCCATAGCTCCATCCATTCAGGCACTTAGAGGGCTGCCTTGCCTGGGGTCCTTTTCTGTTGTTCCGTGCGTCAGGCACAAGAGGAGCCCCTTGGCTTGGGTCCTACTCTGTAGATTGGCGTGTCAGGCACTTAAAGGGGCACCCTAGTTTGGGTTCTACTCTGTAGTTTGGTGCATCAGTCACTTAAAGGAGCACTCTAGTTTGGGTCCTACTCTGTAGATGAGTGCGTCAGGCATTCAGTGGGCCAGCTTCTCTATTGTTCAGTTGCCTATGCTGGCCTGTGGAGAGAGAGAGGCTATGGGGATTGCTCCACCCACTACCTGTGACTCAGCAGTGTTGTCTTGCTTCCATGGCTGCCTGGCTTTCTTCCACAGACATTTCCCATCACAGTCTCTTCCTTCACATCCCCTTGATCCATGTCTCCACAGTCAACAGCAGCCCTCTCCCTGGGATTGCTCCACAATCCCTAAACTCCAGCTTGCAGCCTCTGCGCCTTCTAAGAGACATGCATCCTTGTCCAGGTTATGCACGGTTGTGGCAAGGACTGATTCTCATTCCATTTCGGCTGCCACAAATCAGCTGTTTCACTCTCAGCCTTAAATGTTTCTCCTCTGACTCAGTCAATTGCCCTGATGTGGGGATTGGACCCCTGCTTCAGTTCCCCCATCTGCTGAGGGCAGGTCCAGTCCTACTAACATTTCTGTTTTTTCCCCTAGTTCCTTCATCCTGCTGAGTTTTGTGTGGTTCTATATATTCTTTTCCACTGGTCAGGTACTCCTGCCCACTCTCAGCTGGTGTTCTATATTCACTTCTGTGTCTGAAGGTGTATTCCTTACGTATCGGTGAAGAAAGTTGTACTCCACATACACCTGCTTTTCCACTGTCTTGTTCTCCCCTTGTTCTAATCTTCCATTCTCTCAATTACTCTCTAGATCAACATTTCTCTCCATCTATTGCCATGTTCTTATCTTGCCACTTGAAATTAATGAATGATCCTCTCTCAGATCTTCTTCTAGCTATTGGTTACCTGTGCTGTGCTTAGTCACTCAGTCATGTCTGACTCTTCTAGACCCCATGGACTGTAGCCCACCAGACTCCCCATGGGGATTCTCTAGGCAAGAATACTGGAATGGGTAGCCGTTCCCTTCTCCAGGGGATCTTACCAACCCAGGGATTGAACCCAGGGCTCCCACATTGCAGGTGGATTCTTTATGTCTGAGCCACCAGGGAAGCCCTAGTTCCCCTTTAAAGCCATCAGTTTGTGAAAAACCCATAGGAAAACAGCGGATCATGACTAGATTCAGTCACTGAGGCTCTCATGCATTTTTACCATGTAATTCTTCCATTCTTTCTCTGAATAATTTACATTAGGGCTACTTCCTGTCATTTGGGGCCAGATAATTTTCAGTTGAAGGGGATGCTCTGTGTGTTGTAGGATGTTTAGCAGTTTCCATGACCTCTACCCACAAGATGTCAGTAGCATGAGCCTGTAACCCTCAGTTGTTATGAAATGCTTGCAGACATTGTCAGATGTGCCCTGGAGGCCAAGCCACCCTCAATTCAAAACCACTGACTGAGACTGGTTTTCTCTGAGTCTGAGAAAAAGTTTTCTCAAACTCATTGCCTCAACAGTAAAATGAGGATAATGAAATGTATTTACCAGGGCTATTTTGGGGAATCAAATTAATGCATAGAAATTTTTTTAGCACATTGTCTAAAACAAGTCAATCCTAAAGGAAATCGATCCTGAATATTCATTGGAAGGACTGATGCTGAATCTGAAGTTCCTATATTTGGGCCAACTAATGCAAAGAGCCAACTCATTGAAAAAGACCCTGATGCTGGGAAAGATTGAGGGCAGGAGAAGAAGCGGGTGACAAAGGCTGAGATGGTTGGATGGCATCATTGACTCAATGGACATGAGTTTGTGCAAACTCTGGAAGGTAGTGAAGGACAGGGGAGCCTGGCATGCTGCAGTCCATAGGGTCACAAAGAGTCTGACATGACTGAGCAGCTCAACAGCAATAGCTGTTCAGAGAATGTTTTTATGACTGTAACTGTTAGCCTTTCTATTAATATGCTGACCCTATAATCTTACCTCTTAAATCCTATTTTATCTGTTGTATGTATAGTATATCTATAATGTATCTTGGGTCTTCCCAGGTGGCCCAGTGGTAGAGAATCTGCCTGCCAATGCAAGAGATGCAGGAGACACAGGTTCAATCACTGGGTCAGGAAGATCCCCTGAAAAAGAAAAGAACAACCCATTTGAGTATTCTTGCTTGCAAAATTCCATGGACACAAGAGCCTGGTGGATTGCAGTCCATGGGGTCAAATGGAGTTGGATACGACTGAGCAACTGTGCATATGTACATAAAGCATCTTATTTATTTTATTATTTATCACTATTTCATTAATTTATCTAATTTATTATAACATATGTATCTTTTCTGCATTTCTTACCCTAGTTTTTCTTTTCCCTAAATCTCCTTTTCCTAAAAAAACATTGGTTTTCTATTCTATATTCTCCTCAGGCTATTGTCCTTTCTTCTTCCTTTTACATTAACTTATAGGAAAAGCGAATTTACATTCACTGTCACAAATCCTGTTTATATCTTCCTATCTGGCTTTTCCTCTAGTGATGTTATTGAAATTGCTTATGCAAAGATGAATAATATATGTTTATTTAAAAAATGTTGACTCAAAATGAAACACGCACACAGTTTAAATAGATGGTCTTCTCAAAGCTTATAAGGAGAAACAAAAACACAGAAAATAAAAATAAAGCCATTCCTTCCTCTTCCACAGCGCACCCTAATTCTCACTTCCTAGAGTCGAGAATTTTGTATTATTTTAGATGATTCCCAGGTATTTGTGTTCGTATTTTTGAATAGCAGTCTGTGATGGTTAATTTTATGTGTCAACTTGGTTCCAGCAAGGATTGCCCAGATACCTGGTCAAACGTTGTTTCCGGATCTGTCTCTGAAGGTGTTTCTGGAAGAGACGAGCATTTGAATTGGTAGACTGAGTAAAGCAGACTGTCCTGCCCAAGTGGATGAGCATCAGCTGATTCACTGAGGGTCTGGGCGGAGAAAATGTGGGGGAAAGCAGGATTTCATCTGACTGCTGAAAACAGTCACTGCCTGACTGTCGAGCTGGGACAAAGGACTTCTCCTGCCCTTACCTGGGAACTGTACTTTCAGTGATCCAGATTCACAGGCCTTCAGACTCACACCATGTCTTCTTCTTCTCAGACCTTTCGATGCAGACTGGACCTACACTACTGGCTTTCCTGGGTCTCCAGTTTGCAGACACAGATAGTGGGATTTCTCAGCATCCACAATTGTTTAAGCCATTTCTTTATAATAAAAGTCTTTATCTCTTAACTTCTCTATATCTGTATATCCTGTTCATTCTGTTTCTGTGGAGAATTCTGCTTGTAGTGCATAACAGTTTATTTACTTTCTTATTTTTATATATTATTTATTGATTTCCTGCTCTAGCAAATGAACATTTACCTTTCTTTCTCTCCCATACCATGGAACATGCAAACACATTCTCTGTTGTTATGATAATGTGATAAATTTTGATGTTTGCCTTATGATGGTGGAAGGTGAGTTGACTGAATTCTTTTACTGGAAGAGCCCACGTTATTAGGTTTTTTATTTCTTTACTTTTTATAGGTCACTTTTCTCCCAGAGGAAACCTCCAGTTTGTGATCTGGAAAGAAGTAAGACTGACTGCAATGCTACATGGAGCTAAGTAAAGGAAAGTGGACAAATGGCTCCTATTCATGTGTAGACTTTCACCCAATCTCTTGTTTGTAGTTGGAGAAGGCGTGGTGCTGTTGCCTTCATCTGGGCTGTTGTCCTTGAACTCACATTCCCTCTGGTTCACATCTCCAGGGAATAAACTTAGAGACTTCTCGTGTGTGGATTGGGAGAAGTTGACTGTCAGTGCAGAGTGAGGGGTAGGAATCTGGAAATCTCAATGCTTCTTATACTGACGTTCAATGAATCCTTCCGTTTCTAGCCACAACCACATCACCACTTTTTAGGAATAACCAGTGTCTCTGATTCCCGAAATGTTCTGAGATTCCAAGTCATGAATCGAGTTGCTCCCTAGATTTGCCCACTGCTGACTTTTGTTTCCTCTGTTTGCTCAAAGTCACGATTTGACTGTTTTCCAGTTTCTTAGTTATGTTGCTGCTGTCACCTCATCTCATGCTATTCTTGCATGTTTGTGTGTTTTCTCTGTTGATCTAATTTTTTTCCCTTTTCATTTTAGTGCAGATTTGGAGAGGAGCAGTTATAAACCAGAATGCTTAATCTGTCACATTTAACTTGCAATGACTCAGTGACTTCCTGATTGCCAAATCTAATGGCTCCTTTTAATCCTCCTTCCTCTAGATGCATTTACAGAATTAATTAGTAAAACCCTTCCTTTTGTAAACTCTCTGCTGCCCTGAATTTGATTTTACTTTTATGAAACAGCTAATGTCTCTTGGACAACTACTCTGTGCTGGGCATTGTGTTAGATGATGTCCAGAGACACAGAGATGAATAAAAAGTCAGCCTTTGCAATGTGTGTGATTGACATGGAAAGAGATAAATTACAGTATCATTTTAGAAGTGCTTTAATCATGGCATCTGGTCCCATCACTCATGGCAAATAGATGGGGAAACAGTGGAAACAGTGTCAGACTTTATTTTTCTGGGCTCCAAAATAACTGCAGATGATAATTGCAGCCATGAAATTAAAAGACACTTACTCCTTGGAAGGAAAGTTATGACCAACC
The DNA here is from genome assembly GCF_910594005.1 of Cervus elaphus. NCBI lineage: Eukaryota > Metazoa > Chordata > Mammalia > Artiodactyla > Cervidae > Cervus > Cervus elaphus. Next base: position 35,789,128 of record NC_057823.1, on the reverse strand, counting down.
TAGATAGCATATTAAAAAGTAGAGACATTACTTTGTCAACAAAGGTCCGTCTAGTCAAGGCTATGGTTTTTCCAGTGGTCATGTATGGATGTGAGAGTTGGACTATAAAAAAAGCTGAGGGCCGAAGAATTGATGCTTTTGAACTGTGGTGTTGGAGAAGACTCTTGAGAGCCCCTTGGACTGCCAGGAGATCCAACCAGTTCATCCTAAAAGAGATCAGTCCTGGGTATTCATTGGAAGGACTGATGGTGAAGCTGAAACTCCAGTACTTTGGCCACCTGATGTGAAGAGCTGACTCATTTAAAAAGACCCTGATACTGGGAAAGATTGAAGGCAGGAGGAGAAGGGAACAACAGAGGATGAGATTGTTGGATGGCATCATCGACTGAAGGGACATGGGTTTGGGTGGACTCCGGGAGTTGGTGATGGACAGGGAGGCCTGGCGTGCTGCAGTCCATGGGGTCGCAAAGAGTCAGACACGACTAAGTGACTGAACTGAACTGAATCATATAAAAAGGAATATTAGACATCGTTTGGGGGAGCTGGGAATAAATATGAATTCACAGGCAAAACTATTGAAGGAAATCATTCAATAATAGTAATAAAATGGTAACAATGGTTAGAATTATTTATACTTACCATATTTCAGGCACTGGGTGGAGCTAAAGTGTGGGTTCCACACCACTTAACTCGCCTGCACCCTGCAGAGGAGCAGTGCACTTGAAACAATGACTCATGAAGGTATTTGGCATCAGGATGTTAGGGAGCAAATTGTAGAGACTCCATCTGATTGTTTATTTGTCCAATATCTGTTGAGAACCTCATATGTGCATTATTCTAGATGCTGGGTAAAGGAATTTAGGAAGTAATTTTATTAGATTCCTTGAGGCGGAGAATGCTGCTCCTGATGAGAAATGCAGAAAAGATCAGAGAAGGACTGGTGGCACAGGGGCCGGGTAGGAGGGTTGATGTAAATTCATAAGTGGGAGACGCTGAAGCCTTGGATTAAGGCAGTAAAAATAGAGATGGAAAGAAAAGATTAGATTCAAGAGACGTTTAGTGAGGTGTAAGTGCAATCATTTGGTGAGTAATAAAAGAAGTAAAGAATAATTCAAATTTCTAGAGGCAGAATAGATGCCGTTTACAGAGGGAGAAAGTCAACTTCTGAGAAGATATCAGAGACTATATTACATTTCGGTGCTCTTGGGTGACAAGGTGTACTTGGAAGTGGAGATGTGTGGCACAGGAGGAAGCCATCTGGAGAGAAGAAAAAGATTTGAGACTCACTCGATGGGAGGCAGAGCTACCCAGACACTGAGGACTAGCCAAGGATGACAAATAAAAAGAGAACCAAAGTTGTAAGCACTCAAGGTTCCAACATTTCATAGGGTGGATAGAGGACATAGTACATGCAAAGAAAACAGGATAAAGAAGCAGAAAGGTGGGAGGCTGAGGAGTATGAGGCAGGTAGTAAGCCAAGAGAGGAAAGAATTTAGAGAATGGGGATAGTCTCTTGGTGGAGGACTGTAAAAATAAGCATTTGACTTGGTGGTTATGAGATCATTGGCTGCTTCAGCAATGATAGTTTCAGAGTAGGTTATGCCAGTGTGCTATCTCTAGTATTGTGTACCCAATTCAAATACTATCTAAAACAGTTCTCTGACATTGTCTCTAAGTTTTTGTAATGTCTTGGGATTATAACTGATTTGGCTTAGCAATCTGAACTGTGTGCTTTTCTAATGAAGACAACAAAAACTCATGTTTGTACAAAGTTTAAATTTTATAGCACTGAATCCCTGGAAGATCTCTATTCCCCTTCTGGATGGGTTTAACAAGGCAAAGTTGTCACCCTGGTAGCAGTGTAAGCTTCTTATGAATAACTTCCAGGAAAGCAAACATTTACAGTAGTACTAACAGCAGAACATCATGGGATTGAAAAGCACAAAGTTTATTTCTATTAGTTATGAGTCCAGCCCACTGACACAGATACTGCAGGCCAGTAACATGCCCAGGAAGTTCTCAAGCTCAAAGCAAATTCTTCTTAACAACAACTCATACCTTCACTTATATGTGCTCGGTCACGCCTCTGCAGAAATTACTCCCTGTTTATCCTCCTTTCTTATAAAAAATGTCAAAATTATGTAGTATTCTCATTCTTGGGACTTAATCTTCAGTTATTAGTGAGACATCTTTGTTTATTAATGCTATTCTTAGTGGATTTATTCTTATTAACATAAAACACCAAAAATTTTTGACTATGTATTCAGTCTCTTTTCCAATATATGATATATACTTACGACTTGGCTTAATAACCTCCTCTACTACTTTACAGTAGATTTCCTTTCTGACTTGTAACAACTCCAACACTTCCCATACATTAGTTCTCTGAACCACATATCTCAGCCTTTGGGCTTCAATCACTTCATTGTCTTGTTTTTTCTTCCATTTACAGCTTTAAGGATTATTTGATAGAGAGGACAAAAGAAAAATGGCTCTGAAGAAGTTCTGTGTTTTCTCTGCCATCTGTTAACATTATACCATCTGCTTCAGATACTGATCTAACCCTCATTTTCAGTGCTTTTGAAATTAATCTCTGTTCCTTTTTCTCCCTTGTATCCTTCATGATTATGTTGTCAGAAACCCCCTTCCTCTCTCCCTCCTTCCTTCTCTCCTTCTCCCCCTCCTTCCTAGCTTGAGAGGCTCATTCTCTTGGAATACTTTTTAGTATCTTGCATCAAGCGATCATGCACATTTTTCATAGAAGATGCTTGAAGAAGTGTATTTTCAGTCCAGGATACCTGATTGTCTGTGTTCAGGCTTCATTTCCTAAATTCCAAATGTGTGTAGATGCAGATGTGTGATGCTTGCTGACATGGGTTAGAGGTGGGGGCGTGTGTGTAGGGAGAGTGGGGTGGGGGTGTGCTGGGAGGAGTAGAAAGGTAGAAACGTGAACACCTCTGGTTTGTGTTCTAAGAGATCTGATGACATCACGATTAGTCTAATTCCAAAATAGAAATTCTCACATCACTCAAGACTTTTCCAATTTCTCATTCCTTGCTTTCAGTTAGTCCCAGAATCCTACTGATTCCACCCCAGCATAGCTCTGAGACACCTCTACCTTTTACCCCATTGCTACCCTCTTCCTTAGTTAGTTAGGCTCAACTAACCTGGTCAGTCACATGACTTTAGATAGCACAGGTCCATTTTTTCCAATCTTCTTCACCTGTTCTCTAGTCACTTGTCATACAACATTCATGTTAACTCCATCACCATTATCACTATTGATAACCTCAACATCTACCTAGATGATCTAGTTAGCACCAGGCCTTTCATTTATACAGCCTCCCCAACTATGATATTTTTCCTTCATCTTTTTCAGCAATCCACTCTCACAGTCATCACCAGTAACTCTCCCACCTCCTTAGTATTGACTTGAACATTTTACTATCTTAGTATTTCTTAGCCTTTTAGCTTCCTTGCGCCAATATTTCTGTTTGAACAAATCCCCCAACTTAAGAGGCCTTCAGTACATTTGCCTTATCTCTTCTTCATTAGTCTTAATTTCTTAACTGTCCTTTTTACTCATAGAATTAGTCTGTTCAAAGACAATTTTCTAGCTCTTTAGTTGGAGACAGCAGATGACGTATTTCTCTAAATGAAAGAGTCACATATTGTAAGGCTGAACAACCTTTATGATTGCTCTCCATCCTTTTGAATCTTAGTAGGAATGAAAGAAAATGCTTTTAAGACAAGAAAAGCAACTAAAGATTATAGTTTACTACTTCTCCAGGCAGGATTTGAGCCATTCTGACCAGAGCAAATTAGTGGTTGTTCTAAAAATTTACAGGCAGCAGGCACAATAATAGCAATATGAATGAAGTGTATTTTTTCTAGTTCTTTTCAAGAGGGCCATTCACATAGACTTCTCTTTCACAAGGTCCCCTTGTTTCTGATTCTTAACTGAGGAAATCTAGACATATAGGGGTTGTAGACTCTCCTTGGTGTCTATACTTAAGTAGATACCACACCAAAGCAGACATTCCTTTAGTGTGTGTGTGTGTGCGTGCGTGCGTGTGATGTCCAATTCTTTGTAATCCCATGGATTGTATTCCTGGGTGGCTCACTAGGTAAAGAATCTGCCTGCAATGCAGGAAACCAAGGTTCAATCCCTGGGTCAGAAAGATCCCCTGGAGAAGGAAATGGCAACCCACTGTAGTATCCTTGCCTGGAAAATCACATGGACAGAGGAGCCTGGCAAGTAGAGTCCATGAGGTTGCAAATATTCAGACACAACTGAGTGACTTAACCACTGGACTGCATGTAGCCCTCTGTCCATGGAATCCTTCAGGCAAGAATGCTGGAGTAGGTTGCCATTTCCTTTTTCAAGGGATCTTCCTGACCCAGAGACCAAACCTGCATCTCCTGCATTGGCAGGAGGATTCTTTACCAAAGCACCACCTGGGAAACCCTTTCCTATGGTGTGAAGTGAAAGTTGCTCAGTCATATTGGACTCTTTGCAGCCCCATGGACTATACAGTCCATTGAATTCTCCAGGCCAGAATACTAGAGTGGGTAGCCATTCCTTCTCCAGGGGTTCTTCCCAACCCAGGGACTGAACCCAGGTCTCCAACATTGCAGGCAGATTCTGTACCAGCTGAGCCACAAGAGAAGCCCAAGAATTCTGGAGTGGGTAGCCTATCCCTTCTCCAGAGGATCTTCCTGACCCAGGTATCAAACCAGGGTCTTTGGCATTGCAGGCAGATTCTTTACCAGCTAAGTTACCAGGGACACACTTAATTAATTGAACCTTTTTCAACATTTAGCTAAAAGCTAATCAAATATTTATATTTTGATGTACCATGGCTCCTAACTTCAAAAACCTTTAGCATCATGGCTTTTATCTACCAGCTTTATTATCCAAGATCTACAAGCTTTAAAGGCATTAATAGATAATCTGATGACCAAGGAAAGAAGGTTTCCCTGCATAATATTTGCTTGAAAGACCTCTTATCAAAATAGACCCTCTTGACTTCTCAGCACTGTTTGGCAGAACTGAGCCCTCTGTCCTTACGAAAACACTTGATTTTCTAGACTTCTGTAATATCACACTCAGTTTTCTTTCTATTTCAATGGCTACTTATTTAGTCCTCTTTTTTAGTATACTCTTGTCTACCAGTCCATTAAATATTAAAACACTCCTTGAACCTGTTCTTGTCTTTCTTTTTTCATTAATAATCTCCCTAAATGATCACTTCCATGTTTATTGCTGTAAATGTTGTCTGTAGATTGAAGTCCGTCAAATGGCTATGACCAATCCTTACCTCTCTCCTGATCTCTAGACTTTTATATTTGACTGTCTTATTGACATCTCTGTTTTGAGGTCTTTATGGTCACCTCAAGCCCAACATGTTCAATCTCGAATCATTGTTCTTCCTCCCAACCTCAAAATAGCACCATTCACTCTGTTGTCAAGGCCAAAATTCTAGGCATTGTCCTTGATTTATCCTCTTTCCTTTAATGCGAAATCCAGTATGTAAATAAGTCTTATTGATTAGATAATTAATAAATATAATTTAAATATGTCTTGAATCTGAGCGCCTCTTATTATCCCCATAAAAAATACCCACATTGCAAACCTCTATTTCTCAGTTGTGATATTTAGATACCTTTCTAATTAATCTCTTTGCTAATCCTTGCTTTCCTACAAAGATCATAAAATACACAACAGTTCAAGTGATCTTTCTAATATGTAAATTGCATTTTGCATTTTCTTTCTGAAAATCCTCCAGTGGCTTCCTTTGCAACCTGAATAAATTTTACGCAAAGCATCTTACCTGTATTTTCAGGCCTTCTGCCTGCCTTTCTGACATAATCACTTTCCATTGTCTTTCTTATTCACTATACCCTAGTCACAATGCTCATTTCTTTTGTTTAGAAAGATCTACTCCTATTCTTTTTTTTTTTGGGGGGGGGTAGTATCTCTGTTTCATCACGTAGGTATTATTTAAAATGTCATGTCTTCAGAGAGAACAACTACATTTTTTTGATCAGAAGCAAAGATGGAGGACTTCTGTTACCTGATTTTAATTTTTCTTATAAGTGACAATGAAGAAGTCAATGTGGTACTTTTTTAAGGATGGGCACATGGATCAATGCATCAGAATAGAGACTATAGAAACAGACTTGCCCTTATGGTTGACTGATGTTTTTTTAAAAAGATGTCAAAGACAGTCAATGGAGTAATGACGGTCATTTAATATATAATGCTCAGCTACTTGGGCATCCATATGGAGAACAATGAACAATGACAAGTACCTCACTCCATATAGAAAAGTTACCTCAAAATGAATAATAGACGTGTAGGCGACCATGGACTATAGCCTGCCAGGCTTCTCTGTCCATGGAATTTTCCAGGCTAGAGTACTGGAGTGGGTTGCCGTTTCCTTCTCCAGAGGATCTTCCCGACCCAGGGATTGAATCCAGGTCTCCCAAATTACAGGCAGACGCTTTACCATCTGAGCCAGCAAGGAAGCCCTAAGAGATAAAGTTATACAATTTCTAGAAGGAAATGTAGGATAAAACCTTTGTGGCATGTGGTGTGATAGTTTTTTAAAGCAGGACACAAAACCCATTAACTGCAAAAAGAAATATTGATAAATTGGGCTTTATATAAAAAAATACTTTTCCTCTGTGATATGAAATGTTACAGAAATGAATAAAAACATACTTGGAGAAAATATTTGTAAAACGTACAGCTGATGAAATACTTTTAATAAATATAATAAAAACTCTTACAGCCCAAAATAAAAAAAAAACCCTGAATTAAAATGAGTAGAAGATTTGAATAGACACTTGGCCAAAGAAGAGATATGAATGGCAAACAAGCACCTAAAAGATTTGCAATGTCATTACCTAGCATCATTTTAGCATATTCAAAATCATTTTGCATTAGGGAAATGCAAATTAAATCCTCAAGGAGGAGCCACTGCTTGCCTATTAGAATAACTAACACAAAAAAATTCTGATTAATATGCAGAACAACTGGAACTATCATTCTTTAGTGTTGTGAATATAAAATAGTACATCTACTTTGGAAGACAATTTGGCAGTTTCTACATACATGTACTGCTATCCAGCAACTCCATTCTTAAGTATTTATTTAACAGAAATGAAGGTCTACGTAGAGGTTTACAGAAAAGTCTTTACATAAATGTTTATGGTAACTTCATTCATAATTGCAAGAATTGTAAACAGCCTAAATGTCCTTCAACTCATGAATGCATACACAAATTTTAGATGCATCTGTACAATTGGCTGTAACTCAGCAGTAAAATGAATGAACTATTGTTAAGTGTAACAACACTAATGATCTTAGAAGTGTTATGTTAAGTGAGAAAAGCCAGACTCAAAAAGGCTACACAGTGAAATGATTCCTTTTATATGACATTTCAGAAAAGACAAAACTGTGGAGAGTAAACAGATCCATGATAGCCAGGACTGCAGTTCCCTTCCACTGTATTTTTCTTCTCAGGCATTGTATTTTTCTATTCTATTAGTTTGAGTTGGGCCTTTCTCACATCTTACATGTTTCTGTTTTTTGAATATGTGGAATAGAATTATAAGAAGTATATAAAGGTCCTTGTCTACTAATTCTAATATATGTGTCAATTCTGGGTTCATATTCATATCCTCTTCATTATATGTCATGATTTCCTCTTTTTCGTGGCTGTTAGTGTCGGAGTAAGTTTTAGACATTGTGAATTTCGTCTGTTCAGGCTTTGATTTTAAGCTTTGTTAGGTTGGAAGCTTTTTTTAAGATGGCAGAGCAATGTTTGTTTTAGGACTTATTATTGTCCACTACTGAGACAAGACCATTCTGTATACTCTATACCATGCCCATGTGTCTTGAGACTTTCCATCTAGTTGGTATAAACAGGCACTCTTCCTTTTATCTGTGTCCTTTCACAGACATTCCCCCAGCCTCGATAATTTCCTTACACACACATCTCTGGAGTTCTTCTGCTGTGAGGCTATGCTTCTTCCAGTACTCTGCTTTATCAACTCTAGCGGCCTTGGTATTCTTGCACCCCAAGAATTCTTGCACCTCGGTTTCTTTAACTTAGGGAATATGCCAGTCTCTTTCTGGGTTTCTTTTCTCTGTGCCTGGAAACTCTCAGCACAATAAACTGGGCAGTAAACCGCAGGGCTCATCTCTTTTTTGTCTTTCAGGGATCACTGCCCTTTGTTTCTTGATGTGTAATGTCTTGAGAAACCATTATTTTATGTATTCTATATGGTTTCCTGACTAAGGTGAGAGGATCAGTCAGGTTCCTGTTAATCCATCTTGGTCAGAAATAAAAGTCTGTAGTATATGTTTTTGATACTGCTATGATTCCTTTTTATGTTTTATCATGAATGAATTGATTTTTCCTACATCATTTTTTTTCAAGAAATTTCCTGAGAGAGCCACATGGAGGTCAAGATAGTGTTCTAGTTTGACTTTTGTTCAAAATTCAAAGTTCTCTTCCTTTCTGTTGCCAAAGAACAGGCTGCTTTATTTAACTATAGTTTCTTCTTTTCTAGTATTCTGAAGTAAATACAGTGGAGGAGAAATTGAGTTACTAACCTATTTAGACCCAGTTCTTGCACCCCCTCTTTATTAGGCGATACAGTTTTTGAACATCAGTTTGTACCTCTGATGTTTACAAATGCATTTGGAGAGAATTTTTATGTATGTTCTTCACTAGGGAAATTCCACTCTGAATTTTATTCCCAGAGTCTTCACTGTCCACTCTCTTCACCTTAATTGCTTTAGATGATCCTTACATATAATTTAGAAACTGGAGATGTCTGTCTTCATTGGAAAGAATGTTTGCATTAAAAGTTCTCCTTGTTGATTTTGGATGATTTCCATAGGGGAGAGAATGTAAGATACTGATTTATGAAAATTGTTCATTCTGAAAGTTTGTTATTTTTTAAATTAAAAATGGGAAGCTTAAGTTTCCTTATTGGAAAAGACCCTGATGCTGGGAAAGGTTGGAAGCAAAAGAAGAGGGAGGCAGAGGATGAGATGGTTAGATAGCATCACCAAATCAATGGACATGAATTTGAGTAAACTCCAAGAGATAGTGAAGGACACAGAAGCCTGGCATGCTGCAGCCCATGGGGTCGCAAAGAGTCAGACATGACTTAGCGGCTGAACAACAAAAAAGTTTCCTACTATGAAGGGGGTACATATATTAAAATAATGGTGTCAAAATGCCTTTATTGAGGTAAAGAATTTATATGATACTATTAAGTAAAATTGAGTTGACAAGTGGCATTGATAGTAGATACTATTAATATTTTGGCAAATACAGTAAAGAAAAATGAAAAAGGAAAAGTGAGCAAGAGTGTCATCAAACTGGTCATATTTGAAAGTTAAAGTTATGGGTGGTTTCAGTTTTCTTCTTTGTGATAACCTCTTATTAGTAATTTTTAAACAAACAAACAAAACTCACATATTTCTAGTGTAAAATTGTCATGACCCAAATTGCAAAATGTGCAGAATTCATGTCAAAAACATAACAACTTAAAGTGTAAATTGGGTGTTGTATCATTATTTCACATTTTCTTCCGAGAAAATATTATTCTGAAGGTGCATATAAGTTTACATTAGAATACTGACATCATTAAAAATGGCAATAATTCTCATTTCTTCCTGTAACAAACGATGTCTTTTAAAAAAAGTGTTATCAATGAGACAGTCTTATAGAGTCAGATTTAGTGGGGATCAGATTTTAATGTGGGGCTTCCCTAGTGGCTGAGTGGTAAAGAATCTGCCTGCCGTTGCAAGAGACATGGGTTTAATCCTTGTGTCAGAAGATCCCCTGTAGGAGGAACTGGCAACCCACTCCAGTATTCTTGCCTGGGAGATCCCATGGACAGAGGTCTTGGTGTGTTAAAGTCCATGGGGTCACCAAAGAGTCAAACGTGACTTAGTGACCTCACAACAACAGAACTTTAATGTCGATCACATTTTACCTCATACTAAGGACTTGAAGGGGAAAAAGTGACAGTGGTCATTAAAGATTACTATAAAGTTAGATGATGACGTATTTTTTCCTTCTAAAAATAATATAGAGCTTCACTTTAATTTGTACATGAGAGTTTCTTCCAACTACCACAAGAGTATCTGCCTTCTATAGATGATTTACATTGTTTCTATTACTTTCTATCAGCTGAATAGGCTGCCCGTTTAAGTTTCTACTGGAGTTTCTAATCACTGTCACTTTTCTCTACCCTATGTCATATGGCAGTAGTCCAAATTTGATTTCCAGGAATCTTGTGACAACCTGAGACAGCCCTCTTTATATAGGGCACATAAGATGATGATAGCTCTTTGATTTGAAGTAGCAGTTCTCGTTGCAGTCTGTACTAGCCACAAGTTTGTCATTTTAGAACTGTATCTGAGCCCTTGATTTACTGTTCTTTGTTACTGAAATTGATGGCCAGATGCTCAAAACTGTGATGTTTATATATGTATCTCAGTTTTGCCTAACATTCTTGTTCTATGCTTAGTAGGTATCTGTGTACCCTCAATTATTGTACTCACTGAAAATGTAGAAAGCACTGGCATTAGCCATTAAACACAATCCAGATATTTGGAACAAACTTGTATCTGGGGTTAATTTCTTCAATTCAAAAAGCTTTTATGAAAAGCCTTTTCATCTTAGGCACTTAAAGTACAGGAGTGAATAATCTCTGTGTCAAAACCTTCTAACTGAAGACCATCAGAAATATATCTGTAGTCAAATGAAGGTCAATTTATAGGTTTATTGCAATGAAGGAGACCACATACCATGGAGGAGCATGGTGCTTCACAATAGAAGAGTGTTAAGAAGGATTTCTTATAGGATTTGAGCTTGTGTCAGGTAATTTTTTGAAGAAGATTTGAGGAAGTTTTAACGAAGTTGGGTTTGCTCTGAATTGGATGCCATCAGGGAGCAGGAGATTATATAATTGGATGTTTAATGAGTCTTATCTAGAAGGCTGAAAGAATAATGTGAGGCTAAGCATATCATTGGCAAAGAAATAGTTGTTAGTCATGTTAGCCAGGAGAGGACGATGTTTGGTAACTTGTTATTCACACTGTCATCTTATTTTGTTTATGTTCTGACAAGTTCATGCAGTGGCCATTTTCATCCTGTTTTGTCTGAGTTGCAGAGCTACCTTGTCTGATGTCAATGCTCTCTGTGGTTAATTTCAAGAAAAGGATGCCACAGTTTAGCTGTGAGTGCCAGGCCACCACATGATAGCACCTAGACTTAGCTGTTAGTGTTAGGTGTGCCCTTGCCTGTTAGAGTTTGTTTTTGTTTTGCTTACCTGATTTATTAGCTAGTGAGGAATATAGATCCTTATTCTGATAATTAAAATACACATGTGGGGGTTCATATGAATGAATTCCCTTCTGAGAGTGCATTTGTAAGTCCAGTTTGTTCATAAGTGCAACGAAACTAGCCTAGGTACCCACTAACACAATCAGGTGTATAGGACTGTACTATAATAGGTTTATAAATGCAAATAATACATTAAAAACAGATAAACACAAAAATCAGGAAAATATTTTTAATCTTACAGTACAGTACCTTGAAAAGTATAATAGTACAATGTAATAGCTGGCATACAGGGGCTGGCATCAAGTGAACAGGAAAGAGGAGTGACTGACTGGAGCAGGGAGAGAAGGTGGGAAGATGGTAGAGCTGAAGGCTCATCAGCAGTAGGAGATGGAGGGTAAGCTACAGTTTCACTCACACCTGATTTGATGGCACAGGTTCTGGTTTCCTTGCTGGTTTCATTTCTGTCTGCCCTTTTGAAGAAATGACCCACTGGTATCTGAGTAGCATGAAGTGAAGAAGTGAAGTCACTCAGTCGTGTCCGACTCTTTGCGACCCCAAGGACCGTGGCCTACAAGGCTCCTCTGTCCATGGAATTTTCCAGGCAAAAGTACTGGAGTGGGTTGCCATTTCCTTCTCCAGGGGATCTTCCCGGCCCAGGGATTGAACCCAGGTCTCCCGCATTGCAGGCAGACGTCTGAGCCACCAGGGAAGCCCAAATATTGGAATGGGAATGATGCCCTCCTCCAGGGGATCTTCCCGACCCAGGGATCGAACCCACGTCTCCTCAACTCCTGCGTTGCAGGCAGATTCTTTACCACTGAGTAGTATAGTAGCTCGTTATTCTCTCATCATAGATGACACGGTAGCACTGGATTGCATTCTGAATGGCTGTTGTACCATTCAGTGTACATTCAGTGGTACCTTCAATGCTGCTACCATTCAATGGTCACCCACCCGTACCATTCTACTTTCTGATCCTGTGCCCCAAAAGCTAACAGTGCCTCCTCAAATAAAGAATATTCTCTTGCCATTTCCTGCTTTGTGAATCTCTCAGTTCTTCAGTTACTTCTTCTTGTCTCTCTGCATCCTTTCTCTGGGCCTCCAGTTCCATCAGGTTTCCATTAGTAAGCTCCCTGTGTTGCATAGCAAGGAGTTCACTGAAGTCGTCCTCTTGCAGATCTAGTTCCAACTTCTTGCTGAGGGCCACTAAGTTGCTGAAGACCTCTTTGGACTCCTCATCCACTTTTTCAAATCCATGAAAATCATGAACAATTGGCAGGCAAAGGTTCTTCCAGACCCCGTTCACAGTGATGGCTGTAACCTCATGCCAATCAAAGTCAATGTTTTTTATGGCCTTGTAGATTTCGTAAAAGTGAAAGTGAAAGCCGCTCAGTCATGTCCAACTCTTTGAGATCCCATGGATGTAGCTTGCCAGACTCCTCTGTCCATGGGGATTCTCCAGGCAGGAGTACTGGAGTGGGTAGCAGTTCCCTTCTCCAGTGGGTCTTCCCAACCCAGGAATCGGATCAGGGTCTCCTGCATTGCAGGTGGATGTAGATGTGATAATCTTTCCAAATTTGTCACAAGGTTGATCTAGATTCATCACTTGCCTTTACTGCCTGATGAAAAGTGTGATATAAATAATATTTCTTGAAAATCGCTATAACTCCCTCATTCATAGTATGGATGAGTGACATAGAATTCTGTGACAGATGCACTACTTCGACATTGGGATGAAAGTCATCCATGAGAGGGGGTGACCTGGTGCATTGTTGAGCAGCAAAACAATGTTAAATGAGATGTCCTTCTCCAAGCAATATGTCTCTACCTCTGGGAAAAAGTAGTGGAAAAACTGTTCCTGGAAGATGGCCTGTGTGACCTAGGTTTTGTGGTTACTCTTCCACACAATAGGAAGAGTCCTTGGCTAAGTTTTTAAGGGTTCTTGAGTTCTCTGAATGATAAACTAAGAGAAGCTTCAGCTTCATCTCACCAGAAGCATTGCCACCAAACAACAGAATTAGCCTATCCTTTGCTATTGTATAGCCTGGCATCAACCTTTTCTCCTTACTGATGTAACTTGGGTCTGGCATTCTCTTCCAGTACAGTTCTGTCTCATCCACATTAAAAACCTACTTGGGTAAAAAGCGTACCTTCATCAGTAATTTCTTGAAGCATTTCAGGAAACTCCCAGTCAGCTGCCTTATCTGCCCTCACTGTCTTGCTAGTTACTTTAACGTTGTGAAAGCTGGCTCTAGCCTTGAACTGATGAAACCAGCTATGACCAGCATTAAAATGTCCCTTCCTGATTCTTTGCAGTGTTTCTTCTTCAAGTTTTCCTAAAGGCTTTCAGCTTTCTCTTGAATCAACTTTAAGCTGAGCAGGACTTGATGCTCATGCCGATCCTGCATCCACACACTGAGAAGTTTCTCCGTCTCCTCCATCACTTTTCCATGCTCCTTTGATAATACTGCAGACATCCTTGGCACAGTAGACTTCACATGTTCCATGATCTTGTCCTTGTTCTTTAGAATCATGCTGATGGTTGATCGATTCATGTTATAAGAACAAGCAACATCTAGCATCTTTTCACCTTGCTCCACTCTCTGAATTATTTTCATTTTTTTCCCTTTGTTATTGCTGGGCACTTGTTAGCAGTACCAACTGCATCACTGCTGCTTTTATGCTTGCTTCTGAACAGCCTGGGCTTGAAATAAAGACACTGTACTACAGTGCTCTGTACAGTACTGTAATGTAGACAAAGTCACAGCCACTTGTAGGGGGTGCAGACACGGGACCGTGTGCACCAGGCACATGGACTGACCTACGTGACTGAAAGTTCGCAATTTCAAGGTTCATATGTAAGGGACTTGCTGTAATGATAATGATAATAACAATAGCAGCAGCAGCAATAATGACAGTAACACTGACATGTATTAAGTTCTTATGTTCCAGACACAGGCCTGAGCCCTTTACATGTATTATTTCATTTACTTCTCATGAGAGCAATATGCAGCAGATACTGCTATTTTTATCTTGGGAACTAACATTTAGAGAAGTTGAGTGGTTTGCACAAAGATACATAATGGGATTTTTATCTACAGGCCACCTGATTCAAGAGCTCATGTTCCTGCACAATATTTTAAACATTTACTAGAGTGTAAATCTACATTGGGGCAGCGGTTACTTTTGATGTCCAGCACAGACCCCTTTAGTGGCCTGGTACACTCTCCCCCAGTTGCTATGCATGTGGCTGCTAATGGCTAACAGCTGCCTTTTTCTTCTAAGAATTGCCATCTTAGCTTAGAGATTATGCCTTTTCTTGGGATAGCCCATGGGTAGTGATCTTGACTGATGGGTGAGTGAAGGGGAAAGCAGGAGAGTGTGAGTGATTGAAGAGGAAAAGGCTGGTTGCTTGTGTTAGGCTGGGATCTACCCTGGCAATGAAATACTCTGGGGCTCCCTAGGGGATTGAACCAAAGCTGGGTTTCAACTGAGACCCAAGACTAAATCCTTGCCTGGGTTTTTCTCCTGCACTATCATGTTTTCCCTCCTTTTGTGAGCACCCTTGTGATAACTTACTTAGGCAATATTCTCTATGAAAAACCTAGACAGGGTCCTAAAAAGCAGAGACATTATTTTGCTGACAAATGTCTGTCTAGTCAAAGCTATGGTTTTTCCAGTAGTCGTGTATGGATATGAGAGTTGGACCATAAAGAAAGCTGAATGCCAAAGAATTGATGCTTTTGACCTGTGGTGTTGGAGAAGACTCTTGAGAGTTCCTTGGACTGAAAGGAGATCAAACCAGTCAATCCTAAAGGAAAACATCTCTG
Organism: Cervus elaphus; assembly: GCF_910594005.1. Classification (NCBI taxonomy): domain Eukaryota; kingdom Metazoa; phylum Chordata; class Mammalia; order Artiodactyla; family Cervidae; genus Cervus; species Cervus elaphus. Next base: position 35,773,920 of record NC_057823.1, on the reverse strand, counting down.
AATATTCACTGGAAGGACTGATGCTGAAGCTCTAATACTTTGGCCACCTGATGCAAAATTGGAAAAGATCCTGATGTTGGGAAAGATTGAAGGCAGGAGTAGAAGGGAACGACAGAGGATGAGATAGTTGGATGGCATCACCAACTCAATGGACATGAATTTGAGCAAGCTCCAGAAGATGGTGAAGGACAGCGAAGCTGGTGTGCTGCAGTCCATGGGGTCACAGAGTCAGACACGACTGAGTGGCTGAACAACAACAGCAACAACACAATATTCTCTGGCCTAGACTCTGTGTTAGGTAACAGACAGACAGTAGCAGGTGTTACTGGTACAGAGAGATATCAGCATGGACGCGGAGAGGAGAGACACCCACAGTCTCCTGGCACGACAGCATTGAGAGGTAGTATTGGTGAGAGAAGTCTTCCTAAGTGAAGTAACTCCTAAATATAGTCTTCAAGGATGAATTGGATTAGGTAGGTGAAGAAATTATCCTTGAAGTCAACCATTATTTGACTTATTTGTTAAATCTGTGCTAAAGATTAAGGTATGTAACACAGTATAAAATGTGATTAAGTTAATGTTGTAGGAATTTTAGTTTTAAAATTCTTACATTTTAACTGATACCTTTTATTCAGGAAAAAGAATAGGAAACTCATTTTCACTGACTACCTAAATGTGAAATGTATCATGTGAGGTACTTTCTTACATACTGCTTCTAATATTTCAACTCAGCACAAGAAGAAATGAGATTCAAAGGTGAAGGATATTCTTCAACTTTCATTTTTCAAATTCATGAAATTTGTCTTTTAAAAAATTGTTTAGGTTCAATGTATATGCAATAAAATGTACACATTTTAAAAATACATTTTTGTGAGTTTTGACAAATTTATACATCCATTTAAAGTGTGCTACCATCTACATATGGTTCATTTCATCCAAGTCATCAAATTTGTAGGCATCAAGTTATTCACACTAGTTCTTTGTTATGTGTTTGATTTCACAAAATCACTAGTGATGACCTCTCTTTTATTTGTGTTACTGGTAATCTGTGTCATCTCTCTCTTCTTTTTCATGCTTAGTCTGAGTTGAGATGTTTATCAATTAATTGATATTTTCAAAGTGTGCCTTTTGGTTTCATTGATTTTTCCCCTTTATTTTCTTGGATGCAGTATCATTGTTTTCTGCTCAAAATTATTATTTTATTCTGCTTTTTTTAGGCTTAAGTTCCTCTTTCTCTAGTTTTCTAAAGTGGAAGCTTAGGCTATTGATTTTGTATCTTTCCTATTTTCTATTATATGTATTTTATTTTTCCTTTGTTAAAAAGTATTTAAACACTTTTTGAGACATGAACTATTTGTATTATTTAATTTCTAAGTACTTGGAGTATTTTTCCCTACTTGTGTTTTTTCTCCTTTCTCCCTTCTGGTATTCCAGTTATGTTAATTATGTAAGTCACACCTTTTGACATTTTTCCACAGTACTTGAGTGCTCTGTTTTGTTGTTTTTTAGTTCATTTTTTCCCTCTTACATTTCGATTTGGGAAGTTTCTATTAATCTATCTTTCAGCTCATTGATTCTTTCCTCAGCTATTTTGAGTCTTCTGATATAGTTGCTCAAAGGGATTATTTATATATGTTATGGTGTTTTTGATTTCTAGCATTTCTGTATGATTCTTTTTTGGAGTATTCATCTCACTTCTTACATGTGTCTATTCTTGTGTGTTGTCTGCTTTTAATATTTGTTCCCTTAGCATATAAATCATAGTTATTTTAAATCTCCTGTCTGATAATTTCAACCATTTTGTAACATCTGAGTCTGATAATCGCTTGTTCTCCATTTTTTTCTCTTGCCTTTCTTGATTCCTAACAATCTTTTTTGAAAGCCAGACTTCCTGAATAGGATAGTAGGGGCAGAGGTAAATGAGCTTGGTTGTTTAATCATGTCCAACTCTTTGTGACCCTTTGGACTATAGCCCGCCAGTCTCCTCTGTCCATGGAACTTTCCAGGCAAGAGAGTGGGTCACCATTTTCCTCCTCTGGGGAATCTTCCTGACCCAGGGATCAAACCTCCTGTGTAGCAGGCAGATTCTTTACCTGCTGAGCCACTTGGACGGCCCAGGTGGCTGAATAGGGCTTTAGTAAAAGGACATGTTATTATGGCTAGGATTTGGTCTGTTTAATGTTTTCTGTAGCTGTAGATGCCAGAGAGTTCAAGTTCCTCTACCATCTTTGTTTTTTCAATTCCTCTTGACTTCAGGCTTTCCTAAATACTCTTCCTCATGGAGAAACTGTCCTACAGTTCTCTCAGTTGTAATCCACTGGAGCCCTGTGTTCCAGTAAGCTGTTGGGAGAAAGAGTGCTAACGTTTTAGTTAAGTCTCAGTGTTTCAGTGGACCTATGTCTCAGGGCTGTGATCTTCATAATTGTTTCTCCACTGGTATGGATTTCCCCCACTCCTGTTCTCTCCCATCTTCCCTGGATGCAGCATTCCAAATATATTTCACTGAATTCCCAACCATTATTGACTTCTTTTTCTCTTTGAGAAGGCAGGAATACCAAAGAGGGATGGTGTGGGAGGAATTCTCTTCTTATCTTCTGGAGAGTAGGCCTTGGTTGTGGAATTAAATCTAGGGATATTTCACAATGATTACTCATCCTCTACCTCTGTTGGAGCCACACAGGGATATTTTTAGATTCTTCACTGTGAGAATCAGTTGGAGTTCTAGAGTCAGGGCCACAAAGTTGTGGGGAATCCCCCTAGTAAAAAATTCCATGACTCAGTGAAGACAACAGAAATCTAAAGTGGGGCTTTTGATCCTGAGAAAAGGATTGATTGAAGGGGGAGTTAGACCCTTCAGATGTATCAAGAAGGAAGGATGTAACTCCTGTCCTTAACATTAATAATGTTTCTCCTACTTCTCAGAGGCTAGGCAGAGCTTGCAGGCAGCCATTAGTACCCTAGTGCTTCTTATCTTGACCTTAATCATAAGTAAGTGAAGATGGAGTCAGTATTCAGAGTGCTGAACACAAAGTGGGTAATAGGCAGTTGACAATGAGAATCAGAATCATAATAACTCAAGTCTTCTAACACTGAGTGACTGCACATTTTAATCTTTTTTAAGACCTTTGTCACTTTTCTTGTCTTCTCCCCAAAGCCAGATAATGTTGGATTGTCAAGGGAAAAGCTTAGGGAGAATGGTGGTCATAGACTAGTGGGAGGAGGGGATCAAAGAATTATTCCTGTTACCTTTCCAAATTAAACTTGTAATGAACATCTTCTAATACTTTTAAAACAGTTATGTTGGATGTAAAACTGTTACCTTACTCCAGTGGCTCCCAAATTTTGCTGCACGTTGGAGTTAATTGGGTGTCTTAAAAAATACTGATGCTCAGCTTCTACCCCCAGATACTCTGACTTAATTGGTATTAGCTGTTACCTGACATTGGGATTTTGAAAAGCTCTCCAGATAATTCAAATGCATAGCAGTTTTAGAGCCACTGCTTTACTCTCCAAAATTTTGGTGTATAATTTAGTCTATCACTGTAAGACTCAAAGATCCCTGCAGAGATTTTGTCAATATATTTGGTTTGCCAGTGTACAAACTACTTTGGTGTTTATTTAGCTATTATCATTATATCAGCCCATTGTGGCTTCTAAATAGTTATAATTAGCTAAGGGCTTACTGCATATTTTTCTGAGTGAGAGCTTAGAAAAATTTGATTGGTGTTCCCAACTTCTGATATTGCCCAAATAAACTCAGAAGGATGGTGTTCACTCTTAATTTTTTCAGAGGAATGTCACTCAAATAATCCTGGCAATAAATTAAAGGAGTTAAACTTGTAAAATTGTTGTAATAGCTACTGTTTGATCTCTGTGCTAGAGAAAATACTGAGCATTTGCTATATCCCTGCCATTATTATGCCAAATATATATTTAAATTAGTATTAACTTCAGCAAATGTTTGTGTGTGCTTATTCCAACTTGCCAATGAAAGATAAGTCATGTAATAGACTCATCACATCACTCTCAGGATAATTTGAAATTTCAAGAAAACATCAGGCAGAAGAAAATTCTTAAGCATAGATGGATCTTTAATGGTGGAACTTTAGCCATCAATCAGGCAGAACAGTATTTTTAGGGAGAAAGCCTTCACATCTAATCTTAACACCTCTATTTGTCCATGGTCTCCTTTTCTTCTCTTTATTCCACTGATGGCCAGGTCTGATCTGCTTTTTCTTAGTTTCATATTTAAATTTGTCTCGTGTCTTAGTGCCAGCACATCAATCTGAAAAACATGAAAATAAAAAGCAAAACAAAGCAAAGTTTCTTTGCGTGCTTCTTAGCCACTGCTTAAACATTTGTAAGTTCTGTAGAGATAGCAATCAAAACATTTTTTTTAAACTAAATCAGGAATGCACAGAAATGGAATCTTTTCTTGAAAAAGGAGATCTTTACGTTTATGCATATTTCTGGCTGAGCAAGTACTATGGCCTCGACAGAACTGACATCCCAGATTTTCTCTACTGGTTAAAATCAATTACCAGCCACATGGTCACTCAAGTCTTAAATACTGGAGTATTTGAAACTTTTATCCTAACTTCTTTTTAATTAGTTATTATATCCCATGAAGGCTATTTTGAAAATTCTCTTGAATTTATCCTATCTCACTGTTGGTACCTCTCTGCTTCGGTTCTATCCCTAATCATCTCAACAGAAACAACAGCTTTCTGTTTCATTCAGAAAACAGATCATTTGCCCAAATACAATCTTCACTATGGCCCATATTTATGTGAGTTGTGAGGATTGAAGGTCATATGTATATTTAAGAGCAAAGCTTTATGACCAAGTAAGAGGAAGGGACATTTACCCAAGTTTTTAATTTTTTAAAAACTCTTTTATTTTGAATATGACCTAAATATAGAAGAAGTATAAAAAGCAAATTTGCAGCTCAACAAATTATCAAAATACTCACGTAGCCATCACCCATGTGAAAGATTAGAACATTTCCACAACCCACACCTCTTTACTCCCTCTCAATCACAATTTTTTTCTTCTCCCCAAAGGTAACTCATTATTCTGACATTTATCTCTGCATTTGATTGTGTTTATATTTGATCTTAACTATATAGCCTTAATGGTATCTAGACTCTAACTCAACATTGTATGTGTTTTACAAGTTCTCGCTTGTCATACCGTTTGCTCCATTTGAGTATGAACTAGGTTGACTGTTGCCTTCTCTCAGGCCCTGAGAACATCTTATTCATTTAATAGTCCTCTGTTTTTTTTATTATTCTCTGTCACAACACATTCCACCATGGCACTGAAACTCATATATAAAGAGGCCCTTCTGTCTTCCCCTAGGGTCCCAGCTGGATGGGAGGCAACCTGATGAAGGGTGCTACGAGGATGGTAGGGTTTTGTAGCTGACTTTCCTTCTAAAAGCTTTTACAGAAAGGATAACTGATACCTCGTTACTAGACTTTTAAGGGCCACTGCAGGCTGACTCAACTATTACTATAGTTGATCCTTGAACAGCATGGATTTGAACTGCCTGAGTCCGCTTATATGTGGATATTCTTCAGTAGTAAATACAGTACCACATGATCCCTGGTTGGTTGAATCAGAGGATGTGGAGGAATCATGTATATTGAGGGCCAACTCTAAATTATACTCAGATTAACCCCTTCCTTCCTTGTTCAAGGATCAACTGTATGTCTTAATAAAAGTGCCTCTGGGAAGGCACCTTTTTGTTTTCATTTGAAAACAAGGTGAAATGCTTTTGCCTTACTTTGGGAAAGCAACATAAAAACTACACTCCTATCCCTTTAAATGGAAAGGAGCTGTCCAAGCCATTGGCACATTCATGCAATAGGTGCTCTATATGCATGGTACGATTATTCTCATAATCAGATAATTTTTCTAATGAAATCTTTCATAGTTGTGTGTACAGTTGCTAGAGGTATGTGTAATTCTCTGTCATATTTGATATTTTAAATATTATTAAAAATAATTAAAAAATGCATTTAGGTCCTTTATGGTTATGCTGGCCAACTCACTGAAAAATTTTAAAATTGTAATTTGTAATACAAAATTGTGTGTTTGTAAGCCCTGTTGTCTACATTTCCTATCCATAGCTATTTTATGTTTCTGTACCTTTTCTCTTCCTCTTTCCTCAGACTGAAGTTCCTTGCCATCCTCCTTTCAAGGCCATGTTCATGTGACAGGCCTTCTAGGAAGGCTTCCCTGAACTAAAGTTCAGGAACATTACCCTCTTTTATGCTCTCATCACTGACTTGTCTATGTCTACCTCGTTAATTAATATTATATTGAAATACTCTGTTTTTCCCACTGAACTAAAGCTCTTCAAGATCAGTAACTTTTCTACATTTGTTGCACTCCAGCACAATGCCAATCATAGAGTAGACACATGATTACTATTGGTTGAACTGAGTTAGTGATTTCTAACTCCTGAAGATGATCAAGGAAAGACTAAAAATTGTGAAGTTCTCTTAAGTGTGATCCCCCAGACCAGCATCTCAGTGTCATCTGCGAACTTATTTGAAATGTAGATTCTGCAGTCCCATTTTAGACTTAGTGGATCAGAAACTCTGGAGGTGGGGTTCAATTATCCGTGTTTTAACATACCTTCCAGGTAATTCTGAGACAACTTAAAGTATGAGAATTCCTGATCTTAGAGGAGTTGTTTGACCTTTGAATGAGGGCGAGGTCTAAATGCGTTTTAAGATGTCTTCTAATGCTGAAATCTCATGATCATATAAAAAGTTCTACAACTTCTATTTCCAAAATAACTTTATTTATTTTTCCTGTCAACTAAAAATTGGTACTTGCCAAGAGTATTTGCTAGTGACTGAACAACAAGGATGTTTGCCATCTGCCTGTGCTGCTGCAGCTGCTGACTTTTGACACTTCCTGAAAGGAATTCAGGATGAAGAGTGAGGCACTGTGTGCTCCAGGGAATCTGGTGGGACATGTCTTTAGATAAATAGATATTTTCAAAAACTGATTTCATGATCCCAATTGTTGAATCTTCTGATATCTAGTTCAGTTCAGTTTAGTTGCTCAGTCATGTCCCCATGGACTGCAGGATGCCAGGCCTCCCTGTCCATCACCAACTCCCGGAGCTTACTCAAACTCATGTCCATTGAGTCAGTGATGCCATCCAACCATCTCATCCTCTGTCGTCCCCTTCTCGTCCTACCTTCAATCTTTCACAGCATCAGGGTCTTTTCAAATGAGTCAGTTCTTTGCATCAGGTGGCCAAAGTATTGGAGTTTCAGCTTCAGCATCAGTCTTTCCAATGAATATTCAGGACCAATTTCCTTTAGGATGGATTGGTTGGATCTCCTTGCCATACAAGGGACTCTCAAGAGTGTTCTCCAACACCACCATTCAAAAGAGTCAGTTCTTCGGTGTGAGACCAGCTTGACAAGCAAGGTTTCCGAAAGTGTGATACGGCAAGAGAATGAGAAACAAGACACAAGGATTCAGAGAAAAGTGAGGATCGGGGGACCAACACCACTCCAAGGTGAAGGTGCCGAAACTGAATCCAAGCCAGCTTTATTATACTGTCAGCCATGAATGAAAGAGTATGCGGGGAGTTAAACTATAACTCATGTGGCCTTCAGGGCCAAAGAACAAAATGATCATTAACTATTGAGTAATTAGGAAACAGTAATCAATAACAAATCAGTAACTAAGACTAACATTCTTCTCTATGGATTTTCCACCAGATACATAAAACATGTGGCTCTGAGACGCCAGTTGAGAAATAGCCTGGGGTTGGTTTTCTGACCCCAGGATCATATCTTGTTTTCAAGATTATGAACCATTCCCTCTGGACTTGTTCCAAGAGTCTCATGCCTTATAGCATCCAGTTTATCAATAATTATAAATTTCTTTTGCAGCCCTTGCCGGGGCCTGCTTTTCTTTTATTCTTGCTGTCTCCTACACTTCTGTGTTCAGCTTTCCTTATAGTCCAATTCTCACATCCATACATGACTACTGGGAAAACCATAACTTGTGACTAGATGGACCTTTGTTGGCAAAATAATGTCTCTGATTTTTAATAAGCTGTCTAGGTTGGTCGTAACTTTTCTTCCAAGGAGCAAGCGTCTTTTAATTTCATGGCTGCAGTCACCGTCTGCAGTGATTTTGGAGCCCAAAAAAATAAAGTCTGTCACTGTTTCTATTGTTTCTCCATCTATTTGCCATGAAGTGATGGGACCAGATGCCATGATCTTAGTTTTCTGAATGTTGAGTTTTAAGCCAATTTTTTCCACTCTCCTCTTTCACTTTTATCAAGAGGCTCTTTAGTTCTTCTCTTTCTGCCATAAGGATGGTGTCATCTGCATATCTGAGGTTACTGATTTATCTCCTGGCAGTCTTGATTCCAGCTTGTGCTTCATCCAGTCCAGCATTTCTCATGATGTACTCTGCATATAAATTAAATAAGCAGGGTGACAATATACAGCCTTGATGTACTCCTTTCCTGATTTGGAACCAGTCTATTGTTCCATGCCCAGTTCTAACTGTTGCTTCTTGACCTGCATAGAGATTTCTCAGGAGGCAGGTCATGTGGTCTGATATTCCCATCTCTTGAAGAATTTTCCATAACTAACCAATCTGGTCTGATATCGAAAAGTACTAAATCCCTTCATGGTGACATCAGCTCCTGGTGACTAGCAGAAAACCTTTTGTAAAATAAGTGCTTGATTGCATTGAATTCCTCCTTTCACCAAAATATATATTGACCTTTCACCATTACCTCTTTGGAGCAATCTCAGAGCTCTCTGAGGTGCCGTCTCCTGGGCTGCGGTCTTCATTTTGCTCCAAATAAAACTTAACTCACAATTCTCATGCTGTGCATCTTTTCAGCCAACATTCCTCTGTGTGTGTTAGTCACTCAGTTGTGTTCGACTCTTTGTGACCCCCTGGATCAGGGCCCACCAGGCTCCTCTGTCCATAGGATTCTCCAGAAAGGAACACTGGAGTGGGTTGCCATTTCCTTCTCCAGTATTTAAGTTGAAATCAAGTTTAGAAAGGAAAAACACCCTGCTGCTGCTGCTGCTAAGTCACTTCAGTCGGGTCCGACTCTGTGCGACCCCATAGACATCAGCCCACCAGGCTCCCCCGTCCCTGGGATTCTCCAGGCAAGAACACTGGAGTGGGTTGCCATTTCCTTCTCCAATGCATGAAAGTGAAAAGTGAAAGTGAAGTCGCTCAGTCGTGTCCGACTCTTAGCGACCCCATGGACTGCAGCCTACCAGGCTCCTCCATCCATGGGATTTTCCAGGCGAGAGTACTGGAGTGGGGTGCCATCGCCTTCTTCAAAAACACCCTATAGGTGTTTATTTTCTTGTTTTTGACTAGTTCAATGGTTTGATACAATTACTGGGAAGCAGACAGTTCGCTGTGGGCACCTTAACTGTAAGTATGGGGATTAGATGTTGAATGAATGTTTCAGCGAGGTTCGAGGGTCTACAGGGGTGCTGCCTCTCATCCAGTGCTGATGGCTCTCCAATACAGTTCCGACCTTCAGATTTCATTCCAGATAGCAGCAGCACAGTTTTAAAGCCATGAAACTTATACTGACACAGATACTTTCTCATTTGCCCGTATGAACTTGACACTGCATTAGATTTTCAATACTCTATTTTATGCTGATTCCTTGAAAAAGACACTCTCTTGTGAATGTTAATGTATCTGCCGTCTGCCTTATGAGTGTTTTCCCACATATGAAAAAAATCCAATTTAGTGCCAGGCATTAATCATATATTATTTGCACCTGAAGATGAAAGGTACATCTTAAGAAAATCCATCATGATTACAGTGAGATATAAACAAAAAGCAATGGTGTTAACGTGATCAAGGACTTTTTGGCCATAAATTTTGAGATCAAAGGTGTTTTATATTGTCTTTCAGAAAATTACATGGTCTTCAAGCACTCTAGCTAATGAACAATTCTACAGTAATTTTATGCTGTGTGTCTTTAATAGCATCTGACCTTTTGTTACTTTGGCATATTATCCAGGGTGCCTAGAAGCATGCCAACAATGAATATACCACTTTATCATTTGTCCTTCTTGCTGTCTTTACCATTAAAAGGAATGAAGAAATACGCACATTGTCTTTACAGTAATCATAGCCAACTTTTCTTTTAAAATTTCTTTTATTGTAATTTATAATAGCAAACTGTATATTTACAACTCCTGTTACCTATACTTGCTGCCAAGAGGAACTTAGATAATAAGCTTTGTACATATAAGCACTTTAGCATGTATTATTAACATGTGTTATTTCTGAGATTATATAGCAAAATAAAGCACACTGTGTTATATTTCAAGGGCTATATCTTTTAGTTTAACTCAGCTAGCCTTTACAAAAGACTTTCTATGGGCAGGCAGTATGAAGACATGAGAAATACTAAGTGACACCTAATCCTTGCTCTCAAGGAGCTTGTAGCCTTATAACCAAGCTGGATATAGAAACAAAACATTGCACACAAACCCAAAGTTGTATCAACACATTTAATGTGCATATATTTAACCTAAAACACATTTTTACTATGTTTAATGATTAAAATATCCAGCTGATAAACTCTTTATATCATGCCTGCTTTTGTAAATGTCTCTCATCTTGCTTATGGCGGCAAGAGATGTGGAGGGTCTTTTGGGGTAACTTCCTCATCACTGCTTTGCAAGTTCCTGTTGCTCATTGTAATTGTTTGCTGGGGCTGCCAATACAAAGTGTCACAGGCTAGGTGGCTTCAACAGCAGAGATTAATTTTCTTACTCTTCTAGAAGTGAGAAGTCCAAGATCAATGTGTTTGCAGGATTGGTGTCTTTTGAGTTCTCTCTCCTTGGCTTGTAAATGACAGTCTTCTCCCTGTGTGCTCCCATGGTCTTCCTCTGCTCATGAATATGTCCTAATCTACTTTTCTTATAAGGATGGCAGTCATGTTACATTAGCCAACCCTCCCTTATGACCCCATTTTAACTTAATTATGTCTTTGAAGAACTTATCTCCAAAATAGAGTCACATTTTAAGGTCCTAGGGCCTATGACTTCAACATACGGACACAACACAGCCCATAGCCCTCATGTCCCATCACCTCTGATGTCTTCTATTCCAGCACATGAAACTTTCATCATGAACGTCTGTCTTTTCAGCTCTATTACTAACCCATCAAGATCTCCAGTGTGGAAATTATATTTTCCAGAGTCATCATTTCTGTATGACTTGCCTTTTTTTTTCCATCCACCTGCGTCTTCATAATGAGTTCAACCTTATATTACCATGGCCTTAACCATAAACCTCTCAAGCATCTACCCTATTTGTCATATGCTGAACTATTAATTAGCTTGATTACAAAAATCAGCTAATTGTGAAAGTTAGTGTCCTTGTGAATTCATGGTTTACTTGTTCAGTGGCTTTGGGTTCTGAGTGATAATTGACAACCTTTCATCCTTCAGGTTTCTTACCTGTTCCTTGTCACAACACTTTTTGAACATCCAAACTCCTTTGTATCTCAGAAGACAACTTTGCTTCTTTTTAAAATGAAAAATGATCTGTTAAGTTCTTTAACTTTCTTTTTATATGTTTGTAAGTTAATTTGTATTTCTCTCCAAATACAAAAGAGGACTTTTTTTTTTTTTCCTTTAAAGCAAATTATTCAGTCCCCTCCTATTTTTTTTTTGGTGGTGGGGGCGGGGGAGTGGTGCAGGGAGTAGGGTGGGGAAGGCAACTCTATCAATTAACAACTTCTTTAACTTTTCTCTCCTGTTCTTTTCCTCGCAGTACAGAAAACTACTGAAGTAATTCACACCTTCAACCAACAAACACAAAGTTTCTCTATGTTTTTTGTCTTCATTGTCTGGCTTTTTATATCCAGATTTCTTACAGAAGTAGTTTATTTGTTGTCCTCTTTTCCTCACTGTTCAAACACTGTTTTACATTCTGTTTTCTGCTGCACCATCCCACTGAATTTGATTTTTACCAAATTACTACTGACAACTTTGAAGCTAAAAGCAATGGACACTTTATAGTTTCTTGGCTTTCCTTAAATGTCTTTCCCAGACTTTATTTTTGTCCAACTGTTATTTAAATTTTAAGTCTCATTTTGAGGGACATGGAAGACTTCTTTTATACCTTCAGCTAAAAGAATTCTTAATTTGTTTCCCCACATACCCTGTGCATATCTGTGTCATTGTACTGCATCATTTTCAACCTTGTAACCCTTCTGCTTGGAGTATGAAACTAGACTTAGCAAATTGGAAGAGTTAAGTGAAAGCTGGTTAAATGAATGAAAGGTCTCCCATCTTGCCACTTCAGGTGAGCTTGATTTAAGCATCTAAGAACACATGTGCTTATAAATACATGACAAATGGATAAGAAAGCTGTGCTACATATACACAATGGAATATTACTCAGCTACTAAAAAGAAAGTAGCAGCAAAAAGAATTTATTTGAATCAGTTCCAATGAGGTGGATGAAACTGGAGTCTATTATACAGAGTGAAGTAAGTCAGAAAGAAAAGCACCAATGCAGTATACTAATGCATATATATGGAATTTAGAAAGATGGTAACGATGACCCTATATGTGAAACAGCAAAAGAGACACAGATGTATAGAAGAATCTTTTGGACTCTGTGGGAGAAGGCGAGGGTGGGATGATTTGAGAGAATAACATTGAAACATGCATATTATCATATGTGAAACATATCACCAGCCCAGGTTTGATGCATGAGACAGGGTGCTCGGGGCTGGTGCACTGGGATGACCCAGAGGGATGGGATGGAGAGGGAGGTGGGAGGGGGGTTCAGGATGGGGAACACATGAAATCCATGGCTGATTCATGTCAATGTATGGCAAAAACCACTACAATATTGTAAAGTAGTTAGCCTCCAATTAAAATAAATTAATTAATTAAAAAAATAAAGATGTTTTGGAACTTGTAAAAAAATAATGAATAAGTATATTTATATATATATATGCATGCATGTGTGCTAAGTCACTTCAGTTGTGTCTGACTCTTTGTGACCCTATGGACTGTAGCCCTCCAGGCTTCTCTGTCCATGGGATTTTCCAGGCAAGAATGTTTGAGTGGATTGCTGTGTCCTCCTACAGGGCATCTTCCAGACCCGGGGATCAAACCCACATCACTTATGTCTCCTGAATTGGCAAGCCAGTTCTTTACCACTAGTGCCACCTGGGAAGCCCTGAGATATACATACATATGTATATATACACACACATACACATATATATGTGTATATACATACACACATATAATGTTATATTGTATAATATATAATATAATATAAATATACATATACATATATATATATATATTTTTTTTTTTTTGCCATTTCTGCCATTGAAGAAATATACAGGTAGCATCATGTGTCAAAAACACTCCAAAAAGTACTGGTAATTTTAGATTTCTCTATAATTATGTGGTATAAGTAACTAAATGATATTATTTTAAAAGTTATATCTATTGATCTCACTATGGCTTCAGGGAGACTAAAATGTAGCAATGGTAGCCAAATATTCACAATCTGAATAAGCAGCAATTTTCCTGTTCTCTAACACATAACATGAAAATGAGTATGACTAAGCAAGCATAAAGGAAGGACTGTGAATATAAGGTTATTTTTCATGAAAGTCAATCCTTATGGTTGTTTTTCTTAATAAAATGTTCTGGAAGATAATGAAATATGCATAAAAACAAAATGAATGCTCAATTTCTTTTTTTTTCCTTCATTTATTTTTATTAGTTGGAGGCTAATTACTTTCCAATACTGTAGTGGTTTTTGCCATACATTGACATGAATCAGCCATGGATTTACATGTGTTCCCCATCCTGAGCCCCTCCTCCCACCTCCTTCCCTAACCCATCCCTCTGGGTCATCCCAGTGCACCAGCCCTGAGCCCTTGTCTCATGTATCCAACCTGGGCTGCCGATCTGTTTCACCCTTGATAGTATACTTGTTTCAATGCTGTTCTCTCTAAACATCCCACCCTCACCTTCTCCCACAGAGTTCCAAAGTCTATTCTGTATATCTGTGTCTTTTTTTCTGTTTTGCATATAGGGTTATCATTACCATCTTTTTAAATTCCATATATATGTGTTAGTATACTGTATTGGTGTTTATCTTTCTGGCTTACTTCATGCTGTATTAAAGGCTCCAGTTTCATCCATCTCATTAGGACTGATTCAAATGTATTCTTTTTAATGGCTCAGTAATATTCCATGGTGTATATGTACCATAGCTTCCTTATCCATTCGTCTGGTGATGGGCATCTAGGTTCCTTCCATGTCCTGGCTATTATAAACAGTGCTGCGATGAACATTGGGGTGCACGTGTCTCTTTCAGATCTGGTTTCCTCGGTGTGTATGCCCAGGAGTGGGATTGCTGGGTCATATGGCAGTTCTATTTCCAGTTTTGTAAGGAGTCTCCACACTGTTCTCCATAGTGGCTGTACTAGTTTGCATTCCCACCAACAGTGTAAGAGGGTTCCCTTTTCTCCACACCCTCTCCAGCATTTATTGTTTGTAGACTTTTGGATAGCAGCCATCCTGACTGGCGTGTAATGGTACCTCATTGTGGTTTTGATTTGCATTTCTCTGATAATGAGTGATCCTGAGCATCTTTTTGTGTTTTTGTTAGCCATCTGTATGTCTTCTTTGGAGAAATGTCTGTTTAGTTCTTTGGCCCACTTTTTGACTGGGTCATTTATTTTTCTGGAATTAAGCTGCAGGAGTTGCTTGTATATTTTTGAGATTAATCCTTTGTCTGTTGCTTTGTTTGCTATTATTTTCCCCCATTCTGAAGGCTGTCTTTTCACCTGGCTTATAGTTTCCTTTGTTGTGCAGAAGCTTTTAATTTTAATTAGGTCCCATTTGTTCATTTTTGCTTTTATTTCCAAAATTCTGGGAGGTGGGTCATAGAGGATCCTGCTATGATTTATGTCGGAGAGTGTTTTGCCTATGTTCTCCTCTAGGAGTTTTATAGTTTCTGGTCTTAGGTTTAGATCTTTAATCCGTTTTGAGTTTATTTTTGTGTATGGTGTTAGAAAGTGATCTAGTTTCATTCTTTTACAAGTGGTTGACCAGTTTTCCCAGCACCACCTGTTAAAGAGATTGTCTTTTCTCCATTGTATATTCTTGCCTCCTTTGTCAAAGATAAGGTGTCCATAGGTACGTGGATCTATCTCTGGGCTTTCTATTCTGTTCCATTGATCTATATTTCTGTCTTTGTGCCAGTACCATACTGTCTTGATGACTGTGGCTTTGTAGTAGAGTCTGAAGTCAGGCAGGTTGATTCCTCCAGTTCCGTTCTTCTTTCTCAAGATTGCTTTGGCTATTCGAGGTTTTTTGTATTTCCATACAAATTGTGAAATTATTTGTTCTAGTTCTGTGAAGAATACCGTTGGTAGCTTGATAGGGATTGCATTGAATCTATAGATTGCTTTGGGTAGTACACTCATTTTCACAATATTGACTCTTCCAATCCATGAACATGGTATATTTCTCCATCTGTTTGTGTCCTCTTAGATTTCTTTCATCAGTGTTTTATAGTTTTCTATATATAGGTCTTTCGTTTCTTTAGGTAGATATACTCCTAAGTAGTTTATTCTTTTTGTTGCAATGGTGAATGGTATTGTTTCCTTAATTTCTCTTTCTGTTTTCTCATTGTTAGTGTATAGGAATGCAAGGGATTTCTGTGTGTTAATTTTATATCCTGCAACTTTATTATATTTGTTGATTAGCTCTAGTAACTTTCTGGTAGAGTCTTTAGGGTTTTCTATGTAGAGGATCATGTCATCTGCAAACAGTGAGAGTTTTACTACTTCTTTTCCTATCTGGATTCCTTTTATTTCTTATTCTGCTCTGATTGCTGTGGCCAACACTTCCAAAACTATGTTGAATAGTAGTGGTGAGAGTGGGCACCCTTGTCTTATTCCTGACTTTAAGGGAAATGCTTTCAGTTTTTCACCATTGAGGATGTTTGCTGTGGGTTTGTCATATATAACTTTTATTATGTTGAGGTGTGTTCCTTCTATTCCTGTGTTCTGGAGAGTTTTTATCATAAATTGATGTTGAATTTTGTCAAAGGCTTTCTCTGCATCTATTGAGATAATCATATGGTTTTTATCTTTCAATTTGTTAATGTGGTGTATTACATTGATTGATTTGTGGATATTAAAGAATCCTTGCATTCCTGGGATAAAGCCCACTTGGTCATGATGTATGATTTTTTTAATATGTTGTTGGATTCTGTTTGCTAGAATTTTGTTAAGGATTTTTGCATCTATGTTCATCAGTGATATTGGCCTGTAGTTTTCTTTTTTTGTGGCATCTTTGCCTGGTTTTGGAATTAGGGTGATGGTGGACTCATAGAATGAGTTTGGAAGTTTACCTTCTTCTGCAATTTTCTGGAAGAGTTTGAGTAAGATAGGTGTTAGCTGTTCTCTAAATTTTTGGTAGAATTCAGCTGTGAAGCCATCTGGTCCTGGGCTTCTGTTTGCTGGAAGATTTCTGATTACAGTTTCAATTTCCATGCTTGTGATGGGTCTGTTAAGATCTTCTATTTCTTTCTGGTTCAGTTTTGGAAAGTTATACTTTTCTAAGAATTTGTCCATTTCATCCAAGTTGTCCATTTTATTGGCATAGAGCTGCTGGTAGTAGTCTCTTATGATCCTTTGTATTTCAGTGTTGTCTGTTTTGATCTCTCCATTTTCATTTCTAATTTTGTTGATTTGGTTATTCTCCCTTTGTTTCTTGATGATTCTGGCTAATGATTTGTCAATTTTATTTACCTTTTCAAAAAACCAGCTTTTAGCTTTGTTGATTTTTGCTATGGTTTCTTTTGCATTTATTTCTGCCCTAATATTTAAGATTTCTTTCCTTCTACTAACCCTGGGGTTCTTCATTTCTTCCTTCTCTAGTTGCTTTAGTTGTAGAGTTAGGTTATTTATTTGACTTTTTTCTTGTTTCTTGAGGTAAGCCTGTATTGCTATGGACCTTCCCCTTAGCACTGCTTTTACAGTGTCCCATAGGTTTTGGGTTGTTGTGTTTTCATTTTCATTCATTTCTATGCATATTTTTTTTTCTTTTTTGATTTCTTCTATGATTTGTTGGTTATTCAGAAGCTTGTTATTTTGCCTCCTTATGTTGGAATTTTTAATAGTTTTTTTTCCTGTAATTGAGATCTAATCTTACTGCATTGTGATCAGAAAAGATGACTGGAATGATTTCAATTTTTTTTAATTTACCAAGGCTAGATTTATGGCCCAGGATGTGATCTATTCTGGAGAAGGTCTCGTGTGCACTTGAGAAAAAGGTGAAATTGATTATTTTGGGGTAAGATGTCCTATAGATATCAATTAGGTCTAGCTGCACCATTGTGTCATTTAAAGTTTGTGTTTCCTTGTTAATTTTCTGTTTAGTTGATCTATCCATAGTTGTGAGTGGGGTATTAAAGTCTTCCACTATTATTGTGTTATTGTTAATTTCCCCTTTTATTCTCGTTAGCATTTGCCTTACATATTGTGGTGCTCCTGTGTTGGGTGCATATATATTTATAATTGTTATATCTTCTTCTTGAATTGATCCTTTGATCATTATGTAGTGTCCTTCTTTGTCTCTTTTCACAGCCTTTATTTGAAAGTCTATTTTATCTGATATGCGTATTGCAACTCCTGCTTTCTTTTGGTCTCCATTTGCGTGAAATATTTTTTTCTAGCCCTTCACTTTTAGTCTGTATGTGTCCCTTGTTTTGAGGTGGGTCTCTTGTAGACAGCATATATAGGGGTCTTGTTTTTGTATTCAATCAGCCAGTCTTTGTCTTTTGGTTGGGGCATTCAACCCATTTACATTTAAAGTAATTATTGATAAGAATGGTCCCACTGCCATTTGCTTTGTTGTTTTGCGTTCGCGTTCATACAACCTTTCTGTGTTTCCTGTCTAGAGAAGATCCTTTAGCATTTGTTGAAGAGCTGGTTTGGTGGTGCTGAATTCTCTCAGCTTTTGCTTGTCTGTAAAGCTTTTGAATTCTCCTTCATATCTGAATGAGATCCTTGCTGGGTACAGTAATCTGGGTTGTAGGTTATTCTCTTTCATTACTTTCAGTATGTCCTGCCATTCCCTTCTGGCCTGAAGGGTTTCTATTGATAGATCAGCTGTTATCCTTATGGGAATCCCCTTGTGTGTTATATGTTGTTTCTCCCTTGCTGCTTTTAATATTTGTTCTTTGTGTTTGATCTTTGATAATTTGATTAATATGTGTCTTGGGGTGTTTCACCTTGGGTTTATCCTGTTTGGGGCTCTCTGGGTTTGTGGGACTTGTGTGACTATTTCCTTCCCCATTTTAGGGAAGTTTTCAGCTATTACCTCCTCGAGTATTTTCTCATGACCTTTCTTTTTGTCTTCTTCTGGGACTTCTATGACTCAAATGTTGGGGCATTTCATGTTGTCCCAGAGGTCCCTGAGGTTGTCCTCATTTCTTTTGATTCTTTTTTCTTTCTTCCTCTGTGCTTCATTTATTTCCACCATTTTATCTTCTACCTCACTTATCCTATCTTCTGCCTCCATTATTCTACTGTTGGTTACCTTCAGGGTGTTTTTGATCTCATTTATTGCATTATTCATTTTAAATTGACTCTTTTTTATTTCTTCTAGGTCCTTATTAAACATTTCTTGCATCTTCTCAATCCTTGTCTCCAGGCTATTTATCTGTATCTCTATTTTGTTTTCAAGATCTTGGATCACTTTTATTATCATTATTTTAAATTCTTTTCAGGTAGATTCCCTGTCTCCTCCTCTTGTCTGACTTGGTGGGCATTTTACATGTTCCTTTACCTATAGGGTATTTCTCTGCCTTTTCGTCTTATTTAGACTGCTGGGTTTGGGGTGGTGTTTCTGTATTCTGGTAGTCTGTGGTTCCTTTTTATTGTGGAGGTTTCTCCCAGTGGGTAGGGTTGGACGATTGGCTTGTCAAAGTTTCCTGGTTAGGGAAGCTTGCATTGGTGTTCTGGTGGGTGGAGCTGGATTTCTTCTCTCTGGAGTGCAGTGGAGTGTCCAGTAGTGAGTTTTGAGATGGGTCTATGGGTTTGGTGTGACTTTGGGCAGCCTGTATATTGACACTCATGGCTATGTTCCTGTGTTGCTGGAGATTTTATGTGGTATGTCTTGCTCTGGAACTTACTGACTCTTGGGTGGTGGTTGGTTTCAGTGTAGGTATGGAGGCTTTTGGATGATCTCATATTAATTAATGTTCCCTGTAGTCAGGAGTTCTCTGGTGTTCTCAGGTTTTGGGCTTATTCCTCTTGCCTCTGGATTTCAGTCTTATTCTTCCAGTAGCCTCAAGACTTCTCCATCCATACAGCACTGATAATAAAACTTCTAGGTTAATGGTGAAAAGATTCTCCACTGTGAGGGACACCCAGAGAGGTTCACAGAGTTACATGAAGACAAGGAGAAGGAGGAAGGAGATAGAGGTGAGCAGGAGGAGAAAAAGGGGGGATTCAAGAGAAGAGAGACAGATCTAGGCAGTACTCTGTTCCCTAATTGTTCTCCGCAGCCCAGAACACCCACAGAGATTCACAGAATTGGATTGAGAAGAGAAGGGGGAAGGGGGAAATAGAGGCAATCTGGGGGAGAAAAAGGAGAGTCAAAAGGGGGAGTCCGTATTTGATATCAATTTTGGACATTTAAGAATCCATCCTTCAGTACCCATTTTTACTCAGCAGTGTTATTACTGAATGCTCCATTTCAAAAAATGTCTATGGGACTTGTGGGAATAATTTAACAGATAGACATAATTAGTATGATAGCTGTTGAATAACTTAAACTTGGGTAAAGCAGGTAATTATACAGGAAGGTACTAGCCCAGTTGTGGTTTATGTTTCACATGGAACTTGGAAATATGAGTGAGATTCTGACCATAATTAGATAAGTACAAAAGTGAGTAAATTCAGTTGTCTGTCTAGTCTATAAAAATATTTCCTTTGGATTGCCATTTTCTTCTCCAGAGGTTCTTCCTGACCCAGGTATTGAACTTGGGTATCCCACAGTGTAGGCAGATGCTTTATGGTCTGAGCTACAAGGGAACTTCATATTTCCTTTAAGTTTATAAAAAAAGAGACAAGACATTTTAAGTTCAGTCAGTTTTTATTATGTACTACTTCTCTAAGTGTGGCACATTTTTTCCTTATTTTTTGGAAGTACTGTTTTTAATTTATCATGACACCTGTACATTTTTATTTTCTTAAAATTAATTTGGGGCTCATCTAACTAGAAAATGTGACCATATTTTAAAGAGTATTAATTAAACAAGAAAGTCACTAGATTGAAGTGGCTCTGATGTCATGGCACCTACCTCAGCAAAGCACAGTCTAAACCTGTAAATACCTGAAGGTTATGAAATCAAAACCTAATGACTGCCAATAATTTCAATAATTTCCTTACTTTGCTTCCATTTTTTTCTCTGTAAAAGGTTTTCTCTAGCTCCTGTTCCTAAATACTAATGACAAGTTTGGTACTGACCAGTTAAGATACTAAAAATCAGAGATACATTACTTTGCCACCAAAGGTTGATCAAGCAAAGCTATGGTTTTTCCAGTAGTCATGTTATGGATGTGAGAGTTGCATTATAAAGAAAGCTGAGCACCAAATTACTGATGCTTTTGAACTGTGGTATTGGAGAAGACTCTTGAGAGTCCCTTGGACTGCAAAGAGATCCAACCAGTCCATCCTAAAGGAAATCAGTCCTGAATATTCACTGGAAGTACTGATGCTGAAGCTGAATCTCCAATACTTTGGCCACTTGATGCAAAGAATTGACTCATTTGAAAAGACCCTGGTGCTGTGAAAGATTAAAGGTGGGAGGAGAAGGGGGCGACAGAGGATGACATGGTTGAATGGCATCACCTACTCGATGCACATGAGTTTGAATAAACTCCGGGAGTTGGTGATGGACAGGGAGGCCTGGTGTGCAGCAGTCCATGGGGTTGCAAAGAGTAGGATGTGATTGAGCGACTGAACTGAACTGAACTAAGATCAATTCTTGCTTAAATAAATTCTGAAAATTTAAGGTGCCTCAATTTTATCTTTTAACAATAGAAAAGGGGCCTCCCTCATAGCTCAGTCAGCAAAGAGTCTGCCTGCGATGCAGGAGATCTGGGTTCGATTCCTGGGTTGGGAAGATCCCGTGGAGAAGGAATGGCAACCCACTTCAGGATTCTTGCCTGGAGAATGCCATGGACAGAGGAGCCTGGCAGACTACATCTATGGGGTTGCAAGAGTTGGACTCGACTGAGCGGCTACGCACACATGGCTTTTGAAAAGAAACCACAGATACAGCCTACACAATCTCATTATTACCTACATTATTACCTATTAACCTGAAATAGAAGATTGAGAAACTAGGGAGCAGGACTTTCTTGAGCTCAAATAGGATGAGAGTGATGAGCCAGTGAAAGGGTGTCATTCAGAAGCCCTCAGTGGCATCCAGGCTTCGTTTAGTGGTTTTGAATTAGTGGCTCAAGCACAGTTTAATCACTTGGGTTAAAGTCTGTTGTTTCCTTGGTGGTACATTAATCTTGTGGCAGGTTGGCAGCCTCTGATATGTCCTCTTATTTATAACATTTTCCTTGGAGGTGGAGACATTGTGAGGGAATTGTATTTGGAGCCCAGCCATTCTTTACTGGGCTGCTTCCTGTTTCAACTTGCCCACTGTAAATGTAGCTTGTAAAGTGTGTACTTCTGCATTAGTGAAGAATCCTCCTTATTATGAGCAAAGGACCAAAGTCTACATGAAATTAAAGCTTACAAAAACACCATAAAATTGATTCAAATTGAATTCATTCCTTGCTCTTTTACTTAGGGATGAATGTGCTTTATTTTCCATCCTGGTTTCACCATCCTTAATTTTAATTCAGAGAGAGATTTTTATATTGGTTTAAGAAGTGAGAGGGCTTCCCTCATGGCTCAGGTGATAAAGAATCTGCCTGCAATGCAAGAGACCCTGGATTGGGAACATCTCCTGGAGAAGGAAATGGGAGCCCACTCCAATATTCTTGCTTGGGAAATCCCATGGACAGAGGATGCTGGCAGGCTACAGTCAATGGGGTCACAAGAGTCAGACATGACTTGGCAACTAAACCACCACCAAGAAGTGAGAAGGAGATTATGGGGCAAGAATTAGTAAGGAATGAAAGCCTGCCTTTTGTAACCTTATAGACCACAATTCTTTAAAATCCCTAATACTTAATAAATCACTCTTTAGAACAGTAACTTCTCCGTTGGAAGAAGTTTTACAAGAAGAAAATGGTACACTTTCAAGAGGATGGACTTGACATCATATTACTTGTGCTGTGCCAAGATCCAATAGGAATCTGGCACCCTACATAGAAATTCTGGGAGGTGGTACCACTATTGTCCCCACAGTGCACTTGGAGCAGTTGGGGCTGAGTGGGAGCACTTGAGGCTGAGGTTTCTTGTGTCATAATTGGCAGAACCGAGATTCAAGCCTAAATTTGTTTGCTTTCAAAATCACATGCTTTTAGAGAAAAGGGAACCCTCCTACACTATTGTTTGGAATGTATATTTTTCCAGCCACTATGGAGAACAGTATCGGTTCAGCTTAGTCACTCAGTCATGTCCAACTCTTTGCGACCGTATGGACTGCAGCACACCAGGCTTCCCTGTCCAATACCAACTGCCGGGCAGGAGGAGAAGGGGACAACAGAGGATGAGATGGTTGGATGGCATCACCAACTCAATGGACATGAATTTGAGCAAGCTCCAGGAGTTGGAGAACACTGTGAGGTTTCTTTAAAAAGTAGAAATAGAGCTACCATATGATCCAGTGGAAAAGTTGGCTTAAAACTCAACATTCAGAAAACTAAGATCATGGCATCTGGTCCCATCACTTCATGGCAAATAGATGGGGAAACAATGGAAACAGTGACAGACTTTATTTTTGGGGGCTCCAAAATCACTGCAGGTGGTGACTGCAGCCATGAAATTAAAAGACGCTCCTCAGAAGAAAAGTTATGACCAATTGAGACAGCGTGTTAAAAAGCAGAGACATTACTTTGCCAATAAAGGTTGACCAAGCAAAGCTACGGTTTTTCGAGTAGTCACATACAGATGTGAGAGTGGGACTATAAAGAAAGCTGAGCATCCAAGAATTGATGCTTTTGAACTGTGGTGTTGGAGAAGACTCTTGAGAGTCCCTTGGACTTCAAGGAGATCCAACCAGTCCATCCTAAAGGAAATCCATCCTGAATATTCAACAGAAGGACTGATGCTGAAGCTGAAACTCCAAAACTTTGGCCACCGGATGCGAAGACCTGACTCATTTGAAAAGACCCTGATGCTAGGAAAGATTGAAGGCAGAAGGAGAAGGGGACGACAGAGGATGAGATGGTTGGATGGCATCACCGACTCAATGGACATGAGCTTGAGTAAACTCCAGGAGTTGGTGATGAACAGGGAGGCCTGGTGTGCTGCAGTCCATGGGGTCACAAAGAATTGGACACGACTGAGTGACTGAACTGAACCGAATGATCCAGCAATCCTGCTACCGGGCATATATCTGGAGAAAAACATAATTTGAAAAGATTCATGTACCCAAATGTTTATTGTAGCAGTATATACAGCGGTTAGGACATGGAAGCCACCTGAATGTCCATCAACAGAGAAATGGATAAAGATGATGTGGTGTATGCAATGGAATATTACTCAGCCATAAAACCATAATAATAACAGCTGAAGCAACATAGAGGGACCTAGGGACTGTCATACTGTGAAAGTAAGTATGATACGCTTAAATGTGAAATATAAAAAAAAAAAAGGATACAAATGGACTTATCTATAAAACAAGACTAAAGTTACAGTTCTATTTCCAGTTTTTTTTAAGGAATCTCCACACTGTTCTCCATAGTGGCTGTACTAGTTTGCATTCCCACCAACAGTGTAAGAGGGTTCCCTTTTCTCCACACCCTCTCCAGCATTTATTGTTTGTAGACTTTTGGATAGCAGCCATTCTGAACGGCGTGAGATACTACCTCATTGTGGTTTTGATTTGCATTTCTCTGATAATGAGTGATGTTGAGCATCTTTTCATGAGTTTGTTAGCCATCTGTATGTCTTCTTTGGAGAAATGTCTGTTTAGTTCTTTGGCCCATTTTTTGATTGGGTTGTTTATTTTTCTGGAATTGAGCTGCTTGTATATTTTTGATATTAATTCTTTGTCCATTGCTTCGTTTGCTATTATTTTCCCCCATTCTGAAGGCTGTCTTTTCACCTTGCTTATAGTTTCCTTCATCGTGCAAAAGCTTTTAAGTTTAATTAGGTCCCATTTGTTTATTTTTGTGTTTATTTCCATTACTCTGGGAGGTGGGTCATAGAGGGTCCTGCTGTGATTTATGTCAGAGAGTGTTTTGCCTATGTTTTCCTCTAGGAGTTACGACCCAGCAATCCCATTGCTGGGCATACACACCAAGGAAACCAGAATTGAAAAAGACACGTGTATCCCAGTGTTCATCGCAGCACTGTTTACAATAGCTAGGATATGGAAGCAACCTTGATGTCCATCGGCAGATGGATAAGAAAGCTGTGGTACATATACACAATGGAATATTTCTCAGCTATTAAAAAGAATGCATTTGAGTCAGTTCTAATGAGGTGTATGAAACTGGAGCCTATTATACAGAGTGAAGTAAGTCAGAAAAACACCAATATAGTATATTAACGCATATATATGGAATTTAGAAATATAGTAACAATGACCCTATTTGTGAGACAGCAAAAATGACACAGATGTAAAGAACAGACTTTTGGACTCTGTGCGAGAAGGCAAGGGTGGGATGATTTGAGAGACTAGCTTTGAAACATGTATATTACCATATATGAAATAGATTGCCAGTCCAGGTTCGATACCTGAGACAAGTGCTCAGGGCTGGTGCACTGGGATGACCCTGAGGGATGGGATGGGGAGGGAGGTGGGAGGGGGGTTCAGGATGGGTAACACATGTACACCCATGGCTGATTCATGTGACTGTATGGCAAAAACCACCACAATATTATAAAGTAATTAGCCTCCAATTAAAATTAATTAATTAAAAAAATGAGTTACAGATACAGAAAACAAATTTACTGTTACCAGAGAGTAAGTGGGGGAGGAATAAATTGGGAGATTGGGATGGTCTACATAATAGTGTATATATGTCACAATATATATGTTGGGATGTGAACATACTGTCTTCCCAGGTGGTGCAGTGGTAAAGAATCTGCCTGCCAATGCAGAAGACTTAGAGTTTGATCCCTGGGTTGGGAAATTCCCCTGGAGGAGGAAAGGGCAACTCTCTCCAGTATTCTTGTCTGGAGAATCCCATGGACAGAGGAGTCTGGCGGCTACTGTCCATGGGGTCACAAAGAGTTAGACACGACTGAGCATGCCACACACATAAACATCTGCTATATAAAAGATAAATAGCTAATAAAGACCTATTGTATAGCACAGGGACCTCTATCCAATACTCAGTAATGGCCTATATGGGAAAAGAATCTAAAAAAGAGTGGGTATATGTGTATGTGTAACTGGTTCACTTTGCTGTACACCCTAAACTAGCACAACATTGTAAATCAACTATACTCCAATAAAAATTTTAGAAAATCACAAATGCTTTTAATTGCTATGCCATACTGAATAAGTGAAAGTTGCTCAATTGTGTCTGATTCTTTGTGACCCCATAGACTATACAGTCCATGGAATTCTCCAGGCCAGAATTCTGGAGTGAGTAAATACTAGAAGATCTCCAGGGGACCTTCCCACCCAGGGATTGAACCCAGGTCTCCTGCGTTGCAGGTGGATTCTTTACCAGCTGAGCCACCAGGGAAGCCCAAGAATACTGGAGTTGGGTAGGCTATCCCTTCTCCAGTGAATCTTTCTGAGCCAGGAATCGAACTGGGGTCTCCTGCATTGCAGGTGGATTCTTTACCAACTGAGCTACCAGGGAACTGGCTAGCAGCCTTCAATAAGATATTTTATATTTTAACTCTTTTGATTAGCAATGCATATTTACCACTGGGTTATGTAAAGCAGATGACTATCTGAGTTTCAATTTTCTACTCAATATTATGTGCACAGTTGATCCTTAAACAACAATGGATTGAAATGGGTGGGTCCACTTACAGGAGGATTTATTTCAGTAGTCGATACAATATCATCCATGGTTGGTTGAATTCACAGATGTGGAGCTTGCAGATAAGGGGGAACCTACAGGTAAGGAGCAACCTGTGTGTCGGGAGGAACCTGTGTATACTGGGGATGTGTACATGTGTGCTCAGCCAACAGGTTAAAATAAATGTGGATTTTCCACTTATCAGGTGGTGGGTGCCCCTAAATCCTTCCCCTCCTTCAGTTGTTCAACAGTTAGCTGTATAATGATACCTAACATACAGTGTTATTTTTAAAGTGTTCAGTGGATATAAAATAGCTAGCTTATCTTCTGGCATGCAGTTCATGCCAACAATATCTTATGTCTCTTCTTCCTCTGCTTCTTACCTGTCCAATCTGTAACTCACCTCTGCTAACATTTTGTCCAACTCAAAGCAGAAAAACTGGTGTTACTTCAAGATCAGTCTTTATTCCACCCCAATCTGAAAGGATCAAAAAATATTTTATTGCAGGTCTTTGTACAAAGAAATCCTGGGTGTATCAGAAGAAGATCGTGAGCAAAGAGCTGTGGCTTCACAGAGAAACTAATGAATGGGGTTTTATGCTCAGGGTCAGAAGGTAAAGAAGGAAATCTGGGAGGTCGCAGGAGGGGATGGCAGTTTGAGCTGAGCCTTAAAGAACAAGCACAATAAGAAAAAGTGGAGAAAGAAGCAACTGCATTTCATGTCAGGAAAACAGCACAGCAGAGGCAAATAGTACCCAGTGAATCGTCTGGCATCTTGGGGTGATTGTAAGCTCAAAGGCAGGGAGGAATGTAGTAGGAGATGCTATTGTTTTGACAGGAGAGAGCTTGATGTCTCAACAAATTCAATACTTTGAGAATTAGTGTTCCTTTTTTTATTTAGAGTAGCCAAGAAGTGATTTTAACCCTGATTGCTTTTACTAGCAGAACATTATGAAATATTTTGGTCTTGTCAATTATAAGACTTGTTTCACTAGATGCAGCAATGCCTAAATTTATTACATAATACAAATGGGCTGAAAGACAATACGCATTGAAGGATAATCAACTCGCTTTTTTTTTTTTTTCCAATCTGTCTATCAACAAAGGTCCGTCTAGTCAAGGCTATGGTTTTTCCCATGGTCATGTATGGATGTGAGAGTTGGACTGTGAAGAAAGCTGAGTGCCAAAGAATTGATGCTTTTGAACTGTGGTGTTGGAGAAGACTCTTGAGAGTCCCTTGGACTGCAAGGAGATCCAACCAGTTCATCGTAAAGGAGATCAGTCCTGGGTGTTCATTGGGAAGGACTGATGCTGATGCTGAAACTCCAATACTTTGGCCACCTCATGCGAAGAGTTGACTCATTTGAAAAGACCCTGATGCTGGGAGGGAGTAGGGGCAGGAGGAGAAGGGGACAACAGAGGATGAGATGGTTGGATGGCATCACTGACTCAATGGACATGGGTTTGGGTGGACTCCGGGAGTTGGTGATGGACAGGGAGGCCTGGCATGCTTCGGTTCATGGGGTCACAAAGAGTCAGACATGACTGAGTGACTGAACTGAACTAATATAAGGGTTTGTGGAGATCACTTGTTCTATATTGTAAAGTAATTAGCCTCCAACTAATAAAAATAAGGGGAAAAAAATACAGATGGGAAAAAAAAGTTTTTTTATTAATTTATTTGGCTGCATTAGTTGCAGCACTCGGGATCTTCCTTGCCTTGTGTGAGACCTTTGAGCATCATGCAGGCTCAGGAGGTACAGCCACCTTGGCCTGTGGCATCTTAGTTTCCTGACCAGGGATGGAACCCACATCTGCTGCCTTGTGAGGCAGGTTATTAGCCGCTAGACCAACAGGGCATCCAGGTCATTTGTTCTTTGAAGCTAACAGATTTAATACTATTTGTGTTCATCATACTAACTTTCAAAGTTTGGGGCACTTAGCCTTATAGTCCAGCATAAAGAGAACTCAGAAGTGATTTGGTAAAATTCCACAATTCATACCACTTTAAAAATGCTTGCTTCCCTGGTGGCTCAGTCAGTAAAGAATCTGCATGCAGTGCAGGAGATGTGCGTTTGACCCCTGGGTCAGGAAGATACCCTGGAGAAGAGAATGGCTACTCACTCCAGTATTCTTGCCTGGAGAATTCCATACACAGAGGAGCCTGGCAGGCCTACTGCTTAGTTCAACTAATTTATCAAAGCCTCTAAACAAGACTTGCTGATGATGAGAAATGCTTTTCAATCATCTGTTTTAACTGTCATAACTCATGAAGCTATATATGAATCCAATATTTAAAAACATTTTTTAACTTCAAGAAATGCTAGTATACCTTCTCAAAAGATTTCTCTTCCTGAGTTAAATTAGAACCACAGTATTTATGAAGGCAGATGTTTGAACTTAACCTTAAAGGGACAGAATGAAGAGTAGATGATCCAAAAATTAATTTCATTTCTCTAGAATGAATTCAGTTCAGTTCAGTCGCTCAGTCATGTCTGACTCTTTGCAACCCCATGAATTGCAGCACGCCAGGCCTCCCTGTCCATCACCAACTCCCAGAGTTTACTCAAACTCATGTCTATCAAGTCGGTGATGCCATCCAACCATCTCATCCTCTGTCGTCCCCTTCTCCTCCTGCTCCCAATCTCTCCCAGCATCAGGATCTTTTCCAGTGAGTCAACTCTTCACATGAGGTGGCCAAAGTATTGGAGTTTCAGCATCAGCATCAGTCCTTCCAAGGAACACCCAGGACTGATTTTCTTTAGGATGGACTGGTTGGATCTCCTTGCAGTCCAAGGGACTCTCAAGAGTCTTCTCCAACACCACAGTTCAAAAGCATCAATTCTTTGGCACTCAGCTTTCTTCACAGTCCAACTCTCACATCCATACACGACCACTGGAAAACCATAGCCTTGACTAGACGGCCCTTTGTTGGCAAAGTAATGTCTCTGCTTTTTAATATGCTATTTAGGTTGGTCATAACTTTCCTTCCAAGGAGTAAGCGTCTTTTTATTTTGATATGTAACTGATTAAAATAGTTCATAGATACTGTATTTCACTGAAATCAAATATGTGTATAGTTTATAGATGTTTTGTTGTCCAGTCAGTAAGTTGTGTCTGACTCTTTGTGACCCAAGGAAGTGCAGCACACCAGGATTCCCTGTCCTTCACTGTCTCCTGGGGTTTTCTCAA
Source organism: Cervus elaphus (assembly GCF_910594005.1). Lineage (NCBI taxonomy): Eukaryota > Metazoa > Chordata > Mammalia > Artiodactyla > Cervidae > Cervus > Cervus elaphus. The sequence continues at coordinate 35,744,510 of NC_057823.1, read as the reverse complement.
ACTCATGTCCATTGAATTGGTGATGGCATCCAACCATCTCATCCTCTGTCTCCCCTTTTTCTTTCTGCCCTCAATCTTTCCCAGCATCAGGGTCTTTTCCAATGAGTTGGCTAGTCCCATCAGTTCAGTTTAGTTGCTCAGTTGTATCTGACTCTTTGTGACCCCATGGAAGGCAGCACGCCAGACTTGGCTGCCCATCACCATAACACCTGGAGCTTGTTCAAACTCATGCCCATTGAGTCGGTGATGCCATCCAACCATCTCATCCTCTGTCGTCCCCTTCTCCTCCTGCCTTCAATCTTTCCTAGCATCAGGGTCTTTTCCAATGAGTCAGTTGTTTGCATCAGGTGGCCAGAATATTGGAGAATCAGCTTTAGCGTCAGTCCTTCCAATGAATATTATGGACTGATGTCCTTTAGGATCAATTGGTTTCATCTCCTTGCAGTCCAAGGGATTCTCAAGAGTGTTCTCCAGCACCACAATTCAAAAGCATCGATTCTTTGGCCCTCAGCCTTCTTAATGGTCCAACTCTCACATCTGTATGTGATTACTCGAAAAACCATAGCTTTGACTAGTTGGACCTTTGTAAGCAAAGTGATGTTTCTGCTTTTCAACTCACTGTCTATGTTGGTCATAGCTTTTCTTCTAAGGAGTGTCTTTTAATTTCATGGCTGAAGTCACCGTCCACAGTGATTTTAGAGCCCAAGAAAATAAAATCTGTCACTGTTTCCACTTTTTCACCATCTATTTGCCATAAAGTGATGAGATCAGATGCTATGATCTTATGTTTGAATGTTGTTTTAAGCCAGCTTTTTCACTCTCCTCTTTCACCCTCATCAAGAGGCTTGTTTGTTCTTCATTTTCTGTGATTAGTGTATCATCTGCATATGTGGTTATTGATATTTCTCTCAGCAGTCTTGATTCCAGCTTGTGCTTCATCCAGCATATAAGTTAAATAATCAGGGTGACAATATATAGCCTTGACATACTTTTTCCCCAATTTGGAACCAGTCCATTGTTCCATGTTTCATTCTAACTGTTGCTTTTTGTCCTGCACACAGGTTTCTCAGGAGAGAGGTAAGGTGGTCTGGTTTTAAAATGAAAACTACTTTGAGCTTCATGTAATTTTTCCTCTTTGCTTAAATAAAGGCAAACTGAAACATCTTTTTGTTCTGTAACCACTTGTAGCTTGGGATATATAATGGGTGTTCTTGGGGTTCAGTCTCTTTTGCCAGAGACATTTGAAATCATACAAGTCAATTCAAGTACCCAACATTCGTTTCATTTTCTTACAAGTAATTTTCCAAGCTACACAATAATCTATTTTATGCAGCTTTGTGCTGCAGTGTTTCATCTCTTAACCATCAGGTTTATGCTCATAATTTCATTTCGTGGGAGTGGTTCCTGCTTGATGCTCTATTTTTTCCTGTTCATTGCCTTGGTACTAATAGAACTATGGAGTATTTATTAAATGTCTGATGAAGTGCGTTGGAGTGATTATGAGCTTATGTTCCTTTCACAAGCATATCGTCTATTTTTTAAAATTTCTGGTTTTTTAGTTTGTCTCTCACTTTATAATACACACAGTATAAATATACAGTATAAATACACACACACGCACACATATATACACACACTATATATATATAATATATAGATCATGCTGTCTTACTTTTTCCTAGCCTTTCTCCATATACCCATTCTAATCAGCCTCCTCTCATAATTAGACTTTTTTATCTATGTTATGGTGAGGAGATGACTGAAGTTTAGAAAAAGTTAGGCTATGAAACTATAAACTATCCCAGTACATATAATCTAACATTTCCATAATCTAATTTTTCCTTATTTATAGGACAAATCATAGCCTAGAAAAGTTATTTAAAGATAATAACCTAGAAAAATATTTGAAGCATGTACACCAAACTCTTATGATATTAGTACATCTGAGAAATAGCAGTGGAAACAGTGGGAAAATTCTGTTTTTATTTCCAGTGTTCACAAGCTCCTTTTGGAATGTAAAAAGAGTATCATAATGTGTTATGGGTTAATGTTTCTGAAAGTATGAATGCTAAAATTGTATATAGACTAGCAATGTACCACGTCCACATATATTAGGTCAAAATAGAGTGCATGCAGAATAAATTGAAGAAAAGAAAAGTGTATGTTATAATTACAAATATCTAAAAGCTACTGCTTTAAAAAAAATTTATTTGGTTTTGGTTGTGCTGGGTCTTCGTTGCTGCTCAGGTTTTTCTATAGTTGCAGAGAGCAGGGGCTTCTCTTCCTTGCTGTGCTGGGGTTTCTCACTGAAGTGGCTTTTCTTGTTGTGGAGCCTGGGCTCTAGGGTGCACGGGCTTCAGTAGTTGCAGCATGTCAGCTCTTGAGCACTAGATCAGTAGTTGTGGCAGATGGGCTTAGTTGCTTCACGGCATATGGGATCTTCCTGGACCAGGGATCGAACCTGTGTCTCCTGTATTCATATACCTATGATTCAAATCATACCTATGATCTGAATTTCACTTTCAGCTCTATAATTTTCATTTCTTTGCTGCACTTTCACTTTGTTGACTGATTTCTGCTTTTTTGATGATATCTAACATTTATGAAAATTTATTACATGCTAATAACTCTTGTAGGTGCTGTACATTTATTATTCCATTTAATCCTCACACCAATCCTATTAGGTAGAGATAATTATTATCCTCTTTTGCAGATGAAGAAATTGCTGAACAGGAAAGTTTATTTTCTTACTAAGTTTAAACAAACAACAAGTGATGGTTCAGACTTTGAACTCAGGTGTTTAGATTCCAGAACACATACTCCTAATTACTACTCTATTCCCTGGTTGTGATTGGTTGGCCAGAAATATCCTCCTTTAGTTTCACTTGTTGGAAATTTCTGTAAGATGATTGCAATTTTGTGCCTTTATTCTTTGAATATAACTCAGTTTTGCTTCCATTAAAGACTTTTCCATGTCTAGGCATAAAGTTCACATCTAGGCATCTGTTCTTATTCTAGAGACCACACGTATAGAAATCTAGGTTGAATTTGTAGTTACACATGCAGCTATCTTCCTGGAGAAGGAAGTGGCCACCCACTCCAGTATTTTTGCCTGCAGAAGTCCATGGACAGAGGAGCCCAGCAGGCTGCAGACCATGGGGTCGCACAGACTCACACATGACTGAGCAACTAACACTTTCAATTTTCAAGCAGATGTCTTGGAAATTAGCTATTACAGTAAATTACTAATATTTTTTTCCTAAGTGTTCTTAGAAAACATTACTATTTTTGGACAGTCCCATTTAGATAAGTTCTGGCACTGCATTTTTAACTTAGTGTTATATCACATCCAATCTTAAAAGAAGAATGGAACTGGAGGAATCAACCTGCCTGACTGACTTCAGTCTCTACTGCAAAGCCACAGTCATCAAGGCAGCATGGTACTGGCACAAAGACAGAAATATAGATCAATGGAACAGAATAGAAAGCCCAGAGATAAATCCACAAACCTATGGACACCTCATCTTCAACAAAGGAAGCAAGAATATACAATGGAGAAAAGACAATCTCTTTAACAGGTGGTGCTGGGAAAATTGGTCAACTGCTTGTAAAAGAATGAAACTAGATCACTTTCTAACACCATACACAAAAATAAACTCAAAACGGATTAAAGATCTAAACCTAAGACCAGAAACTATAAAACTCCTAGAGGAGAACATAGGCAAAACACTCTCCGACATAAGCCACAGCAGGATCCTCTATGACCCACCTCCCAGAATATTGGAAATAAAAGCAAAAATAAACAAATAGAACCTAATGAAACTTAAAAGTTTCTGCACAACAAAGGAAACTATAAGCAAGGTGAAAAGACAGCCTTCAGAATGGGGGAAAATAATAGCAAATGAAGCAATGGAAAAGAATTAATCTCAAAAATATACAAGCAACTCCTGAAGCTCAATTCCAGAAAAATAAATGACCCAGTCAAAAAGTGGGCCAAAGAACTAAACAGACATTTCTCCAAAGAAGACATACAGATGGCTAACAAAAACACATGAAAAGATGCTCAGGATCACTCATTATCAGAGAAATGCAAATCAAAACCACAATGAGGTACCATTACACGCTAGTCAGGATGGCTGCTATCCAAAAGTCTACAAGCAATAAATGCTGGCGAGGGTGTGGAGAAAAGGGAACCCTCTTACACTGTTGGTGGGAATGCAAACTAGTACAGCCACTATGGAAAACAGTGTGGAGATTTCTTAAAAAACTGGAAATAGAACTGCCATATGACCCAGCAATCCCACTCCTGGGCATACACACCGAGGAAACCAGATCTGAAAGAGACACGTGCACCCCAGTGTTCATCGCAGCACTGTTTATAATAGCCAGGACATGGAAGCAACCTAGATGTCCATCAGCAGACGAATGGATAAGAAAGCTGTGGTACATAAACACAGTGGAATATTACTCAGCTATTAAAAAGAATACATTTGAATCAGTTCTTATTAGGTGGATAAAACTGGAGCCTATTATATACAGAGTGAAGTAAGCCAGAAAGAAAAACACCAATACAGTATGCTAACATATATATATGGAATTTAGAAAGATGGTAACGATAACCCTGTATGCGAGACAGCAAAAGAGACACAGATGTATAGAATAGTCTTTTGGACTCTGTGGGAGAGGGCGAGGGTGGGATGATTTGGGAGAATGTCACTGAAGCATGTAAATTATCATACGTGAAACGAATCACCAGTCTAGGTTCGATGCATGATACAGGGTGCTCGGGGCTGGTGCACTGGGATGACACAGAGGGATGGGATGGGGACGGAGGTGGGAGGGGGGTTCAGGTTGGGGACATATGTACACCCATGGTGGATTCAAGTCAATGTATGGCAAAACCAATACAATATTGTAAAGTAAAAAAAATAAATTAAAAAAACAGGGTCTCCAAAGACCATCAACAACTTACATTTGGTATTCTGCTACAGTGGAATATAGTGTAATGTATTTTTGCTATGGAAGCACTTGGGAAAAATCAATCAACTCTGTACGATTCAATAAACATTAATTTTTAATTTAATGTCAGTTGTAATGTGAAAACATCTACAAAAAGAATTGGAGGAATGAGAGGAAACTTGAAAAATTAAGATAATTACAATTTTGAGGCTATATTTTACTCCCACTAGAATACACTTTTTGGCATATTTCTGGGCTAGACTATCATGGTTCACGTATTGATTTTAATTTTATTGAATGCTACTTAGAAATTATGATTGGAAGTAAAATACTAATTGGAACATTTACCTTTAAAAATGGCTAAACATTTAAGTTTTACTATTTATAAATTAGATTTAAATAAAGCCTCTGAAAATGGGTGGGTAAAATATTGTTGTTCAGTCACTCAGTCATGTCCCACTCTTTGTCACCCTATGGACTGCAGCATGCCAGGCTTCCTTGTCCTTCACTGTCTCCCAGAGCTTGCTGAAACTCCTATCTGTTGAGTCGAAATGCCATTCAACCATCTCATCCTGTGTCGCCCTCTTCTCTTCTTGCCCTCAGTCTTTCCCAGCATCAGGGTCTTTTCCAGTGAGTTGGCTCTTTGCATGAAGTGTCCAAAGTATTGGAGCTTCAGCTTCAGCATCAGTCCTTCCAAAACTGAGAATCCTAAAATTAAATTCATGAACTTCAGTGTACATTAATTGCTCACTTAGATCAGTGGGCATCAAAATCTTATTCAGCCTTTGTAGTTATATGCCATAAAAATTTTTAAAAAGTTATTAGAAAAAAAAGAATCTATTGAGTCTGTGGGCACTTGAAAAAGTACACACCAAAAAAGTAGTGACTGTGACTTGTACATGAAATGAATGATTCTTAGAATGCTTAAGACCATGTCTTCCTTTTATATAGTACTTCATATTGTGAGGAAGATTGTCAGTTACAATGGTTACCAGTGGCAATTATTGCAGTGTGTTTTTAGTGTTGTGTTTATCCAGTTGTGTGAAAGGGATGCTAGGATAATCAAAGATTCATAGTAAAGGGAAGCTTCTTAAGTATCACATTAACTACTTGAATAATTAATTAACACAAAAAATAAGAGTCATGATTAGATTAGATGGACATCTGAACAAGAGTGTTTATTGTCAATAATTAAATTAGCCATGTTCTCCATCCTGATCATTCATGATTTAAAAGTCAGGTTATGTTATTTCAGAGCAATTTGCTACAGCAGTGAATCTAGTCTGGGTCTTTTTGTTTTCACTGGGCATTTGCTTTTTAAATATCATAGCATTTTCAGCAGGGAGTGCTTCCTGGTGTAATATATGGAGAAAGTGATAGATGATTGCAGGATTAATGGCTAGAAATAATTAAAATGACACTATGAAATTTGGTCTTTTCAGGGAGAGAACTCCAATTAAGCCACATCTCCTTTCCATTATCACTCTACTGCCAATTAAAGTGTGATGTATTTTGTCAGTTTTAAACAGACGAAGCTTTTAGTCTTTCATATACTCAAGAATTTACATTTTGGCAGGATTATAAAGGGCCCTGCCGTTTAAATTTTGTTTGCCTTTAAATGACTCCACTCAGACCTTCCTTTTCCCACTTCGCATCTTCTCTCATTGTCACCAAATCAAAAAATGTCTTTTATTGTCACAGCAATGTGATGCTTGTTAATGTTTAACATTTTCATATTCTCAGAGTGCAATTATGTAAGAAATAAAAATTCGGAATAGTTAACCAAAGGGTACATAGCATACTAATAAGAATTCTGATTTATGTACCTTTTATAGTCATCGCAGTTTTGTTTGGGTTAAGTATGAGGCAGAGTTGCCTTCAGTCTGTGCTCTTCAAGCCAGTGGAAACCTGGAAGGACAGATACTTATAATTAGGGGCTGGTATGTTTGCTTAATATTCATCTGCAATAATGATAGAATTGTTTTTAGGAGAATATGGATAGTAGGATCACATCTAAAGGGAAACAGAGAGCTTTTTGAGAAGTATATAGATTTAACCTACTAAATTGCAGAACATTTGTAGTAGAGAAGCAGCAAAGTGTGTTGGAGAGTTTGTTTTGGAACCCAGCAGTCCTGAGTGATTCTCCAGCTGTATATCTTTCTAAATTGGGAAGCATTCACCAAGTTAGATTCTTTCTGAATTTCAGTTCCCTCATCTTTTTTATTTTATTTATTTATTTATTTTTATTAGTTGGAGGCTAATTACTTCACAACATTTCAGTGGGTTTTGTCATACATTGATATGAATCAGCCATAGAGTTACACGTATTCCCCATCCCGATCCCCCCTCCCACCTCCCTCTCCACCCGATTCCTCTGGGTCTTCCCAGTGCACCAGGCCCGAGCACTTGTCTCATGCATCCCACCTGGGCTGGTGATCTGTTTCACCATAGATAATATACATGCTGTTCTTTCGAAACATCCCACCCTCACCTTCTCCCACAGAGTTCAAAAGTCTGTTCTGTACTTCTGTGTCTCTTTTTCTGTTTTGCATATAGGGTTATCGTTACCATCTTTCTAAATGTCATATATATGTGTTAGTATGCTGTAATGTTCTTTATCTTTCTGGCTTACTTCACTCTGTATAATGGGCTCCAGTTTCATCCATCTCATTAGAACTGATTCAAATGAATTCTTTTTAACGGCTGAGTAATATTCCATGGTGTATATGTACCACAACTTCCTAATAATTTAGAGTCAGAGATTTTTTTGAAAAGTAGAGACAGCGATGGAAAGTGCCAAGCATAGCAGGAAACAGATATCAGCTCTTTGCTGTTGGTGTTGTACAGTCGCTGAGTCGTGTCTGACTCATTTGTGACCTCATGGACTATAGCTTCCTGGCACCTCTGTCCATGGTATTTCCCAGACAAGAATACTGGAATGGGTAGCCAATCCCTTCTTCAGGGGATCTTCCCAACCCAGGAGTCAAACCCGAGTCTCTGCATTGTAGGCAGATACTTCACCACCAAGCCACCTGCGAAGCCCATCAGCTCTATGGTAACTGGTCATTGTTGCTGGGGTTTTGGCTGTCATTCTGTTGTTATATTAGCTGAATTATTACTAGTCCCAGACAGAGAGCCTTACTGCTTCTTACCCTTAATTCTGGGAGAAAAAGCATTGTGGGTTCTCATAAAAATAATTCTAATTGATTTTTTTTCATTTATTTTTATTAGTTGGAGGCTAATTACTTTACAATATTGTAGTGGTTTTTGTCATACATTGACATGAATCAGTCATGGATCTACATATATTCCCCATCCTGATCCCCCCTCCCACCTCCCTCTCTACCCGATGCCTCTGGGTCTTCCCAGTGCTAACACATATATATGGAATTTAGAAAGATGGTAATGATAACCCTATATGCAAAACAGAAAAAGAGACACAGATGTACAGAACAGACTTTTGGACTCTGTGGGAGAAGGCGAGGGTGGGATGTTTCGAGAGAACAGGTCCTGTTTTCAAAATACATCCAAACACTGACCACTCCTTGCTCCTTGGAGTCAACATCAGCTCTCACCATGTGTATCGCAACAGCCTGACAGATCTCCCCGTCTCTGCTGATGATGCTGTGTTATACTTGTACCACGCAAATCAGAAGAGGTGCTCCTCTTATGCTTTTCTCAAGCCCTTTTTGGGTATTCCGTTTCATGCGGTGAAGTATCTAAAAGGTATTATGATGCTTCCAAGGACTGAAATGATCTGCCCTCCCCCCATTCTTTCTCTGATCTCATTTCTTCTCCCTTCCTTACCCTGCTCCATCCTCACTAGTTTCCTTGCTGTTCCTCAAATAAGGCAGGCAACCAAAGCTGTTCACTACCTGAGACCCGTACCACATACAGGCATCGCCTGCAACTTCTTTCCTCAAAATTCACTGTACTTTCTCCTTCATCTCTTTCACGTCTCTGTTCACATTTCATCTTCTCTCCCAAGTTTTCCTTGACATGTTAGCACATGGCATCTCACCTCAGCTTTGTACATCCTATGTCCCTTATTCTGATTTCTTTTTTCTCCAAAGCACTTATGAACAGCTGGTAAATATTGTTTACTTAAAAATGTCCTGCCTACTCCATTGTGATATGAGTTCTAGATAATTTGGGCATAAAGCCCTGTATACTAAATCCCAGTGCCTAGAATAGAGCTTATAAGTAGTATACACCCAACAAACATTTCTTGAGTGAATAAATGGTTAAATAAATGAAAAACTAGATTGCTATGATCACGTATAGGAGAGGACCTAATCCAAAATGAGAGGCTCTGGGGAGATATTTTTTCTTTTTTTAAAGAAGTGACGTCTAAGCCTAGACCTAAAAAATGAGTCAGCGTTAACCAGCTGTAGAAAAGAGTATTCCAGATGGAGAAAATGAGTGTGTTAGAAAGAATGGTGTGTTTGAGGAATTGAAACTATTTATTCCAACTGGTGTGTGATTTGTATTTGGGATGGGAGTTGGGGTGGGAGAGTGGTCACAGATATGGTTGAAGACATAAGTACGGAGCAGCTCACCAGGAGAACTTTATATGCGACACTCATGTCTTTGGAATTTTAGCTGAGGGAAGTAGTTGCCCCTTAGGGTGTTAGCGAGAGAAGCGACATGCATTTTAGAAAGATCACAGGGAACTCTCCTCAGTGCTCTGTAATGACCTATGTGGAAAGAGAATCTAAACAAGAGTGGATATATGAATATGTGTAACTGATTCACTTCGCTGTACACTTGAAACTAACACATTATAAATCAACTATACCCCAATGAAATTTTTTTAAAAATAAGAACACTAAAAGAAAAAAAAAATCATACTAACTGCCACATGTAAAGTTGATGCATGAGACAGAGAAGGTCAGAAAGAAAGTCTAGGTTAAGAGGCTGCTATAGAAATCTGGGTGAGAAGCCATGGCTCCTGGCTTGGGAAGTGGCACTGGAATTGAAGAGTGGTGGGGAGCATTTGAGGTGTTCATGAGCTTGTACCTGATTGGATGTGAAAGTGAAGAAAATGAAAGAATCAACAATGTTTTATTAATATATTATCAAAACTATGTACTGCTACTTGAACAGACTTTTAGAATTCCCAATCTGTCTTTGTGCTTAGGTTGCATTTCCCAGCCTATCTGAATTTCCAGTAAATTGTTGAGACAACATTCCAGTAAAACGTGATCTTGTGTATTTGCCTATGCATATTTTTCTCTTACAAAGTTTTTTAAACTATGGAAGAATATTTGCTTATAGAGAGTTGATGAATTATGATTTGTTTGGAAACAACTCACCAAAATTGACTAAGCACTCAGTTTGTGCAAAATGTCCTGCTATTGAACTAAAAAACAGTATAAGAAATAATAATTTTTCTTCTTAAGTTTAAATGATAGACATAGTTTTGTATTTGAGCACTTGTATTTAAATATTTTAGTGTTACAGAATATAAAATGGGTCTTGAAAGTCTAGTCCTCCTTCTGATTTGGCTCAAGTTTGTTTCTGCAATTTGAAAATGACCCAGCAATAAGGCAGGTACCGTTTATTGAGATCTATTGTCACGCATTGTGTTAAGTACTTCACATGCATATTATTTCATTCAATCTGAATGGCAATCCTCTGGAGGTAGGTATTATTATTATTTCTACTATGTATGATTGAAGGAACTGAGAGTCTGAGAGGCTAGATAACTTGTGTAACCTCATATAATAAGTAAACAATAGAGTCAGGTATGAATTTCCAGTGTTCTTGGCTTTGCTGGTAGCTCAGCTGGTAAAGAATCCGCCTGCAATGCAAAAGACCCCGGTTCGAGTCCTGGGTCAGAAAGATCCTCTGAAGAAGGAATAGACTATGCACTCTAGGCTATTTTGGGACTTCCCTGGTGTTCAGCTGATAAAGAATCTACCTGCAGTGTGGGAGACCTGGGTTCTATCCTTGGGTTGGGAAGATCCCCTAGAGGAGGGAATGGCTACTCACTCCAGTATTCTGGCCTGGAAAATTCACAGTCTATAGGGTCACAAAGAATTGGACATGGCTGAGGGACTTTCACTATTTTCTGATGCCAAATCCTCTGCTTTCCCATTGAACCCAGTGCTGTTCTATGCAGTTTCTAGGCTTATTAGAAGCCTGGAAATAAAATGCATTTTCTGATAGCTCTTTAAAGAAGTCTGGATTTTGCACTCATTCATCAGTTTTTGTAATAAGTGCCTGTTTAATGTTTCTAATTATAACTCGTTTCACAATAATATGCAATAATGTTTTTATTGCATTTTGTGCCCTTCACAGATTTATGCATTCCTATCAAGTTCTTCAATTACTGCATAGCTAAGCAATACTTATTTCATCTAATCTGACAAATGTGCAATGTGGAAATTAGCAATAGTGTGGGACCCTTAACTTGAAATGTTCCCTGTGTTAATTTTTTTAAGTTTCCAACTCTCATATTTTCATTGCATTTAATATGCATCATAAAAGTTCCTCCTTGGCAAGTTCATTACATATGCTCTTTAATTGCAGTTAGAGTTTTTGAAATTGCTGTTAGGCATAGTGGAAATAATTAACAGCTTAGGTCTAGGCTGATTTTAGAATAAATAACTGCAGTCAGTTTCTCAAATAACTTAATTACTGTTAATCATTGTGCTAATATGATAATCCATAGCAATGTATCGGTGAATATCAACCTTCTACTCGGCACATGTTTCTTTTTTCTCTGGGAAAGAATAAATTAATGTCTTATAGCTCAAAGCTGATAAAGATAAGCTTTGATGTGTCTATAATTTTAGAAATAACCGTGTAGTAATTTTGCTGAAAAACATAAAATAAAATTGTTGAAATTCATTTGTGAAAATTCCAGATTGCTGAATAATATTCAAGAACTTAAGTGACAAATAGCCTATGTAGTAAAAGTACTTGAGGTTTTTTATATTCATTCATTCAAATATTTCTTTTGAAACATTGAAGTAGTTAATAATTTTAGACAAAGGGAAATTGGAGGCATCTCTCCCAAACAATCAAAATAGCAATTGAAAAAATACAAAAAAGAGTCAATTTGCTGTGTTTGGAGTAAGGGAAGGCAAATGATTACTTGTGCAGCAATACATAATTATGGTGAAGTGTAAAGGTTCTCAGTAATGAGGACATTGGGAGCATATGGAGATATGCGACTGAGTGGTGGTTTAAGGGGTCATGTCTCCCATCTCTAGTACCTGCACATGAGTTCATCTAGGGGGTATAGATGTATAAACAAATCTTTCTCTTTACCTGATAGAAGTGAGGTCTGATAATAGTAATGTGGGTGAATTGCATAAAAAGAGTTTGTGTAGTGTTTTTGATATTTTCTAAAAGCTCCATCAGAAGTTAGATGTCTGTTATCAGTAGCAAATATTGTGCATACATAGATAATGAATCAATATCATTATTCTATTGGGACACTCTAATATTAACTATTTTAATACCTTTAAGCTTCGCTGAATACTTGGCTTGACACAAAATAGACTTTTACTTTTTATACAACTTTATTGAGGTATAATTGATGCTTAATAAAGTTCACATTTTTAACTACATAATTTGATAAATTTTGGCATATGTATACACCATTGAAACCAACTTGGAAACCAAGATAATGAACATATCTATCACCTGAGAAGTTTTCTTGTGTCCATTTGTAATTTGTTCCTTCTTCCATGCCTGTCTTCAGGCAACTTTCTATTTCCTTTAGGTAACTATAAATTAGTTTTTATTTTCTATAATTTTATATACATGAAATCAAATAGTATATACTCTTCTGGACTCATTTCACTAATTTATACATATTGCATCAGGAATTCATTTCTTTTTATTGGACAGTGTTTCATTGTATGCATGGACAGTATGTTCTATCCACTCTCCTGCTGATCAACAATTGGTTTGTTGCTAGTCTTTTGGCTATTCCAGTAAAACTGGTGTAAGCATTAACATCTATGTCTTTGAGTGGACCTCTGCTTTCATGTCTATTCAGTAAATACCAAGATGTGGAATGGCTGGTCAAATATTTAACTTTTTAAGAAATTTTAGACTTTTAGTTGGTGTACTCAGTTTAGGGTGTTATAACAAATTACTGTAAACTATGTGATTTATAAGCAATAGACTTTTATTTCTCACAGTTCTGGAGGCTGAAAGTTCAAGATTAGGGTGCCAGCATAGTTAGGTTTTGGTGGCATCCCTCTTCTGATTTGGAGACTTAACTATTTCTCCTTTATCTTCACATGGTAGAAAGAATAGGAGAGAGTTCTCTGGAGTCCCTTTTATAAGGCCATTGATTCTATTCATGAGGGTCCCATTCTCCTGAACTCATCATTCCCCAAACTCCTTACTGCCTCATATCATCAAATTAAGGGTTAGGATTTTTACCATATAAATTTTGGACATTCAGTCTATGCTGAAAATTGTTATTACAGCATATCATGGATATGGTAATTAACACTATATGTGTATTATTAAACTGTATACACTGCTGTTGCTCAAGACATAGACATTTTAACACCTTTGTCAATGAATTAGCTATTGAATATAACACTCATGATCTACCTATGTTGTGGTAAAGAAAGTCTTTATCCCACTGGAGAAATGAGCTTATACATGTCATTTTAGAGTACATCTTTGCCTCAGCTTACGTTGAAGGCTGAAAGAAAGACTTGGCCTTTTAAGGTATATATCAAAATTCTATCTCAATAAGTTCAACACTGCTCTGAAAGAGTGTTAAAAAATAGACTTTTAAAACCATAAACCTGTCAACACAATTCCATCAATTTTAACGAATGTACTATTACATCAAAAGCTCTTATATTGGGAGAGGTTGTGTGTGCGGGGTTGGGGGGGCAGTATTTAGAAAGTCTGTGTGGTTTCCGCTAATTTTTCTGTGAACCTAGAGTTCCCTATCAAATAAAGTTTAATAATTAAAAATAGGAAGATGCAATTTACTTATTCCTAATGAAACAGTCACTGGGTAAATCATTTGTCAACAGAATTTCAGTCCTTTTTCCATGCTGCCAGTTACCAGAAATAAAAATGTGCTAAATTTGAAAAATTTGAAAGTTAAGAATAGATTCCCAAAAATGTTCCCTGATATCTAGCTTATGAAAATGAACCACATGTTCAGTTGCTCTGCTTTAATTTATATTATTGGGATAAAGGAAAACGTATGAAAGTTATTGAACTGTAGTAAAATGTGGTACTGAAATTGAATTTAATTGCTTACACATTTTCCAAGAGAAATTACCCTAAATGTTAAAACAACTATGCAAATAACATATTGGCATGTAGAAGTATATATGTAAACATAGTTTATTGTTGTGAAACTGAGTGAAGTTAAATATTATGCCATTTAGAGGAGTTAAGAATGAATTTTGTGTTATGTATCAAATTGTGAAATATAAGACTAGGTATCACTATCTTAGCACAAACAATTTATAGATATTCTTTTTCAAATATACAGGCAACAATAATGAATAATTATTAGCAAAACAACAATTAGCAAAAACAACAACAATTACCAGAAAAATCTTTACACTTTCCAAGATTTATTTAACAGCATGATTTAAGATTATATATATATATATATATATATATATAATATTCATTATTGTTGCCTGTATATTTGGAAAATAATATATATATAATATATTTTTTTATGTGTTAAAACCATATTTTCAATGGTGTGCTATGGTTAGTTTTAGTTCATACTGTCTCCTGAAGGCTGATTTTTAAATATTTGGGATTTTAAAAAAATTGTGGTAACAATTAATATGATATCAACCCTCTTAACTTTTTAAGTAAATAGAAAGTGTTATTAACTATAGGCAGAATGTTGTACAGTAGATCTCTAGATTCTAGAACTTACTTATCTTACATCACTGAAACTTTATGCCTCTTGAACAGCGACTTCCTGTTTTCATCACCTCTCAGCCTTGGCAGCTACTATTTTGCCCCCTGTTTCTATGAGTTTAACTATTTTAGATACCTCATATAAGTGGAAACATGCAATATTTGTCCTGAGATTGGCTTATTTCATTAGCATAATGTCTTGTACTGGTTGCTAAATTATTGGTAGCTTGAAATAATCAATGGTAAGATTTCTAACATCATAGAAGTTGGAAAACTAGAAACTAGGCCTTTTTTCTTTTTTTCCCCCTAGAGAGCTAGTTTACCAGCACATCCCTAAATACTGGACTAAAAATATTTCTGATGGTTGATTTTTTTTCCCTTAAACCTCCCAGGGTCAGATATCTATCACTCTATTAGGTCACTGTGGGCAATCAAAGTTCTGATCGCAGATGATGGGCGTGGGGTGGGGTGGGGGAAAACACAAATATTTTGCTGTATAAGGCAGAGAGAGCCCCATGACCACACTCTCAACAGATGAATGACCATGAAGATTTGCTTCAGATGTATAGATTGTTGCCTGGTCTACTGCATATTGGAAAAACACTGGAGCATGTAGAATGCCTAGCCAAGGCAGGCTCCCAGTATATACTCACCATGTCAGTAGAGTAAAATAGACTTGGAGAGTAAAAGTTCAAGATGTTGGCCCAGCTGATGGGCCAATAGACGTCAAGGAAAGACCCCGACCTGTGGAGACGCTCGCGCTAATTCCTGAGCAGGTGGAGTCAGCTTCCGAAGGGGAAAAAGGTAATGTAAGATTGAGTTTGCTTGTTTCATTTTCCTCTAGACACACCTGAATTGCTTATTTTTGGACACACATGCATCTATCTTTGGACATATCTACACTTTTAGGACCTAATCAGTTTTATGCCAAACATCTGTTGTTCTACACAGGTGGAAGTTTGAAGATGTGTAGCTTATACCATTCAAGAGAAAAGCAATATCATAAAAACCCAAATGGAATGGTCCAGCTCCCATGGCCAGTGTTGAGATGGAGAGATCTGTAAAGAGAAAAAACCCTGAGACATTGATTGTAGGGAAAAATCTAGGGCAGGAAGACACATGGATCAGGGGTTTCTGGACCCCATAGGAAGAGGAGGTCATGGTAGCATGAGATTGTTCCAGAAATATTCTTCTAATATAATTAGTCATTCTGGTGGAGTCGTTTCTATTCTCTTGGAAGACATTTTTAGAAAGAAATCATATGGTAGAGCACCAAAGTATGGTTTACTATGAAGTCAGTGAAGCTTAAACTTATGTGGTCCTTGGAGATGCCCTTGCAATGTATTCAGATGGTTGTTTACTTTTGTTTGAAAGAGCAGGCTATTTTACTTTTGATTGAATTCACTATCTCTTTCTTCTGCAACGTCTTTTCCATCATACTTCCAGTCCTTTCAGGCAGTGGTATGTCCATGGGCATTCATGTGGCCCCTCTAAGAAGCTGAGTTGGTCATATGCTATTTTAACTACAATTTGAAAAGATACTTTAGAATATTTTAATATAATAGAAAACAATTTAACTTGATGATCAATAATTTCCAAGGTTTATTTATTAGACAAAAATTTATACTGAATTTTTTTGCCCAACAGTAGTTTTCACTATAAGGTAAGTCCTCAATAGTAATTTTCAACATGTAAATTCAATAAGAAATAAAATAATATGTTGAAAATATTACATGAGTAGCAGACTAACTCCCACGTAAAAGTCTCGATTTATTGAGTGAGTGCTTACATAAGACTGCTTAGATACAGGGCTTTCTGATCTTGTGAGATGGCTAAGTGTTGGCACAGGGCTAAATTTCTCTATATGAAATATTTGAAATGATAAGGGTGAGGGAAGCATATTTAGAGTCTAGTTTGGTTGCTTAATTGAGGAAAAGTGAAAATGTATTATGTTGTAGTTGAATGTTTGGGGAGATCTATTACAAAATCTAGCAACTCAGAAGCTATAAAGAAAAAAATATATATATGTGACTATACACATTGTGCATTTTTTTGGTAAGCCAAAGACATTGTAAATAAGATTACAACTTAATAAATTAGTAAATAAATTTGCATAATATATGAAAGATGAATGGACAATTTCAATGAAATACTAACTGTTCCTACAAAAGAGTGAAAAAATAGGGTAAATAATCCCGTGGAAAGATGAGCAATGAATACAAAAACAATTCATAGAAAAGACAAGGACTGGCAAACTCAGTCTTACTGCAATTAGAAAAATGAAAATTAAAGTAACAATGAGCTCTCAATTCACCTCCATCAGATTGGCAGATAGTTAAATTAGTGATAATTCCTTCTGATGGCATGGATGCTGGAAAAAGTGTACATTCATATAATTGTAGTAAAAATATGAATTATTATGGTCATTTAAGTCAGCAGCCTGGCCGGACCTGTAAAATTTAAGTATATACATAAACTTTGACCCAGATCGAATCTATTCTAAGTAGATTATAACAGTAGCGTATAAGGATTTGTGGATAAGAGTATAGTGCTATACAGTTGACAATGGCAAAAAACTGAAAATGAAATTAATTCTGATTAAAGAGGAGATTGAATAAACCGTGGTACCTCCATTGCCCAGGATGTTGTATATCCATTATAAGGAGTGGGTTAGAGCTTTCCCTAGTGGCCAGCACAAATTTGCTTGATGTAATGTTATGTGAGAAATGCAAGTTGCAGAAATATATATAAAATACAATTTTCACATTAAAAATACATAGTGTCAAAAAGCTGCTTGCTGCTATTATATATGTATAGAAAAATATGGAAATAAACATATAAGGTTATTTACACTGGTTATTTGATGTGTGTTGGCCAGACAAGGTAAAAAGGAAAGGGCCAAAAATAAAATCTGTTTGCCTGTCCATGGGATTTCCTAGGCAAATATGTTAGTTTTGGAGATACAAGCAAAAACAAGTGAGAAAAATATAAATAAGCCTGTATTTCTGAACTTGCTAACTATGGGACTTTCCTATGAATTATAGAACTGCATACTGACCTGGCCTTTTGCCAGAGTGAGTGGAAAACAGATTGGGGTGCAGATATATATATATATATATGTATATATATATATATACACACATATGTGTATGTATATATATATATTTATAAGCATATGTGACTATACATCCCCAAAGCAGCTACTTGTTTTTCTGCAGCCTTGTTATAACAGAGTCCAGCATGTGGAACACTCTTAATAAATGCCAGCGCTTATGATGAATTCATATTGTGTGGCTACCATGAGAAATGTGCACACACACATGATTGATACTTAACCAGTGTGATTTAGTTTGTCAGTGGCTCATTCTGATTGGTCAGGAAATGGGTTATATTTAGTATTTTGATTATCATACCCACACACAAACCTACCTCCTTTAAACACTGCTCATATGCCACGCCTATACTTTTCAGATAGCTTACTATAGTACAATTCTTCTACCTTAAGGAAAATACTGCCAACCCACACCATATACTATGCATAGAGCCTCTCTATATCATACCCCCAAAAAAGCATGAGCATCCAGTGAAGCCCTGATAGAAATCTCTCTCTGACATATTCACCAGTCACAAACATCACAGATCATAGAGCCCATGCAATAACCAAGAGTATTCATCTTAAATAGTTATTGGGTATTTGCTGTCATGTATACATACGCATATAGACTTGATGTTCCTCTTCTCCAACTTGGAACCAGTCTTCTGTTCCACATCCGGTTCTAACTGTTGTTTCTTGACCTGCATACGGATTTCTCAAGAGGCAGGTCAGGTGGTCCGGTATTCCCATCTCTTTAAAGAATTTTCCACAGTGTGTTGTGATCCACACAAAGACTTTGGCATAGTCAATAAAGCAGAAGTAGATGTTTTTCTGGAACTCTCTTGCTTTTTCAGTGATCCAACAGATTTTGGCAATTTGATCTCTGGTTCCTCTGCCTTTTCTAAAACCAGCCTGAACATCTGGAAATTCATGGTTCATGTACTATTGAAGCCTTGCTTGGAGAATCTTGAGCATTACTTTGCTAGTGTGTGAGATGAGTGCAGTTGTGTGGTAGTTTTGATATTCTTTGGCATTGCCTTTCTTTGGGATTAGAATGAAAACTGGCCTTTTCCAGTCCTGTGGCCACTGCTAAGTTTTCCAAATTTGCTGACATTTGAGTGCAGCACTTTCACAGCATCATCTTTTAGAATTTGAAATAGCTCCACTGGAATTCCATCACCTCCACTAGGTTTGTTCGTAGTGATGCTTCCTAAGGCCCACTTGACTTCACATTCTAGCATGCCTGGCTCTAGGTCAGTGATCACACCATCGTGATTATCTGGGTCATGATGATCTTTTTTGTATAGTTCTTCTGTGTGTTCTTGCCATCTCTTCTTAATATTTTCTGCTTCTGTTAGGTCCATACCATTTCTGTCCTTTATTGTGCCTATCTTTGCATGAAATATTCCTTTGGTATCTCTAATTTTCTTGAAGAGATGACTAATCTTTCCCATTGTATTGTTTTCCTCCATTCCTTGCATTGATCACTGAGGAAGGCTTTCTTATCTCTCCTTGCTATTCTTTGGAACTCTGCATTCAAATGGGTATATCTTTCCTTTTCTTCTTTGCCTTTTGCTTCTCTTCTTTTCTCAGCTGTTTGTAAGGCCTCATAAGAACACTATTTTGCCTTTTTGCATTTCTTTTTCTTGTGGATTATCTTGATCACTGCCTCAAATACAATGTCATGAACCTCCATCCATACTTCTTCAGGAACTCTGTCTATCAGATATAATCCCTTAAACCTATTTCTCACTTCCACTGTACAATCGTAAGAGATTTGATTTAGGTCATACCTGAATGGTCTTTTGGTTTTCCCTACTTTCTTCAATTTAAGTCTGAATTTGGCAACAAGGAGTTCATGATCTGAGCCATAGTCAGCTCCGGGTCTTGTTTTTGCTGACTATATAGAGCTTCTCCATCTTTGGCTGCAAAGAATTTAATCAACCTGATTTCAGTATTGACAATCTGGTGACGTACATGTGTAGAGTCTTCTCTTGTGTTGTCGAAAGAGGGTATTTGCTATGACCAGTGTGTTCTCTTGGCAAAACTCTGTTAGCCTTTGCTCTGCTTCATTCTGTACTCCAAGGCCAAATTTGCCTGTTACTCCAGGTATCTCTTGAGTTCCCACTTTTGCATTCTAGTCCCCTATAATAAAAAAGACATCTTTTTTGGGTGTTAGTTCTAGAAGGTCTGGTAGGTCTTCATAGAACCATTCAACTTCTTCAGTATTACTGGTTGGGACATAGACTTGGATTACTGTGATACTGAATGATTTGCCTTGGAAACAGAGATCATTCTGTCATTTTTGAGACTGCATCCAAGTACTGCATTTTGGACTGTTTTGTTGACTATGAGGGCTACTCCATTTCTTCTAAGGGATTCTTGCCCACAGTAGTAGATATAGTGGTTATCTGAGTTAAATTCACCCATTCCAGTCCATTTTAGTTCACTGATTCTAAAATGTCAATGTTCACCCTTGCCATCTCCTGTGTGACCACTTCCAACTTACCTTGATTCATGGATCTAACATTCTAGGTTCCTTTGCAATATTGTTCTTTACAACATCGAACTTTACTTCCATCATCAGTCACATCCACAACTGGGTGTTGTTTTTGCTTTGGCTCCATATCTTCATTCTTTCTGGAGTTATTTCTCCACTGCTCTCCGGTAGCATATTGGGCACCTACCTACCTAAGGAGTTTATCTTTCAGTGTCCTACCTTTTTGCCTTTTCATACTGTTCATGGGGTTCTGAAGGCAAGAATACTGAAGTGGTTTGCCATTTGTCACCCTGCTTATTTAACGTATATGCAGAGTACAGCATGTGAAATGCCCGCCTGGATAAAGCACATCTGGAATGAAGATTGCTGGCAAAAATATCAATAACCTCAGATATGCAGATGACACCACCCTTATGGCAGAAAGTGAAGAGGAACTAAAAAGCCTCTTGATGAAAGTGAAAGAGGAGAGTGAAAAAGCTGACTTAAAGCTCAACATTCAGAAAACTAAGATCATGGCATCTGGTCCCATCACTTCATGGGAAATAGATGGGGAAACAATGGAAACAGTGAGAGACTGTTTTGGGCTCCAAAATCACTGCAGATGCTGACTGAAGCCAAGAAATTAAAAGATGCTTGCTCCTTGGAAGAAAAGCTATGACCAACCTAGTCAGCGTACTGAAAAGCAGAGACATTACTTTGCCAGCAAAGGTCTTTCTAGTCAAAGCTATGTTTTTTCCACTAGTCACGTATGGATGTGAGGGTTGGACTATAAAGAAAGCTGAGAGCCATTTGGTACTATTTCTCTTCACATATAGGAGGTGTAGCTAATGATTCACAGATTTGGAATCATGTTCTATATACAATTTTGGACTCACTGTGAGCAGATAATCAACATTTTCCTATGGATATTCTCTTAATTTTGTGTACAATATTCTACAATATTCCTTTACCAGGCTTTTAGGTCATTTCACATTTACACTAATAAAACATTACTGAACATTCAAAAAAAAAAAGAAAGCTGAGAGCCGAAATATAGATACTTTTGAACTGTGATCTTGGAGAAGACTCTTGAGAGTCCTTTGGACTGGAAGATCAAACCAGTCAATCCTAAAGGAAATCAGTCCTGAATATTCATTGGAAAGACTGATGCTGAAACTCTAATACTTTGGTCACCTGATGTGAAGAACTGACTCACTGGGAAAGATCCTGATGCTGGGAAAGATTGAAGGCAGGAGGAGAAGGGGATGACAGAGGATGAGATGGGTGGATGGCATTACCTACTCGATGCGCATGAATTTGAGCAAGCTCCGGGAGTTGGTGATGGACAGGGAAGCCTGGCGTGCTGCAGTCCATAGGGTCGCAGAGTCAGACACGACTGAGCAACTGAACTGAACTGATACATATGCATATGTGTTTTTTTAAAAAAATAAAAAGATTTTATCCTCTGTGCATGATGACATGTGTAGGGTGTGTGTGTGTGTGTGTGTGTGTGTGTGTGTGTGTGTGTGTATGGTGCGGTGTGGAAGGAAGCACTGGGGAGTCAAATTAAGAGCTGAGGAATTGCAGTCGCCTATTTAAAAAGCGTGCAGCATGAATCCCATCAATACTAACATCCAGGACCAGCATGTAAATGTGGATTCTAGTGCTTTACAGAAAATTGCTTAAGCCTTTTCCAATTTATGAATGAAAGGAAGACTGTCTTTTGTGCTTTTGGTGTACAGTGTGTTTTAAGCTTATGGTTCAGTTCAGTTCAGTTCAGTCGCTCAGTCGTGTCTGACTCTTTGTGACCCTGTGAATCTCAGCACGCCAGGCCTCCCTGTCCATGGCCAGCTCCCGGAGTTTACTCAAACTCGTGCCCATCGAGTCAGTGATGCCATCCAGCCATCCCATCCTCTGTCATCCCCTTCTCCTGCCCCCAATCCCTCCCAGCATCAGGGTCTTTTCCAATGAGTCAGCTTAAGGTTATGGTAGTGATATTAAATTCAACAGAATTATTTAAATAAGTTCAACATTCTTCAGCAGCTTCTTGAAAGTATGTTTTTCAAAATTCTCTCTTTTCAAGAATCTAAAATGGCCCCATTCCTTGGTTTCCCTTAATGACTAATGTCCCTTAATGATGCCCCTTAATATTTTAGTGTAATACAGGTAGATAGATATGTGCTTGTTCAGACTCACAGGGAGATACAAAATTAGATGTTTTATGGAACAATTACTGAAGCTAATACAAAGATCTGTAAATTTTTTCAAAACAACAAAGGAACTTTTTAGACTGTTAGTGGATTTCTTCGTTTTTGGTTAAAGAGCATCTATTTTTCATTGTTCTAATAATTGAACTTAGACTTTTCTTTGGGGACACCATTTCTTTTGAATTGTGAGTCCATGGGAAACCATACCTCCCCCAGGTTGGACACATCCCTTAGGGTGTTTTGCCCTCATCCATCTAGTGGTAGGAGTTGTTTAAGAGATGTAGCATCACTCCCTGATGCTGAGATAGCGCTTATTGATGCCAAGAACTAAGGGCTTTAGATGTATTAAGTATAATCTGTAAGGAAGTAGATACTATTTTACAGATGATATCAATAATTTAATTCTCCAGTTGATTCAGGAAGTCAAGTGACAAGATTACAGCTCAGTTAAATGACTTGATCAAAAAGATACAATTGCTAAGTCATGAGTCATGATAGGAATCTACTGTATTTGCTTGTTCTGCCTGTAGAGTCTGTGATCTTAACCTAAAGGCACGTTTTCTGAGTTGGTCTAATTCTGAAAATTGTTCTGAGATTTCTGTGTTTTTAGGATGTAGACCTACATATAGAGGCTAGTAATCATCTTGCCCTCCTTCTGAATGGAGAGGCTGTTGAGACTGATAGTAACAGAGAAAACTAGAGACAAGAGACGAACAGATTCTATGAGATTATTTGAAGCTGTTATTCCCTTGAAATTGTAAGCTACATGAGTGATTAGGTCTCTGTTTTTATTTTAACCTTTAAATGAAGTATAGTTAATTTACAATGTTGTGTTAGTTTCAGATGTATAGCAAAGCGATTCAGTTATATATATTCTTTTTCAGGTGATTTTCCTTTATAGGTTATTACAAGATATTTAATATAGCTCCCTGTGCTATAAGTAGGTCCATGTTGTTTATCTGTTTTATATATAGTAGTGTGTATCTGTTAATCCCAAACTCCTAATTTATCTCCTCTGCCACTATTGCCTGTGGTAACCATAAATTTTTTGTGTGTGTTTGTGAGTTTTGTTATGTTTTTTAAATACCATATGATATCACTTATATATAGAATATAAAGAAATGAAACAAATTTATTTATGAAACAGAACTTGACTCACAGGCCTAAGTCTCCATTTTTAAGCTCATTTAAGCCAGGTTGAATTAGGTTCCTGTCACTTATGGCTGAGATGTATTAACCAATACATGTGTACTTAACTTGATATCTAAGAATAGCATATTGATCTGAGGGAGTGTTGAGGGAAAGTAAAGAAAAATAAAAAAATATATAATAAATCTAAGACCACATAGTATAAGTAGATATACCCACTCTAGAAACTCAGAAATCTAGGCTATAATTGTCCATTGAAGTTCATTTAGTTCAGGTTTCAAATTATAACAAAATGTGAAGAAGTTCTTTAGTTTTTAAGTTAGAATAAGAGAAATACATAATTTACAGCTAGATATCCATGCTAATAAGTAAGAAGGAGAAATTTTGGTCTTGAATAGAGGGAAAAGTAATATCATTTGTTGAATGTGCCAAACATTATTCTAAATGCTTTCATATATCTTACTATTTAAGTTTCCCAACCGAAGGAAGATATTTTCCATATGTGGAGGTTGAGGCTTGGGATGTGGATGAAAGTGTTCTACCGGTAGCAGACACTGTTGGCCAAAAAACAGAATGACTTGCTCCCAATTTCCTTTCCCCTCCTCTCCCTCTGTCCTCTTATATAGCTTAGTACCTGATTTTCATCCCTACTGCAGCTAGGACTGGGCATACTTTTTATTAATGAGATAAAAGCAGAACTCCTGTTGGGATTCTGGAAAATATTAATACTTATTTTCTTGATAAAAGGAACATATGCATCTGATGTCTTTCACTTCCTTATTTTTTCAGTGAACCTGGGCTTAATTTCTGAGGCTTCAGTCATTTTGCAACTTTGATGGGAGGTGCAAGTGCTTGAAAGGATAGTAGAACATAAAGAGAGAAGGAGCCTGGGTATTTGATGATATCATGAAAGAGTATCTCTGGATTTTTCTTCTTGGTTAATATAAAAAAAAATGTTTTTCTTGCTTACCCCATGATTATTTGCAGCCCACAGTGTATACATGGGTTTTCTGTTACTTAACTACCACATGTACCTCTAATGTAACGACTTCAGATAGACCCATGGCTAATGCACATGCTATTTTTATTATAATATAGCTTTTTTCCACCAGTATTTCTTGTTTCTCCTTCAATGAAAATGGGGTATAGTTCACCAGTGTCTTATTTGAAGATGGTTATACGTAATATAAATATTTATTTAGTTGAATAGGTGTGACAGAAGGTGAAGTCAGAGTTGAGTGTGAGAGGTACTTGTCATATACTTGCAGGCCTTTAAGCTGGAAGGGGCAATGTGACCGGGAATGCAGATGATTTTAAGGAGCTTGAAGAAGCTCCTGGCTCACAGCCAGCAAGAAAATAGGAACTTTGGTTCTTTAACCTCAAGAAACTCATTTCTGCCAACAGCCTAAATGAGTTTGGAGGATCATTCTTTCAGCCATAGAAAAGAACCCTGCCCTTGCCACCACCTTGAATTTGGTCTTGTGATAGCCTAAGCAGGGAATTGGCTAAGATCCTCACTGTTTCCAGATTTCTGATTCATGGAAACCATGACATAATAAATGGATGTTGTTCTAACCCACTGAGTTTATGGTAATTTGTTGCAGCAGCAATGAACTCCAGTCTCTTTTTCTAAGATCCCTGGTCTATTGGGGCTCCACTTCTCTATAGTAGGGTTAGAAAATGCCCCCAGCGGGAATGGGATTCACCTCAGGTTTTTCCCTTCTCTCAAGGATTCTTACTTTATATAGTTATTGCTCACACCCTGAAAAAAGTGATTTCATATATTTTGTTTAATTTTATACTGCTTATAGTGGGATCGTAAGTCCAATACTAGTTACTGTGTCATGTCTGAAACTGTACATTTAAATAGATTTCTGATTTATGGTATGATGTTTATTTTGGTTTTATTTGTTCTTCGCTTTGTCTCTGATAATTTTTGGACACATGTCTTTGCAGAGTTTTGAAGTTTAATGATGATGTGAGTTGTGAGGGTGTTTTTGCACCCACTGTGTTGGGCCAGTGATAGAACCTATCAATTTGGAAACTCATGTTTTTAAATTCTTGGAATGTTCTTTAAAATACATCTTATATAATATCCTTCTCATTGTACAACCTGTTCTATTTCTTGAAAACATGTTGCAGTTGGTTGCCAGTGTTCACGTCTTCTATATTCTTATTGATTTATTTGGTTTAATTCTTCTATCTATTGTAAAGAGGTAGGTGTTAAAAGATGTAACTATGATTATGGATTTGTTTGTTTCTTCCTTCAGTTTTGGTAGGTAGTGCTTTGGTTATTCTGAAGCTCAGTTAGGTTTGTATACATTTAGGAATATCAAGAGCTAACATTACTTACTGAGAAATTAACTTCTTAATCATTAGTAATATTTCTCTTCTTGAAGTTTACTTTGTCTTTTGATGATTTCCTTTATCGTTTCTTGTAGTACAGGTCTCTGGTGATGAATTGTCTTAAAAGTCTTCATGTTACCCTCCTTAAAGGATAAATGTCTGGCTTGACAGTTTTTATTTCTTTCAGTACTACAGAGGTATTACTCCATTCCCTTTGGACCTTCATTACTTTTTGATGAGAAGTCAGTCATCATTTGTGTCCCCAATTCTGTTTGTGATTCTTTTTTGATCTCCATTGGTTTTCAAGGCTTTCCTTTTGCTAAAAAAAAATGGTTAAAGAAAACAAATTAGGTGATACAAACATTTACCGCGTCATGAAGCAGAACGACTCCTTTCAGAGAACTGCAAAATAAGGTAGAAAGCAGGAGGCTTTTATAGAATAAAGAATAAAGAATAACAATGAGAGGAATAGAAAATATCTGATTGTCTAGGGCCACATAGTCATTCTTGTTTAGGATGGGAAGGCCCAGTGTTGGCTTGGCATTTGAAGATTGACTGACTTGATATACTTTATTTCTGGTCAAGTGGGGCATTGATAGGGACATGAAAGTTGTCTAATGAATTAAATAATTAGTTTATATTCCTTAATGTTTCTAAGATTTTGGGGGGGAGGTAGTTTCTGTTTATTTTTGAGTAAATTTTGGCAAAATGAAATTTTCTAAAACTTGTCAGTTTCATCTACATTTTTATTCCTATGACTAATAAAGGATATTAGTCATAATATCTTTTTAATATCTGATGCCTTCATAACTATGTGGATTTTTTTCCATTCCTAATATTTGTGCCTTATTTCATTTTTGTTGTGGCATATTTTAGCAGAAGTCTGTCAAATTTATTATAGATTTCAAAGAATGAATTATTCATTTTATATAACTTTTTATTATATACATTGTATTTCATTAGATTTTCCTATTATGTTGATCATTTCATTTCTTCTTACTTACTTTGGTCTATTTTTTGCTAGTTTTCTGTTAGTCTCTTAATATCAATGTCTAATGTAGAATTTTCAGTCTCTTCTTTCCTAAAACAAGTATTTGAAGCTGTATATTTTTGTGCATTTCCACAGTTAGAACTGGACATGGAGCAACAGACTGGTTCCAAATAGAGAAAGGAATACGTCAAAGCTGTATGTTGTCACCCTTCTTATTTAACTTATATGCAGAGTACATCATGAGAAATGCTGGGATGGTTTAAGCACAAGCTGGAATCAAGATTACCGGGAGAAATATCAATAACCTCAGATATGAAGATGACATTACCCTTATGGCAGAAAGCAAAGAACTAATAGCCTCTTGATGAAAGTGAAAGAGGAGAGTGAAAAAGTTGGCTTAAAACTCAACAATCAGAAAACTAAGATCATGGCATCTGGTCCCATCAGTTCAGTTCAGTTCAGTTCAGTAGCTCAGTCATGTCCGACTCTTTGCAACCCCATGGGCTGCAGCATGCCAGGCCTCCCTGTCTATCACCAACTCCTGGAGTTTACTCAAACTCATATCTATTGAGTCAGTGATGCCATCCAACCATCTCATCCTCTGTTGTCTCCTTCTCCTGCCGTCTTCAATCTTTCCCAGCATCACGGTCTTTTCAAATGAGTCAGTTCTTCCCATCAGGTGGCTAAAGTATTGGAGTTTCAGTTTCAGCCTCAGTCCTTCCAATGAGTATTCAGAACTGATTTTCTTTAGGATGGACTGGTTGGAACTCCTTGCAGGCCAAGGGACTCTCAAGAGTCTTCTTCACCACCACAGTTCAAAAGCATCAATTCTTTGGTGCTCAGCTTTCTTTAGAGTCCAACTCACTTCATGGTCTGGTCCCATAACTTCATGGCAAATAGTTGGGGAAACAGTGGAAACAGTAACAAACTATTTTTGGGGGGCCTCCAAAATCACTGCAGATGGTGACTGCAGCCATGAAATTAAAAGACACTTACTCCTTGGAAGAAAAGTTATGAGCATATTAAAAAGCAGAGACATCACTTTGCCAACAAAGGTCCATCTAGTCAAAACTATGGTTTTTCCAGTAGTCATGTGTGAATGTGAGAGTTGGACTATAAAGAAAGCTGAGCGCTGAAGAATTGATGCTTTTGAACTGTGGTGTTGGAGCAGACTCTGGAGAGTCCCTTGGACTGCAAGGAGATCCAACTAGTCCATCCTAAAGGAGATCAGTCCTGGGTGTTCATTGGAAGGATTGATGCTGAAGCTGAAACTCCAATACTTTGGCCACCTGATGCAAAGAACTGACTCCTTGGAAAAGACCCTGATCCTGGGAAAGATTGAGGGCAGGAGGAGAAGGGGACGACAGAGTATGAGATGGTTGGATGGCATCACCAACTCGATGCACATAAGTCTGAGTAAACTCGGGGAGCTGGTGACCGACAGGGTGGCCTGGCATGCTGCAGTCATGGGGTTGCCAAGAGACAGACATGACTGAGCGACTGAACTGACTGACTGACTGATGATAGCTGCATCCTATAAATTTTTATGTAGTACTGTTATTATAACTCATTGTAAAATATCTTCTATTTTAAATTATAAGTTTTCTATGATTCTTAACTTTTTAGAAGAGTATTAACTTTAAAGTATATGGTTTTAAAATTAATTTTCTTCTTCTTGTTGTTCAGTTGCTTAATTAAGCCAACTCTTTGTAACCCCATGGACTGCAGCATGCCAGGCTTCCCTGTCCTTTACTAAATCCCCGAGCTTGCTCAAACTCATGTCCACTGAGTCGGTGATGCCATCCAACCATCTCATCCTCTGTTGACTCTTCTCCTCCTACCTTCAATCTTTCCCAGCATCTGGGTCTTTTCTAAGGATTTGGCTCTTCACATGAGGTGGTCAAAGTATCGGAGCTTCAGCTTCAGCATCAGTCCTTCTAATGAATATTCAGGACTGATTTTCTTTAGGATTGACTGGTTGGATCTCCTTGCTGTCCAAGGGACTCTCATGAGTGTTCTCCAACACCACAGTTCAAAAGCATCAGTTCTTCAGTGCTCAGCCTTCTATATGGTAAAAACTCACATCCATACATGACTACTAAAAAAACCATAACTTTGACTATGCGGACTTTTGTTGGCAAAGTAATGTCTCTGCTTTTTAATGTGCTGTCTAGGTTTGTTGCAGCTTTTCTTCCAAGGAGCAAGTGTGTTTTGATTTCATGACTGCAGTCACCATCTGCAGTGATTTTGGAGTCCTAGAAAATAAAGTCTGTCACTCTTTCCATCATTTCCCCATCTGTTTGCCATGAAGTGATGGGACTGGATGTGATAATCTTAGTTTTTTGAATGTTGAGTTTTAAGCCAGCTTTTTCATTCTCCTCTTTCACCTTCAACAAGAGGTTCTTAGTTCCTCTTCACTTTCTGCCATAAGGGTGGTGTCATCTGCATATCTGAGGTTGTTCATCTTTCTCCCAGCAATCTTGATTCCATCTTGTGCTTCATCCAGCCTGACATTTTGCATGATGTGCTCTGCATATAAGTTAAATAAGCAATGTGAAAATATACAGCCTTGATGTACTCCTTTCCCAGTTTGGAACCAGTCCATTGTTTTCATTTCATGTTCTGACTGTTTCTTCTTGTCCTACATATAGGTGTCTCAGGAGTCAGGTCAGGTGGTCTGGTATTCCCATCCCTTTAATAATTTTCCACAGTTTGTTGTGGTCCACACAGTCAAAGGCTTTAGCATAGTCAATGAAGCAAAAGTAGATAATTTTCTGGTGTTCTCTTGCTTTTTCTATGATCCAGCAGATATTGGCAATTTGATCTCTGGTTCCTCTGCCTTTTCTAAATCCAGCTTGTATGTCTTGAAGTTCAAGGTTCACATACTGTTGAAGCCTACCTTGAAGGATTTTGCACGTTACCTTGTTAGCATGTGAAATGAGTACAGTTGTGCACTAGTTTGAACATTCTTCGGCACTGCCCTTTTTTGGGATTGGAATGAAAACTGACCTTTTCCAGTCCTGTGGCCACAGATGAGCTTTCCAAATTTGCTGGCATATTGAGTGCAACACTTTCACAGCATGGTCTTTTAGGACCTAGTTCAGCTGGAATTCCATCTTTGGAACAGCTTTCTTTGTATTAATGCTTCCTAAGACCCACTTGACTTCACACTCCAGGATGTCTGGCTTTAGGTTACTGATCACACCATTGTGGTTATCCAGATCATTACGATCTTTTTGTGTAGTTCTTCTGTGTATTCCTGCCACCTCTTCATTGTATCTTTTGTTTCTCTTAGGTCAATACCATTTCTGTCCTTTATTGTGCTCATCTTTGCCTGAAAAGATCCCTTCCCAGCTCTAGTTTTCTTGAAGTGATCCCCTAGACTTTCCAATTCTATTGTTTTCCTCTATTTCTTTGCATTGTTCACTTAGGAAGGCTTTCTTATCTCTCCATGCTGTTCTTTGAAACTCTGCATTCAAATGGGTATCTTTCCTTTTCTCCTTTGCCGTTAGCTTCTGTTCTTTTCTCAGCTATTTGTAAGGCCTCTTCAGACAACCATTTTGCCTTTTTCCATTTCTTTTTCTTGGGGATGGTCTTGATCACTGCCTCCTGTACAATGTTATGAACCTCCATTCATAGTTCTTTAGTCACTCTCTATCAGATCTAATCCCTTGAATCTATTTGTCACTTCCACTGTATAATTGTAAGGGATTTGATTTACGTCCTACCTGAATGGCCTAGTAGTATTCTTTATTTTCTCCAATTTAAGTCTGAATTTTGCAATAAGATGTTCATGATCTGAGCCACAGTCAGTTCCCAGTCTTGTTTTTACTGACTGTATGAAACATTTTCTTATAAACAGGTAGAAATGATGCTTATGCATTTTTTTTATATACAGGTAGAAATAAAGCTTGTTTTTATAACACAAATCTTTCCAATTTCTTGAGACTTGGTGCATTACCCCATGGTCAATCCTTATAACTTTCTAGGCATCTTTGAACAGAATGTGTATGTTTTCATTTATCATGTACTGTTAGTTCAGATTATGTTTGTTCTCTTCACTGATTTTTTTATTGTTTTGCTTGGCTTATAACTTAAGGATAAATGTGTCTAAAAATATAACCATGATGGATGATTTTTTTCATTCCTGGTTTGAAATTTCTGCCAGCTTGCTTCATATTTTGAAGCTTTCTTGAATGCATCCAAGACTAAAACTGCTAAATCGTCCTCATCTATATCATCTTTAGAAATATTTTTAGCATGTGTTCTGGTATTGATAAAAGCAAAAAAGATTTTTTTGATTAAAGTTTGCCTGATATATAACCTTTATTTTTCTTTCTTTATTATTCTGTTTTAAATGAATGACCATAGTTGTATTTTTTTTCAACTTCAGTCTGCTAAGTTTTTCTATAAATGGAATATTTTCTCCATTTACATTTATTGTTGTCAGTTTTATTTTGGATTTGTTTCTTCCATCTTATTTCATGCTTTTTATTCATTCCACTTTTTATATATTTTCTTTGCTTTTCCATTTTTCTTTTTCTTTTTGCTTAATTTTGGTTTGTGTATTTTCTTTATCTTTTAAAATTTCTGTTTACTTAGAAGCTATATATTTACTAACTGTGCTTTTTTTTTTTTATATTTATTTATTTTATTTATTTATTTGGCTGTTCCCGGCCTTAGCTGCAGCATGTGGGATCAAGTTCCCTGACCAGGGATTGAACCCTGGCCCCCTGCATTGGGAGCACAGAGTCTTAGCCACTGGACCACCAGGGAAGTCCCTAACTGTGCTTTTTATTTATAGTTAATCTAGACATTTTAACACTATACTTAATATTTCAAAATCAAAAGTCAAGTAACAGTTTTATATTCTTTCTTAATTTGGAGTTCTTAGGTTAACACACTTAGAAATTATCACACTTCTTTCACATGTGGCATTTATTCCCATTTCATTTGTTTTTAATCCCATGTGACAATGTTTTTTATATGATCAATATTTGTTTAGGTTAATCTACAAACTTACCTTTTTTCAGTATTCCTTCATGCATTTCATATGTCAATTTTGGATTACTTTCCTCTGGCTTGAAATTTTTAGTATTTCTTGACTCTATTAATGGCAAACTGTAAAGTTTTTATGCATTCAGAAAAATTCCTGTATGTTACTATAGTGCTTGGAAGTTATTTTCTCAGGGAATATAATTCTATGTTATTTTCTTTTAGCATATTTATTTATTTTCTCGGTTTCATTTCTGCAATTGAGAAGCCAGCTTTTAGTCTCATTCATGTGTAGAGAATCTATCTTAAAAGACTTTTTCCTCACTATCCTTAAATTCTTCTCTTTGTCTTGGTGCTCTGAGGCATTTCAGTATATTAAGTAATAGTATGGATTTGTTTTATTTTATTATGCTTTGTACTCTTTGCAGCCCCATAGATTGTAGTCTGCCAGGCTACTCTGTTGATGGAATTCTCCAGTCAAAAATATTGGAGTGGGTTGCCATTCCCTTCTCCAGGGATTGAACCCAAGTCGCCTGTACTGCAGACAAATATATAGTATCTTTCTAAACTTTCAGAAAAATCTCAGTAATTTCTGAAAAAAAAAAAATTACCTTTTGCTTTTTCAAAGATCTTCATGACCCAGATAACCACAATGGTGTGATCACTTACCTAAAGCCAGCCATCTAGAATGCAAAGTCAAGTGGATCTTAGGAAGTATCACTATAAACAAAGCTAGTGGAGGTTATGGAATTCCATTTGAGCTATTTCAAATCCTAAAAGATGATGCTGTGAAAGTGCTGCACTCAATATGCCAGGAAATTTGGAAAACTCAGCAGCGGCCACAGGACTGAAAAAGGTCAGTTTTCATTCCAATCCCAAACAAAGGCAATTCCAAAGAATGTTCAACTACTGCACAATTGCACTCATCTAACACACTAGCAAAATAATGCTCAAAACTCTCCAAGCCAGTCTTCAACAGTATGTAAACCGTGAACTTCCAGATGTTCAAGCTGGATTCAGAAAAGGCAGAGGAACCAGAGATCAAATTGCCAACATCCGTTGGATCATTGAGAAAGCAAGAGAGTTCCAGAAAAACATCTGCTTTATTGACTGTGCCAAAGCCTTCAACTGTGTGGATCACAACGAACTGTGGGAAATTCTGAAAGAGATGGGAATACCAGACCACCTGACCTGCCTCCTGAGAAGTCTGCATGAGGCCAAGAAACCACCGTTTGAACTGGACATGGAACAATAGACTGGTTCCAGATTGGGAAAGGAGTACATCAAGGCTGTATATTGTCACCCTGCTTATTTAATGTATATGCAGAGTATGTCATGTGCAATCCTGGTCTGGATGAAGTACAAGCTGGAATCAAGATTGCTGGGAGAAATATCAATAACCTAGGATATGCAGATGATAACCACCCTTCTGGCAGAAAGCAAAGAAGACCTAAAGAGCCTCTAGATAAAAGTGAAAGAAGAGAGTAAAAAAGCTAGCTTAAAGTTCAACATTCAGAAAACTAAGATCATGGCATCCGATCCTATCACTTCATGGCAAATAGATGGGGAAACAATGGAAACAGTGACAGACTTTATTTTTTGGGGCTCCAAAATCACTGCAGATGGTGACTGGAGCCGTGAAAGTAAAAAACGCTTGCTTTTTGGAATAAAAACAATGACAAACCTAGACAGCATACTAAAAAGCAAAGACATTACTTTGCCGACAAAGATCCATCTAGTCAAAGCTATAGTTTTTCCTGTAGTCACATTTCCAGTAGTCAGAGTTGGACTATAAAGAAAGCTGAGTACCAAAGAATTGACTTTTTTGAACTGTGGTATTGGAGAAGACTCTTGAGAGTCCTTTGGACTATAAGGAGATCCAACCAGTCAATCCTAAAGGAAATCAGTCGTGAATACTCATTAGAAGCACTGATGCTGCAGCTGAAACTAATACTTTGGCCACCTGATGCAAAGAACTGATTCACTGGAAAAGACCCCGATGCTGGGAAAGATTGAAGGCAGGAGGAGAAGGGGCCGACAGAGGATGAGATGGTTGGATGGCATCACCGAGTTGATGGACATGAGTTTGAGCAGGCTCCAGGAGTTGGGGATGGACAGGGAGGCCTGGTGTGTTGCAGTCCATGGGGTCACAAAGAGTTGGGCACTACTGAGTGACTGAACTGAACTGAACCTTTTTCCATTTTAGTATTTTTCTCATTCTCAAACTCTTTTTATCCAGAACATTTTCCCTCTGTTCTACATGTTTCTGAAATTTTTTTTTGAATTTTCAATTTTTTGTGCATTATAGACACTAAAAACAACAGTGATATTCAGCCATCAATTACAGTTTTCATTTAATATATCTTTTCTAAGTTCTTTTTGATCATTTTTATAACATTATTTATGTTGTCAGTTTTGCCTTTTATTCTTAATATTTATTTTATTATTTTTTATGTGTGAATAGCTTATACTTGATATTTTAAAATATATTTAAAACTTATTAGAATAATCCTCTTTGATACAATCTCCTTTTTGGAGGAGGTTTTAGTTATTTTATTTACTGCTGTGTTTTCAGAACATAGAGGGGTACCAAAGAGAAGCTAAGTCTTTGTTAGATAAATTAATGATAAAATACTGTCTTGATTTAGGCATCTACATCTTTTTCTTGGGTCCCCTAAACATTATGTCATTTATAACCAGATTTCAAGACCAACTGTGTATAACAAATGCCCCCATGGTATATCTGCATTCAGTGTTCTTCTTTCCTATTCATGGTGTGTTAGTTGCTCAGTCACGTCCAACTCTTTGTGACCCCATGGACCATAGCCCACCAAGCTCCTTTGTCCATGGAATTCTTCAGGCAAGAATACTGGAGTGGGTTGCCATTCCCTTCTCCAGGGGGTCTTCCCAACTCAGAGATTGAACCTGGGTCTCCCGCATTGGAGGCAGATACTTTACTATCTGAGCCACCAGGATAGTCCTTCCCATTTATAGTGTGGTTGTATTTTGGGAGTGTGGGAAAAGTGGTGAAACATACCAAGCTTATTTTCTTATTGTCATACTGGGATATTATTCGTTGTTATTCACTGGCTCAGTTATGTCGACTCTTTATGATGCCATAAACTGCAGCACACCAGGCTTCCCTGTCCTTCACAACCTCACAGAGTGAGCAAACTCATTTCCATTGAGTCGGTGATGCCATCCAACCATATTAATATATTTTAAATAATGTTTCTAGTGCTTTAGCATACATTAAAACATTTGTTTCAGTGGCAGACTCAGTTATGTTACTTTGTCTTCAGTTCTCCCCCAAAAGGAAAGTCTGTTTGAGTTCTTTGATCCTGGAGGAAAATACAGAAATGGTTATTCTTCTTCACTGTAATCTCTTAAATAACTCCACAATGTAAGGGAAAAAAGTGATTTAAATGATAAAAATGAAAAAGGATATGCCATTTTAAATGGGGTAGTTCATTCCAAAGTTTACTGTTAGTAAAATATAGTTGCTTCTTATTATTTAGATTAATAACGGGCATCCTATTTATTGTGCTTGGAATATTAAACAAGTGGGAAATTGCAAATGTTTCAAAAGAAAAAGCATCCACCATGAAAGCTTTTTTTACTCTCTTCCAGAAATAGTACAGAGACTGTCTTAAGGGACAATTTGATAGACTTTATTTTTTATGGAAATAATAACTATGATTGAAGATAAGTTTCTTATAATCTCTCTTATAGCTCTCTGATTGTTATTGCTCTTTATGTTTTAATGTTAACATTCTTTTACTTCTCATACCCACAACCCTTCTTTATTTGTGACACATTTTATATGTAGAGACATGGAAGTCTGTGTTTTATTTATTGGATTTTTGTAATTTTTGAATTTTATTTTTAAGGCCTAAGGTATTAATTTAGTTTTAATTGAAATATAGTTGATTTACAGTGTTTTTCTAGTTTCTAGTGTACATCAAAGTGATTCAGTTTTATATTTGTATCCATATGTATTTTTTCTTTTTCACATCCATTTTGTTATAGGTTATTAAAAGATATTGAATACAGATCACTGTGCTACACAGTTGGACCTTTTTGTTTATCTACTTTATATATAGTAGTTTGTATCTTTTAATCCCAAGTGACTAATTATCTCCTCCCTACCCCATTTCTCCTTTGGTAATCATAAATTTGTTTCCCGTGTCAGTCTGTTTCTGTTTTATAAATAAGTTTATTTGTATCAGTTTTTTTTTAATTCAACATATAAGTTCAACTATGATATTTGTCTTTCTCTGACTCACTTCACTTAGTATAACAATCCCTAGGTCCATCCATTGCTGCAAATGGCATTTATTTCATTGTTGTTTACAGTTCGGTAGTATTCTACTGTGGGTATATACTACATCTTTGCTTTTAATTTTAGTTTCATTGGAGTATACTTTACAATGCTGTGTTAGTTTCAGGTATGTAGCAAAGTGACTCAGTTATATATATACATATTTTCTTTCTTTTTTAGATTCCTTTTTAAATGGAGTATATTTGCTTTATACTGCTGTGTCAATTTTTGCTGTACAGAAATATGAATCAGGCATGCGTATACATATATGCCCACCTTTTTGGATTTCCTTTCCTCTTAGGTCACCAAGGAGTACCAATTAGAGTTCTCTGTGCCATACAGTAGGTTTTTATTAGTTATCTATTTTATACAAAATAGTGTATACATGTCAGTCCCAATCTCCCAATTCATCCCACCCTCCTGGAAGTCTATGTTTTAAAATGAGACTAGTTGTCTTTTTACCTGCTTGGAACAAAGTTGACAGTTTTGTTATAAAACACTATGCAACATAAAATGCACAATGCCTGAATTATTAAACATCCAGTTTTCTTAAATTTATGGAATTTTTATATTTTGACAAATTAGGAATGCTGTATTATAACACATTTGACAACAAATTTATTTGCCTAGCATAAGAAACTGATGTCTATGATAGAAGTATCCAGTTTCTTGGTACTGATTATATCATTTATTTATACAATTAAATTAATGTTCCATGAAGTAGGATTACAGTAGGTATTTCATTAGTTTAGAGATTATTGATTGAGCAACTGCTATATCCAAGGTACAGCATTGTAATAAATAAATAAGTGAAAAAATATGGTTTTTTGTCCTTACTGAGTCAAGTGAAAGTGAACATTTTAAGTCGTGGCTTCCTAAACACAAAAAAGGCTATAAACACTTTAAAACAACTTTAATGATTAGCAGTGAAGTTTTCTTTCTTTATTTTCAGTATATATTTGGTTATCTTTAATTTTTAGATCCTTCCCATGTATTAAAATTATATGCAAACTGATTTCTGCTATAAATGTCTCCTGACTTTCCTTTCCTTGCCCCTTAGACAGGAAATATTTTTCATCTTTAAATTTCTGTAACATATGGTCATGTTGCTTATTTCACTTTATATTTTATTTTTATGTATACTTATTTAATTTCCCTAGTAGCTTTTGAATATCTTAAAGTCAGAATCCATTCTCAGTCCTTGTCATCATGATTTATTGACAATGTCTTCCAACACTGAGAAAATAAAGTCCAATTAACATATCTTGTACATTTTCCTTTATATGTAGAGGGTTACAATTGCTCTTTAAGTTAAACAGTAAAAGTTAGCTTATTAAAATTTTTATCACCAGAAATATTGTGGAAGTTAGCAATTCTTATATCACTCAATACCAGCTCTCAGTCCAGTAATATGTATGCTTATGAAAACAAGAAAAAATTATTATTAATAGAGAACTATGATTTATTGTTTCTGTAGTTCTTCAGTAAGACAATGAGGATAATATCCCAGGGAAATTTTAAAAATAATTACAATATGAATATTTACAAGACTCCTTTTATTCACTGAATGATTTTTAAGAGATAGGAAAAGGAGACTTGCTTAGGAAAGGAAAGCCATTTGAGACAACCCAAATTGAATCTTGGTAACAAGACAACACCGATATCTTATTTTGATGAAGTAGCTTTTAAAAACATTTTTTTTCTGGTTAGCTAATGCCTAAATAAAAATGCTACTTTTATTGTCCTTTCAAAAGACACTGAAAATTAATACTTATATAATAATTCAACTTGTAAGATCTGTGGATAGACTACAAATAAAATAAATTCTAGATATCTTTAGGAATTTGTAGTATGATCAACATATTTACAATTGTGAAGTGATTTAATGTAAATAACACTTGTTTATATTCTCAAAACTTGACACTTACGAAAAGCTTATACTTAAACCCTCGCTAAAGTGCATTTTATCAAATTGTCAATCTCATTCTTACAGTGTCATTATTTCATCTAAAACTTCCTCCTTCTAGCCATAAAATAAAATTTAAAACCAGAGGGTGTACTTTGTATTGGCATATTCAAGTTGCCTAATATTTATCAGGTTTAAGAAATATTATACAAACATTTTGATTCTGCTTTAAGCAATTTGTCATTGGAAAAACCATTTTTTCCCTCTGATTATTGGAAGGTATTTTCCATTAGTGTAGTGAACAAGCTTTTCAAAATACTCATTAGAAGGAGGAAAATTTACATGTTGCTGTTAATAGACCTATTCTTCAAAATGCCAGATAAAGTTGTGCTATCTGATGAACATTTTATTAAATAGTGGGGTGAAACAGTAATATCCTGGATTCACAATTTCTTAGTTTTCCCACGTAAGATCCCAGGGGAAAGTACTTAACTATATAACCCTTATTTCTATGAGCCCTTTACTTGGTTTTTTATTTACTGAGTCATATGCATTTTGCTCCAAAGTGTTTTAACTCTTGGGTATCACAACATTGTATCAGATTAGGCTGAATTTAGAATTTTGGAATATATTGCACGTGGTTATGGGAAAGGTTCAAGGGCTGAATGCTGAAATAAGGAAGCAAGCGTATACCTGTGTCTCTTATGTCCTCTGCATTGGCAGGTAGGTTCTTTACTGCTAGCATGACCTGGGAAGCCCTTGTAAGGTTGATACTTAAGAAATAGTTTTTATAAATTAAATGTAGTCAAAAAGACTAAAATATTAATTTGTTAATTAAAGGTACATTTCAATTTAATAAAACTAAAATTTGTTGTCTAGAACACTCTGAATTGGCATAATATCCTCTCAAATTAGCTTATGTAGTTAACACATTATTGATACTAGTGAGAAAGTAGGAACTAGGTTTTTTTTTTTTTTTGCCTTTGATATTTCTTCTTGATCCCTTGATATAGTTCCACTTATTTACTTTCAGAGATGAATTAAAGAATTGGTATTGCCTGATTTGGAAAGAAGTTTAGAGCCAGAAATATCAGCTTTATGATAAATTTCATGGTGGCCTTTACCAGGGAATTCTCTCCCTGTTATTTTATTGAAAAGCAACTATGGTTGGCCCTTGAACAACATGGTTTTGAACTGCATCGGTCCACTTTATATGGGTATTTTTTTCAATAAAAAGTGTAGCAGAGTACTATGCTATCCAAAGTTGGTTGAATTCTCTGATGGGGAAGGTCGACTGTAAAGTTTTTGAGTGCATAGAGGGTAGGAGTACCTAATCCTTTGTTAGAGTCTATTGTATACATATTCCTATTTAGAATATCATCTGTAAGCACATAGCTGCCAAATTCTCTTATCTCCCAGAACCCAGCCCATGTGGCAAGTGAATAGGATTGAGAACAATGGAAAATAGATCAGCAAGAACAGAATTTTGCACCAAAAAGCCCTATTCTGATTTATTCTAATTCTACTGATAATTCTGAATTTTATACATTATTCTGTATAATGAAATATAACTACTGATTTGGATTACGTAGACAATGTTCAGCTTATCCCCCTCTCAAGTTTTTCTTCATACATTAACTATTTTAGATATTATTAATTTTGTTGATATATAATTGACATATAACATTATACTAGTTTCGTGTGTAAAACAGAGTGATTCAATATTTGCATATATTGTAAAATAATAACCACAATAAGTCTAGCTAACATCCATCAACACAGTTACAAGTTTTTTTCTTGTGGTGAGAACTTTTAAGATTTACTCTCTTGGCAACTTTCAAATATACAATACAGTATTATTAACTATAGTCACCATGCTGTTCACTAAATCCCATGACTGTTTTATAGCTGGAAGTTTGTATCTTCTGACCACCTTCACCCATTTCACCTACTTCCTATTCACTTCTGGGAACCACCAATCTGTTCTCTGTA
This sequence comes from Cervus elaphus, assembly GCF_910594005.1. NCBI lineage: Eukaryota > Metazoa > Chordata > Mammalia > Artiodactyla > Cervidae > Cervus > Cervus elaphus. The sequence goes on along the minus strand of NC_057823.1, from coordinate 35,704,192 downwards.
TATATTAACTTAATTTTCTTTTTTTAAAACTTAGATTCTACTTATAAGTGAGCTCATAGGATGTTTGTCTTTCTCTATCTGACTTATATCAGTTAGCATAATGCCTCAAGGTATATTCAGTTTATTGTAAATGGTAAGAATTTCTTTCTTTTAAATGATTTGAATAGCATTCCATTGTATATACAGATGGTCCCTGAATAATGTTGCAACTCACTGTTTTTAAAGTTTTTGATGGTTCAAAAGCAATACAAGTTTAGTAGAAACTATATTAATTCAAATTTGAATTTTGATCTTTTCTGAGCTAGTGATATGTATTATGATACTCTTGATACTGGGAGGCAGCAATAAGCTGCAGCTCTCAGTCATCCTTGTGATGGACCACAAGGGTAAATAACTGATACACGTACAACCATTCACTACCCACACAGCCATTTTCTTTTTCACTTTCAGTACAATATTCAATACGTTACATGAGATAGTCAATCTTATTACAAAATGTACTTGTGTTAGATAATTTCCCCCAACTGAAGGCTAATGTAAGTGTTCTGAGCATGTTTACGGTAGGCTAAGTTAAACTATGATGTTCAGTAGAGTAAGGGTATTAAATTAATTTTAACTTAAAACATTTCGATATACAGTGGATTTATTGCAATGGAACTCCATTGTAAGTTGTGGAATATCTGTATTACCATGTTTTCTTCAGCCATTCTTTCATCAATAGACACTTAGGTTGCTTCTATATCTTGACTATTGTAAATAGTGCTGCAGTGAACATGGTGATGCATGTATCTTTTCGAGTTAGTGTTTTTGTTTCCTTAGGGTAAATACCCAGAAGTGGAATTGCTGAATCATATTATAGTTCTATTTTTAATCTTTTTGAGAAACCATATAATTTTTCATAGTAGCTGCAACCAATTTACATTCTCAGCAGCAGTGCACAAGTGTTACCTTTTTTTTCACATTCTTGTCAACCATTTGCCAAGTTTTAAATTATTTAGTTTATATTTTTTCCTGAATATATTTTTGCTTATGTTGCTTGTGCTTTCAGTCTCATGTCAAAAAAATCATTTGTCATTTCCAAGACCTTATTCATCAAGAAATGCAACACTGATTTATGATGAAAATTTTTTTAGTGAACTAGGAGCAGAAGAGAACTTTCTCAGTCTGATAAGAGCTCTATGAAAAATCCACAATAACTATCATACTTAAAGGTAGATAATGAATGCTTATACTCTGACATTGGTAATGCCACTGTGATTCATGATTTTACCAGAATCCTAGCTAGTATAATAAGGTAAGAATATTGTATACAAGACAAACAAATGAGAAAAATGGAGTAAAATTGTCTTAAATAACAAAAATTACTATAGCTAAGAAGTAATTATAAAAAGATTATAATATACAAGGTCAGTATAAAGTGGTAGTTCTTTATTCTAGAAATTAGCAATTAGAAATTAAATTAAAAAAAAAGCATTTATAGTAACATCCAAAAAGATAAAAGACCTAAAGCCAAACTTGTATAATGAAAGCTAAAGAATGCTGCTGAGAGAAATTTTATAGACCTAAATAAATTGAGTGATATACCATGTTCATAATGCAATATGGTTAAAATACCTATTTTTCCTAAATTGGTGTAAAGATTCAGCACAATTCCAGTCAAAATCACCACAACTGTCTTTGCTGGAATTGTCAAAGTGAAAGTGAAAGTGAAGTCCTTAGTCGTGTCCGACTCTATGTGACCCCATGGACTGTAGCCTACCAGGCTCCTCTGTCCATGGGATTCAGCAGGCAAGAATACTGGAGTGGGTTGCCATTTCCTTCTTCAGGAGATCTTCCCAACCCAGGGATCGAATCCAGGTCTCCTGCATTGCAGGCAGATGCTTTACCATCTGAGCCACCAGGGAATTGTCAAGTTGATTCTAAATTCAAATGAAAATAGAAAGGAGTTTGAATAGCTAAGGCAATTTGAAGAACAAAGTTGAAAGATTTATACATCAATATGTGACTGCTTGGGCTTGCTGGGTGGCTTGGGGGTAAAGAATCCTCCTGCTGATGCAGGAGACTTGGGTTCAGTCCCTGGATTCGGAAGATCTCCAGGAGGAGGAAAATGGCAACCCACTCTACTATTCTTGTCTGAGAAATTCCATGGACAGAGGAGCCTGGCAGGCTACAGTCCAAAGGGTTGCAAAGAGGCAGACATGGCTGACTGATTAAGCACACACACATGTGATTGGTTAAATTATGGTGTGATCATACAGTGTAATGCTAGTTAGCAATTGAAAGGAGTTAAGTACTCAACATATTTTTAAAAATGGATGAGTCACAAAAACAATAGTAAGTTAAAGAAGTCTGACACAAATGATTACTGTATCATTCCATTTATCTAAAACTTAGAAAGCAGGAATCTAATCTGTAGTGACAAAACCAAGTTATTAGTTTCACGGGGTGAATATTGGCTAGGAAGTACAATGATAAAAGTCTAAATCGATGGAAGTGTAGTTTATATTGATTGTGGTGGTGTTTACGCAGGCATAAAAATTTGTCCAAACTCACTAAAATTTCTACTTAACATGGTGCATTTTATTCTTTGTAAATTATGATCAAAGTTGATTTTTTAAAATAATATATTTAAACAGCAGGTAAAAATGCTTAGTATTAATATGTATTGAGCACCTGTTATATAAGCTATTGCTCTTTTACCAGTTTTACATGTATTAACTCATTTATAATTTTCAAAACATTCCGATAATATTTAGGTATTATTATTGTTTTATATGTAGTACAAGTGCAGAGTAGTTGTCACATCACAGTTTATTTTTAGCTGCCAAATTAAAAGTTAGAACCTTCAATGTCATAAAAAACACTTCATTTCATGAGGATAGTAGAAATATGAGTGAAATATAAAGCAGTTCTTTCACTAATTTCTTCTAATTTTGAGCTAATCACTAACATTTTCCTATCTGTAATCACCAAGGTCCCATGCACTTATAAAATTCTCCCATTTCATGGCTGTAACTCTTGGAATATTTATAAGTATTTAGTAATACAGTGCTATAAGTGAATTCTTGTAGCAAGTACAAGTGTTAAGGTGTCCAGGGGGGAAAAACACTGCTCATAAAAGATATTCAAAAGAGATAAAATAACTAGGTATTTCTCAGTCTTTGCTGTCTGTTAATGTCTGTGAAGATGCTTTGCTTTAGGAGAAAAATTTAAAAACAGAGAAGATTAAAAAAAAGAAGCTTATTCAATACTTTTTTTTTTAAAGTTGCTTTGGTTCTAGGTACTATAAATCTAATATAAGCAAGCTTATGCAACAAAGGATATTGCATGGAATGGTCCAGGATTATGCCATATAATCTAAGGAAATACTAATTATTAGAATTTATGAAAGGTGAAGTCTAGACCAGGCTTTCAATCTCAACTCAGGATCCCCTAGGGCTCAGCTATTAATCTCGAATTCTAGTCTGTAAATCACCCAGTTTAATTATTGAGTGCTGATTTGATTGATCCATCTTGAATTATATGTCCCTCTATATTCTGTTATTTCTGACTAGAAGGCCATGTTCCCTTTATAAAAGAAGAAAAGACCTGCTATTTACAGGATACCTCCATAGTTGGAGTGAACAGTTCTCAGAGAATACTGCTGCATTATACACCCCTATATGATCTATGTTAGCATTACACATGCGGAACCATCAACATCCTTTTCCTTTTCACCCCCATATGATAAAACAGATTACAAACAAAGCAAAATACTTTACCCACTCCATTGAAACTCCTCTTATCAAGAGATGGAGCATTGTTGAATCTGGGCTGGCCTTGTGACTTGTTTTGGCCAAAGACATTGGAAGTGATACTGTGTCAGTTCTGAGGCCTCAGGAGGGTTGGCACTTCTGTTCTTTTTCTGAACCCTCTGTCCATGCCATGTGAAAAAGCCCAAGCTACCCTGCTGGATGCTAAAGACACATTATCCGGACAACTCTGTTGTTCATCGTGTAGCCAGTAATTGCAGTGAGACTGAGGCTTTCCTAGAGCACCAGTTCTCAGCCAACATACTAGCTGTCTCCTAATACAAAACAAGGCCAGCCAAGATCAGCTGAGTCTTTCCCAGTTCAGTAGAACCTTCACACTGGCCCATAGATTTACAAGCAATAATTAATGCTCATTGTTTTAAATCACTGAGTTTTGGGGAGTGTCTTTTGAGACAATAGCTAAAGGGCATAACCTATGTAACAAATATTTCCCCCCAATTTTTATACATTTAGTGCCTGAAGTCTAGCAGTAATGATTTTTCTATTTGGTGCTAGAATGACTCCTTAATTATAACAATGCAAAGTATCTATATTTCCTCAGGATTTTATTTTATAGTATTCTCTTTGAAGATAAACAGTGGAAATGTTTACTAGTATTTTGTAAAATTTTATGACTATTGCAAATCTTTTCACAAACCTTTCACTTGGAAATTGATTATGAGGTTCAGTTTATCACATATTATCACACATCATCAAGTAAGCTTGTCATATTTGAACATTTTAAGTTGTTTGAGCCTTTGTCTTTATTAGTTAATATGTGTTTGTTAACATATAAACTAGATTATTTTCTCTAATTATACTTTTGATTCTTTTTAAATTGCTCATACCATAATGTTAGTTGAAAGGAGTAGAATTTAGAACACACTTGTGTAGTTGTTCTAGTAGCTATTAATAGATAGGCAGATTCGAGAAACAGAAAGAAAGGAGAGAAAATAGATAGTTACTTTTACACTGCTTAGCACAATGCTTGGTATGTAGTTTGCCCTCAATAAATATTAATTGGATATTGTTTTATAGAAATTTGTTATTAATAATTATTGTATGTACTATGGGGAAGGATTAATCTTAAAAAGTAAAACAATTACTGGGCAATTATGCTATTCAACATAATATTTTAAAAATGTCATGTGGTAAGGGATTCATTTTATTTGCCTGAGCAATCAGCATTGTTCATAAAAGAGGACTCAACCTCAGATACTTTTACCAGCTGCAAAAAGTATATTTCAGTTAAAATATATTTGCTCCAGGATACTTTTCAGTTTAGGATTTGAAAAGGTGGTGGCAAAATTATAGTTGTCAGAATGGTGATTTTCAATAAGTACTGTAATTAGCGTGCTTTACTCCCAGAAATTGTGCTTTTTAGCAATGGGCCATGACTCACTTGTATTTGCATATAACCAGCGCATGTTAGAATGTCCACTTATCCTCAGAATCAAAAGAAAGAAAATTTGGTATAAATAGCTCTAGTAATTAAAAGACCTTAGCAAACTGTATCCCTTATATAAAATGTTAGTCCTCTGTGGATGTGTACGTGATGTGCTGTTTCAAATCTAGCCTGTGCCAGGTTGTGAAAACTGCTGGAGAACTTCTTCTCTCCCCAGAGAACAACAGCCTATGAATTCTCTTGATGCATTTGGTAAATGTGTGTTAGTGCTCTTGAAACCCCTATCCACACTCATAGTGAGTGAAGTCACTCAGTCATGTCCGACTCTTTGCGACCCCGTGGACTGTAACCCACCAGGCTCCTCTGTCCATGGGCTTCTCCAGGCAAGAATACTGGAGCGGGTTGCCAGTTCCCTGCCTTCAAAAGAGCACCACACTTCATCACACACTGGTAGACATCCAGAGAAAAGTCTGCCTCGCCATTCTACTAACTGCTCAGGCCCTCCCCCGACATCATCTGTGCCTCAGTGCTTTGCACGTCCTCTCAGCAACTTGGACTCAGAGGCTTATTACTGTGCATGAGCTTTCCTATCTGCCTTTGGTTTCCTCTGACTTAGAGGGCTTTCTGCATTCCTGTGCCTTTTGGGATCATGTCTCTTTTGCCTGGTTTTGGATTAGCACCTTCTTTTAATGTTGACACATTAGATTTGTTGCACACAGAGAGTGTTTCTGTCTCTAGATCCAGGAACCAAACTGCCCTCTGAGAGTCCGGCCTTCAGTCTTCTCATGACAAGACACAGAATCACTTCCAAATGAAGAGTAGGGATTTCTGTTTTCAGGAATTAATAGTCAGCTTTTCTAAACAAGTGACTCATGCATTTATCAGTCCCACAAATGTGCTTATTTTTCTAATATTTGATAAAAAGTCAAGGGAATATTTTTACTCTCTTCATAGGTGTGATTGAAATTTTCAGGTCATTGATGATTATTTTCTATGCTTAAATACCCAAATTATTGACTTAATTTTCAAACCCCCTAAAGTGCGAACTCCCATTGTTTAGCTTTTATCTATCTTTTATCTCTCTGATTAAAAAAAAATCAGGTTTTAATCAGTTAAAACCTGATTGGATGAGATGCTGTAAGCACAGTTAGCCTTGATTTAATATGATTGCAGAATTTCTGGCATATGTGAAACACTAATATTTCAATAAGACTTTCAATAGATATGCCATATTAAAAAGGAAAATATTTTTCCTTATCAATTTATTGTATACAAATTATCTAAGAGGTAATGACATTTAGTACAACTAGACAAGGTAATTCCTTATCAGTGTCTTTCAAAATGGAGAAAATCAGTGTCTTGTTGCATCCATCTGAAGCTTGTTCTTAGTAATTTTTATTGATATTTTAAATATAATGACTCTGAGTGAATCTGGGCATGAAAAGTATGTGCTACTGCATTAGTTTTCAGCTTAATTCAGTATATCACATTTGATAATAGTATACAGTATTGCCAATTAGTGTAATATTTAAAGTAGCTCACTGGATAAATGGATCCCCATAGACACTTATCTTGAGGACCTCTGCTTTTTCTAAGAAAAGTTGCTTCTGACTAATACAGAAGAATGTTTCAGGAGATTTGTTTCAGTTTCTCTATTTTTTATGCTGCAATTCTAGGTTCTCTGTGTTCTACATCCCTGCTTTCCAACTAATTTGTTGTTTTTCAGTCACTAAGTTGTGTCTGACTCTGCGACCTCATGCCAGGCTTCCCTGTCCTTCACTATCTCCTGAGTTTGCTCAAACTCATGTGCATTGAGTTGATTGTGCCATCCAACCATCTCATCCTCTGTCATCCCCTTCTTCTCCTGCTCTCAATCTTTCCCAGCATCAGGGTCTTTTCTAATAAGTCAGTTCTTTGTATCAGGTGGCCACAATATTGGAGCTTCCACTAATAATGGGGTTTTAATCCTTATTTGCTTCTTGCCCAGAATTTCTATCATGGCAAAGCTGATTTTTCTCTCCTTTTGGTGTCTAAATGATGGATGTGCTGAATATAATTTACCTTCTTGAATATGGCTGAACAAGTGTGTCCCTGGCTTTAAGTTAAGGGCCCTTTAATATGAGATTATGATGCTTCAAGAAAGAAAGTGATTTTTCAAAGGCTACTATTTAGCTCTTGAATCTCTTCTGGGCTCCCAAGTTTTTCTGCTTTCCATTTTTTTCCCCATTATATTCAGGCTATAATGATTCCTTTTCCTAATTAGCAAGGAAATAGCAAAAAGTCAAATTCCTGAAACCTATAAGATAAAATGGCAAAATTTTAATTCCCTAGGAGAATTCCCTTTAACAGATATTTTTTTTCTATTCACAGTATTTGTATTAAATGACATTGACATCAAGACTGCTAATGGGATCCAGGTATATGGCAAGCTATTTTTTTCTCTCAAAGCCCTTTAAGTTGTTTGGTGTGATTAATTTTTTATTGAATGGAAACTAAGAAAATTCTATGTGAATTCCATAGATTTCTCTCTTGAATCCTTTTCTGTTGGTTCTTTCTTCAAATAGATCTATCACATGTATGTGTTGATCAGTACTTAGCTGAAGACTTTAGGTTAACCCTCTGAAGCTCTCCAATACTCTCTTTGAAGTCCTCTCCTCCCATGTAATGTGATTCTTGGTTGGTTTTGCCTCTCCAGGCTTTTATATTTATCCCTACTTCTCAGGGAGATCTAGCAGTCTCTGTGAACCTTGGCCTAGGTTCACTGTCTCTGTATTGTGGTCTGTAAATTATCTACAGGTGGTAAAATGGGCAACTATGGTGTTTCATGATTTGTTTCATGTCTCCTGGGATCACTGACAGATGTGCTTGCTCCCTGAACTTGAAAGCCATTGTTTCAATTATTCTGTCTAACTTTGGCCCTCATCACTCCTCAAATGGAGTAGAAGTAGAGCCCTTTTGTTTATACTTGGGTTTTATGATTGGGTCTTGACAGAAAACCAACAAGAATCCCAATCCATTACAGGTATTTCCAGCACCATTGGATCTTCAAGATCATTTGGCCCAAGATTCAGGGGAGCTTGGGGCTTTCCTCATAGCTTGGTTGGTAAAGAATCTGCCTGGAATGCAGGAGACCCCAATTTGATTCCTGGGTTGGGAAGATCAGCTGGAGAAGGGATAGGCTACCCACTCCAATATTCTTGGGCTTCTCTTGTGGCTCAGCTGATTAAGAATCTGCCTGCAATGTGGGAGACCTGGGTTTGAAAGGTCTCCTGGAGAAGGGAAGGGCTGCCCACTCCAGTATTCTGGTCTGGAGAAGTCCATAGGATTGCAAAGAGTCAGACACAATTGAGCGACTTTCACTTTCACTTTCATAGAGTAGCTTGCACCACAGCCTAGACTTATTGTAGAACTTACTGTTATTCTCTGCTCCATTCAAAAATGGGCATTTTTGTGGGTCATCCTATGTGGATACTCAGTTGTTCTGTGGTGTCTGACACTTTGTGGCCCCATGGACCATAGCCCAGCAGGCTCCTCTGTCCTTGGAATTTCCAGGCAAGAAGATTGGAGTGGGGTGCCACTTCCTTCTCCAGGGAATCTTCCCCACCCAGGGATCGAACCTGCATCTCTTGTGTCTCCTGCATTGGCAGGCAGATTGTTTACCACTGCACCACCTGGGAAGCCTGGGTCATCCTATAAATGAGACAAAAAAAAAAAAAACAAAAAAAAAACCACTTCCATATGCAGTGTTCTTACTTCAGAAACTCATTCAAGTGCATCAGTGATTTGCCACTTTTGTAGTAGTGGTAGGCATGCATTCTGTGATTTTCTCTTTCTTTGTTAGGGCTATTCTGGCATTCTGCAGTCAAGTAGGTCTATAAATACATTGTTGATATGTCAACATGTCAGGCCCATGAGTCTTCACAGTGTTTAATCTCTGACCCTCTACAGTGGGATCGTTAGCATATAAGTCACTTGACATTTGCACTTGCCACCTACAATTAGCATTATATCATCAATATAATATTATAACCTGATGTTAGAAGGAACATCCAGTCAATGAAGATCCCTATAGACTTATATGATAGAGAACTTGAAAGTTAATAAAGCTTCATGAACCAAGAAGTTAATTTTTACTATTGTCTTTGATTGAGAAAACAAGCTGATTTGTAAAAAGCATTTGTGCAATAAATAGCTGTATATCAAAAAGTATCTAGTTCCCTTTTTTATAAGTATTTTAAGATATTTATTTATTTAGCTGCATCTGATCCTAGTTGCAAAAAGTGAGGTCTTCATTGCATCATGAGAGATCTTTTGTTGTGGTGCACAGACTCGCACGGACTTAGTTGCTCCTTGGCGTGTGAGAGTTTAATTCCTGACCAGGGACTGAACCCACGTCCCTTCATTGCAAGGTGAATTCTTAACCACTGGACCACCAGGGAAGTCTTTTCCTTTCTTAGTACACAGTTACCATAATTGACTGACCGTCATGATAACCACAGCCGTCTTGCCTTGGATAGTCTAGTGTTACTGTGTGCTTTCAGATGTTCCAGAATTTCACCATACCCACTAATATCAGCAAGTCCAATTTCAAGGCAGCAATCATATTTTTGTATTTGTTTGTCCTTTGGATCTTGGCCACAACTTGATTTTTCTAAACAAGCTTTTTATCTTTGAGTAATTTTTGATTTAAATAAATCTTGCAAAGAGATTTTCTTGATAGCCTTCATTCAGTTTCTGGCATTGTTAGATTAGTGTGGTACATTTTTCAAAATTAAAATCTGGTTTTGGTACATTAATGTTAGATTTCAGGATTTATTTGGATTTCCTTAGTCTTTCCATTTATGTCCTCTTTCTGGTGCAGGATGCTACCTATGTGACCATATTGTAGTTGTCATGTATTCTATATCTATTGTTCTGTGACAGCTTCTCAGTCTTTCCTTGTTTTTCATGACCTTAGTAGTTTTGAGGAGTACTGCCTACGGGTCCCTTAGAAGTGTCCCCCAGTCTGGGGTTATCTGATGTTTTACCAATGATTAGGCTGGGAGGTGAGACTCTCTTCTTTATCACATCACATCAGAGGAACATGGTATCCACGTGAGATAATGGTGATGTTAGCCTTCATCACCTGGTTAAAGTACTGTTAGCTAGTTTTCTTTTCTCTTTCTTTTACCTATTTTTTGGAAGCAAGTCACTAAGTCCAGCTCACCTACAGTGCAGGGAGAGTTAAACTAGCTCCTGGATAGAGGGGTATCTTTATGTATTATTTGTAATCATATAAGAATGATTTGTCTTTTCTCCCCCATTTATTTAGCTATCTAATCATCAGTATATTTACTTTATACTTTCAATTAGAGTCTATTGCCACACATAACGTTATTTTAAAACAATGTCACTTGGCGGGGAGGAGCCAAGATGGCGGAAGAGTAGGACGGGGAGACCACTTTCTCCCCTACAAATTCATCGAAAGAACATTTGAATGCTGAGCAAACTTCACAAAACAACTTCTGACTGCTAGCAGAAGACATCAGGCGCCCAGAAAAGCAGCCCATCATCTTCGAAAGGAGAGAGAAGAAATCCAGTTCCACGCACCAGAACACCGACGCAAGCTTCCCTAACCAGGAAATCTTGACAAGCCAATCATCCAACCCCACCCACTGGGTGAAACCTCCACAACAAAAAGGAACCACAGACCACCAGAATACAGAAAGCCCACTCCAGACACAGCCATCTAAACAAGATGAAAAGGCAGAGAAATACCCAATAGGTAAAGGAACATGAAAAATGCTCACCAAGTCAAACAAAAGAGGAGGAGATAGGGAATCTACCTGAAAAAGGATTTAGAATAATGGTAATGAAAATGATCCAAAATCTTGAAAACAAAATGGAGTTACAGATAAATAGCCTGGAGCCAAAGATTGAGAAGATGCAAGAAATGTTTAATAAGGACCTAGAAGAAATAAAAAAGAGTCAATTAAAAATGAATAATGCAATAAATGAGATCAAAAACACTCTGGAGGGAACCAACAGTAGAATAATGGAGGCAGAAGATAGGATTAGTGAGGTAGAAGATAAAATGGTGGAAATAAATGAAGTAGAGAGGAAAAAAGAAAAAAGAATCAAAAGAAATGAGGAAAACCTCAGGGACCTCTGGGACAATGTGAAACGCCCCAACATTCGAATCATAGGAGTCCCAGAAGAAGAGGACAAAAAGAAAGGCCATGAGAAAATACTCGAGGAGATAATAGCTGAAAACTTCCCTAAAATGGGGAAGGAAATAGTTACACAGGTCCAAGAAACCCAGAGAGTCCCAAATAGGATAAACCCAAGGCGAAACACCCCAAGACACATATTAATCAAATTATCAAAGATCAAACACAAAGAACAAATATTAAAAGCAGCAAGGAAGAAACAACAAATAACACACAAAGGGATTCCCATAAGGATAACAGCTGATCTATCAATAGAAACCCTTCAGGCCAGAAGGGAATGGCAGGACATACTGAAAGTAATGAAAGAGAATAACCTACAACCTAGATTACTGTACCCAGCAAGGATCTCATTCAGATATGAAGGAGAATTCAAAAGCTTTACAGACAAGCAAAAGCTGAGAGAATTCAGCACCACCAAACCAGCTCTTCAACAAATGCTAAAGGATCTTCTCTAGACAGGAAACACAGAAAGGTTGTATAGATGTGAACCCAAAACAACAAAGTAAATGGCAAGGGGACCATACCTATCAATAATTACCTTAAATGTAAATGGGTTGAATGCCCCAACCAAAAGACAAAGACTGGCTGAATGGATACAAAAACAAGACCCCTATATATGCTGTCTGCAAGAGACCCACCTCAAAACAAGGGACACATACAGACTAAAAGTGAAGGGCTAGAAAAAAATATTTCACGCAAACGGAGACCACAAGAAAGCAGGAGTTGCAATACTCATATCAGATAAAATAGACTTTCAAACAAAGGATGTGAAAAGAGACAAAAAAGGACACTACATAATGATCAAAGGATCAATCTAAGAAGAAGATATAACAATTATAAATATATATGCACCCAACATAGGAGCACTGCAATACGTACAGCAAACGCTAACGAGTATGAAAGAGGAAATTAATAGTAACACAATAATAGTGGGAGACTTTAATACCCCACTCACAACTATGGATAGATCAACTAAACAGAAAATTAACAAGGAAACACAAACTTTAAATGACACAATGAAACAGCTAGACCTAATTGATACCTATAGGACATTTCACCCCAAAACAGTCAACTTCACCTTTTTGTCAAGTGCACATTGAACCTTCTCCAGAATAGATCACATCCTGGGTCATAAATCTAGTCTTGGAAAATTCAAAAAAATTGAAATCATTATCTTTTCTGACCACAGTGCAGTAAGGTTAGATCTCAATTACAGGGAAAAAACTATTAAAAATTCCAGTATATGCAGGCTAAATAACACGCTTCTGAATAACCAACAAATCATAGAAGAAATCAAAAAAGAAAAAAATATGCATAGAAATGAATGAAAATGAATACACAACAACCCAAAACCTATGGGACACTGTAAAAGCAGTGCTAAGGGGAAGGTTCATTGCATTACAGGCTTACATCAAGAAACAAGAAAAAAGCCAAATAAATAACCTAACTCTACACCTAAAGCAACTAGAGAAGGAAGAAATGAAGAACCCCAGGGTTAGTAGAAGGAAAGAAATCTTAAAAATCAGGGCAGAAATAAATGCAAAAGAAACTAAAGAGACCATAGCAAAAATCAACAAAGCTAAAAGCTGGTTTTTTGAAAAAATAAACAAAATCAACAAACCGTTAGCAAGACTCATTAAGAAACAGAGGGAGAAGAACCAAATTAACAAAATTAGAAATGAAAATGGAGAGATCACAACAGACAACACTGAAATACAAAGGATCATAAGAGACTTCTATCAACAGCTCTATGCCAATAAAACGGACAACTTGGAAGAAATGGACAAATTCTTAGAAAAGTATAACTTTCCAAAACTGAACCAGAAAGAAATAGAAGATCTTAACAGACCCATCACAAGCAAGGAAATCGAAACTGTAATCAGAAATCTTCCAGCAAACAAAAGCCCAGGACCAAATGGCTTCACAGCTGAATTCTACCAAAAATTTAGAGATGAGCTATCTTACTCAAACTCTTCCATAAAATTGCAGAAGAAGGTAAACTTCCAAACTCATTCTGTGAGGCAACCATCACCCTAATTCCAAAACCAGACAAAGATGCCACAAAAAAAGAAAACTACAGGCCAATATCACTGATGAACATAGATGCAAAAATCCTTAACAAAATTCTAGCAAACAGAATCCAACAACATATTAAAAAAATCATACATCATGACCAAGTGGGCTTTATCCCAGGAATGCAAGGATTCGTTAATATCCGCAAATCAATCAAAGTCATACACCACAGTAACAAATTGAAAGATAAAAACCATATGATTATCTCAATAATGCAGAAAAAGCCTTTGACAAAATTCAACATCCATTTATGATAAAAGCTCTCCAGAAAGCAGGAATAGAAGAACATACCTCAACATAATAAAAGTTATATATGACAAACCCACAGCAAGCATTACCATCAATGGTGAAAAACTTGAAAGCATTTCCCCTAAAACCAGGAACAAGACAAGGGTGCCCAATCTCACCCCTGCTATTCAACATAGTGTTGGAAGTTTTGGCCACAGCAATCAGAGCAGAAAAAGAAGTAAAAGGAATCCAGATAGGAAAAGAAGAAGTGAAGCTCTCGCTGTTCGAGATGACATGATCCTCTACATAGAAAACCCTAAAGACTCTACCAGAAAATAACTAGAGTTAATCAGCGAATGTAGTAAAGTTGCAGGATATGAAATTAACACACAGAAATCCCTTGCATTCCTATACATAAACAATGAGAAAACAGAAAGAGAAATTAAGGAAACAATACCATTCACCATTGCAACAAAAAGAATAAAATACTTAGAGGAGTATACCTAAAGAAACGAAAGACCTATATATAGAAAACTATAAAACACTGATGAAAGAAGTCAAAGAGGACACAAACAGATGGAGAAATATACCGTGTTCATGGATTGGAAGAATCAATCTTGTCAAAATGAGTATACTACCCAAAGCAATCTATAGATTCGATGCAATCCGTATCAAGCTACCAACAGTATTTTTCACAGAACTAGAACAAATAATTTCACAATTTGTATGGAAATTCAAAAAACCTCAAATAGCCAAAGCAATCTTGAGAAAGAAGAATGGAACTGGAGGAATCAACCTGCCTGACTTCAGACTCTACTACAAAGCCACAGTCATCAAGACAGTATGGTACTGGCACAAAGACAGAAATATAGATCAATGGAACAGAATAGAAAGCCCAGAGATAAATCCAGGAACCTATGGACACCTTATCTTCAACAAAGGAGGCAAGGATATACAATGGAGAAAAGACAACCTCTTTAACAAGTGGTGCTGGGAAAACTGGTCAACCACTTGTAAAAGAATGAAATTAGAACACTTTCTAACACCATACACACACAAAAATAAACTCAAAATGGATTAAAGATCTAAATATAAGACCAGAAACTATAAAACTCCTAGAGAGAACATAGGCAAAACACTCTTTGACATAAATCACAGCAGTATCCTCTATGAGCCACCTCCCAGAATATTGGAAATCAAAGCAAAACTAAACAAATGGGACCTAATGAAACTTAAAAGCTTTTGCACAACAAAGGAAACTATAAGCGAGGTGAAAAGACAGCCCTCAGATTGGGAGAAAATGATAGCAAACGAACCAACAGACAAAGGATTAATCTCAAAAATATACAAGCAACTCCTGCAGCTCAATTCCAGAAAAATAAATGACCCAGTCAAAAAATGGACCAAGGAACTAAACAGACATTTCTCCGAAGAAGATATACAGATGGCTAACAAACACATGAAAAGATGCTCAACATCACTCATTATCAGAGAAATGCAAATCAAAACCACAATGAGGTACCATTACACACCAGTCAGGATGGCTGCTATCCAAAAGTCGACAAGCAATAAATGCTGGAGAGGGTGTGGAGAAAAGGAAACCCTCTTACACTGTTGGTGGGAATGCAAACTAGTACAGCCACTATGGAGAACAGTGTGGAGATTCCTTACAAAACTAGAAATAGAACTGCCATATGACCCAGCAATCCCACTCCTGGGCATACACACCGAGCAAACCAGATCTGAAAGAGACACATGCACCCCAGTGTTCATCGCAGCACTGTTTATAATAGCTAGGACATGGAAGCAACCTAGATGCCCATCAGCAGATGAATGGATAAGGAAGCTGTGGTACATATACACCATGGAATATTACTCAGCCGTTAAAAAGAATTTATTTGAATCAGTTCTAATGAGATGGATGAAACTGGAGCCCATTATACAGAGTGATGTAAGCCAGAAAGATAAAGAACATTACAGCATACTAACACATGTATATGGAATTTAGAAAGATGGTAACGATAACCCTATATGCAAAACAGAAAGAGAGACACAGATATACAGAACAGACTTTTGGACTCTGTGGGAGAAGGCGAGGGTGGGATGTTTTGAGAGAACAGCATCGAAACATGTATATTATCAAGTGTGAAACAGATCACCAGCCCAGGTGGGATGCATGAGACAAGTGCTTGGGCCTGGTGCACTGGGAAGACCCAGAGGGATCAGGTAGAGAGGGAGGCAGGAGGGGGGATCGGGATGGGGAATACATGTAAATCCATGACTGATTCATGTCAATGTATGACAAAAACCACTACAATATTATAAAGTAATTAGCCTCCAACTAATAAAAATAAATGGAATAAAATAAAACAAACAAACAAACAAACAAGAAGACAATGTTGCTTGTATAATAACATATACATGTTGAGTCCATGGGGTTTTCCAGCTGGTACAATGGTAAATTATCACTTGCCAATGCAGGAGACACACACTATGCAGGTACGATCCCTGGGTTAGGAAGATCTCCTGGAGGAGGAAATGGCAACCCACTCCAATATTCTTGCCTGGAAAATTCCATGAACAGAGGAGCCTGGTGAGCTGCAGTCTATGGAGTCGCAAAGAGTGGGCCACGACTGAGCACTCACATGTGTTCATACTGCTTATCTCTGACATGTCCATGGTCTAGTCTCACTGTGGTCTTTGAAATTAAACAGCTCTTCAGTTTCCATGTTACCTGGCACATCAGAGTCTTTGATAAGGCTGGAAGTGTAGTTCTATTCCTGAGTTTTTGTCTCTATAGACTTTCTGTACAGGCGTTGCCTTGGCAGTTTTAAAAACATAAGTTGAAATTGTATTTCTTGGTGAAACCTGGAGAACATCCTCCTTTTCCTGGAGTTGAGAAGTCTCCCTTTCTCTCCTTGTGCTTCTGCTTCTTCAAAGAAAAGCTGTCAGTGAATATTAATTAGCTTTCCCCACCAAAGCATTTTAGTTTCAATTGTTGCCTAATCGTGTCATTCTTTTAATTGTATGGACTTCAAATTTTACTTTCTGGACTCCACCTTATAGCTACTACTGGATCACTGTGTGCTAAGTTGCTTCGGTCCTGTCTGACCCTTTGTGACCTTATGGACTATAGCCCACCAGGCTCCTCTGTCCATGGGATTCTCCAGGCAAGAATAGTGGATTGGGTTGCCATGCCTTTCTCCAGGAGATCTTCCCAACCCAAGGACTGAACCCACGTCTCTTACCTCTCCTGCACTGTATTACCTGGAAGAACCTATTTTGTTTAACTGTTTTTGAATGTTCCAAACACAGGAATGAGGGCCCTCAACTCTTGAATAAAAAAGTAAAGATAGTTTGATACATCTCTAAGCAGCCAGAGATATAGAGGTAGGTACTTGCATGAGGGCATTATTTCATTTTTCTGGTTTCTGATGTATTATTTGGAAATAATTACCCATATAATTTATGAAAGTGAAAAGAAATACCATTGTTTAATGGTGATAGCTCTCAATTAGAGGATACACTTACTTAGATACATAGAAAAGTTCAAAACTTCCAACTTTTAGATTCTCCTGAACAGGCTTTAATCTCTTTGGTTTATGATTTTCTATCTCTGCAAACAAAAATTTCTCTGACTCTGGCTTCATTTTGCTGAATTTGAGCTGAAAATATTGCTTAGGTGTTCTATTTAAGTGTCATTCCTTTCAATTCATTTTTTAGCATAGTTTTTCTTCTCAAAAAGTGGAACTTTGAGTGAATAGCACTTCAGGTTACTCGATTTGAGCCCATTCAATTTTCTATTTGCCATTCCAGGAATCTCTTCGCTTTGGTGGCATCATTGAGAGCTATGGAAACTAGTAAAAATTATAGTCCTGAAGTGAACCTTTTGATTTGTTTCTCTCTCTCTGTTTTTGAGAATTACGTTTTATTCAGTGAGAATTTTTAGGACTTCAAGCCCAAGAGGTAGTATCTCAAGTGACCCTGAGAGAATTGCTCCCAGGAGGCAAGGAGGAAGCCAGGTTCTCTCTTAACTTCAACTTCCACCATTAGTCTCTTGTTTTTTGTGTGTGTATTTAGGAAACACCTATGAAACAGTAAGCTGTTTTTATAGGCATTCACCCCCAGCTTTGGTTTTGAGGCTTTTATCCCTTTCTAACTTCAGTGTGCTAAAATGCATATACTGACGTAATGTATTAAGTTAAGAGACATGGCATAATGTAATGATTTAAAAGAAGAACATAGAAGATGCTGAGTTTGATAGCTCTGACATACTACTCTTGTAGGAAAGTCATTATCGCTTGGACCTCTTTTGTTTATATTACCTTACCAAATTATTTTAGGAATCAAATTAATATATTTTGGAAAATATGTTTTAAAATAAATCATAAATTGTGATACTAAGTGTATTTCGATCAGGTTTACTAAGTTGCAACATAAAACAAAACCAGGGTACAGACCCAGATTTCGTGAACATTTACATATTCTTAAGTCTTGTATATAACTTACTATTATTGTTGTTATTGTTATTTATAAGGATCATTACTGTCTATGTGAACTTTAACAAATGTCTCTTTCTGTAAAATGATACTAATGTCTACTCCCAGTTGTATTGGGAATTGTAAATGTAAAATTGCTGAGGAGGACCAGGGGCATGTTATAAATTTCAGTATGTGGTATCTTTTCATTCCTCTCCCTATTCCCCCTCAACAACTCAAGTAAGGTCCTCAATGCTGAGATCTACTGTCTTAACCCCTCGACTTATATATAGCTCTTATATTGAATGACATCGGTTATCCAAGAATTTTCTGATGGACTGAAAGGCAACAACCCATTAAAATAAATCCCCAAAGGGACAAAATAGAAAAGGAAGGGAGACTCTCATCAATAGATCACACTGACTCTGTGGTTGGAAGTCCACTTCTTTTAATTCTCATTCTAATTAAAGTCCACTTTAATTAATTCGCATAGCCTCTTCCTTTCTCTTCTGCTGCTACTACTATTCACACTTCACTTATAAGATACTTACTCTTATAAGTCTCCCACTGGAACTTTCTGCTAAGACTTATCTGAAGTGTTCTTGCTGCCAGTCTTTCATTCTATCCTCATTCATGAAAATTTAATCTTCTCAGGGCAGTTCTTTCATATGCAATTCCCTCACCCCTGGACATTTATTGATCCTTTATCCCCAAAAGAAAAAAGTCTAAATAGTTTAGCCTAACATTTGAGAACCTCACAGAATTTTCTAGTATCTTCTCCCTTCCATTTGCTTCTCCAGATCCATTCTCCACCCTTCTTCAACTACTCTGTAGCCCTGGTGGATGATCTGCATGAACTACATCAGTGGGAACCCTAGTGAGAAATGGAAAGGAAGGAGAATGAAGCCAGGGAATTTATTCCTCCAGATTCCTCCTTTCTACTGAAAAGTCATGCATCTCATCTGGCATTCCTCTCTACAAGGTACTGCCCTTTTCGGATTTGGTGATTATCGCTCTCCACTCCATCCTTCAGGCTAAAGGATGGAAATGATTTTACTGGTGTTGGGATCCTCTCTTATTTTTGTGGTTTCCCTATATCTTTGCATACACCTTTATAAATATTCTCTGCTTCAAACTCAACTTGAATAACCCAGTTTGAATACACTGTGTGTCTCCTGGTTGTTGTACTTCTAAATTTATCTCATGTCATACACTGCATCCTTTAAAGACAGATGAATTATTTATTATTGCCATGGTGATTCACAGGACCCACTCTGGAATGATAAAGTATTGGGTTTGAATCCCAACTTTGCTACTCAGTCCAATGACTTTGATCAAATTACTCAACCTCTCTCAACCTTGATATCCTCATCTATAAAATTGGCATAATAATAGTGGCCACCTTAAAGTGTTATTGTGAGAACTAAAGAAGTATGTAAAAGTTCTATCACAGAGCAGATGCTAAAGAAATATAATTTTGACCATAAATATTTTTTGAGCACATACACCTCATGCATTTATGCTACCACACCTCTTTTTCCGTTTACCCTACTACTTTCCACTTCAATTTATTCATTCTAGACTCAGTTAAAATCTTAGTGCTTCTGTTATCTCTTATGTTTTTCAATTCTTATAAAACCTGCTTTCTGGAACTTATCTTTGCATTTTCATCTGTATGTCTCCTCTCCCCAATTATAGTGCCAATAATCTGATAATAGGGGAAAATACCTTTCATTTCCTTGTTTTGCTCCTAACTAGCTCAGTGTTGAGGATATAGTAGAAACTAAACAAATATTTCTTAGTTATTTAATTTTAATCACTTAACTTCAGTTAATATAGCCAAATTTTATAAGGCAAATGATTTCATTTCCATTAGGTAGACAAATTATATAATGCAAGTCTCCAGAATAGATTTTTTATTATTACAGTGCTCATTTCAAAGTAGATACTTACTAAATATGATAATTTTAGGTAATTATTATACAGACAAATTTTCCCTAATACGCTATAAGCACTTCATTAACTACTGTGTAGACATAGTGTATACATGTAATGAGATTTTTATATTAACCATCAAAGGTTAATGATCTAAGCAGGTTAAAAAGCACAGGAAGGAAATAATATTAATGCCAATATTTTCTTAATATTTTGTCATCTTAATAGTTTCTTAATATTATATCGTCTTTTAAGCATACCTGCTTTTATTAATATATCACCACAATAGTATAGAATAAGTAAGTAATTCACTTCTCTGATAATAATATAGAAACTTTGTTCTCTACTATATTTTAAGTTATGCCCATTGTTGAGTAATTATGGCCCACTGAAATAAATTTAAACTAATGAAGAGTCCAGTCATAAGAATCAGCTTTAGTTTCTGCTGAGCCAGGTGATTTACTGCCTCTCTCGGTGTATGGCCTTTAATTTTGTCCTAGGAAAAGAATTAGAGATATAACAGCCTGTAGGTGGCACTTGAGTCCACTGATGGCTATTATGTGCTCAGTCTTGAATCTTTATATTGCAGTTTCAAGGATAGCAGCATAGCTATAATTAGTGTTGGCTTCTCAGCATGGTGATGAGGTCCAGTGGTATTGTGGAGTTTGGGCTACTGTGAAAAATCCTCATTAAGCCTGGCCAGGTTCCTGTTAGAATGTGGCAACTCCCCAAACTTCTGTCCTGTTAGTAGAAATGAAGTAAAGCACAAAGGGATCAATGAGGGTTGAATGCAATGTATGTATTTCCGAAAGTGAGCTTGGGGCTTAGTGTTTCATGGGAGTTAAAAGTTAGTCGGTTGTAAACAGTGAGCTGTTTGATTGGAAAGAGTTGAGGGTAGTTTCTTTTGAGACCATCTTGGAGCACAGCAAGAAGAGTCTTACTCATTTTTTAATGTAACACATTAAGGAAATGTTTAAAACTAGGGTATTAATTGTCTAGGTCACCCAAGGTAATATTTTTAATCAAAAATAAATGCAAACATCTGAGTTGAACTGTGTGTTGAGTAACTATTTATGTGTGTAATAACTCAGTGAAGATAGTTTTACTTGGTTCTTTTTCTTGCCGTGAGTCATCTTTTCATACACAGTGTATATATGAAGGAGTGAGAGGTGGCTTGGACCTTCAGGCTGCAAGTTCTGTCAGTCTTCCACTTCCTTTTCAGTTCACATTGGATGTAGAAAAAGGGCTTTAGGAAATGTTATTCATTTGTATTTCTTCTTTCACCTTTATTCACAGAGTGTTTTTTTTTTCCTAGCTTTTTATTTTGTATTGAGGTATTGCCAATTAACACACAATGTTGTGATAGTTTCAGGTGAGCAGAGAAGGGGCTCAGACATACGTATACATGTTTCCATTCTCCCCAAACCTCTCTCCCATTCAGGCTGCCACGTAACATTAAGCAAAGTTTCATGTGCTATATAATAGGTCCTTGCTTGTTATCCATTTTAAATATAGCAGGGATTCACACATTGTTTACATGGTCAGACTCTCTAGAGTTGGAGGGGAGTGGGTGCGTGGAGAGCCCTCCTCCCTTCCGTTTTCCTAGTCCTCCAGTGGAGACATTGCTAGGGAGCTTTGACTTCAAAGGCTGAGAAGATTTGCCTGGTCGTGATGAATTGGGAAGATGCACATGTGAATCAAGAGTGTTCCTTCCTGCTTGATACAAGATCTCTTTGGCACATTTCCTTTAGATTTACCTTGGTCCTAGCATTCCTAGTATTCAGAAGGTCAGCAGAACATAGGCCCAAAGAATAGAGTATCTTTTCAGTGTTTTCCCTGAGGTCTAAAGTAGAATTCATTCATAGTCCCTTCTTGGATAGTTCACATCCAGGTAGGAGAGGGACCTACCCATTACATCATACTACCACCCCACCACCCCCCATAAAACATGCAGAGCATTTCAGAGATGCTCAGTCACTCACTTGTGTCCTACTCCTTATGACCACATGGACTGTAGCCTGCCAGGCTCCTCTGTCCTTGCAATTTTCCAGGCAAGAGTCCTGGGATGGGTGGCCATTCCTTCTTCCAGAGGATGGAACCCACATCTCTTGTGTCTTCTGCATTGGCAGACAGATTCTTTATTACTAGCGCCAGCTGGGAAGTCCATTTCGAAGAGAAATATGCACCAAAAAGAGTCTACAAAACAGACTTCAAAGGTGAGCTAAATATGAATAGTACTGATGAAAAAGATTTATCAAGGGACGAAAATAGAAAAGATTAAGTATTTAGAAAATATAATTGCTTAGAGGTGTTACTAAGAGAAACATAAAAATATGTGGTAAAACTATGTTTATATTTCTGTTTTATGATCATTTAGTTGAAATAGAATGTGCTAAGTCACTGAACTCTGGAAAGCGCAAAGCTTATCCACCAGGATTTGGGGGGAAAAGAAAGATAGGAGAAGTCTTCAGGCAGTGTTGACAATATTGCTACCACATGAGCACTGGTAATAACTTGATACTACTTTTTAAATAAATTTAAGTGAGCTAATTTAAAATTTTTGAACCATTTGATTATCAATGGCTTGTTTCAGTGAAATACTCAGAAGCACTAGTTCTACCAAAGTTCTTCCTCTGAGACATCTTTGTCACCAATCTATAACCCTAAGTTGACCAAGCTTTTGCTTCTTTCTAGAGGATATTTGGGAGAAGGCAATGGCACCCCACTCCAGTACTCTTGCCTGGAAAATCCCATGGATGGAGGAGCCTGGTAGGCTGCAGTCCATGTGGTCGCTAAGAGTCAGACACAACTGAGCAACTTCACTTTCATTTTTCACTTTCATGCATTGGAGAAGGAAATGGCAACCTACTCAAGTATTCTTGCCTGGAGAATCCCAGGGATGGGGGAGCCTGGTGGACTGCCATCTATGGGGTCGCACAGAGTCAGACACGACTGAAGTGACTTAGCAGCAGCAGCAGAGGGTATTTGATTCCTTTTCTTTTGTGATAGTGAGCATTATGTCTACAAATGGAGTGACTTTCTAACAAATCCTTACAGTCCAGTTGGTAAGAGGCCATGACCTTAAAATACAGGATGGTGTTTATTCATTTCTATGTTAACTTAAGCATCAAATGCAGCATTAATGTTTTAATCAACAGAAATCTCTGGTCACTTTGATCCACAGTGATACATCATATGTCATACATCATCTGTGTCACTGTATGACAGTATAATGTGTAATTGTACTGTGAAATGCAGTATACCTCCAATTCTGTCTTTTACTGTTGTCAATGGCTACTACGTGAATTATGTCATTAATAGCTGATGAGACTGTAAACAGTTTGAAAGAAAATATGAGTTTTCAATTTGTGACAATATAGTGGAGTAGAAATCCTCAACAAGCATTTTACTTAAAAATAAATTGACATTGAAAAATACTAGTTGAATTTTAAGTATGCCATCAAACTAACTCTGAAAAAATAATCAGAGGCTAAAAACGGAATGTAACCTGCACTTCAGAAAGTTAACCAAGCACAAAATAGCTGGTTATCCTAGGGCAACTATTAATTAATAATGACCCTGAGGACACACTTAAAAATCTTGGAAAGGTTGAGAAAAAGAATGTAAAAACTAGCCTTCATTCATTAAGAAATCTACAAGGAAATCTTGCCCAAACCAGGGACCCCAAAAAACTTTATCCTCAGTGAAAGGATAATCCTGCCTACCAGTGGAGACAGGAATGAAAATCTGTATCCTAAGTCCTTTCCCTAGTGGGTTTAAGATCAAAATTCACACTGTCTATGAACAAACACCTTTATCTAAAACTTTATTTTAGAAGATACTTGATTAAGAGTTCTCCTGAGCATCTGGCAGAAACAAAAACAGCTTCCATCTTAAGGAACACACTTCAATCCCAGCTCGAAAAATTCCCCTCAATAAAAGTCTAGCTAAAAAAAAAAAAAAAAAAAATCACAAATCTTAACATCCCTTAAAGCCAAAGACTAAATGCTAGCAGAAACAAATGATAAGAATGAGACTTTCAAATAATTGTTATTGGAATTTATAGCCACAGAAGGAAAAACAGCCTTTGAAAAATAAATGTATCAAAAATATTAATGAAGATTTTATAAAACTCATTAAGCAGGTTAAAAATAATAAAACTAAAATTTTGAAATGAGATGTAGTAATCAAATAAAATTTTCAGTGGGGAGTTTAAAACTGTGACATATCTCATTCCATGCACAAATCAAGATGGATCATAAACATAAAAGTTAAAATCATTAAGCTTCCAGAAGAAAACAATAGAAGTATGGATATCTTCATGTCTTTTGAGGTGCTCAAAAATACTTTGACAGGCTGAAAAAACACTAATTAAGAAAAAAGATAGACCAAACTGGATTTTCTGGAAATTGAATGTTTGCTAATTAAAACACATCATTCAGAAATAAAAATTCAAGTCAGTGACTGTGAGAAATATCTGACAAAGTACTAAGTTCAGAAAATATTAAAAAAATTACAATAAATGTCAAGATAAAAATCCTAGTTTTTAAAATGGTAAAAAGATAGACATTTTACAGAAAGTTATTACTTAAAAGAGCCCTAAAGCCCATTGCCTAAAGAGATGGGAATACCAGACCATCTTGCCTGTCTCCTGAGAAACCTGTGTGCTAGTCAAGAAGCAACAGTTAGAACCCTGAGGGGAACAACTGATTGGTTCATGACTGAGAAAGGAGTAATACAGCCCTGTCTGCTGTCACCCTGTTTATTTATCGTATACATGGAGCACATCATGAGAAATGCCGGGTTGGATGAGTTACAAGCTGGAATCAAGATAGGCGGGACAAACATCAACAACCTCAGGTGTGTGGATGATACCACTCTAATGGCAGAAAGCAAAGAGGAACTAAGGAACCTCTTGATGAGGGTGAAGGAGGAGAGTGAAGGAGCCAGCTTAAAACCAAATATTAAAAAAATTAAGATCATGGCATCCAGCCCCATTGCTTCATAACAAATAGACAGGAAAAGGGTGGAAGTAGTGACAGATTTCCTCTTCTTGGGCTCCAAAATGACTGCAAATGGTGACTGCAGCCATGAAATCAGAAGACAGTTGCTTCTCGGTAGGAAAGCAATGATGAACCTAGACAGTGTGTTGAAAAGCAGAGACACTACTCTGCCGACAGAGGTCATATAGTCAAGGCTATCGTCTTCCCAGTGGTCATGTACAGTTGTGCGAGCTGGATGGTAAAGAAGTCTGAGCACCAAAGAATTGATGCCTTCCAACTGTGGTTCTGGAGAAGAAGACTGAGAGGCCCCTGGACAGCAGGGAGATCAAATTAGCCAATCTTAAGGGAAATCAACCTTGAATACTCATTGAAAGGACTGATGATGCAGCTGAAGCTCCAATATTTTGGTCACCTGATGCAGTTGACTCATTGGAACAGTCCCTGATGCTAGAAAAGTTCGAGAGTAGGGGAAGAGGACGTCAGAGGATGAGATGGCTGGTTGGCATCACCAGTGCAGTGGACATGAACTTGGGCACACTTCGGGAGATGCCGAGGGACAAGGAACCCTGGCGTGCTGCAGTCCATGGTATCGTGAAGAGTCAGACACAATTGGGTGACTGAACAACAACAATAACAAACCAGAAACAAGCTGAGTATTTATCAACAGACGAATGGATAAGCAAGTGGTGATATATTCACATTGTAGAATACCACTCAGTAATAAAAAGGAACAACCTATTGATAACATGCAACAATATGGACAGAAGAGAATATATACTATAATATTACATTTATATGAAGTTCAAGAACAGGCAAAACTAGTCTGTATGAAAGATATCAGAAAATACAGTGCCTCTGAGAGGAAGACTGAGGAAAGGGAGCATGCCAGAATACTCTAGTGTAATGAATGTGTTCTAGATCTCAGTATGATTCATACCACATAGACATACAACTGTCAAAAGATCAGAATAAAGATTTAAGATTTGTGAATTTTATTCTATGAAATTATATATCAAAAGATTTAAATGTTAAAGCAATATTTCAACATCAGTTTATTACATTACATGCTTACATTAAGGAGTAAAGACTGGAAATTAAAAAAATTTAAAAATGTATAAAACAAGCATTTAAAGAAAAGTAGAACAAGGGTGTGTGGAGAAAAGGCAACCCTCTTAAACTGTTGTTGGGAATGTAAATTGGTGCAGCCACTAGGGAGAACTGTATGGAGGTTCCTTTGAAAACTAAAAATAGTTACCTTATGATCCAACAATCCCACTCCTGGGCGTATATCCAGAAAAGAAGAAAACTCTAATTCAAAAAGATACATGCACGCCAATATTCATACAGCATTATTTATAATAGCAAAGACATGAAAGGAACCTAAATATCCTTGACAGATGAATGGATAAAGAAGAGTTGATATATATATGTATGTAGGTATATATATATTTATAACAATTCATTCCAATTCTATGCAGACTTTTTCTGAGAATATTAAAAGAGGCAATACTCTCCAGCTCTCTTTTTATAAGGTTAATATGACCTTAATACACACCAGAAAAGATTTATAGGAAGAAGGAAAATTATACACTGATTTCCATGATGAACAATGATGTAAAAATCCTGGATAACTTATTAGCAAACTGTATCCAGCATTGTGTAAACAAGGTACTTTATGATGATCAGTTTGGGTTTAGCCCAGAAGTAAGGTTGGTTTAATATTAGAAAGTCTATTTCTATTCCATAAATAGATTTATTTTTGAAACAGTTGAGCTGTTTCAAATCCTGAAAGACGATGCTGTGAAAGTGCTCCACTCAATATGCCAGCAAATTTGGAAAACTCAGCAGTGGCCGCAGGACTGGAAAAGGTCTGTTTTCATTCCAATCCCAAAGAAAGGCAATGCCAAAGAATGCTCAAACTACCGCACAATGGGATTCATCTCACACGCTAGTAAAGTAATGCTTAAAATTCTCCAAGCCAGGCTTCAGCAATACGTGAACCGTGAACTTCCAGATGTTCAGGCTAGTTTTAGAAAAGGCAGAGGAACCAGAGATCAAATTGCCAACATCTGCTGGATTGTCGAAAAAGCAAGAGAGTTCCAGAAAAACATCTATTTCTGCTTTATTGACTATGCCAAAGTCTTTGAGTGTGTGGATCACAATAAACTGTGGAAAATTCTGAAAGAGATGGGCATACCAGACCACCTGACCTACCTCTTGAGAAACCTGTATGCAGGTCAGGAAGCAACAGTTAGAACTGGACATGGAACAACAGACTGGTTCCAAATAGGAAAAGGAGTATGTCAAGGCTGTATATTGTCACCCTGCTTATTTAACTTACATGCAGAGTACATCATGAGAAACGCTGGGCTGGAGGAAGCACAAGCTGGAATCAAGATTGCCGGGAGAAATATCAATAACCTCAGATATGCAGATGACACCACCCTTAAGGCAGAAAGTGAAGAGGAACTAAAAAGCCTCTTGATGAAAGTGAAAGAGGAGAGTGAAAAAGTTGGCTTAAAGCTCAACATTCAGAAAACTGAGATCATGGCATCTGGTCCCATCATCTCATGGGAAATAGATGGGGAAACAGTGGAAATAGTGTGAGACTTTATTCTTTTGGGCTCCAAAATCACTGCAAATGGTGATTGCAGCCATGAAATTAAAAGACACTTACTCCTTGGAAGGAAAGTTATGACCAACCTAGACAGCGTATTAAAAAGCAGAGACATTACTTTGCCAACAAAGGTCTGTCTACTCAAGGCTATGGTTTTTCCAGTGGTCATGTATGGATGTGAGAGTTGGACTATGAAGAAAGCTGACTGCAGAAGAATTGATGCTTTTGAACAGTGGTGTTGGAGAAGGCTCTTGAGAGTCCCTTGGACTGCCAGGAGATCCACCCAGTCCATCCTAAAGGAGATGAGTCCTGGGTGTTCATTGGAAGGACTGATGCTGAAGCTGAAACTCCAATACTTTGGCCACCTCATGCAAAGAGTTGACTCACTGGAAAAATCCCTGATGCTGGGAGGGATTGGGGGCAGGAGGAGAAGGGGACAGCAGAGGATGAGATGGCTGGATGGCATCACTGACTCAATGGACATGAGTTTGAGTAAACTCTGGGAGTTGGTGATGGACAGGGAGCCCTGTGCTGCAATTCATGGGGTTGCAAAGAGTCAGACACGACTGAGCAACTGCACTGAACCGAATGGCTCTTACTGTCATCTTCTCTCAATACTGTACTGGAAATCCTAAATAATGAAGAAAGTCAAGAGAAAAAAATATTTTAAGTTTTAGAAGAAAGGAAGCAAATAGCCTTTAAAAGTGTTTTGTTTGTCTACATGAAAAAAATTAATGAAATGAACATTGTATGCCCTCCATATTAGTGGTTGCCTGGTAGTGAGGTAGTAGGGAAGAGGGGGGATTTATTATAAAAGGTTATGAGGAAACTTATGTGGGCGATAGGTATGTTCATTATCATGATTTTGATGGTGGTTCCATCCATGGGTGTATTCATATATCAAAATTTATAAAGTTATTTAAGTGTGTGAATTTTATTTTACATCAATTATACCTCAATATGGAGAAGGGAATGGCAGCCCACTCCAGTATTCTTGCCTGGAGAATCCCACGGAAGGGGAGGTTAGTGGGCTACAGTCCATGGGGTTGCAAAATCAGACACAACTGAGTGACTAATGCAATGCGATACTTCAACCTTCCTTTTTTGTGGTCCTTGCCATAAACAAGTAGATTAAAGCAAGTTCATTTAAATCATGAACAAGTCATATGAACCCAATACACAAAAAAAGACAGGTATCATATGACTTAGACATTTTACTTCTAGATATATATCCTTGAAAAATACTGCCAATGTTAACAAGAAGCAAGTTCAAATTACCATTGCTTATAGAGAAAAAAACAGAAAGTAACCTAAATGTTGTCAATACCATTATGGGTAAATATATTGGTATAATCATATGGTAGAACAATATACAACAGTTAAAATGAGTTAATTATAGCTAAAAGTATCACATGAATGAATCTCTTAATCATAATATTAAACTGAAAAGTGTAAAAGAATACATATAGAATTATTGCAATATGTAAAGTAAAAAAACTACTGTTTTTAGAGATAAATAATTGTGTAGTAAAACTATAAAGATTAGTAAGGGAAGGATAAACCCATAATTCAGGTTGCTACTTACCTTAAAAATGGCAAGAAATAAAAGTGTTAGGTTCAGGAATGGCTATATAGGAGGCTTCAAAGATATTTGTAATGTTTTATATATAAGCTTAATAGAGGGTATACAATCTTCATTTTATTGGGTTACTTTTAGAATATATACTAATAAGCCTCTTTTGTATTTAATAGAACATTATTATAATAAAAAACAGGAATAATGATATCTTTTTCTCTCTGGAGCTGATAGAATTGGAGAATCATTGAGTAGAAATTTCCAAGCAGAGTTAAATGAGGCATTCCTAAAAATTCTTCGTTGTTATTTGAGATAATTTTCTTGAGGTCCATTAAAAGCTTCATAAGGGCCAAGAAATATTTTTAATTTTTAAAAAGTGGTGAAAACTGTGTATAGATTTGAATGCTTTATATACATTGCTCTGTTTTTTAGCGTTGGTTCCAAGTGGACAGTCAGAATGGCTGCAGCCCTAATAAAATACACGATGAGTTGTTTGTTGGTTTGCGCACTCTGCTAATATGAAATATTGCAGTAGAGCTATAACCTTCTGGGCTTAAACTAAGCCAAGATGATTACTGAGGGCTCTCTAGTCAGCAGTCAACACCTGTTTTCCAGTCATCCTGCTCAAATGTCTCCCCACTTAGTGATCACCCTCGGGCAGTCAGTTC
Organism: Cervus elaphus; assembly: GCF_910594005.1. Taxonomy (NCBI): domain Eukaryota; kingdom Metazoa; phylum Chordata; class Mammalia; order Artiodactyla; family Cervidae; genus Cervus; species Cervus elaphus. Next base: position 35,674,209 of record NC_057823.1, on the reverse strand, counting down.
TCACTGGGAGAGCCGTATCTTTTCAAACCCCGAAAGTGTGACTCTGGCCAGATTGGGAGTGAATGAGTGAAAGCTGCTCAGTCATGTCTGACTCTTTGAGACCCCATGGACTAAACAGTCCGTGGAATTCTCCAGGCCAGAATACTGGAGTGGGTAGCCTTTCCCTTCTCCAGGGGATCTTCCCAACCCAGAGATTGAACCCAGGTCTCCTGCACTGCAGGCAGAGTCTTTACCAGCTGAGCCACAAGGGAAGCCCAAGAATACTGGAATGGGTAGCCTATCCCTTCTCCAGCAGATCTTCCTGACCCAGGAATAGAACCGGGGTCTCCTGCATTGCAGGAGAATTCTTTACCAAGTTACCAGGGAAGCCCAAGCCAGATTGGGGGGTCTTCATAATATCCTCAACAGGAGACTGACTAAGGAAAGTAGATAGCTTGAAAGAATGATCTCAGCACCAGGTTATCCAGGGATGTTATGCTGTTCCAGGGCTAGTGAATGAAAGGGCATTTCTAGAAAGACATTTTCCAAGTCTTAGAATGAACTTCTAAAAACACAGTCAGCCTCATTTGTCTAGCTAAAGAGAAACCACTGTATGTTAGCAGAAGGAAAAAAAAAGTTTGTACTTTCTTTGTGTTAGAGTTCATCTCTTTGAAAATCATCGGTTTGGCTGTTCGCAAATTGTTTTTCGGATTCAATTGCTTCTTTGGTTCTTTGCAGTGGTGATTGCTATAATAGATAACTCTCCTCCAAAGAGCCTGTACTAGCTTCATTTGGAATCAATGCCAAGGAAAATTAAAATTGAATTTATTTAGTAAGATTTAAATTGAATTGTTGTCTGTGAAGAAACTCATGTATTCCTGCACAGTATGTCTTACATATTGGATATATATTTTTTTATTTTAGCTTTCTGTCATTCTAATGTTATCTATAAAATATGACAGTTTATATAAAATTATTTTTCTGTGCTCTATAAATTTAAAATACATAGCAAAGAATATGAAATAAAATTAGAAAAAAGAATCAAGAAACAATATTAGCATTTCTCTCCTTAACTTTCTGAGCAGACTCTCCCCACCCCTCCCTGGGCAACAAAGGATTAAAAAGCTTTTCAAATAATCTCAAGATGTCCCAAATCCTTGTGAGAAAATGTATAATCACGGATTACCACTTCCTTTCTGCTGTGTTATGTGATTGTGGATAAACCATCTGAGCTGTCCTCTGTTCTCCTATGCTGTCCCTTAGAATTTATTGACATGGATTCGTGACAGTTGAAAAAGAGAATGAGTAATTTTATAGTTGTCCTTGGCACTCTTGATTTAAAAGGAAATCTTCTTAAACCTCTGTTAAGCTGTAAAGTATATGTCTCCCCTGTGGCTTCTGTCATTAACTGATTCTATTTGTAGTTTTAATCACCATGATACCAAGTTGCTGATATACTCACAAAATAATCAGAATGTCATTCTTTGGAAATGCAAATATCATTATGCATTTTTTGCATTCTTCAAAAAGTGAAAGAGATGATATCTTAAATGTTGATTGGAAAATTCTATTAAAGTGTCTACATGAGCATAGTTTAAAAATAATTTTGGACTTCAGATGTGTTTATTGTCACTATTAAGAATAGAACGTGTGCAGTATTACTTAACCAAATTTTTAGAAAAAAATTTCTCTTTATTTACTTGCAATCACTCAGAAAAATATTGATTGAGCCCTGGCTCTCTACTGGTCACAGCTGGATTCTGAGAAACAAATAAATGTAAAGTACTTCTTTCTTCAAAAATTCATAGACTCAGGAAGGAGGTCAAGCAGTGACAGTAAATTAATAATATAATAAATGTGCTAAATCAGAGAGTTTTGTTTAAAGTTCCATGAGAGCATAAATGGGGAACAATGAAGTCTTCCTAGAGGAGAGGGAAATGGGGAGAGTTGTGAAAATATGATTTTGAAGTGGGTCTTAGACACCAGCAGTTTGTTAAGAAGTGAAGGAGCAATCACAAAAGAACTGTTTTAGATCTTTTCTTTTTTCCATTGTATATCCTTGCCTCCTTTGTCAAAGATAAGGTGTCCATAGGTTCGTGGATTTATCTCTGGGCTTTCTATTCTGTTCCATTGATCTATATTTCTGTCTTTGTGCCAGTACCATACTGTCTTGATGACTGTGGCTTTGTAGTAGAGTCTGAAGTCAGGCAGGTTGATTCCTCCAGTTCCATTCTTCTTTCTCAAGATTACTTTGGCTATTCGAGGTTTTCTGTATTTCCATACAAATTGTGAAATTATTTGTTCTAGTTCTGTGAAAAATACCGTTGGTAGCTTGATAGGGATTGCATTGAATCTATAGATTGCTTTGGGTAGAATAGCCATTTTGACAATATTGATTCTTCCAATCCATGAGCATGGTATGTTTCTCCATCTGTTTGTGTCCTCTTTGATTTCTTTCATCAGTGTTTTATAGTTTTCTATGTATAGGTCCTTTGTTTCTTTAGGTAGATATACTCCTAAGTATTTTATTCTTTTTGTTGCAATGGTGAATGGTATTGTTTCCTTAATTTCTCTTGGAAATAAAAGCAAAACTAAACAAATGGGACCTAATGAAACTTAAAAGCTTTTGCACTACAAAGGAAACTATAAGTAAGGTGAAAAGACAGCCCTCAGATTGGGAGAAAATAATAGCAAATGAAGAAACAGACAAAGGATTAATCTCAAAAATATACAAGATCTTTTCTTTCTTTCATTTGTAAATGGTAACCAACATGATGATTGGCATAAGGACAGAAATTCCCTGTGTCTCTGCCTAACTCTTCATTTATATGTAGTGTCACTGGAGTTCCCTATTTCTAAATCTGCTAAAGGCAGAAATTTCACTCTTAATTAGATTTTTCTCTTTAGCCTGGTGATTTGAACCTTGTAAGAACTCATAAACTATGTTTTTAAAATTTATCACTGTGTAGTACATCTATACTACTATAATTAGACTATACATTGCACTTAGTATAGCCTAAAAGAAAATAAATAATTTGTAACAAGGGAATCAGGTATACTAAAATATAAAGTCAGTTGGAAAATATTTATTATAATAACTGAAAAAGTAGGATGTAATGTTTTATATTTAGTATATCAACTATGTAAAATATATATATAGAAAAGAGAAGAGAGAAATGACAAAATAATAGTGGTTGCCTCTGGGAGGTAGCAATGTTTTTTATTGCATACTTATCTGAACTTTATAATTTTCCTATTAGCAGCATTAATTTCTTTTAGACTAATAAAAACTATATTTAAAACAACATAGATTTCTCAATTCAACAACATCATCTAATTATTGCTCTCTTGAAAGTGAAAGTTATTTTATGTCTCTGTTGGATGGTGGTGTTGGGAGCATTTCAGGTCTTCTAGAGAAGAATTCTTTTCGATCATTTTGCTTTCTCACTTGCAAAAGCAGGGCTACTGTGAGTGATTACTTGGTTAGTTTTGTGTTTTCTTCCTCCGTCCCTACACTTGAAGCTTATATTGTGATTAAAAAGTTCCACTTTCCTCAGAGTTGGTTACCATATGTGACGCTAATGCTTAGGCTCTGAGTTGACTGAAAATAAAACAAAGTGTTGCTCAGTAGCGGTTGACTTTTTGCGACCTCATGGACTAGCCCATCAGGCTCCTCTGTTCATGGAATTCTCCAGGCAAGAATACTGGAGTGGGTAGCCTTTCCCTTCTCCAGGGGATCTTCCCGACCCAGGGATTGAACCCAGGTCTCCTGCATTTCAGGCAGGTTCTTTACCGTCTGAGCCAGTGGGCAAGCCCTGAAGTTGACCTGAAGTAGCCCTGAGTTGACCTGAATCTTGGCTCAAAAGAGGCACCCACATACTAGAAGCTGTTGCACACTCAGTCTGTTGGTGATGTGGTTATCCATCAAGCCTACATCCGTAATGCAGGGCACTAGTTCTGCTCCCTCTTGCAGTTACACCTTTTGTTCTGATTGCTTCTCAGCTGCAGTTTAGTGATCTCTTTCTCCTCTTTGCCCATGTGCATCTCAGAGGATTGGATTGCCATTCATCACCAGTCTCTTCAGTGAGGCTGAGCTGGTTTGGGGAAAGATCTTACTTTCTCCGCTTGATATTTGAAGACTTCTCTGTGGAAGCAGCTGGTTAATGTCTCACCAAACTAGAGGTAATTAGAAAGTCATACTATCAGAGCACAGTACTTTGGAGAGCATCTTGATACCCCTTGCTACATTAGAGCCATGGTATGTCTACCAGTCTCTCTACAGGGACACCAGCCTCCTACTTTCAGTTCTTTCTCTCTTTGATGATGCAAAACCATCAGGCCAATGTGCAGCTTTAGTAACCAACTGCAGTAGTGTTTTTCCTTGCATGTTGTGAAAGAAATTATGTGGCTGCATATAGATCTTCTCTCGTGTGGACTTGCACAGGTTGATGGCTCTAGTCCCTGGTAATGGGAGTTTGGGGTGGGATATGGGGAAGAAAAGGAATGATACCCACAAGTTGCAAGCTTTGTGATAGCTATGATTATCTTGCTTCATAATGTTAGGCAATGTGTACTGCCGAGGAAGGCGTTAAGAGAATTATTTCCTCAATTGTTCAAGGCATCCTCAGCTCATGTCTGACCTTACAGTGTGCACTGTGGGATTTTAGGTGAACTAGGAGCCTGAGGGAGGCGGCCTCACCCCACAGGACTCTTGCAGAGACAAGACTGTGTAACTTGAGTCATTTGTGGTGTGTTTGCACTCTTTCTGTTTCTCTCTCTGTGCTCAGTCACTGAGTCCTGTCTGACTCTTTGCAACCCCATGGGCTGTAGCCCGCCAGGCTCCTCTGTCCATGGGATTTCCCAGGTGAGGATACTAGAGTGGGTTGGCATTTCCTTCTCCTGGGGATCTTCTGGACCCAGGGATGGAACCTGCATCTCTTGTATCTCCTGTGTCTCCTGCATTGTCAGATGGATTCTGTACCACGGTGCCACCTGGGAAGCCCCCTCTCCCTATATATACATATAAAAACAGAGCTTCTATATTAAATATATAAGTATATAATCCATAATATACATGTATATGTATCTATAGTTATACATTTAAAACAAAATCTCTCTTTTAAACACCAAACAGCGCACCAAAAAAAGAGTTGTGCAGTGACACTACATTTATGTTTTATGAGTAGCTGCCTGGATTAAGCTCTCCTATGCACACAGGAGGTTATAGTAGCTTTCATGAGTTGAGAAATCTGCAAAATTTAAGAGTGAAAACATTATTTTCACATTTTTTTCGGTTTTGGAAAACTGATGATACGAGTTGACTACGGGGTAGAGTTTTTCATGTATGGAACATATGTCAAAACAAGTGCTGGAGGATGAGAATGGAATACTTCTTTTTTAGGAGATCTATATAGTGTAACTGATGAATGATATATGTGCTGTTAAACATTTTTTTATCCTAATGGAGTGGGGAATTTCCAGAACTGCAGCCTCACCATTTCCCACAATCATGGTAGTTTCTGTCTATATTTTTCCTGCTTAACTTCAGAGTATTTTCTTGGTTTCTAGGGGGAGGATTGCAATTGTGAATATGTTTCATAACCATTTCTCAAATTTTAAATTGACCACTCATCTTGCTTTTAGTGGTAAGTTTTTCCAACCCACTGAATTTATTATTTTCTTCATTGGCCCACATATGGAAAACAGGGAAGTAGTTGAATTCTGTTAGTTCAAAAATATGTATGCTTTTTATTTTATATATCATGACACTGTCAGATTACAGAAATAATTTTAAAGCTGGCCTGCAATAAAAGGAAAAAACATAAAATATGAGCCTTTGGTCATGAGCACTGTTACATTGACTGAGTCTCCCCACTTTGCTGTCGTCTCTATTTCAGCGATCTTTAAGGTCATTATAGATTTCAGGAGCTGCCACTAGGATGGATTACTACACCACATCGACCTATTCTCTGGAAGTTAACTATAGCGCCCAACCGCATCTCACCGAAGCAGTCCACAGTCTCATGGGCAGCTATCTCTGGAGGCCCCTAGTGGAGGTAAATAACAGTGTTGGTTGTCCTCTGTCATCAGCAGGACAGCAAGGACAGATCCCATTTGCCTTTTATCCCTACTTATCCCAGTTACTACCTGGGGTAAAGCTCAAGCCTCTTACCACCTGGGATCTTCTTGTACTGCTCTGCACAGCCTTGATCCGACTTCCACTTTGTGCCCAAACTTCCACCGTGCCTCCAGTACTCCTTCCTGCCTGCCAGCAGATTCTTATCATCCTTTGTGACTGCCCGTCACAAAGCAGCCCTTTGGCTTCCTTGCCTAAACGGAAACCTTTCTTCGGAGGGTGCTGGTTTTCTTGCAGTAAGTGGAGGCAGTTTTCCCTTTTACGTCCCCTTATCTCGTATCTGAGGACTTTAAAATAGTTTCATTATCCACGTAACCACTCATTGTCACTTCTAGGTTGTAACCTGTCACTCTGCTTTCAATTCCTATCGCCTGGTCACACTGAACATTTTTTCCTTTAAACCATCCCAAGCTATTTCCTGTCTCGTAGCCTCATATTGCAGTTCCTTCTAGCTGGCAGGTTCTTGCTGTTTTTCCTCCTGATCCTTTATTCTTCAGCCTGTTTTACCTCCTTACATAATCCTTCCTTGAGCCTCTCTTTCTAAGATAGCTTTTCTTTTCTGCCTCCCTATTCTCTGGTCAGCCCCATATGTTTCTTTCTTTTGAATTAATTTTTTAATATCAGTTACGTTCTTCTTCTTTTTTTTTTTTTAGTGTGTATCTTCGTCTATAGAAAATGAGCTTCATGGGGGCAGATACCACATTTATTTTTTTCTTTTTAACAATGTGCCTCTGATGCCTAGCATGGTACTGGTCCCTCAAAGGCACCCATTATTTGATGAGTGAAGAAATAGGCAACATGACTATTAGAATAAGAATAAATTAGTATATTCAAAAATAATAAAAATTGTGGACATGAAATTAAAATACAAATCTTATTTCCTTCTCCAAGCATATTCAATAGAAGACAAAAGTCATGTTTTAGGAATAAATTAATGAAAGGATGGTTGGAATTTAGAGACTTTGGTGAATTTAAAACGGTGTGAGATGAGGTGGTGTTGGAAAATAGCTTGTTTTCTGAGAGGGGGTAGCCGGAAACAGTGTGTGTAGTTTGAACAACCAAATGCAATGTATATTGATTATAATTTGGAAATAATGGAAAGCAAAGATTTTTATAACTCTTTTTGACTATTGTGAACCCAGAACTTATGGGAAGAACCTTGGAGAGAGGCTGGGGCTTCGGTGGTGGCTCAGCAGTAAAGAATCTGCCTGCAATGCAGGAGACTTGAGTTCGGTCCCTGGGTGGGGATGATCCCCTGGAGAAGGAAATGGCAGCTTACTCCAGTATTCTTGCCTGGAGAATTCCATGGACAGAGGAGCCTAGCTGGCTGCAATCCATAGACTTGCCACGAGTTGTATGTGACTGGACAACTGAGCACAACATTTGGAGAGAGGCGTGATTTAAAGAAGATTGAAGCACATTTTGGTTGACTGTCCTTCTCAAATATGAATTGTCTTCTCTGGTCTTTGGATTGGAACCACATGGCTGTCAATTGTAGAATGAAATCTTTGGAGAATGCTCTAAATTTAGGTATTTGGTATTTCTGAATGTTTCAGTTTAGCTATCAGGAATCTGGGGGTCAGATTTATCATTTTTAGTACACAGGTGGCAGTATCTGACTTACCATGGGTAGCCGTTCATCTCTGCAGAAAGAGAAGCTGAAGGAGCTATAGGCATGGTCAAACTATGGGCATTATATACATAGTATTTGAATTCCTTTTGGCAAGTTTTTGAAATATTTTCAGGTTATTTTCCATCCATTTTTACCTTGCCCAATCATGGGGCTACAATTATTGAATACATGTTAGATCTCTTATCAGCTTTTGTTAGAATCAAGAGACGTCACTGTTTGCATGGGTATGTGTGTGTGTGTGTGTGTGTGTGTGTGTATGTGTATGTGTAATTATGCACTGTTCCTAATGAGAAAAAAACAAATGAGAATTTTGTTGAAGAAGATGATGTCAGAACATAAATTAGGATTCTGCCTGTGTTAACAGCTTCATCTTCCAGAGTGCCTTAAAGTCATACATGTATTATCACATTTTATCATTACTGTATAATTACGATATTATCGTTATCTTCATTTAAAAAATGATAAATCTGAAGTACAGAGAGGTCAAGTAAAATTTTCAAAGTGAGCGCTATAGCTGGTACTTAGCTTTTAGTTGTGCCAATTCCAGCTCCAGTGTTTTATTTTCTATCTGAATTGGAGGGCTGGACAGGATAAATTGTTTCACAAACCTCATCTCCAGAAGAGATACTGAGAGAGTGTGAGAGAAATGATAGTTTGAAAGGACTGGCATCTTGTCCATCCTGAGGTACAATGAGGGACCAGATAGATGATTTGATACCTTTTTGTTGCAGATTTCATAGCTACATTTATCTGGAAGTGTTTGCTATAAGCATCAGCTATTTTGAATGTGATACACTAAGAAAATAGTATTGTTTAAGCCCATCAGTGCTTAGGGAGAAAGCTGTTTTGGCTAATGATCAGGAATTTCTTAGTCTGCTAAATAGACTCCTAATATGAATGTGAAAGTGCTAAATGTTGTAGATTATGCAGGCCCATCCAATGGTGTCAGTGCCCCTGGAGTGGTTCATTTTCTGGCTGAAAGTTCCATTATTTTCTAAAAACAAGGTAAGAAATGAGAGAGCTGACCGTTTTAATTAAAGCTGATCTGTAGTTCTAGTGCAGAACAAGTCACTATACCATTCAATCATCAGTTCCACACTCAGGTCTTGGGTTTGGCTCATTTCTTATTTTAACAAGTATAATGTCCCTGTGTTATATAATTAAGATTTGGTTGGCCTTTGTCCCTGAATCCTGGAATGGAGACTCTAAATCCTTAGGATTTCCTGAGAATATAAGTGTCTTTGTTATTCATGATTCCCCTTGAATCATTCCTGAATTTATGCTAATAAGGTGACTCATGGCGGCCCTCTCAATAGCTTCAGGAGGGAGGCTGATCATAGGCAGTCTTGTAATTAGAGGGTTGGGACCTTGTGCTAGCCAGCCTGATCTCTGGGGAGAGGAATAAGATTAGAGACTTACTTTAATCATGTAACCAAGGACATAATGAGACCCCAGTAAAAGCTCTGGACGTGAGGTTCAGTGGCACTTCCTACTTTGTGAGCTCATCTGTATTCCTGGAGGGCCGTGTGCTGATTCCATGGTTTGGGGGGCATGGTATCTCTGTGTTGGGGACACTTTCATATCCTGTCCCAGGTGGCTGTTCATTTGACTGCTCCTGAGCTGTTTCCATCATAATAAAACTATAAGTATAGTGCTTTCCTGGGCTCTGTGTATGCTAGCAAATTATCAAATGTGAGACTCGTGGGAGTTCCCAGATTTATGGTCAGTTTGTCAGTGGTGCAGATGACCTAGGGATCATTTGAACTTGTGGTTGGCATCTTAAGTAGGGTCAGTCTTCTGAGGACTGAGCCCTTAACTTGTGGGGTCTGCATTCACTCCAGAGGGTTATGTCACAAGTGATTTTCAGTATACTAGTTGATGTTAGAGTAGTTGGGGTTGAAACAGAGGACCCCAAAAGGGATGATGTATTTTAGTTACCCACTGAGCCATCATTTATAAATTGAGAGTTACAACACACTTAGTGGGTAAAGCTGTTTTCTAAATCTTGGACTTTTTCCTTCTCTGATCTCAGTTATTTACTGCCATAGGTTTTGTCTATGGGGCCAACTCTGCCTGTGTATAGATGGGACAGTTTTATCTGAACTAACTGATTTGATGGAAAGCATCTGTCTCTGTCTCTCTCTTTCTTTGAAATTATTGTGAAATGTGAGATGTATATATTAAAATTCCTAAAACTAGAGATAGTGATGTGTTCTGGGTATGATGAGTGCTCCATACTGATCTCTTAATCTGTCTTGAATGGTTCAGTTTGATGTTTGATACAGGAATATATGCTTCTAATGTCAATGAATAAAAATTCTCAATAAAGTGTGATTTAGAATTTAATGTAAATTTTTCATATTATATATATAAAATAGATAATTCCAAACATTATAATTTTTTTTTCAAAAGTATTATAATACCATTAGCTTTTCTGTTTTTTTTTTCTCTTATTGAAATTGTCATCTCAATGAATACGTTTAATCCAAAATGAAAAATTATTCAGGAAATTTCTGTCCACCCTGCAGTCTCCCGACACCTCTTGTGATTCTGGCAGCATGACATGACCAGCTGTAATCCACTCTCTACCCCTGACTTGGCTAGATTGAGGAGTAGCTCTGCCTTTCATGTTTCCCATATACAAAATGAAATGGTCAGATTAGTTGATCGTTAGTTTCTCTTCCAGCTCAAATATCCTGCTCTTCTTACAGAACATGTTTACTCATAAGAATTAGAGTGAATTGCATTGGTCTACCTGACAGAAACAGCTAATGCCTTTGTCTCAACAGTTGGTTGAATATGCATCCCTTTTTTTTTTTTTTTTAAATTTTTTTTTATTTTTATTTTTATTATTATTATTATTTTTTTTTTCCAGTGGGTTTTGTCATACATTGATATGAATCAGCCATAGATTTACACTTATTCCCCATCCCGATCCCCCCTCCCATCTCCCTCTCCACCCGATTCCTCTGGGTCTTCCCAGTGCACCAGGCCCGAGCACTTGTCTCATGCATCCCACCTGGGCTGGTGATCTGTTTCACCATAGATAGTATACATGCTGTTCTTTTGAAACATCCCACCCTCACCTTCTCCCATAGAGTTCAAAAGTCTGTTCTGTATTTCTGTGTCTCTTTTTCTGTTTTGCATATAGGGTTATCGTTACCATCTTTCTAAATTCCATATATATGTGTTAGTATGCTGTAATGTTCTTTATCTTTCTGGCTTACTTCACTCTGTATAAGGGGCTCCAGTTTCATCCATCTCATTAGGACTGGTTCAAATGAATTCTTTTTGACGGCTGAGTAAAATTCCATGGTGTATATGTACCACAGCTTCCTTATCCATTCATCTGCTGATGGGCATCTAGGTTGCTTCCATGTCCTGGCTATTATAAACAGTGCTGCGATGAACATTGGGGTGCATGTGTCTCTTTCAGATCTGGTTTCCTCAGTGTGTATGCCCAGAAGTGGTATTGCTGGGTCATATGGCAGTTCTATTTCCAGTTTTTTAAGGAATCTCCACACTGTTTTCCATAGTGGCTGTACTAGTTTGCATTCCCACCAACAGTGTAAGAGGGTTCCCTTTTCTCCACAGCCTCTCCAGCATTTATTGCTTGTAGACTTTTGGATAGCAGCCATCCTGACTGGCGTGTAATGGTACCTCATTGTGGTTTTGATTTGCATTTCTCTAATAATGAGTGATGTTGAGCACCTTTTCATGTGTTTGTTAGCCATCTGTATGTCTTCTTTGGAGAAATGTCTGTTTAGTTCTCTGGCCCATTTTTTGATTGGGTCATTTATTTTTCTGGAATTGAGCTTCAGGAGTTGCTTGTATATTTTTGAGATTAATCCTTTGTCTGTTTCTTCATTTGCTATTATTTTCTCCCAATCTGACGGCTGTCTTTTCACCTTACTTATAGTTTCTTTTGTAGTGCAAAAGCTTTTAAGTTTCATTAGATCCCATTTGTTTAGTTTTGCTTTTATTTCCAATATTCTGGGAGGTGGGTCATAGAGGATCTTGCTGTGATTTATGTCAGAGAGTGTTTTGCCTATGTTCTCCTCTAGGAGTTTTATAGTTTCTGGTCTTACATTTAGATCTTTAATCCATTTTGAGTTTATTTTTGTGTATGGTGTTAGAAAGTGTTCTAGTTTCATTCTTTTGCAAGTGGTTGACCAGTTTTCCCAGCACCACTTGTTAAAGAGGTTGTCTTTTTTCCATTGTATATCCTTGCCTCCTTTGTCAAAGATAAGGTGTCCATAGGTTCGTGGATTTATCTCTGGGCTTTCTATTCTGTTCCATTGGTCTATATTTCTGTCTTTGTGCCAGTACCACACTGTCTTGATGACTGTGGCTTTGTAGTAGAGTCTGAAGTCAGGCAGGTTGATTCCTCCAGTTCCATTCTTCTTTTTCAAGATTACTTTGGCTATTCGAGGTTTTTTGTATTTCCATACAAATTGTGAAATTCTTTGATCTAGTTCTGTGAAAAATACCGTTGGTAGCTTGATAGGGATTGCATTGAATCTATAGATTGCTTTGGGTAGAATAGCCATTTTGACAATATTGATTCTTCCAATCCATGCACACGGTATGTTTCTCCATCTGTTTGTGTCCTCTTTGATTTCTTTCATCAGTGTTTTATAGTTTTCTATGTATAGGTCTTTTGTTTCTTTAGGTAGATATACTCCTAAGTATTTTATTCTTTTTGTTGCAATGGTGAATGGTATTGTTTCCTTAATTTCTCTTTCTGTTTTTTCATTGTTAGTATATAGGAATGCAAGGGATTTCTGTGTGTTAATTTTATATCCTGCAACTTTACTATATTCATTGATTAGTTCTAGTAATTTTCTGGAAGAGTCTTTAGGGTTTTCTATATAGAGGATCATGTCATCTGCAAACAGTGAGAGTTTTACTTCTTCTTTTCCTATCTGGATTCCTTTTACTTCTTTTTCTGCTCTGATTGCTGTGGCCAAAACTTCCAACACTATGTTGAACAGTAGTGGTGAGAGTGGGCACCCTTGTCTTGTTCCTGATTTCAGGGGAAATGCTTTCAATTTTTCACCATTGAGGGTGATGCTTGCTGTGGGTTTGTCATATATAGCTTTTATTATGTTGAGGTATGTTCCTTCTATTCCTGCTTTTTGGAGAGTTTTAATCATAAATGAGTATGCATCCCTTTTAATTCACGTCTCTTTGTGCATCTCCCCTGATATCCAGTGCTCACTTGCAGAAGTGCCAGGGAAGGAAACTTGGCTGCTTGAGAATAGATACCATCTAGAGGGTTGAATGGGGCTTCCCAGGTGGTGCTAGTGGTAAAGAATCTGCCTGTAAATAAGAGACATAAGAGACACAGTGTCAATCCCTGGGTCGGAAAGACCCCCTGGAGGAGGACATGGCAACCCATTCCAGTATTCTTGCCTGGAGAATCCCATGGACAGAAGAGCCTGGCAGGCTTTATTCCATAGGGTTGCGCACAAATGAAGTGACTTAGCACACGCATAGAGAGAGTTAAATGAGTTCAGCTTTGTATTGAAATTTAACTCAGTTGAATAGAATTGATTATGTTAGAGTTCAGTGAACTTCCTTTTACTTCAACTCTCCCTTTTTATTTCTTCTCACATTAAATTTAGATATTGTTATCTATGCCTTGTATTTGGGAATCACCTCTGAGTATCATAATTAATTGATAAACCATGCCCTTTTCCAAGTGCATTATGTATTTGTTTACATTAAAAAAATATGGTTTGTATGGAATCAGACAATATAAATCTGACCTATTTTTTTATTTATGTATGAACTAGTAGGATTCCCTAGTGGTCAGTGGTAAAGAACCTGCCTACCAATCCAGGAGATGTGGATTTGATCCCTGGGTTGGGAAGATCCCTGGAGAAAGAAATGGCAACACACTCCAGTATTTTTGCCTGGGAAATCTCATGGACAGAGGAGCTTGGTAGGCTACAGTCCATGGAGTCACAAAGGGTTGGACACGACTTAGCAAATAAACAACAAAAACTATAAGTAATCAGCATCAAGTTAAGTGTCCATGTGAACTTGCTAAGGTATTTAGTAACTTATGAAAGTAGTGTCAGTGAGACAGTTTTAATCCTTGGCATTTGATGGTCTTTACTCTCCAGGTGATCAAGAATGTCTGAAAAGATAGTTATGGGCCATGGTGTCTGCACATACCTGTAGATTGTCTCATGGTGGCCTCATGGTGAGGTGTTCAAACTCAGTTGAATCACAGAAAACCTGAAATAGGTTTCTTCTCTGCTCAGAAGAAATGGTTTCCTATTTGACATCTCTGTGTCCAAGATGACTTTTCTACCTACTACTGATTGATTGCCAGAGATCCAGAGAGGACCCATCATCTGTGCTCCCTTTTTGTGTTCTCTTTAAGGCAGTTCTTCCCCCTCTACATGATGGAAAAGTCTCCACTTACCTTATAACATTTTTAACAATTTGTGAATTGACTTCTTAGAAAAATGAAATATTTACTTAGTATTTTGTATTTACATTTACATTTTATTCTTAATATAGAGCATGGAGCTAGTTTTGCATTGTTTGCAGCAAATTTATAGTTATTATATTTAATTTTCATGTTTCTTCTTAATTCAGAGAATTCATGAAAATGAAACATTTTGGAAGAGTTGGGGGATGAGATATTAGAGAGACACTGAGAAAGGTATAAAAAGCTAGGAAAATAAAAATTGATTTTTTTAATGTTTTGCCAGTTATCCTCCATGAACTAAATTGGAAATGTGATTTAAAACAAACACCCATCCTTTTCCCCTCCAAAAACTGTAGCTGAGTGAGGAAATGCAGAACATTCTATCATCTTAAATGGCTTTAAGACTATATACTAGCTTGTCACTTCAGCTGTGTACAAAAATAAGCATAGCATAAAATTGTCCCTCCAGGATGTCACACTGTTACCACTATGAATCTTTCTCTCAGCTGCTATTTGATGGAGATCAAAACTTCTGAGTCATATGGCATTTGCTTGTCTCACATTCTTAAAGGCAAGCACAGTTTCATTACGTTCACAATGTAAGTCTTGAAGTTACTTGTGATGTAAATTGTCATTAATGTTCATATCTTACGGGTATACATTGGAAACCAAATCTAGTTGAACATTTATGTTCACCATCTGCTCTTGGGCACTACTTAATAATAAAGTGAATTCTATATTCTTGTTCTTTACTGCTTCACTGTGCTTTGATGGGAATAGGGGTAGGGTTGAGTAAAGGGGATTAGAATGAAGACTGACTTATGTGCCAGATGGTTTATAGTAACTGTCTCATTTTATCTAAATAGCTTAATGGTAGGTGGTCTTAAGCCAATTTATATATATATATGTATATATATATGTATGTATGTATATGTATATATATATATATATATATAGAACCTAGCTGTGATTAAAACTTTCCCTGTGTCACATAACTGCAAAAGAGAATTTCCTATCTCATAAGTAAACAATTTTTAGCTTATCACATGCTGAAACCTGCTGTTCCTCTTCTTTCTCCTCTTTCTCCACTTGCCCTCTTTTTTCTTTTCTACTAGCATGAAACCAATCAAAACCAGCTAATCATCTCTGCTCATGCTAGGAATCTGTGAAAGGAAGAAAAATATACCTGAGATTTCTTAGAGTTTTAATTGAAATGATTCACTGGGACATTTGATGGTTAGCTTTGTGTAATGTTACTTTATGTATGCTTCACCGAGCTATTATTTTTGTTTTTATTACCATACAGCAGCTATGTTGAAATGTAATTAGCAGGTCTAGTCACTAATTACCTAATCAGCAGTAATCATTAGTTGGCTGGGTTTTCGTGCTGCATATGATTCAGCATCTTGAGAAGGGCTGTACACACAACATCATGTGAGTTTTGTTTATATTCATACAGTTATAGCATATGGGAAAAGTATGCACTTTGACTTCAATAATCATGAGTCAGTTATCTAACTTTTGTGAGCCTCAATTTCTCCATCAGTAAAATTGGCAAAAGTAGGAAGACAAGAGATACCTAGAGTAACAGGCAAGTTTGGCCTTGGAGAACAAAATGAAGCAGGGTAAAGACTAACTGAATTCTGCCTAGAGACTTCACTGGTCATAGAAATACACTTTTTCAACAACACAAGAGACAGCTTTATACATGGACATCACCAAATGGTCAATACAGAAATCACATTAATTACATTATTTGTAGCCAAAGATGGAGAAGCTATATACAGTCAGGAAAAACAAGATGGGGAGCTGACTGTAGCTCAGATTATCAGCTTCTTGTAGCAAAATTCAGGCTTAAGCTAAAGGAAGTAGGAAAAACCACTAGGCCAGCAACATAGGACTTAAGTCAAATCCCCTATGAATATACAGTGGAGGTTAATGAATAGATTCAAGGAATTAGAATCTGTAAACAGTGTGCCTGAAGAACTATGGATGGAGGTCCATAATATTGTACAGGAGTCAGCAAACAAAACCATCCCAAAGAAAAAGAAAAGCAAGAAGGCAAAGTGATTATCTGAGGAGACTTTACAGATAGCTGAAGAAAGATAAATGAAAAGCAAGGGATAAAGAGAAAGGTACATCCAATTAAATGCAGAGTTCCAAAGATTAGCATGGAGAGACAAGAAGACCTTCTTCAATGAACAGTGCACTAAACTAGAAGAAAACAGCAGAAGGGGAAAGACTAGAGATCTCTTCAGGAGAACTGGAAATATCAAGAGAATGTTTTGCCTAAAGATGGGCACAATAAAGGACAGAATGGTAGAGACCTAGTAGACACTGAAGAGATCAAGAAGAGATGGAAAAAATAGATGGAAGAACTGTACAAAAAGATTTAATGAACCAGATTACTACGATGGTGTGGTCAGTCACCCAGAGCCAGATTTTCTGGAGTGCGAAGTCAAGAGGGCCTTAGCAAGCACTGCTGTTAGTAAAGTTAGTGGATGTGATGAAATTCCAGTAGAGTTATTCAGAACCCTAGAAGATGATACCATCAAGGTGTTGCATTCAATGTGTTAGCAAATCTGGAAGACCCGGAAGTGGCCACAGGACTGGAAAAGGTCAACCCTCATCCCAATTCCCAAGAAGGGTAGGACTAAAGAATGTGCTGACCATTGGACAATTTACTTATCTCACATGCTAGTAAGGTCATGCTTAAAATCTTGCATGCTCGGCTTCAGCATTGTGCAAACCAAGAACTTCCAGATATCTATTCTGGGTTTAGAAAAGGAAGAGGAACCAGAGATCAGATTGCCAACATTCACTGGATCTTAGAAAAAGAAAGGGAATTCTAGAAAAGCATCTACCTTTATTTCATTGACTATGCTAAAATTTTTGGGTGTTAGACAAGATGGCAGAGCAAAAGGACGTGAGCTCATCTTCTCCTGCAAGAACACCAAAATCTCAACTAGATGCTGAACCACCATCAACAGGAGAATGTTGTATCCCACCAAAAATAAAGTACTCTACGCCCAAGGGCAAAGGAGAAGCCCCAGCAAGAAGATAGGAGGGGTCCAATTGCATTTAGAATCAAGCCTCAGACTCACCAAAGAAACTCAGAGGGTGCAAACAAAACCTTGTACCCACCAGGACCGAGGAAAAGGAGCAATGACCTGCACAAGAGACTGAGGCAGATCTGACATTGAGTGGCTGAAACAGTGATAGAATTTATTTTCTTGGGCTCCAAAATCACTGCAGATGGTAACTGTAGCCACAAAACTAAAAGATGCTTGCTCCTTGGAAGAAAATCTATAACAAGCCTAGACAGTGTATTAAAAAGCAAGGACATTACTTTGCCTACAAAGGTCCAATATAGTCAAAGCTATAGTAGTGATGTATAGTAGTAGTAGACTATAGTAGCTGTCAAGGGGTTGCAAAGAGCTGGACAGGTCTGAGCAACTGAACAGCAACAAAAAAGCCTTGACTATGTGGATCATAGTAAACTGTGGAAAGCTCTTAAAGAGATGGGAATACCAGACCATCACACCTGTCTCCTGAGAAACCTGTATGCAGGTCTAGAAGCAAGTTAGAACACTGTGTGAAAATGACAACTGATTGGCTCAAGATTGAGAAAGGAGTATGACAAGACTGTCTGATTCACTCTGTTTGTTTAATCTACATGCTGAGCACATCATGAGAAATGCTGGGTTGGAGGAGTTACAAGCTGGAATCAAGATAGGCAGGAAGTGAAGTGAAGTGAAGTCGCTCAGTCATGTCCGACTCTTTGAGACAACATGGACTCTAGCCTACAAGGCTCCTCTGTCTATGGAATTTTCCAAGCAAGAGTACTGGAGTGGGTTGCCATTTCCTTCTCCAGGGGATCTTCAGACATGTGGATGACACCACTCTAATGGCAGAAAGCAAAGGGGAACTAAAGAGCCTCTTGATGAAGGTGAAGGAGGAGAGTGAAAGAGCCATCTTAAAACTAAATATTAAAAAAGCTAAGATCATGGCATTGGCTCCATTACTTCATGGCAAATAGAGGGGGAAAAGGTGGAAGTAGTGACAGATTTCCTCTTCTTGGGCTCTAAAATCACTGTGGATGGCGACTATAGCCATGAAATCAAAAGACAGTTGCTTCTCAGCAGGAAAGCTATGACAAACCTAGACAGTGTGTTGAAAAGCAGAGACATTACTCTGCTCACAGAGATCTGTAAAGTCAAGCTGTGGTCTTCCCAGTGGTCATGTATGGTTGTGAATTCTGGATCATAAAGAAGACAGAATGCCAAAGAATTAATGCCTTCAAACTGTGGTGTTGGAGAAGACTGCTGAGAGTCCCTTGGAGAGTAAGGAGATCAAACCAGTTAATCTAAGAGAAATCAACCCTGAATACTCATTGGAAGGACTGATGCTGAAGTTGAAGCTCCAGTATTTTGGTCATCTGGTGCAAATAGCCAATTCATTGGAAAAGTCCCTGACGCTGGGAAAGATTGAAGGCAGAAGCGTAAGAGGGCGCCAGAGGATGAGATAGCTGGTTGGCATCACCAATGCAATGGACATGAACTTGGGAGATGGTGAGGGACAGGGAGGCATGACATGCTGCAGTTCATGGGGTCACAAAGAGTCAGGCATGACTAGGCGACTGAACAACAACAACAACAAAATTGGGAATAATAGTACAGTTGATCCTTGAACAGTGTGGGAGTCAGGGTTTGCTCACCTTATGTGCAGTTGAAAATTCGTGTATAGCTTATATCGATCCTCTCTATAGGCTATTCCTCTGTGTACTTGCTTCCCCTGTATCTGTGGTTCCACATCTATGGATTGAACTTACCACGGATTGAGTAGTAGGATAGTATATGCTATTGAAAAGATATGCATATAAGTGGACCCACACAGGTCAAACCTGTGTTGTTCAAGAGTCAACAACAAGTTGACTCTTGAACTTATCAAACCTATGTTGTTCAATTATTCAACAGTAACACCTGTTAAATGGTAATTTTTAAAAGGTAAAATCATGACTTGTACAAATATAAAATGTCAAAAATTTCATTTACTGATTCATTATTGAGGAAACCAAAAAGATGTTATAATAGGTTCAAAAGTGAATTCAAAATGTCACACAGACATAGGTAGCCGGGAATGTTTTTAATGAATTTAAGAATAGGTGAATGTACCTTTTAGTTAAGCACCCAAGCCTAAATTTCTCTTTTTTTCAAATACCTCACAAATGTACTGTTTCTTTTTCTAAAATGTATGAAAGCTGCCTGCACTGGTCATTTCTTTAGGTCCTTTTATGAGACGTACATGTGCATGTGGGTTGTGTCGCTTCCGTTGTGCCCAACTCTTTGTGACCCCATGGACTGTAGCCTGCCAGGCTCCTCTGTCCATGGGGATTGTCCAGGCAAGAATACTGGAGTGGGTGGTCAAGCCCTCCTCCAGGGGATCTTCTCGACCTAGGCATTGATCCCATGTTCTTGTGTCTCCTGCATTAGCAGATGCGTTCTCTACAACTAACGCTACCTGGGACCTATATACATACACAATTAAATTTGATTTTCTTTTGTTAATTTGTCTTGTGTCAAATTATTAGAGTAGCCAGAAGAATCCAGAGGGATAGGAGGAAATCCCTCCTACATGCCAACAATGAAGAGGTATTCATGATGGAGAATAAACAATTTGATCAAACATCAATAGGGGTTGGATATCGCATAGAAGGAGGAGTTTTATCAGATATTAAGGGTAGGGAATTTTTGTTAAAATAACCCAGCAGGATTCTTGATAAAACTAGATAAGCAAGGCAGGGTCAGAGTCCAAGTGCAAGTCCTAGCCAAAATGAGAACAGCAAGGTTTGGTTAAAGAGAGAAGAAAGTGAAAGTCGCTCAGTCCTGTCCAACCCTTTGCAACCCTTTGAACTATACGGTCCATGGAATTCTCTAGGCCAGAATATTGGAATGGGTAGCCTTTCCCTTCTCCAGGGAATCTTCCCAATCTAGGGATTGAACCCAGGTCTCCTGCATTGCGGGCAGATTGTTTACCAGCTGAGCCACAATGGAAGCCCAGGAATCCTGGAGTGGAATAGGAATAGGAATAGGAATCCTGCCTATCCCTTCTCCGGCAGATTTTTCCAACCCGAGAATTGAACCAGGGTCTCCTGCATTGCAGGCGGATTCTTTACCAACTGAACCATCAGGGAGTCTTTGTCTATCAAGATTTAGGCTGATTCATTTACGCTCTTTGCTGACCGACATAGAGCATAAAATCTTTGGCTAAAAGTGGGTATAAGAATTATAAATCATTCTATAGGAAAGAGTATAGAAAATAACCAAAAATAAAGTGAATCATTGCTCTGTTTGCTAAGCACTCACCAAAAATGTTAAGTCTTGTTAGATTTTGACACCCTTGTCTTCTGCATGAATAAATTCACAACTTACATTTTATCTGGCTTGAGACTCATTTTTTTTTTTTTTTAATAATCAAGAATTTTCACCCTTTTGACTATGGATTGGTCTAGTAAAAGTGAACTATGTGTCTCAAAATAAAGGCTTACATTCTACCAGTCAAACTCAGAAGATAACAGATGCAACACAGATGTCATACTAGGTCTTTCTCCTAAAATGAAAACAGACTTGGCATGTCTGAGGAACTGAGGAAGAAATGCAGTGAACAAAATAAAGGCTCTAGGCTGAGACTATTTCTGAGAAGTAAAGGGTATTATTCAATTATTATTTGGTCTGGACAATTTCTCTTTAACCCTTTGTCCCCCTCTTCATCTTTGACCTTCTCAGCTCTAGTAAGAACACTTGGAGGCTGATTTCTGTGGTCTACAGCACCTTGACTCCCCTGCCCTCTGCTTTCTTATTTTATCTGGTCAGTTGAAAATAGAGATATTTCCTTCTTTCTTTCCCTGCTGTGGTTCTCTGTCCCTCTGTGACTGCCATGTATGACAAGAATGTCCTCCTCTCGTTTGCCTCTGCAGCCCTTGTATGATGATGGCTTCTGAGTCCTGGGGTCCCTCAGTAGCTTTTGTTGCCCCTTTTCCTACCCATGCCTCTGAAAATCATACCAGTAGTAAGGGCTTTTCATAATCTCAGCTAACTGTGTTTTCTCTTTTTTTCTAAGACCTTAATGAAATTCAAGAAATAACAACACTTAGGTATTGAGAACTAACTATTCTTGACAGCTGTGTACTTCATATATATATTGCACAAATGGAAAAGCTTTCTTTTCTTCCCTTCAAGGGTCTTTGACTGATTTAATAATTAAATTGATATAAGAGATTAACAGGAGAAAAACAAACACAAGTTTAGTAACATGTATGCCTCCTCTATACATGGGACAGGCCCAGGAAAACTGAGTGACTCTATGAAGTGGAAGAAGCCCTCACCTTAAATACCAACTTCAGTTAAAGATAAAAGAAGATGCCGGGGGATTCCCAAGAAAAGAACAGTACACAGTTGTAATGCAAATTTATATTGTTGCCTTCTGCATTATAAAAGTTTCTAGAAATTTGGAGTTGACCTCCTCTCCCTGGTATTGCAAAGGAGACACTTAACAAATGAAAACTTATTTTGTACTTATAAATGTCTCTTATGAAAGGGTAAATTCCTCTTCATTTTCAGAATTTCTCCTGTCTCTGCAGTTTCTCAAAAAATAATCAGCCTGAAATAATACTTCTGCCAAAGAGACATATTTTGGGATGGTGAATTCTGCTCCCCTACACAATTAACTCACTTCATCCTTAACATTCTATGAGGTAAAAATTTAACAGAAAAGGAAACTGAGGCACAGAGAATGTCAGTGACTCACCTGAGGTCTTTAAAACTAAAAAAGGCATATTGTTAATGATGATGCTGTATTTCATAATTAATGTAAGGTTCATACTACCTTTTAAAAACATAATATCTTTTTTCTTTGCATGATGTATTTTTCTCTTCCAAATGGTCCTACACTCCTGTCAAATAATTTTCTATTTCTCGAATGAGGGTGAAGTATGTGTTGTCCCACCTGTCTTTGATTTCATAAATCACCTTGTTTTGTCCTACTTATAATGAGTTATAGAACTCATAATATCGTCACATTTATTACTAGCTAAGAGAGCATTAATCATAGATGGTCATAAAAGCTAGAGAAATTAAGAATACAGTTTGCTGGAAATTGTGTTAATTATGTGGAATCTTGAAAATGTCAGATTACAGAAGTGCTGCTTTTACTAATACAAGTCGATAAAACCATGGTAGAGAAAAGAGATCAAACAAAATTAATGTTGTTCTTTAAAAACTAACCTCACCAATTACATAGTGCAGATTTGTACCAGGCCCTGTCCTAGGTAATTTATATACACCACTTCATTTAACCTTTCCAATGACCCTACAAGTGAAATGCACTATCCAATTTTTCATGTGTGGAAACAGTGATCCCCTAATATTTTCAAGGTTTGCATCAGTATTAGGTAGCAGAACTAGAATTTGGAGAGCAGTCTGACTCCAAGTACTACTACTTCCCATTTAAGAAAAAAAGTCATAATATTCTGATGTGTAGGTTGGTTGGATTATATTTTCATTGTTCATTGCTAATGTTTTGGCTTAGATTTGTTTGAACTCTTTATCCCTTAAATATAGGCCAGTCCTCGTCAGCATCCTTTTCTGGCCTATAGAGAAGAAGGCTTTACCCCAGAGAGGGCTTATAAAAACTGAAAATATTGAGTATCAGTGGGAGGTGTGCAGTTTTACAGGCTTGGGTTTATGAACTATTGGTAGGTTCTTTCAATGTTCATATAGGAAAGATACCTCTGCTTAGGACTAAAATAAAAAACACATTGGCTTTAAATGCAGGCTACTATTTATTATGTAGAACTTTATATATTCTTTTATTTTGATCATTTTGAAGTATAAGGCTTGCTGGTGGCAGTTTACAGTGTGTGGCTGTTGGGAGCAGTCAGATCAGCTGGAGACAAGCCATGTGTCTCCTTTTTCTCAGTAAAATGTAAGTGAATTATAGTGCATTTCAGGTTTTCTCTCATATTGTTACTTCATAATGAAAAACATACCCTTGTACATACTATAAAGATTCTCTGCTTGAAATGAATTTTCAAAAGCTAACTCAAATTTTCGTGACCACTAGCAGATAAATGGCCGTCTTTTATTTGCTACAGCAGAAGGTAATTCATGATCTTTATTTTAAAACAATATCCATAAAGATTGACAAGTCCTAGATGATGATGAGCTTCTTTTCTTAATTTTCTGGATGCTCCTTTTTATTTTCTTTGGTTGGTTTCACCAGATTCTGTTGACTTCAAATGTGGATGAATCCTTAAATCTCATCCATGCCTCCCTGCTCTTCTTTTTGCTCTTCTTTCCTAATGTTTCTATCATGTTCCTAAATACACACCAGGGCTGTATGCTAGGTTTCATCTGTAAATGCCTGCTGCACAGACAGGAGTCTCTTCAGTCCATCTAAAATGCCACCTATTTCTCTCCCCTTCTCCAGCCCTGGTTCTGTTCTGAATATTCTGCCTTCAATATCTTATTTTGCCTTTAGCACTCAGACTTGAGAATGTGGAGCTCAACTTAATCCCCTTTTCTCATTTTCTCTCCCGTATTGCGATTCACAGAGTCTTGGAAGTTCTCATTACACAGGTTTATCTTCTACCTTCCCTTCTTTGCTTTTTCTCTCTGTTAATAATTCCATATCCGTCACCTTCCAATTGAAACCACAGCCTTAGCTGTACTCTAAGGAAATCTTTTTTTTATTATTATTTTGAATATTATTTAGGAATGGAAGCCCTAATTTTCTAATCAGGATGATAAATAAATGACCTAGTCTACTGTATCTCCTACATGGCTTTCCCTGGTCATTCTCTAATCTTACTCCCACTATTCCCCTCCATTGTGTTCTTCCAGCATTTTATGCATAATCCTCTCTAGCAATTGCCTCATGTTTTATAGTGGTATGGTGTTTTAAACTCTCCTTCCAACCACAATGAGCTCTTCAAAAGCAGGACCATGTCATACTCATTGTGCTTTCCACTGTCAAGCATGATGCCTGACATTCGTTAGGAGACAAAAATGTCTGTTTAGTTAAATCCAAAACTGTGAAGTTGAATTGAATTCCCCTCTAAGAAATATCTCCCAGGGAATCTGGTGAGTCTTTCAGGCTGTGTCTTGGTGTTCAAAGCATGGGAAACCACCAAGGATGAAAAAGTGATCAGAGCCTAGGTTGGGGATTGACCCATACTCTAGTTTTGTTAATTTTTAGAAATATTTTAAAAAGATTCACCTAATAATGCTCTAGTAAATGTCCTAAAAGAAAATAGGACTTTGGAAAGGTAAGAAAGTATTGAAGTGATCAAAGTGTGAGGTTATTGGAGTCTGGAGTTTGGAGGTGGAGACGGAAATAGAGATGACTGATAAAGAGAAATGGAGTCAAGAGAAGGAAAAATGTCAAAGAGAGGAAACATAAAAGTTAACTCTAAGCCTTGCAGTCAGAAGGAATTGCATATAAGGATTAGAGATGACCCTGACATTTTCACTCTGATTGCAGACAGAACCAACTCCTAGTAAAGTGTAAAGAATGGATTTTTGGAACTTTCCAGGCCACCTAACATCTAGTGCATATGAGTTGCAACTCCTTTGAAAATTAATTAATTATTAATTAATTAATTATTGAGGTAACATTGATTAATAACACTACATTGTTTCACCTGTACAACATTCTTTGTCTCTATCTGTATATGTTACCATGAGCTCACTGCAAAAATGTCTTTTCTACCCATCACCATACAGTTGATCCCCTTTACCCATTTTGCCCTTCCTCTGATCCCTTCTGTTCTGGTAAACACTACTCTGCTTTCTGTATCTACGAGTTTGTTTCTGCTTTATTGGTTTGTAAATTTATCTTGTTTTTGTTTTTTTGCTTTTTTTTATACTCCACATATGAATGAAATTGTAAGTCATTTGTCATTTTTTTAGACTTATGTCACCTAGCGTAATTTTCTCAAGGCCATCTATGTTGTTACAAATGGCAAGATTTCATCTTTTTTATGGTTGAGTAGTATTCTGCTATCCATCTGTCTATCATATCTCCCTTATCCATTCATCTGTTGATGGGCATGTAGATGGTTTATATACCTTGGCTATCGCGAATAATGCTGTAATGAAGATAAAGGGATGTAGATTGGATGGGTGTTAAAGTCCCCTACTGTTATTTTGTTGCTGTCATTTTCTTCCTTTAGTTCTGTGAATAACTGCTTTATGTACATTGGTGCTCCGATGTTAGGTGCATATATTAATCTCTGTTAAGTCTTCCTGATGAATTGTCCCCTGTATTATTCTAATATTCTGTCCATTTTTGTGTCTTGTAACCCTCTTTTGTCTTGAAGACTGTTTTGTCTGATACAAGCCTGTGTGTACTCTGCTGTGCTGAGTTGCTCAGTCGTGTCCAGCTCTTTGCCACCCTATGGACAGTAGCCCTCTGCGCTCTTCTGTCCATAGGGATTCTACAGACAAGAATTCTGGAGTGGGTTGCCGTGCCCTTCTCCAGGGGATCTTCCCAACCTAGAGATCAAACCCAGGTCTTCCGCATTGCAGGCAGATTCTTTATCATCTGAGCCACCAGGAGAGCCCATGAATACTGGAGTGGGTAGCCTATCCCGTCTCCAGGGGATCTTCCCAACCCAGGAATCGAACCGGGGCCTCCTGAATCATGGGCAGATTCTTTACCCACTGAGCTGCCAGGGAAGCTCCAGGGCATGTATGTACCCGCTTGCTTTTGGCTGTTACTTGTTTGAAGTAGCGTGGTCTGACCCTTCCCTTTGGGCCAGTATTGGTGTCTCCTGGAGGCGGCATATAGTTTGGTCTTGTTTGTTAATTTACCCAACTGCTCTGTGTGTTTTAATTGGTAGGTTCAGTTCATTTATATTTAGTGTGATTATCAATTAGTGAGAACTCAGTACTGCCATTTTTTACTTTGTTTTTTGGTTTCTCTGTCTCCATTTTTTCCTTCATGTTTCTGTATGCCATTTTGGTTTGGTGATTTTCTATTTTTCTCAGTT
This sequence comes from Cervus elaphus, assembly GCF_910594005.1. NCBI lineage: Eukaryota > Metazoa > Chordata > Mammalia > Artiodactyla > Cervidae > Cervus > Cervus elaphus. Next base: position 35,647,967 of record NC_057823.1, on the reverse strand, counting down.
TCCTCTTTTTTAAAAAACTGTTTCGTGTCTCTGCTCTAGGTTTATATTTTGTGGTTTCCATGAAGTTTGTAAAAGCATCTCTTAGCTAGAAGTCCTTTTCCAGCTGCAAGCATCTTATTTTCAGTTACCTATATGGGTTGACATTCTTTTCTTTTTCTCCCTTTATGTCTTTGTTGTCTTAAATGACCCTTTTTTGTGTTGTGAATTTGTTACCAAACCAAGATAGCTACAGTTATTTTTCTGCTTTCTTTTTTCCCCCTTTAACCTTTGTACTATAATAAAGTGTTTAAAAAGTTTTGCGAGGGATTTCTGTGTGTTAATTTTATATCCTGCAACTTTACTATATTCATTGATTAGCTCTAGTAATTTTCTGGTAGAGACTTTAGGGTTTTCTATATAGAGGATCATGTCATCTGCAAACAGTGAGAGTTTTACTTCTTCTTTTCCTATCTGGATTCCTTTTACTTCTTTTTCTGCTCTGATTGCTGTGGCCAGAACTTCCAACACTATGTTGAATAGTAGTGGTGAGAGTGGGCACCCTTGTCTTGTTCCTGATTTCAGGGGAAATGCCTTCAATTTTTCACCATTGAGGGTGATGCTTGCTGTGGGTTTGTCATATATAGCTTTTATTATGTTGAGGTATGTTCCTTCTATTCCTGCTTTTTGGAGAGTTTTAATCATAAATGAGTGTTGAATTTTGTCAAAGGCTTTCTCTGCATCTATTGAGATAATCATATGGTTTTTATCTTTCAATTTGTTAATGTGGTGTATTACATTGATTGATTTGCGGATATTAAAGAATCCTTGCATTCCTGGGATAAAGCCCACTTGGTCATGGTGTATGATTTTTTTAATATGTTGTTGGATTCTGTTTGCTAGAATTTTGTTAAGGATTTTTGCATCTATGTTCATCAGTGATATTGGCCTGTAGTTTTCTTTTTTTGTGGCATCTTTGTCTGGTTTTGGAATTAGGGTGATGGTGGCCTCATAGAATAAAATGGGCCAAAGAACTAAACAGACATTTCTCCAAAGAAGACATACAGATGGCTAACAAACACATGAAAAGATGCTCAACATCACTCATTATTAGAGAAATGCAAATCAAAACCACAATGAGGTACCATTACACGCCAGTCAGGATGGCTGCTATCCAAAAGTCTACAAGCAATAAATGCTGGAGAGGGTGTGGAGAAAAGGGAACCCTCTTACACTGTTGGTGGGAATGCAAACTAGTACAGCCGCTATGGAAAACAGTGTGGAGATTTCTTAAAAAACTGGAAATAGAACTGCCATATGACCCAGCAATCCCACTTCTGGGCATACACACTGAGGAAACCAGATCTGAAAGAGACACGTGCACCCCAATGTTCATCGCAGCACTGTTTATAATAGCCAGGACATGGAAGCAACCTAGATGCCCATCAGCAGACGAATGGATAATGCTGTCTCTACAGTTTTTTGTCGTTGACTTTTGACAGTTTTAGTATTACATGTCTAGGGAAAGATCTTTTGGCACTGAGGTCATTTGGTTTTCTCTAAGCCTCATGGACTTTTATATGCAGTTCCCTCACCATGCCTGGGAAGTTGTCAGCTATTATTTCGTTAAATAATCTTATCACTTTGTCCTCTATTCTGTTATGGGATACCCATTATCCTAATGCTACCCTTCCTAAAAGATTCGGATAGCTCTTGCAGGATTTCCTCACTTTTAAAATAGCTTATTTCTTTTTCCTCTTCTACTTGTATTGTTTCTAGATTTCTATCTTTGGGCTTACTGATTCTCTCTTCCATATGGTCTGCTCTATTTCCACTGTTCTCTAATGCATTCTTCTCATTTATTGTGTTCTTTAGCTCCAAAATTTCTGCTTTTCTTTTTTTTTTTAGAGTTTCAACCTTAGGTAGAGTGTTCCTTTTGTTCAATAATTTTATTTCTTAGCTCATTAAACTGCCTTTCTGAGTTTTCTTTCTCTCACTGAGTTTCTTCATGACAGCTATTTTGAGCTATCAGTTAGATCATAATCTTCTGTGACTACAAGTTTGGTTTCTGGAGAATTATCTTAGTCTTATTTTTTTTGTGTGATGTAGTGTTAACTGTGGTTCCTTATGTTGTTTGATGAGTTATTCCTCCGCTTATGCATTTGAAATTGAATGACAGGTTAGAAGTTAGACTTCGTTCTTTGATTTTCTGGCAGATGGCACTATCACACAAGTTTTTTGTTTCTTTTACCTGAGTGACCGCTAGTTATATTTGAGAGTGGCACTTTCCAGTCTCTGATCTCTCGTTAAGAGGAATAGCTCACAGGGGTCATTGGTGACTTGCTTCTGCCAGAGCCTCTATTGTCCCTGAGATGCAGAGCTCTTTCCTTGCATCTGGGACCCCCTGAGACACAGGCCTTACTAAAGAGGGAAGGAGACAGAGAGGGAAGAGCCAGGATTGTGCAGGCCCCTCTACCATACCCTGTTTTTGTAACGTTCAGAGGCTCTGCGCTGCAGATGCGGGAGGGCAGGCACCGCGGTCATGGGTACCTCAGTTGCCGGAGGGAGGGGGTCTCAGACTCCAGTTCCACTGCTGCCCCATTGCCTGGGTCCATGGACACGTCTGTGGTTGATGGGATGGAGTTGTGTATGCCATCTTCCTTGCTGCTCTGGGTTTTGTGTAGATCTGGGCTCCATTGCGATGGTCAGAGGGCTGTGAGTACAGACACTGTCTCTGTTGTTCTCTCAGTTCCACCTCTGTGTGATCCCATCCACCTGCCTTTAGAGGTACAGCTGTGTGGAATTCTCCGGCATCCTGTTGTGTTGGGCAGAGGCACCTCTGTTGGGTTATGGATGTTTTAATGGCTATAGGCTGAATATGAGGGACAGAAGTAGTTTTTCGCTCCACCATGTTTCTGTCATCACTCCTAGTTTGCAAATCTTGAGAGATTTGGAGACTGAGATTGCTTTGGGCTACTTTTCTTCAAAATGCCTTTCCTTCACTTGGGAGGATAAGAAAACTTAGTGCTTAGAACTTATGTTTTCCAAATGCCAAAGTGATTTCAGAACAAAAGATCTGTATGAATTCTACCCAACAAGTAGTGGGAAGGTCACATCTTGTGATCTTGCAGGCATTTAGAAATTGTTAATTTTATGAATTTAGATGGATAATATTATCAAATATTCTTTAATGAGTCTCTTCTAATCGTCTCTGTCTTTACTGAGTCTCCAGGGGCAAAACCCAGAAAAGGCAATGGCAACCCACTCTAGTACTCTTGCCTGGAAAATCCGATGGACAGAGGAGCCTGGTAGGCTGCAGTCCATGGGATCGCGAAGAGTCGGACAAGACTGAGCGACTTCACTTACTCTTTTCACTTTCATGCATTGGAGAAGGAAATGGCAACCCACTCCAGTGTTCTTGCCTGGAGAATCCCAGGGACAGGGGAGCCTGGTGGGCTGCCATCTATGGGGTTGCACAGAGTCAGACACGACTGAAGCGACTTAGCAGCAGCAGCAGGGGCAAAACCATCTTAGGAAGATGGTTGAACATAATTCTAGAGAGTTAATTGAAGGGATTCATTCTTTAAGTATTTTATAATTTTAAAGAATTAAAAAATTAGTTTAAGAGCTGTGAGATGAGTGAAATGGGGCTAGAATGTACAGTTAACACTGAAGCTTTGATTTCAAACAATATGCAATTTTGAAAATTTATTTGTTAAAAATCTGGTATTTTATTTGGAGTTCAATTGTTGGGATTTGGGAAGAGAAAGCAGAGAAGTACTTAAGTATAAATTTTAGTGTAAAACAAGTATGATGTGGCCATTTATACAGTTCATTTGGGTAATGATTGGTACCTAGATTGCTGTGCTAATTGCTCACCTTTCTTCTAAGACAATATTGTTTCTTTCGGGGTGGGAAGGGAAGAGTATATAGTATAAACAGTTTTACCACACAGAGGAGGGGATGTCCTTGGAAGTAGTCTCTCCTGAATTACCACAAACTAGTCATTTAAAACAACACACTTTAAAAATTTCTAAGAGTTTATTTTTAGGTAACAATATATTCTTATTGCTGTTATCAATGTTTTAGCCTAATAATTCTATTCCACAGATCTTCTTTTTTCTGATTGGTGTGACTAAGGCTTCTAATACTATGTTGAGTGAAAGTGGTGAGACTGGCATCCTAGTCTTGTTCCTGATCTTAGGGAAAAAAGATTTCAGCTTTTCTGTGTTGAGTATGATGTTAACTATGGGATTGTAATATTTGGTCTTTATTATATTGAGGTAGATTCACTTTATGCCCACTTTCTGGAGAGTTTTTAATCATGAATGCAAGCTTTATTTTCTCAAAAGTATTTTTTCTGCATCTATTGAGACAATCATATAATTTTTATTCTTCATTTTGTTAATGTGGTATAACACAATGATTGATGTGTGGAGTTTGAAAAATTATTTAATCCCTGTGATAAATCCCACTTGATAATGGTGGATGAGCATTTTAATGTATTGTTGGACTCAGCTTGCTAGTATTTTTTGAGGATTTTTGTGTCTTATTTTTATCAGTGATGGGTATGTGTGTGTGTGTGTGTGTGTGTGTGTGTGTGTGTGTGTGTGTTCTAGCTCAGGTGCTCAATCATGTCTGACTCTTTGTGACCCCATGGATGCAAAGGGCTTAAATTTACTGCTTCAATCTCATTACTGGTAACTGGTTTGTTTGTATTTTCTATTTCTACCTGGTTTAGTATTAGGATATTGTACATTGCTAATGATTTATCCATTTCTTCTTGGTTGTCTATTTTATTGGTATATAGTTATTTGCAGCAGTCTCTTTTGATCCTTTATGTGATGTTGATTATTACTTCTCCCTTTTTGTTTCTGATTTTATTAATTTGGGACCTCTCCCTTTTTTCTTGATGGATCTGGCTAAAATTTTATCAATTTAGTGTATTTTTTCAGAGAACCATCTTTTATTTTCATTGATCTTTTCTGTTTTTGTCTCTATTTCATTTATTTTTGCTCTGATCTTTATGATTTCTTTCTTTCTACTAAGTTTGAATTTTGTTAGTTCTTCTTTCTCTAGGTATTTTAAGTGTAAGGTTAGGTGATTTTATTTTAGAGTTTTCTTGTTTCCTGAAGTAAACTTACAACACCTCCCATTTTAATCTAACAATATTTATAGGTCAGAAGTCTGAGAATTGGTCAAGTAAGTCTCCTGTTTAGGGGTTCACAACATTACCTACATTCAAGGTTGGCTGTCTGCATTTTCATTTAAAGTCTTTAGTTGGTAGCTTATGTGAAAAATTGTTTTCAATGTTGCTTTTGTCTAGATTGTAGAAATCTTTGCTTTACTCATCCCACAGGTAGTCAAGAGATTGAATTAATTAGGATTAACTGTAAAATCTTTGATTATACCTGAATTATCATCTTATTATTTAGCTTAAATGACAGAATCATATGCTTGATACCTTAAAATAATGATTGTATGTGAAGATAATTTACTAATCAAGAGTTCATTGATATCAACAGCAAGGAATCTGAGTAATGATTTTTTAAATATATATATATACCTCCAGGGAAGTCCCCATATACACACACACACATATTTATTTTAAGATATAATGGGACTTCTCAATAAATTTTTGTAAACATTTTTGAAATAAATATATTCTGATTTATCCTACATTCTGCTGTCTAAACATTTATCTTTGAGATAGATTTTATTGAAGCAATTAATAGTCTACCTTATATCAAGGCATTTAAAAGTTGGTAGCTACTTAAAAGTAGAAATGTAAATAAAGGTACATTTTACCCGTTACATGACATTTTTCTCCTTAAGAGATTAATAGTCAATAGAAAGATAAAAAACTGTGATATCATCTTGAGAATCAACTGATTTGAAAAGCTGATTAATGTTGCTATTGCAAATTCTGTTTAAGAAATATATTTTTCAGACTTCATCAAATGTCAAAGCAGGGAGATGCTGATCTTTAATCACCTACCACACATACAAGCTGGCATAGCAGCAAGAAAAGAAATGTTATCAGTGTGATAGACCAATGTTATCTCAAAATACATTTTAAAATGTGAATTATAAGTAGTATATGGTATTGTTTCGAATTCTTTGTCACCAAGCTTTACAAAGTATGTTGTCTGATGCGTTTTCTTGGTATGAGATCAGTGTTCTAATTGCTATTACCTTGGAAAAACCTCCCATTTTATTTTATGTTTTAATTTTATGATTTGTCCAATGACCTTGAGATGCAGTCATCAAGAATGAATGTCACTATGTTATAACTTAATTCTCTTGCCTTTTTATACCTATTCTTCCAGCTTACTTTTTCAAATTCTTGAATTAATTTTTAGGCAAAAAATTAAGATATTGAGGTTTGAGATATACAAAGCAGGACATCGGGGGGAAATCAAGAAGTAGACTTTTTGTTTGTGAGGACTAGTATATATGGTATGTGGGGCTTCCCTTGTGGCTCAGACAGTAAAGAATCTGCCTTCAATGCAGGAGACCTGGGTTTGATCCCTGGGTCAGGAAGATCCCCTGGAGAAGGGAATGCTACCCACTCCAGTATTCTTGCCTGGAGAATTCCATGGACAGAAGAGCCTGGGGAATCACAAAGAGCTGGACATGACTTAGCAATGAACAGTTTCACTTCACATATACAGTATACATTGTATTTTTCTCTCTATATAGTCAGCCCTCCATATGTGCAGGTTCTTCATCTATGGGTTCTGCATCCAGGTGTTCAACCAACAGTGGATTAAATGTATTTGGGAAAAATTGCCAGGAAGTTCAAAAAAACAAAACAAGTTTGCCATGCTCTGGTAACTATTTAGATAGCATTTACCTTGTGTTAGATACTGTAAATATTTTAGAAATGCTTTAAAGTTTATGTGAAGATTGCATAGGTTCTATGCAAGTACTGTACTATTTTATATAAGGGACTTCAGCATCAGCAAAATTTTTTTATCTGTAGGGGTCCTGAAACCAAGCACCCAAGGATGAGGATATGAAGGGAAGAGTGTATACATGATCTTGAGGAATGACTACATTGTGTGTAGTTTTCTGGAGAAGTATCAAGCCTAAGGAAAACTGGGTGCTATATTCTATTCCAGTGGCACATCTTGAACTATGCCTTTTCTCACCTGCTTCCATCATTAAAAGAATTTCCTTGATGTCCCGTTAGGATTGAAGAATATGCAAGGAATTTCTGCATTGATTCTATGGTGTGCTGACAAATTTGCCATCAGTTCAGTTCAGTTGTTCAGCGGTGTCTGACTTTACAACTCCATCGACTGCAGCACGCCAGGCCTCCCTGTCCATCACCAACTCCTGGAGCTTGCTCAAATTCGTGTCCATCAAGTTGGTGATGCCATCCAACCATCTCATCCTCTGTCATCCCCTTCTCCTCCCACCTTCAATCTTTCCCAGCATCAGGGTCTTTTCCAATGATTCAGTTCTTCACATCAGGTGGTAGCCAAAGTATTGGAGTTTCAGCTTCAACATCAGTCCTTCCAATGAATATTCAGGACTGATTTCCTTTAGGATGGACTGGTTGGATCTCCTTGCAGTTCAAGGGACTCTCAAGAGTCTTCTCCAACACCACAGTTCAAAAGTATTAAGTCTTTGAAACTCAACTTTCTTTACAGTCCAACCCTTGCATTCATACATGACTACTGGAAAAACCACAGCTTTGACTAGAGGACCTTTGTTGGCAAAGTAATGTCTCTGATTTTTAATTTGCTGTCTGGGTTGGTCATAGCATTTCCTCCAAGGAGCAAGCGTCTTTTTAATTTCATGGCTGCAGTGATTTTGGAGTGATTTGCAGTGATTTTGGAACCGCCCAAAATAAAGTCTGTTACTGTTTCCACTGTTACCTCATCTATTTCCCGTGGAGTGATGGGACTGAATGCCATGATCTTAGTTTTCTGAATGTTAAGTTTTAAGACAAGTTTTTCACTCTCCTCTTTCACTTTCATCAAGAGGCTCTTTAGTTCTTCTTCGCTTTCTGCCATAAGGGTGGTGTCATCTGCATATCTGAGGTTATTGATATTTCTCCCCAAAGAAATTTGCTATTGTTCTCATGAAATCCCATTGAATGAATGAATGATATGTTGGTCTGCTGATTCTGTATAACTTTGTAGGTTTCAAGATGCTCATGGAGGACTTTTGCCATAGTAAGTTGGCAAAATTTTTTGAGAGGATAAAAAAATTGTGGGTAGTATGTGTGGTCTTATTCTTCTTCCATCTAGCTTTTATTAGTATTGAGTGGGTAACTGGACCTTTAATTTAGTAAAAATGTTGCACACTTTTCTGTTACCTCATGATTTATATTGACTTTCATGAAGTAGTCTTATATTTATACTCTGTTATTCATTTGGAAAAATTAAAGCCTTCTTATTGTAAAATATTAAAAGAACTAATAAATTTTTAAAATTTATTCTGCATTGGGTAACACAAAGTGAGGAATATGATGTTAGGTGTAGGGATCATATAAGAGAGGATCCCCAACTGCCCAGTTTATAATCTAGATGATGTATGAGGGAAATTTTTGTCTTAGAATATTTATAATAAAGTTAAATAAAACTACTTTCTTGACATAAAGACATAGGCCATCATGAGAAATGTAGTATATTTCAGAAATAGATGGTTAGATTCAAAAATATTCCAGCATTTGTAGATACTTATTGGACTTAGGAATGCTCATAAGTTTGAACATGGGATAGAATGTGAGCCTGTTGATTTTTTTTGGCCAGAGTTTTACAAATATTTGAATTTGAATACTTTTGGCTGGGGAATGCATTTTCCTGTGTTACACGTTGCCACTCCCTCCCAGCTGTATTTCCTGGCTTTTCATTCCTGCCTTGCTCCTTTGCATTTGAGGTTGCATTTCCAGGTTTACACTGCGAATATCAATGAGGATTATAGAATTATAGAATTTCTTGCTTGAGAGTTATAAATGACATTTTAATTTTAAATTCAATTAAAGATAATGAAAATAAATCATATTTCCCAAAGTTAAGATCAATCAAAATGTACAATATGGCTATAGCAATGGATTATGCCTTGTCCACTCTGATTAGGCATTTCATTCATTCTAGTGGTTGGATCTGTACTGTACTAGTTGTTACATATTTTGAATACCAACTCTGATTAACATAATTCTAACATGGTGTATTTGTGTATGCGATCCATTTCTTTCCACTGCAAGCAGCATACATGCCATGCTTTCTATGAGACAGAATCTTTCAGCATCAGTAGGCTCCTTGTTTAACTTTGCTTCCTGCGATAACAAATGACTTTTTGTTCAAGAATGACAAGAGATCAATTAAAGAGAAAGAAGAATGTTAATCCAAGATGGAACTAGGCCCACCCTAATTGAAGAATGGTGAACAAGAATCTGGTCAATGAATTATAACCTCATTTTAAAATTCATTCATCCATTTGATAATTAATTCTGATGGCATCTTACATAATCATCAGAGGCTTTCCCTGCAAAGTACATGAAGGTAAATGAACCTCTGCTTCAAGCTTGACATCTATCTTTGGCTCACGGTTGAACACGTTATAATGAAGCAACAGACAGGATGCCTGATCACTCAGGTTTAGTTAGGGAAAGACTAGTATCATTGCTGTGTAATGAAATAATGGTGGATACAAAACTGTATCCTCAACCTTTAAAAGAGTTCTTTAATCCTATGGATTTATAAATACTTCATTTTCATTTTGGGATTAGAAAATAATATTCAATTCTCATTTGAGTGTGATTTCTGTCTTTGGTAAAAGTGAAGAGACTAATAAAAATTCTTGGAGAAGTTTGTGGTTGGAGTTGCCCTTTTATCTGGTTAGGTTTCAAGAATAAATTAGGAAAATGAAGGTCTTTTTGTGTCAGAACATGAAGCCAGCCCATAAATAAGAGCCAGGGCTGACCCAAGAGAGTCTCCAGACATGAATCACCGACGATAGACAGCCTCTGCAGTCGGTCCCTGTTTTCTACAGAGCCTTGTGCACTAATTGGAAATACAGGGCTCATCAGTGTCACTTGCCATCAGCCAGACTCATGCGACCAAGTATACTGCTGATCTCTCTGAAGTGTACGACCAAAAGTGAAGTCACAGTCCTGATAGGGAGTTTAGAGGGCGCTCTAAAGAATGTTCCAACCATAGAAGCCTCTTTTCTTTAAAGCTCCCATAACCAAGGAATGTAGACAAATTCAAGCTCACACAATTTCCTCAATATTTGAGTAAGACCCTTTCCTATCAGAGTATGGATGTTAATACAGAATTCAAAGTCAGAACATCCATTTTGCTATTTCGCCTGTGGGGATGGGTCTCTTTTCAGATGGGGGCCGGTGGTCTGTATTTGTGCAGATGGCAGTGGATGTGATGTCAGTAATTTCATGGACTGGACCTGTCTTCCTGGGTCATAGTTCTAACATCATCCAAAGGTGAGGGAGTTGGGTTGTGTCTCCAACAAGCTTTGGAACAACAGGATGAGCTCTTTGGTGAAATTGTGGTCCTCTCACTGGTTTTGATCTTCTTTGTGTGCCTTTTTCTATTTTAGTCACTGCAAGTAGATTTATTTTTTATCAAGTCTTTAACTTTTGACTTCTTAGTGAAATAAAATACCACCCTGCTAGAAATAGATGATTTTATTGTTAGCAATTGCTGACAAATGCAAGCTTATGCCTGTCTTTTTAAAGCAGCCTATTCAACACTAAAATCAATGTGACAACTCAAAACTCCCATCTCTTCTTTCCTAAAGGCAGGATATTAACAAACAAAACACTTGCTATATAAACATACTTGACAACTGGCAACTCCCATTTCCTCTATTCTTCAAGGCAAAGTAATCACAAACAAAAATTTTCAGGAATATCTGTATACCTTCCTTTGAGGTCTAAGGATTGCCTTGAGTGATAGAGACTGATAGCAGATACTACATTAGCAGAGTAGAGGAAGAGATGAATGAGTGCAAAGAGATCTGGATTGTCCTGTTCTTTGAAATTTTAAAAAATTCTTGACAACCCAGAATTATACTTAGATCACTTATTTTCCTGTCTAGTTCTTCTTTGTAACTTTAATTATCTTTCCTCTACCTGTGTCTCTTACCCTTTTAATGTAAAGCTTTAATATTTAATATAGAAATTTGCTTTTAGAGAGATGCTTCCAAGCTTCAGCTATAAAGTCATCATTCATAGTGTAAGGAGTTATGTGGTGGAACCCTAATATATCAAATAGAAAATAAGTTTATGATGTGGAAAAAAAAACCATGCCCAATGACTTTTATAGAGAACAAAGATGAAAAAAATTATTGTTAATTTTTGCAGGAAAAGGACCCTACTCATTTCAAGAATAGGATTCAGGCACAGTAGATCAGGTTAATAACAAAGCTGGGTACTAGGAAGAGAATAGATTTAGCTCAGTTCGTAAAGAACCTGCCAGCAATGCAGGAGACCCCAGTTCAATTCCTGGTTTGGGAAGGTGATCTGGCGAAGGGAATGGCAACCCTCTTCAGTATTCTTGCCTGGAAAATCCCATGAACAGAGGAGCCTGGTGGGCTACAGTCCACGGGGTTGCAAAGAGTCGGATTCGACTGAACGACTAAGCATGAGATTATAAATAAACATTGACAGTACTATGTTCTGCATGCGAGATAGAAGTGCATGCAGAACTTCTGTCCCTTGGGAGGAGCAGAATATAGTACCTGACAGACACCAGGAATATTAGTGGGGGCTCAGCATGGAGTTGAAGTCTATGCTTCAGCAATCAGATAAGAACTAGTGAAATTAGAATTATTATTGTTAATATGAGTTCCATTTATTACCAATAGACTAACGAAGCTTAGATAAATGGATGTTACTTAGTAATGAAAGCAAATTGCTCTGCTCTGCTGGCCTGTCAGCTTGAGGGACAAGGCTATGCTTATATACCCCACTGTATGCAATACCCCACCATATGCAGTTCAATGAATTTGTTGACTTGCTTACATAAAATGATTAGAAACACCTTCTTATGCCTTGATCTGGTGTTGCAGATGCTTTGTTAAGTGTTTAGAAGAATCCCATTAAAAATCTGAGCCAGAGGGCAGAAAATCAGAAACCCAAGATATGTTCATGGGACAAGTATCCTCACTAACTGATTTGATTATTTTTTCTAGAAAAACAATATGGGTCATACAAGAAGTTTCAAATAAAAGGTTACAGAACATGCTCTGACCCTTGTTTCACATCTTAAACAGTATTTTCTAGTATAATGTGACAAAGTTGTAAACATGAAGTAAATGATGAATAAAGTTTTGATTTTAAATTTCCATATACCAGAGAAAAATGGGGAATTTTCATAAGAATTGCTAGCTGTCAGGCCACATACACAAGAGGGAGTAGAAGTGTAGAATAATAAGGCAACCAAATAAATGTGAAGAAGAGAGAAAATGAATTTGAATTCATAAGGGTATGCCACTTAAGATTAGAAATTTGAAGAAATGAAAAAAGAGAGAGAGACTCTAAAGGCTGTAACAAAGAATGGAGCAAGTGGAGACCTTCTCCAAGAGCCTTCTTTGACCACTCTATCTAAATATATCCCCTTTTTATTTCCTAGTGACTCAGACCATATTCTTGATCTGTAGGTTTATTTACTTCTTTGTTGTCTGTCTCCTTCACTAAGTGGAAAGCTTTATAAAGGCAGAAGCCACGCTGTGTTTTATCCATCACTGTGTCCTTATAACCAAGCACAATGCCTCCTGCTTGGTAGACATAAATATTTGTTGAATAAATTAATGAATGAACAAATGAATGAAAGTGTAGAAAGAATGTGTTATAAATTCGTGATTTTCCATTTTGATAATGTATCAGTAGCAAAGATAATTCCCAAAAAGTAATTTATTCAAATAAAGTTATGCCTTTCTGTTTCAGGAATAAACACAAATACTCTTGGCATGACCCACCATTTTCTGAGAGGTCATTAGAAAACTGCACTTATCTATAGCTTTCTGAATATGGGAGGTGATCCAGCATCCTGCTGGGTATATCAGAGAGAGAACCTTAAGTTACATAAATAACCCTAATGTCAGAGTCCTGTTGACACAAAAGATTCTAGTATAGATATTAATAGAGAAAATTATCATTTATTTATTTTAAAATGTATTTTTAATTGGAGGACAATTACTGTATAATGTCGTGTTGGTTTCTGCCATATGTCAATATGAGTCAGCCATAGGTATACATAGGTCCCCTCTCTCTTAAATCTCCCTCCAACCTCCCTCCTCATCTTCTCCCCACCCCCCTCAGGTTGTCACAGAGCACCTGCTTTGGGTTCCCTGTGTCATATAGCATATTCCCACTGGCTATCTATTTTATATATGGTAATATATATGTTTTAATGCTACTCTCTCAATTTGTTTCACCCTCTGCTTCCCCCACTGTGTTCACAAGTCTGCTCTCTATATCTGTGAGTCCATTGCTGCCCTGCAATTAACACATATATATGGAATCTAGGAAGATGATACTGAGAAAATAATTTATATTTAAGGATAAATAGTTGGTAAATTATACTAGTCTAAATTTCCCCAGAGCAATCCTGTAGAGTTGCAATTTGTAAGTGAGTTAGCAAAATTTGCTCTTTTGCAATGTCTCTTGCTCCCAGTTGCTCTGCTCTTCTATGATGGGATCACATGGTTCATGAGTTAATGTCATACTCATCCTGAGCACTCTAGTTATTAACTCAGAGAGCCTATGAGTTAGCCACCATATGGAGGAGGTGGACACTGTGTGGGCAGTGAGGTGTGAGATCAAATCTTTTTCCTCTCTTCCTTGCTTCTATCTTTAGCAGTTTAAGCAGCTGAGGATACACAAGTCTCAGCCATGAGCCTCCACACATGGTGTGTATCTCCTCACATTGTGACATCTGCTTCCTTCAGAGTTACATTTTTATTCTTCTATTCAAGAAAAGCAAATGTCCTAGACTCTGTATTTAGGTAGTTTGATTGAAAACTCAGCTAGGGTGATCATGAGTTGCCTTTTACTGGTTTATAACTCTTGTTTGACATATTTATTAATAGCTCCTCCTTTAAAATTTTTTTTTAATTTTAATGAAGTATGGTTGATTTACAATTTGTCTTAGTTCTGCTGTATAGCAAAGTGACTCAGTTATACATATATATATGTATATGCACACACGCACATATATATATACACACACACACACATTCTTTTTCATGTTTCTTTTCATTATGGTTTATTATAGGAAATTAAATATAGTTCCCTGTGCTAAACAGTAGGGACTTGTTGTTCATACGTTCTATTAATATATATAATAGTTTGCATCTGCTAATGCCAAACTCCCAGTTCATCCCTCCCCCACCCCCTCTTCCCCTTGGCAACCTCCAGTCTGTTCTCTATGTTTGTGAGTCTGTTTATGTAGATAGGTTCATTTGTGTCATATTTTAGATTCCATATATAAGCTAAATCATATGATATTTGTCTTTGTCTAACTTACTTCACTGAGTATGTACATCCATGTTGCTGCAAATGGCAATGTTTCATTCTTTTTTATGGCTAAAAAAGCCATACATATGTGCCATATCTTTATCTACCTATGTACCATATTTACATATGTACCATATCTTTATCCATTCATCAGTGAACGTTTGTTTCCCTGTCTTGGAATAATTCCTCTTTTTGATCTCAAGAGTGTCCTGAGCTGGATTATGAATTAACCCTAATTGTAAGTCATTTCTCAAGAGACTGTTCTGAGTTCCAAAATCTAGAAAAGAATCATCAATTAGTATTGAATAGTAGTAGACACTGGCTAAGTACACGCTGAGTATCCAGAGGTAACAATGCAGGTTATCATCATTCATTTCTAATAAAGTCTTTTAAAGCAGGTTTCTAAATATTCATGGTTTACAGGGCTGTCTGACTGTCCATGGGTGTCAGCTAGGACTTAAATCAGCTGGCTTTAGGTAAAATTAGTAGGTCTTCTGACAATCTGAGAGATAATTCTTCAAAATCCATGTCCTACATAGGACATCTCTAATAAAGCAAAATGTAAATAAAATATTCAAGAACATCATAAATAACAGAATAAGGTAGTTTATAAAATTTAAAATCGGATTTCTGTTAGCAAAATAAACCCTATAGTATCTTACATGTCATCATTATTATAATATCAACCTCGTCCTCCTTGAATGTGCAAGATGAAAGCAGCATTGGTGAATGAGGAGGGCTGTTCTGTGTACTACGCATGACATGTGTGTGTATGTATTTACAGGTGTTTTCCTCATCAGACATTGAGCTCCTGTCCTGGGCTACATCCTTCATCTTCCTTTAATTTCTTCAGATTGGAGGAGAGCAATTCTGCAGAAATGTGGTTACCTTATTCTTTTTTCCTGTTAACTTCATATTATACACAACAAAAATATTTCTTTACCATTACTCTGTTAAAGGTCAGTTCATTTATTTTTGCCTCATGGAAAAAATTTGTACAAGCACTTGGCTTTCTAAGGATTCACATTTATGACTAAAGGCACATGTTTCCTGTACATATTTTCACATCATAAATTAAGCAGATTTTACCTTTCATCACAATTTTCTCTCTTCCTTGATGAGTAAGTAGGGCACTGGCAGAAATAATTGCATGAATCTTTCTTTTTTGTGTGTGTGTTTAGCTAGAGTGAATATAGAAAGCTTCAAAGAAGCAGGAATCATGCCCATTTTATTCAGCATTTGTACTTAGCATCCATCATAATGGATTGTACATGCTAAGTGGTGGTGGATGGGGTGCTCAGACGTGTCCAACTCTTTGTGACCCCATGGACTGTAGCCTGACAGGCTCCACTGTCCATGGAATTCTCCAGGCCAGAATACTGGAGTGGGTTGCCATGTCCTACTCCAGGTACATGCGTAGGTACCCAGTTAATATTTCTTCAATGAATCAATGATCTCATGGGTTCTATGATAATAAAAGAAAGAAAGTGAAGTCCTCAGTTGTGTCCGACTCTTTGCGACCCCATGGACTATAGCCTACCATGCTCCTCTGTCCATGGGATTTTCCAGGCAAGAGTACTGGAGTGGGTTGCATTTTCCTTCTCCATCTATGATAATAGTCATAGATTTAAGCCACAGTCATATTCTACACTCCTCACCTTTTATACTTTTGATACTTTCAAAACCTCTATTTTCAAAATAAGAATAATCTTTTCATTAAACCATTTCACAAGGTTTACTTTCTAGTCCACTCTGGGTAAAGAAATTCAAGATAACACATGGATAAGGATGTAGAATTGTGTGCTAGCTCATTTGTTAGTTAATGTGATTCAAATTCTTGACTCGGAGAACAGTTACCTTGCATTAACACAGTCATTCAATGGTGAGATTTACCTTCATGTTCATAAAGCCTGTAATGTAGATATTCACCATAAATACTGGGGGTGCTTCATTAATGGTTCTTTGTCAGGGATGGGAGGGAAAGTAACAGAAACCAACTAATGTCAGTGTTGCATGATAAAATGTAACTTTCCTGAGGTACCAGGATGGAACGGGAGCTACACTCAAAGCAAAGGTCCTGTATTGAAATGAACAAAGCAGACAGATTTTTTTTTAGACTCCTGGACCTCTCAGGCACCATGACCCAGGTCAATTGCATAAAAGGACCCAAGGAAGACAAAAGAAATGTGTAAACTCTTGCCTAGATTCCCACTTCTCCATGAGAAAGAAGTGAGAGTCCTTCTGCCTCAATAGGACAACTCAGAAAATGTCAGATCTATCTGCAGATCCAGGTGAGGGGCTTTTGCTGTCAACGGGTGGCAGCAGGGACAAGGAAGAGAACAGAGGACTGTCTGAAATGTCATTCACTCCTAGTGGCAGTTGTGCAGAGAATGCCTTCTTCCCATGCACCAAGGGTAGAACTCATGGGAAAGACAGAAATGGTGAAGCCATGTCTAAGTCTGTCCAAGAGAGCCTCTCAGAGAACTTGAGAATTCCAAGAAAGAGTTTTGTATGGCACAGATTACCTGGATTCCTGGGAATGTGAAGGCCAAAGAAGAGAGGGCTACCAAAAGATATGTGTATGTGTCACACTGCGGGAATTGTAGGGATTAAGCCTGTAGTGATTGGGGTATTCCTCTAGAAAATTCACTGAGGTTCTGATGAAATATGTGAGCATCTGAACATCTTTCACTGAGAGGGGTCTATTGCTAGTTGATTCTAGCATTTCCTGTATGACTGCTCTTGACCCCAGCACCTCTTTCCCACCTGGATTCAACCCTGGGGATGTCAAAACTAGTTAGAGGAGACATGGTGAGTAGAGAAAGAGAGATGATGCCTCCACCCAGCTTCTCCTGCATTTCCACTTGCAGGTTGCTGTCAGTAGTAGCCTGAGAGGAAAATGGAGCTTGCATAATTATCTAGGCCCAGATACTTTAGAGAACTGAGGCAGTTTTTGGATTTTAAAGTGACTGGAGGACATTTTATACTTAAATGAAAACAGAAACTTACGGGGTTTACTAGAGAAACAATTTCATGCAAGGGCAAGAGAAAATTTTTCTTTTAGTGAATAAAGTTTAAAGGGACAGTGGGAGATAAAGTTGCATTTTGATTACATCCCATAAGGCATGTTACATTAATTTTTCTGTTGTTCTAGTTTAAGTGAAAAAGGAGAATTTATTAAAATATTGAGTTGGCCAAAAAATTCATTTGGGTTTTTACATAACATTGTGCAGAAAGGCCCGCATGGAATTTTTTGCCAACCCAGTTGTTTCTTATTGGAATTCATGTCAGGAAACATAGATGTATCTCACACAGGGAAATTACTGAGAATTGTAAAGCTGTTATAACCTCATTCACTCTCTCCCAAATCTGTTTCTCTTTGTAGCTCATCTTCACTCTCTTCTCTATAGATCAGCTTATCTCAGCTTTTCCATGTAAGAGCTGCAAACCATTGTAAAGGTTATTTTAATTCAGGCACCAAAGAAATTAATTGGTATCTCTAGGTTTCATTCCAAATTTCTGGTAGGTGGAAAATTTTCTGAGCTTATCTTGACTTGTATAACTCTATGTCTTTGGGTACAAGAGTGTGTGATTCTGGCGTGACTGCAGGGACCCACAACTGTCAGGGGAGACCAAAAAGTTCTCTGAAAATAGGGGAGTTTGTTGTACAGGAATTCCATCTTTGTTTCCTATGAAACCATGAGGTATAGAGGCCATGGGAAGAATGCTGGTAGCTCAGTTATTGGCAGTTTACTGGGGTGTAAGAGTATTTGGTTTTGTAGGTTGAAATCATCTCAGAAATGTCAATGATTCTAGGTAAGTGTGTTTTATAGTATATTCTGCTAATTAAACATCTTAATAAAACTTCCTGGGAAGTGTACTTGTTCTGTATTTCAGATACGTCTGGGATTTCTAGGAAAGGGGGTCATACTGACTGATACTTATTTGAGAAAAATCACATAGATTTGCATGGATTGATGCATAAACTTGGTCAGTTTGATCATGATGCTTCATTTCCTTGATATAGTCTT
The DNA here is from genome assembly GCF_910594005.1 of Cervus elaphus. Classification (NCBI taxonomy): domain Eukaryota; kingdom Metazoa; phylum Chordata; class Mammalia; order Artiodactyla; family Cervidae; genus Cervus; species Cervus elaphus. The sequence goes on along the minus strand of NC_057823.1, from coordinate 35,629,466 downwards.
GTGTTCTCACTTGTGTTTTGAGCTGAGGAGACAGCTTTGGGAGTTTGGGAGCATTGAGGTGGTTAGAGTTCTCAGATAAAAATATTGGAGAGAACTGCAGAGAGAGATTGAGAGAAAGAGGGAGAGGGTGCTCCAAACGTCTTTGAGTGTCTGGGATCTTCATCTGACTTCTCAAAGCTGGGAAAATAACTACCAAAAAGGAGCAATCAAAACAATACCCTGAGCACAGAGAGGGTCAGAAATTGTTGCAATTCCCATCAGCCACATGGGGGCGGGTGTTGGGCAGAGTGTTCAGAACGTTATTTATTGCTTCATTATCGAGGCAAAATTAACTCCAGACTAAAGATGAAAGATTGAAGGCAGGAGGAGAAGGGGGCAACAGAGGATGAGATGGTTGGATGGCATCACTGACTCAATGGGCATGAGTTTGAGCCACCTCTGGGAGACGGTGACGGGCAGGTAAGCCTGGCATGCTGCAGGCCATGGGGGTCGCAAAAACTGAGCAAGTGAACAACAGCAAAGACTGCTTTGGTTCTTCCTAACAAAGTTTCAAATAAATTCTTACAAAGATCAGACATTGTAAAGTAATCGCATCTCAGAATAGAGGTTCAGAAATCTTAAAAACAAACACAAAATAATACTGTACCTGGATTTTTTAAACTAGGTTGCTCTAGACCTAGGACTGCCTTTTGGAGATGTCTTAAATTGAGGCAAGAGGGCTGAGCTTCTGTACCTCTGCAATGATTGATATTTGGAGGTTCTTTTTTGGGAAGAAGTGTTTGTTACCAGTAAACCCCTGCATCTGAGATTAACTCCTTGAGTGGAATCAGCTGTAAGAAATCTGCAGTCAGCATTCCCAGCCCCTGAGAGTAAAATCATGAGATCTCAGCGTTGGTCTTCTGAGTTAGGGCTGGGCAGGACAACCCAGCAATCACTTAAAACTCTTACATACTAAGACAGTTTATGGGCAGTTTCACCACTTTTTACTTTTATTTGCATTAAAAAAAGTCAGACATGGGTTTTTTTTTTAAGTAATGTGCCTTGAAAGAACCTGAAAATCATGTCAAGTTCAACATATTCAACTTTCGGATTAAGAGTAGGAGGTGAAGGTAAGTTCTTTGCTTGGTGGGACAGAAGAAACTGATGCTGAGTCTAGAATTCTGGTCTTCTACCTTCACCTCAGTTCATTTTCGTTCTTAGAATCTCTCAGGTCTAGAGAACTACAGTATTGCAAGTTGTTTCCCATAGTTGAAAGTTTTAGAATATGGTTCACAGAAATGGCTGAAATTCTGTTCTTTTGAAAGGGGCTCTTTGGTTGGGTTATCTCAAGGTTGGGTATTGAGCACCCTTCTCCTATAAGGCTACCCTTGTTTCAGCTAACAGGTTTTTTTGAATTCACCTGCATTCAACCACAGGGAGTTTTTCTGGCAACTGGAAAAGGCTACTGGTCTTTGGTCTCCCTGCTTTGTTATTCTCCTTACTAGGTTGGTTTTTCCTAAAACAAAGAATTCTCTCTGAAATGCACAGTCTACTTCCAGGTTGAAGTGTTTCCAGAAATAAATTGTTTTCAATTTGATAATTAAGTCCCATGGTCTTTTACTGAGCGTTTACAATGTGCTAAGTGTTGGGTTATGTGTAGGGATGCAAAAATGTTCAAGATAGGATATCTGCCCTGAAGGAACTTGATCTAAGTGGGATACAATAAAGACCTTGGCAAATCATTTCGCTATTAAATAATGTGTTTTATAAAGATGTGCTCAGGGCTGTAGTTTACAGAGAACATTGTGGGAATAACGTTGATGTGAATGAGGCGTTAGCAAGTTGTGTTATCTTTGTCAGAAGGCTGCAGTTAATACACTTAGGGAGTGGTCAACTGATTCTCCTAATTCGCATGCTAAGCAGGAATGATTTCTAAGGCTAGCCAGCAAATACTGTGGACCATGAAGGAAACGGATACAGAAGGTGACTCTCCATGCAGTGCTTAGGAACTGGGGAGCAGAGGGTTGAATAGAGCAGACACAAAGCAGAGATAAGCTTTTGGTGGTGAGGAGAAACACACTGAATGAGTAAGTAATGCCTGCTTAGGATGACAACCCCCTGAAGCTGTGGGAATCTAAAAGTGAGGCGAGAAGCTGGGAATGAAGCATAAGCAGACCAACCCTCTTAGTTTAATTTGACACTTCCCCGGAATGTATGTTATGTAACATTTCCTGAATCACCTTTGGATTTAGAATAAATGTTAATGGTAAAGTTACTACTATTGTGTGTACAGTATGCATTTCTAAAGAGACTGCATTTAATTAGGATTGTGTTGCAGTTTGCCTATCAAACAGACACATAAAATATCCTGCCATTACAGTATTTACATTTATGTTTGGATTAGTTTCAAATGTCCCTTCCACTTCCCAGGAACTCCTCTAATGTACCTTTTTATATTTTAAAATAAAATAGTTCTTGAGAATGCATTATCCATGGCACACTGTATATGGAGTTATGTTTGGTTTTGTCAAAGCAGGAATTTACTGCAACTTATTTTTTTAGAGAGAAAGTAGGATGAGGAACAGAAGGGTGAGAAAGAGGTGGATGTCTCTGCATCTCACTATGTACCAGATCCTTGCTTTTCACACTCATCTTCATGATTTGTTTTCCTTTCCCCAGTTTTTTAAAAATTTGAAACATTTTAAAGAACACTTGAATACCTTTCTCCTATCTTGCCAAATTGTTCACATTTTGGTATTCCACTTTACGACATACACAGTTGGTCCTCTGCTCTTTCGCTTTGTTTTCTCACAGTATCATTATGAACTCAGATTTAAAAAAAAAAAAAATCAGTGTTATCCATTACCGTCCTTATTTTTGCTGTAAACATCAAATTAAAGAACCCTATTACTACCTGTCAGAGAAGGCAATGGCACCCCACTCCAGTACTCTTGCCTGGCAAATCCCATGGATGGAGGAGCCTTGTAGACTGCAGTCCATGGGGTCGGGAAGAATCGGACACGACTAAGTGACTTCACTTTCACTTTTCACTTTCATGCATTGGAGAAGGAAATGGCAACCCACTCCAATGTTCTTGCCTGGAGAATCCCAGGGACGGGGGAGCCTGGTGGGCTGCCATCTATGGGGTTGCCAGAGTCGGACACGACTGAAGCGACTTAGCAATGCTACCTGTAGATGTAAATACTCTATTCCAGAAGACTTCTATTGTTTTATGCATCAATGTTTTAAAAAATCTGGGAAAAATGAGTTAAAGCAAACTTATATATTTTATACAGTCAAAAGAGCTTTGGATACTTGGAGTATTCGGGTTATGTAGGACCTTAGAAATAATTTTCTTTTATTCTTCTCAAGCTTTTGCATCCACTCAAGCATTTACCACTGAGAATAAGTGAAACCAGTTTATACTATCTGTAAGTCTGCGGCTTAAACTGAAGCTGCCATAGGTAGGAAATGTCTTTGAAATCATATTTATCTTATAAAACACATCTAGATTTTTGTTTCTTCTGTACTATACACTGAAGTATATATCTTGTTGAAGATTAATATTTTAAATATATTAAATATAAAAATGAACGTAACTATAAGTAAATGGGTGTTCATTACAGCAGGGTCTGCAATAGTGAAAGACTGGGGAAAACTTTCATACCATTCAATAGAGGATGGGTTAAATACACTACAGATTTACGGAATGGATACTGTTATGTCTCCTTCCACAAATATATAATTATGTCCTATAGTGAAAGGTAGTTTTAAGGACTGTAAAGCAACTTAAGAATGATGGAGAGGAACAGAGAGTATGGCTACTCTTCCCTATAGGAGTCAGGGATAAAGTGACATTTCAGAGCAGAGACCTCAGGATGGGTAGGAACAGATTGGAGAGGTTAAGGATAGGAATGCTATCTCTAGCTTTATCATTTTGAGTTTTGAGTAATGTAAATGTTTAGTGAAAATAAGATTAAATTATCAGTAAAAGCCCCCAAAATTAAATAGAAACACATATAAATGAACCTGATGTTATGAAATTGGTAACACAACCACACAAAGTAAAAATTCAAATAGCTTTGAACAGCCCTTTGTTAGAATTCATTCATAGCACAGAATGGCAATAAAATCTTAAACTGGACTTAGCAGGTTTATTGTAGGTATTGCTATTGATAATGTAATTCCAAGATTATTTTAAGTATATTAGAAGATAAAGAAGGTGAGTTTATATATTGATCCTTTGGGGAATCAGGGTTTTCACTGTCAAAGAAGGCAGATTGAAAGTCGCTCAGTCATGTCCAACTCTTTGCAACCCCATGGACTATACAGTGGAGAAGGAAATGGCAACCCACTCCAGTATTCTTTCCTGGAAAACCCCATGGACAGAGGAGCCTGATAGGCTGCAGTCCATGGAGTCACAAAAAGTGAGACATGACTGAATGACTGTGGAATTCTCCAGGCCAGAATACTAGAGTGGGTAGCCTTTCCCTTCTTCAGAGGATCTTCCCAACCCAGGGATTGAACCCAGATCTCCCACATTGCAGGTGGATTCTTTACCAGCTGAGCCAGAAGGGAAGCCCAAGAATACTGGAGTGGGTAGCCTATCCCTTCTTCAGGGGATCTTCCCGAGCCAGGAATCACCCCGGGGTCTCCTGCATTGTAGGCAGATTCTTTACCAACTGAGCTATCAGGGAAGGCAGATTACATAAATGGTGCTATAGAACATAAGGAACACCCTGTGTTAGGGTATGAGGATATAGGAATACAGAGTTTTTGTTAAGTCTTGAAGCTTATACAGTTGTGGAGAATCTTTTTAAGAAAAATTAGAAATACTAAATTAGGTATAGAACCTTAGAAGGAGCTCATTAGCTTCACAATGAATCTTTGTCTCATCTGCTGGTATTGACTTGGACTTGAAAGCATAGGTGTATTTTCTTGAGCTATAAACTGGAAAGGTCTAGATACAAGAATACCCTTACAGTAACGAGCCCACTTAGTGCTCAGAATTTGTTTTCTAAATACATTCATCTAGACAAAGAAAGGAGGGTCTCTAGAGAAATGGTTGACCCAGGTCTGGGCAAGAAAAGCACAAGGAGATACTGTCGCATCTCATGCCACGTATAAGAAAGTTCTCCAAGACTGTAGGGGTTGCATCATGATTATACAAGAAGAGCCATAAGCATTTTGTCCAGCTTTGCTGTTTATATTTATATACTTACACGCTGATATAAAGACACTTTCCCCCAAGCAAAGTTCAGTTCATTGTTCTATGTTAGAGGGAATTGGCCTGATGGCCAATTAGTGTTGGGAGCTGAGCTTGGTCAAATTGAGGGGAGTTGGGAAATTCTCATAAGGGAAAGGGCCCAGAGCCATTACTCAGGGGAGGGGCTGCATATGTCTTACTACAAAACTCACTCTGTGCTCTGGTTTTCAGAGAATCTGGAAATGAGTAAAATGGTTTCCTTGTGAATATCTTGATTGGCTCTTTGTTGGGTGTTGCTTACCCAAGGAGATTGGGGTAGGGGGGTGTTGTACTCTTCTCAAACAGTTGTGTTTTCACCTTCTCTTCTGATTTTGTCTGTAATTAAAGAAATTAATCTACTTATTGGCTTCCCTTGTATATAATTAAAATGACTCACTAACTGATAATGACTTAAAATGCTTCTTTGACATTTCCTAAATTTGTTTTAAACTCATAAATCCTGTTATGTCTAAAAACCAGTTGTACCAGGGGAAAATAGATCCTTTTTTAAAATTAAAGATGATACAGAAATAATAAAACCTTCTTTCCTATAAGGACCTTTTTTGAGAGTTAATGACTAGTTGGGTTAATGACCTTAAAATTTCAGGACCATCAGTTTTCCCATGTACTCATTAATGCTTCCAAAATTCCCAAGGCCGAAATAATTAGCATTTAAATAAAAGCAGAAATGGTGAGACCAGTAGGATATTGGCGAGATGTCAGAGACAGTTTTTATAGTGAAAATTATGAGAAAATACTGAATGTATGTGATGAATTGGTTGGCCTATAAAAAGAACTGAAAGCAAGTAATTACTGGAGTAAAAGGAAAGGGGAAGAGAAAATAGTAGAGGGTGGCCAAAGGAATAATGACTGGGTACTTTAGTATCATTCAGAGTGAGTAAAAAGAAAAAAAGTGCTCACTTAAAATGATAGTGGGAAATAGTAGTCCAAATATAGTCCTCATGGAAATTTCAGCCAGGTATGAATAGTGCAGCTTTTGAATATGCTGTAATTGAAAGCTGGCTTTCAAAATTCAATGTTACCCCTAAAAAATGGGCATATAAAGTAGAGAGAAATAAAAGATAAGACTCTGAGGAATGCTGGTACCATGAATTGTTGTTAGAGCCTCACTTACATTTGCATGATGGTAAAACAGCATGAACAATTTTTTTGTGTGTGATGGACCAAAAGGAGAATAGCTACATGTACTGTTAAACTCAGATAAAGAGAAGATGCAGAATAAACTTGCATCTTCCAAATCAAGCCCATTACATTATATTGAAAAAAAACCAAAACTTAAGTATGCTGCTACTTCCCAGGAAGGCATACCTCATAATGTAGAATAAAACTGCATTAGAATGGATCAACAATTTGTAAATTTGAGAGAAAAGAAAGTTCTTTAACTGATTTAACTAAGGCTGAGCCTGTCATTAAGAATATAGAAATAATGAGTAGAGGCTGTAGAAATTGTGATTAAAAAAAAAAATTATTTATTTTTGGCTGTGCTAGGTCTTTGTTGCTGTGTGGGCTTTAGGAAGACTTGGAAAGCTGATGAGACATCTATTTGATATGGAGATTTAAGAAAATTGGGCCAAGAATATAAAGAAAGCCAGACGGGCAATTACGTGTAAAGACTGAATATTGTTACACAACTGCACTGAGTCACTCTTAGCACTTAAACAAATGATTACCAGCACAGAACAATGCATTTGAAATTCGCTCTATGTTACTTTGGAAAAAAGTCTGAGGCAGACCATAAATCTTGTGTGTATGCTTAACATAAGCTTGGGTTCTTTTCTTGTTATTTTTTTGGCGTCACCTTACTCATTCTAAAGTTACAAAATCATAGAATCAGAGTTGGAAGGACGTCTAGAGATGTCAACTAAATTACTTCTCTGCATCAATTTACCTACCTTTTGTGTAAACATTTCCAGGAACAAAGCATTTTACAGCTCTCCCAAGGAGACTGTTAAATCATTCCAATGTTTATAAGCTCTCACAGCCAGGAGTTCCCCATATGAGTGTCATATTTACCCTCATTCCTCTGTTCCCCGCCTTCTCATCTCCCACTCCATTCAACTTCTTATTTATTTTTCATATACTATTTTTCTTTATCCAAATAAATCTGTTTTTCTTCTTTCTGCAACTCTATGACAGGTTTTGTCTAATGTCCCAGTGCCATATTTGTTTTTCTTGTATTTCTTCTCGGCATCCCCAGATCTTTTATATTTTCTCCTAAATTCTCAGTAAGCTTACTTTGTCTTATTTTGGATTGAGAGCAAATGAACCAAAATGCTAGAAATCAAGCTGAGAGGAAATGAAGAGATTGGAAAGTATGAATATCTAAAGGAGCATTTTCACCAATTGCAGAATTTAGAGGCGTTCTTGCAGGCTTAGGAAAACCTTGGTGCGGATGACTGCCAAACTCTCTCTTAAGTTTACTTACCCAGGCAACATTGCTGGGGATGTTCTCTGGCCAACACTATTAGCATACATAAAGCTCTCTGTTGGAAAGTTTACAGAATCAATTAGAGTTCAGAATATTTTTTTAAAAGTATGGTTGAGGGACTCATTTAATGAATTGCATTTCAGGATGTTTCTATTCTTGTAGGAACTGCCTGTAAAATATTAGCGGGTGGCACATTAAGGCCATGGGAGGCGGTACACTTAAAGAGGCATTTATTTGGTTATATATTTTCCATCTAGCAGATTACCACATCAGTATAGAGGTTGTACTATTGCCCAAGTTGTCTCAAACTTTATAAGTTCCATAACACTTTCTGAAGAAGAATTGGTACTTTTTATCTAGACTCACTATCTATAAATTGATTTCCAAATAAATACAGTGATTCTTCTTTTGTGAGCTAAATTTTTTTGGCAAAAAAAAAAAAAAAAAATTCCCCAAGCAAAAATCTGTAGACACAGCATTAATACCTAAGTTATGTCCTGATTTAAAATATAGCATGACTGTAAGCTAAATTCTTGATTCATTTATATGGATTATGCTGAAGGAGTCCTTTTGAGTTTTCACCATCAAGTCAATCCCTTGATTTGCTTAGCGTTAAGTGGATATTTTTGGGCTAGGTGAGGAACACAGTTATTTCCAAAGTTTCTGCTCTTGATAACCATACAATTGTAATCTAAAAGTAATACATATTTATCAAGTTTTGGATAAAAATAAGGCAGTATTTTAATTTATAATATTAATAGAACTTCTGCAACCTATTTATGTTTGTGGAGGCCTACTATTTGCAGGATGTATTCTGTAAAGAATCAATGTCCGTTAAACAAGAACTATATTGCAGTAGTACTGCAGAGAAATAGATTACTGCTTTGAATGACTCAGGAGTGGGAGTGTTGATAGTTTGGGGTCAGGGCTCAAATACATGGGACAAGGGTTTGGGGAAGCATGAATGAATCAAGAGGGTGATTGAAGAATTCTTCATAGCTGAAGAAATAAATTTATCACTTAATTAGATTGTGACAACAAGTATAGCCCTGGCAGGTAACTAAAGGAAAAAAAAAAAAAAGCTTGTTTTTTTCTGAAAGTGTGCATGTGTGTTTGTATGTGTGTTTATGTTCTGTTCTATGGGATGTTTAATTATGAATATGAGGTATAATGAGTGCCCTGGTGGCATGTGTGTTTAAAAATAGTCTTTTCTGTACTGTCAATCCATAAAATCTATTCTGGAGCCTGAAGCTGTAGCCTGTCATTATTCCTAACCTCTGTCCTTAAAAGCCTGTCTTCTAGGTAAGGAGACAGTCAACTTTTTCTGTAAAAAGTCAAATAGTAAATATTTTCTGCTTGTAGGCTATGTGATCTCCATTGTAACTATGCAACCATTATTATAGCTTGAAGACAACCATAGACAATACAGAGGCAAATGGGCATGAATGTGTTCCAACAAAACTTTCTTTTAAAAAACAGATGGAAGGTAGGGTTTTGTCTAAGAAGTGTAGTTCACAGACTTTTGTTCTAGATCGGTGATTCCTACCCATTAATCAGCTCTGTCTTTCCTAGAGGTCCTTAGGTCACTTCAAATTGGGCTTTAAGAATATTTGAAAAGGCGTTTTTTAATCCTCTCCAATGAAGCCTATAAGAACTGTGCTGCAGTCAGTGTCCCTTCAATGTGAAATATTGGAAGCATGAATGGGGTACCACTTCTCTTCCAGAAGTGCTAGAATGACTCCCAGAGAAGTCGTGCAGTGAGTGCAAGAAAGAGCTCTGGCACAAGACGCAGGAAGCTTGAGGTCTAGCGTCTGGCTCAGATGGTAAAGAATCTGACTGCGGGGCAGGAGACCCAGGTTTGATCCCTGAGACAGGAAGAAGGGAATGGCTACTCACTCCACTGTGGAGAATTCCATGGACAGAGGAGACTGGTGGGCCACAGTCCATGGAGTCACAAAGAGTCGGAAACGACTGAACAACTAACACTTTCACTTTCTGTGACTTCAGGTCTGGATTTCCTCAGTGCCAGAGAAAGATATTGGGACTAGACATTCTTCAAATTCTCTCCCAGCTCTAGGATTTCACAATGCTAAATTAAGGTTCTTGGCAAAGCTCTTTCTGTAGGAAGTCTCAGTTCGTGGTCTCACTTTTGAGCCGTTTCCTCTAACAGAGCCAACAGCAGATGCTGGTAACTTTTGAAGGGGAGCACATTTCTTGTTTCTGCCTTAGGGATTGATGAGAATGGTCACATTTGGGCGGTTTTTAACGGTTTTGAGACTTGCCATTTAGTCACTGCTTCTCTGTGTGAGATTAACATTGCCCTTGAAGGTACTTGTGGATAGAATTAGGAGTGTTTTTCTTTTAAAATTTGTAGCTATAGTGCACGTTTGAAAAAAAAAAAAAACTAGCTTACATTCTTGTTATATACTTTATCATTTCTAAGAAGCACATTATTTTTTACATTTTAACATGTGTGAAATCAAAAGGCATCCTGCAATTGCTGCCACGTAGGTGACAATTGAGATGCATTTGTTAATGCTCATATATGGGCATAAAAATTTATATCAGTGTACACACACACACACACACACACACACACACACATATACATGGATACTGATATTTATATAATCTAAAGCCTGCAGGAGAATCCTGAAGACAGTAATGAGGCATGATTTAAAAGTGCTCTTTCACCAAGGATCTTGGCAGAAAGGAATATTTTATATGGAAATTATGAACCTTAACGACTCTGAATTGATCAGTAATTTGGACTCTAGATGTGAAGAAATTTTAGAAATAATTATTATGCTTATGTATTTTTTTCCATGAGAACCAGTGATTTAGTAAACACTTATGTCTAACCAAATTCAAATGGGCTTTTTTTTTTGTAATATAAAATTAATAATAATGAGTCCATGTTCATGGAATTCTTCTGGCAGCAATATTGGAGTGGGTTGTTATTCCCTTCTCCAGGGGTCTTCCTGACCCAGGGATTGAACCCAGGTCTCCTACATTGGAGGCATATTCTTTACTGTCTGAGCTACCAGGCAAGCCTCTAGATCTATAAACATGGTACTATTAAATATGATGGGAAAAGTTTGAGAATTTAGAAGTAAATACTATCAATTTAAAAGAATTAGGAAGTATAATATATCAAGAAGGAGATTTTATTTTGCCTTTCAGCATTGAGAGAAGTACCAGATGAAGAAAAGAAATCTTGGTGTATGATTGTCAGCCACAGAATGAGCCAAGATGACCAGTGGAATGCTACTAAGTCCCTTGAACACTGACCTTGCCTGTCTTCTCCTGCAAGGTTTCTAGCTCCTAGAACAATTCCTGGTAAAGAGCTGGCTGCCCATAATTTTTTGTTGAGTGGTAGGAAAAGTAGCCCCTAGAGCAATATTGGTGTGTGGAAGAGGCAAGGCCATGCAGAGCTTGGCTCTGAAGGTCAATAATGTTTACAAAAGTTACTCTTTACACTTATTGCTCTTACACTTGATCTCTGAGTTCATTAGACAAAGATGCATGAGTCAGTAGCACTTATGTTCAGAAGTACAGGTGTTTGTACTGAAACTGTAGCCTTGATAAAAGAAGTTAACCAGTTTGAATTAAAGGAGAACAAAGTATGAGTAATCCTTGAACTTTAAAGAAAATGTAACTCTGTTATTAAGATCTTGGCAAAGCACTTTTTAGTAGTATTCCTTGATGAAACTATCCTTGAGGCATTAGCCTGAGAAAAGAAACCAAAAGCCAGGTTCATCAGTTTCTGTACCAGTTTTGATAGAAGCAGATGCTAACTACACAGAATTCTTGAAGAACTTGTTTCCATATGGTCTCCAGTATGTTTTGTTCCTGCAAATTTTAGAGTCTGAAATACTTTGGGATGCTTAGGTGTCATCACCACCCAAGCAAAACCAAATTCTTATAAAACTTACAAAAGTGTCTTTTGGGATAGAGAAGTAAATTTATTTTTTTAAAAGTGTTAAGATGTTAAAGATGATAGCTTTACTGGGTGGATATTAAGAACTTTAGTATGTACATGTGGGCCTTAGTTTTCTTTAAGATCCTCCTTATGGAGTTATCTAAGACATCTAATAAATATATCTAATACATATGAAGTTATCTAATTCTAATCACTTGATTCTAAATCAATGTTCTTTGACAAAGTAATTCTAGGAATAAGTATATATACAAACATATGTATTCAGAGTTTAGTTGAGGAAATGATGGCAGCATATATTAAAGAATTAGAATATTGTTTTATATATATATATATATATATATATATAAGGATTATAATTTTGTGGAGACATTTTAAGTGATAGAGAAATAATAAGGAGCAAAAGATCAGTGAGGGCAAGATGACTTCATTGGAATTTTGGCAGACCAAGCCGGAAGGGTTGAGTATTCCTGGCAAGGGAGGTGATGAGTGAAGTCTCAGAGATAGATATAGGGTTCCTTGATGCAAAGAGGAGACTGTTGTTGTGAACACAGTGGAGAGCAAGAATTTGGGAGTAGAGACAAATAGTTGAATAAAATTAAAACCATTGATAGGATGTCCCATGAATAATGATGGCATACACACCGTCTCCTAGGCTCTGTCCAGCGCTGGTGAGTCAGTGGTGGAAAAGACACATGTAATATACTGCCCTTACGTGACTTACCTTCTAGTTGACTGCAGCAGACAAGCAAAAACCAAGTAAACAGATATAAGGAGCAAGTTTGTGATAAGTAATGGTAGTAGCAATGCTGCTATATGGTGAAGGCGATATGAGCTAGATGCTGCCACAGTGAAAGTGGGAGATGGGAAAACATTTTAGGTAGGGTGATCAGAGGAAACATTTCTAGGGAGTTGACTTTCAAGCCAAGATCTAAAGGTTCAGAAGGAGTCAGGTGGGTGAGGGGTGGAGGATAGAACAGATAACACTAAAAGATATTGATGGGTTCTGTAAACTAACAAACACTTAGAGCCTGGAGTCAGGAAGGGTGTAAGTAGTTCAAGATGAATTGGATGGATAGACAAGACTCAGATCATGCTGGACATTGAGGACAGAGTAGAGAATTTGAATTTTGTTCTTTGTGTCATTAAAGGAAATTCTTTGGAAAGTTTTGAGCGAGAATATTTTCCAATATGACATAGTTTTATAAGCTTGTTCTGGTTCTTGTGTATACAGTAAATTGAGTGGATCTTCATCATCGTCATCCTCACCATTATCACCAAGCTACTACCTGTATAGCACCTACTCTGTGACACACAATATTCTGATCCCTTTATAAATACCCATTTAATCCTCATAACAACCCTTTACATGCACACTAAGTCACTTCAGTCATGTTCGACTCTGCACAACCCTATGGGCTGTAGCCTGCCAGGCTCTTTGGTCCATGGGGATTCTCCAGGCAGAAATACTGGAGTGGGTTACCATGCCCTCCTCCAGGGGATCTTCACACCCAGGGATCGAACCCATGTCTCTTTCGTATCCTGCATTGGCAGGTGGGTTCTTACCACTGGTGCCACCTGGAAAGCTCAGCAACACCATGAGGTAGGTACTATTGTTATGTCCCATTTTAGAGATAAAGTTAGTAAGCTACAAGAAGTCAATTCCTTTCACCAGGTTTACATAGTTATTTGCTACCAAGACTCGTCTTTGAACTGAAGAAGTCTTTGCTCTTAATCTCTGTGCTGTTTTGTAAGTAAAAAGCAGGAAATGTTACAGACTTGCTGTAGTCTGAGAGAGAGATGCTAATATCTTGGACTTGAGAGTGGAACAGATAGGATTTGGTGTGGTAGGTTAGAGCTTAATTTAGAAGGAGAATTGGCACAGAAAGGGAACGTCAAGAATGGTGCCTAGGTTTCTTATCCTGGGTTACAAAAGTATTAAATGTCAGAGTGGGTTTGTGTTGATAAATAGAAAAATCACAGAACCCAGTAGTTTTGGAAGGTGCTATAGAAAATGCTTGTTTAAGAAAGATGTTTTGGATTATGGGGGATACTGTATTATAACTGCAAAGTCAGAAAGTCAGGGAAGTCTTTGTTACTTTTACTTCAGTAACTCCTCTGTGAGAAGCTGGTGGATTGGGTCAGGCAGTGGCCATGGGATTAGAAAAGAAAGCATAGCCATGAAGGCATGAAGGATATCTTTACAGAAGATTTTTGTCTTTTGAAACTTATTGGAAATGAGAAATGAATCAAAAGTGTGTACCTAAGACTGCTGAGGAATCTTTTGTGTGACCTGGATATATTTTTTAATCTCTGGGCACTTCAATTCTGTTTCCAGGAGTTGCATGAACTCTTAGGCAGGGGTAAACCTGGTTGCCTGGACCAACCACCTTCAAATTAGTACCCCTACGTTTGAAATGTATCATGTACAGAATGGAAATTATACAATTAAAACTTATATCCTGCTCATGACTTAGAAATTAAAAATGCATTTTTAAATTAAAATTTAATATTCATCAAGGGTTTATTCTGCATCAGTGAGGTGCCAGGGACATAATGGTGGCAAAAAGAAAACTCATGTAGCTTGACTTTATTTGTGAATGTTACCTATGCTTTGTACTATATGATGCACAAACTCACAGTGCATAATGGAAAGAACATACATGCATGAGTTAAAAATAATGTGACTTTCCACAAAGTTCCCTTAGAGATGTCATGTCATCAAAGTCAAATATCCAGAGGCTTCATTATCTGTGGGTGGGGATGGTTTTTAAAGTACCTGTTGTAGAAACCTCTTGATACTGGTTCCAGTTTGTATTTGGAGCAGAATAATTTCAAAATATGACACATAAAAACATCAAATGGCAAGAAAAAAAAAAGTTTCCTGTTTTCCTTTATTTAACACATATTGAGTGCTAATTTTCTGTTTTCTACAATGTACAGCTAATTAAATTTTTTCACTGCCCTGCAGGAGTTTGCTGTCTGTAGCAGATAGCACGAACAGCCATCTCCTTTTTCACATGGGATGTGGCCTTACCAAATTGGGAATTGGGAAAGCAACTTTTTTGAGGGAGACTGTAAATGTTGTTTGAATGAAGACAAAAGCAGAGGAAACTGTAGGCAGCTAGGTGGAGTGAAATCAAATGCATATGTTTGCACATCAGAGAGCTTTGTGGAATCGCAGGGGCATCAGAAAGAGGAGACTCTGTAAAGGAACCCATCAGAGACTATTGAGTAGTGGCCAGCTCCAAGTGGGTGGCACCAGATGTCTAATTTAGTCTGTGCTGGGAGAATTGGGAAAATAGGATGAACATCTTGGCTATGAAAACAACAGCCAAGAGAGTTAATGTCATAGAGTAGAGTGAGAGGGCTAAATGAAGAAGAGGGATTTGTTCCCTCAAGTTAACTGCTGGCAGATAAAGAAGAAATTGTAGTTGCCTAGGTGAGAAATGATTGAGTCTGACGCTGAGACAGTGGCAGACCGATGGAGAACAGGAAGGTGTGGAATTATCAAACCTCAGCTAGATTTCAGAGCTAGATGGTGCCTTAAAAATAAACTTCCAGATGAGAAACTGAGATTATATCTTTTATTATTCAAGTAACATTGAACCAGTTTCCTAATACGGCTGATGTCCAGTGTTAGTAATCTGTAAAACGGTGTCCTGGTGCTGTTCTGACCCTACTGACATCATGTATGTGTGTTGTAAACCACGTAGATAGTAAACAGGAAAGGCATAATTATAGAAGACATTTAGGAAGCCATAGATTTTGGCAATAGACTCCATACAGGGTGAGAGAAATGAGTCAGAGTTTAGTCATTAACACATTCTGTTCTTTTTGGTCATAAGTATTTATGAGACTCTATAAATGAGGATGAGTAACATTCACTTGACTGTTAAGAGACATATTGGTAAAACAGTTTTCTCTGTTGGCCTTTTGTACTGTAACTCCCAAACATTCCATCGCTGGAAAAGCAATTATCTGTGTTGATTGTTTTTATTGTGTTCTGTAATTTGTGTAGCACAAACATCAGGTCAGTTGTTCCTTTTTTACCTTCTGATCCAGAGTATCTCTGAATAAAAGATTTAATTTTGTGTGAATATCTTGGCCAGGCTCTTCAATGTCATCCATAGATCTCCTTGTCACCTTCATTGGCTATGTGAGTGTTTTGTATGGGGAGTTTTATTTTCAGCAGAGTGTTTCATAGAATCCTTAGGTAGCTATTGTTTCATAAGTACTATTGCAAAGAAAAGTCCAGGCGTTGTTCTTCTGTTTGCTCAAAGAAACCTTGGAGGGGATGGAATGAATGGAGAGAGCAGCGTGGAAACATATATACTACCGTATGTAAAATAGACAGCCTGTGGGAATTTGCTGTGTGATTAGGGAACTTAATGGGGCTCTGTGACAACCTAGAGGGGTGGGATGGGGGTGGGGTGGGATGGGGGGGGTGGGGGAGGTGGGAGGGAGGCTCAAGAGGGAGGGAACACATGTGTATCTATGGCTGACTCATGCTGATATATGGCAGAAACCAACACTATTGTAAAGCAATTATCCTTCAATTAAAAACAAGTAAATTTAAAAGAGAAACCTTGGAACCAGAAGCCCTCTAATGGATAACTCTGGACCGTGACCCCAAGTCACCTACTTGTGAACATACTGGTGCCTGTGTGGCAAAAGGATGTTTTATTTCTAAGTAGAAAATTTAACAAAAGAGAAATTCCAGTCAATTGGCTAAAAAAGACTGGCTTTGATATCTTGCCTTCACTTCAGCTAAAGGTGTATTTGCGTGTGTGCTCAGTCACTTCAGTTGTGTCCAACTCTTTGCAACCCCGTGGACTGTAGCCTACCAGGCTCCTCTGTCCAAGGGATTCTCCAGGCAAGAATACTGGTGTGGGCTGCTGTGTCTTCCTCCTAGGGAATCTTCCCGACTTAGGGATTGAACCAGCATCTTCTGAATTGCAGGCAAATTCTTTACCACTGAGCCACTGGAGAAGCCCAAAGCTGTATTTAAAATACATCACTTCTAAAATCTGCCCTTATCCTCACAAAGCTCCAGTACCTGCATGTCTTATTCCTTCAAACTTAAAGCATGGCTCCTGAGTAGGTCCCAGGGATTGAGAAGAGTCCTATGACAATTACTGGTGCCCCGATGTGTATCCTACCAAGATGTAGTACCAGCCTAGTAGGATCAGGCCAACTATAAGATGCAGATGAGCTCAAAGAAAGCCTGCTTCCTGGGTTTGGAGGCAAGATCAACAGGTTCATGGGCCACCCTACAAATCATGCACAACACCCTGCCTCTAACATTTCAATGAATCTGAACATTCAAGTCTCTCAATTGGATTTTTCCCTCCCTAATTCATTGTAATATGTTTATGGAGGCAGAAGTAATAACTTTGCCAAGTAGCAGTAGTTGTGGAGCCCCCTGGAGCTCTCTCTGAATCTACTAGTGGTGAATACATCCAGTTTGGGTATTTAGCAATATCTCTTAGATGTGAAATAAAAGTAGCATATCATTTGGGTCCTTCTAAGAAACCTCATGCAAAGAGTTGACTCATTGGAAAAGACCCTGATGCTGGGAGGGATTGGGGGCAGGAGGAGAAAGGGGACAACAGAGGATGAGATGGCTGGATGGTATCACCGACTCGATGGACATGAGTTTGAGTAAACTCTGGGAGTTGATGATGGACAGGGAGGCCTGGCGTGCTGCGATTCATGGGGTCACAAAGTCGGACATGACTGAGCGACTGAACTGAAGAACCTTAGACTCAGGGCAGACCCTAAACTTGAGCTGGAAAAGCTTCACGCGTGTTTTTCTTAGCTATATTTACAGATCTGGTTTGTCTACCTGTCACAGTGCTGTCCAGAAGTGTTGGAACACTGTGATTCAATACGCTGGCAACATACTTTCTCTGCCTCCCTTACAGATGGGGTTATTCTGCATGATCCCAGCAGACTGAGTGTGTTTATTTGTTCTGTCAGCAATCTCACCACTGTCCAAGGGATTGTTCTGTTCTTTTTGCCTTTATTCAGTAAACGTAAGAGTGCTCCTTCTATGCCGCTCTCTGTGATAGATTCACTATGTAAATTATTATTGTTGCATAATGCTAGATAAGCACCCTCACAAAATACGAACCAGCTGCAGTGGGCACAGAGAGAAGAGAACCAGATTGTCCAATTAGGAATTTGGAGTTTTAGAAAGGTATAGTCCCTCCAGGAAACTGTCGATAGTTCATTATGGGTGGATCATAGGATCAAATAGCCAGAGATGAGTCTGCTGAGTTCCTTGCCAAACCACAAGGGTCTGTCCTGCCACGTGAAGTAAACTCATGAATGCACTTCCCCATCTCGCCTCAGCCTTCCTGAGTTCACCTGCGGCTGAAGGATGAGACAGTGTCTTTGCATCACAGAAGTATCTGCTTCTCCCTTTTGTGCCTGAGGTCTTTGTCCAAATCAGGGAAAATATACCCTTTTCAAGCAGTACCAATTGGGAAGGGTGTTAATATGTCTTGAAGCATCCTCAGTAAATGGTGGTAGTAGCCAATGAGTAAATGCTCCATTTCCTAAACAATTTTTTTTAAGATTTGGTCCACACACAGGGAATCTGCAGTGGAACTGAGCCCCAGCTACCTGCAAAGCTAACTACGTGTTAACACATCCTTTATAGACTTTTCTCCCTTCCCTGTCTCACTTTTTTCATTTCATCATTTGTGCCTCTTGGGCTTACCTCCAAAAAACCAAATTGCACCCAAATGCTTGTTTCAAACTGAGACACAAGAAAAAAGTATGGTCTTGATCCTCTAGGCTACAGGGAGCCAATTGAATTTTAAAGTAGTGGAAAGATGTGATCTGATTTACATTTCAGAAAGTTCACTGTCTGAAGTGTGGAGAATATATTACAGCAGGACAGGACTGGAGGCAAGAATAGAAGGAGGTCATTCAGTTAATCTGGACAGGCCTGCCGAGGTCCAGCCCCAGCAGGACCAGGAATACCCAAGGAATGAGTGGCGTCGGCGAGGAAGAAGACAGACAGACAGAGACACACAGACGGTTGCGTAGAAGAGGTAGCTTTTCTTATTTTTAGGATAGCTCAGTTTTTATAGAATGAATGGTACCTCCCCCTTAAGTCCTCACATATTACATCAGATATTGGTTTGTGCTTCCGTCAATATTTTTTTCCCCATGTTTTTCCCCTAAGCATTCATCTAGAACATTTCTGATTACAGGGATTATACTTAAATGTCCCGTACATAATCTTCTTGCCTCAATGGCCTAACATTCTCACTCTAACAAAATATGTTCCACAAATCTCAGGTATAGTGTAAATTCTTTGGACAATAAAACAATACATGGGAAGGGTCACAGTAACATGTTTGACATTTCTGAAAAATAGTACCATGAGAAAAACCTGATATTTTTCTTTACCTGAAACCACAAAATCTCAATTTACAACGATTAACTATTAAACAGCAAAAACACCTCTAAAGCAGCAAAACACCTCTATTAGTAGTAAGATAATGGCAGTAAAGCTGGTTAATATAAATCTTCTATTAAAATCCTATATACCCCATTTTTTAATTTTACAAAAATACCCATGATATCCCATGTTGTTTAAAGAAAGGGAAACAATGAACAAACAGCAGCAAGGAAATAGCAATAGTGACAACCCTTTCAACCAAGGAGCAAGTAAACTAAAGCAGTATATCTACTTCTAAATCTAAACACCTCTACTCTTTTCTATTCTAGAACATTATAATCTTTTAAGCAAGCAGCCAAACTATACCTGTGGCCTTTTCTTTTATGACTTGATGTTTATGGTCGTGTCCTGAGCCAGAGCAATCTTAAGCATTTCCAAAAAGGCTTGGACTTTCCCAGTGAGGCCTTATTACTATATATTATCATTTCCAAAAATTAATAGAAAGCCCAACAACAGTAAGACAGAAGGAAGAAAGGGACATACCGGGCCCCTGGGACAACCTCGAGGGGAAGAGCTGCCTTGCAGGTTCCTTTCTTGTCCCAGCAGCTCCGGAGGGGACATATTGGGCCCCTGGGGCAGCCCCATGTGAGAAAGAGCTGCCTTGCAGGTTCCTCTCTCCTCTCATGACCTTGTCATGAACTGGGTGCATCCCGGGGGCTCCCAACAGGAAATGATTCTTTGAGGGGGGGGAAACACTGAGAAAAGTTACTTCTTTAGCCCTTTAAAACCCTTATAATAGTAGTACCACTCTTCAATTTGAGGAGCAGTCTTCATAACAGTGTAAATAACATAATCTTGTTCCTGGGTTATCAAATCTCAACTATCTAAACCTCATTTGACTTCCCTGGTGGCTCAGATAGTAAAGAACCCGTCTGCAATGTGGGAGACCTGGGTTCGATCCCTGGCTTTGGAAGATCCTCTAGAGGAGGACATGGCAACCCACTCCAGTATTCTATCATCCATGGGGTTGCAAAGAGTCAGGCACGACTGAGTGCCTAAGCACAGCACACAGCATCATTTACTGTCGTTCTTTTGCCTAGTCATCTACTCTTAAATTCATTGCATGCTCTGGATTTGCAAACAGGCTTTCATTTTTGTTAAACAGAATGACCAGTGCTCCGTTAGTCTTACTAATGCTTGAAATTCTGCTTCAGAGCAGAAAGCGGGCATCAGCACCGATCCCCAAGAGGTTGTAGTCTGGTTGTTAGAAGATCAGAGCTCTTTTTGGGGTTTACTCCCATGAGGCACTCAGTAAGTTTGTAAATTATTTAAAACAACACGAGATTACTAGTGTAATTTCCTATCATTTTCTACATTTGTGTTTACTGAATTATGCTACTGAGGTTGTTGGTTTGTTTGGAGGACCATGGCCTATAATTTGAGTAATCGGCTTCTCTGAAATTTGGGTAAGTTGGTAATGTTTAGGCTATGACTTACAGGTTTAAGAGGCTGCACTTATCCTTGGCTCAGAAGGAGACCACAGTGCTAATGGGATCTTCTCGTATTGACTACCACAGAGAGCAGTCTGCCCCAGCATCCCGGATTACCTGCTGGATAGGCTCCAAATGTGCAGATGTCCACAGCTGATGCATTGTCCCAACAAATTACTTGTTTTCTTGTTCAAATGTGAAGTCTGTGTAAATAGTAAAGCATGCAAAATAATTAGTATTAAAATTACACCTTTTAAGATGTATAATGTAGTCACTTTGTCTTGCAAAATGATAGCCACGGTAAAGTTAGTTAGCATACCCATCGTCTCACATTGTTATATTTCTTTGGTGTGTCATGAGAACTTTTCAAATCTACTCATAGCAACTCTCAAATAAATGATAAAGTATTGTTAAATACAGTTGCCACGTTGAACATTACATTCCCAGGACATAACTGGAAGTTTGTACCCTATCGTCACCCTTACTCCCTGTCTTGCTCAGACCCCCAGGCAACTACCATTCTGTTCTCTTTTCCTATTTTATTTTTTTTAAATTTCACATATAAGTGAGTTCATACACTGTCTGTCTGTCTCTCTCTTGCTTATTTCACTTAGCATACGAGGTTCATCCATGTTGTCACAAAGGGCAGGAGTTCCTTTTTTGTGGTTGAATACTATTCTACTGTGTATACAACACAGTTTCTTTATTCATCATTGATGGCCACTTAAGTTATTTCTATGTCTTGATTATTATAAATAATGCTGCAATGAACATAGGGGTGCAGATGTTTGAGAGAGTTGGATTTCATTTCCTTCACATATATACCCAAAAGTGGGATTGCTGGATCATATGGTAGTTTTGTTTCTAATATTTGGGGGGGCATCCATACTGTTTTCCATAGTGGCTTCACTAGTTTATATTACCACTAACAGTATACAGAGCTCCTTTCTTCCATATTCTTTTCAGTATTTACCTCTTGCCCTTTGAGAATAGTTGTCCTCAGAGGTATGAAGTGATATTTTATTATGGTTTTGATTTGCATTTCCCTGATGATGAGTGATGTTGAATACCTTTTCACTTACCTGTTGGCTATTTGAGTATCTTCTTTGAAAAAAAAAAAAAAGTTTCTTTCAGTATTCTGCCCATTTTAAAAATTAAATTATTTGAGTGGCATTGAACCAGTGTATGACTATCAGTTGTTGACAATTAATGCGCTCGGGCTCCCTCCTCACTTGTAGCTGCACCGTTGCTCACTGAAGGCATCCAGAACTGCCCGATCATCTCAACCCAGCTGGGGGAAAGGGCAAAGCCTTGAGGAGAATGTGCCATTTTTAATGAGCTGGGCCTGGAAATGACACTCATTTTCCTCTCCTGTTCCATTAGTTAGATCTCAGTCGCAAGGACACACTTAGCTGTAAGGAAAATTAAGAAATACAGTTACTTGCTGGGAAGCCGTTTGCCTAGTAACAACTCTACACTGAAGAATGGGAAGCTTGCATGTTTTTTGAACAATGAATTGCTTCTGCCACAATGAATGAATAAAAGAACTCATAAAAATCCAAGAGTAATTTGTTTTGTATATAAAATATATGCTTTGTAACCATTTTATATAATTATTTTGAAATACAACGATCCTTTAGGTAATTACATCTAGTAATGTATTCATATGTGGTTATATTAATATTTTGTCCTTATATTACTTATCTGAGGCACAATTGAATATAAACTAACGGGATTAATATGGTATTAAGGGAGGTTACGTGGCTGAATGATTTACCTGGCTTTGCGCCTAACTAACTCTTCATATGTAGTTTCCTTAACTTTCCTAGATTCTAGAGCTGAATTTCTTGGTGCCTGACCCTTTCCTCGGTCTTTAAGGTCAGTAGCATAGCATCTTCAAATCTTTGCCTGCTCTTGTCTGATTCCTTCTCCCCTGTATTCAAGTATCCCTGACTCATTTTATAAGAACACTTGTAATTGCGTGCATGGCTCATCCACGTAATACAGAATAATCTCCATGTATCAATATCCTTAACCTGCAGAGTCGATGTTGCCTTAGTAAATTAGCAATCACAAGTTGTAGCGATTAGGACCTGAGTATATTTGATGGTCAGTATTTAGCCGACTTAGTCTGTTCTCTCAGGTCATTCCTTTAGACCAGTTTCCTTAATCTCACACTGTAATGAACCAACTAAATCTTTACTTCTATTCTGAGGTTTTAAATTATTTTTTTCGGATTTGCTGAATTATGCTTTATATGGTTGAACAATGTAAGTAATTAGAGAATTATTTTTTTGCTGTTAATGTTTACCAATATGGCATAAAGTACATCCAGTTTAATGTGGTGTAAAAAACTCAAAAGTTTTGGTTGTAATTTAGATGTGTTTAAATTCCTGCTTCATTTATGTTTTAGCCATGTAAACTTGAACAGATTGCTGCTCTAATCTGAGCTCATTGCTCATATCTAAAATAATGTTGATAATACTTCATAGGATTATTGCAATAAAACATTAATAAAATGTGATTTGCCCTGTTTATTGCAAAATTACAACTAAAAGGGGTTTACCATTATGCTACTTTAATTCCTTTATAGATAGACTTCCTGAGGAGGAAAATGATTCAAATAAATGGCTCTAAAAATCAGATGAGTCCTCAGTACATATGTCTATGGAAACTACTTAGTCATTGCTGACAAAGTAGCAAGTTCTAGAGCACTTCTCTAGATAGCTCCTTCCATTTAATCTGTGTGGATCCTTGGAGAGCTTTTTTTTTTTCTCCTGGTTTGTAAACACAAGTTGTTAAGACTATTGTATGTAGTATGGGTGGTTCTAAATGCTTCATTTGAATTTGTTCTGTAACATCAGGCTCTTCCCAAAGCAGCACATTTGTAGTTCTCATCTTGACTCATCTGTAAACCTCTTACACGCTTGTTAGCAAATATGTAGCCATAGAACATACACTAAAGCAGACGTCAAAAAGAAAGATGTGGGCACTGTTCCATCGTCCTGCAGTATGGGGATAGCTTGTTTATGTGATGCTCAGATGGAAGGAATTGGTAAGGACAAATCATATATTCTTTTAGGAGGGAAATAGTGGAAGTTAGGACAACTGGTTTGTGCTGTTGTACTGGGCTAGAAGAGCAGAGGAACGGAGTCATTAAAATGCATGTACTTACATATTTGCTTCATAATTTCATGAAAGCTTCTTAGTAGATGTAAAATCAATGAGAGCAGGCGCTTGACACTGTAGTTCAGTGCTTATTAAGAAACATCTCACTCGTTACCTTGCTCATAAAGACACTGGTGAACAACACATCAGTAAATATTTGCTGAATGAGTGAATAAATGCTAGGGCTCAGTGGTCTTCTTTCATGGAAATGGAGTTGCAGAGGTTAGGTCTCTATTTCCTCAAGAGGAGTGTTATATGTAACGGTATCTCCTGCAATCTGTATGAGAGAGTAGGTGGTTAGGACTTATGACTTTATTATGATTTTTCTCAAAATTGTCACTGGTATCAGATACTGCTAAATTTTATTTCTCTTTGGCTATAAACATAGGAATATTTATACTAGAATGTTTTTTCATTTCTTTGGTTCATAGCCACTATGAACTGCTTTGCAATGCAACTGTGGATATTTGATGAAAATAACAAGTATACATTTTGTTCAAGTAAACATTAATCACAGCGTAATGCTCTCATCAGCCTCTAATTGTACTGTTTGTGCAGTTATAGAATGTCAATGGAAGTGTAAAAGTGTCATTACATGTAGGTTGTTGCTTAGTCTCACAGGACAAGAAAACCAGTATCTCAAGGTGAACCTCTTATGGTGAAGGTAGTCATGATCTGGTGAAAGGAAATCCCCCCCAAAATAGATATGTGATAATGAAAAATGTGAGCTAAAGCGGAATGAAGTGAGGTAAATCCCCAATTGCAAAATATGCCAACTCCTCTATTACAGGCTCAATGGGCAATCTGGTCAAAGAATGACAGTCCTATCGCAGGAGGAAGCTTTAATGTTCTCTGCTTCTCTAAGCAACTTTAATCTACTTAGGAATTTTTATTCCTTTCAAGGGTCGATAGATTAGGTTTGATCCTTTTCTATAACCACACACATGGGCACACACATGTACACACATCTCATATTCAAACTATTGAAAATAAAACTCTAAGGAAATCTTGAAAGCAGCCAGAGAAAAAGCATACCTTATATACAGAGAAAAAATATAATAAGAGTTATCAACTGACTTCTAATTGGAAATCAGAAAAGCCAGGAGAAAATGGAGTGACACCTCTAAAGAGTTGTTTTTTCTTTTTTTTTTTTAAGTCAATTATATCTAGGAAAAATATTTTTTAAAAATTGAAAAGAAATCCACAAACCCAACACAACTGATAAATTTGTGTAGACCTTAATATACACATACATTCACAAGCATTCACACAAACGTCCGAGTGAGTACAAGTAAAACCAAGGCAATCTGAACCAGATTCAGTACATTGTATTCGTGTCAGTATCCTGGTGTGATACTGCATGATAGTTTGAAAGTTACCATTGGGGGAAACTTGGCTTTGCATACAATGGTTCTTTCTGTATTACTCATTATAACTGCAAGTGAATCTACAAATATCTTCAGTCACAATTTCAAGTAAAATAAGAAAACAACACAATAATCCCCCCAAAATAACAAAAGCAAATGCATTAAAAATGAAGGAGAACAAAGGATAAACATGTAAAAGTGGGGAGAGTTTATAACCAGCTGATCAATGCTAAAAGAAATATTAAAAGAAGTTCTTCAGGCAGAAGGAATATGTCTCCAAACAGATGATTTGATCTATGTAACCTAATGTGGAAAATAAGCAGAGGAGGGAAAATTTTGAGTAGGATAAAGGGTGGCTTTAATGGTATATATTACAATAAACTTGTAGCTCAGTCAGTAAAGAATCTACCTGCAGTGCAGGAAACCTGTGTTCGATCCCTGGGTTGGGAAGATCCCCTGGAGAAGGAAATGGCAACCCACTCCAGTATCCTTGCCTGGAAAATCTCATGGACAGAGGAGCCTGGTGGGCTACAGTCCATGGGGTCGTAGAGTTGGGCATGACTGAGTGACTAACACTTATTTACTTACTTACAATAATCTGTAGCTTTATAATTTAAATTAAAAAGCTGTAACATTCATACAGAAGATCCTTGAACTATGTGGATTTTGAGCTGTGTGAGTCCACTTGATATGCAGGTACCACTCTTCAAGATGAAATACTGCAGTACTACACTGTCAGTGGTTGGTATCCACAGATGTGATTTTTCAGTTGCTAAGTTGTGTCTAACTCTTTGCGACCCCATGAACTACAGCATGCCAGGCTTCCCTGTCCTTCACTATCTCCCAGAGTTTGCTCAAACTCATGTCCATTGAGTTGGTGATGCTATCTAACCATCTCATGCTCAGTCACCCCCTTCTCCTTGGCCTTCAAAGTTTGCCAGCATCAGAGATTTATAAGTAGAATTGATATCTAAGAAACTCTCTTTGCATGATAAAGATAACATGTTGAATGTTAAAATTAATCATTAAATAGTGCTGCATAATTGGCAAGCTTTTTGGAATAAGGTTTGATCCATACTGCACTCTAAAATATATTCCATCATTAAAATAAGAAGATAATATATTGTTGAATATTTTTGTAATCGGAGTATTGACTGTCTTTCAATGTAGCATATAAACAATTTGTTTTCTTAATATCTGAAATGAGAACTTATTTCTAGGGGAAGCCCTCCTTATTTAGGAAAATGCTTTACTATGCCTGAGATTTGCTGCTGCCTACCAATGTTTATGTCTCTTCTTTTTCCTGGGCACACTAAGACCATGTTTCCAGGCCCTACTGTATTTAGACAGAGCCATATCACTAGTTCCTGCTAATTGAATATGTGTGTCAGTGATGTATGTTAAGACCAAAGCCAAGAGCATTTGTTTCTTTCATAAGCGCTCTTTCTCACTTTTGACCTCTGTGATTTGAAAGCAAAGAAAATGGTAGAAATACAGATGGAAGAATTCAGGGTTCCTGAGCACTTGAACTTAGCCCCCCTTTTACCCCTACCATAGCACTGATCATAGCCAAAAAGCGGTTGCATTAACCACTGAGATTTTTGAAGTGTTTGTTACAGTCAATAGTCCACTCTGACCAAAATAAAGTTGTAGGACATAGCCTGGTCTATGACAACAAAAGAAGTATGTAAGTCATTCTGCATTAATATTAATTTGGTGTTTAAAGAAAAAGATCTGTAGATTAGAGGAAAGCAAAGAGTTACCTCCAAATAAAAGATATAGTCCATCAAAAAAAAAAGCCGAGTTTTAAGAAGAGGAACATCTTACTTTGAACTGTCATATGGTTTCCACAGATTTCTACACAAAATTGCCATGTGTGAATAATTTATAATAAACAAGAGGCTGGGTACTAGGTCTGGGTAAATATAGTTCAGAACAACAGTAGCCCAAGTGAGAGGGTAAAGTGATCATTAAATTGAACTAATTCAGTGGAAACTGGAGCCTGAGGTGACAGAAAATGAATTTCAATGTGTGGTTTTCTTTTGGTTTTAAGAAGTATAGTGATACCAGTTGACATTTAGTTTAAATAAGGATAAGAATAATAGAAAACAATAAAAATAGATTCAATTATTTTGCATCTTTACATCAATGAAATTAAAAGATGAACAACAAATTTGCTCTATTTGGCAAAATAATTCTCATGGATGATTTGCAATAATAAAACTTGAATATTGCAGTTGAACAAATGGAAAATATTGAACCAATTCATAAATAGAAAATGACAAATGAATAGTATATTTGAAAAATGTTCACTATCACTAGAAATCAAAAATGCAAATTAAGATGATAATGAGATACCACTGTCACCTATTGACAAAGACTCAAATAAGGACAAGAGAGCGTTGGACAGAGTAGATAATTGTTTATAATATTGGAAGAATGTGAATTAGTGTGAAGATTAAGGATGTTAATTTGGTAATCCACAAATCAGCCTCTGTTTTGATTAAACTCCTAAATTGCCTGGGGAACCAAAAAAAAAAAAAAAAAAGAGAAACTTTTCCTATATTTTTTGAAAACTCCCCCAGATAATTTCAATGTGCAGCCTGGACTGAGAAACACTAATATATAAGCAATTTTAAAATATCTTAATGCATGGTTTCTAACTTCTTATCATCAGACTAAAACTAGAATAAGTAAAATAAAATAAATAAGATAAAAAGAGAGTAAAATTAGTACACAAAAGAATGTTCAGTAATGTTTTATTAGTGTAAATGTGAAATGACCTAAAAGCCTGGTAAAGGAATATTGTAGAATATTGTACACAAAATTAAGAGCATATCCATAGGAAAATGTTGATTATCTGTTCATGGTGAGTACAAAATTGTATATAGAACATGATTCCAAATCTGTGAATCATTAGCTACACCTCCTATATGTGAAGAGAAATAATACCAAATGGCATACATCAAATATTTAGTATAATTTAGCTCTGGGAAAACTTCAGAAATCTTCTGTAATATTATAAATATTATGTAGCAAACATAAATGAATCTAAAATCTTCCATTGGGATTTACAGTATGTGTGTGTCCTACTTACAGGGAGAGAGAAAAGGAATGGAAGAGAATACTTCATCTCCTCTGTGCTGTTTAAACTCTTCCACTGTAGCAGCAGTTCCTCTCTTTCAAACTGTCTTGCCAGCTCTTTCCCCCTTCATCTAGCCAGCCAAAATATCCATGCCACTCCTTACCCCTGGACTGTGTCCAGGTAAATGGCACCTTTAAATTACCCTGAAAGTGTGAGCCTCATAGCTTAGCAGCCATTCTGGCTTGCCTCAGCTTTTAACTGGGTTTAGGAAAGGATAGAAAGAAAAATTCATCTCTGGTTGTCCAAGATGAAATCTTTAATATACTTCCTGATGAGAAGTGTGCTTACACATGATGAATAGCTTGCAGGGTTATTTTTCTAATAGATTTCTATACATCGAGTTTCAAATGGTCTTGTATTGAATGCACTGGAGATTCGGTCATCATTCGTAGTGTTTGTTTAATGGAAAAAACATGTTTGTAAATAACATCTGTGGCTTTTCATCTGTTTGAAAATTGAGACTCTTTTATAATGTACCTAAAGTTTTTTTTTTTCCATTTATTTTTATTAGTTGGAGGCTAATTACTTTACAATATTGTAGTGGTTTTTGCCATACATTGACATGAATCAGCCATGGATTTACATGTGTTCCCCATACCGATCCCCCCTCCCACCTCCCTCTCCACTTGATCCCTCTGGGTCTTCCCAGTGCACCAGCCCCGATCACTTGTCTCATGCATCCAACCTGGGCTACCTAAAGTTTTTGACATAAGTATTGAGCTGTATAAGACATTGAGTCATGGCAGTTAATAGTAACCTACTATGTTATCCTTATAATGTGGTTATTTGTGGTAGTTAGATAGCTAGCTCACTGCTAACTCTATCTTAATCTCCCTCTTTTTCACTGAGGTAAGGGACTGTTATACTTGATTTGAGTCTAATTGCTTCCTGCTGTCAAATGGCTAAAGGGCAAGATTTGTTCTGAAATTCTATTTGTTGTCATCAGCTGTCATGTTGTTAGGTACCTAGAGAGTGAATCAGAGAACTCAAAAGAAATATCTTTATTTCACCTCAGTGTCCCTATTATCTACTTAGTTCAGGATTTCAATTGTGTGTGTGATCAGGGTCAATGACACTAGTTCCAAGAAAGTTTAATGATGGATATTATCACTTTCAGCTCAGTTTAAAATGGTTGGGTAGAGAACAGTAATGAAGGATTGCATCTTTAAATATCATAGGAGTAGCTTTGTAGTTATAGATATCAAAATCTTGAGAAACTTTTTTTCCTAGGGTTTCTATTTGTCATTATAAAGCCATGGTGATAAATGAATTTTACTGGATGCCTTCTTTACTAGAAATTTACCACTACAGATTGGACTAGTGAGTCTATATAAATGATGCCAAGAAATGCTTACTAATTTCACTATTTAAATCTTTACACCCAGAGGAGGAAATGGCCACCCACTCCAGTATTCTTGCCAGAAAATCCTGTGGACTGAGGAGCCTGGTGGGCTACAGTCCATGGGAGCACAAAGAGTAGGACACGGTTGAATGACTGAGCATGTGAGAGACCCCATTATGTTGGCACAACTGGGTGTTTGTGGTGCTGTTGACATCTAGTATTCAGAGGCCAGGTATGCTGCTTAACTTCCTCCAATGTGCAGTATAACCCCCACCATAAAGGATTATCTGTTCCAGCTTGTGGTGCTAAGGTTGGGGAGCCCAGCTCCAGATGGAAGAATGAGGAGCTAGTGAGCCCCTGTAGATGTGCAGATGACTCAAACACAGTCTCTTCCTTCAAGAGCTTATACTCCAGTCCATGAGATAGAGGCAGGTGGCTATATAACAGAATGAAATGTGATTTAATGGGGTTATGAGAACAGAAATAAAAGATCCATCTGCCCCACTAAGCGAAGGTGCCATGTGAGTTAGGCTTTAAAAGATGAAGCTTGGTCAGGACACAAGCTGGAGAATACAGGTGAAGAGAAGGATCACACATGTCTTGTGTGTTGGGGACACCCTCAAGTAATCCAGTGTGACTGGTGTTCAGGGTTCTTAAGGAGGAACATTGAGAACCAGGTGGGAGGGTACCAATGCCATGGTGAAGTCCCTCGACTGTGTGTTACAGGCACAGGATGGAGAAAGTTGCTTGGCAGATGGTAACATGGTCAGAACGATCTAGCTAAAATAAGGATATATTCATTATCCCTTTGGTTAAAAAAGTGTTCTCTCATGTGAAGAATTGTTGTTATTTTTTCAGTTTCTGAGTCATGTCTTTGTGACCCCGTGGACTGCAGCACACAAGACTTCCTTGTCCTTCATTATCTCCTGGTGTTTGCTCAAACTTATGTCCATTATTAAGTCAGTGATATCATTCAACTATCTCATCCTCTGTCACCCGCTTCTACCCTCAATCTTTCCCAGCATAAGGGTCTTTTCCAATGAGTTGGTTCTTTCCGCCAGGTGGCCAATTATTGGAGCTTCAGCTTCAGTATCAGTCCTTCCAATGAATATTCAGGGTTGATTTCCTTTAGGATTGATTGGTTTGATCTCCTTGCAGTCCAAGGGATTTTCAAGAGTCTTCTCCAACACCACAGTTCAGAAACATCAATTCTTTGGTGCTCAGCCTTCTTTATGGTCCAACTCTTACATCCATGTATGACTACTCGAAAAACTATAGCTTTGACTATACATACCTTTGTTGGAAGTAATATCTCTGCTTTTTAATAAGCTGTTTAGGTTTGTCAGAACTTTTCTTCCAAGGAGCAAGCATCTGTTAATTTCATGGCTGCAATCACTGTCTTCAGTTATTTTGGAACTGGAGAAAATAAAATCTGTCACTGTTTCCCTTTTCCCCCTATTTATTTGCCATGAAGTGATGGGACCAGATGCCATGGTCTTTGTTTTTTGAATGTTGAGTTTTAAGCCAGCTTTTTCACTCTCTTTCACCATCATCAAGAGGCTCTCTAGTTCCTCTCTTTGCTTTCTGGCATTAGGGTGCTGTCATCTGCATATCTGAGGTAGTTGGCATTTCTACAGGCAGTCTTGATGCCAGCTTGTGATTCATCCAGCCTGGATGTTATACTAATGTAAAGAATTAGTTTAACACTAATTCATTCATTCATTCATAAATCTCTCAGGATCATCTCACACAACACACAGTGGTATATGCTGGATCCTTCTAGAGGACACCAGAACCCTCTGTGCTGCCCTCTCTCATTATTCCTTCCCTTTGCCCTGTATATGTGCTTGAAGTACAATTCAATAATTCTCAGTAAATTTATAGAGCTGTGTACCATTACCATAATCCAGTTTTAGGGCAGAGACCCATGTGGGCATTTGTGGTCAGTCCTGGTTCCTACTCCCGGCCCCCAGCAATCACTAATCTGCTTTATATCTCTATGCTTTTGCAACAATGTGTAGTCTTTTGCATCTGGCCCTGTTCATTCAGCTTCTTGTTTTTCTTGTTTTGAGATTCATCACATAGGAGCATGAATCAGCAGTTTGTTCCTTTTTACTGCCAAATGATGCTCCAATCAGATTTCTATTTCAAAGATGATGCTGGTTTTAGAAGGTAAAATGGGTAGGAGGAAGGAATAGAAGCCAAGGGACCACCTAGAAGACCATGGTGGTTGTTCAGACTGGAGACAAAGGAGGCCTGACTGGTGGAGTGGTGGTGGTCATGGAGAAAGGAAGAAAGGGAAGTTCCAGGGTTGGAAGACAAGCTGCTCACATGGGGTTGGATAGGCAAGGTGAGAAGGCTGGAGGAGGGCTAAGGAAAGGGCGAGTGAACTGATAGCACCTCTGGGCAGACTCACACCTGGCTGATGGGGCCAAGAGTTCACAGATCCAGTCAGCCTTGAGAACCCTCCTGGCTTCCTGCTGAGAGGCCACCTCCTTGGGTCTTTGGGATGAAGACAGTGAGAACACCTCTGTCCCTGTGCTGATGACACAAAGCTGTGGGGAACAGCAGATGTGGGATGACTCAATTAAAAAAGCTGGGCAGGATCAAATGATGGGCCATGGCAGAATCTGGACAGCTCTATGGCGGTGGATCTAAAAATGCCAGGAGGCTGTGGTTTTCTGGATACATAATTCTCTTCCTGGCATGCTATGAGCTTTGTAAGAACAAGGACAGTGTTTGGGGGTACAAGGAGGATCTCTTGAAAATGACCCCAATTGCTGGCTCTGGTTTTTGAGACCTCCTCTTCTCAGTTTTCTATGGGACTAGGAACTCCTTTGCTCCAGCAAGAGGCTCTGTCCTGCTTGAAACACGCATGGACCCCAGGTCCCCACGTGAAAGGTGGGCCACTACTCTAGTGTCCCTCCGTTGGACAACAAGCCCAGCATGCCTTTCCATGGGATGATGAAAAGATGGAGACCTCATGTTTTTGTTGTTGTTGTTGTTGATCTTTACTTTGTGCGTTTCTTCTAATAAACTCTGCTCCTTAACCCTTAAAAAAAAATCTCTCCAAAATGGTTGATGGGTTGATAGGGCAAATGATATTTGAAAAGCTATTGAGTTACTAATAATTCAATACATCTAAAGGAAATGTGTCAGTATATAAGGTGGTACATATATCTTAGGTGATTCAAGATTGATTTGATCATGCTATAGAATTAAGGATACCCTTGTTTCCGTGGTACTCCTATATTTATCCTGTGTTGATTTACTGTGACAAAAGTAGCTAGGCCAACCTTGAACTTACCCAATTATGTGGCTAGGAAACTATATTTAAAATGGACCTCAAGCTGAGAAAATGGGAGCATTCATTTTTTATGATTAATTTGGTTTTCAAATCCAAGTATATTAAGAAATAGGCAGGAATGTGAGAGATTAAGAATATTTATATTTGCTTCCCAATCTGGCTGCTTGTAATTTAGCTATAAAGTGTAGTGAATGTTTTTAAATAGGATGGATACAGCTGTTTCCATCTGAGATTTCAGATTCCATGATTTCCTAATCTCTAATTATAACAGTATGGTGATGGAATGAGCAGTTTGTGATGTGTGTGTGCATCTGTGTATGTAAGAGAGAGAGAAATGTGTATATACAATGTATATGTATATATCTTATATATATATAATATGTATGTATACGATATATATAGACACGTTTCTAAGACTAGATGAGGTGTAGATGTAAAATTTTAGGGTCCTGATATTATTGACAAATTGTCTTCCAGAATATTAGTCCTTTTTACACTTCAACTCAGTGTCTTATGAAATATTTCAGATGTGAATAGAATATTTTATTTATTAATGTATATGTATATACACAAAGTACACTAATATTATTTTTGAACAAAATTTAAAAATATATTGTTTATCTTCTTTCCATGAACATTTTAACAAGCAATTAAATATTAATTGGTGATGATTGTAATCACTGAAAATATTATAATTATGGAAACATAACTTATGTAGATATAAAATTTTAAGATCCTTTTATTATTGACACACGGTCTACCAGAAGATTAGTCAATTTCACACTTCCCATCAGTGTTTTATGAAATATTTAAAATCTGGGAAAAGTATTTTATTATTTACTCTTAGGAACTTTTTCAAAGAAACCCTAGAACTATTCCATAGCTAACTCAACTGTTACTCAAGAAACTCTTTCATGGAGATTTGAAAGTTGTATATTTCAAGTTCCTTCCATCTTGCGTGGGAAGCCTTACAAAGATATTTGAGATTTTATTCTGGCCTTATTTTTTAAAGCTAATGAGTGAGGTAGGATGACTAAACTATATTAGCCTCCACCCTGAACAATATGGTGGGTATAATCCTGATATGTTGCTTTCAAAGTAACAAATAGTAGGGTAAGAGGCACTGAGAGGAATTTTGGAATACTGGGAATGTATCGGAGGTAGTCTGTTTCAATCTAGACTGTGGTAGCTTTACTGTCTACATTTGATGGATTCCAAAGACTTAAGATACATTTATTCCAAGCTCATTTAAAAAAAAATGAAAACAAAAACTTTCAAGTTTTAGAACCCTCCATGTGTGTGGTCTTAATCAGTCCTGGGAGATTTAGATGCTGTAAACAATTAGAAAACTCACACTGACGTTCATAATTGACCTCTGTATTTGCAGCATAGTTGGATCAATATGTTCTGCTTTATAAATTTGGATAAGCTTTCTTTGAGCTGTGCTTCTAGTTTTCTTCAAATTTAACTTTAATCGCATTGTAGGAGACAGAGAAATTTCTCATCATTTATATTAAAAGATATGGAGGAATTTTGGTAGTTTTAGTGGAGTGTGCAAGATGTGAGAGAGTAACATTGCTTAAATACAAGTGTTGTTACTTAAATTTTACATATTCTTTTAAGTTCTTCAGTTTTGAAAAGGGAAAATGAAACAAAATGATATAAAAGCAGTAGCAAAGTGGTAGTTAACTTGTGATGCCCAATTTCTTAATTCTATAATTCTTAATTCTTTCAATTTCTACATCTTTCACAAGCTCTATGGATTCCTCTGGGTCTTATCTTAGTATAAATCAGTTCAGTTCAGTTCTGTCGCTCAGTCGTGTCCGACTCTTTGGGACCCCATGAACTGCAGCACGCCAGGCCTCCCTGTCCATCACCCACTCCCGGAGTTTACCCAAACTCATGTCCATTGAGTCGGTGATGCCATCCAGCCATCTCATCCTCTCTCGGCCCCTTCTCCTCCTACTCTCAATCCTTCCCAGCATCAGGGTCTTTTCAAATGAGTCAGCTCTTCCCATCAGATGGCGAAAGTATTGGAGTTTCATCTTCAACATCAGTCCTTCCAATGAACACCCAGGACTGAACTTTAGGATGGATTGGTTGGATCTCCTTGCAGTCCAAGATACATAGATTTTACTAGAAATTATTTTTCAAAATTATTTTGGTGTTAAAATCTTTTTGGTGAATTAGGGAAGAATAATTTGCTTTTAGCTGCAACAGAAAACAGAATTATAATGAAAAACTCAGGACTTTGAGTTATAGAGGTTTTTACAGTGTCTAATATCTGGTAATTATTTTCCTGTGCACAGATAAAAACTGAGTTAGAATATTTTCCCTGAAGAATATTACTACTTTTTATACACTGTTAAAACAGTAATGATATGTAATAAGAAAATGGATGAATGTTATGTAATTGAACAGGTTTATGTATTAAAGAAATGAAAACTTAATAAAGGGGACAAAGGAAAGACAAAGTATTAATTGTGAGGGATAAACATGTATAAATATAATATTTACAAATATTATCTATAAAAGTATTGCAAATGTATAGGTATTTAAAAAATAGTTCATGTGTAACATAATTTCTTTGACTGAAGTAATGGCTGAAATGATGGCTGAATCTTATTTTATTAGCAAAATATCATACTTTTAATAAGAGTTAATTGTACAAAGCAGACCTACCTGTTCTGAAATCCTTTATCATTTTAAAAAATTTGTGTTTTTAATTTATATTATCGTGAAAGAGTGACTAGATGGTTGTCATATTTCATAATATTTTACCACTTATCAGCTATAATATGCCCTTAAAATTTTCTTTTATCTTGAAAAATGAAATTACCATACTTACAGGATTAGAGTGAGAATTAAATAAATTCACACATTTAAAAGCACTGACATGCTCAATAAGTAGTATAAATAACTATGAACTATAATGTAAATGGGGCTTCTCAGTTGGTGCTGCTGCTGCTAAGTCGCTTCAGTTGCGTCCGGCTCTGTGCGACCCCATAGAGGGCAGCCCACCAGGCTCCTCCGTCCCTGGGATTCTCCAGGCAAGAACACTGGAGTGGGTTGCCATTTCCTTCTCCAATGTATACATGCATGCTAAGTCGCTTCAGCCATGTCCAGATGTGCGATCCTATGGACAGTAGCCCACGAGGCTCCTCTGTCCACGGGGTTCTCCAGGCAAGAACACTGGAGTGGGTTGCCATTTCCTTCTCCAATGTATACATGCATGCTAAGTCGCTTCAGCCATGTCCAGATGTGCGATCCTATGGACAGTAGCCCACGAGGCTCCTCTGTCCACGGGGTTCTCCAGGCAAGAACACTGGAGTGGGTTGCCATTTCCTTCTCCCAGTTGGTGCTTGTGGTAAAGAATCTGCCTGCCAGTGCAAGAGACGGGGGTTCAATCCCTGGGTCGGGAAGATCCCCTGGAGTAGGAAGTGGCAACTCACTCTGGTATTTTGCCTGGAGAATCCCATAGATAATATAAACAATTATTATTTGCGTGAGTCACCTTCTACAGTGACCTCCAATGGTCCCCACCTCCTGATTCTCACTTTCTCATTCACTGAGGTAGTCTCCATCAGTGAACACGAGGACTGGGCTTTGAGAGATTATGAGATTATGTGCATCAGGCCCTGCAGCCTCCATCTTGATGGTTCTGTCACTCTCTGTTGGATCTCTCACTCTAAGAGAAGCAAGCTGTCACGTGAAAACTTCATGGAGTGTTCTGTGTTCAACTGAAGGTCTAGGCCAGGAGCCATCCTGGAACTGAGGCCTGCCAGCAGCCACATGAGATAGTTACAAGCAGATTCTCCAGCCCTGTCAGACTGTGGGTTGACCACAGCGCTGGCCAACAGCTCACTGCAATCCTCATGAGAGATTGTGAGATAATCAATATTTGTTGTTTCAAGCTTCTAAATACTGAGATGGTTTGTTATGAGGATAGAAGTTGGCACTGAATACTCACCTCTTGTGTAAGGTACACTGCGGTCCTTTTTGCTATGTCATTTCATATGTAATCTTATCACACCCCCAGTATACCAATATATAAATTATTATATCCATTTTATCGGTGAAGAAACAGTAATATCTGAAATATACTCATCAAGGTACTTAAGCAATATCTCCTTTGATATTCATATCTGAGGAATTATGCTTGATACTAAGCTTCTGATTGCCAAGGCACCCAGCTAAAAAGGTTTCCTTCTTGAATAAGTGTATTACCAAATTGGGAAAGGAGTACGTCAGGGCTGTAGTTGTCACCCTGCTTATTTAAATTATATGCAGAGTACATCATGTGAATGCTGGGCTGGATGAAGCACAGGCTACAATCAAGATTGCCAGGGGAAATATCAATAACTTCAGATATGCAGATGACAACACCCTTATGGCAGAAAGTGAGGAAGAACTAAAGAGCCTCTTGATGAAAGTGAAAGAGAAGAGTGAAAAATTTGGCTTAAAGCTCAACATTCAGAAAACTAAGATCATGGCATCTGGTCCCATCACTTCATGGTAAATAGATGGGGAAACAGTGGCAGCAGTGGCTGACTTTATTTTTTGGGTTCCAAAATCACTGCAGATGGTGACTGCAGCCATGACATTAAAAGACGCTTACTCCTTGGGAGGAAAGTTATGACCAACCTAGACAGCATATTAAAAAACAGAGACATTACTTTGCCAACAAAGGTCTGTCTAGTCAAGCTATGGTTTTTCCAGTAGTCATGTGTGGATGTGAGAGTTGGACTATAAAGCACGCTGAGCAGTGAAGAATTGATGCTAGGGTGTTGGAGAAGACTCTTGAGAGTCCCTTGGACTGCAAGGAGATCCAACCAGTCCATCCTAAAGGAGATCAGTCCTGAGTGTTCATTGGAAGGACTGATGCTGAAGCTGAAACTCCAGTACTTTGGCCACCTGATGCGAAGAGCTGACTCATTGGAAAAGATTGAGGGAAGGAGGAGAAGGGGACGACAGAGGATGAGATGGTTGGATGGCATCACCGACTCAATGGACATGAGTTTGCGTAAACCTGGGAGTTGGTGATATACAGGGAGGCCTGTCGTTCTGCATTCCATGGGGTTGCAAAGAGTTGGACATGACTGAGCGACTGACCTGAGCTGAACTGAACTGAGGTGGTAGAATTGCATGAAAGATTACTTTAGGGTTTCAAAGGTTGTAAATATTTTTCTATAATCAGCTTTTAGATTTGATCCTCATGGGTGATGGTAATCAGTAAAAATTATGGGGAGTGAGACTCTGTAAATCATATGTTTTTATTAGTAAAATGAATAACTTGGAGACATTCTTACACATTTTAAATTTATTCTTCTTAATTATTTTTCAGTAAGATCAAAAGTACTTTGTATTTGTTGAGAGACAAAGGGAAAATAATACATGTCACTGAATAAAGTGGGAGGAGATAAATAAGTTTAGATGTTTTGCTCCAGCTTTTGCTGTAATGGAAAATGTCATGAAGTAGAAAATGAAGGTGGATGACTTTTAGTTTCTCTGTGTAGAAGTTTATGTTGTATCTTTCAGAGGAATGACTATTTCATTGCAGTGTTTCAAGTAGAAGAAAAATGATTATTGTTCACAGTCTGTAGAACACAGTTGTGCGGCCCACTGATCTTGACTTTAGAAGTCAACTTCTCTGGTCAAAAACAATTTGATGGATCATGTGCCTATCATTAATCATGTGTGTTTTATAAATTGATCATTTTTGAGGATTTTGCTCACCAAAATATCCAGCTGTTAAAATAAAGCAACCCAAATAAAGCCAAAGCAAAAACAAAGCCCCAAAATTTTTAAATCTTTTGAGCATCTTCTAACTGCCAGAAACTGGGGAAATCAACAAAATGGTTAGCTTTTCAGTGCAAAGTAGAGTTTTGAAAATTGTATCATATGTGGCAGGCTAATTATGGCAAGGAGAAACTGCATCTGTCTCTCAAATACCCACATAAGAATGTTTCCCAGTGTTTCAGCTAGTGTATAATGACTTTAATGGCAAGTATACCTTAAATTATTGATCTTCTCTTCCACCCAGTTCCCCTTCCTCCACCTCCTCTCTCTCCCTTACTCCCTCTCTGCTTGCCCGATAAATTTCCTCCTTGTGAATTGTATTGAAGGGTTACTTTTAAAATGTATAAATAATGTGTGTTGGGTTTAATTTTACAAAAAACACACCCATGTAATCAGCACCAAGATCAAGATACAAAGCATTACCAGGACTCTGGAAACCCCAAAGATACATTATCCCAAATTCCAATATCATGGTTTAATTTTCTAATTTTGAAATATATACAATAGAATCATATAGGATGTACCCTTTTGTTTGTTTTCCCTCTCAGTATTGAAATTGTGTGTTTATGGGATTTATCTAACCTGTACATGTCTTTTGTTACATGAAAATGCATTTCCATTTGCTTTATATATGCACTTAAGAGTGTAATATCTGCATCACAGAATGTGCAAGTATTCAGCTCTTTAGACACTGACAAATAGTTTTCCAAATTTATACTCCAGCTGACAAAGTAGTTATTTTATATTGGTGCCAATACAATACCTGGTTTTATCTCTGTTTTAGATGTTCTGATGGGTGTGAAGTTACCTTACTGTGATTTTAATGTGTATTTCCTAATTGAATTTTGTCTCATATGTGTATATGTTACTTGGACATTTTCTTTTGTAAAGTGCCTATTTACATTTTTTTAAAAGTATATTTTATACCAGTTTGGCAGTATTTTCCTTATTAACTTATAGGAATTCTTTGCATATTTTGAGTGGGATTTTTATTAGATACATAAACCTGCTGTGTTCAGTGACATACACATAGTCAGTCGTGTCCGACTCTTTGCGACCCCATCAACTGTAGCCCGCCAGGATCCTCTGTCCATGGGGATTCTCCAGGCAAGAATACTGGACTGTGTTGCCATTCTCTCTTCCAGGGGATCTTCCCAACCCAGGGATTAAAACTGGTCTTCTGCATTACAGGCAGATTCTTTACCATTTGAGACACTAGAGAAGCCCAAGAATACTGGAGTGGGTTGCCTGTCTCTTCTCCAGGGGAACTTCCTGACCTAGGAATTGAACTGGGGTCTCTTGCATTTCAGGCGGTACATACTCATATACACATACAAACAGTGAAAATACTCAACTCTGTGTTGACTTTTTAGTCTTTTACTATAACAATTTTTGAATAAATCCAAACGAATTGTGAGTTAACATATTAGCAACATCTTATTTTTTAAAATTTATTTTTATTGGACTATATTGATTTACAATTTTGTGTTAGTTTCACGTGTACAGCAAAGTGAATCAGTTATACATATATGTTTATCCATTCTTTTATATTCTGTTCCCATATAGGCCATAATAGAGTATTGAGTAGAGTTTCTTGTGCTATACAATAGGTTCTCATTAATTATTTTATATATAGTCGTGTGTATATGTCAGTACCCCAATCTCCCAATGTATCCCTCCTGCCTGCACCCTTTCCTCCTTGGTAACTGTAATTTTGCCCCGTATAAGTGTGACTCTATTTGTTTTGTAAATAGGTTCAAAGCTGTATCATATGATATTTGTCTCTCTCTGACTGACTTCACTCAGTATGACAATCTCTGAGTCCATCTATGTCACTGCAAATGGCATCATTTCATTTTTTATGGCTGAGTAATTTCCCATTGTATGTATATGTATATGTGTGTATCATATCTGCTTTGTCCATGCCTCCGTTGATGGACATTTAGGTTGCTTCCATGTCCTGGCTATTGCAAATAATGCTACAATGAACATTGGGATGCATGCATCTTTTCGAAATATTGTTTTCTCTGAATATATGCCCAGGATTGGGATTGCTGGATCATATGGTAGCTCTTTTTTTTAGTATTTTTAATGAACCTCCATACTGATCTCCATAGTGCCTATACCAATTTACATTCCCACCAACAGTGTAGAAGGGTTCCCCTTTCTCCACATCCTCTTCAGATTTTTTGTTTATTTTTTGATGATGACCATTCTGATTAATGTAAGGTGATATCTCATCATTTGGATTTGCATTTCTCTGATAATTTGTGATGTTGAGCATCTTTTCATGTGCTTCATGGCCATGTGTATGTCTTTGGAGTTATTGATAACTTTTGACAAACAGAATAATTTAATGGTAGTATCATCTAATTTATTACATTATTTAGCTTTAAGTATCATTTGTGTCCTGTTTAAGAAATCAAGAAAATGCTCTTAACCTGGAGATTGCAAAGATACTCTCCTATGTTTTCTTCTAAAAGTTTAACTGTTTTACATTTCACTTTTAAATCTACAGTCTGTCTAGGGTTTATATGTGTGTGGGATAGAGTAAAGGCAAAGATTCTTTCTTCCTCCCCATAAAGACATCCAGTTGGCCACAGCTCACTGCACTGAAATGTCACTTTTGACATGAGTTGGGGGACCAGCTATGTGAGTCTATCTCTAGACTATCGTTTTGGTCAGTTGGTTTATAGACTGCCAATACCATATTGAATTAATTAGCATGGATTTATAATAGGTCTTAATATCTCATAGTATCAGTGTTTCAGTTTTGATAGTTTTCAAGAGTTCATTGCATATTCTTGGCCCTTTGGATTTCCATAAACATTTTACAACCAAGTATATTGAATTTCATGAACAAACTTTTTAAGATTTTAGTTACTGCAACAAATCTATACGTGATTTTTTTTTTTGAGTCTTCCAAGATACCTTTTAGTTGTTTTTTTCCTTAGGTGTTTCAAGTTTTTGGTGCTTTTGTAAATGGTGTCATTAAAAAAATTTAATTTTATTTGAGACAAATATGTTGAAATGCAATTAATATTTGTATACTGACCTTAAATTTAGTGGCTTTAGTAAATTCTCTAAGTAATTCTCATAATCCGGCTCTTAGTTCTTTTGTATTTCCTACTTAAAAAAAATGCCATCTGCCAACAATGGAAGTTTTATTTCCTTTTTCTTTTTTAAAAAATTAATTTTTTTAAAATTAGAAGCTAATTACTTTACAAGATTGTGGTGGTTTTTGCCATACATCGACATGACTCAGCCATGGGTGTGCATGTGTCCCACCATCCTGAACCCCCCTCACACCTTCCCCCCAACTTCATCCCTTTGGATTGTCCCAGAGCACCAGCTTTGGGTGCCCTGCTTCATGCATAGAATTTGCACTGGTCATCTGTTTTACATATGGTAATATACACGTCTCAATACATTTTATTTCCTTCAGTTGCCTCAGTTCATTGCTTAGGAACTCCAAAACTGTTAAATATAAGAGATGGTAGCAGGCATCATTGATTCATTCCTGATTGCAGTGGAAAGTTTTTAATAATTCATCATTAAGATATTTAGAATCTTTCCAAGATGATTTCTATTAAGTTATTAGAGTGTTTTCCTATTGTTAACTTGTTAA
This sequence comes from Cervus elaphus, assembly GCF_910594005.1. Classification (NCBI taxonomy): domain Eukaryota; kingdom Metazoa; phylum Chordata; class Mammalia; order Artiodactyla; family Cervidae; genus Cervus; species Cervus elaphus. Next base: position 35,587,190 of record NC_057823.1, on the reverse strand, counting down.
GAATTGTTATCGTAAATGGATGTTGAATTATATCAAATGCATTTAATGCACTGATGGTACTGTTTTTCTCACTTACTTTGTATTAATAGGGTAAATTGCATTGATATTTTTGACTGTTAAATCACTCTTGCTTTCATGGAAAAATCCTACTCACTTGAAGGATTATTATCTTCCTTACATATTCTTGAATTTATTTTGCTAATGTTCTGTTTAATATTTTTTCATTTATTCAATATATTTATGAGAACTTAGCCTGCAAATTTTATTTTTCATATTTATCTATAACTTTGTTATCAAATTTTGTTATTAAGGTTTTGTTGATCTAATTAAAGGGTTGGTAAATGTGTTCTCTTTATATTTTCTGGAAGGGTTGGTTTAAGGTTGATATAATTTATTCCTAAAATGTTTTGAAAAATTCATCAGTACATTTCCAAATAGTTCCTCTGTGGTCAGGTGACACATTAGAAAAATGTTGAAGTTTATATACAATATTCAGTCAATTTTATGTGCTTTAAAAAATGTGAATTCTGACGTGTTGGATATTTATTTCCTTTCTGATTTTTTATATCTTTGTTCTAAAAACTATTAAGAGAAATATTTTTATGCCTATGATTATAGATTTGTTTATTTCTCCTTTTACTTTTGTTATTTGCTTTAGCCATTTAAAAACTCTGCTAATGAGTGCATACAGATTTAGAATTATAATATGTTCCTTGTAGATGAAACTCGTTTATATTGAAATGCCCTTTTTATCTTATATAGTGCTTTTTGCCCTCAAGATTTTCTGTCATATATTATTATAACTATTCTTTCATTCTTTTGGCTAATGTTCTGCAATGTAACTTTTGTCCTTTATCTTTGACTTTTAAACCTGGTTATTTATACTTAAAGTGTCTCTTATAGTGTTGAATTCTCTTTAAAGTCATCTGGAAAACTTAGTCATTTCATAGTCCATTTAGTCCTTTTATAACTTATGTATTTTAGTCTGCATGTGTTTAGGTAAATCTTGTATTCTATTTATCTGTTTCCTTTATCTCCTTTCTTGTCCTCTTTGGATAGTCTAGTTAAAATCTATCATTTAAATTCTTGATTTTAATTTTTTTTTTTTTTGATTTTAATTTTTTACTTCCACTGTTTCCATTGGCTTTTAAAAAAATTCTCTTAAAAAAAAAAAAAGCAACAGACTGTGAGAAAATATTTGAAAGAGTTCCTGCAAATCAGTAAGAAATAAACCAACAATTCAATTTTAAAACAGGCAAAGGATAAAACAAGTATTTTGGATAAAACAATTATTTCATGAAATCTATTAATATTAATGCTTTTCTATATTTTCCTTATTTCCTTTAATATGCTAATCATTGTTTTAAAAATCATATTCAGCTAATTCTGATACCTCATTTATCTGCAACTCAGTTTCTATTATCTTTTTTCTTCCCTCTTGATTTTTGGTCATGCAACTGTGTTTTAACATCACTACAGTAATTTGGATTGTATGTCTGAACAAAAAGTTACAAAACTCCACATAATATTATCTTCCTCCTGCAGAAGTTTATTCCTGCCTCTGCAGGAAATATAGTGTCGTAGTTGTCATGTTAGCCTGTTGACCTGAACAAAATGACTGCTAGATATTTCTCCAACAAAGACAGGTTTATTCCGGATTAGCAGAGAATTGTTTTTCAGGGTTTGCAACCCTGGAAAGACATGTACAGGTTTCCCCTTGGCAAGGAAAGGAGAGCAGTTTTACAAAGAGGAAAAGGAAGTTGGGTGGCTATTGTAAACATTGTGTCCATGGCTTTTCATTGGCTGAGTCCATGCAGGTAAAGAAGAGTCTTTCTCTTTCCAGCTGGGCTCTGCTATCCCTGCAGGCCTTGAGAGCTTCCCCTGCTGGTCGTCTAACTCTTTGGGGAGTTTCTGTTTGTTAATTTTTTCCAAGTCAAATAAGGAACAGTGCTGACTCAAAGCTGAGTTTCAGCCTGCAAAGACTCATTTATTAATACTTCTGGTTTACCTTTGGTCTTTCTTGATTTTTACTAAGGGCTAGATGTATTTTGTGGGGCCCTTCACTCTGGATTGTCCTTAATCCTAAATTTTGTTTCAGAAGACTTCAGAAAACCTCTGCTTTCAGAGGTTTCATATGCTTACATTTCTGCTTTTGTACCCTGTGAGTCTTCTGTAATCGGTATGTTTCTTGAGGAGAAAGGTGACCATGCCATAGAGATCCTCCAAGCCTCTACCAGCCATCTGGAGTGCTGGAAGATTGTCTAGTTTCACTCTCTCCTTGAGCAGCCTTTTCCTGCAATTTTGGTACTGGAAGCTTAGTTTCTTGTCCATGCTAAAAATTGGGAAATATCTTAAGAGTAAAAATCAACTATAAAAGTCAGTTAGCTTCTTTGAGTTTTTAAATTTTTGTTTTCCCCTGTATAGAATCTTAGCTTTGTAGTTTTCATTGCTCCCTCAGCTCTCTGCTGTCTTTAAAATATGAGTTCTGTATTTCATTTGAACATTTTAGTTTTTCTGTGTGGGCAGTAAATGGCCACCCGTTATTCCATGCAAAGTGGAAATCAATATTTCCAAACAGAAATCTGAGAGCTACACACATGTTTTTCAGTAATAGAATGGTTAAATAAAGTATGGTTGATCCATATTCTGGAAGATAGTACGTTAGGTTAAAAGATGAAATAAATGTTTGTACTAACGTGTAAAAATCTTTAAAAAAATTGAGAAGTAAACAAAGCAATATGAAAATAATACATTAAGTGTGCAACTACAATTTAGAAATATAAAATAATACCCTATATTTCTAAAAGTATTTAAGTATGCATAGAATGCAATTATAACAAGATTTATAAAAATACACATCAGGCTAATAGCTGTGCTTTCTTCTTTCCTGAATAGAGGACTTTAGATTTATCAATACTGTTTCTATTTTTAAATAAAATATAATGGAGAGATTATTGTGCAAGTAAAAATTTTAGGAGGAGAAGACAGTGTTCTCTAAAATGATAAATTATAGTCAGTGCATACCTGTTTATGTGACTAAGTTCTTTATAGTTTCAAAGATTTGTCCCCATACTTTCCTTAAAGCATTAATTAACATAATAGGAATTTCCAGATATGACAAAAGTTGAAGTTTTCCAAAGCATTTTAGAAGAATGTGCACAGAGAGAAAGTTAGATGGTATCTTAATTTCAAATTCTGCATAGGATCTATGATTTCCCTAGATAGACCGTGTTTTAGCAATCAGAAGTGTGTGTATGTGTGTGTGTATGTTTATATACATACATATGAATCTCTACTGCAAAGAAAAAGACATAAACAGAGATTGAGAAAGAAAAAGAGTGAAGAAATCAAAACACAAAATACCTAAAGAAAAAAACATGGTGAAATGTATAATTTAGAATTATAGCACACTAACTACCTCCCTAAAAATGTGCATGGTATAGTAAACAGACCCAATACAAAACTAAATTTATAACTTTCTTTAGTAAAAACCAGAGACTCAACTGACTAAACAGTGCTATTCTTCACTGTGAAAGAACAGTTTTTAGTTGTTTAGCATAACTGCTGCAATAATACAACTCATTGTTTTTACAAACACATAAACTAAAAATGAATTAGTTTTATAATTTCATGTTAAGATTATAATATGAAGGTTAATATGAAACACTGATTTCATATACATGAAACATTGTAAAAGTTGAAATGAATTTTCAGACTCTGATTTCAATGTCATTTCTGAAAAGTCTTTGAAATTGGCACTAAAATATTAGTAAAATCATCATTTCTTTTAGAGGTTGTCAGGTTTACCATGTGAAAAATCTTGGTTTCTAGATAGAGTTTGGACTAATACTGGTTTTTCTGGTGGTATTGCTCTGGCAGTTACTGAAAATCTTTATAATCTCAAGTAAATACAAGTGTATCATCAGCCCTCCTTTCCTTAAGACATTTCCCTTAAGGCAATAAACCTGTTAGTAAAATATGTTTTTAAAGCATTATTTTTAGCTTTACATTTTAATCTGACCCAAGGGGTATGTTGGCATGGCCTATTAAATGTCATTTCTCTTCTTCATCTGTGCCAGTTCATTTTTGCTAAGATATTTCTTTAAGCAGAGACTTCCGATGAGATTGTCATTTTGAGGTTGTGGAATTTAAACTTCTCTGTAAATCAACATAACAAGTTGTCAGCTTGTCAAAACTTTGTCTTATCTTTCATATGCTTTAGAAACAGTTTGAGATAAAGCTTTTTTCTGGCTGTGATGGCTTTCTGATTTATTAGAATCAGCATTGCACATCTTTTGCTCATAGCTATGTGACTTGATACAGGTACACTTTCTTTTTCCCCCCATGAAGCATAAAAAGGTCAATTCTGAGGAATTGTACCTCATTTTTCACATGAACAGCTCTGAGATTGTGGGATTTACTCTTGGTGTACAAATGAAAATTTTAGTTTAGGCACCCATGCCCACATGGCAGAAATACAAACACTTTCAGGGTGGTGATGATTACTGCTTCTACTGCTCGATTTGTGGTAGAATGAAGAGAAGCACCATTAGATCAGTGGCCTGCAACTACTCGTGGTTATTTGAGCACACAGGTGACATTTTTATGTTCCTTTACATAGAAAGTAATAGAAATACCCCAAGTTATAATCCGTTTAAACTTCAGTGAATGTTCTGTATCCTATGTGCTACAAGGAAATGTTTACTCTTTATAATCATTATTAGAAAATTGATCAGAGTGGAAACTGGGGCTCTCTTTCCTGGTGTCACAGGCCATCCAGGTTCCCCAGAGCCTCCTTTTTAGACAGGGCAAGGGAGGAGATGATAGTCTTTATTCAGAAGAGCTTGGGAGAAATGGTTTTAATTGGAAGTGAAAGTGAAAGTCCCTCAGTCATGTCTGACTCTTTACAACCCCATGGACTATTCGGTCCCTGGAATTCTCCACGCGAGAACACTGGAGTGAATAGCCGTTCCCTTCTGCAGGGGATCCTCCCAACCCAAGGATTGAACCCAGGTCTCCTGCATCACAGGCAGAGTCTTTACCAGCTAAGCCACCAGGGAAGAAGCCGTTTAATTGGAAAGGACTGCAGTAACTTTAGTTCAGACATACTTGAATTCTACCCACACTTCCCAGGTTAAGAAAGATTAGAACAATTATAGAAAATAAGAGGCTGAACTGTTCCATTTTTTATGTCCATCTCAGTAAACATATCTTCTTTTATCTTGTTAATGCATCACTGAACCTACAAACCTTTTGATCACAAAAAAACTTAGTTTCCTTATTAGGGTTAGAAAGGCAGTTTTACAGGTTTCCTGCATTTGTCTGCACAGAGTTGGATTCAGACACTCTGTTCTGATCTCCAAAATTGTGGAGTACCAGCCTTCTTACGATCATAGGACTCATAGGGTTATACTGCTTGTCTATGGCCAAAACTTCCATTTGCTGAGTTCCTTGGACAGTCACTCTTCTACTAGTCCATTCAGACACTTGTCATCAATTTGCATACTTTTTGGCTACCTTGAGGGGACTAAATTATATTGTTATTGATATTCTTTTCTCTCTGCCTTCCCTTCTTTTTTCCTTCCTTCTGTCCTTGCTTCCTCCCTCTCTCCTTTCTTTCCTTCCTTCTTTCCTCCCATTCTTTTTACAATCACCTAAGCTGTAAAGTTTGCAAGCATTTTTTACTGCTTCTGTCTTTCCACTGAACAAGTCTATAAATACACCCAGAGTTTTCAAAGGAGAAAATGCAGATTACATTTTCAGTGGGTACAAACTAGTGTAAGAATATTTTGATCAAAACAGAAGCACAAAAATATCAGACTATTCAATTCTCTAAGAATATTCAAGGTTAGTAAAAACAGTGGTTTTATAAAATCAAATTTTTGAAAATTTTCAGATATAAGATGCTGGAAAAGAATTGTGAAAGCTGGTGAAATTTCAAATTCCATAGAACTGAATTACATCTTCCACTTACTCATTTTGATGTAACATTATTCAAATTAAGACAGTTATACATTTCCTATTAGTGCTATTTTATTTACAGATTTCAATGAATAAGTCTTTGTACTGCCAAAGTTAATCTCAGAGTAATCTGAGAAACATGAATATGTCCTACACCAGGTCCAAGAATCATAAGTGTATTTTAAGCCACTCAGAAAATCATTTGGGACAAATGAAAAGTGAGCTTCTATTTCTGGGTATTTTGTTACAGTTTTTAGACTGAGTGTGGCAATACCCAATTTCTCTTAGCTTTACTTAAAATTGATTCAGAGTAGCCTTTTAATGAGAGATAATAGCAAAGATAGTTTTTATTTATTCTTCCAAATTTCTTTTGCCTGTTAAAAAACAATAATTTAGTAACTTTGATTTAAATGCTTATGAATGGATAGACATACATTAAAAAATAAAGTTAAGAGAATATATAAAATTTACCCAAAGATAAGAGTCAGTGCTTAATTATGTTATTAGAGTGCGTTTAAGGGGATATTATTACCCTTGTATAGTTGAGCATATCCAAGAAACATGTGTAACTGTTGTTGAACATTTGTTTGTTTCAAAAACATCTATAAGAAATTCCAGTGTTAGCTGGATTCTTATGTAAACTATAGTAGTATCTCTTTTATCCATCATAGCACTCATGCAGTTAATTAGCAGAGGAAGTTTTAAAATATGCTGATTACCAGGCAGCATTTTCAGACCACTTAAATCAAAATATGATGATTAGTACCCAGGCAGTGATCATTTTTCAAAGTTTTCTAAACTTAATCTAACTTTCATAATAGAATGAATCTTAGTTCAGTTAAGATAGTAATATCTGATGGGTAAGCACAAATCTTTATCCAGAAATTTCTGAGCACTGTTCCTCCATCTGTGTTGACATAAAGTTCGAAATATAAAATATACTCTGCTGGGAGCTGCAGTGTAAAGTTATGTATTAGGTGTTGTTCATTTTCACCAGATTCTAAAGGTATGGCACTATGTTTTACCTCTCATATTTTATGAAATTTACAAGATAATATGAAATATCAGAGGCTACTGTTTGTGATCAAGATAATTTTATTCAGTAAACAAAGTAGTTTGAACCAAGAAAATT